>NC_087119.1:25176250-26459375 GCF_963855985.1 Ostrinia nubilalis | reverse complement strand
CTCGACAATTTGTTAAGTTGACTAAGAGGAGCGATACTCGTAGGAGTAACTAGTTTCGATTAGCGAGTGTGTAGTATAATCGTTTTTTTTATTTCTAGTTTTACAATATTTAGTGCTTGCGATATTGAACCTTTGATAATGAAAAGATAAGCTACTAGCTTTTAGTATGGCTAATGGTTCCGTATTACAATAGAGCTAGTAGTTTCAGGTTGGAAACCTGTGAAGGTAAAAAAACTGTAGCCTAAGACTGTCACTCGAGTTATTGAGGGTATTTCTTCTAGTATGTTGAGTTCTCATAGTTTTTTGGTGTATCCTGTGTGTAGTTAAAATACTTTTTCATATTAACGGTCAATCGATAAATAAGCGATAAATATTCTAAAAATAAAACTTAATGCATGCATAATCCTGTAAAGTAGATATAAAACACCGATAAGCATAATACACAACTGTAAACGAAAAAATAAAACTTTCGTTGCAGACCAACGAAGAAAAAATAATAATCTACATAGATCAGAAATAGAATAGACTAATCTAAATGTCAATTTTGTGTTTGCTATAAGATGTTACCACGCTCAATCGCTGTAAGCTCGTGTGATCGGCTTGCTATATTAACCCTACATTTATCGCTATACCAAAACAGTGTAAGAATGGGGAAAAAACAGTCAAGTGACAGCGACTTGGCTTCGGCGACCCAGAGCCGTGCCAGCTGCGTAAGGCCGCAAACACACGAGCAACCTTTTTTTAAATATGAACGTATTTTTTTAACTCGCCAGATGGCGTTTTATGACTTTAGATAATTTAAAACTGCTGGGAATGACTTTCACGATTTTCAATAATCATAATTATAGCAAGTATATTTATTATTGATTACTTAATAATATAGTCTATTTTGGGTTACCTTAAAATAAAGTTAGTGACCCAGTTTCGTGCAGCTTAGTTTAACTATTTTGTAATGTTACAATAGATTTTAAGTTAATATTTAATACCCCTTTTAAATTGATTAACATTTGATTTTAGTACCATTAATCTGAGCAGTTAAGGTTGGTATTTTGATTATGTTAATTACTTATTAATTAACTACGTGCAATTTTAAATTATATTTTATTGCTTGTTGTCCTTTGCTTCATTAGTCATTAAAGAAAGACCAAGTCTGAGTCCCAGATAAGTCCCGTGATTTAGTGATCACTTACCTACAAGCTGTCTAATTGATTTATATTACGACAATAAGGTGTACCCTTTAAAAACGCATACAAAAAATAATTACAAAATGAGCAAATATTCGAAAAAGCATTCCAAAATTTTCTACTATCTAAAAATATCCTTAAATTAAAAAATACATCTATGTAATTTTTACCAATCTCTAAGAGGACTAAGTACTGGTATGCAACATTGCTTGTAATAGAAGCGAGCATGCTTTGATATTCCTAAAAGTACTTTTTTCATTTACACATTTATTATTAATATTAGAGTTATGAACATTAAAAAAATATAACGATTACAAAAATGATAAAAAAAAATTCTAAAGATAAAATATTTATGAGTAATGGAAAAAAATACTTCAAGGAATAAGGGTTAGGCAGTTCCCAGATATCCGCTTACGATTTTTAAAAAGAAGTCGCTTACAACTTTTTTGTCGCTTGTGTGTAACAAACCTGACGGTTGACTTTAGAACTAATTAGCACCGGACAAATTTAGCGCCATGCAAAGGGATCCCGTTAGGGCTACCTCGATTAATGCTGGTCCCAATAATGTATGCATTAAATTTTTATTTCAATTTTGTCGCTGGCAACCAACACACGAGTTTATCGTGTTTAATGAATTAATTTTTAGAAAATTATGAAATTTTGTTTTAAAAACTAAAAGCCATCCATAAATTAGTTATTAAATGTTTTAGTAAATTTCTGAAATACAAAAAAACTATTGGGAAATAAAAATAACACCAATATTTTCTATGAAATACAACATTAATAAATACAACAATGCATCTAGCTACATAGCTAACAGCGAAAAAAAAAACTAACTGGATTGTTTAACTCGTAATTTTTGTTACTCTGTTATTTATTCCTCTTTTTTTAAAGTAAAATTAATAAGTAAAATTTTATAAGTAGGTGCCCAACTATTTATATTATTAATTTAAGTAAGAATGATTTATCTAAATTTGAGCACCTAAGCGTCCAAACCCAGCATCAACCCGACTGCCGACTGCGACTGCTCAAAAACATCGATTACAAGCTTCAGAGTACATCATTGATTGCTATCATAATAATTTACTAGTCAATTCAATATCTCGTGTCAAATAAAGAATAAAATAAATTGCCAAAAAATAGTTAAATTTTAGAACAGTCTGAAAGATAGCAACCAACGATTAACCCTTCCGTTACATGCCAATACGCACCTTATGCTAATGATGATGTGATGGTGATGATGATGATGATGTTTTTATAGATGTGAAGACTTAAAGGCGGCGCAAGCGGGCTGCAAGCGCATGCAGCTCCCGCTCGATCGCCGCTAGCTCATGGTCCACTCCCGAGAAGGGGCTGTAATTGGCAATACATTAGTAAAAAATGAAAAAAAAAAAAACATTATACAACTAAATATTTCGGCAAAAAATGAACTGATCCCCAATTGAGCACCTAAAATATGAAAAAAATGAAACATTGAAGAAATGACATAGTGAAATTGATTTTTTACATGAATAAACTTATGTAATTAACCTAATGTAACATTGTTTATAAAATTAATACACTGTAACTTTAAAAATTACGACAGCCGATTTGTCTCTTTATTTCTTTTTACAGTCCACATAAAACTTCCTATACAAGTTTCTATACATTATTTTATTTTATTTTCTAGACAAAAGTACTCGTATAATAAAAAAGTACGAACATTGTGTATCGTGTGAGCACAGCTTTACAATTAAACTATGCACTACGTGAGCATTAGTGACAAAGTCGGGTTTTGTTTATGGTCTATAATTATCGCCAGTCGTTGTTTTAACCTTCCCGCGGCCACTCTCTCCGTTACCGATTTAGACTGGTCTGTTAGACATTCGAATTTTGAATGTTCATTTCTTTTTTATTTGCAATTTGATTGTTACATTTTTTCATGTGCTTAATTTTAAAAAGATGTTGGATGCGTACAAAAATTAATAGTTAGTAATAGTTAGGCTTTATGAACTTCCTAGTAGGGAATTTAGTGCAATGATTTGTATGGAGACCCCTCCACTTTGGTATAGAAGGCTCATTTTTGCACCAGTTGTTCTTTGGGTGCTCCTGAGTAGATTTCCGTCGGTCGGTATTTTCCCCCTGTGGTAGCAGGGGGAGGGGGGGCAAGTTTCCTTCTGCCGCGCTTCACTTTAAGGCCCATATCTTCAAAACTATGGGTATTAGGGCAAAAGTGTGGTGTCATTTTCGGATAATTAAAGGATGGCGAATTTATTTCTAGAACAAACTTTTTGCCTTTTCATACAAAAAAATAGAAATATGGAGTAAAATTCACAAAAACCAAAAAGTATTTGTTTAAATAAACGTCGTTTACTTTTAAACCACTGGAGATAATCTAATAAAAAAAATATGTCCTGAAAGCTACATTTATCAGGATTATAAATATGTACCATTGTATGGTACTTTTTTTGAAAAAAGTACGTGAAAAAAATTTTTCTTCGGGACACAGCGGACGAATTTTAATGCGCGTCGGAAAAAAATATTTCTTTTATCCATGAATTCATACTATTTGGTTCATAAGCAAGTAAAGATGATTATTTTAGAATTTATTTAGAGTTCCTGGCACATCATGCTACCATGATTTGTATTTTTTCTTCAATTAATTTTGAACTCTATGTGTAAGACATAAGGTTGAAAATAGTTTAAATACATTTTATTATTGAAAATATCACAAGAAGAAAGCACTAAATAAAGAACTTGAATTTGTCTAAACGTCTAATGATTATTATTATTATTTTAATTAACATTTTTATTTCTACATACTATTGTACCAGTGATAACGGAAAGGTAAGTGTGAGGAAAGAGAGGATTGATATTATCATAGTACGGGAGATTATTTTTAGCACAAAGGCTACGGCTGTGACCATTATAGTTGTTTTTTCAGACAGCACCAGCTTCTGCACTACTTCTTTCCAGGCAAGCTTCGGCAGCTACGGGCAATTGGTCAATGTAGGCTCCATGTTGCTATCGATTCTGGTCCACCCCCAACCAGTCGGGTAAAGGGAAGACTGAGTCGGTTGCTTGCAACTGACCCTATACGCGAACCCCTTGAACCAACTAAATTTTAAATAATTTGAAAAAATCATAAGGACATAATTACTGCCCTTGATATACTGATACAAAACTGCCTAGGTCGGTAGGCACTTACAGCACTCGTTCATAGTCAAGCATGTAGTAATAAACACTGAACGTTTAAGGAGGTTTGCTACAGTATTTCAAGCTGAATTCTACGCTATAATTATGTGTGCATTAAAAACAGGGGTGTAAGAAACGCAATATTTACATCCTTAGGCAGCACTCAAACAAAACCATCGCCTCAGTGAAGGTTGAGTCTAGAATTAGGTATTCTAGATGCAATCTTAAAGATGAACAAACTCTGAAGGCATGACAAAGTGTCCCTAAATTGGGATACCTGGACATACACGGATCGAATGCAATGAGAGAGCCGACAGTCTAGCGAGACAAGGGTCAGAGACGATACCTATTGGGTCAGAACTGATAGTAGGTACCTTTATCTAAAAGCTTAGGTAGCTCATGGCCATAATATGGCCATATCCAAGAATAACAGGGCTGAATGGGAAAGCTCCAACGATATAAGTCTCTCCAAATCATTCCTAAAGGGAAATACAGGGTCATGAAGAAAACTTTTCAAAGGTATGCCCAAGCAATTACAGGTACGCAAACTGGGCATTATGGAACGAATCACATGTCCCAAAAAATGGGCCTAACAACAGAAGCTCTCGAGCATGTGGAATACAATGTGGAGTCCATGAAACACTTAATACTGTAAGGATGGGTCTGCTTGGGTCAGGATATCCGGCATCAGAAGACTATTAGGCGGCTTTCACTCAAACGCTTAATTCACTTTACTAATGGATAGGATTATTTTGGATGATAGGGAATTAAAAAGGGAGAATAAAGATCCTAATGGGTCGCTGTGGACTACGCTTAGGTGTGACCCTACATAAAATAACCCAGACAGCTTTGTATCAGCATTGGCTACTGGCAGTATATCAAGGGGTTCGCGTATAGGATCAGTTGCAAGCAACCGACTCAGTCTTCCCTTTATCCGACTGGTTGGGTGTGGACCAGAGTCGATAGCAACATGGAGCCTACATGGACCGATTTGCCCGTAGCTGCCGAAGCTTGCCTGGAAATGGTGAGATGTAAGTGCAAGAAGTAGTGCAGAAGCTCTGGTGCTGTCTGAAAAAACAACTATAATGGTCACAGCCGGCAGCCGTAGCCTTTGTGTTAAAAATAATCTCCCGTACAATGATAATAATCAATCCTCACTTTCCTCACACTTACCTTTCCGTTATCACTGGTACAATAGTATGTAGAAATAAAAATGTTAATTAAAATAATAATAATAATCATTAGACGTTTAGACAAATTCAAGTTCTTTATTTAGTGCTTTCTTCTTATGATATTTTCATTAATACAATGTGATTAAACTATTTTCAACCTTATGTCTTACACATAGAGTTCAAAATTAATTGAACAAAAAATACAAATCATGGTAGCATGGTGTGCCAGGAACTCTAAATAAATTCTAAAATAATCATCTTTACTTGCTTATGAACCAAATAGTATGAATTAATGGATAAAATAAATATTTTTTTCCGACGCGCATTAAAATTCGCCCGCTGTGTCCTGAAGAAAAATTTTTTTTCACCTACTTTTTTCAAAAAAAGTACCATACAATGGTACATATTTATAATCCTGATAAATGTAGCTTTCAGGACATATTTTTTTTATTAGATTATCTCCAGTGGTTTAAAAGTAAACGACGTTTATTTAAAAAAATACTTTTTGGTTTTTGTGAATTTTACTCCATATTTCTATTTTTTTGTATGAAAAGGCAAAAAGTTTGTTCTAGAAATAAATTCGCCATCCTTTAATTATCCGAAAATGACACCACACTTGCCCTTATACCCATAGTTTTGAAGATATGGGCCTTAAAGTGAAGCGCGGCAGAAGGAAACTTGCCCCCCCTCCCCCTGCTACCACAGGGGGGGCTCCCGATGTCTACCGACGGAAATCTACTCAGGAGCACCCAAAGAACAACTGGTGAAAAAATGAGCCTTCTATACCAAAGTGGAGGGGTTCTTGCACTAAATTCCCTACTATCCCTTTAAATGGAACTTTTGTGAATTTCTGGGAACGTGATAAAAACTGGGGCCAACAAGTTTTAAAATTGTTATCACGTTAAACATAACATCTTGATTTTAAGGTAGGCAGGTACTATACCTTTCAAAGAATGTAATTTTTTAGACTTAAGGGTATTAAGCTGAGTAAACCAGTGAATTTTAGCAGTTTTATTTTTAACTAGTTACCGAATTTGGTCTTAATGTTTTTAGGGTTAAATACTCAATATTTACAACGCTGGGTTAACGATACTAACCGTTACTGATACCCGATGATATGCATGACTGTTCCGTATGTCGTTTCATTACTTCTTATCTACTTACTACTCGTACGACTTAAAGTATCTATTGTGTAAAGTTTATATGAAATGTATGCATAGAGAATCCTTTTCTTCATTTCAAATGTTTGTAACACGACATGCGAACGCAGACACAAAACAAAGTTAGTACGAGGTTTTAAAATCCTTGGGGATCCGCAGGAAAGAAAAAAGTATGTTCAAGAAATTTTTATTCTCGAAATAGAAAAAGAAAAATAGTCTTTAATAGGATCAGCAGAGTCCAATTATAGCTAATTGGATCATAGAAGACTAAAAATATACCCGTAGTAAATATTTTTATATCCATAAATAAATAGGAACTTTAATAGAGGTGGAATCATAGCAGCAGTCTTTATTTTATTCGAAACTAGCTGACCCGGCGAACTTTGTTCCGCCTTAATGGCAATAAAAAAGCAGACTTTTTTTTATTTCGAACGGGATAAAAAGTATCATATTATGTCCTTCTCCTGGCTCTAAACTACCTCCCTGACAATTTTCAGCTAAATCGGTTCAGCCGTTCTTGAGTTATAAGTGGAGTAACTAACAAATAATCTGACGTAGTTAAATTACAATCTAACCTAACCTAACCCACTGTTAGTTTACAATCTAACGCGTTATATTATACATATGTCAACATGAAATCGTGAACTCTGTCAGTTATAATATAACGCGTTAGATTGTAAACTAACAGTGGGTTAGGTTAGGTTAGATTGTAATTTAACTACGTCAGATTATAATCTGACGGAATTCACAATTTTACGGTGACATATATATAAGATATTTAAATCCATATACTAGTACCTAATACTTAGGCTGAGTTATACCACCTAACTATAACGATAACCGGTGCTTTTTTGTATGGCGTTTGACAGATTTTTGACGTTTGTCAAAGTTAAAGTAAGATGGTGCAACCCAGCCTTATTGTATCCTACTAATATGCAATACAGTATTGAGTATTGAATATTATAAATGCGAAAATAATTTTGTCTCTTTCTTTTCACCTTTTCGCGCTTAAAATAGTAAACCGATTAAGATGATTTGTTTTATTGAATCCTAGGAAAAAAATTAGGATAGTTTTACGCCACTTTTAGATCACAACCGTGAGATAAAATCTTTTGTGACCGATAGAATTACACGCGGGCAAAACCGCGGGTAAAAGGCAGTTAAAATAAACAAGAATCAAATCTTGGTTCCCGTAGATCAGACGGCCTGGCGCCGCACGCGCTGTTTATTGCCCCGATTAGAGCGCGTGTTTAGCGCACTCGATATAACTTCTTTAAACTACTTATGACTATACAGGGTGGAAACGATAAGAAAGTGATCTCACTCGATTATTTCTAAACTATATAAGATATCAAAAAACTGGTTACTGATCCTGAAAGTGATTTAAGAGCTTTTTCAAATGGTACCAATAATTAAGGTTACAGAATAAACCGGAACTATCCGAAAATTCAAGGTTTCATGCTTCCATACTAAATGTATGCCAACACAATATTAGAAATGTATTTTTTATCAAATAATAAACTTAAAATAAACTCGTTAATTGCATTCTTATTTAAAATTATTTTCTTCTTATGATTATATATAATTTTATTCTTATATAAACATAAGTTTTAGGCTTTACTTGCTTTTATATTCTCAAGAGATTAGTGCCATGACTGTGGTAGTAGTTATGGAAGATGGAAATATTGAATGGTTTGATAGCTTCAGTTTATTCTCTAACCTATTATTGATACCGTTGGAAAGAGCTCGTGAAGCACTTTTAGGATCAGTAACCAGTTTTTCGATATCTTGTATAGTTTAGAAATAATCGAGTGAGATCACTTATCGTTTCCACCCTGTATAGAAATGCCGGATTCCACTGGGAACGTACTCGTGGCAACAGTATCGAAATACTCGGCGTGATACGCCACTTATTACCACTCTGTACATTCAACTTTCACGTGTTTATCACGTCATGTAGTTTTTTTTGGATTCGGCGCCACCTAATGTTAAAAAGAATCTTAAAATCTCTTCGTAGTTCGACTAAACATCTCTAAGTTTAAGATTTATCACTTCACGGGATTTTTGCAACAAAATCTTTTTAAAACGGTAAATAAGATATTTATCATATAGCACTTATAGTAAAAAATGCAACAGAATAGTTTAAAATATTATATCTGTGAGTTTGTAAGAGAATCAAAAAAGTGTTTTCTTTTGACATTCAATTGTATTTGGTAAGCAAGAATTACACACAAATACTTACAGCACAATTGAAACGGAATAGAATTAGTAACATGTCATTGAGCTAAAAAGTTAATATTTTTCTTTTTCAGATATTTTGTCCGCAGAACAATGTTAAAGTAATATAGAACTAAACTTGGTATAAGATTTTAAAGAAAAACTAAGTCTTGGGAAGGATTAAAAAACTAATTAATATAATTTTTATTGTCTCTACAATAGTTTTAAATGGAAATGAACTAAATTGTTTTCTTATTGTACTTTCCTTGGAATTTTATCGTGTTATTTATTGTTTTAGCAACACAAACACATAAATAAATGACACTTTGGAAGCATAGTACATAACGGGACTATTCCCACCTCTCTTTCCCACCACTGCAACTCCTGTGTAGCCAGGATCTACAGCTTGACCGCCAATAAAAACCTATGCATAGTACATAGCAAAATTCTAAATAGATCCTTTTCTAGGTACTAATACATATGTTACACGTTTCAAATATTTCTCTCCCACTAATTTGGTACGGCTTATCTAAAGATAGTGGTGTTAAATATTAAAGAAACATATTTGGAACCTTTTATATTTATTTTATTCAAATTTGACTTCTTTTGCCTGCGTATATTTCGTTAAAAAGCCTTTTTAAACCCCTAGCTATGTGCTATAAAATGTAACTACAGTTTTATTAAAAGCCGTCCGGTGCTTTTTGCGATGGGCAAACAAAATCCATCCACCCATGGTATTTAATTTATCCTCTCCATGGTGTGTGTTAAACTGCAGACTTGTTTATTTTAAAGAATCTCGTACGAGTAAATTTCCATTGAAATGAAAACGTTGGATCAGGAACCAATATTATCCTTTCCGCACGAATATGGACCATAAAATGTTTTTAGCGCACTTTTAATTTCCGCCATGATTTTGTAAATATTTCATAAAAAAATACTCGTTAAAAAAATTCATAAAAACTTTAAAATATTTCAACTTTAAACTGTATAATTTTCATCATTATGTGCTATTTTACATAATAATCAATGTTCATTCTTAGTGCTTATTAATTTATATGCGGGGAACAACAATTGCGATACATATTAGGTTTTAATTAACTAGAAGATATTTTAATACAGCATTGACACAATATTTAACACTATATTTATTATTTAGGTTCTTACAATCTCATTACTTAATTTGGTTAAAATATTACAAAAATATGATAGAGCGCTCGCAAGGCAAACAATCCTGAGACAAGATTCCCTAAGAGCTTAATATGATTTGGTTCATCATCGTCAGGTCATTTACTTATTTATTTATTTAATGTCCATTATTCATATAGGACCCTTTCTGTTAGAGGCAAATGCAGGATTTGGCCTACCACCTTGTTTCATTTACCACACAAAACAAAAAGCAAAATATTTTGTTTTATCATCATTTTTTTGTAAATCAACAGAGGTCTACAGTATGCGTTAAAAGCAGTTCGGTTATGCCATTCGGATACCCAAAGCAGCGTAAAATTATGATTTCAGAGTTGAAAAATATTCTTTTTATTGTTTTGTGAAAATGGTGGCTAGAAATATCATAGTTTTAGTCAATATAACATTTTACTTTTCGGAATGGGTTATTATTTTAGTCGCAGAGTTATGAGAACTTTACCGTTTTGACTTTTCTAATATACTAAGTAATTGATTATCTAATAACTAAAATGCCTATCTTGCTCTGCATAAAAAATCTTTTTCCTTCCCTTATTTTATACATTTATAGATGGTTTCTGCACTGTCAAATCTTGAGAGATAAAAATATACTGAGAGCTTAGAAGTATTCAGCGTCGCATGGCAGTGCGCACTTTTCTACGACTTATTTCTCTCGATGCAACTTCGGGTGTTTTCGGAATTCGTAGTCTTTGTCATGCTAATCCTCAACTCCATACGACCTTCACGCATTTTGAAAGAATTCAGCAAACTATTTTCACTCACTATCATAGTACCTACTTAAAGTTTAAGTTCATGGTGTTAAGTGAAACACCATGACGAATTTATCAATATTACAATTATGTTATGTTAACCCAATAATAACACGATATTTTGTACGCTATGGTACCGTAGGTAAGTGACATAGTTACACTTATTTTTATTATTTCCGTGATTCGTCATCACGATTCGTGATAACGAACAGCTAATGTGTTGGATTGTGCTAAACATGTATCGGTTTATTTGTTGTTTATCTTTTCATTGACTCAATTCAACGTAACGTGAGTAACGCGTTCAAACCTGTTGCTATTTAATTCTACTTTATGTAATTTGGTCGTGATTGTGACCGTTTTGAACACACTTAAAATACCTGTTTTAAAATGTCCGTTCACAACCCGCATAAAAATTCAAATTAGTTTTACACCACAATTAAATGAAACCTCTAAACGAACAGATTATAAAACAAAACACTGGCAATTTGAACAAACTTTTTAACTTCGAAAAAAAAAGGAAGATCAAGTAGGAATTCTAATTATGAATTTGAATAAAAATTCCGCGTTTGAATTCGAACCAGTCGCTCACCGTTGGTGCGCCGCGTCGGATGCGCGGGAGTACGTCACGGGCATGATGGCGGCACTTCACAGATCACTTCTCGTTCCGACCATGACTGGCCAGCGCGGCCACCCAGATGCGACTGCGCACGTGGTCGGACAACCAACTTGGCAATGAATGCGGTTTGACAAATGGATCGGACGAATGTGCGAACTCGTGCGTTCGTGTTGGGAGCGAGTTCGATTCCTTGGCAGGGCATTAATTCTGTTCACTTCTGTCTTTACGAATGTTTTTATCAAATCTAAACAAACTTATTATATCCGCTCTCATTTTACTCGTAAAGTAAATTAAATTTAATACATAAGTAGATTAGCAGTATTGAAAATTGGTTTCAGGAAAAACAAAGATATTAATATGGCAATATACAACTTGATTAACCAAGTACTTACTTGCATAGATAGGAAATTGCCCGTCACAGCAGTATATATGGACATGACTAAAGCCTTCGATCACGTGGATCATGTCATTCTGCTAAAAAAATTAGAGCTTTATGGTATAAGAGGTAATATGCTGGATTTTTTGACGTCTTATTTAACTAACAGACACCAAATAACCAGTATCACTAAAATTTGTCCTAAATTAAAAATAGAAAAATGTTTTTGTTCTGAAAGAAAACTGGTAAAGTATGGAGTCCCCCAAGGAAGTATCCTTGGACCATTACTTTTCTTGATTTACATTAATGACATGCCTAAAGTTACAGATTACTCAATGACCTTATTTGCTGACGATAGTACAATATTATTTACTGGAGATAAATTAGAATCCTACAAATCTGACATAAATATGATACTTTCCAATGTAATTGAATGGCTTATTTCAAATAATATTAAAATAAATTTAAGTAAGACGCATATCATGACATTTAAACAAAACACAAATAAACTAAATCTGGACATTAAATTTAAACACACAAAAATAGAAGAAACCGACAAAACAAAGTTCCTAGGTCTTTGGGTGGATAATAATTTGACATGGAAATTTCAGACAGAAACAGTGTGCAAAAAGCTAAACAAATATTCATATGCTTTATATAGACTTGCCCGACTCGTTAATCAACCCACTGTTTTAATAGCATACCACGCATATGTCGTATCAACGATCCGTTACGGACTCATCTTCTGGGGTAACTCCACGGATAGAGAAACAGTCTTCAGAGCACAAAAGAAATGTGTTCGAGCTCTGTGCAAATTGCGACCAACCGATATATACAGGAAATCTGTCTTTTCGTTAAAAAGAACTTATCGTTATTTGAGACATTAAATAGTAAACGTCATAAAAACAAAATATGCTCGAAAACACATAAGACTGCTTTGTTCACGAAAAATGTCACGGGTATGGCACTACGTATTTTCAATAAGTTACCGGACAACATAAGAAATAAAGAAGAATTAATTTCCTTTAAAAATGCATTATTTCACTTTCTGGTTGAGAAGGCATACTACTCCATTAACGAATTCCTCCTGGACAATTTAAAAATGTGATCATAAAAATTAAATGTTTGCATGTAAAATTATAAAATGAACAGGTTTTAAGTAAATTAGTTAATTAGTATTAAGTAACCATTTATATGTATATTGCACGCCATCTGCTTGGCAAATTGTAGCTGAACAATTTTACGTTTAAATTTAAGATCCATCAATGTATGATATGTACCTACAATTGCAATAAACTAATTTGATTTGATTTGATTTGATTTGAAAAATCTTCTATGTGGTTTTCTTGATGAGTTTCACTTGCAAGTAGTTATGAACACTCAATTTAGGAGCCAAATAAAGTTTCGAACTGGATAGTTCGACGAAGGATCGACGGATGTCGATACCAAATGGAATCCAAAAAAAACATAATGCAGAAAAAAATTTTAACGGCCGACTAGCTTTCAGAGAGCACAGCTTGAGTAAACTCGATAAAATTTTTTTTCGTTTTAACTTTAAACTGTCGATTCTGGGTACTCGCGCTCGTTTCTGAAAAAATATGATATCCCAGACTTTTAGGGGCTCATGGAGTGACATGTTATTTTGTTTTTTATGACCTATTTCCAACCCATGATCGTATTGACCATACATTTATCATTTTGATTAAGTACATCGAGATTCTGAGGTTGACAATAGTGACAAGTTTCTTGCGCTGCTTCTTCTCAGCACTGGCCCATTTATTATTGTTCCGAAGCAGCGGCAGGGTTAATGCCGGGACGTGTAAAAGGGCTTTTTAAAAGCCCTTTTACAGCCCTTTTTTAGCCCTAAAGTTTTTTGTCAAAAAAAAACAGGTGACAATAAAGCCGGATTGTGCTGTAGACCCACCCAAGTAGACCCTTTCGTATTTTATTGTAATACAGATAGATAGATAAAAATGAGATTTTTATTCAAATTGTGAATAACACAATTTCGTTGAATCATAATTTGATTTGCTTTATTAATAGGCTTTACTACTACATATATTGACTTTATAAATTGATTATCTAGAGCAGTGTTTTTCAACCTGTGGGTCGCGACCCCCTGGGGGTCGCGAAGCCTCTATAGGGGGGTCGCGAGAGGTCCTAAAATCTACCTCAATAAAAAAACCAGTAAAGTTTTAAAGGTAGATTTATCCGAAATCTAATTATGCAAATGCATAAATGTTGTATAGATTGAAGAATTCGGTCCCTACAACATCTTCGTAAAAGGCATGAAAAAAAGCGAACGGTCGGGGGGGTCCAAACATTTTTTTCATGCTAGGGGGGTCGCGTCATGAATAATGTTGAAAAACACTGATCTAGAGTGAACCATATTATGGCGCTGATTTTCCAATAATAATGTACTAAATGAACATAATAATAATCCTTATTTAAATAGGTACGTAGGTATACGTGAAAGCAATAAATTACATTTGGCTTAAAACTGAATAATTCTCGTGAAATAAATGTAATCATATTTAAAGGTTTCCACCAACTGAAAATGTTTTCCGAACCATGTGTAATTAATTTAAAATACCTTTTGAAATAATTATTTGTTAAGCTTCAGTTGATATTATTTTAAAATAAATAATGTTTAACCGAACATCATGAATTTGAAATGAAACAATAGTTGGGATCAAATGAAACCACAAAAGTAATATGTATGTAGAGCTTATTTCCAGTAGTCAATATTTTGGAGCTGGTTTAAAACAATAAAGAAACGTAGACATGATGATAAGGTATCTTACTGATATTATATAGGGTGTGTTGGGAAGTCCCGCGCAAAAAGTACTAGGTAAATAATCTAGATAGTGACAGAGTCAATGCCATTTCGTATCTCTTTGAGAAAGTAATATGTTATATTTCTCAATGTTTCTATTAATAATAAAATTATTAGTGCAATAGCATCCAAGAAATGTGACGTCAAATAAAATATTCCATTCAAAATCTATGAATAGATGACGTTGCAGTCGTTTTGGCAGTTCTTGAAAGTTCGGAAACGATTAGTGTCCATTTACCGATCGGTGTAATGGCTGCCTCTGATGAAAAGTGAATTATTTTTAGCGTGTATAAGCTTCTAAGAAAATGATTATTAACCAGAAAAGCATTTCCGCTTCATACATACAGGTTGTAAGGGATCAGTTGGGAAACAGAACCACTATGGTTCAGAGTTAAAAACTGGATTCATGAAACTAGTTTTAAAATTGTATTTTTCGTATTTGTTTGTTCGTCCGTTCGTTTCAGCCAAAAGACGTCCACTGCTGGACAAAGGCCTCCCCCAAGGATTTCCACAAAGACCGGTCCTGCGCCGCTCACATCCAGGCACCTCAAACGACCATCACCAGATCGTCGGTCCACCTGGTGGGAGGCCTGCCCACGCCACGTCTTCCGGTTCGTGGTCGCTACTCAAAAACTTTCCTGCCCCAGCGGCCATCATTTCGTATTGGAATGAAAATATATCTTAATTTAAAACTACAAGACTACGTTATTGATTTATTATTAGTGTTATAAAAAGAAAACAAATTAATTTTATAAATATAGAACGAATGTCCAACTAACATGTCTAAATGAACGTACTAACATCGAGTTCGCTAATCTTTTCCTCACACCCTGTATACTCGTACCTAAACATAATAATTCAGTTATTTATCTACAAATAAGGTGCGAACTGAGATTATTGGATTAGATAAACAAATGATGTAACGATACCTTACATAACCTGACAAAATGATAGATTAAACAATATACTCGTATATGGTTAGAATAATTTATTAGCATTTTATAAAATGACCATTTTCGACGACCTCATATAGGCAACAGGAAGGCGCTGGATGCAGGCCGCTACCAACCGGGCAACATGGAATGCATTGGGGGAGGCCTATGTTCAGCAGTGGACGTCCTATGGCTGAGATGATGATGATGATGATGACTAGTATATTTGCAACACAAGATGTAACTTCGCTATTTAAATACGCTGAAGTTAATTTGTTTTCAGTTTATGAGTTGTAGGATATTAAAATTGTGCTAATACTTAAGTTTCTGACGTCATAACTTGTTTGTGAGATGACAGTAAGAGGCACCACATATATGTTAAGGCCCGATTTGACCAAACTTTTATCCGAGAATAACTCCTGGTATAACTGGCACATTGACAGTTCCAGTATGGGAAATATATCAAAATTGACGATTTATTCTGAGATTAATATTTACTCTTGTTTGGTCGAATCTACCCTAAGGCCCGATTCGACCAAACTGATTTATCCGAGAATAACTCCTGGTATAACTGGCACATTGACAGTTTCAGTATGGGAAATATGTCAAAACTGACGATTTATTCTGAGATTAATATTTACTCTTCTTTGGTTGAATCCACCCTTAGTCAAATAACCTCTAGTTTATAAATATATTCGTAAAAATGCCTTAGATTGTTTGTTTTTCCTTTTACCAGCCTTAGGTAAACCATATTTGGTCGGCCGTTTGGTAGTGTTTCGTAACGGACTACTACTCGTATGCCGAGAGGTCGCGGGTTCGATTCCCGCTCAGTACAAAGTTACAAACATTCGTGTTCATGAACATATTTGTTTGTATTGTGTTTTCTGTGAATAATGTGTATTTTAAAAAAGTATTTAAGTATGTTTATATCCGTTGTCTAGTACCTACCCATAGCACAAGAATTGCTTAGTTTGGGACTAGAGCCGCAGTCTAAAATGTCCAAGGATATTATTTATTAAGAAACGGTAGAGAGGTAGTACAAACAAGTAAGTAAGGAACTTTAAAAGAATGCTCTCGCTTAGCACTTGAGAAAATAATTGATAGATTAGTAAAGTGTATTTACTCGTACCAATAAATGTTAATGAGGGATTAAAACAAGTCTAAAACAAGGTATGAGTGATGTAGAGATTTTAAGGAGGACATGTTTGATGACTTCTCAGATGAATGCGAATTCGGTAAATGCAATGAGTGACATTTGGACCAGGTCACTAACAATCTAGGTGGCGTACGGAAGCCTAAGCGCAGACCACCGACTTTTAGTTTGCCGATAGTTGGGTCGGGCTGTTAATCAGTATGGAGATGTATGAAAGTGCGCACATTACACCGATTTGATATCGGCCCATTCTTCATACAAATTAGAATCGGGCCCAACTATCGGCCACACAAAAAGTAGGTACGATTTAAAACAAACTGTAACATGTAGGGTTGCCACAACCCATTTATGTAAACTAACTCGGACTAATTTAGAGTACATTATATTGTTTTAGGCTGTCATAACCCACAAAAGTGCATGAGGTGGGAATAAGTAACTTGTTCTTCAATGCATTCATTTGCATGAAACGTACTTGAAACGTGCAATATGAGAATACACTGCTACAAGAAATTTTTGCGATCTGCGGTCGACTCTATTTCTTCTATCTTACTCTATTCTAATTGCTGAGCATTATTTAATCATTAAAAACTATACAATCAAAAATATTGCTTTCTAATGCATTTGTACAACAATTTTATTTACAGGAGTTAAAATATGGTTCAAAGATTCAAAAGATTCAAAGATGTTATTATTCACTGTGAAAGTGTGGTCCGTGAATATTAAATTTCGCGAGCTAAACTTCGGCGTGGCATGAGTGGATTTAAGTAATTTACTTAATTTGATTACAGAAGAATGCAAGCTCAAAAATCACATTGATATATGTACTTAATTGCTTTTCTTAATAAAGATGAATATTTTTTCAATAGTAGGTACTTACTGTTACATAAGTATTTTTAATGGTCCTGCGAAAAATATAGAAACTAAAGTGATCCCTGGTCCAGAAAAGTTTTGGAACCACTGTTTTATGTAAGTAAGTCACATACCCTTCTTGCTAGTGCCAGGGCCGAGGAGTCGGGGTTGGAGTCACACACACAGAACTACTGTACAACTCATCAAACACCCTGATATAAGAATGAAAAGTTAGTCCGTTTCGCGATTTCGTTTTATATATCGGACCTATCGCGATTTCATATCGCATATTTAAGATAATCCAAATTCAATGACAAGCAATTCGTCAGGTGTAGCACGGAAAACTTGTGACTGTAATTTGATGGCTTGTTTTTAGATATATTTACGAGAAATTTAAAAGTAAATTTTAGATTAGTAGTGAGTTGTAACGTTCGCTGTGGGCCACGCACCCCTCTCTCATGGTTTCTGCAGCAGAATGCCAGTGGCCGTAACGTATTGTAATGTCTGGTGTCTATTCTTTGCTCACCCCTTTTGAGAGATATCGAACTCGAGTCGATGTCTCTCTGAAGGGATGCGTGAAGCCACAACAAGGGCTCTCGCGGAAGACCAGTTTCTTGACATGCCCTTATGAGCATGTCAGGATAAATGCTGGGAGCCTATTGACACAGTGGCCTTTTATACAGGGTGTTAGGTAAATGGGTATATGAGCCGACACTAGCCTATGTTAGCATGGTCATATAAATGGTACCTATGGTGAAGTCAGAAATTTAATATCATCATTTTTTTTTTTTAATTTTCATACAAAATTAATTTAATAAAATCCGATTTGTATGAAAAATAAAACAATTAAAATGAAGATATCAATTTTCTGACTTCACCATACCATTTATATGACCATGTTAACATGGGCTAGTGTCGGATCATATACCCATTTACCTAACACCCTGTATATTCGTTTTGTGTTGTTATTGTTTATAATTTGTGCTTACTGTGTTCAATAAATTCTATTTCTTTCTTTCTAACGTGCTCTCGAGTACGTTATGACCTCATACTGAGCAGATACCAATTTGGTACAATGTATTTTGCTTTTTAAGTTGATTGTACCTACTTATTGTTTTTGTTTTTTGGTACCAAATAAATGTTTTTTTCTTTCTTTCTTAGATTAATACTCCATACTTTATATTGCATTTCATAGGTTACGAAAAGGCCTCATATTAAATAGTTTATGTTATCTTTATTGACAAAATTAAATGACTATGATTAGGAAAGAGTGACATTTACCTATCCAAGACTACATAATTAATAGTTTTAGCAGTAAATTTTTTAGCTATCCAAGACTACCTATTTAGTTTTAGCATTAAATTTATTATTATTGAACTATTAAAGTTAATTATTTCATAAGGCATTAGTAGAGAATGGTTGCACTTCTTGTATTATTCATTTGGAACTAATAATTACATTGCATTTTAAATTATAGGGATGTTATTAAAGTTTTAATTATTGAGTAATTAAAAAGCAGAACTGGAATTGGAATGTCAAATGCACAAAAATAATTTGTTATAATAGATAGCGTTATTAATAATAGGTCATTGTTTAGTCAACCGCATAATAATTAGCGTTTAAAATATAGTAGAGAAGGGACCAGTAAATCCTGGTGACTATAACATTAATAAGTTAAAATAATTGTATTGTGTCTGCGTACGCAATAACTATCGAAGTTAAATCACAGAATAATAATAAGTACTACGTACAGAAGTTTTACTTCGCGAAGGTATTTAAAAAAATGTATGCTCAATGTCATTAACAATATGGTGTAATTTAGCCTGTCTCAAGAGTCAAGCACCATTTTGTTGACAAATGTCAGTGATCGGCACTGCGCCGAAGCTTTAGGGCTGACTTCGGTAAAATGATGTAACGTGAGGTGTCAAACTGCGGAAAATGGCGGAGGAAATACATGATTTAGCATGAATTATCATGAATAATATTAACTACTTATTTACCTCTCAGTGTCTTGAGGCAACTTAAAAAAGTACATTCTGTGTTTTTATTATTATTTAGGCAGTTAAATACTGCACAGTGTTTAGTACACCATTTTCTTTATTTTCTTCCATAATACACAAGAATACGCGTGCGTCAGTCAATGTTCGCTCGTATGTGAGGCCTTGTCGAATAGTATACTGTAGGTGGGCCATCGTGCGTGTTTTGTTTTCGATGTAAACTCGCGGAGATGAACAGGCCTGGTTAAACTAAGAACGAGCGATTTCCTAGGAAAGGTTTTTTGATGGCTGGTTCAATTTCAAACTATCGACCTTGACAGTAGACGTCACTGTTACATTGACAGTGACAGTGGCATAAAAAGTGTAAGTTTTCGCAAGCGCACATCACTTAGGCCGAGTTGCACCATCTTACTTTAACTTTGCCAAACGTCAAAAATCTGTCAAATTTCATTCACAATGCACTGGTTATTGTTATAGTTACGGTTAAAGTAAGTTGGTGCAACTCAGCCTTAGCGTCCATCAGTTTGTTGCAGCACTTCTTCTAGGGACTTGTCTAATCTTTGTCCCTTAGCTCGGGCATACAGCAACGCATTATTTTGTCTTTTGTTTGAATTATTTTTCAAATAAAATATGACGATTTGTAGGTACTATTCAATAATCAAAACAAATCATACATTTTGAATTTTGATCTTGAATACCACAGGCCTTTGGCGCTCGCACGTCCTAACACCACGAATATAGTAATAGGTATGTATCTTTATACAGGGTGACTTTGAAATCGTTGGCATCCTTTTAATATAAGACTCTACTGATGATACGCAGTGCATTCCCCCAAATATGAGACAAATCCAATGAGTTAAAATTTCAATATTATCTTGTGTAGTGTTATTTTAAAAGGATGCCAGCGATTTCAAAGTCATACTTTATATTTCATAATAATATTAATTATAAGTAGGGTACTCACTGAGAGCGACGAAACTCCCTGGCCTCAGCGTCGTCTCCATCAGAGCCCTTGTCGCGACCGAACTGCACCGTCCTGCGGCTGTCCTCGCGCGGAGGCGGACGCTGTCCCCTGTCCAGGTGCGTGTGCGATCCCCAAGAGGTGGAACTCCCCATCTGTATAAACAAGTTATATTCTGTTTAAAGAACAAGTGGCTATTATCGCGCGGCGGGGGACGCTGTCCCCCGTCCTAGTCTGTGTGAGATCCTTAAGAGGTGGAGCTCCCCATCTGTATAAACAAGTTATATTCTGTTTAAAGAACAAGTGGCTATTATCGCGTGGCGGGGGACGCTGTCCCCCGTCCTAGTCTGTGTGGGATCCTTAAGAGGTGGAACTCCCCATCTGTATAAACAAGTTATATTCTGTATAAAGAACAAGTGGCTATCTTCGCGCGGCGGGGGACGTTGTCCCCTGTCCCAGTCTGTGTGGGATCCCCAAGAGGTGGAACTCCCCATCTGTATAAACAAGTTATATTCTGTTTAAAGAATAAGTAGCTGTCCTCGCGCGGCGGGGGACACTGTCCCCTGTCCCATGAAGAAATGGGTTGAGTTGTCATGGGTCGAATACGGAATAACCCGTCCCAGTGCGTGTAGGATCCCTAGGTAACATACCTACACTCGAATTGAGAACCTCCTCCTTTTTTGAAGTCGGTTAAAAAGATAATTGAGAAGAGTCCATAATATCAGAATACATTATCTATCTATATTATATGTATAAAGAGCTCGATTTCTATATCTATAAAAGCGAAAGGTCACTGATTGACTGACTCACTCACTCATCACGAAATCTCACTACCAGTGCTAGGAGTCTCAAATTTTGCATGGGGGTTCCTTTTAGAACGTAGGTGCTCACTAGTATGGGATTTTGCAAAATTCAACCCCTATGGGGGTAAAATTGGGATCTACGCGTACAAAGTCGCTAGTATTATAGCAAACAATAACATTTCACAATGACATTATTACTAGTCCTAAATCACAAAGTTGAAGTTGAAATTATGAATTATTTTTATTATATTTTCCTTTAAAGTAGACGATTACTTGGAAGTAAGCAGTGACAATTTAACGAGCCTAGTGCAAAAGTAAAAGGAATAGTTAATGGTGGAGGTATCATTACCTGTCATTACATTGTTAGTCCACTTTGATTTACAAGTCCTCTTGTGTGTCTCCATCGACAATCACTTGTACTTATTACTCCCTATTTATGGTACACCGTGAAAATTGTGTCTACTAGCACTAGGTTTTTACTTCTAGACAATTATCTAACAACACTCTAATTAATTATATCACATTATGCCACATTAACGCAATATCTTTCTAAAGAATCCACATTTGAAAAGTCGAACAGCACGTTTGTGACGAAGAAACGCGCAGAATTTTTGTTAACTTCTATACAACTGGGTTTTTAACAATTCTATCGAGTTGAGCTTTTGAATCGATCCGTGACAATCGTAAACTAAACACCAAACAGTTATTCAGCCTTGAATGTCGGTGACTATATCGATCGGCTGTGCATTAGCAAGGATGGTGTTAGACAAATACAGCGTTGTTTGTTCCGAGGAAATACATTAAAAGTCAAATGACAGGACACGATTCCCAAATAAGTATAAGACTCTCGGTACTTTGCCCTGATGTCTGACTATCGTCCCTGTATACAGGGTGGAAACGATAAGTGATCTCACTCGATTATTTCTAAACTGTATAACTGTACTGTAAGATATCAAAAAACTAGTTATCTAATGATCCTGAAAGTGCTTCTTGAGCTTTATCAAATGGTATCAATAATAATAGGTTTCAGAATAAACTGGATCTATCCGAAAATTCAATGTTTCCAGCTTCCATACATTTGGTACAGCCCGTACAGCCACATAATATTAAAAACCACTCAAGATATCATCAAACTGGTTACTGATCCTGAAAGTGCTTCACGAGCTCCAGTTTTTCGATATCTTGTATAGTTTGGAAATAATCGAGTGAGATCACTTATCGTTTCCACCCTGTATGGCAGTCAAATTAGTTTATTCTGTACTTCCCTTTCAAGGGCGCTTATACATGTCCCAAATATAGCTTGCCCTACCACCACTTCTGGACAACATATGGGCTGGTGCTGAGAAGAAGTGGCGGTAGAAACTCAGTCACCTTTGTCAGTGACATCAAAAGTGGTCTACATTGGTCTACCTGGGGGTTGATTGTCGATTGAAGGAATAATAATTCAACTATATGAATTTTCGTGATTATATCAATCAAACGTTTTCACCTCGTGGAGTTTGAACTTGCAACAGTTGGCGTTGTATTGCTGTACACATCATCATCACCAACAGCCCTTTACAGTCCACTGCTGAACTATGAGGCTCTTAGCGTGGAGCCTTAATCAGGTAACCTAGATTATTTTTGAATATACACCGTGTCCCAAAATTCAACGATGTTTCGTACCGAAATATATTTATTAGTTTCTTAATTATAGTTTAAGATAAAGCAACACAAACTGGAAGGAATTTGCTCTTTTCTTAATTGCATTTTTTAATCACAAACTGGCAACATTCTTTCCAATCCTATGGAGCGAGGCTCGCGATTGCGATTGCGACGCCCCCCAGTGACGCAAGAGTTTTGAGTTCGGAGGGACGCCCGTGCGCATCAGCGGTGTGTTCTTTAATTCGGCAACCATATAAGCGTTTGTCAATTTCCAAAATCAAGTGAATCTAATGAGTGCGGGATCCAGCCCCTATGGAACTATGGTCTTTCTCATCAATATGTGCTAATACTTCACAAACAAACTGCATTTCGGAGATACGCCGGGCCCGGCTGAGCACGCGGCTGGCACTGTGGAAAAGAGGTTTGTTCGCCGTTTGTTTTGAAAATTTAGTATAGCTAACATATTATTTGTTGGTCCTTCGAGCCGGATTTTCATTTTCCTTCCAATTGTGTAGTTTTATCGTAATTTTAGCGTACATACGTACCACATTTTTCATTCCACGTGCAACCATCTTTGTAACGCAAAATGGCGCAATCGAAAGTGGAAAATGATTCCAAGACCTCATTAGATTCCAATAGCGAGAGTAGTAGTTCATGTGTTCAGGATATTTTCGAGCGAGATTTAATTTTAGACGATTTAAAGAGAACATTACAGTTTGCAACTACAGATATTCAAAAATTCATTTCACGTACCAAAGATTTGTCAGCTCTTCAAAGAAAGTTTAGCAAATTGCAAACTAAAGTCGAAAAGTCTCTCATTAAATCTAAATCATTCAATAAAGAGGAACAAATCAAAATTAGAAACGACTTCGACGATTCGTATTATGCAATTTTCACTCAAGTAGATAAATTAAAACAATGTCAGGAGCAAAGTAGACGAATGAGTCGTCCCTTTGCTAATTCAGAATTTTCTAGTAATGCTAAATTACCTACTTTGCCTTTGCCCAGTTTCTCTGGCGAAAGCACAGAATGGAATTCATATTTCGATTTGTTTTGTTCTCTCGTTCACCACAATACTGCCTACACGGATGCGGAAAAGTTTAGGTATTTGCTTCTTACGTTAAAAAATGAACCATTCAACCTTATAAAGTCCATTCCAATCACTGATGCTAATTATTTCGTAGCAATACAAATATTAACTTCACGTTATGAAAACAAAAGAATCATAGCTTCGAATCATCTTGATAAAATACTCAACATTCCATCTTGTAACGTAAAATCAACGAGTGATTTACGTAACTTATTAAATACATTCCAAGAAAACATTAAACCTCTTGAAGTAATGAAGTTTCCCACCAGTGAATGGAGTTTCATTTTGTTACACATTTTACTACGTAAAATTCCCGCATCTGTTCGTAAGCAATTCGAGTTATCATTGAGTTCACCTTCGGACATTCCAGAGGTCAACACATTCATTTCATTTTTAGAGCGTGAACTTGTCGCTGAGGAGTTTTCTAACGATAATTTCGGGCAGTCGAGTAAAATTATTAACAATAAAGGCGGTAGATTTGGCTCACAGTCTAGCTCGCGAGCGGCGCCCCCTAGCGGCAATATGGCCGCCGGTCAGCGACAAGCCTTCGCGGCGAACTTCGCGCCGCAATCCTCTGACGTGTCAGGCAATACTCAGCCTAATCGACATAGCGATAAGACACATTGTTTGTTATGTGATGCTCAACATACGTTGACGAAATGTTCTAAGTTTTTGAATCTTTCAATAAAAGATCGATTTTCTTTTATTAAAAACAAAAGTGTTTGTTACAATTGTTTACATCTCGGCCATAACGTGAGCCAATGTAAATCCAATTTTTCGTGTAGGAATTGTCAGAAGCGCCATCACACATTAACACCCGTATTCACAAACGATACTTACCTATGCAAAACAGCAACGCTATGCGAAATGAGACATTTCTCAATGCGTTCCATATGACAAGCCTTTCAATTCATAAACATTACTTAAACGACCCTTGACTATGCAAAATCAGAGTGTTGAATAGAGTTCTGTGATTGGTTCGCTTATGTTACGCACTTCACTCCGCTAACTGACATGACATTCCTGTCATTCAAACGGTGCAACGGTTTATAAGTGTCGATATTTTGGGGATTTGTGAATTAAATAAATATGGATAAAACTACAACTATCAGGTTAGTATGAATACTTCGATTAATAATAATAGTGAAAATCATGTTTCAATCATTATTTTTCAGATAAAACAGCTGTAGTTTTCTTCTTCCGAAAGAGAGCTGCTGATTGTAGCTTAATAAGAGAAAGGCCTATTATTGAAGACAAGCATATTATTATTCTCTCTAAAATATCGAGTTGACGAAGCAGGCCTGGGAAAGTCTAACAGTGGCTTACAATTCTCAACCATATTTTATGTTTCACAAAGGCTCACACATCAACTGAAAAGCTGCTGGAATAATTTAAAGACCCAAAGAAAGAAAGAACTTTCTCAGGAATCAATCAAACGTTCACAACACCCACTAGTAAGTAATGTTTTTAAAATATATAGGTAGTACGTAGATTTATGAGGAATAACTAAGCAGAATATACCTACTCAAAGGAATTAAATTCATAATTTGCTTTTCAGGTATCAAGAAATTAAGATTAGTAGTAGCAAGAATGAAGATTAAGACAGAAACAAGAATCAAACGCACCACATTGAATAATATACAACAAGACCAGGCTTTGCACGAGTTGGGGCTACAAAGATAAAAAATATTGATAGAAAGAGAAAATAATTTGTTAGAACATGAAAAAAAGATTTATGATTTACAAATACATAAAATTAAATTAGACATTGAAGATTGATGAAAATAAAACTTCATTAAAAATTTTATGTTTTATTTGCTACTAGCAACTGATACATTATGTAGGTGGCACTGGAAGGCCTCCTCGCAGTTAATTTCCTCAGGTCTTCTTTTATCAGTGGTAAAAGTATGAAAAGTACCCCATCATTGGAAAACCTAAACTAAATTCGTCTGAATTGTAATAATCAAAGGGATTTTGGGAATCCCGTATCACTTTTCTGGTACTTATTCTACTTTGCTCATTGATATAATTATCAAATTCTTCTTCACTACTGTAATCCATTGTAAGATAATATTAATCGAATACAACCATAAATAAAGCAAACAAACCTCAAAAACGAGAATAACCTAAAAATTTTGACGTAAATAGACACTATGCGTTGCGTAATACAGCTCCCTGGCTACCTTAGCTTTGCGTTCATTCTAAGGGACGCATAGTGCTTGTCACCACTGAAGTATCGTCTATGAATAGGTTTTTGGGACCCTGTGCATCCACGCGCACTATGAGGCCTCAAAGTAATGTTTGTGAATACGGGTGTAATTCATTTTGACAATAATGTAAACAAAGCGTTCGATCCGAGTAGCGGTACTAATCAGTTCGTCCCGCTCCCGCTCACGGCGGAGTGTAATAATGTTGTCTCTGTTTCTACGACTGATGCCCAGCTGACTTTAACGTCAACTCGAGATAAGGAAAACGATTCTATTGTGCGTACGAGTACGGTGCTATTGTCTACGGCACTTGTCGATGTTTATATTGATGATCACAAGTTATCAACCGTGCGCTGTTTAATTGATACGGGCAGCCAGGCTACTTTCATTTCGGAAGCGTGTGCACAACGTTTAGGTATTTCACGTAGACGTGTGAACGTTCCGCAAGTTTATGGAATAAACAATAACAAACCGGTTTACCCTCAGGGAGTAGCTTCTTTCTTCATTGCGCCTAGAAATCAATCGCAACCATCGATTCATGTTGATGCATTGATCTTGCCCAAATTAATTACAACACAAATGCCTACTTGTCAATTACCTTATACAGGATGGTCTCATATTCAAAACTTAACTTTAGCTGATCCGAGTTTTCATACACCACAACCAGTGGAAATGCTTTTAGGTGCTGACATTATTCCGCAAATTTTATTGCATAACACAATCACGGGTCTACCAGGTTCACCAATTGCTATGAATAGTATTTTTGGTTATTTATTGTTGGGTAAACTCGATTTGAATTCATCGACTGAGGTTTCTCTTCCGGTCCAGGTGTGTCACAGCTCTGTTAACGACGACTTTGACCTCCAGCGATTTTGGGAATTAGAAACAATTTCTGAACAAAAGTCTCTCACCACTCCTGATGAACTTTTGTGTCAATCTTTTTTTGAAAACACGCATACGCGTAATGAGTGTGGGCGATACGTGGTCGCTCTTCCCTTCAAACCTGACGCACCGCCCCTCGGCGAGTCGCGGGATATTGCTATTTCTAGATTTCGTAAATTAGAGTACAAACTCGAGCGCAATTCGCAGCTCAAACATGATTATCACGCGTGCCTCCAGGAGTACTTAGAGCTCGGCCACATGGAGCCCGTCGATAGTCCAGCAGCTGCAGGTGGTAACTATTATATACCGCACCACGCCGTGGTCAAAGAATCTAGTGAAACCACCAAAACCAGAGTAGTTTACGACGCGGGCTCTAAAACTACAAACGGTTTTTCTCTAAACGACAATTTGTTAATTGGTCCAAAGCTTCATTTAGATATTGTTGATGTGTTATTAAAATTTCGCATTCATTTAATTGCTTTCACAGCTGATATCAAACAAATGTATCGTAACATTATGATTCGTGAATCGGATAGGGATTTTCAGCGTATAGTGTGGCGCACCTCGCCCGAGGAGCCCCTACGCGATTACAGACTTTGCACTGTGACCTTTGGAGTTAGCTCATCGCCCTATCTTGCTCTTCGCACCATTCAGCAGCTCGCTCATGACGAGGCCGCACGCTTCCCGCGCGCATCTCAGGTCCTCATGCGCGACGTATTTGTAGACGATGTCGTATCAGGTGAAAGTGATGAGTCACGGGCTCTCGCCCTACAACAAGAGTTGATAGGTATTTGTCAATCCGCAGGTTTTGAGTTGCACAAGTGGCATAGTAATTCTCCCGCCTTACTTCTCGGTTCTCAGCCGACAGTTTCTCATGGTGAGCGGTGCGAAAGTGTGCCCTTCGCACACATGGAGAATGACTCATCCACTAAGGTCCTAGGTATGCAGTGGGACCCGAACTTAGATACTTTTGGTTTCAGTGTGAAAAGTTACTCTGAAAAATGTACAAAGAGGTCCATTCTTTCAGAAATTGCACGTATTTACAACCCTCTCGGTCTTTTATCTCCAGTGACTTTATTTGCAAAACATTTAATTCAATTATTGTGGATTTCTTCTGTGGACTGGGACGAAACCCCACCACAAGACATAGTCGATTCGTGGGCCAGCTTTACAAGTCAGCTTCCACTATTATCTAAAATTAGCTTTCCGCGTCATGTTTTCCCTCAAAATTGTAAATTACAGCTTCACGGCTTTTCAGACGCCTCCGAAAAGGCATACGCAGCATGTGTTTATCTCCGCGCGCAGCGCGAGGATGGTAGTGTGCGCGTGTCCTTATTGTTAGCGAAAACACGCGTTGCGCCTACGCGTCGCGTATCTATTCCCCGTCTCGAACTGATGGGAGGTGTTTTGTTATCACAACTTATTAAAAAGGTGTTACAAAATTATAGTGATAAAATACAAAGTGATCAAATTTATACTTGGTCGGATTCAAGTATTGTTTTAGCATGGTTGCGTTCACCGCCCCATGAATGGAAAACATTTGTTTCAAACCGTACTACGGAGATATTGAATATTGTCCCCGCGGATTGTTGGCGGCACGTTCCGTCGGCCGACAACCCCGCGGACGCTGCTTCGCGCGGCATGTTACCCGCTGCTTTCTTGCACCATGAGATGTGGTTTCATGGGCCTCGCTGGTTGAGCGAGGATGAAAGTATGTGGCCTGTTCCAAGGCCTGTTCTTCCTACTGATGAAGAAAAGCGTAATGTTGTGTTGTGTTCGAGTACTTCTACTCCAAACGAGGACGTAGAAATTATTTCACGTTTTTCTTCACTCGGTAGACTTGTTCGTGTTACGGCTTTGATATTTCGTTTCTATCACAAGTGTAGAAAGGTCAATATTTCGAGTTCAAAACACATTACTGTGTCCGAGTATAATTTCGCTTTGAATCGACTTATACGAGTTGTTCAACATTCAGTTTTCAATGATGATATTTTGAAGATTTGTAATGGGCAATCACCATCAAATCAATTAAAACGTCTTAATCCTTTTATAGATTCAAACAAGTTGCTTCGCGTTGGCGGTAGAATTCATAAATCGCTTTTATCTTTTGAGTCAAAACATCAATTGATTTTACCTAAAAAACATCCTTTAACTTATTTACTAATTGATTTTATTCACGTTTCAAACTTGCACAGTGGGGCTCAAAGCACCCAATATACACTTTTACAAAAGTATTGGATATTATCAAGTCGTGACGTCATCCGCCAACGCATTCATCGATGCGTCCGTTGCGTTCGTGCGCGCCCCGCGCACACGCAGCCGTCAATGGGTTTGTTGCCCGCAGCTCGCTTGCGACCGGCCAGACCATTCATAAAAACTTCGGTAGATTTTGCAGGTCCATTTTACGTTCGGGCAAATAAGGTTCGTAACGCTAAAATAGTTAAATGTTATGTAGCAGTCTTCGTATGTATGAGCGTTAAGGCTATACATTTAGAGATCGTTTCGGAGCTTTCCACAGAAGCGTTTTTAGCTACACTTAGGCGTTTTGTTTCGCGACGCGGTTTGTGTACAGATATTTATTCAGACTGTGGAAAGAATTTCGTGGGATGCGATAGGTATCTTACGGAATTATATAGTTTCTTGCGTAATGACGTAGTACAAACTACGGTCAATTCAAAGGTTCTTGGTCAAGGCATCACTTGGCATTTTCAACCCCCATACGCTAGTCATTTTGGTGGACTATTCGAAGCGGGTGTTAAAAGCTTTAAGCATCATTTTCATCGTGTTGTCGGCACACGAACTTTGACATATGACGAGATGCATACGCTCTTATGTCAAATAGAGGCGATTCTCAATTCGCGCCCACTTTGTGTTTTAAGTGCAGACTCAAGGGATCCTCTCCCTTTGACTCCGTCACATTTTTTAATAGGTGAGCCCTTAACGTCAATTCCTGACATTTCTTTAGTGGATGAGAATCCTAGCCGCTTAGTAAGATGGCGTCTCATCCAACAGTCCACTCAACATTTTTGGAAGAGATGGAGTCTTGAGTATTTACATCATATTCAACAAGCAACCAAGTGGTTTAGTAATCGCGGTGCCCCGATACGTGAGGGCATGATTGTGGTGTTACGCGAAGACAACGTTCCTCCCTTGCAGTGGAGACTTGCGCGTGTTCACGCCTTACACCCAGGTCCTGACGGGATCTGTCGGGTCGTTACTTTACAAATTGGACAGTCGTTCTTCAAACGAGCTGTTGTTAAGATTTGTCCTCTTCCTGTTGAGTATGGAGTAGGTACGTTTTGCATCTAAGTAAAGCTAGAGTAGTTTTAGGTTTATAGATAGGTTTCACTCTACAAATAGCTTAGATACTTGTAAGTTTCTTATCGTAGGTTTTGTCTTGTTAAAAGATACTCGGTACTTTTAAGGTGAGCGGTATGTTTCGTACCGAAATATATTTATTAGTTTCTTAATTATAGTTTAAGATAAAGCAACACAAACTGGAAGGAATTTGCTCTTTTCTTAATTGCATTTTTTAATCACAAACTGGCAACATTCTTTCCAATCCTATGGAGCGAGGCTCGCGATTGCGATTGCGACGCCCCCCAGTGACGCAAGAGTTTTGAGTTCGGAGGGACGCCCGTGCGCATCAGCGGTGTGTTCTTTAATTCGGCAACCATATAAGCGTTTGTCAATTTCCAAAATCAAGTGAATCTAATGAGTGCGGGATCCAGCCCCTATGGAACTATGGTCTTTCTCATCAATATGTGCTAATACTTCACAAACAAACTGCATTTCGGAGATACGCCGGGCCCGGCTGAGCACGCGGCTGGCACTGTGGAAAAGAGGTTTGTTCGCCGTTTGTTTTGAAAATTTAGTATAGCTAACAAACGATAAGCCGTAGGCTGGACATAAGCATGACTACTTTAGGAAAAATAGTAAAAAATATCTATATCAATTTTTTTTTCTTACTTTTTCTAAGGTTTAGGAAAACTTACTTTTTAGGAAAGATTAATAAAAAATGTCCATCTTAATTTTTTTTTCTTATTTTTCCTAAAGTATTCATGACCATGTCCAGTGTCCACCCTACGGCGCGTATCGTTAAATTTTGGGACAGTGTGTATTATTATTATAAAGAGCTGTGGTTTTCTGAATAAAGAAAAATAAAATAAAATAAAATAAAATGTAATTAAATATAACTTGCAAACTTACCAGCGGCTGGGTTTGTTCCAGTAGATCGTTGTCGGGCACATCAAATGGGGATAAGTCAGACGCGCTGGTAGACACTCCCGGTCCTGAAAAATTTCGACATTTGAAGCGACGGTTGTTTATTTTCGACTTAACAACAGTAATAACAACTAAATAACTAGCCACATTTATACTACACATTTAGCATGCAAAAAGAATCAAATCAGTTAAGCAATTCTCATAACTTTTGTTTTTTTTTCAACACATAGTTTTATTACTTTGAATTCATCTAAAAATTCATTCAATTCATGTCATTCTGATACATTTATTTTGTTCTCTCTGTAACTTACTTATTTTATTTACAACTAGCTTTCCGCCCGCGGCTTCGCCCGCGTGGAATTTTGTCTGTCACAGAAAAACTTTATCGCGCGCGTCCCTGTTTCAAAAACCGGGATAAAAACTATCCTATGTTCTTTCCCGGGACTCAAACTATCTCTATGCCAAATTTCATCAAAATCGGTTGCGAGGTTTAAGCGGGAAAGCGTAACAGACAGACAGACAGACAGAGTTACTTTCGCATTTATAATATTAGTTGGGATAAACAGATTTTTTTTAAACTAAGGCAAACTTAACTCTAAACAAAATAAAAAAGCTTCACACTTGAAACTTAAAGAAAGAGAGAAAGACAAATTCAAACATTATTAAAAATGTATGAAAGCGTTCATAGAATTTTTAACGCACTGGTTTCAATTTGACCCTTAAGTGAGATAAAATTGAATTCAAAGAGAACCAATCATTTGATTATTAGAATTGGTTACCTGCTGTTTGCAATGCAAAATTAAAATAACTGCATCAATCTAGATATACATTATGTTACTTACATTGCGGTATAAATATTTATTGTTTTAAACAATACACCTTTTATTTTGTCTACCTTATAACAATGATTAATTTAACTTTGAACATTTTTCCAAGTTAAATTAAATTAGAATCCAACAATCTTCCAAATAAGGTCGACCTACACTGTTACTGGTTTCTTGAAATTATTTAGAACATTATGACATTATAATATTTTTATAATGCAGGTAGTTACGAGAACGACTTATTTACAAGATGGTCGAATTTTAATAACATTAAACAATCGGTGTAGTGTTCCAATAAACACAAGCACAAAACTTAGCGAATTTAAATAAATATAGTTAAGCGTATTTTTTTATTTCAGGACATATCAAAGAAACACTTATAAATACATTTTTACTACAAAAATAACATAAATATAAACTAGCTACTTTATTCATTAATGATTTTAGTTACTGAGTTATTTTTTAAAGAGTGTTATTTTACAAAGTCATTACATACAAAGTACATTATTCCAACATTTTACAATGAAAACATAATATTTTATAGGATTTATAAAACGTTTTCTCTATAATATTACAAGTTAATTACTGTCGAACATTTTCTGAAAACTATGCTGATCCTGGTATTCATGAATTTCATATAAAACTGATTTTCATGCTGCCTTTTGAATACTTCCAGAGGTAACTTTAATGAATATAAACTGACAAAATTATTAATTTGAAACGTTATTAATGTCAAATAAATTAATTTGAAATGTTATTAAATAAATCAATAAATACCTGCCTTGTCTTAATCATAAAAAAACTATTCATTGTAATAATTAATGTGTCGCTCACAAACCTTGATTATTTTAAATTATACTCATTATTCAATAATCTCTAGCGCAAATCAAACTCGTATTTAAAAATACTCAACTTTGGGAACTCAATCATTAAAATTTTCTTTAAAGTGCTCAGAGATGTAAAGAGTAAGTGTACTTTACCTCTATAGTAAAACACTCCGGGCCGGTAGTAAACGACCGGAGGCCTGTTCCTACCAGTAATGTAAGCGTACCAATCTCCAGGGTGTATTCGACTCATTTTCAGTGACAAAACCCCCAAATGTTTAATATTGAATTTAAATTTTTATTTCAAGATTGTAAAAAATGGCCCGTCTCGGTCGGAGCGTCAGAACAGATTGGGCCTGACTGCGAAGTTGACTTAACGAAGGTCAGTGCAGCACCGCCCCCTCGGGGGTTGGAAGGCAGTTTGTCAATAATAAAAGCGACGATAGTCCCTCCACTACACTCAACATCAAGTAAATCGCACCTCCCGCAACAACTTTTCAAAAGTATGCATCTCCACTTCCCACCAAAATTGGTACCGTTTGAAAGCCTAGTTCTAAACTTTATTTCATTAACGGAAAGGTTTTTACCCCAAAAATGTGTTTTTAGAAAGATCCAGATTCTCTTCTTAGAGCGACAGGTAGTTACGCTTGAGCCAACTTGCTAAAAACTGTTAAATTGGGATTAATCGCTATCCATCTGTTAAAAAGTACACGTAAGATCATTATTTGGTTTTATAACCACAAAAATTGGCCTAATTGGTCCCAGAGGTGAGCCCCAAGTGCGACCTTTTTTCAAGTTACATCTATGGTACCTGTTAATTTGTTTATAAAAAATTTAAATGTGTTTTTCTTTAACTAATGGAGGTCTAATGGAGAAGTCTAATGGAGGACCATGACATCGTATAAATTCGCGATCCAGCATATTTAAAAAAAAACATGCCAGATATCAAATTGGCTGTAAATAAAAAAAATTGTAGCACAGAAAATAACATCAAGCTGTGTGATAGCAACTGAGAAATAATGACTAAAAAGAATCCACAATATCAACTACCAACATTGAAGCAGAGTGCAGCAGTGTTCCAATTCACAAAGCATTGAAACTTAACATGGAGCCGCGTGTTATATTTACCTGCCGCCACTGAATCGGAGGATCGCCTAGAAACACTCGTCCGTGTCCTGATTGCTCCTGACGCGGACTCTCCATCGGAACGCCTGTTTCTATTATTGCAACCGCATGTTGTATAGTCGCAAGGGTTGCTGGATACATCGATGGTCTTGGTAGAATTTATGACTTTTTTGTTCTTCACTTCTTCGAACTTTTTTAACGTGTACTTGTAATGCCTAGTTCCCACAACGAAACTCACTTCAGTTTCTTTTTTTATCATTATTTTGTTATTCCGACGATCCTTGGTGGACTTTTCCAAATCAGATAAGGATTTTTTAAAGGTTTTGCTGTGGGACGGAAGATCCACGGCATGACGTCGGGCCTGCTCCTTTCGTAACTGCTCAATCTTTTCGAGGGATTTATTGATGGTATTATTTAGGTACTCCCTGGCCTTTTTTCTTGCTTTTGCGGCTTGCGACATTACTAGTCTGTCTAGTTGCACGTCCACCGCTGGGCTGACGAGGCGTGGTTGCCTTTTTCTTAAAGGATTGATGTCCACCGTTGGGCTGACAAGGCGCGGGCGTTCAATTGGTAGTTTCTTCAAGTCCACCGTTGGGCTGACAAGACGCGGTTGCCGTTTCGTCTTGTCTCGTCCGACGCCATCCCGGCTAGCTGTTACACCTGAAGGACCGGGTTGGTTATCTGCATCTGTTTCAGGCACAATAAAATATTTGTCATACAGTTCTTCGAGGTATAAGTATCTTCTTTTTTGATTTTCCTTAGCCCTTTCTTCGGCTTTTTGCTTTTTTTTTAATGGCGATCGTAATTTAAAATAAGGGATATTAACCCTAGTAGCTGGTTTCTCTTCTTTTTTTTTAATATTCTTGACTTGGTCTATAAACCATCGCGCCGCGCTTATGGAGTTTCTTCTCAACTCTTCGAAAATTATTAAAACTTGTGTTCCAGGTTTTTTTCTAGCAGCTTTAATATCTTCAGCATTATTTTCAATTTCAAATTTTTCTATATGAGTTGTTGGTTTCTCATGTGTTTCTTCAATTCCTTCTCCTGGACGATAACGTGATGGTGATTCGGTGCATTTTTATACGATTATAAAAATGAACCGAAAAAAGTTTTATGGTAAAATACCAAGCAGCACTTAACGATTTTCTACAAATTTTGTGATTTATTATAGAGCGAATTCAACGATACGACAGTAAATGAAAGCGAGTTTAAAGAGCCCTTGTTATTGAATACTTTTTATTCGCCTTATTTACATAATAATATGTATGTGTATTTTATTAAGCCCCATTTTAAAATGTTTTATACTAAAAAACCTTGTCGGCCGTTTGGTGTAGTGGTTCGGAACGGACTACTGCCGAGAGGTCCCGGGTTCGATTAATTTCTGTGATGGGTCTGGGTGTTACTATGTATAAATGTATTTATTTACAAAAAAAAATATCTAAGTATATTTTTATATCCGTTGTCTAGTACCCAAACAAGCTTTGCTTAGTTTGGGACTAGAAGCGTAGTGTAAAATGTTCAAGGATATTTATTTATCTGGCAACGAAGCTATTTAATTATTTATCATAGGTATACAAACAGTTTACAGTCTAGGATTGATCGCAAAGATAAAGTGTTAATAAATTATAATTATAATAAAATTGCTCAGTTGGGTATCTTCGCATTTTTTTAAAGGAGATGGTTGGAAAATATTACTGGATGGATTAAATTTAATAAAACTCTAAATGTATTAGGTCATTGGGGACAATCGTCATTTTATGACAAGTTCTCCAGCTGATTTAGGTCATAAAGCCCTTGATATAAAAAAAAGCTGACGTCATTTCTCTGGCCACCGCCGGCATATTTTATGCCTATTAGTATAAAAATTATGACTGAGTTATCATAATTTTTCTTAGACTGGGAGCGTCATACAGGTGTACTCTTACAAAGTAGTTTACCTCCTGAAATTGGGTAGAATTTAAATTTACTGTCGTATAGTCGTCTCTATTTTGTACAACTCATATCGTTTAAATGCTGCTTTTAACATCAATTACAGTAGAATAACATAAACAGAGTGGCGACTTAAATAGCAGTTTTTTTTAAAGAAATCTGTATTTGCTAAAAATATATAAAAGTAAATCTACAGTAAGTTAAATTATGTAGTTGATAAGAAATATTATTTTAAAATGGACTTTCGATAGATTAAGATTTTGTGACTATATTGTTGATCCCGAGGTTTTGTTTGATAAAACTTTTAAAGTCAATTTCTAAGATAATAATTACATCTTGTTCTACATATAATATTATTTCAGATTGTTTGTTTTTATATTGATTTAACTCAAACATCGATAGTCGACATTTTCATTTGAAAATGGTAGGGCAAAAAGATGATAAGACATATAAGAGCAAACATTTAAGTTTTTTTATAATTATTTGACGATTTGTAAGCACTTTTTCATCTATATAAAAATTAATAGCAAAATGTGTTGGTAAGCGCATAGCATAACTCAACAACGCCTGGACCAATTTTACCAATTCTTTTTTTAATGTTCGTTGAAGTCCAAGGATGGTTTTTGCGCCGGGAAAATTTCCAATAATTTCCAAGAAAAATTCAACCTCTAAGGAGAAAACGGGGTACGAAGTCGCGAAAATTAAACCATGAAATAAGCAACTTTCAGCAAATAAGTTTTTTGCCTTTAAATCGCCAAACTGCATTACAATAAAGAGGTCAAGAGAGGTGTATAAGGGTAAGAAGGACTACAATTACAAATAATAATATGTTTATGGAAATAAAAATCAACCCCATGCAAGTGGTCGAAGACATTTTAAACTACTAAAGCCCGATTCGACCAAACTTTTATCCGAGAATAACTCCTGGTATAACTGGCACATTGACAGTTTCAGTATGGGAAATATGTCAAAATATCGAATAACTGACGATTTATTCTGAGATTAATATTTACTCTTGTTTGGTCGAATCCACCCTTACTGAACTACATTTCTTTCTGATTTTCTTTATCATTTCAAAATTTGAGTTCTAGATAATGTACACTAACTACACTAATCTACATTGACACAAAATTAAAGAGTCAATTTGTAAGCATTATTTTAGTGCTTGATATTTTAGATAATAATTCTTGATATTCAAATTCTTTATGACATTCTTGCATTCATATGGATTTGTGTCGTTTTATTGCGTTCCATTTGCATTCGAGTTCCAATGGCCACCTTTCAGCTTCATCATCAGACTCTGGTTACCATATAGGATCAAAGCACTCGTCAATACGAATCAAACGAGCCCAAAATCGATGTGGTGGTGTCGTTTTATTGCAGAGTTCCTATGGCCACCTTTCAGCTCCATCATCAGATCAGCTCTATGTCATCATAATATTGCATTGTCATCCGCATTAAATGTGTATGTATTTCATCTCAATCGGTCCTCAGGATGCGGGTCTTTCAGCTTGAAAGATTCCACCCGAACAAATAATAGTTACATACATACATTGAAAGTTAAATAAAAACTTGTATGTAAATTATTCAGTACCTACTTACTACGTAACCCAAGTGTCACCAGTTTTAACATTAAGTACGACTACTTTAAATTAATCAAATTTTATAACTTACTGATATTGGACAAATAGTCTTTTTGCAAGCTGCTCATGTGGTATTTTACACATAGGCTGGGTAGCACCATCTTAATTTAACTTGAACAAACGTCAAAAATCTGTCAAACTCCATACAAAAACACAAGTCATTGTTATAGTTACGGTGTACGGTTATTCTATACTACTCGTACTTTGTAACCAAGTTTATTTTTCTTTAGAAAATTGCTGCCTCACATCGAATTTTGTACTAAAAAATTCGATAATTATGTGTGATTTTTTGAATTCATTCAAGATTTTTTTTAATATACATTATTTTTTTGTTAGTCTAAAGTCATTCCAGTTCTTCTATCTTTCAGTTAGCAAGTAACTGTTTGGATGATTTTTGCAGGAAGCGAGAAGTTTCATTTACAAATGAACAGTATTAGTATAATGCTAACAATATTATACTAGCTGTTTTTTTTAATAACGAGGAAGCTCTTGGCCTGTATCTCACCTGATGGTAAGTGATGAGGCCGAAGGTGAAAGCGAGCTTCACCCGGAATCCTCAACCACGGAGGAACTGGCTATCTTACCTCTAACTACCGGAACACAACAATGCTTAACATTGTTGTGTTAATTATTGTTCGTATTAATGATGAAATACTGGCAACACTTGAGTAACGACTTAAACTGACCACTTGCATGTCACCTACCCTTACACATTACAATAATTATGGACGATGATCGATATAATTCGCCTAAGGACCAACTTACACTATTATTATATGTATATTATATTAAGATAATAGAAAATGCCTTTGTTGTTTAAGGCAGCATTTTGCTATATATTTTTGGGGTCTCAGTTACAAAGTCCCCAATATACGGCTGGTGGAGAATACCGCATGACTTTATGACCATTAATATAATTGTTAATGGATCAATTAATAAAAATAATACTACGAAATGCATCGTTAATTAAATCGAGTAGAACGTTGGTTCTTAGGCAAAATAATTACAATGTAATTGTATCTTAAAATAACATTGGGGGCGTTTGGCTGAAAATAGAATTTATTAGCGAAAACTTTAGCATGTTTTTGGCGAGGGCACGTTTGCTAACTTCAAAAGTGACGTTTTCCCATACATTTTACTTTAAGGACGCCATTTTTCTTACTAATAGCGCTAACAATTATATTTTCGGCCAAACGCCCCCATTGTAAGGCCTCCGGCATACTGACGTGTGTGCTACATACAGTTTTCATACAATTTGACTGTCACCTCCCGCTGTGACATGTTAATGGCTAGTATAATTAGATATTAAACACTATTGCTGAAGCCGTGTGTCCACGATTTTCAGGACTTTGGCATTCTACCTGTGTTATTATCAGTTCAGAAATAATGCACAGCTCAGTGCGACTATACTTATTGTTTTAGCCATAAAAATATTCAAATCATTTGTTGTGTTCGAATTTCCAACAAAATGGTCTGCAATGAAAAGAAAGCCTGGAAATAGTGCCCGGTATACAACTGAATGTCCATTATAATATGCTATTTCAGGTTAATTATTAACCGTTTGGTTTGGTTCCTTTTAATTTGGACAAATCGTTTGTTGGGGCTGTAATTGGCAATTTTAATTACTTACATAGCACAAAGACTTATGATTCATATAGAAAACTCATGTCGCACTCACTCTGACTGTATGCCGAAGGCTTAATGCTCAACCTGGGTGCTAAGTACCTAATGCTCGTTTTAACTCACACTTAAGCTCGTTTTAACTCAGTCCTCGCGCAGGAACAGTGACGAGCGGTCGCGCGCGTAATATTTAACTGTTATGTAGTTGTATGCGCGCACGTACGTTATTTATACTGCAAAATCGTAATAATGAGTAATAATATGATAGTTAACGAGTTATTGACTTTTGTTCAAAATAAACTGGATGTTCTTGACAAGCTCAGTGTAGTGCAGATATGTGCCTCTAACTATTCTGACGAAGAAATTGAAGTTGCGAAAGCAATTTTACACGACTCAATATCGGATGGATCTAGAATCGTAACTAGAAAAGGCGAGGACAAGAAGAAGAAAAACCTAAAAGATATCCTTAAATTACTGAAGGAAACTGACCCTGACCAACATCCCCAATTTGTGGCCAAGGACTTGAACAGGCTACCACCTGTTACATTTGACCATATTGATGTCTCCCGACTTCTCAAGGATATGACCCAACTAAAAACAGAACTTAATTTATTAAGAGACAATTTGATATCTAAGGAAGACTTAAAGAGTATTAATGACGAGCTTAAACAATTACGTTTAGCTAGAAACACAGTGACCAAGTCAACACCAAAAAGTTCCAAACGCACATCCACACACTCAATGACGACATCGCAAATGGAGGAGGCATGTTGCGGTGTCCCGAGTACGAGTTCTATGAACAGCGATCACTCAAAGACACCTGCACAACCGTCCCGCGCAAGCGGTGAAACAGCTATGGCGCAAGCGCACGGCCCGCACGGTGAGGGATCGTCGATACCTACCTATAGGGACATTATAGTGAAGACTCAGCCGGCGTGTAAGTTGACTCAAGGGAAATTAGACTCAGAATGTATACGCATTAGTGACGATTCTGACTTCCAGGCAGTTATACACAAAAAACGCAGCAAGCGAATAACCAATATGAGAGGAACGTTAGAAAACTGCAACAGAATACGAGTGGCGGAATCAACAAGTTGTATTTACGTCTCAAGATTTACAAAGGATGTTTCTGAGGATGATATAAAATGCCATATTCGGGATATGGATATGGGCGAGGATTGCCGTAGTATACAGATGCTTAAGCAAAGCCGCGAGACAACGTTTAACTCGTTTAAAATTGAGATTCTCAGCAGTAAACTTGACAGGTTTCTGCGTGGGGATTTCTGGCCATCCGGGTTGGTGTTCAGGCGTTATAAGGAGCGTTACGTTTCTAACCGCACTACAAAACAACTATAATGAATAGTACACCACAGCATAATAGTACATTAAATATAGCGACATTCAACTGTAAAAGTGTGAAGCGTTCAGTTGAATATGTACGTGAGCTATGTAAGATCGTGGATGTAGTCGTCCTCCAGGAAACATGGTTGCTTCAGCATGACCTTGGCTTTGTCCAGAACATAGACCCTGACTTTGGAGCATTCGCTAAGTCCTCGGTCGATAGTGGAGCTGGGGTGCTGCGTGGGAGACCATATGGGGGCCTGGCTATCCTATGGCGAACGTCAGTATGTAAAGAGGTAAAAATTATTAACTGTACCTCAAATCGAATATCTGCTATAGAGGTTGGAAATGGAGAACGACGTTTCTTGATATTTAACATCTACATGCCTGTCGACGAAGAAGAAAATCTGACTGAATTTACGGATATCCTGGCAAATATAAGTGCAATAATGAAGAATGTTCACTAATTTTGTTTTTTAGCTTTCTGTATTCTCTGTTAAAAATAAAAAATACACGTGAAAGAATTATTTCGATACGTCAATTAGTTTCCAAGATATTGAATTTTAAAAGTGCGGGCGGCGGCCGGCCCGCCATTTTATGCGCGTGACGTCATATTACAACGACTGGCTCATATTTGTATGGGTGGAATCTTGCAAACTGAATTAAGACCCACTTCCAGGCAACCGATTAAGCTGAAATTTCGCAAACACATGTGATTTGGATGACCATGCAATATTATGATGACATGGAGCTGATCTGATGATGGAGCTGGAAGGTGGCCATAGGAACTCTATAATAAAACGACTTAAATGCATCGAGTTTGGGCTCGTTCGTTTTGTATTGATGAGTATTTTAATTCTATATAGTAATCGGGGTCTAATGATGGAGCTGGAAGGTAATTCGCAATAAAACGACACAATCGCATCAAGTTTGGGTTTGGTTCAATTTTAATTTCTGTGATGGGTCTGGGTGTTAAATATGTATAATAAGTTTGTATTTACAAAAAAAAAATATTTAAGTATGTTTATATCCGTTTTCTAGTGAGCGAACGCTGTGAATGTACGTCACACGGGGTCACGTGACCATCGGCGGGATTTAATATTTAAGCGAACTTTGAATGCCTATAAAATCATAACTACTGGGTATTTTTGAATGAAATAAAAACTAATGTATTTGTAAATGTAAAAGCTTAACTGTAACATAGGTTTCAAGTGATTTTGCATACCTAGTAACATTCTCAATGAGGAATGCGAAATTGAGGCAGCCTATATAATGGGAGATTTCAATGCACACCCTGGATCTAGGTTTGGTAGCGAACTGCTCTCGTTCTGTGCGGAACAATTGTGGACATGTGCGGATGTGGAATTTCTGGGTACCAACTCGGAAACTTTTACATTCATCAGCGAGTCCCACGGGTCCAGAAGGTGGTTAGACCACTGCCTGGTTACGCAGTCTGCCAATGATACCGTGCAAAAAGTGAATATTATGTGTGATGTGCAGTGGTCGGACCACTTCCCTTTGATTGTATCATGTAATGTGACTGGTTTGCCTGTGATATGTAATGATATGCCAAAATACGATAATAATAATAGAAAGGGTATAATATGGGGTCGTAGAAATATTGACCAAATTAATGAGTATGGGGAATACTGTTTTAAGCATTTTAATGAATTAAAGTCAGTTTCTAGTCACAAAAATGATATATTTAAAAATATTGATTATTTATACAGTAATATAGTCTCTAATTTACAGGAAGCTTCAATTTCCTCTTCGCGCTCCGGTGGTAGGACTAGCCGTGGGCAGGTCACCGGGTGGAACTACCACGTCAGTAGTTTGCACTATAGGGCTAGGACATGTTTCAGGGAATGGCTGGAGTGTGGTAAGCCTACGAGCGGTATTTTATACGATAATATGCGTGAAACTCGAAAATCTTTTAAGAACAAATTAAAGTGGTGTCAGGAAAATCAGGAGTCTATAAAAATGAATATAATAACTATGCACAGGGCTAATAAAAACTTTATTAAATTTTGGCGCGCGACCAAATCTACCGAGCATAAACAAAGACTTCCCAATAATGTAAACAATGTCAGTGATCCTGTGGCTATCGCTGACTTGTTTAGTAATCATTTTAAAGCGGAACCGGTCCCGGTAGAGGAGTCATTGGGCACTGCGCCGTCGCCGCGTGCGGACGTACGTCCCGCGCCGTCGCCTGCGCCGCCCGCGCTCCCGCCCGGGCCCTTTACACCCGCGGGGGTGGCGCGGGTGGTGCGCGCGATGCAGCGCGGGAAGTCACCCGGTCACGACGGTCTTAGCTTGGAACATATTATGTATGCAAGTAGTGAGATATATCTCCTACTTAGTCAACTATATAACATGTGTTTAGATAGTAGCTATCTCCCTGACGCCCTGATGAAAACGGTAGTAGTACCTATTGCAAAAAACAAAACCGGTGACCTGTCCAGCGTTAGTAACTATAGACCTATATCCCTGGGTACAGTTATAGGTAAGATTTTGGAGAGGCTAATGCAGCCTGAGCTGGCGAAATATGTACGCGTGAGTGATGCTCAGTTTGGGTTTCGTCCGGGCCTCGCGACGGATTCCGCTATATTATGTTTAAAGCACGCGATTAATTATTATAACACCCGTGATACCTCAGTATACGCTTGCTTTCTCGACTTAAGCCGCGCTTTTGACCTGGTAAATTATAATTTATTGTGGTCAAAAATGCAACAATCGCACGTGCCTAAACGTATAGTGGACTTGTTCAGGTACTGGTACGGGAACCAAACTAACTGTGTGAGATGGGGCGACGCGCACTCTAGTGCCTATAGACTAGAGTGCGGAGTTCGTCAAGGTGGACTTACCTCGCCGGACCTGTTTAACTTATTCGTAAATGACCTGATTGAGGAGCTGAGAGGCACCGGACTCGGTTGTCATGTGCAGGGTGTTTGTTTCAACAACCTCAGCTATGCCGACGACATGGTGCTTCTCAGTCCCTCAATAGGTGGCCTGCGTAAACTTCTTGCCGTCTGTGAAAGGTTCGCCTCCACACACGGCATGAAATACAATGTGAAAAAATCAGAATTAATGATTTTTCGCGCTGGCAAGGGTCCGGAGAGGGTTCCGCCGGTGTATCTGAATGGCTCGCCGGTTCAGGTTGTGAAGCAGTTTCGCTATCTGGGTCACGTCCTCACCGAGCACCTGGACGACGACGCCGACATGGAGCGGGAGCGCCGGGCGCTGGCCGTGCGCTGCAACATGTTGGCGCGCAGGTTCGCGAAGTGCTCGAGGGATGTCAAGGTGACTCTCTTTAAAGCATTTTGTACATGTTTTTACACCTGTCAGCTGTGGCGCAAGTACAAGAGAAAGTCCTACGGCACCCTTCGGGTACAGTACAATAATGCTTTTCGTATTATGATGCGATTGCCGAGATGTTGCAGTGCATCTGCTATGTTCGCGGAGGCCGGCGTTCCGGATTTCTTTGCCCTGTTGAGAGAACGCATAGCTTCTTTCTGGCAGAGGATTCGTGACTCACCTAACGAGCTGCTAACTGTGGTCAGCAATGACCTGTATAAAAGTCCATTCCTCTCACATTGGTTGGATGTTCACCGGAGCGCAAATAGGAAATAAAACAATATTTTACATTTTTACAGTTTAAAAATTATTCAATAATCCATTAATTTATTAAATAATCGTATTTTTAAATTTTACCCATGTTTTTAAATAACTTTTAAATTTATAAATTTTATGTACTAGGTAAATTATAATTATTGTCTCCAACGTGACAACCTACATTTTTTGAAAATTTATTATTAAGATATGGGATGTAAAAGCCTGAAATAAAGACTATTATTATTATTATTCTCGGTTTACACTTTAGTGTCTCAGCTCTAGGCTGGTATCAAAGGAAAGCACGGGCCTAAGCCAAGTGCGATCCCGATAAAAAGGTTGCGTTTTGTTCTTGCGGTTGTGCTGATGTCGGCTGGCTGTGATCTTCCTGGACTTGTAAAAATTTTCTTACTATCCTACACGTGTTAAGAATAGCTGCTTTCTGGAGTGATATGTAAGTAAGTGGTGGCAGGTTGAGGGTATTTAATGACTGGTGTAGCTGTTTTGGTATAACGCCTGTTGTTGAAAGTACGATGGGGACAATGTTAACCTGATTAAGACGCCACATCCGCCTGATTTCATCTTTTAAGTCTGTGTATTTAGACAGTTTTTCTGATATAGTATTTTGTAAGTTGTGGGTGTTGGGTATAACTATATCTATTATAGTTGCTGTGTGGTTCTTTTTATCTTGAAGAGTGATGTCTGGTCTATTAAAATGTGTTGTTCGGTCTGTGAGTATAGCGCGGTCGAAGTAGAGTCTATATTGGCTGTTTTCAAGGACGGGTTCGGGCACATACTTGTAATATGGTGTAGGTTTATCTGGGATCAGTTTGTATTTGTGAGCAAGTTTTGATGTATGATATTGGCGACTTGATCATGTCGGTGTTTGTAGTCGGTCTGTACTATTGCTTTGCATGCGCCTGTTACATGTTGGATAGTTTCTGAGCTGCTGTTGCATTTTCTGCATAAGTCTGTGGACAGATTTGGGATTTTCATTATATGCTTCTGGTAGTTGCGGGTCTCGATGATTTGATCCTGTATTGCAATCATGAACCCTTCAGTCTCAGGGAAGAGTTCCCCACGACTAAGCCAGGCGTTCGACGCTACCTTGTCGACATTGGGTTGGCACAAGTCATGGCGATGTCTTCCGTGGAGAGATTTTCGGGTCCATTCATTAATTTTTATCTGCGCAGTGGTTTCGAGTTCATTTGTTTGGGTTGTTGCATCTTGCAGATTCAAAGGGGTCAACTTACTATCAGCTTGAACAGTTGCTTGGTGAATAACAGATGTTGCGGCCTTTTGATGAAAGTAAGAACGGAGTGTTGCGATTTGTTTATTATGGAGGTTTTGGATATCGATAATTCCTCTACCTCCTTCTTGACGCGGTAAGGTTTGTCTTTGAACACAAGCTCGCGGGTGGTGTTTCCTGTGCTTTGTGAGTGTCCTGTTTATTGTTCTTTGCATTTTGATGAGTTCTGTTTTTGACCACTTAAGGATGCCGAATGAGTATGTTAGAATTGGTACAGCGAATGAGTTGATTGCCTTGGTGATGTTTCGGGAATAAAGTTGTGTTTTCATTATGGAATTGAGTCTGTGTTGAAATTGCTGTAGAAGTTTAGCCTTTGTTTCTTTATATTGTATTAGCTTAGCCTGATTATATCCGAGGTATTTGTACACTTCATTCTCTTCCAGTGAGTTAATTCGCTGTCCCGATTCCATCTGGTAAGTATGTCGTTGATTTTGTCCAGCCTTAATGGAGTTAATTTTGCATTTGTCGATCCCAAAGTCCATACAAATGTCCTTAGAGTATTGTTCTGTGAAATTAGCTAATTGGTATAAACTATCTTGTGATTGGGCATATAATTTTATGTCATCCATATACATGAGATGGTTGATTTTCATGGTTGCTGGTCTGCTTGTGCTAATGTCTGTGTATTTTAAATCGAAGCCTGTGTTTGAAGAAATTAATAGGTTAGATAATGGGTTCAAGGCTAGACAGAACCAGAGGGGGCTTAATGTATCTCCCTGAAAGATTCCGCGTCTGATGTGGATAGGATCGGTTTCAGTGTGGGCTATTTTAAGGCGATTATTATTAATATAGGTAACAAATAAGGTATTCTGAGGTCATTGTTACTAACCCTAATCTTTAGGGTCCATTATTGGATTCATTTTTTTTCGTATTAAAATTGTTCCTAACTAAACAATAGACCAGATACTGTTGAAAATAAATTGGTTTTATTTATGTTAATTTATTTAGGGGTTTGCTGTTGTAGGACTTGTAGGGCTACTTCTCACCTAATCTTTTGGCGAAAGCGCGCCATGTATTTATGCCCTTATAAATAATTACTTAGATATCATGTAAAAGGCAGGCAATTAATGAAACATGTAAACCTTGTTCAGTAATAATTTAATTAAGTAAATAATGATTTGTATTTTAATTTCAAGATTGCACTTTATTCAGTATTTCAATTTAGCACTACGATTAACGATTTAGTAAGATTTTACCTTATCCCCACAAAACATGCCATCATGGTGAACCTATCGATAGGTTACTTGGGTGGTCATATTTTCCAATAACAAAACCCCATGGCATCCACCATGTAATTAAGATATAAATAATAGCCTAAGGAAGCATCGGTTTAAGCGACGTCATACAGGGTGTAGTGACTTGAACCGCAACTCCCGACTCAGGGATAGTATACATGAAAGTTATTACAAGAAAAATATAAATAAATATTTATCTGTTACTTTATTAGTAAGAAATCTTATTCAAACGTATCCTAAAACGGTGCTTGTTACCGTCTCGTACCCGCACCAGCCCCTCATACCCCGCTACACCACCAAGTACATGCAGCCGCCGCTCCGAGAGAGACGGGGGAATGGCCTATAGCTCGCCCGCGTAATAATACCATAATTTCCTTTTGATTTTTCCGTGAAAATTTAAGGTATTTTTTTTCGCATCGGTGTTGTGTATGTATATGTCAACGTGAAATTGTGAACTCTGTCAGTTTATAATATAACGCGTTAGATTGTAAACTAACAGTGGGTAGGTTAGGTTAGATTGTAATTTAACTACGTCAGATTATAATCTAACGGAATTCACAATTTTACGGTGACATTTACACCACCCCTGAGATGGGCGTTGTTTTACAAAACCACACCCTGTATTAAGACTATCGCATCGTATTTACTTGTAAAAGGGGCGATTTGAAACAAAAATGCATAGTCTATACTAATACAGACGACAGTCTGTATTTTAATTACTCTACTCCATGTTAATACAATTCATAGTGTCCTGAACAGCTGGTGTGGTCACAGCCTATTATTTCCGAATGCACTGTTTTCAATAGCTTTCAATTGATTTCACGTTTATTTCTCAGTACATTTCTGACAGTTACAAATGCATTATTTTAAATTCGTGCAGCCAAGACACATTTCTTTATGTATGCGAAAAACATTTGTCTTGTAACAAGGTCGGCTAAGTTTTGAATGAATAACTTGTTACTCAGATCTGAATATCGAGATTTGTTTCGTGTATTCTTGCATTAAGAAACTAAAGGGATGTGAAATTAATCGTAAAATGTACCTAATTAATTTTATTATTTTTTTAGAGGTGTGAACGTGTGATTATATTTTCAATCCTAATTTCTTTAATATTTAGGCTTTCTATAGCTCTCAAGTAACTACTTAATTGTACTGTTTCGGAACAATTTTTGACCTGCTAGAAGAAGAGCAAGAAACTCAACTCCAAAAGTATAATGTTAATTTAAATGAAAGAATGGAAATCTATAAATTGTTCCATCTAAACAACTAAACGACTATTTCTCCCATGACAGTTTAGGCAAAATGATCTGTAGTAAAAAGTATTAACTCGATGCAGTACTGATGCAGCCGTGAAATAGCAAATTGCAGTTGCAAACTGGAGCAAGTATTAGCCTTGACATATTAATTTAATCGAGAATGAATACGTAGTGTGTGAATTGAATAACGACGTGTGACAGTTGACGTTTGACACATTTGTTGTAGATATACAGAGTGTTACTTTGCATCCTTGACATATTCACAGAGATAAAAGTAAGGAACAATACAATATTATTATTTTAGATAAACAAGAGACTCCCGTAAAGAAAGCACACTTAGTTTTTAGTAAATTTAGTTTTGCAGTACAAATTGGTATAAACCAATTTTGTCTCGCACATACAACAGGCGCACCTAGTGGGCGTCAGCTTTTTACAAGTGTCAAAAAGAATTTAAAAAATAAAAACGTTCCCAGAGAGGTTTGGTTGCCACAAATAAAAAAAAAAAAAAAAAAAAATAGATTCCAATAGATACTTATTTAAAAATATAAAAAAAAGTAAAAAGAGTCTCCGTCGCCATCGCCAACAAGTGATGTGCATGTGTTACGATAATTAGTGGTGTGTTTTGTTAAACACACCCTGTTGAACAACAATCTGTTGATTGTCGATAAAATAAAATACTCAAGATTAAAAAACAAAATTTTAGGACATTGTTTTTTACTGATTCAGTGTCAGTATAGTGACCTCTGATATGGCAAGAATGCGAAGTATAACCGTGTAGTTGGACAATACTAGGTTATTATTTACATTTTTTGCCACTTGACGTTTCAATCGTTTCACTTTACTAGTGAGTGAGGAATTTGCTAAAAGGAGCAGTTAGTAACGGCAAAGCTGGTATTAAGTATTTGTTATCATGTCTTACAAAGCGATAGGTACTTAGTGTTAATTGTTACATAATAAAGAAACTGTTACTCGAGTGTAGGATTATAGGAAAATAAATTTTGTAATTTTTAAGTCTTAATTTTATTGTTAGTAACAATTTTACAGAAAATCTGACGAGCGGTTAGACCCAGCACCCAGGTTAGCATTGAAGTAAAGAAGGCGGTGTTATAAATATGAAATTGACGATTTTTCTTCAATATTAATTAGAATAGTTTCTTAAATTCAATAAGCTATGTCCATTATTTTTTTATTTTAAACTTCATTTTAAAAGGACTTGTATTTACTTATTTTTTATTTTGTTTTACTAGAAATTTATCTTCAAAATAAGCACCTCAGTGGTGTCGGTGTCCGTTATAAAAATATGAATATTTTTTACTGGTACTAAAAATGATATTTTTCAATATTCTAAAGTTTGATATTGCATAACAAAATTTCAAAATTTTAACAAAATTTAGATTTGTGATTCCTTAAAAAATCGGCAATTTCATATTTATTTCCCCTATAAGATTATCTGTTATAGGACACAATTGACCTCGGATAGGCCGGGGGGCCGCGATATCCCGCAGCGGTTCTCCGGAGGGCCGGAGAGCGGGTAGGAAGGAAGGGCCAGGTGTCGGATCTCTCCACACGCGATCCATTTCCTCATCGAGGAGAATACGATCCTCTGGGTCCTGTGAAAGAAGAAAACATCATGTAAATACCATGTCACTGTAGTTATGAGAAGTTTAGCTGCTGGTAATAAGTATGAAACATGGGGATGGGCTTAACACTTAATCTACTTTTAAAGTGTTATTAAAAAAATCTTGATTAACTAAGGCAACAAAGTATGTAATGAGTTAAATCATTCCAGGCCCAGTGACCGCTTAAATTAATACTAATCTTGATACAGTTTTTAATTATATGATTTTTTACACATAAACACGACCACATAATATTAACAGGTGCATAATGTATCAGACTGATGCTAATATTTTTATGAGGGTTATATTTGTGATTATGGTTTAAGAAAAAAGTAGTGCTATTTCTAAGCAAGAAAATCCAACGTATGAACGCACAGGAATGAGGATATCATCCATATACAAAACATTATGCATTAACATAAATGGAATTAGTTTACAGAAAACAATATTTTGGGAAAATTCGTGAGCAACTTTATCTGCTGAACCTTCATTAAAATAAGTTTTACCAGTTATACGCCAAAACCAGGATTAATTTCAGTGAGATATGATCAACCGGAATCAGTCCATATCCAGAAGCAAGATCAGTATCTATTTTATTTAAAAAAATATCACCAACAATATTACACCACAAAAAAACTTAATAACTGATAAATTATTGGCAAATCCTTAATATCATTAGCACTTTTAATATGAATCAAGTTTAACAAGAATGATTTTTAGTCATAGATAGCATCCTAGATGATAAATGTGCGGTCTGATATTAAAGCCTAATTCAAATAGCAAAATGTAGATTTCACACATAGGTAATTTAAAATATGCAAAAGAGTGAGTTTTTAAACACCAATGTTTATAGTTCTATCACCTATAAACTTTTACAGGATCTAAGTATCATCCAACATTCGAACTAAGCGCTCTGTGTTACATTACAAAATGCACATTGCAATGAATCCCGAGTTACGTCTGCTCCAGAAAGTAAAAAAACCACATTATCATCATCAACAGAGGAAGCTTATTGTCTGACCTGAATTTAGTCATTCGCCAAAAGATCAAAATTATTGCAGTTGAAAAATCAATTGAATTCATACTTCTAGTTACTCACAGTGATTTTAATATGACGCCTCTACGATTTAATGTATTATGCTCGCGTGAAATGTTGCTTTTCGTTACTTCTGCTAGTTTGTGCGCGTGTACGGTTGTTGGTTCAGGTCCGTTGTTTTCGCTCATGTCATCGGTAGATTTTCTGTTGTTTGAATTGTCTACTCTTGGCGTATAGTCACGTTGGCGATTACGCGAAACTTCCATGTACTCTCATATATCACTTGAGACATTCTTTGGTGAAGGAACTTGAGCACTACCAACACCATGCATTTGAACGCTAGACGCATCTTGTTTGAGTCTTTAATACTTCTGAATTTCAAGACCCGGTCTCAAGCTCAGCTCAAATGTTCTTAGGATTTGATTATGGTTCAAACACGGTTCCCGGAGTGTCTGTACTGTTCAACGACTGGACGAATTATGAAAAGTGTGCGTTTGTCTTGAATTTATATACATGGGTCAACCCTATGGGGTTTCTTTCCCCCTCAGCCCATGACGTCATTCTCATCCGAAAAAGGTACTTGAACAATAACTGAGTCGTAGGACGTGTTAGCGTGAAAGAAGAAAGTTTTTTAAGGAATTGAGGTAGGTTTAAAAGCATTTTAAATGATAGGCACGTCAAACTATATTTTATTTTGATTCCGCAATATTTACGAAAAGCAAAAGACTGTTATTTGAATAATTTATTTATTAAGATTAAGTGCCATCAATTTTAAGAACACCCATTTTTATTAAAAAAATTATGTACCTAGTAGATTATCTTGTAATTTCACATATTAATTATCTATTAGGCATATATTTTTCATCATCACCATCTTTGGAAATATTACTTCAATTGTCTTTAAAAATGTTGAAAATATTTTTCGTGACGTGAAGGCTTCTTTTGGTGACAATGGCTTTATACCATACCTTTCCCACAATTTCAATGTTGAGCCCATAAAGGTTTGTTTTGCGAAGTTATACCGTACCTTTATATTATTATAAAGAAGAAAGGTGACAAAAACAACACCTTACTAACAAAAGAATAATTTAAAACACACCGGCACATTGTTTAGGGTTACATTGTCTTAAAAAGAAGTTAGGAAGATTTTTTTTAAACAATACGGCTGGAAACACACAAGACGGGTTTCGCAACCCTTTCACAATTTCCACAAAAACAACAAATTTCACCACTGACGTGTTATAATAATTCTTTTACGTACCCATTTGGGGTGTATAGCAAAGAATATCATCTGCATTTTTCCACTCCCCGCTCATAACTGGCAAGGAGTAAACATAAAGTGGACCCAAACTTTTCTATACATTTGAAGCCAAAAAAATCGTCCACATACATGAGTGATGTTTACTAATTTATACACAACAGATTGTTTCAAGTCTGCGGCATGAAGATAGGAGATAACGAAGCGTGTCATTTTGGTACAACTAACATTGAATTTTTAGTTATTTTAAAGTTTTTTTTTTATTTTTACTTTGTAATAATATGTATGTGAGTGATGTAAATAGTGTTGATTTTGAATATAATATCGCTTATTCGAATAGCATATTATATTAAAAGTGTTGTAATACATCCCATTTTTTAAAATATTTCGCCATAATAGTGGGATTACACGTCATTAATTTACTTTTTTTAAATAGCCTTCATCGTAGTTGTGATTTCCTTGGCCGCAAGTGTAAAGCTATAATTTATGTAGTCTGCAAAACAATGTGATTGTATTATGTTTGACAGGAATACACAAACGCAGGTGCTTCGGATATTTATAGCCAATGATTGAGACACTCATTTTTTGAACTATGCGTTGCATGGTGATGTATAGAATATTTAGATTTACAAATAAAAATGCATAATGAATTTTTTTATGCAGAACAAGACAGGTTTAACAGATTTGACCGCAATCGCACCTGATGTTATGTGAGATACTGTCTAAGTGAGACTTATTGACAGATATAGAAAGAAAGAAAGAAAAAAAGAAAGAAAGAAGAAAGAAAATAATTTTATTTTGGCAACAGACTCAAGCAACAAAAGACATACATAAAAAAACAAAGTTGCCAAAAAAGGTCCCCCACTCAGTAAAGCTGTAACTGCCAAAACCCTGGATTTTCAGTGGGTGCTTTTTATGCAGGGTTAAACAAAAAAAGGAAGAAAACAAAAATGATATAATAAGATTATTAGTATACATTCAATGCGAGATAATGAACTAGCGAAACAACGTTGTAGTTCTTACAGTACAGACGAATTAAAAAATACCGGTAATTCAATGCGGTTAATATTTTAGAAATCTGTTAATTTACACATGAGCAGGTACAGATTCAAGCTTCAATTATTCAGGGTCTAAATACAAAAAAGTAAGGCTTTTGTTTGAACTAGGTTTCAGCTTTGTTCTGTGGAAATGAGATACTAAACTTAATTGCTTTTTTCTCCAAAATAAATTCTTTCACTTTTATTTCATTAAGATTTGTGACAAAGTTTATGCACCGAAGGATTTAGGGATACTTTTTCTAAATTATTCATCGAATATTTATTATTCGTATTTGTTACATCCCTAGCGCTGACCACGTGACCAATATACTTCCAGAGATTATTTAAATAGCAAATATTGGCTATAGTCAGAATTGTATGAGTAAATACTTGATTGTATAGCTGGTTGAATGAAAAAATATACATTATTTAAATCATCAATGACTTGTGTGGAACAAACACGGATTTGTAAAGAGTGGATGAAGGTGAGGCGGAATATTTTTAAGTTTTTTCGCAAGTAGAATCTTCAATCTTATTGCACCGTAATAAGGTTTGTAATGCAATCTGATTAAAATGGGTGTGTTTTGTTATGATCGTACGTAGTGTTTAAAAATAAAATAAAAGAGCTCCATAGATATGGAAATATAAACTATTTTGTAAAATTAATAATATTATTTAGTTACGATCATAATAATAATGATTGGTACATCACTAGTCTGGCGATTGTATCAATGGACGCTTCACTATGAATCATATTGAAACTATAAGTCCTTACTTGAAAATAATTCAAGTACGAGGAGTTTTAATGTAAAAAGTATATTTTTAAAAGACCCTTCATTTGATGGAGTGAAAAGAAAGCAATTTCTTTTTTTGGGTTACCAACATTATTCATTAAAATTTAATACATAATACATATTTCAAATACAAATAGTAAATAATAGTTTTGAAACAATAGCCGTCTTTTTAAATGGCAGGTAACTATTACAATACTAAGTTGTAATGGTGGTAAATGATAACGTCATCTACCATTAATAACATAAATACCTACACACTAACAAATTGCAATTTCAATATAGCATTTTGTAAATATTTAGGTCATGGCGAATTTAAATAGAAACAACATTGGTTTTTATTCAATTTTATTTCAATCTACACCAATATCATAGAATGCAAAATAGTTCTAGCTACCAATTTGTTTCGAATATTGTTTGTTAACTACGCCGAAGCCACCAAACCACGTATGAAGCCTGAAAACCTATTTTTAACAGGCTTCATCAAAAGTTTTCAATTCGTTTGGTATATTTTTTTTTTATTTTTTTTCTATGTAATGTACACTGATTAGGTACGCCGATATTTCTGATCCCTTTTTTATTTCTTTATGATCATGTGTAACGATTGAGCAAATCGATTTTAAAATAGCAACGTCTATCTACATCACTCGGCCATGTATGTCCATTTGGACATATCGTAATGGTAAAGGGCCCTTACAGAAAGGGAACTGTGTCAGTGAATGTGTCTTTTTCACTTTGCATAAAAGAAAGCCCTTATCAAAACAGCGACTGTTGGGTTTTCATGTCGGTCGACTTTAATTGAAGTTAGGGTTGTTATTGATATGTAGTTTCGGTTATGGATACGGTTACGAATAGAGGAATAATATTATACCGGTTTCGGTTACGGATTTTTTTTTATTTCGGATATCTGAAAGTTTCGGTTACGGTTACGGATATCTGTGCTTTAGAATGCAATTTGCAATAGTTGTCTAACACGGCTCATTCATGGCCGCACACTTTACATCGAATAAAAAGTAATAAAAAAATAAAAATTGATACTAGATGGCATTATAAAGGAAAATCAGGCCGTTAAGCCTTTACATAATGCTATAGAAAAAAAAATTAAATTGTCTACATCCGAAACTTTTGAAACGGTTACGATTACGGTTTCGGATATTTTTTTATTTCGGATATCCGAAAGTTTCGGTTACGGTTACGGATATCCATAACATCCCTGATTGAAATGGCGGTGACATCGGCGACTAATTATTATACTCGGTTGAAGAGCCAATAGGAAAAATATAATTGCCTGCAGAATAAGTTCTTCATGATCACTTTCATTGAAATTGAAGAACAATATAAGTCTGTATTGTTTTTTTGTCGTATTGTTTATGTAGCTGATTGTTTATAAGCATGGCATTACGATTGACTATTAAATTAAATGAATAATATAGAAAAATAATAATTTAAATTGCACACTAAGTTTTTTCGTCGGGGGTTAAATACAAAGGACTACAAAATAATCAGAGAACTTTCGTTCAAAAAGGTTTCGACACTGATTTTCAGTTACTATAAATAATAAACTAGTGACCCACCCTTGTTTCGCACAGGTAAAATGTATCATACTTAAACACCTTCCCCTTGAATCATTTTATCTATTAAAAAAGGTCATCAAAATCCGTTTAGTTTTAAAGATCTAAGCGTACATAGGGACAGACAGACAGGAAAGCGACTTCGTTTTATAATGTAATGATGATGATGAAGGGTCACATTCCGATTTCACGGCTTGCACTCTAATAGCAATGTAGTAAGGGCCATAATTAATGACTAGCGGATCCCGTTTTACCCCCTTAGGGGTGAAGTTTCGTAAAATCCTTTCTTAGCGGATGCCTACGTCATAACATCTACCTGCATGCCAAATTTCAGCCCGATCCGTCCAGTGGTTTGGGCTGTGCGTTGATAGATCACTATGTCAGTCAGTCAGTCAGTCACCTTTGAGTTATATTATTATTTAGATTTAGATTTGGAGTTACGTCACTATTACAGAAGTGCGAATTAGTCATGTGTTTTTACTTTCGTAGTATACCTAGTTTTAGTTTATGTAGGTATACCTACGAATGTTAGTAAGTGTATTACTATAATCCACCACAAAACTGTGCTAATATTAGTCGTCAAATATGGATGTAATCCTAAGTATGCCAGTTTTAAGGTTCGGCCAAACCAACGCGATCACACGCGATCAGCCGTAGCCGGCGCGATTTAAGTCTGGTGGCTATCGCTGCACGCCGGCTGATCGCGTGTGATCGCGTTGGTTTGGCCGAACCTTTAGAGATAAAACGTAAAACTAATTCTATACGCACTTTTGATTCCAAGGTTGGCGCTTATCTTTGTTATTGTTGAAAACTCAGATGAAAGCTAGTATTTCCTTGAAAATACTAAAACTCATTAAAACTCATTTATTTCTGAAAAAATAGGCTTAAAAAAAGCACTTTTACACGTCCCAGTATTAACCCCACCACTGCTTCAGGACAATAAATGGGCCAGTGCTGAGAAGAAGCAGCGCAAGAAACTCAGTCACTATTGTCAGCCTCTTTTTCAAAGGTTTACATGCTTTAAAATGTACAAAGTTATAAATATTTATGCGAGCTAGGCAGTAACGTATCCCAAACATTTTTATCTTTTAAATAATCATCGACTTTATAGTAGCCCTTTTTCATTAAGGTACTTACCTATTGGTAAGTACTAGGAGTGTCTCTAATTTCATAAAACAAATTTTATGATAAAAAAACTATAAGTACTCAGTTAGTGTCGCATAGGTAAAATTAAAATACTGATGATTAAAACTGGCCGGCAAAACCATTTATAAATTTTCATTTAAGCATTTGCCGCTTTACCGAAGTTAAATAATACAGTCTTGATACTAGTGCCCCTAATTTTCATCATTGCACCAGAATTTCATACCGTTTCGAACATAGTCTACTGCTTGAAAGCAGTAAACAACAGAAAATTTAAAATGTAAATGTGAAGGGCTGTCGTTGGAAAATAACATCTTTGTTCCACTTGACAATAATAGGTTACGTGTGGATTTTTAGAGCTGGATAATGTCTGAGCTGTCATATCACTTTGCACATGAATTCATAATGGACGCAACAAGGGCGCTTGTAGTCGGCGCCACAGTGGAGGTACACTCAGTAAGCTTAAAGGGCTGGCGGCCTTGGATGGCCTATAATATATTTTTTATTTATAACATAATATGTTGTGAATATAACTTCCTGTACCTATGTATTAAGGTTCGAGGGCAATAAACACATTTTTATTTTTAACATTACATGTCACTCATTAAGGCTCTATAAGGGCTGCTGACCTCAGATGACCCTTTTTATTTATTAATTTGTTCATTCACAATGAACAGGAGAGTTTTGCTCAAGTGTCAGTAGGTATGTATAATAGTAACCACAGAATAAATACTATTACTACGTAGAACTAAGTATTAATTAACCTCTTCAGTAAAAAAGTACGTACTTGTTTTAGGAGTGGATTCACACAGTAGTGACGTATCGACTTCTAATTAGCTACCCTCGAATTGCAAGTTTGACTCCAACACCGTTCGTGATCTGTTGTCAACTCTTTGACTCTTTCGACGCGAGGAAGTGAAATACGTATTTTAACAGGAAAAAGAATTTTGTGGTACCTCCATTTCTGGGATTTATTTTGATAGTAGCACTGTGACTTATTTAAATAAAGGAAAGATAAATTTATCTGTCACAAAAATAAATAAAATATTCATAAATAATATCCTTGGACAAAAGACTAAGCATAATTAGACAACAATAGGTATTTTCGTGCCAGTGGGCTTACTGTATGTTATTATACTGTGACTGATAAGCACACACACTCCAGTGCATTTGTCTTCGCCTATTAGAAGTAAAAGGACGTATAGAAAATGTGTCATGGTACCACGTATAAAGGTCTGTTACAAGAATAGTTTTACTGATACAGCTTTTTGCTGATATACCTAGTGTTTGCTTTGTGTCATTTATATTAGAAGATATATTTTTCTTGAAAATATCTACACTAATATTATAAAGCTGAAGACTTTGTTAGCTTGGTTGAACGCGCTAATCTCAGGAAGTAGTGGTTCGATTTGAATGAATGATGATTTTTTGCATGCTTTTTGTAATGGCGAAACATGTGCACTACTGAATTCTGTAACATCTTTACATACCTACCATGTTTTTACATAATAAAAATTCTGATTCTGATTCTGAAAAAATCTTTTTGTGTTGGAGATTACGTTACAGCCAATAGGCGGAGCAGTAAAGAAAAATGATACAAAAGCGGGAAATTATTCAAACTGTTTTCACGCGAACGAAGTCGCTGGAACAGTACAGAAATCAAGTTTGAAGTATGGTGAGTATTTAAGAAAGCATTTTAATGTAGGTACCTAATTTTTTGACAGACTGATGACTGAATTGATTTTGATGCAGCAGCTGCTGCAGATTACTGGTATTAAGAGGATCATCAGCCATTGAAATGTAATGAAAGGCTTACTGAAACTGACCTTCGCAGCTTCGTAAAAGATACGAATGCATTTTATTTTTTTCTTTTACTTACCCTATAATTTTGAAAACCCTTGGCGTTTCTATAGAGCAGGGTTAACCCTGCTCCATGAACAATATTATGACCTTAAGGTCAGTTCCTTTTCAACCCCCCTTCTTTTGTGTAGTATGGTTTATATTTATGCAGCAGTTGCATATAGGAAACCCACAGGGTAGGACACATTTCTTATCAATTACCAATTTGCATCTTAAAATTTTCTTTAGCAAGAGTGTTAAATCCAAAATCACTTGAGTGAGCATTGTCGTAGGATTGTAACCGTTTCAACAAATGATAAGTAACGCCTTTTTGAACATTGTAATTTATTTCACCATTTCACTGATCCATTAACCACGCAATTATTTAAATGCCAAATGTGGCAATACACACTTTTAAAATAACTGGCGATATATGAAAAACATCTTTTTAATAATAGTGGGCACCACACACCGCGATGGGGTCCAAAAATTTCGGCTGTAAGGGACCCCCCGTAGGGGGTCACTCGGCTGCCTTAGCCGAGCGACCCCTCGGCACTGACGAAGCATTTAATCTGGGTTGCCAGGGTTCAAAACCCAATTACCCACATTTCCCTTCAAAATCAAAATCAAAAATATTTTATTCAATTTAGACCACTAGTGGCACTTATGAACGTCAAAATATAGTAAATAAAAAAAATGGTAGCCCTTTAATGGCACTTTTTAAGGGCACTTTACATTAAATTGATTTTCATCACTTCAGCTACGAAAACTATACCTGTCTATTTTTTTTTTTAGAAAATTGACGATGAAACTAGGTAGGTACCTACCTCTATTTTAAACGTTGAGGCTGTTTTTCTATACCTTATTAATTTGTACTAGTGTTACAGGTTACTGTATCCCGGATAAGTACTAGACTAAAGAAAGATTTTAATATTTATTCTGTCATCATACTATATTTTTTTAGAAAAATAACGTAAATATCACCTGAACATTGAGTTAAAGATACGATTCTATGTTATTTAATGAACAAAGAAGTTACTTAAAGCTCAAATGAAGATAAATCATCAGGAAAATAGCAGAGCTAGTATGTTCCTTAATTTTAAAATTGTATAAAAAGAGTAGAACATCAAAGAATGTGATCATCGGTGCCCTCAATTGATCTCCAATCCTTATTTTCCCTAAAACAAGCTTGATTTTCCCAACTAAACTCAGGGAAAAAGGCCTTCAGTAAGCAACACAGTAAAATTTGAGATCCCCATCCCATATCTCGGAGGTCTGTAGGCGCATAATAGGACGGGAATCTCTTGTTCAGAGAAAACAGTTTATAGAGTGATGATATTTAAGTCATCTGAAAAGTTGTGAGTACAAAATCAAGTGACGACAAGGGTAGAGCACCTGGTTAAGTATAATTAAGAGTGAAAATACTTCTTACTTCTTTTTAGAAAGATGTAAAAAGGTACCATTTGTTGGTAAGTTTTAAACCTTTCTGTATATTATGTCCAAGATAAGTTGTGCTTCAAATACTAATAAAAGGATTATCCCTTATCACATTCTGCAGTGAACTTATATACAAAATGTTCATCATTTCAGCTTAGATGTTACTGTTGCTAAGGAAAAACTTACGGCTGCCCCGAGAAACGCCATAAAGCGCTATTTTCCCGGTTTTCCCGTATACAGCTATGGGGTTACCTGAATACGCTTGAGGAAGTCAATTTGCAAGGAAATAGCGTAGACCTTATACTGAACTGCCCTCAAATGCCAATTTTATAGGACTTACGCTTCAACCACACCAAACGCGTGCAGATCGCCATCACCGACAAGGGTAAAAAATGATTTTCTTAAATAATATTTTTGATTTTGATTTTTTTTTATTTTCCCGAAATGGTTAACAGTTAACACTATCTAAGTCACATATATTTTTATGTACACGATAAAAAAATTGCCTTGTATGGTTAAAAAACCGTTTTTTGAAAAACCAAAGTTGGAGTCTAAAACTCTATAACTAAACCTATTACAGAATTTTTCCTGTAAAGATTAACGTAGGGTTATAAAATAAACAAGTTTTGTTTACAATTTTATCGGATCCTAAATCATAAATCAAGATATACCGAATTACAGATACAAACCCAAGGTTTGTACTAAATTCCTACATAGATAAAAATGACCTTAGCAAACCTATTCGAATTTTAGCCAGCAAAACAAAGATTACGAGGTTGTTATCATGACGCACTGATAACAGGTATCAGTCTGTCTGAAGTATTTGTTCATGGTGTCTCTTGTTTTATAAGATCAATTTAAGTTAATTAAAAAGTTGGTTATAATTAAGTTTTTTACGTTATGGAATGTTTCTTATTAATAGTCATGTTTTCGTTATTGAAATAAAAAAAAGAAAAAATATTCTGTTACTATTATTTTCCTAAGTATAATTAGAGTTGAAATATATTATCTAAATATAACTCAAAAGTGACTGACTGACATAGTGATCTATCAACGCACAGCCCAAACCACTGGACGGATCGGAAACTCCACCCCAAAGGGGGTAAAACGGGATCCACGCGTACGAAGTCGCGGGCGGCCGCTAGTGTAAAATAAAAACAGAAAACAATTAACGGGACTATTCCCACCTCTCGTTCCCACCACTGCAACTCCTGTGTAGCCAGGATCTACAGCTTGACCGCCACAAAAACCCAACCAATGAAGGTCAAGTTTGTCCCGGGGGAAAGTTAAACTGCCAAATCGTCTGAGTTTAATCTTGTCGCATAAAAATCTGTCGGAATTCACTTTTTGAGTCTTCGGATCCCGTTTTGCCCCCTTAGGGGTGGAGTTTCGTAAAATCCTTTCTTAGCGGATGCCTACGTCATAACATCTACCTGCATGCCAAATTTCAGCCCGATCCGTCCAGTGGTTTGGGCTGTGCGTTGATAGATCAATATGTCAGTCAGTCAGTCAGTCACCTTTGAGTTAGAGTGATAGCGAGCTGAACAACAAACATTACTATGAGGTCTCACAGTGCGCGTGGACGCACAGGGTGACACACGAACCAATCACAGAGCTCTATTCAACGCTGTGCGTTCGATTTGCTGCTTAACTTAAGCAAGTATCGTTTGTGAATACGGGCGTACGTCATGTAAGTCCGGTTGGTAGCGGCCTGCAGCGGCTTCGTACTACATTACATTAATACAATAAACTAATAATTATCAATTTGCGTAATTATATGTAATTAACAAAACAATGTATGCAGGTACCTACTTAATTAATTTAGATAATTAATTAACAGCTGACCGGCAAATGGACTTATAACTGAGGCTTAGTTTAACTATGAAATGCAATTTCGGCATCCGGTAATGAAGTCTGACCTCAATTATTATGGGACCGATGAGTTTGATTGGCTAAGTTAATAGAGTATAGATCCTAAATTAACCTGATTCAATTAAGTAACCCACAAGGTGGACCGACGACATCATAAAGGTAGCAGGAAGGCGCTGGACGCAGGCCGCTACCAACCGGGCAGCATGTAAAGCATTGGGGGAGGCCTATGTTCAGCAGTGGACGTCCTATGGCTGAGAAGATGATGATGAATTAAGTAATAGTCTGACACCTGGTGTGTGATTAATTCAAGAAAGGTGTAGGTATACTACCTATACAGCGCATCCTGCAAGACTGTGAGATAATATAATTCAATTAGGCACCTATATGCATAAAATAAAACTATAAATAGTGTAATAATATTATATTATTGCAAATGGATTGTCTAAAAAATTCAGTCAATTTTTTTTTCATTGTTAAAAAAAACTTTTTTTAACACCCCTGGTTTACATACCACAGTTGTGGGATCCGAATCACAGTATGCATACAGGATTATTACTTTGCCTAATAACTATAAAAGGAAAAGACCCAAAAGTCATACAGCATAAATAAAAAACTTATGCCGAAGAATGAGTTTCGTTAAGACGTTATTGATTGTCAGCTGCTATATTTTGATTATAAATGATTAACTTAGCAATATACAGTGTGTCCGGGCATGTAGTGATCAAACTTTAAGGGCGTAATCTATGGACAATTTTATCGATGAAAATACTTTAAATTTAGGGCTTGACCCATTTCCCGCAAAATTACAAGGATTTAAGTTTTGAATTTTAAGTTTTCTCCTCTTCCTTCAAAAACAAGTGATAGCGTGGGTAGCTTAACACTAATGAGCAAAAATTTTATATCATGCGATAGCCAATAAAATTACCTATTAGCAGAAGTAGAAAACAGATACAAGTTTCATACATTTTAAGGGAGTAAGAATGAATTTAATTAGAAAAAAAACATGACTTTTTTCACTTCTTTTTCAGTTATTTTCCAACACAACAAAAACCAGGTCGTTAAGGTATGTTTTATTTGCATGGTATTATTAGTATTTGAGCTATTCTACAAAACCAATGTAAATTTATTAGTCTACGTCTATTAGTTTCGACGTAATTGTTGAACAAAGATACCCCTTCCCAGCGGTTTCCATAGTAATCGGAATAGGTTGTGTGATTCTTTCAGGCAATGCATTATCGCATGTCGCGTGCGCTATGGAAACCGCTGGGAAGGAGTATCTTTGTTCAACAATTACATCGAAACTAATAGACGTAGACTAATAAATTTACATTCGTTTTGTAGAATAGCTCAAATACTAATAATACCATGCAAATAAAACATGCCTTAACGACCTGGTTTTTCTTGTGTTGGAAAATAACTGAAAAAGAAGTGAAAAAAGTCATGTTTTTTTCTAATTAAATCAATTCGTACTCCCTTAAAATGTATGAAACTTGTGTTCGTTTTCTACTTCTACTAATAGATAATTTTATTGGCTATCGCATGATACAAAATATTTACTTATTAATGTTAAGCTACCCACGTTTTCACTTGTTTTTGAAGGAAGAGGTGAAAACTAAAAATTCAAAACTTAAATCCTCGTAATTTTGCGAGAAATGGGTCAAGTCCCAAAATTGAAGTATTTTCATCGATAAAATTGTCCATAGATTACGCCCTTAAAGTTTGATCACTACATGCCCGGACACACTGTATAAGAAAATATACACCCACTATGCAGAGAAATAATCCTTGCTTGCTTCTAAACTTCTAACAAAATCTTGGTCAAGATCCGTTTTAATACGTAACTATTATTTAATTCAAAGTGAATATATCTAAAACTAGCTTTCCGCCCGTGGCTTCGCCCGCGTGCAATTTTGTCTGTCACAGAAAAACAATATCGCGCGCGTATTTGCTCAGCGTTTAGACCTACCCTGGACTACGACAAACATTTTAAAACCAAAATCAGCTCAATCGGCCCAGCCGTTCTCGAGTTTTAATCAGACTAACGAACATCAATTAATTTTTATTTATATAGATAGATAGATTAGCAGAGCCCGATATTACTTTATTTCACTTTGAAGTGTAGGTGGCGTTGTATTTACTGTGTATTTGCTCATTAGAAAATTATAACTGGAATTCTATTGATACCCGTGACTTATTTTTAGAACGAGTCAACAAATTCGTGATGAGATTTTTCAATTCAGAATGCAACATGAATTGATGAATTGCAGTGAGTGTCACGCTGGATATAGGTCCGTCACCTATTGAAGTCTGAACTGGAATAGTGTTAAGACCTTCAAATAATAGGTCAAATGCCAATCACGCAGTTACTTTGTGCGAAATAAAGTGTAGCCTTTTATTTTCCCAAGGGTGTCTAAAGATAGCTTAGAGGTTATCAGTATGAAGAGTCAAATACTTAGACCGAGTTGCACCACCTAACTTTGACCGTAAATATAACGATAACTGGTGTTTTTTGTGTGGAGTTTGACAGATTTTTGACGTTTGTCAAAGTTAGTAAGCTGGTGCTGGTGCCTTAGTGTTGAAATGTAGCAATTTTGTCTTTTACTAGATGTGCCCGCGACTTTTACAGGTGAAAATTGTTGGAATACTTTTCCCGTTTTCGCCAAATTTTTCATTGACGCTCCACCCTTACTGGTCGTAATAACGTGATCTTAGCATAGCCTTACTCTTATCTTATTTATCCGACACAAAAAAATGTGTTCAATATGACCAGTAAGTGCCTGGGATTAGCGCGTGTAAACATACAAACATGCTATCAAAGATATGTAGGTAGAACAAACATAGGTAAGTACACACAGATTACACGAATACTCGTGGGATTCGAGTGCGAACCAATATTCGAATGGACCACGAATATGAGGCTTTCAAAGTTGCAAGTTTGTGTAAGGATTTGCCGTCAGTCCGGTTTGCAATCCGATAGTGTTTACCATGAACTATATTATAGGCCTGTGACCTGCCTCATAAAGTTGGACTCCGTTAGAGGTGCTACCCACGCTCACTCGGAGGTTCGGATGCCGGTAGGGGCAAGTGTAAGAACATGGTCATACTTGGAGTCATACACATTAATTAATATAGATGTAGGTAGGTACTATTGTCAGTAGACAATAGTGACTGCGGCTGACAATAGCGACTGAGTTTCTTGCGCTGCTTCTTCTCAGCACTGGCCCATTTTTTCCGAAGCAGTGGTAGGGTTAATACTGGGACGTGTTAAAGTGCTTTTTAAAAGTCTATTTGCAAAAATAAATGACTAGTATGAGTGTCTTTTTTACTATTTTTTTGTATCCACAACGAGGAAGCTCTTGGCCTGTATCTCACCTGGAGCTTCACCCGGAATCCTCAACCACGGAGGAACTGGCTATCTTACCTCTAACTGCCGGAAAACAACAATGCTGTTAACATTGTTGTTATGGCGACAGACTTAGGTAAGATAGTGGTAGCTAGCCAGGCGGACTTAGAACAAGCCCTACTACCAACCAAACCGTACAGAAAAATCTGCCCCCACTGGGAATCGAACTAACCACAGAGGCGGTTAAAAATATAGTGACTGAGGTTGCGCTGTTTCTTATTTCAGCCTATTTAAACCCCGTAACACTGATAAAGTTAAAGCAGTAATGGGACGTGTAAAAGCTCTTTTAAAAGCCTATTTGCAGTAAATGCATGCCTTTTGTGACTTTCATAATGTTATTATTGGTGCCATAGTGCAAGCTTGCCAAATGTATTTTAGGTGATAGTAGGAAAACATTATTGTCATATTAGGACGTTAATATAATGAGAAGTGGCTATGAACTAATATATAAAGTCGGCCGTTTGGTGTAGTGGTTCGAAACGGACTACTATGCCGAGAGGTCCTGGGTTCGATTCCCGGCCGGGCAGAAAGTATTTAAGTATGTTTATATCTGTTGTCTACTACCCATAGTACAAGCTTTGCTCAGTTTGGGACTAGAAGCGTAGTGTAAATTGTCCAAGGATTTATTTATTTATTACTAAATATTTTGGACGAATTTAACGAAGTGATTCAAATCGGTGAAAATTATGTCTAATGCTACATATCTATTAAGTTAATTATGACTAGATTATGGTAAAAATGTTGATAATCCTTTTATTATAGGTCACTCTAGTTCAACACACGTCGAAAGTATTAATCTGCGCGTGATTGTACGCAGGAAGCATCAATTGGTCTGCGTCGCTCTATAATAGAGGGTAATTAGCTGACGCACTGTTTTGAATATGGTTTGTCTGGTAGATCTATGGGTTTAATTAATGCTTTTTATCATGGTCTAGTGAGTCTTTGAATCTGTTACCTACAGTAGGGATAAGTTCTATATGGGACACCTGAAAATTACGTTGTGATACAGTCAGAGTCAAATAGTGGGTTAGTAGTCGATTCGCACGAATGTGCGAAACGTCCTTCTCAATAATAATAATTATTTTAGTAAGCGTTTCGCTAGTTCGTGACACCCGAAGTGACCAAAAGTTAACAATGCAACCTTATACTATTGTAACAAAGACGTGTTACAAAAACAAAACTTTTTGGCTACTTGTGGAAATCTTTGGGGGAATTTGTCCAGAAAGGGACGTCATTTGGCTGAAACGAACATAAAATCTACCAAATCCATATATTTACAGATTTAGTGAGACTTACACCCTTATTCACAAACGATGCTTGCTTAAATGAAGCAGCAAATCGAAAGCACAGCGTTGAATAGAGCTCTGTGATTGGTTCGTGTCACGTTATACGGGCGACATTTTACACTTTGTTTAATGTCTTCAGTTTGTTGAGTATTTCAAGTTTGAATTTACCTCGTTGTTTGAAAAGAAATATGAGTCCGTGCGTCAGAGCAGAGGTGTTAAGGTGGGATTGAGTCATGATGTTTAACAAAGGGCTACCTACAAGGGTTCTGACTTTGTTGTGTAAGAAGAATAAAAGTTACTTATCTATAGCCAGTCACCCACAACCTGTAGCTACGTAGGAGTGTCTATGAAACTTTAATCTGTACAATACTCATCCTAGGTATAAAAAATCAAAAGTGATATTGACTAAGGACATTTTTGACTGTAACATTTATACCTTAATTTTACCTACATAAAAGAATAACAGATCAGTAAAGACCGAGGCTTCTGTGTTAGACTATCTGTGTCAGGAGTCAGTGTCCTTTTCCGTTAAAATATTGTAACATAAACTATAAAATTATAAACTTAAATATGTGTAGAATTAGCGCACTAACTTAACATAAGAGCCCGTATTCACAAACATTACTGTGAGGTCTCACAGTGCGCGTGGACGCACAGGGTGACACATGAACCAATCACAGAGCTCTATTCATCTGATAACTTTTTAACGGTGCGAATCATTAGAGACTCGTCTTGAGCAAGTTATTTTACATGAAAAAAAAATCAAACATCATTCATTAGGTACTTAAAACGCGTACGAAAACTATAGAAGTGGTTCATGGTAGAATAATAATGTATAGTCTAGCAGACTACAATCCAGAGTTCCTAAAGTGTTAACCACCTGTTAACCTGTGTCTTAAGCTGTTAGCTGCCAGCCCTGCCTGCGCGTCCTAAGATCGGAATCCACGGTCGGACAGCTTTCACTAGTTCAAACAAGTCTAGGCGTACTAGTGACTATCGCAACTTTGTTATGCCTAGACTTAGAGTTGAACGAACGTCCTTCTATTACGTGGGTAGGCTGGCAAAATCATCGAAGAAACACTTTATTTTGAGACTAAGAGGATTGTTGTTTAGGCTTAGAACGCACTATGTAGCCTCGGAATGCGGTCAGCTGTCCGGTTTAAAATATTTATTGAAACAGCCGCATAAAAACTAATTTTCAATACATAATTTTGACTGCGGTTAACCGACGGCCAACCGCATAGTGCGTTCCTGGCCTTAGTTTATACTGTACTTGTTTATTTTTAGTTGTTTTCTTTTAACAAACAGAATCTGCTAGCTAAACAAAAAATTCAGATTTAAATGGGACAGAAAAACAATGTTGTTTTTCTTTTAAAGACAACTAGCTTTCCGCCCGCGGCTTCGCCCGCGTGGAATTTTGTCTGTCACAGAAAAACTTTATCGCGCGCGTCCCTGTTTCAAAAACCGGGATAAAAACTATCCTATGTTCTTTCCCGGGACTCAAACTATCTCTATGCCAAATTTCATCAAAATCGGTTGCGAGGTTTAAGCGGGAAAGCGTAACAGACAGACAGACAGACAGAGTTACTTTCGCATTTATAATATTAGTTGGGATACGCAAGTCTTAGGCTGAGTTGCACCACCTAACTTTAACGGTAACTATGACGATAACCGGTGCTTTTTGTATGGAATTTGACAAATTTTTGGCGTTTGTCAAAGTTAAAGTGAGATGGTGCAACTTAGCTTTATTCTCGTTCTAATTTGTAAATAACCCTTACTGAACTCAAGTTCTAAATGACTTTAGGCATTATTTTCTCGATTCTTTACAAATCTAGATTTTAGTTAAGGTTTCTGATAACCTTTTTAGATTTTATACATACATAAGAAATGCTAGTCAGTCAATTTGATTTCAATTATTCAACAAGGTAAGTTATTTTGTCAAAAATAGAGACATACGCACCATATTTTAAGAATATGTAAGGTTTTGTGTTTGATTTTTATTCTTTTTAGAAAGAGTTTATTTGTTTCGAACATAATAGTTTAACACATTTTAAATAATTTACTAATATTGAACCAAAATGGGTCCTACTCAGCGTGTATCATGTTCTACAGAACATGATGTTGGATTTGATTTTATCACCGTTTTAAAATATTTTTAAGATTAAAATTTTATTTCAAAATATGCTTTAGTAAAAGTAATGTCGCGTTGCTAAAATACAAAATCGAAATATATATTACTCAAAGGTGACTGACTGACATAGTGATCTATCAACGCACAGCCCAAACCACTGGACGGATCGGGCTGAAATTTGGCATGCAGGTAGATGTTATGACGTAGGCATCCGCTAAGAAAGGATTTTACGAAACTCCACCCCTAAGGGGGTAAAACGGGATCCACGCGTACGAAGTCGCGGGCGGACGCTATTAAAATATATGTTTGCTTCTATGCTTTTCGTTGGTCACAGCTTGGGCCAAGGCAAACTAACTATGCCTATCGCACTTCGACGCTGTGGTCAATGATCTCTATGCAGGTACCAGATGGAATGGAAAATTCCAAATCTATTTCCATAATAATAAAGTACTAGCTTTCCGCACGCGGCTTTGCCCGCGTGGAATTTTTTCTGTCACAGAAAACTTTATCACGCGCGTTTCTCTTTCAAAAACTGGGATAAAAACTACCCTATGTCCTTTCCCGGGACTCAAAGTATCTCTATGCCAAATTCCATCAAAATCGGTTCAGTGGTTTAGGCGTGAAAGCAAGACAGACAGACAGAGTAACTTTCCCATTAATAATATTAGTATGGATATGGATATATAGTATATAGTATGCAGGAACAGGATGTTTGGCGGAAGGTTAGACAAACTTCTTGGGTGTATAGGTAAGGTCATTTAAAGAATACAAGTTCGCCCATTTGACCCTAAGTGAGCTACTTTTGTTTTAATTTATAATTTTTGTTTTTATTTATTTTTTTCCAAAATTTGACCTACAAAGAAACTTCAACCGTTTTCAACCGTTTTTTGTATTCGATATTAATATCGAATATATCTTTACTCAAATAAAATAAATTTCAGATCCAGTTAATGATTCGATAGCTAGTTACGAGCCACCAAAGTTTAACAAAAGTACAAACCACGATAAAAAAATAATTAAACTTTGAATTCGATTTAAAAAACACTTAAACGTGTCAATGGATTGCCAATAATCTTAAAAACATCTCTGGCTTCTCTTCTTTCCAATGATATATCACATGGGATTAATCGCTATCCATCTGTTAAAGAGGACACGTGAGATCATTATTTGGTTTTATAACCATAAAAATTGGTCTACCTAATTGATGCCAGAGGTGAGCCCAAAGTGAGGTCTATTTTCAAGTCACATTAATGGTATATGTTAATTATTTATTAAGAAATTAAATGTGTTTTTCTTAAAGGATATTTATTGGGCTTTCAAATAACACCAATATTGTTGGGGTACCATGATTGTGTCGGAAGAATTATCTTTAAAGTTCGCGTCGCGGAAGGTGCGATTTATTTGATGTTGAGTGTATATTATAGATAATGTACAGGCCGCAGGCGAGTCCTGACAATTTGATTTACATACACGTTACGTAAACACCAGTTGCGTCGGGGACTCGAGGAACTAGGTCACCTGTAGCCAGCTGTTTGGGAGACCAGGCGTAGCGGCCAATATGCCCGGATCGGGAGACTTAAGACTTAATTAATTATGGCTTAACGCAACTGTATTAATCTCAATTTTCTGCTGAATATCTATTTGCGTAGGAAATTCTGATCGCCTGAAATTATTTTCCTGTACACTATAATCCGGGTCTTTTCAAGGCGAGAGTGATTATGCACTTACAGGGCAGATATGTACCATCCTAGACTGCATCTCAGTTAACACCAGGTGCAATTGCGGCGACCTGTCTTATCATGCATAAAAAAATATATTCGGTGTAAGTGTGAGGGTGAAACTATGGATTTCCAAGTCTGTTTTGTGTGGTGGCTTGTTTAACACAAGTATCTTTGTAACTTTAAGAAAGAGTGGGGCCTCCTAACACATGTATTATACTTAAAAGGAGACCCCAGCCACTTGAAACATCAACATCCTTTTCCAGGGTTTACGGTCTTTAAAATATACGAATTTAATATGCGAAAGATTGCGAGAAAGCCGATAAGTAAATGTTCCGCTAGAGGCGCAAGTCAAACAATACAAATAATTTGTATTGATTTTATTTCGTACTAGCTTTCCGCCCGCGGCTTCGCCCGCGTGGAATTTTGTCTGTCACAGAAAAACAATATCGCGCGCGTATTTGCTCACCGTATAGACCTACCCTGGACTACGACAAACATTTTAAAACCAAAATCAGCTCGATCGGCCCAGCCATTCTCAAGTTTTAATCAGACCAACGAACATCAATTCATTTTTATTTATATAGATTTACAATTTTAATTGGTTACCTGCACTGTGATATTATTGTAACATTTAGTTTAGTTTTACTTAGAAGGATTTTGGGTGAATTGTACCTTCTATGCCATTACTAAATGTCATACATTTCTGCATCGTTATCGCCTCGGGTGCCAGATATTCGAATAATTTGAAGTCACATTTGAGATGGTCCGAACATCACGTTTCTGCGTTACCTTAAAGTGCCTACATTAAGGCTGGGTTGCATCGTCTAACTTTAACTGTAACTATACTCTAACCGGTGTTTTGTACGGAGTTTGACAGACTTTTAACTTTTGTTAATTTAAAGTGAGATGGTGAAACTCAATGCAAGTTCAAATTCATACCGTCAACCGAAGTCTATAAACAAACCCTCAATCTGAAGCTGATTTCCCATAATTATAATAAATAAATATACAGTAGAATCCGATTATATATTACATCGTACTTTCCGGACGTCGCACTAAAGAAGTAATTTTTTACATTATTTCTCAATAAATCAAACAACCAAATCGTCTTCAGGTAATGGAAACGTGGTGGAACTCGAAGGCATAACATATAGCACGCTAAAAATAGACGCAGTGACATAGTGCAATGATCGGCCATTAGAGCGGTGGTCCTAAATAGTTGCACAATAGCACTAAACGATGTCTAAGAGCCAAGGCACACGATGCACGACGATCGCACCGCAAAGATCACAGAAACTAAAGGGAGATATGAAAAGAAACGGGGCCGGTGTCGCAGCAATATGCCCAAAAACAGAACACAAAATCAAAAATCAAAAATCAAATTAAAAATATTTATTCAGTTTAGACCACAAGTGGCACTTATGAACGTCAAAATTTAAATATAAAAAAAAATAAAAGGTAGCCCTTATGGGGCACTTTGCATGTCTCCTTATCTTTTGGGCTCGACCAGCGCTTCGAGACAAACATATGGCAAGTGCTGAGAAGAAACGCCGGAACAAACTCAGTCACTACTTATTGCCAGGAATTATCTAACGGTAAGATTAGCCAAATTTAAGTACATCAAATATGTGCAGACTGAACTGACCACATTGCTCGTGAGAGCAGCGACATCATAATGTAAACAGTTTACATTGCTTGTGTAGTACTAAAGATTAACTGATACCGCAGTGGATAATGAGCACATAATTATTTTGATTACTTTGTGTGTGTGAATTTCTAATGCGACACTGAGTTTTGAACTCGGCGCATTAGTTGGCATCTCTCTATAACTCTATGGTCACACCGCAAAAATTTCACCGTATCGCGCGGCGCCGCGCACCGCTCGTGTGCCCGCCACATACTTAATGATATATGTATAATTTGATGATCACAAAATATTAATTTAGTAAAGTAAAACTTGAGTAGTAACCTGTGAGCCCTACGTAACTAAGAATGTTTTTAAGTATGATCATTTGATAAAGTAACTTAATAAAAAAATAAATCTTCGACACATTTTATCAATCAATACAGTACAGTTTAAGATATTTCAAAGTCAGGATGCATTCCCACGACATCTCAGTCGATTGGAAATATGTACTTGAAGTAATAAAATCTTGAGTGATAGTGAATCCTTGCAATTTTCATAACGCGCGAATGCATCCACACGTTCTTCGAGTCACGATCCCAGTTATTTTCTAATATTATCTAATATTCCTGTAAGTTTACAGCGATCGCTACATCGCGTTCTCTAGGTATGCCTGAAATCAAATATCTGATCGGAGAAGCATAGTTAACAAATGCAGATATAAGAAATATTCCAGATTACATGGAATTCTGTCGAAGTTAAATTCCAAAAGTAGGTATATGACATATTCCAGATTCTCACATGGAAATATATTTATCGAAGTTAAATTCCAAAAGTAGGAGACAAATTCCAGATTTTCACATGGAAAATCTTTTATCAAAGTTATTTCAAAACACGGAAAGCATTTTCGGATTTGTGTTTGTATGCGTTTGTTAAAGTAGTATCTAATACTAAAACTGCATCTTTACATTTGTAATTATCTTAGCAAGAAAACGATACCCACAAATCTTGAATGTGTTTATGACGACGAACAAAAATAAATATAATAAGTAAAATCACTGTGGAAATCCTTACGGGAGACCTTTGTCCAGTAGACGACATTTGGCTGAAACGAACGAACTGTTATGACGGGATATTAAAATGTCTTTTTAAAAAACAATTATTTTTTATTAACTGAAATACGTTTACTTTAAACACAGAATTTTACTTTGAATATCCGAACTGACTCTATTTTGAATGCCCGAAAGTTAGAGGTCCTTACTGGATGGATGCCCGGTCTGAACTGCGCCTCCGAACTGGAGGTTCAGGCTCGCTGCATCGTGAAAATGCTGACTCTGCAGGTTAGGATGGCAATACAGCAGTTTAGCCAACATTTTCAAGGTGTAACAGCCCCCCGTTTAAGATGAAACTTACGCTATTTGCGAAGTTTCAGGATAGTATTCTAATTCTTGGAGCAGGTATTTCTGCTAATTCTTGAGCATTTTCCGAATCATTTTCATTACTATTAGAGTTATTTCCAACCTTGTAACTAAATTTCGGGCATTTACTAATAAGCTTTTTATAAAATATAAAAATTAAAATTATAAAGATTACAATTGTTACACAATAAGTGAGAATGGGGTAATGCGAATCATATTCAATTAATGGGCTAGGTTCATTTAAAATTTTATCAACATCTGTTACTATCTGATTATTATCGACAGTTAAAAGTTTTTTCAATTTAACATCAGTTAATTTAAGAGGTTTCGTTTTTTCTTGTAACAATTTAAGCTTTTCTACATTGCAACAGTTATCTTTAATTAAATTAAAATCTGAATATTTTATATTTATTGTAAAATTTAAATTAGATTTAGCAATTAATTCTCTATTCTTGCAAAAGGCAATACATCTAGATTGTAAATTAAGGATGCCTGTACCTGATAATTTAGTCTCTGTAACTTGGGAACCACACTCTACGGTAAGTTTAGTAGGTTCACTTTCAACAAATATCCATCGGTTGCCCTTCAATTCTTGCCAGATGTCTATTTGACCATAAATTAACTTTGATTTACATTGTTGCGGCAGTTTATTTACTACTTTTAATAACATTTCAGTTTCACAAATAGGTGTATGTTGTACAGACAAAACATTTAGATTGCCGCATATATAAACTTGGTTATTTGTTTTAGCGCATTCCCCAATATCTCTGCTACATACATATGTTAACTTATCTCTACTTACAGCTACATAATTACAGAAAGGTACAATCATGGCAAATGTATCTGGATTTTCTTTATTATGTGGTACTGGTATCGGTAAAGGTTTATACAGATTATACTCAATTCCATGAACTAATGGTATTTTAATTACAAAAACAATTTTATTTATAGTGTAATAACAATTTAATTTTGAAACATCTATTAAATTATGAACAGTTTCCAAACTTAGACTTATGGGCAACTCTTGGTATTTCGGTAAATTTCTGACACTATTTATTAATTCATCATAAAATTGTTTTGGTGTAAGAATAGATGGATGAAGAGAGTGACTTTTAGTAAACATTATTGCATTAACCAAATCGTCAATTTTGAATGATAAAGTAAGTAAACTTGAGTATAGTTCATTACAGACTATATCCATTTTGGATTCTATTATTAACTTATTAGAAACTACAGATAGGTTCTTAACACTAGCTGACAAATTTTCAATAGCGTCATTCAAACGTGCTTCATTTACGGTAATGGCTGTTATGGTTTCATTGTAGTGCAAAAGTGCCGTACTAGTCATTAAGATGTTGTCCTTAAGTAATGATGCAAGTTTTTTATCATTACGTTGAAGGGTTTGAATGGCGTTACCATATTTAATAGCGTCGTCTTCGTCCATTGTACCGATTATTTGTTTAAAAGCGGTTCCAATTCCGGCGAACCAGGCTGATCTTTTATCGCGATTTGAAATCAAATGTGAGATAGAACTATAATCTCGTTTTATGTCACTGAGTCTTGAAACCAGGGGTTGTAATAAACTATTACATTCAATATCTGAAATATAATCATTTTGTTGGCAAAGATACCTAGCAGTTCCCAGGATGGAATTTATATTGTCTATGTGAGGTTTTATATATGCTATGTCTACCGGAACCAAAACGTGAAGGTCATCACTGGTGATTCTAACTGTTCCAATTGGGTCGAAGTAAATTCCTGGATTCTCGTCTATCTGTTGCACTATATCTGAAGCGACAATGGTGAGGCTGATTGAAACCGTTCTGTAATATAATATAAAACTACATGTTATAATTATATGTATAATAGAAGGAGAGAATTAGTTAAGACTAATTCTTATATTAAAATAAAATGCCTTAAGGGCAGTCCTAACTAACTAGCTTGGGTTTGCAAGCTTCAGTTCGTCGTAGTGATGCTTCACATGTCGACGATTGATAAGTATCGATAAGGTGTTTCCTCCGTGTATTTTTACGACCTTATACGGCCCTTTCCATATCGGGGCTAAGGCTTTGCCTAGCCGGGGGTGATTTTTAAGGTAAACAAAATCACCAATTTTGTACTTCACTGCACGGACATGTTGATCATAATATGTTTTAGATCTTTCTTTGGAGGATGTTATATTTTCTATTGCTTTTTGGCGGGAAACCTTAAGTCGGTGATGAAGTGTTTTAATATATTCAGGGTATGTGAGGTCTTCTCGTAGATCATATACTGAATCTGGAATGAAGGGTTTGTGCCCAAAAACTAATTCATATGGTGTAAACTTAGTTGTAGAGTGAACTGCACTATTGTAAGAGAGCATGGCTGTATAAACAAATCTATGCCAATTGGTTTCATTATCATTAACATATGATTTAAGGTACTCTTTGAGGGTACTGTGGCTCCGCTCTAGAGCACCTTGTGTTTGTGGATGGTATGGAGCTGACCAAATTTGTTTTATTTTCAGAAATTCACACGTTTTCTTGAAAAGTTCTGCAGTAAAGTTTGTGCCCTGATCAGTTAATATAGACTTTGGAATTCCAAAAAGTGATATGAAATGAACTAGACATTCGCAGGTTTCTTCAGCTGTTGCGTTGGAAATGGGGTATGCTATAGAGAATTTTGTTAAATCGTCCTGTAGAGTGAGTATGTATCGTAACTTGTTAAGTCCAGCTTCAGGTAAGGGACCTACTATATCGAGACTAACCCGTTCAAAAGGACGTGTGGATGTTGTTGTTATTTGCATGGGTGCACGATTAATCTGTCTTAAGGCTTTGTTGGATTGACAGGCTGAGCAGTTCTTTACGTAGTGTTCTATGTCTGATTTCATGTTTTTCCAATAATATCTTTCTCTAATTCTATTGAACATTCTTTCAGTACCAAGGTGTCCGGCAATAGGAATATCATGGTTCTCTTTCATGATCTTTGAGATCTCACTGGGTGTAGGATAAATAATGTTGTTATGGTATATATTTACAGAGACAGAAGTGTTGTTAAAAAGGTATGTTAGCATATTATAAATTTTGACAAAAGAATGTTTTTCAAACGCATTTTTGAAATCTGATATAGCGAATTGTGAAACATGAGCTTCGGATAGTAGTTCAGTTTTTACATTTTCTAATGTTCGGAATACATCGGGGTAAGTTGCTTCGTCAAAGTAATGTACTTTTGTGAAAATGAAATAATATATTTTATTATTACAAGGGATTTTTTGATATCTAAAAAGTTCTTTTTCAGCTGCAACATAGGAGTTTGGATCATCTACTTTGGATAAGATTTCTTGCACATACGGATTTGAGTCATCTAAATCCAATGAAGTGGGGATAAGTATTATTGAACAGTTACTTTTAGTTAAACTTTCATTATGTTCCAAAATGTTTGTGTCAAAAGATTTATTTTTATCTCCAATTGCTTTAAGAAATTGACTGTAGTTACTGTTTTGTACATTATGTTCATTAATATTTATATTTTCTGTTTCAGGTGCGGTAGCGTGAGAAGGTGACGAGACGGGAGAACCGGTATTGGCTGATGGTGGTGGACGAGCGGCAGGACCTGGTGTTTCGACAGGTAAGGTATCAGGTTGTGGAGAGGGAATTTCTAAGACGTCGAAATCAACGTTGAGATCATCACTATGAGGGCTGATTTCAAGGAGTCCGAAATCATCAAGATTAATGTCGAGCAAAGGATCTTGGGATGGTGCTGGATCATTAAGTGGAGGATTTCGATTACTGGAAGAAGCAGGAGGATCATCGTTGTGAAAATTCTGTGGCTCAGTTGAATGTTGTACAGGATTTACTGGATAGCGGGATAACGCATCAGCGTTACTGTTAACTCTACCCTTTTTATATTCGATCTCATAATCAAACTCTTCGAGTTTGAGTCGCCATCGGACTAATTTTGATCCAGGATCTTTACAATTGAAGAGCCATTTGAGAGGCTTGTGATCCGTTAAAATTTTGAAACGGTGCCCATATAAGTATGGACGGAAAACCTTAGTTCCCCACACGATTGCTAAACATTCTTTCTCCGTTACACTGTAATTACATTCCGCTTTGTTCAAGGTTCGAGACGCATATGCTACTGGTTGATCCTTTCCAATGGGACCTTGGGACAGGATTGCGGAGATCGCGTGGTTGGATGCATCACAGGTAAGGTTAAATGGCTGACTAAAATCTGGATAGGATAAGATAGGAGCAGTGGTAAGTTTTTGCTTCAGTTCATCGAAAGCAAGTTGTTGAGGATTTTCCCATATAAAAGGTTCGTCTTTCTTTAATAAAGAAGTAAGTGGTTTGGCAATCTTTGAAAATTCTGGAATAAATCTTCTATAATAAGAAACGAGCCCGAGGAAGGATTTGACATCTTTTGGGGATTCAGGAATGGGGAATTCAGTAACTGCTTTAATCTTGTCTGGATTCGGTTTGACACCTTCATTTGTTATTACATGACCAAGATAAGTGACTTCTTTTCTGAGGAACTCACACTTATCTGGTTGTAGTTTTAAATTGAATTTCCGAAGTTTGTGGAATACTGACGCTAAATTATTTACGTGTGAATTTAAATCTGGTGAATAAATGACAATATCATCAAGGTAAACGAAGCATTGTATACCATTGAGTCCGGATAGGGCGGTATTCATTAATCGCTGAAAGGTTGAAGGTGCGTTTTTGAGGCCGAAGGGCATTCTGGTGAACTCGTAATGCCCTTGAGGAATATTGAATGCTGTTTTGGGCGCATCGTTTTCATTTAATTTAATTTGATGGAAACCTGAGGCTAGGTCTAAGGTTGAGAAATATTTGCTATTTCCAAGTTGATCTAATATTTCATTAATTTGAGGTAGGGGATATGTATCACCAATGGTAATATCGTTCAATTTTCTATAATCGACAACGACGCGCCATTTGCGTTGTCCGGATGCATCGAGCTTTTTGGGGACCACCCATATAGGAGATGACCATGGAGAATTGGAAGGTTTGATGATTCCATCATTGAGCATCTTATTGATTTGAGTATCAACTTCTGATTTGTGACATTCTGGGAATCTGTACGATTTGACGTGAATAGGATTTTGAGAAGTTGTCGTGATATCATGTTTTATAGCGTCAGTATAGGTAAGTTTTTCGTTAGGAAGATGAAAAATATCTGAATACGTAGAACAGATTTCATGAAGAGCTTCAATTTCTTCTTTATTCATATGAGATGTACGGAGGAGTTGTAGAACTTTTTGAGTCCGTTCGAAACAGTCATAGGAATTAGAGAATTGAGAATTAATTGGTTCGACATTGTCTTTGATAGGTTCTTCCAAGGGAGTAAGTTTTAGTTTCAGGTTCGAGTTAACGGTTGTTGGGTTTTCGGATGTATTCAAAATTGAAATATTGATTCTGTGATTTTGTTTTACTTTTGTTACACAATTTGCAACAAACAATTGGTCAGAAATATGTTGGTCAAGAACAAGTCCTTCTTTTACATCTGGATTTAATACGGAACATTCAATGACGGTTTCTGATCGTGGTGGAATCACGTACACGGGGTCATTGAAGTAAAGATTCAAATTGAATTGATTGATCATAAGGATATTTTTGTTGTAATTAATATTACATTTTAAATTGCTGAGGAAATCGTTTCCAATGATTCCATCGTAGGGGAGGTGAATATCTTTAACTATGTGGAATTTGTAATTAATATAATTACAAGGGATTTTATCAGACAAATAAAGGGTTAAATTTAGATGTCCAAGAGTTGGAGTTGGTTTTTCTACAGGATCAATTCCTTTGATCTGAATAGGTTCTCTGATTATTTTGGGTCGATTTAGAATTGAAGTTCTTTTCAAAAGACTGATGGAAGAACCTGAGTCAACTAGTAGACATAGAGGTATATCAGATACTGATGTTTGGATTAGCACATGTGGTAACGATTTTTTTGTAGGATCAGTTAGGATTTCGTAGACTTCTTTGTTTGTATCCTTACAGGATTTAGGAATTATGGGTATATATTTTTCTGTTTTGATATTTGAATGGACACTTGTTTGGGGCTGGTTACCCGTGTGGTCCTGGATTTTGGAGAATTGGACACTTGCTTGGGGCTGGTTACCCGTGTGGTCCTGGATTTTGGAGGATTGGACACTTGCTTGGGGCTGGTTACCCGTGTGGTCCTGGATTTTGTAGGATTGGACACTTGCTTGGGGCTGGTTACCCGTGTGGTCCTGGATTTTGGAGGATTGGACACTTGCTTGGGGCTGGTTACCCGTGTGGTCCTGGATTTTGTAGGATTGGACACTTGCTTGGGGCTGGTTACCCGTGTGGTCCTGGATTTTTGTATGATTGATGGTGCCATTGATAGAATAGGGTCGCGCTAAGGTCGTAAATTTGGGCTGCACGAGACACCTGCGTGAGCCCACTACTCGTTTAAATGATTTGTTGGGATTTGGTCATCGTCTTCGGGCTGTTGAATTGTTGTGTCCTCATAAATATAGGGTTGAAATTCAGGATCAGGATATTCGGAATTTTCAACGCAATGAACGCGTGCTGGTTGAGACGTTCTAGATCTCTGGTTCTGATTAAAGCTTGGACGACTGGAGTTTTGCGTCGGATTTTGAGAAAACTTGAAGCGGTTGTTATTGTATTCTCTCCTTCGACAGTTTTCAATTGTGTGACCTTGGTTTTTGCAATATCTGCAGAAATTTGGGTTTTGGTTAGGATTTTGATTGGGATTTTGATTGGGATTTTGAATATTATTTATTGTGGGTCTAAATAAATTATTTCCCGTATTGTTAAATCGGGGACGCGGTGATGGCCCGGCCACAGGAGCAGGATTATGGCGGGTCATCAATTTTTGGATCTTTTCTTCTGAAATGGCTAGGTTTACGGCTTCATTTAATGTTGCGGGTTCTTTCATTCTGATAATATTTGAGATTTTGGGTGTTAATCCCAGAAGGAAGGTATGGAGAGCTAAATCTTCCATTGCAGCGATTTTTCCGACTAATTCTTTTGATTTTTTATTGGATAGTGTGATTTCTGTTAATAATTTTGAAAGGCAAGTTTCAATCCGTAACCCGAATTGATTAACGGGCTCAGAATTTGACTGCCTACATTCCTGTAATTCAGCAAGGAGGTGAGTGTAGTGCTTCTTTTCTCCGAATTGGGTTTTCAGGAATTCACTGAGCTGGTCCCAACTGTCGAAGTCTTTTATAGAGCAAGCTACCTCAGCCTTGCCTTCGAGCTGGCTCAATATATATTTAAATAAAATCGGCTTTTGTGTTGAATGTGCGAGAGAGTTGGCATTATTGCAGTTACTTAGAAATGAATTTAGATTTTCGCGTTTTCCATCGAATGGTTTAATAAATTTGAACAAAACTGATATGTCTAATTTCTCCTCTGACGTTTCGGTTTCTGGTTTTGGCGGCATTTTTAATTTAACGTATTACTGAATTGATGAATATTATTTATGAAATATTTTAACTTGCTGAAAACAATGAACACGACAAAAAATAATATAAGAATAATTGAATGATTACGTAAAATTCACGAGGAAAATCTGTAATAAAAACCGACACACAAACAAAATAAATTTACGAAGAGACCCTGTATAAAAATATTGAATAATTTAGCCACCTGGTTTGAAGACACTGCGAGCGGCGAGTACAGCGATAACGAAGGTATGTGGATGCGTGGGCGCCGGACGAGGCGACGCTTGTTTTGACTAACACTTACTTACAGGAACAGATATTAATTAAGTACAAAGCTTAATTTAATATATTGATACTCTAATGAATAATGTTAATGCTATGATAATAGTTATTTTTCTAAAATTATTCACTGGATGTTGTTGAATTTATCACTGAATTAGATCTTGAACCGACGTAAATAAAAAGTTGTTTTAACTCACAGGATGATGCACTTCATTTTACGATGCACTAAACGGGATTCGAAGTGTTGACCTTGGAACTTGAACACTGTAGTTGAACTCGTTGACACTGGACACGTAGACACGACTTGCAGAGCAGGATACAGCGGGATATAGAAGAGCGAAGCGCGACCACTGGAGAGCCGGGATAATTTCGGCTTTGGATGAACCGGGATACTTCCGGCCTCTGGATGATGATGAGTCCAAACCGGGATGACGACGATGATGACGACGATGATGATGATGACGGACACTGGGCTATGATAATTCGGGTGATGACGATGTTGGATGCGTGGCACTGCTGATTATTTTTGCACACTTGGAGACGTCCTTGAGATGCACTTTTACATCCCACCGCTGCCACCAATGTTATGACGGGATATTAAAATGTCTTTTTAAAAAACAATTATTTTTTATTAACTGAAATACGTTTACTTTAAACACAGAATTTTACTTTGAATATCCGAACTGACTCTATTTTGAATGCCCGAAAGTTAGAGGTCCTTACTGGATGGATGCCCGGTCTGAACTGCGCCTCCGAACTGGAGGTTCAGGCTCGCTGCATCGTGAAAATGCTGACTCTGCAGGTTAGGATGGCAATACAGCAGTTTAGCCAACATTTTCAAGGTGTAACAGAACGAAAAAAAGTGAAAATATCAGTTTTAGTTAAACTTTCTCTTTCAATTCAAATATAGCACAGTAAATGTAGTGTAACAGGAATACTAAAGTAACCTACATTTTCCGATAGCAGCAAGAAAATGCTCCAGGCCGGATGCGATTTTTTCTGCAACCTAAATTTGATCAAGCAGCCGCAGCTAGGCGACGAGTTATTTTACGGAGAGCAAAGAAATACCTCAAACTCTATTAACCCTTAATTCGACGACGTGCGATATACTTCCCATTGAACGAAAATAAATCTCCGTAAAAAAATTGACCGTATATCTTGAACTCAAGGTGTTTATTTGCTCCCTGAACTATTTAACTATGCTGTCAAAAATCTGCAAGGCACCAATATCGATGAGACGCGAGCAATCTCCAATAATATGACGGGGAGGAAGGGCCCGCTGCGCGGGCTCTCGGTAAATTGCATTTTATTCATTATTTTACGGCTTAATACTCTTGTAATATTATTAAAAACTATAGATAGGATACCTGCGAAGCTACTTACAATGTATTTACTGTCATACAGAGTTTTGTTTTCGTTTTACGACACCTATAACTTGCATGTCTAGTATACTTCCCGTCGTCGAATTACTAGTAAAGTAACTGCTAAATACTATGTCCAGTATTCTTCCCGTTGCCAAATTGTTAGAAAATTAACTTTTGTGGTTTTTGATAATAATATTTTAGGGATCCACACATAATATGTTTTCTGCCTCACTATGTACCGTTTTCCAGAGTTTCAACTCTAAAACACAAGCCTTAGTAGCATTGGTGCCACTTAACACTACTCCTTTCCATAGAGATATTGGTTTTCATCAGAAAATTGTTCTTCTCACCCTGCTTTTTCATCAGTTCTTGCATAGAGCGCATGAATATAGACAGCTAAATCTTTAACTCTGTTTTACTCGAGGGAATAATGCCAGAGGCATGGAACAGAAGCGTGGTGGTACCCTTATTCAAGGAAGGGGATAACACCTTACTGAAGAATTATAGTTTCATCACACTTCCGAGCCATATCTACAAGTTTTTATGCGAGGGTTATTACATACCGGTGTCCGAGAAGTCTTTGTAACCATAAACCACATCCATACGCTGCGGCAGGGTTATACAGAAGACCAAAGAGTATTACTTGCCATAACGCTTGGCGTACGTGGACTATGAGGAGGCTTTCGATTTGATTGAAACTTGAGCAGTGCTGTAGTCTTTCCAGAGAGCTTCCGTATTGACCCTTGGTGCTGAAGTGCTTGCACAAAACGCCACCTTGATGGCGGTCCAAGTGCAGGAGAAGAAATCAGCAACAGGTCCAAGTGTTTTACCAGTAATCACATAATGATACCTACTGAAGGTTACTTCTCACAATAAACCCTCTCTATATCACAGCATGACATGGAGAGGGCTGTACTTGGTGTTTCTGTGCGACATCTAATGAGGAGATCCATAAAAGAACTAAAATCACTGATATAGCCTTATGGATTAGCATGCTGAAGTGGCAATGGGCAGGGCGCACATCACGCAGAACTGATGGCTGATGGCTACAGCAAGGTTCTAGTATAGAGGCAACGTGCCGACAACCGCTGCGTGGGGGGGTCCACCCACAAGGTGGACAGATGAACCCATAAAGGTAGCAGGAAGGCGCAGGATACAGGACGACTATCAGATTGGCCGGTTGTTAGCCCACTTGCCAACCTGATAATCATTGGGGGAGGATAAAGTTCATTAGTGGACGTCATAAAGCTGAAATTATGATGATGATAATTAATATTTTATTACGGAACCACTTGTTTCTTTTTTCTGTCTTTTCGACAACGGGAAGTATACTGGACATGGTTGGAGAGCGTCACTTTCTTATGAACTTGGCAATGTCCAGTATACTGGACATAGGTTTTTCAGGAAACTGAAATAGTTAGATTTTTTTGGGTATTTTTTCTGGGGTCCCATACAAGCTAAGAAACGAAATCAATAACTGTTTTATAAATTTCCGTCGAATGAAGGGTTAATAGGGAATCCCCTGCAACGTTAAGCTTTGCGCCGTCGGGTGCAATCCCGGAAAATATTATTTTATTTCAGCTGCCTCCGGAGTTCAGGTTGGCAAGTTTATTAGACGATTTTTTCTAAGTTTTCACGCGTGGCCTGCGCTAACAATACGGGTTATAGCGCTGAATCACTTATAAAGAACTAAGTAGTAACTTCGTTAAAACTCAAATTTTCTGTTTGGCGCAAAGGTCAACTGGTAGAGAAGTTGAGAATGCCGTAATAAGGCATTAAGTTTGCCTTTTGTACTGCAATTTTTTGTGTGTAATCAAGCGTTTTTTATTTTATTTTTTAGAAGGGTGCATCCAGAGATTATCAATTTTTGTAATCTTCCAGTCAACCTGTTATTTTTTGCACTATGTGTGACCTAAAGGGGAACCGGGAATCAGGGTAAAGTTCAAGCGACACTTTAACCGCTGGTCTACGGAGGTGTTTATGATTTCAAAGTAACAATGATTTTTAGTGAAATGTTTCCATAATATTGTGTTTGCTTTATCCTTAATCTAAGGATTTATTTATAAACTACAGTCTGGTGAAATTTACGGGTAGCCTGTATATACACAAGCGAAAAAATTTCCATCTGTATTCTGAGAAACATCACACTATTGTTCCCCCAAATTAAACACCCTTGGATATGACTTTGTGAGTCATTATAAGACAGTTATTTATAAACTTATGAGTCTTCTTTGTTATTTTCTAGAATACTGGCGCCCGCCCGCCCACTACTTCGTACGCGTGGACCCCGTTTACCCTTACGGGTGGAGTTTCGTAAAATCCGTTCTTAGCGGATGTCTACACCCTATTAGGAACCTACCTGCCAACATTCAAAGTTGTAGGTGTTATTAACTAATAACTCGAGTTTTCGTGATTAATCAGAGACTGGTATTATTATATTTATTTGTATAGATAGATAGATTAAGAAACGAAGATAAAAAATACCTAATTACAAAACTGTACTTGTCAAAAGCTCTAAGTCAAAGTGCATTGCAATTAATGTCATTAAATATTTAACAAAGTCGTGACGTCTTATCAAATGAAAGGGCTTTTTGCTTAAAGGTTATCACTTTTGTTGTTATTACGAACATCTGGTAGAGTTAGATAAGGAAACCATTTTGGAAAGATAATAATGCATTTGATTCAATATTTGTTATGTTTGTAATGTTTAAGCATTGCATTGAAGAAAACGTCTTGCAACTTAGAGGTCAATTGAAAAAAAATATAAGGTTAACCAATAACTAAATAAGTAAGTGGATCGAGAAAGAGAAAATGAATTCAAGGTGAGAGTGAATAATCGCTTACAGGGCAGACATGTACCAACCATCCTAGACTGCATCTCACTTAACACCAGGTGCATAAAAAAATAGTGGTTAAAGCCGTCACTTGTTAAGAAAAAGATAAGTTCAAATCTCTTTTTACTCGACTTCAAAAAAGGAGGAGGTTCTATGTTTGTCTTAGAAATTTTATTTTGTAACACACTTCATTATTTAAAAAAGTTTCTGAACTGAATTATTGGTAAAACAACTTAGGCAAAATATAATGTTATTATTATAATTGAAATTAATTCCAAACTACGTGAACAAGATAGGTATTAAGATTTAAGAAGCTCTTAAATTTTGTAACAAGAGATGCTATTGGTGTAAGCAGAGGCTTCGGCTCAAACCTCTGAATTTAACCCCCATAATTGCATTGGGATTGGATTTACATAAGCATGCAAAATTGCAGTTCAATTGGACTGCATTTCAATTATCCCCCGACAAATATCGGTAGGTAATGTGAATCTAAATATTCTGTAAGTTTTACTATTTTTTTAAAAAAGCTTTTTTACTTCTACTCTTCAAAAAAAATAAGTTGGTTGAGAAAAAATCCGCTAAGAATCTTGAAGTGAGCATTATTTAATGTAGTGTGATTTTACTAACTTTAAAGTTCTCTACTCTTCAAAACTTTCCCTTTAATACCCACAATATAAGGGGTTGGGAAAAAATATGTTATCCGCCATCTTGAAACGGCGGCTATATTGAATTTATCACAATATTGAGATTTGCACTATGTATCTACACCGGATCTAAAGGAGAATGCGCAATTTCTGCTCATTCAGACACCAACAAATGGTAGAAAAATACAGTACAACTTCACATGTTGCAACACAAAGTCGAACGCAAAGTCGTTAAAATTTAAAAAAAATCCAAAACTCAAGGCTGTTTTCGCGTAAACGTCCGCCTAAAAATATAATTAAAAATATCAAAGTAAGTACTTATTCGATGAGTTTATGTGACATTTTAAAACTGCAGATTCTGTGTAATTAATTTATCAGCGGCAGGAACGAGAGATCAAATAAAATAAAATGCGTCAACGAACATTAAAAACTTATTCTTAATCTTAAACACTTATTTTAAAATCAATAACGTTAACAGCAATTCACCGATTAATAGGAAATAAATCTTATTAAAATGTTGCTGTAACCCCGAAGGTTTATCAAAAAACCCAATGCAATTTGCAATGCCACGCCCAAGCGACATTTTAATTATGTATAAATTTAACTCGTACGTTAACTTTTACTTAAAAGAGTTCAATCTAAAAGGATTGATCCTGCCGTTAAAGTAGACTAACTTTCCATCAATTTCTAAATTAGGTAGGTATCTACTGATGGTAATTTTTGAAATAAAAAGAACAATTAATGAATTTTTAATTAATTTTGTACCGATATTTTACGGTCCAATTTTAAGGGCGCATTAGTATTGAATGCAGAATAAAGACAAACTATTTAGACTTATTAAGCAAGTTCGAATAACACGCAAAAGACGTTCAAATGTCATAATTATATTAATCCCTTCGGATAGCAGTAATAAATTATATTTTATAGAAACTTTAAACAAATGTAGAGAAAAAACGCACGACTCACTTTGTAAAAGCAACGGCGTATTTAGCACCTTTTAAAAATAATTATCAATTTATTGTTTAAATAGAAATGCAATTTCCTTATCATTTTAGGTATTAATAGCGGCTGCAACCGCTGCTTAATTTTTTACTAAAAAATATTATTACCCATTATACCCGCGCCCTTACAATAAAAATATTCACTTACCTTCTCTACCCCACGCGCGTAAGAACCAACAACCGGTAGTCGGTCTAATCGCGCGCGTCCGAAAACCGAAAAATTAACCCGATCGCGCAATCGGTTCGAGCGACTATCCGATCGACGGGAGTCCGCGGCACGCGCGCTCACAACGGAATACTTTAGTGCTCTGCCTCCCGGACGCTCCAGTCCCGTCTAGCCTCTAGGTCCCCGCGAAACCTAGAGTGATATTTGTAATTGCGTTCCGCCCCGTGGCCTGTCGCACTAACTTTGTTCCCGATGCTAATCGTTCGTCCGTCACCTACTTATAACGAAATCTTGTGTGACGTTTCAACTGTGCATCTGTTAACGATTAATTAATTTAGGTTTAAAGTTTCGGAATAATGCAAATAATGTACTTACTAAGTTCGCTAGATAAAATAATATATTTTTCTTTTTTTTAAAATCAAAATCAAAATTTTCTTTATTTGTTTAGACTAATTAAATTAGTACTTGCAAATCGTCAAATGCTCTTAAGGAGCCTATACATGTCTCATTCTTTTTTTGCCCTACCAGCGCTTCGAGACAAACATTTGGCAAGTGCTGAGAAGAAGCGCCGCAACAAACTCAGTCACCACTGTCTGCCGGTTTAAAAATATAATATATAATATAATATAATTTTTAATAAGCAACGCATTATTTGAGATGTATAGATAGGTAAATAGTTTTTATAATTAACTAAATTTTTATAATGACCTAGGTCACAACAAAAAACTTCCGTGATTTTTATAAGTAAAACCACAGAATAATAATAAGTACTGTAAAACGCAAAAGTATTCTCAGGTTGCCTGTATGTAAGTGAGTAGGTATTTTTTCTTATTTTGTTTAAGATAACCTAATCTATTAATTAGCCTTCATCATCATCATAATTAGCCTTAATTCTGGCAAAACCCACCCAATAACATAATTATTTTCCTTAAAAACTCAAGGGAAATTTCCTTAGATTTTTCAGATTCCGTGGAAATACAATTCGACGCCAGACGCCGTCGGTCAGAGAATGCAAGTTGTGAGCAACATAACGATGGCGCTCTATACCGATTTTCGACTTTATTACCACGGTTTAGGACACAAAATCATGCCACTGCTGTATAAACCTCACAATCAGCGCATGAAAATATGCATTGTTTCTTTTGCAGTGGTAATACGTGCAGTTTTGCAACGAAACTGAATAAATCGATGTGCTGACGACTGTATTGGGAGGAGTCAAGCTTCGAACCTCCTATTTCCTAACTTACATCGATCAGTAATTTAATTCTAAAAAAAGCTACTAACGCCTTACGATATTCACAAACATTACTATGAGGTCTCACAGTGCGCGTGGCACAGGGTGACACACGAACCAATCAACGCTCTATTCAACGCTGTGCGTTCGATTTGCTGCTTCACTTAAGCAAGCATCGTTTGTGAATTCGGGTGCTAGTCACCATAAGTGGACTATCATTGGATAAGAGAGTCTTTCACGACTTGGAGGTGCCGGGTTCGATTCCCAGGAATGCCAGAAAGTACTAAATCATTTTGTGGATTTCATTTTTTTTAAACCGGAAGTTTAAGAAACAATAAACGTTTGAATAAATAAATAAATAAATAAAATATCTTTGGACAATTCCACACAGCGCTATCTAGCCCCAAAGTAAGCAATTAATATGCTTGTGTTATGGGTGCTAGCTTAACGGATATACTAGTTATATACGGTTTTTTTTAATACATACATATTATACATACTCGTAGAAACACCCAGACCCGTCACAGAAATTAAAATTCATCTTTTAAATTTCTGCCCGGCCGGGAATCGAACCCGGGACCTCTTGGCATAGTAGTACATTTTAGAACCACTACATGATACAAGAATTAGGCTGGGTTGCACCATCTTACTTTAACTTTGACAAACGTCAAAAATCTATCAAACTCAATACAAAAAGCACCGGTTATCGTTATAGTTACCGTTAAAGTTAGGTGGTGCAACTCAGCCTTAGAAGTGCGTGTAATTCGTTACAAGTGGACCTAATATAAGCATGTTAAAAATAAATTTGTTTAATAACATCTAAATTAAAGAGGTAAATTATGTGCAAAAATTTGGAACTAACTTGCCACTCCAAACCAGATACGCAAAGAATCACAAAAGTGCACTGACTGTATTTGCACAGTTATTTATATAAATCTCTAGCAAATTGTAAGTTAGGGTGACCAAAGCGCAAACTCTTCAGTTTGGGACTCCCAAAATGCGTGTCGCCATCATCGCGTCAGTCCCCGCCTCCCGTTCACCGCAAATATTGTGGTGAATCTACTCTTAGCATAATATAGAAAACGGGGATAACTATAATTATGCAAGATTTTTTATTTGTCACATTTCAGTAGCCTTGGCATTATCAAATCAATCAGTGCTTTTCTTTAGCAAGCATTTCAAAATATACATACGCACGCACTTGAGAGAGTCCCATACGTAACTACGGGCGGGTGACATTAATTTGACGTTACGCTCAGATATTTCCATACAAAGTTAAAAAATTCTAACTTTTTGGTTTCCAGTCCGATTTCAATGATTGTTTTTCAGAAATTATATGATTTAACTAAAGTGTTTATTTATACATAATTTATTAACTTTTAAAATCGATAAGTATTCCATATTGTCTTTATATTTTATACTAGCTTTCCGCCCGCGGCTTCGCGCGCGTGGACTACATTATCTAACATATTTTAGGGAACTCTATTTTTTTCCAAAATAAAATTTAGCCTATGTTACTCGTGGATAATGTAGCTTTCGAATGGTGAAAGAATTTTTAAAAACGGTCCAGTAGTTTTTGAGCCTATTCATTACAACCAAACAAAAAAACAAAGTTTTCCTCTTTATAATATTAGTGTAGATAGTGTAGACAAGTAATAGCTTTTATCCAATCACAATTATTTATACGTACTGCAGATCGGTAGCACAGGTTACGCGCACAGTCAGTGCGCGTGGGTAACTTGTGTCGGAGGAAATTTTAAGCTAAATAATTTTAACTTTCTATCTAGTTAAAATATCTTAGAGTAATAGTAAAGTATGCTTATTTGTATAAGTGTTTTCTTGTACAAGTGCCTTGAAAAGGGCTTAATTACTACTTCAGATTGGGAATTTAGTAGAAGGATTAATTTGATACAGCCTTTGTTTGGTGTAGTGGTTCGTAACAAACTATTAAGCCGAAGTCGCGGGTTCGATTTCCATGCAGTATAATTATGAACATATTATTATTTGTTTGTATTGAACTGGGTGTTTTCTATCTATAATATTAGTGGTAAATTCAGTGAACTGCTCCTGAATCAAATGTACCTACTACTGCTTTTTCTATTTATTTATATTAGCCGGCAGACAGTGGTGACTGAGTTTGTTGCGGCGCTTCTTCTCAGCACTTGCCAAATGTTGGTCTCGAAGCGCTGGTAGGGTAAAAAGATTATGAGACATGTAGAGGCTCCTTAAGAGCAAAATGACGATTTGTAAGAACTATTTATTAGTCTAAACAAATAAAAAAAATTTGACTGACTATAATATTTATTTATTTATTTTATTTATAACTAGCTTTTACCCGCGGCTTCACCCGAGTGAAATTTAGTTTCACAGATCATCATAAATTATAGCCTGTATGTTATTCCAGTTTATAAGCAATGATATTGTAAAGTTTCATCAAAATCCGTTCAGTAATTTTTGCGTGAAAGAGTAACAAACATGTTGACATCCAGACATCCATACAAACTTTCGCATTTATAATATTAGTAGGATATGTATGTATTTACAAAAAAAAGTATTTAAGTATGTTTATATCCGTTGTCTTGTACCTACCCATAGTACGAGTACAAGCCATGCTTAGTTTGGGACTGGGCAGAGTGTAAAATGTCCAAGGATATTTATTCGCGTTGATCACTTGTAACAGTGTTATAACATTATTTAAATGTTTATCGTTAAGAGAGTTAGTGGCTAAATCTAAATATACAATATAAAAGGAGAAACTGACTGACTGACTGACATATCAACGCACAGCCTAAACAGCTAAACGTAGGCACTTGAAATTTGGTAGGGACGTAGCTTAGGTACCGTAGAGGTGCACTAAGAAAGGAATTCCCGAAATTCCCACGGGAACGGGAATTAGCGGGAAAATCCTTTTGTATGAAAAATCTAAACCGCTTAAGTTAGACGCTTGAAACTTGGCATGCAGGTACCTTAGTAAACTTAAAGCTTAGTTACAACAGGATATTGCAAAATTTCCACGGGAACGGGAGTTAGCGGAAAAAATCATTTGTATGAAAAAATCTAAACCGCGTAAGATAGATGAAGTGGGTAAAACGGGATCCACGCGTACGAAGTCGCGGGTGGCCGGTAGTACCTATCCTATATTATTTTATAGCATTATCCTCTTACACAGAAGATGCAGCGGTAGGCACGTCCAGTAATTGTACTACGTTGTGCGAAATATGATAATATGAAATGCATTTCCAGAGTCACTGACTAATAAAGTTACTGTCAATCCTTCACGGACTAAGTCCGACTTCTGAGTACAGGACAGGACGTTACAGTACGAAGTATGAATTGTATTAACCGACATCGTCGAAATGGGCGTTAAAGCCATCTACTTATGAACGGAGACACGCTAGTTGTTTACGCCATTTTGTAGAATGTGGGACTGATTCGAATGAACACTAAGCTCTAAGTGTGCGGAGAGGTGTGCGGGCACGAAACTAAATTCAATTTTTATTACTAATTCAAATCTTTATTGCGTACTAAGTGAAATGTAATGTAATGTAATGGTGGAAATTACATACACATGGGCTTAAGACTTAGTGACCTAGGAGGTATTGCAACAGAGTAGGTGGCTATACATATACATTATACATAATATGAGATGTAACATATGCATACTTCGATGCTAAAGAATAAGAAAACAAGCAGATTACAAATTAAAGTACCTAGAGACATTTTCGGTGGTCAGTTGTTAGATATTCGTTAATTGAGTAGAAACATTTAGGTATTAAATATTGTCGAAGGCCGAGCGATGGCAGGGCGACGCGACAGTGAAGCGGCGGCGATGGGGAGTGTACTGCGATCGCTCGTTTCGTGCACGTCACCTTAGGGGCCTTACTAAGTGGAAACGGCAATATTTTCTATTAGCAGTTACTTAAAGAATTGACGATATTTCCCACTGAATTTTTCAATATGTATAACTGAACGTATGTGTGATGGGATGACTGTTTCGAAAACAGGATTAGAAAAATTTCGCTCGATAAAAAAATCTTAAAGTTATGTACCTACCTCTAATTTTTTTTATAAAAGCTCAATGCGACCGTGTTTTACAATAAAATTTCCTATAAAATCACAAAGACATCGGTTTTTACCTCTTCGATTTCCTGACTGTTTTGGATAAAAAAAAAACAATATTTCTATTAACTTTCTGATAAAAATGTGAATGGCGCTTACGATGTTTAGTTTCGAGCTCGTTGACGGACACAGATAGAATAATATGGATGACGTGCTCGTTTTCATACTTTTCATTATGTTTATTTTACATGAGGTACTTATCTATCCTATCCATATCTATGTGCGGAAACGTCACGAAATCTGAATTTTCGCTGACCGCCTAACCCCTCAAACTGTTCATGTAGTTGTATGCATCACCGCTCCGCCGTGTCGCTTTCAAATTAGGCGTTTTGAACATACAGAAAAATTTATGACAACTGCGTCGGAATAAAATTGACAATACCAAATAGTTACGGGACTATTCCCACCTCTCGTTCCCACCACTGCAACTCCTGTGTAGCCAGGATCTACAGCTTGACCGACATAAAAACCCAACAAATGAAGGTCAAGTTTGTCCCGGGGGAAAGTTAAACTGTCATTGGACCCGCAACGAAATTAATCAGAAGAACATAGGAGGAGTTCGAAATTAAGCTTTGACTTCCCTCCATTGAAAATACTAAATAGTGTGCGGTCCTGCAAACGCACGACAAAACGGCCTTTTCAAAACGACTAAATTGATATTGCCTTAATTTGTTTTCACTTCCTCCTTCCTCCGATTAGTAGAATGACTAGGTATTTAAATATTAGATTTTTTTAAATAAAAAAAATTCTATTTAAAGAAAAAACAAAATCTATCAAAGGAATTCGAATATAATGTATTATTATTATAAAGAGCTGTGGTTTTCTGAATAAAGAAAAATAAAAATAAAATAAAATAAAAATAATAATGAAAATGCTAGGTAACATCAATTTTAATTTTTCAACTAGTTTTTTGGGTCACTGATTGCTATTCAGTGTTTCAATAGTGCTCTCTTTTCATTACAATTAGGACTAAAAATTAATAATTTGATTTTAGTTGTTCACATATTTCAATGTTATTTTTAACTTTCTTTTGTAGTTAACTGATAACAAAGTACTTATCAAAGCATTTTATGTGTTATTACGGTTTTCTAATCAAATCAAATCAAATATCATTAAGCATCAAATAGGGGATTTCACAAATTACATTTTATTTATAAACGTTAATCACCGATTTTGCGTAGGCTGAAGTTGGTAAATGATATAATTTTATGTCTGGTAATATTTGATACACTTTATTTTAATTTATTCATGAATTACTTAATCCCTAAGGAAAAGAACATAATATTAACAAGAACTAAAATATATTTTCTTTGTATAAAACGCGCGGCACTTATACCGAGACACTATTGCATGTACCTACACCTTTAGGGCCGTATCCGATAATTACGATTCCAGAGAATTCAGTTAAATTAGGCCCTACTAATATTAAGTTTCAAGAAAGTTGTTCACTTTTCGATTGTTTTTGTGAAAATGAAATCCCGAGAATACGAAGAAAAAGTTTGGGTCTGATTGCGATATCATCAAAATTAATTGTTACTGTTTAAATAATAAACATCACTAATAATAATCGTAAAATAAAGGTTCTGAATTGATACCAATAACATTTACAAAAACTTTTCGTCTCAAAGTTTTCCGTAAACTTACCTCCCTCCTGCGTAAGTTCGGTCGGATTCGACGCACAACTTTCTTGACTCGAGCCTTCATCTTAAGTTTCAGCACCTACGGTTAAACTCGACACTTTAGTTTTGAGTTAATGCACCACCTTTTAATTTTTAAGCAACTATTAAACTGTAATAAACTACAAGAACTTTTCAGAAAACCAAGAATTCTCGGCAAAGGTTTAAAAATTTCTAAAACGTAAACTATCTGAGCTAAAGCTTTGTTTGTATTCTAATAAACTGAATTAGTTTCACTTTGCCTTCTTGAAACTACGTGGAAAAGTCGACGGCGGTGATGTGCAACGATGTTTTGCGGGATAAGAGAATTTCCTTATAAATTCTCAAAGTCCTTCAGTAATTAGTTTCAATTCCACTGAAAAATGAATTTACAAGTGTTGATGAAAAAGGGATAAATCTTTGAAATTCCCGCAATATTATCGAATGAATTATGTTTTAATTGGTCAAAGTTGTATCACTAATCACTTCACGCATACACTACGCAAACTTTGTCGCAGGAGGCGAACTATTCTCGGACCAGAGAGAGCAGCTATTCGGAGCCGTAGCCTGGAACAGACTGGATGAGTCCTCCCAGAATCGTCAAGCGCGAGCGCTAGAAAAATCTTCGCCCACCCGCATTCCCTCCCTCCCGGTTTACCTATAACTGATTTCAGCGTTGGATATAGTAAATAAAATATATGAAAAGGACCTGGAAAACTTATTTACTGGAAAAATACATGGCTATTTTGCTCTCGTGTTAATTTATGTGGAAATGGTGAGTTATGAGTTGCAAAAAAACTGAGCTTACGTTCTCGTATGTACAGAAAAAAGGAATACGGTACGAGTATGGAAAATTACTTCATAATGTCTATTTCTTCGGGCATCAAGTAAACTTATAAAGGAATTTAAAAAAAATCTTACATTTCTTCGAGATGCGAATAAAGCCGTCTTCGATTGCAAAGGAAACTTGCTAACGATTTCGAGTTAGTTTGTTAACAAGAGCGTGTGAGCTTGTGACAACAAAAAAATCTTTTAAGTTTTTTACTTGTAAGTGGATTATTTAATTTTGTAATAACATGAGCGGCTTATGTACTTAAGATCTAGCTCGATATAATTCCAAGAGCATCCTCCTCGCAATCTATAAACAACGTTTTTCTAATGAATCAGGAAAATAGCAGGATTATAGGAAAACGACTTAATTTCCAGATTTTACCCTTTTTCAACTAAGTAAGTGATTTATAGTATGAAAATACTTGAAAGCTTCAAGTTTCGTAATTTATATTGTAATTACTATTTATTAGTCAAAACAAATAAAGAAATTTTGACTTTGACTTTGACTTTGGGTGTTTCATAACACTTATATTTAGCCAAGCCGATAAACTGATCAATATAATAAAACATTTTGGGGCTGCCCAAGGTACGAGTTGGCCCAATGATTTTGTATAGAAATAGGATAATTTTTTCGTCACTTGTTATTCTATTTTATTTAGGAATTACGTATAGATACAATTTCATGCGAGAAATAATTTTGTTTTTTAGTTACATTACTTACAAAATACTGAACACATTCAGTTTTTCAGAAGCGTTTCTAGAAAAGTTCTTTTTATTGCTAGATTGTTGGTCAAGATAATATGTTGGTTGGGCATGTGCTTTTTCGGAGGGATGGGTGATTTTTTTAGACTTTTGAGTAATTACGGATTTTAATATCAGCATGGCAACTATACAGGGTGGAATTTTGAAATGCCACTTGGAGGGAAAGTGCTCTTAATACTGTAGATAGAAAATTTTACTGAAAGAAAACATTCCTTAATTTTTTAAAAGAAAGAGAACTGCATTCAAAGACTTTCGATTTTTTTTCGAAAATTCACTACCATGCCATACAATTTTCTGTAACATAATTAAAATAATTTAAGATTTCATGGTTTTCCTTTCATTTGATTTATCAAGTATGTTAGAGAGATTTCATCCTTACACTTAACCCTAACGTTCGATGTAATAAAAATACAGGGTGTAATTTTTAACAGATTTTAGTTGGTTCGATTCCCGGGTGTGGCATTAAATTTTTGGAAATCTTTGAATGCAGTTCTATTTCTTTTAAAAAATAAAGGAATGTTTTCTTTGAGAAAAATTGACTATCTACAATATTAAGAGTACTTTCCCTCCAGGTGGCATTACAAAATTCCACCCTGTAGATCTTCCGGGTAGCAGAATCATTTTTTTTAAAAGAGTAAATTGATGAAATTAAATCTTTTCGATAGCGTTGTGGTGCTAATGAAAGCCGGACAATAGAAAATTGTAGATTTGGAAAATCTTTTCTAATTATCGTACCTTTTAGGCTGTGTGTCTAAATAAGTAAAGGGTGGGACAGCTACTTGGCTAGGTGGTTCGCGCCCGAGTCCGCGGGTTCGATTTCGCACTTTTGTACACATAAGTATGGGGTTATTTACGTAAATAATGTTATTTAAAAAACTTTGCTCAGTTTACTAATGTAATGGGCTACGTTAAAAAATTATGAGTAAACGCAGACGTAGCTATTTTTGTCTGTCAATACTTGCGTGATTATGAAGTTAATCAAAAGTGTTTCAGAAAAGTCTACATTATTTATTTCACGGTCGTGTTTTGGTAGAAATAGATGACGAAAAATATTTATTGGTACTAAAAAAAGAGTGATACAAATTAACTAGAGCATAATGAATAAAATTGTTGTACCAAATTGGTCTCTGCGCAGTATGAGACTATAAACGTACTACTACGTATACAGTTTTACTGTCACTGGTACCTTGGTACTATTACTTATTCTGTGCACTGGTATTCTGCAGAAACAATTAGAAGATCACATAACACAAGTGAAACCGGGGGCATGAGTTGTTTTTTGTTAATATTCCTTGTTTAGTTACTACGTGGTTTAATATTAACGTTCACACAAACATCCCGTTTGCAGTGTCCCGCAAAACCGAATCGAATTTGTAATTCAACAAACACACTTATGTGTCAAACGACAGTCCAGTTTCCTGTATCCTGCATTACTGGATCACGCATAACTGGATTGGATACAGCCTTAACAGTTTTGTGTAGGTAAAGAAATTGCTTGCGAAACGATGATTGATGAGCAAATCGAACGCACAGTGTTGAATAGAGCTCTGTGATTGGTTCGTGTGTCACCCTGTGCGTCCACGCGCACTGTGAGACCTCATAGTAATGTTTGTGAATACGGGCGTAACTCTATACCTCTTTTTATGCTAGAACGTAATCAAAGGGGAATTGCTGACAAATTCTGCGACGAGTTCGTTTGAGCTTGCGCCCTTTGGTCGAGTAGGTACATTCGTGCTATTGACAATGTAGGAGAAAAAGATTATATGATATTCAAATCGGTCTATCGATTTCAGGAGTAAGTTCTTTTAAGTTTTTTAGTTGTTAACATTATAATTGGTGATACATTGGTTGAAGTTCCGCGCGACGTCACAAAGTGCTGCACTTTTACGCACTCACTGACGTCACGGGCCTTTTCTTTAGAACTTTGGCACGCTTTATCTCTTTACATTTTTATTAGTTTTAAAAAGTGAAAAATAAGTGTCGAATAGTTTTTGATAAGTTAACTGGACGGACTAATTAAAACTCTTGCTTTTTTACCCAGGAAACATCCCTATTATCTGATTAATTATTGAAATTAATAAAAAATATATGATTTAGCGTTCAATGTTCAATAGGGGTTCCGTTTTTTCCTTTTGAGGTACGGAACCCTAAAAACACTTTTTTCAAGTTGTAGAATTTCAGGTAGGTTTATTTGATCCTTGTCCTTCTTAACATTGACGTTTTATTGATTTCAGCTTTTCTCTGAAAGAACATTATAAAGGACATAAAAATTAGTTCACTTTCATTACATTTTTTTTATTGAACAGATTTTTTTTTCTCCTTGAAACTTGTTGATGTTAGCGGCTCTGTTTATTGTGCGTACGGTGGTTGCGGTTGCAGTTTCGAATCCCGCTAGGGTCATACTTTAATAGGTGTGTGTGACTGTGTGTACATTGACTGACATATCTATACTAATATTATAAATGCGAAAGTAACTATGTCTGTCTGTCTGTCTCGCTTTCACGCCTAAACCACTCAACCGATTTTGACGAAATTTGGCATAGAGGTAGTTTGAGTCCCGGGAAAGGACATAGGATAGTTTTTATCCCGGTTTTTGAAACAGGGACGCGCGCGATAATGTTTTTCTGTGACAGACAAAATTCCACGCGAGCGAAGCCGCGGGCGGAAAGCTAATAATTTTATATGTTTATCCATACTCTAGTTGCGGTATAATAAAACAAATATTATGGCATTACTATCGTAGAACATTGTGCATGTTAATTCTTTTTAAAGATTTTTAAATCCTCTAAATTAAATATTATGTAACTTGAAGAAAATTTAAAATGAAACCAGCTCTCGGAAACTGAAGATTAGGTGGAAAAGGGGGATTCTGCAGAAAATAGATTTCTCACAGTTAGGTATTTGCTGTGCCACTAGGTCAGAGCTGGGGCTAATGCTGTTTCGCGGAAGGCAGCCACAAACAGATAATTATCTGGGCACTGATTTTCATTAGCTAAACAGTGTTCAACAGGTATACTCTGCCTGCCTAATGGCTGACCTATAAACGCCTCTGTAGTCTAGTGGTAAGACCACCAGCCTCAGAAGCAGAGGTCCCGGGTTAATTCCCAGTGGGGACAGATTTTTCTGTTCGGTTTGGTTGGTGGTAGGGCTTGTTCTAAGTCCGCCTGGCTAGCTACCACCATCTTACCTAAGTCTGTCGACATAACAACAATGTTAACAGCATTGTTGAGTTCCGGCAGTTAGCGGTAAGATAAAGGGGTGAAGCTCGCTTCCACCTTCGGCCTGATCATAACTTACCATCAGGTGAGATACATGCCAAGAGCTTCCTCGTTGTGGATAAAAAAATATAGAATTGTTAGCCATCACTGGCAGTGGCATTTATCTTGCAGACCAAGAGCTGAGATAAATTCAAATCAAATCAAAAATCTTTATTTACTCACACAGACATTGAAATTATTAATTAATTATTATTGTGAAGTTATTGTAAAAAATATTCAATTTCCAAAAGATTTTTATTTTGAGTAAATTAAATAAAAATGTAAAAATATTTTATTATGTAAAAAATACAATTTCACAATCATTTTATTTTATTTAAATAATTACATGATTCGACAAAGACACGTTTTGATCAAACCTTTTTCGAAAGTAATTTGGACAAAATGCTTATTCTACAAGGAAAATTATTTTGTATTTAAATTGTCAAACAAGTTAATACTAATATTACAGTAAATAATGAACGCATTGAACTGATAAACTCTACTGTCTTTCTAGGTATTACCCTAGACTGTAAATTACAATGGGGCCCCCATATTGCTGCCTTGGCGGGAAGACTTAGTTCAGCTGCCTTTGCGGTGAGAAAGATCAGAAACTTAACTGATGTTGAAACAGCAAGGCTTGTATATTTTAGTTATTTTCATAGTATTATGTCTTATGGTCTTTTACTGTGGGGCTCAGCAGCAGACATAGAATCAATTTTCATTTTACAGAAAAGAGCTGTTCGGGCAATATACGGTCTTAAACCACGTGACTCGCTTAGAGAAGTTTTTAAAGAAATCAATATATTGACTGTGGCTTCGCAATACATATTTGATAACATTATGTATGTCCGTAAACATATACATTTATTTACTAAGAAAAGTGACGTCCACTCATTTAACACGAGACATAAGAATAAACTTGCTGTTCCATCATTTAGGTTGCATAAGATAGGTAATTCATTCTTGGGGAAATGTATTACCATATTTAACAAAATACCACACAACCTTGTCGAATTGCCAATAAACAAATTTAAGATACATATAAAAAATACCCTTATGTCCAAAGGGTACTACAAGGTTCGAGACTATATTGATGACAAGGATGCGTGGTTAGTTCAGTCTGCACATATTTGATGTACTTAAATTTGACTATTCTTACCGTTAGATAATTCCTGGCAATAAGTGGTGACTGAGTTTGTTCCGGCGTTTCTTCTCAGCACTTGCCATATGTTTGTCTCGAAGCGCTGGTAGGGCCCAAAAGATAAGGAGACATGTAAAGTGCCCCATAAGGGCTACCTTTTCTTTTTTTATTATTTTCTATTGACGTTCATAAGTGCCACTTGTGGTCTAAACTGAATAAATATTTTTTGATTTTGATTTTTGATTTTTGATTAAGTAATGCAGTTTTGACGATTGAATAAACTATAGCGAGAGCGACACCCCTACGTGTTTAGGCTATTATCGCTCGCTCGGGGCTCAAGTTGGCCTTCTTATTTGTTTTTTCTATGGCAGTATTCTTCTGATTAATTTCGTTGCGGGTCCAATGATAGTTTAGCTTTCTCCTGGGACAAACTTGACCATCACTGGTTGGGTTTATACTGGCGGTCAAGCTGTAAATCCTGGCTACACGCAGAAGTTGCAGCGGTGAGAACGAGAGGTGGGAATAGTCCCGTTATTTGTCGCAGTTTTCGGACTGCAAACTATGTAAGTAGGTATGCAGAGACTATGGAAAACTGCATGAGCTAAGAGAGCTTTTTTTATAGAGATTTTCTCCTCGTGGCCCTGGTACAACAGGACCCCCGGCCCGCCGTAGCGGGTTAGGTCTGCTCCATGCCGCTGCTCAGTCAGCTCTGCTGATCAGAGAAGTACCGAGAGCGGCCCTCCAAAGAAAGGGCGCGAGCAAACGCCCCGCCAGCCCCCGACCCACTCAATTGCGGGTTACGGGTTGGACAGGCCCGCCGAGTTGACGAGACCTGCCGCGTAGGTGCGAAGCTAAACTAACTTAGCTCAGGTCTTGGTCTGTATTAATGTGCCGCCCTATGCTCCAGTCTAGTTTTCCTACTTTCTCCCCCCCCTAAAGGTAGTATGTCGAACTAAGCGTCACAGACGCAGCGTCTTTAGCTTTGGTCTTAAAGGAAGCCTTTCGAAGCGAGCTAGTGACGCGGCGTTGGTGGCACAAGACCAAAGAAGACGCTGCGTCTGTGACGCTTTGTTCGAAAGGCTTTCTTAAGGCAGCGGAAAATTTACGGCTAAATGTTTGTATTCCAAAAATGTAACACAATAATATTTTAATACCTAATCCAATTTCTAACAGGATACGCAATTATCGAATTGTAGGGAACGTGATGCATGAATCCGCTGTACTGGGATATTAATTGGCTGTATTATTTCATAGATGTTCATCATTTATTTTGTTTTCCACTAAATAACATTGTAAACAATAACAAATAGTTTCTCAGTATTGTCCGTGAGGAGAACCTACTCGTATTTCTCACAATACAGAATCAATATCCATTTTTTAACTTATAACTCATAAAAGCATCGTCTGGGTGCTCAAAGTGGAATAGGCCAGGTGCTATTCGTGTAGGTGCTATTTGTCCGGGTGCTCAAAGTGGAATAGGCCAGGTGCTATTCGTGCAGGTGCTATTTGTCCGGGTGCTCAAAGTGGGATAGGCCAGGTGCTATTCGTGCAGGTGCTATTTGTCCGGGTGCTCAAAGTGGAATAGGCCAGGTGCTATTCGTGCAGGTGCTATTTGTCCGGGTGCTCAAAGTGGAATAGGCCAGGTGCTATTCGTGCAGGTGCTATTTGTCCGGGTGCTCAAAGTGGAATAGTCCAGGTGCTATTCGTGCAGGTGATATTTTTCCGTGTGCTCAAAGTGGAATACGTCCAAAATAGCACAAATTACACGACATAGGATGCTGCAGTATTGTGTTTTACGTGCTATCCTAAAGGTGAGTATAGACCAGAGCATTTATAAGAAATGTAAAATTGTTGCGTGGGACGTCCACCCACAAGGTGGACCGACGACATCATAAAGGTAGCAGGAAAGCGCTGGACGCAGGCCGCTACCAACTGGGCAACATGAAAAGCATTGGGGGAGGCCTATGTTCAGCAGTGGACGTCCTATGGCTGAGATGATGATGATGATGATGATAATAATGATAATGATGTAAAATTGATCGGGAGTGTGTACCGTGGTCATTAGATGGTGCCTCGGAAAAATAAGGTTATCTTATAAACATTATTTTAGTAAGTAACTACGGTAACTTCGACAACATTACGTTTGTTGTTAACTTCAACAATATTTATCACTAGCTTGCCGCCCGCGGCTTCGCGCGCGTGGTCCCCTAAACCCTATTTTTATCCAAAATAAAATTTAGCCTATGTTACTCGTGGATAATGTAGCTTTCGAATGGTGAAAGAATTTTTAAAAACGGTCCAGTAGTTTTTGAGTCTATTCATTACAACGAAACAAAAAAACTAAGTTTTCCTCTTTATAATATTAGTATAGATAATCTGCAATTTAAAGTTTTTTGTTGATTAATAATGAATATTGCTTCGTTCATTAATCGTCAATAAGACTAAAATTAAATGTTGATTAATATTATTACTTAAAAACTGAATTTTAATTTCGTGTTCCTAGATGTAAGTACCTTGAACACGAAAAAGTGGAACTGCTCCAGTCTATACTCACCTGTACGTGCAGTTTAACAAAAAATCAACAGACCCGACAAACAAATCAAACGCGCGATAGAGGCAGGAGGGTTCCGTCGCACCCCTGTGGGGTAGGGGGTTCCCCCGACACAGGATTTAAATTTGAACCTGCATGGAAAATAATCCATATCACTAATTATTACCAACTAGCTTTCCGCCCGCGGCTTCGCCCGCATGGAATTTTGTCTGTCACAGAAAAACAATATCGCGCGCGTATTTGCTCACCGTTTAGACCTACCCTGGACTACGACAAACATTTTAAAACCGAAATCAGCTCAATCGACCCAACCGTCGTCGTCGAGTTTTAATCAGACTAACGAACATCAATTCATTTTTATTTATACAGGGTGTTAGGTAAATGGGTATATGAGCCGACACTAGCCCATGTTAACATGGTCATATAAATGGTATGGTGAAGTCAGGATATCATCATTTTAATTTTTTTAAATTTTCATACAAAATTAAATTTATAAAATCCGATTTGTAGATAGATAAATATAACGGCGAATCCCATATTGGGGTGGCGAGTTGGCTATTTGGCAATTTGACCGCCTCATTAAAATGAAATTTTGCATAAAATGTGGATTCGTTTGAAGTGTGTTTAATTGTTCCGGAACATTTATTTACGATGGTCAGATAATTAAACATCAACCAGCATTTCGTCGCTTGCCTCTCTAACTGACGTACCTATCTGAATTTTTTTTCGAAACTGAGTTATCTACACCATCATAATCAGTTTTGCAAGACGAATCGATCTGTCTAATCGCCTGAAAATTTTGCAAAATATCAGTTACGTCAGTTAGAGAGGCAAGCGACGATTTGGCCGCGACTTTTCTCAGTGGATTTTGATTTTGAATAAGTTGTAATGATTTATTTTATTTTAAATCTTGTAACTATTATTGTGTAACGAAAACCCAATTATTTAATACACAAGTTTATTAAAATCACGTTTGTTCAGTCCTGAAATCCGAACCATGAAGTTTTCTGTTGGCTGTAAAATTCTATTTTTAGCTTCGAAATCAATCAATCGCGAGTCAACTGAGTTCGAGACCTGTTTGACTTTCAGAGAATTCGGTCAACCAAACTTAAACCTGATCTTGAGTATAAGCTTTAGACTTTATACCATACCATGTTCAGTATACTTTCCATAATATTATAAGCTCCTGAAGTCTTTGGAATTAAGACTTAAGTTTCAGTCTACACTAGGCTGGGTTGCACCATCTTACTTTAACTTTGATAAACGTGAAAAATCTGTCAAACTACATGCAAAAAACACCGGTTATTGTTAAAGTTACGGTCAAAGTGGTGCAACTCAGCCTTCATAGTTTCAAATCTCTAAAAGCCTATAACATTGAGAAACCTAACATCAGCCTATTGTTTTGAATGTTATTTTAAAATATACGCCCGTATCACATACATTACTATGAGGCCTCACAGTGCGCGTGGATGCACTGGGTGACACACGAACCAATCACAGAGCTCTATTCAACGCTGTGCGTTCGATTTCCTGCTTCATTTAAGCAAGCATCGTTTGTGATTACGGGCGTTAGTTAGTAACGCATAAGAAAAAGACTCACAACATAACAAGACTTTCATGCTTGTTACTGTCAATATTATATTTTTAGACTAGCATTAGTCGAGTGTTTGACACTCGTGCTAGCCTCCAAAAATTTACATATCCTTGTCATCGTGACAAAACTCAAATATCGAGCGCTGAATGGCCAGACTTTAAGGATTGGAAAAAATCAAACGATACCGCGGACTAAGTCAGCACAGTGCCATCTAGCGGATGCGGAGTTTCAGTCCGGCGTTGTAAACTCTCTATCACCCGATAGAGGGCTTTTGATCGTCGACCCGCGCGGGGTGGTGTTTCGCCAAGGATTACAATATTTCTTATAAAAGTATTTAGATGGGTTGTGTTTTATAACATTATTCACTCAAGCAAGTATCGTTTGTGAATACGGGCGTTTAAGTCTATCATTGGTTAATTAAATAAGAATACCTGCCTTGCTTGGATGCACGTCGTGATATCTGGGGGCACGGCAGTGCCCCCACCAAGTCGAGCAAAAAAGCGGCACGGCCGTACCATCCTTTTCTCGAAGCAACTCAGGCCATTTTCGACCGTCTGTAACTTCGTTGTGGATAAAACTAGAAGGCTGAATTTTCATTAGCTATGCAGGCATTGTAAAGACACGGTATATTTCAAATTTAATTCAATTTGAACTAGTAGTTTAAGAATTATAACGGGTCAAAGTTTCTTAATTTTGTCACTCACTGACTGACTCACCGATCATCAAAATTCTAAGGCACTTCTAGCAGACCTAGAAGCTTCAAAGGACATCATCCACGTTTCATATATTTTTGGTCCAAAATCAAAAGTGCCGGCCAACAAAAAAAAGTGCTGTATTCTGACAGAATACGTCTGCCTTAGCATTTGTTACTATGGCACCAAAGCCGTAGCTCCACTGTGCGTCGAGTATTTGAGATCTAAAAGTCATTGACTATTCATACATTTTTTGTTCAAAATCAAAAGTTTCGGCCAATAAAAAAAAAAGTGCTGTATTCTGACAGAATACGTCCGCCTTAGCATTTGTTACTATAGCACCAAAGCTGTAGCACCACTATGCGTCGAGTATTTGAGATCTAAAATTCATCGACGATTCATACATTTTTTGTTCAAAATCAAAAATGTCGGCCAATAAAAATAAAAGTGCTGTCTTCTGACAGAATACGTCCGCCTTAGCATTTATTACTATGACACCAAAGCTGTAGCACCACTGTGCGTCGTAGTATTTGAGATCAAAGTCAGTCGTTTCATATATTTTTAGAACTCAAATACTACGATGCACAGTGGTGCTACAGCTTTGGTGCGATAGTAATAAATGCTAAGGCGGACGTATTCTATCAGAATACAGCACTTTTATTTTTATTGGCCTACATTTTTGATTTTGGACCAAAATGGATGATGTCCTTTGGAATATAAGTAGTGTTTGGTGTATGAATCAAGGAAAAACTAAAATATTTGGGGGCACGGTAGTGCAACCGCCAAGTCGAGTAAAATTTTTCAATTTCGGTCCAGTTTTCTAGATACATAACTGCTGTCTACAAAATACAAAAAGAAATGAGATCCCATCAAAAACAAAACTTGTCAAAAAAACGAAGTCTCGCAACTCAGTTGTTCTACGGTAAAAAGTTGTGAGATCCATGTAATACCAAGTCCAGGCCAGGAAATCTTTAACGTTTTACATAAATTATTGACTTGGCCATCGCACTAAATAATTTAATTTACACGTGTTTTCATGTATCTCACAACTTTTTACCGTAGAACAACTGAGTTGCGAGACTTGGTTTTTTTGACAAGTATTGTTTTTGATGGGATATGTACTTTATCGACGTCAAAATGTATGGGCAAAATTGATAAAATGGTATTGTAAGCGCTTATCGCGGCGCGCATCCTAGGCCTACTGGTCGTCTGGTCTATTCATATTTAAAATGTTTTTTTAGAGTATGGAAGGACGTCATTTACCTACTTGTTTGTTACTAGAATCTTCATACATGCAGTTGTCAAAATAAGCCACTGTTTATGTCAAGTCAATTTTAACGGTGTTCAAACCACAAAAAGTAATTGTTTACCGAACTAGCGTAGGTTTTTGCACTTGAGTCAATGGCTAAGCTTGACTAAGTGGAGCGCGTCCGCGTTGGTCCAGTAGTGCTACACACGGCTCTGGAGATCGGCGAGCGACGTTGATAAGAAAATTGGAAATATTGGATGAAATACTCAGAATCTGGTTGAAAATAGTATTTCAAGCTACGTTTTTAAGTCGGATCGATTGACAGACCAGCTCTACCTGTCGTTTTCTATCTTCTACAATAATGTGGGTTGTAACGAATTACGGTTTATATGAGCTTTCTTAGGCTTCTTAGATGCTATCGGTCCAATGGGATAATGTAGCACTCACCTCTGTAGCTGATTAATATTGTAAAATCATCATGCTTCTTAACGTAACGATAATTAAATTATTTATTTTCAAATTTACACAGAACACTGCGCGGATTTGTATTAATAGGAATTCTAGGTACTTTTGCCTACTTTTCATGTGAAGATTGATTTAACTAATCGGACATCTTTGATTAATTGCTATAATTAACATTCAAGGAAATCCAATAGGTATTAGCAACTACGTGTGAAGCGCCTTAAAGTACTGTCTACTCAGCGTGCTTTTTTATTTTCTCTTCAAATTCCAAATATTGAACATCCATCGGTTTGTTATCCCAGACTCTTGGCACCTGGCTGCAGGTATGCGGACACGTGACCTGCGCGCACGCCGTTACGCGCCACCAGGAAATACTAACGATGTGTGCAAGCGCATCAAGCTTGACACTGCGGCATCTTATACAGTTTGTAATAATAACTAGTTTGCAACAAGAATGTATAGTCTGATGAGCCGTTGTCTGTACATTGCCAGCCAAAAGAGCGTTAGAGTAATTGAACATTTCAATTGAGACGTTAATGTTTCCTTATTTACGATTATTTTACAAATTGAATTTTCTTGAGAGCTTTACGTTCAAAACAGAAAGGCCTGGCTAGATCGCAAGAATGTTACATTTGTTCCACATGTCGCTAAGCGACTCATTATTTTTTGTAAAAAATGTTGAAATACATAGATACCCTAATTAATAGAACAATTCCCACGTATCAAGTTCAATGGCATTGTAAGACATGAACGACATTTATGACAGTAGGAACTAGGGTTTCTGATTTCTCGACTTATTTTTTTTCTCGAGTTTCGGGAATTCTCGAGGCCAAAGTCTCGAGTTTTCTCGGGTCTCGAGTCTTTTAATTAAAACTGTTGAAATCGGTTGAAATTTAATAAAAACACGGGTTTTTATTAATGTTATAATGTGTCTGGGTTATAATCAATAATACTGTAAAGTTTCAACAAAATCCGTTCAGCAGTTTTTGCGTGAAAGAGTAACAAACATCCAGACATTCACACAAACTTTCGCATTTATAATATTAGTAGGATAATTATAACTTAGTAATTAACTAAAGGAACAAAAGTCATAAAGTCGCGTGTACTTTAAGGATAAATAACCATACATATCTGGAGCTCCAATTGAATCACTTGTTTTCCAAAGAACACAAGTCCAAATTAATAGAAAAATTACGATAATAAACCTACATTTACAAACAAAAAAAAAATTTTTAAACTTAAAGATACAGATAGTTAACAAAAAAGTTTTAAGTCTTTAAATCAGTCAGTTATACAAACATAATAAAATATAGCATACTCGTAGGTGAACATTATTAGTTTCGGTTAAAATCATTACTTGCAAATCAAATTAGTTAAAAAAAGGAAAGATTAGGCCAGTCTAAACGCAACGTTAACCTATTAAATAGTTAAAAACTTACTTTTGTCTAAGTAAATAGGCTTTCAAAAATATTAAAGCTTCAAAATCGAAACTCGAGAATTCTCGAGCTCCGGTAATTTTTTTCTCGTCTCGAATGAAGCCAAATTTCTCGAGTTTTCTCGAGTTCGAGAAAGCTCGAGCAGAAACCCTAGTAGGAACTGTCACGATGTTTATAATTGATTGCTTATCATGTTTCTATTCTCCAGAATGTAGCACAAAGATCTAATGATGGCAAATGAGATGAACATCATAGGGTTATAGTTTATTATGAAAGAAATTAATTTCCAATTGTGTCGACGAGAACACAAGGTGGCAAAATTATCGTTGTAAATGTGTTTGCACTACTTCCACAGGTACCTACTTATGTACCTTTGCTGAATTCTTTATTTGTTATGGTGCGATGCATTCGAATGCGACATTATCGCTGGTACAGCATTTGGGTAAGTATTGCATGAATGAATGTACTTTTTTTCCAACTCACTAAGATCACGATGCAAAAGTTTTTTAATCATTCATTACAGTGACTGAATACTTACTTGCTAGTTTTAGAGGAATAAATAATTTAATATCAATCATACCTCAAAGACATAGCCCTGAGTCAATTCTTCACAATGTAGGTTCTTATCATATATTGCACACACACACACACACACACACACACACACACACACACACACACACACACACACACACACACACACACACACACAAACACACAAACACACACACGCACAGGCAAACACGGTAACAGTGATGCATAGTTTTTATGTCAGCTAGCACCATTTCGAATTGCTCCAACTGTCACCTTCAGAGAGCTGGGCATTACTGGGCAAGGTTGAAAAACAGCGCAGCCCGGGACTTGCTCTCGAGGCAGCTTGAGCTGAACCTCATGGCCTTTTGTTTCCTGTATTTAATTTAAGTACTCTAATTTTAATTTTAATTGTAACTTTTAAATTTTGGTTGTGGGAAACAATAAATGATTTTTATTTATTTATTTATTATTATAATATTAGGCATAGAAGTTTTGGCAAGCAATTGACATGACTCCCGCATTCTACAATCTATACTAATATTATAAATGCGAAAGTAACTCTGTCTGTCTGTCTGTCGGTCTGTCTATCTGTCTGTCTGTCTCGCTTTCACGCCTAAACCACTGAACCGATTTTGATTAAATTTGGCATAGAGATAGTTTGAGTCCGGGGAAAGGACATAGGATAGTTTTTATCTCGGTTTTTGAAACAGGGACGCGCGCGATAAAGTTTTTCTGTGACAGACAAAATTCCACGCGGGCGAAGCCGCGGGCGAAAAGCTAGTCAGGTAATATAATACAAGAATAACTTGTTACATGTGTTAGATACTTGACCAGATGCAGTGTTCACATTAGACTATTGTTCAAAAATAAACATGACAATAGCCGAGGCTCTACATAGAGAGCCGCTGTGAGCACGTATTCGTACTTTTATAGGATTAAGAAATACATAAAATAATCTCAGTGAACACAAACAATGAATCATCGTGGTGTATGAAACACTAACGTCTGATTTGGTACAGCGTATTATGGATCACGTAATTATAATATCAAGCGAGTCAGGTCAGTTTGTTTTATTTTTCTTTGTGTACCTGTAATGTTATCATGAAATAAGCCTACGTGCTGATAAAGTTGTATTAGAACAAAAACATTGTACTTCCTTAAAGCCATTCATAAAATTTATACAATGTACTGTACGTATTACACATTGTAATATAGAAATTTTTAGCGTAGTTATCACAAAATAAACATTTTTTTTATGCATAACAAGGCAGGTATTTGACCACAATCGCACAATCTTAATCCCGTATACTTGGATGGTACATATCTTCCCTGTAAGTGCCTATTCACTCTCGCCTTGAAAAGGCCCGGATTATAGTTTTCGGGTGTTTATACATTTTAGAGTGTTTTAGGAATGACGTTTTTATTAATCTAAACAAATCATAAAATTTATTTACTTACTTTTTACAAAACAGTTTAAGCTTCGGTGCATAATATTATTAAATAAAACTATTATCATCCATCGGACTCGAGTCCAAAAGCAAGCTTTTTATGTCAAATCGAATTGAATTCAATTCGCGTTCGTCCGATCTCTGCCGGCCAATGTTGGCCGATCGCCAGGGCGCTGTGTCGCGGCGGATCAAGAGCAAGGCCGAAGACTGACCGTCTAGGGTTCATTATTACGACATACTTTTCAATGAATTTATTAACGATATAAATAGACTACTTGTGAAGATTTTTTTGTAGGCTTCTACATTAATTTTTTGCTAAAATAAAGAATCGATTAGTGAACATTTTTTTTGTAGGCTCTACATAATTTTTTGCTATTTTGTGTTCGCAAAAAAGGCACCATTATAAAAAAGGCTACTTATAAGTATTAGGATTGCGTTGACTTATGGAAGCAGAAATGAGTTTTCAATTATTTTAATTAAGATTTTTCATTATTCCAGCCTTAAGTTACGTCAACTGGCATATTTATACAAAATGGCTTTAGTTTTTTCAGAGGTTTTGAAGTAATTTGTAGATACAAGTACAACATAGTAGTTAGGTACTTAAAATGTTTGTATGGATGCTAATCAGTTTCTGATTTCAATACAATAATGAACTGGTCTTAAATAAGATTTAATGACAGTTTTACACAATAAGCAATATTATATTTATTTTATTAGCAATATGATTCTATGTTTATCACGATAAGTAAAATACAATTGTTACTGACGACTTACAGGGTGACGATTTGTGTTACGTTATCTTAATAACTGGAAGGAACTACAATCAAATTCGTGAGAAAAATACGTTAATAAATACTTATACTCGTAATATTATGATGTTCAGCTGTGGGCTGAGTGAGCGTTTCCCGCTAGGGGCGCTGTTAAATGTATGACGGATTGCGTCATACATTTAATGTCATTTTTTGACCGCGCTCACTAGTGAGCGCGTTTAAAAAATGTATGAAAATTTTAGCTTTTGAACGTTTCCCGCTAGGGACTCTGTACAATCCGTCATACATTAAGTGTCATTTTTTGACGCGCTCACTAGTGAGCGCGTTTGATGTAAACTCAAACTAGAAGAAAACTCAAACTAGAAGAAGATTTGTATGAAAATTTATATTTACACTGAACTGAACAAGACTCATAATATATTATTATTATGAGAGAAAATTCAAATATGAATGAATGGTCACGAATTTATTCTTGAATCTGTTCATTGGTGATAAATTATTTAATTAAATCGGTTAAAATTACTGTGCTTGTATTAAAATTTATTAAGGTATTAGTTTGAATTTATGGCTCCCTTTTTCGTGCCAACCCTGAATAGATTTTTAGTAGTCATTTAGTACATATTATGTATTTTTAATTATTTGCATGCTCTACATACAAGTTTATCCAGCTATGACACAGAATAGTATCCAAGTTTAGAAAATCATTCAGCCATAACCACCGCTGTGGTCTAGTGGTAAGACCACCTGCTTCAGACGCAGAGGTCCCGGGTTCGATTCCCAGTGGGGCAGATTTTTCTGTTCGGTTTGGTTGGTGGTAGGGCTTGTTCTAAGTTCGCCTGGCTAGCTACCACCATCTTACCTAAGTCTGTCGCCATAACAACAATGTTAACAGCATTGTTCTGTTCCGGCAGTTAGAGGTAAGATAGCCAGTTCCTCTGTGGTTGAGGATTCCGGGTGAAGCTCGCTTCCACCTTCGGCCTGATCATCACTTACCATCAGGTGAGATACAGGCCAAGATCTTCCTCGTTGTGGATAAATAAGAAACCGTAACACATAGGTACGTTGATTATTAGTAATTACCGTTGTATAATATGATGCAATATTATTCTTGTTGGGACGCACTTCATAAATGTAGGATTTTGCGTCACCCCTATAATATGACTTATAAATTTTCCGCGAGTTTTCTATTTTCGTCTTATAATCGCAAAGAAAGCCTTCATATTCGCCCACACACAGTAGACGATTGTCCGTCATCCAAAAATCCTCCCTCTGCTTCACTCATTCATTCCCTTTCACTCAGTGCCTCGCGTTACATTTTTATTGGTATTTTTTTTACTCGGCAATGTTTCAATTCAATCCCATGTAGGTAAATTAGATAACTGTAGAGAAGTTAACTTAATCATTGTAACTACACTAGGTGTCAAAGAAATCGCACCTCCCGCGACAATAAATTTAAATATTTTTTTCTGACACAATCATGGTGCTCCACCAATATTGGTGTTATTTGAAAACCCAATAAATAAACATAAAGAAAAACACATTTAATTTCTTAATAATCGATTGACATGTGACTTAAAAAAAACAATGTCGTGCCTCACCTCTGGGAATATTTAGACCGATTTTTGTGGTAAAACCAAATAATGATCTCACATTTTCCTCTTTAACAGAAAGATAGTTATGACTTATGGCATTAAGCTCGCCTTTTTGTACGGAACATTGTTGTGTGTGCAATAAAGTCTTCAAATTAAAAATAAATAGTTATTAATCCCTATTTGGCAGATTTATAAGCATAAAAGTTGACTCGAGCATTTTTGGGTATCAACCTTTCCTTTAATGAAATGAAGTTTAGAACTAGGCTTTCAAATGATACCAATATTGGTGGGAAGTGAGAATGCATACGCTTGAAAGTGTTTGCCACCGGAGGTGCGATTTATTTGACGCCGAGTGTATTATGTACTCTATGACCTAAGTACTAGCATAGCGTAAATCATGCATGACGAGGTGAAAGTTGAAGCAGTCTCCACATCTAAATATATAAAAGGAGAAACTGACTGACTGACTGACAGATCAACGCACAGCCTAAACGGTTAAACGTAGGCACTTGAAATTTGGAAGGGACGTAGTTTAGGTACCGTAGAGGTGCACTAAGAAAGGAATTCCCGAAATTCCCACGGGAACGGGAATTAGCGGGAAAATACTTTTGTATGAAAAATCTAAACCGCTTAAGTTAGACGCTTGAAATTTGGTATGCAGGTACCTTAGTAAACTTAAAGCTTAGGTACAACAGTGTGCGCGCACACGGCGCGCTGTCATCCAGCGGGAGCGGGGCGCGGGAGGCGGAGCATCGACCGCCGCACGCGCCGCGCCGCCCGTCGCTTCGGCCTATTCGCCGCCGCTCCGGCACCCGATCGCACGCGTCCACCTAATTCTTTATAATCACAATTTCATTGTTTAACAAGTACATAAATGTCATGTTTTAAAAGAGTACTTCGTATCATTTACTTCTCCCGAACATTTTGGCGCCCCCGGGTGGGCGCGTGTCATCTCTCTTTCGCAAAACCGGTCGAGTCACGTCCACGCCACGCGGTCTCGGAACATCACGCCACGCCTGAAGAAGTTTCATCTCGCCACGCCGCAGCGAAATTCATCGGGCAAGCATCATCTATCGCATCTGCATCGAGAATTTACGAGAATCTGGCGCTCAAGACGAAGACACCGGTTGCCACGCCGCCACCATTGAGGTCAAAGGTCACTGCGCAGCGTGATTCAGCTTTCCAAGGGGAGTGCCGTGAGCTTACCTTATCATTTCCTTCTTTTTCCTTCTTGATTTGATAACGTAAAGGCAATAGCTCTTCATTTAAGTGTTTTTTTCTTTGAAAATTCTTCGTACCTGTTGAACCATCGTAAAATTCATACATCGTCTTTTACGTCGTAAAGATATTAAAATATTTTGCACCATCGTTAATATTGCATCCCTCTATTTTGTACCATCGTAACTAGGGCATGCAATTCGGATATCCGGATATCCATATTATTCGGATATTCGCCACATTTATTATTCGAATAGCATCTTTAGAATTATTCGGTCTTTTCGAACAATACGAATACGCCTTTCCTATTCAAAACTAGTAAAAATATCTGACCGCAAACTACTTAATAAAACTTAAAACTATTAAAACTGCAGGCAAGAAGTTAGCGGTAAGGTTAGATGAATGGACAAGTGCGCGCTATCGCAGATATCCCTTCAAGTGCCAACCAATATTCGCGAAAAAGGTTAAAGTGCCAGGCATATGGTTTCCGATGGTGCTAGTGTTATGGTGTAATTATCTCCTGTTGTAATCAGATTTTTTGTTCGTAAGTAAATCAGCAGGAGTCCAGTGACTCAGTTGCCCTCAGTGGTCATGGTTTCTCAACTGTCCTGGAATCTACTAAGGAGACTCCTGACACTAGCTCTTTGCAGTCTGCTGAATAGGAAGCCTTCAATGGTCATGAGTTGTTGAACTGATGAGTTTGGATGATTTGAAAGTTTATCCTTGTAGCGGAGTGTGTGGCTCTTTATTTCCTCTCTGACTGTGGGCAATGGCAAGTCCTGATCCTGATAGATGAGCCTGTTGCTGATATACCACGGGATTTGGTAAATCAAACGTATAGCTTTTGTCTGGAAGCGCTCGATTATGTCGAGATTGGAGTTGGCAGCTGTTCCCCACAGCTGTATCCCGTAGGTCCAGATAGGTTTAAGGATAGTTTTGTAGACCATCATTTTGCTACTAGTGTTCAGCTGTGACTGGACTCCGACAAGCCACACCATGTTTCTTAGTTTGACATCTAGGTGCTTCCTCTTTGTCCATGCTTTCTCCAGGTTAGCCTGCGGTCCAAGTGCAAGCTCAGATACCTAACGTCCTCAGCGGCTCAGCCTGAGGTATTTGGATACCATTAGGTTTAACCGATGGGCAGGAGTTTCTTCTGAGAGTGAAGGTTACATGAACATGCACAGATTTTTCTCCGTTCGCTTTAATACGCCTCACTCTATCTCCAAGAAAGCCGTCAGGCTTTCCTGGAGATAGAGTGAGGCCGTAACTGGATCGTCGTGTGTTTCCAATGTTACCGTGTCGTCAGAAAAGGTTCCTGTGAATGTATGTGCAGTTGTTGGCAGGTCTGCGGTAAACAATAGGTATAGCACGGGCCCCAAGACACTACCCTGGGGTATACCGGACGTTATGTTGCATAGGGCAGAACAAGAGTCTCCAGATCTGACTTCAAAGCATCTGTCTTTCAAATACGACCTAAATATTTCGTAGAACGGACATGGGAGGTTCTGTTTCAGTTTGTACAAGAGCCCTTTATGCCAGACCTTGTCGAAAGCTTGACTTATGTCCAAGAACGCAGCTGAGCAGTATTGTTTCTTTTCTAGTGCTTCTGAGATGATGTTTATGGTTCTGTGGACCTGTTCAGTTGTGGAGTCTCTTTCCCGGAAACCAAATTGGTGTTCAGGTATCAGATCACCGATGTGGGGCTTTATTCGTTTGAACAGTATATTTTCGAATACCTTCGATCATCATCATCATCATCATCATCATTTCAGCCATAGGACGTCCACTGCTGAACATAGGCCTCCCCCAATGCTTTCCATGTTGATCGATTGGTAGCGGCCTGCGTCCAGCGCTTCCCTGCTACCTTTACGATGTCGTCGGTCCACCTTGTAGGTGGACGTCCCACGCTGCGTTTTCCGGTACGCGGCCTCCATTCCAGGACCTTTCTGCCCCATCGGCCGTCAGTTCTGCGTACTATGTGCCCTGCCCATTGCCACTTCAGCTTGCTAATCCGTCGGGCTATGTCAGCGACTTTGGTTCGTTTACGGATCTCCTCATTTCTGATTCGATCTCGCGATACCTTCGATAGCAGCCTTTTATTTTTCAAGTAGTTATCGAAGTTAGATGATTGTATTAAGCAAATTCCTTATTAAATTGATTATGGACAAAAAAGTGTTTCTTTTAATTTACATTATATTGAAAATAGCAGTATTCGAAAAAATCGTTTTATTCGAAGTATTCGAATACCATAAATTTTAGTATTCGAAATATTCGAATACCAATATCGAACGAATAATGCATGCCCTAATCGTAACCGCTATCTGACTTCTTTGCTGGTTAACACTGCCACGTGTTTTCATTGCAGCGCCTTCTTACAGATAGCTACATCATTGTGTTAATAATTTGCATCTTTTTACAGCATTACAGCATCATCTACGACATATTCCCCAACTTCTTAAATATTTTACCTAAAATTTGCGCTAATTACCTTCTTAATTTCAAGGCGTATTTATTCAAAGCCCTCAACTTTTGCCTACTTATTTCTGCCACTCAAACTAAGTCATTCACAGTACATATTTTGCCTTCGATTAAGTATTTGCATTACATTTTCCTATCAAATTGATTATAATTTCAGTCTGCACGATCAATCTTCTTCATATCTATTGCACCGCTTGCTTACGTTCACACTGCAAACATTTTTCTTCATACAATTCCAGTGAAAGTGGCCTTGGGATTGCGCCCAGGCCCGAGCGCATACGCGCCACGCAGCGCGCGGCTGCCGCGTGCACCGAGCGCGTCCGGGCCTGCGGGACGCCGCGGTCTCGCGTGCCGTTCCTGCAAACCGGACCCGCTGCCGCGCGTCGCTGGCAGCTGGCCGCATCATTAGGAAAAATAAGGAGCGTAAGCCGTTCGCAATTTATTATTTACAATTTAACTTCCTCGGGATTTGACCGACTTCTTACATCTTTCATTTTGTTAATTCATTGACTATTATTTTGTGCAAAGTTCAAGTAATTTAATTTAAAATGTCGAATCCAGATTCTAAATCGACACTTTCTCCGCGGCCCGCTTCTCCGCGACCTATTTCATCTTTAGACGAACTATCAGAACTTAAGGTTAAACGCAGTTCCATTAAAGGTCAAATCACCAAGTTTCACAATAGTTTGAAAACATTAGATAAACTTCAATTAACTTCAATTCAGGTCAATGAGTTAACTCTGAAGTTGGATAAATTTATGGGAATTTTAGACAAGTTTGAGATCATGCAATCTCGTATAGAAGTTCTGAATGGTGCCGATCTCGTGAATGAACTTGCTGAGAGGGACAGTATAGAAGAAAGTCTTCATCTTGTCATTGCCACAGCTCAAGATTTAATTGAAGCCTCGAAGCCTAAGGAAAGTTTTCATGATGCTGCTCAAGGTTCTCAAACTTGTACTCACAATCACAATTGTAAGAATTCAATGAGTTTTAAATTGCCTATGATTCAAATTCATAAATTTGATGGAGCCTATTTTAAGTGGTTTGAGTTTCGTGACACTTATGAATCTCTTATTCATAAAAATGAGAGTATTCAGCCCATTCATAAATTTCATTATCTTTGCTCCTATCTTGAAGGTGAGGCCGCGCGCGTAATTTCAAACTTAGAGGTGTCAGATCAAAACTATGCTCAAGCTTGGGAACTCTTGTGCGAGCGATATAACAATGAACGCCAATTAATTACTAACCATCTTAACAGTTTATTTAATATTGAACCTTTACAGCGAGAGTCTGATAAATCATTGAGATATCTCAGTGATCATGTCACCAAAAATTTACGTGCGTTAAAAACGCTCGGTCAACCCACCGATCAGTGGGACACGATCATCATTCATCTAGTAACAACAAAGTTAGATCAAATTTCGAGTATAAAATGGGAAGAATATCGAAACAATCTCAAGGCATTGCCTACATTAAATGATTTCAAGGCCTTTCTAAAGAGTCGTGCAGATGTTTTAGAAACATTATTTAGAGCCAAGAGAGATAGAAATTCGAAACCTCAGGTTAAGTGTGAAAGTAATACCAAATCTTTCGTAATTTCAGCTAACAAGGATGGTCAGCGGCCGTGCGTCGTGTGCCAGGGTAAACATCGCATATTCGACTGCAAGGTTTTCAACAGTCTGTCAACCGATGAGAAATGGGCCCAAACTGCAAAACACAAGCTCTGCTACAACTGTTTGCGTCCTGATCACGATGCGGCGCACTGCCGACTGGGAGGTTGTCGCGTATGTAAGAGACGACACAACACAATTCTACACAAACACACCACAACAAACCCCACGCATTCAGGGACTAATCATGTGAAAGGCACACCATTAGTAAATACCTCTATACAATCTTCGTCAAATAAAGAGTCCTCAGTTACTGAGAATTGTGAGCAACTAGCCTCCACTTCTTCTAGCGTCATGTCAGCTCTTTTATCTTCAGAGATATTATTATCGACTGCCTTAATTGAAATTTTTAATCCGCAAAGCAACAAGGTAGAAACAGTTCGCGCACTTTTGGATAGTGGAAGTCAGTCTTCTTTTATAACAAATAGATTAAAATCACGTCTTCAACTGACTTCTCAATCATCTAATACTACTAATGTACTTGGCATTGGGGATACATCCGTTAATATCGTTCCAGAACGCTGCTCTGCGGTCATACGATCTAGGCAGGGTACATTCGTTCGCAATCTTGACTTCTTAGTACTTCCTCATATAACTGAAAAACTTCCTAAAAAACGCATCTTAATTGATCATCTTAATGTACCATCATATATTGAATTAGCAGATCCTTCCTTTCACAAGCCATCGTCTATAGATGTCCTTTTGGGGGCTGATGTCTTTTGGGAACTCATAGGTTCAGAACAGCGCCCTCTAGGGGATAACTTACCCTTCTTACATAATTCACAGTTGGGCTGGTTGATAGCAGGCCCCATCTGTAACCAGAGATCAAAACCCACTGAAATTACTTCTTGTAATTTTGTTATTAATGAAAATGAATTAGAATCGCAACTAACTAAGTTCTGGGAGTATGAAGACTTTCCAACTCACATTAAAGCAAAACCTTTTTTATCAGATAGTGAAAGGCATTTCACTGATAACACATTCCGATTAAATAATGGTAGGTTCTGTGTTAGGTTGCCACTTATAGACACTCCGGATTGCCTTGGCGATTCCTACTTCCCAGCAAAGAAGCGATTTCTTAGTCTGTAGTAACTGAAACGTATTGTTGCGTATGTAAATCGTTTCATTAACGTTAGATGTAAAAGGCAAAACATAACAGGACCATTGAGTGTAAATGAGCTTGAAAATTCATTAACCATTCTAGTAAAACTTTCTCAGCAGAAGTCATTTGCTAAAGAGTTAGACATATTGCATCATGATAAGAAATTAAGTCCTAAATCACATATGACTTCACTTGCACCATTTATTGACTCTCAGGGAATCCTGAGAGTAGGGGGCAGGCTAGGTAAATCTACATACGATTTCTCTAAACGACATCCTATACTTTTGTGCGCAAAACATCCACTTACAAAATTAATCTTCACACATGAACACTTACGTCTCTTACATGCGGGACCACAGCTTATGTTGGCATCGGTTCGCGAGCAGTTTTGGCCCATTGGTGGTAGGGACCTGGCGCGACGCACGGCTCGCAGATGTGTCACTTGCACTCGTCACTATGGTAAGACGATGACTAACATTATGGGCAACTTACCCTCCCCACGGGTAACCACTGATTTCCCATTTTCTTCTGTATCTGTTGATTTTGCTGGGCCTTTCCTCATAACTGATCGGCGGGGACGTGGGTGTAAAATTACAAAATGCTATTTGTGTCTTTTTATTTGTCTCAGATTTAAATGTGTACACTTAGAAGCTGTTAGTGAACTATCTAAAGAATCTTTTATATTGTCTCTACGCCGCTTCATTTCACGTAGGGGTAAGCCTAGAGAGATTTATTGTGACAATGGCAGGAACTTTGTCGCAGCTGCCAAGGAAATTAATGACTTTTTTAAGCACCATGCAGTCTCTTTACAAGAATTTGCATCTGATCATGATATTCAATTTAAATTTTCACCGGCTTACGCTCCTAATTTTAACGGCTATGTAGAGAGTGGCATTAAATCCGCAAAATTTCATATAAAGCGCATATTAGGGAACACACATATGACATTTGAAGAGTTATCGTCATTATTTTGTCAAATCGAGGCCATCCTCAATAGTCGTCCCATTTCCCCTCTCTCCTCATCTCCCAATGACTACGCAGCGCTCACACCAGGGCACTTTCTCCTTGGCAGGCCACTGATGTCGCTTCCGGCTCCGGACCTGCGAGACGTCAGCACGACAAGGCTGGACCGATTTCGACGAATTGAGCAAGTCAGACAGCACTTTTGGCAGCGTTGGCAAACTGAGTACATCACCGAACTACAGCAACGTTCAAAGTGGAGAGTACGTTGCAAGGACCTACAGCAGGGAGACCTCGTAATACTGAAGGAGGACAACCTTCCCCCACTATTGTGGCGCCTGGGACGAGTCACAACGCTACATCCAGGCTCAGATGGAGTGCCTCGCGTTGCTGACATCGCCACCTCAAGAGGAGTCGTCAGGCGCGCACTCAACCGCATCTGTCTGCTTCATGATGCCTCTCCTGAAAATCTTGAAAGCTAGCTTTCAAGGGGGGGCAGTATGTGCGCGCACACGGCGCGCTGTCATCCAGCGGGAGCGGGGCGCGGGAGGCGGAGCATCGACCGCCGCACGCGCCGCGCCGCCCGTCGCTTCGGCCTATTCGCCGCCGCTCCGGCACCCGATCGCACGCGTCCACCTAATTCTTTATAATCACAATTTCATTGTTTAACAAGTACATAAATGTCATGTTTTAAAAGAGTACTTCGTATCATTTACTTCTCCCGAACAAACAGGATACCGCAAAATTCCCACGGGAACGGGAGTTAGCGGGAAAAAACATATGTATGAAAAAATCTAAACTGCGTAAGATAGACGCTTGAAATTTGGCATGCAGATACCTTAGTAAACTTAAAGCTTAGTTACAACAGGATATTGCAAAAATCTTACAGAAACGGGAGTTAGCGGGAAAAAACATTTGTATGAAAAAAATCTAAACCGCTTAAGATAGATGAAGGGGGTAAAACGGGATCCACGCGTACGAAGTCGCGGGCGGCCGTTAGCTATCATCTATCTATCTATATATCTAAATATATAAAAGGAGAAACTGACTGACTGACAGATCAACGCACAGCCTAAACGGTTAAGCGTAGGCACTTGAAATTTGGAAGGGACGTAGTTTAGGTACCGTAGAGGTGCACTAAGAAAGGAATTCCCGAAATTCCAACGGGAACGGGAATTAGCGGAAAAATCCTTTTGTATGAAAAATCTAAACCGCTTAAGTTAGATGCTTGAAATTTGGTATGCAGGTACCTTAGTAAACTTAAAGCTTAGGTACAACAGGATACCGCAAAATTCCCACGGGAACGGGAGTTAGCGGGAAAAAACATATGTATGAAAAAATCTAAACTGCGTAAGATAGACGCTTGAAATTTGGCATGCAGGTACCTTAGTAAACTTAAAGCTTAGTTACAACAGGATATTGCAAAAATCTTACGGGAACGGGAGTTAGCGGGAAAAAACATTTGTATGAAAAAAATCTAAACCGCTTAAGATAGATGAAGGGGGTAAAACGGGATCCACGCGTACGAAGTCGCGGGCGGCCGCTAGCTATCATCTATCTATCTATATATTCTATATAAATAAAAATGAATTGCTGTTCGTAAGTCTGATTAAAACTCGAGAACGGCTGGGCCGATTGTGCTGATTTTGGTTTTAAAATGTTTGTCGTAGTCCAGGGTAGGTCTAAACGGTGAGCAAATACGCGCGCGATATTGTTTTTCTGTGACTGACAAAATTCCACGCGGGCGAAGCCGCGGGCGGAAAGCTAGTGCATAATATGCATGCAACAAGTACCGCTAAGGTGCTTTCCGGACTTTATTAAGCCTTTGTAATTCCAGACAACATTGCAAACAAACCTTTGATAATAGTTTGACTAGGGTTGCCAAGTTCAAAATCAAAAGTCCGACTCCGTGCTTAATTGGCCGGACATTTTAGAAAGAAAGAAAGAAAGAGAATATTTTTATTTAGTCCAAATATCCTTAGAATATTTACAACATAGCTACTTACATAGTTTAATTTGAACCAAAATGGCAGCCACATCAGCATGTGTTATGCTTTAGGACTTAGGTTAGAGCATAACGCTGGTATTCTGTGGCAGCCGTATTAAGTGGATAGACACCAGCGTTGCCAGACGTCCCGATTTTGGCGTGACGTCCCGATTTTTTAATCAAATTTAAATGTCCCGCGCGGGACAGGCTCGGTCCCGCTTTTCGGAGAGAAACACTCACTTCACCAGACTATTGTTTGAAACGCCATATTATTGTAAATAATAAAACTTTTTTAATTTCGATATTTTTTCTCTTTTTATTCTAAACACGAATTTAATGATAGAGTAAATCTGTACCTCTAGCATGAACAACTTTCGTCTTCGAATCGTTTGCGTATTCGATAAAATTCGATACTCAACCTTCGAATTAAACGATAACGTGACAATTTTAATTCTCAAAATAAGTTTCGTGCAACCATTTCTTACACTAAGTTCACTTTACGACACGTGCACAAGGGTGCTGTTGTAGTTTTCGTACTAAATCTTTTGATGGCGATTTGAGTACGCAAACGATTTGAACTCGAAAGATTTTCGTGCTAGCCGTACTGATTTAAAATAATTATTATTTTTTTGTTAAAATACATTTTCTATGGCTACTTTTGCTATCTATTGTCACGTAAACGTAATTTAAAGCAAATAAAAAGATAAATATTTGAAAACCTTTGATTATTATACGTTTTTTTACTATGTCCCGCTTTTGACGGAAGAATCCCGCTATTTTCACTCAAAAAGTACCAAAGTCCCGACTTGGCGAAAAAAAAAACTGGCAACGCTGATAGACACTAATATTTAAGATTACACAAATTAACACAATTTTCTTCAAGTGTGTGTTGCGTGTGTAATGTATGTAATTTAGCCTAATAGCCGGACACACCAATTTAATTCTATGCTACTAATAGCTGTAGTTATATTCTAAAAACTGAAAAATATTTGCTAATAAAAATTAAAAGTTTCAAAAACTAAAAACACTTTTTTAATCACTAAAAGGCAGGATCCTGGACATCATCTAGCACTAAAGTGCTCGAAAATACAAATCCAATGAACCCAAACTCGATGCGATTCCGCCGTTTCGTTTAGGAGTTCCTATGGCCACCTTCTAGACCCATCATCAGACCAGCTCGATGGTACCATAATATTGTATTGTCATCTAATCTATTACATAATATAATTGCCAAGTTTAGTGATGATACAAGAATTAGAATTGCATGTAATTTTGATTCTTAGATTCCATAACATAGTTACATACACGACGACCTAATAAAAGCGTGTTAAAAAAATCGCGTCATGGCTTTACTTGTGTGCTTGACTTTCGACTGTCACGTCAGCCACATAAAAAGCCTAAAAAGACGGACAGGTTGGGCGGGAAAACATTTGGCCGGACACGTCCGAAAAAGCTAAACAGGTCCGGCTAAAGCCTGGCTTGACAACCCTAAGTTTGACTAATATTCGATATAGACACAGGACGTAAACGTCTTGTGAGAAACGATATCTTTAGACCGTAGCAGTTACTGCTAGGTATAATGTAGGTACAGATTTGATTACTCAAACAAAGCCAGATAAACAATAGCTTAATATATTTATAAAAATTCGTAAAATGGTCACCGTCATCATCGCCACCGTCGTTCAAGTAAATAGTTTTTAACGTGGCGAATAGCGGAATATGCGATTCGGTATTGACGGTGGCGCCCCCCCTGTTAGTGTCTCGGGTGGGGCGTTTCATGTAACATTAGTTTAAACATTAGATTTAGTTAGTTTAGTTTTTGGTTTTTGATTTTATTTAGTTTTGTGTTATGCAAAAGCCTAAAAAGACGGACAGGTTGGACGGGAAAATATTTGGCCGGACACGTCCGAAAAAGCCAAACAGGTCCGGTTAAAGCCTGGCTTGGCAACCCTAAGTTTGACCAATATTCGGTATAGACACCGGACGTAAACGTCTTGTGAGAAATATCTTTAGACTGTAGCAATTACTGCTAGGTATAATGTAGGTACAGATTTGATTACTCAAACAAAGCCAGATAAACAATAGCTTAAATATTTAATTTGATCCATCTGAAAGGTATTAATTTGATCCATCTGTTAAAAAGGTATTAATTTACATTTGATTTGATCAATTGCTAAAAAGATACTCAATCAGGAGCGAATTATTTTCGAAGGCTCTACTAATCGACCTACGCTGAGTTACCTCTAGACCAGTGGTTCTTAACCGGTGGTCCGCGGACCACTAGTGGTCCCTAGAGGCATTCCAAGTGGTCCACGAAGACATCGTAATAAACAAGTGACGTGACGTGATGGTTTGAGTCAACACAACGCAAACGGCGCACAGTGGACGAGAAATCGACCTCCCCTTTCATAGGATTTTGAAAAAAAATATGTGGTCCCTGACAAGACAGAAATTTGGAAAAATGGTCCCTCGTGACTTAAAGGTTAAGAACCACTGCTCTAGACTAACGTGGGCTGTAATGACAGAGAAAGGTCTAAATATCCAAAAATAGGATTAAATATTCGGAATCGGCTTAAGTGTTGTTGTGCCATGATTCATTGTATCGTTATAAATATATTTTTTAAACAAATAATCTACAATCTATCTATACTTCTATACTAATATTATAAATGCGAAGGTAACTCTGTCTATCTGTCTTGCTTTCACGCCTAAACCGCTGAAGCGATTTTGATGAAAGGCATAGAGATACATAGTTTGAGTCCCGGGAAAGGACATAGGATAGTTTTTTATCCCGGTTTTTGAAACAAGGACGCGCGCGATAACGTTTTTCTGTGACAAACAAAATTCCACGCGGGCGAAGTCGCGGGCGGAAAGCTAGTATAAAAATAAATCGCAAAATGTGTTGGTAAGCGCATAACTCAACAGCGACTGAATTCTTCTTTTTTTTTAATGTGTGGAAACGTCACGTAATCTGAATTTTCTCCCCCCTAAATAAAATATACCATTTTTAGGGTTCCGTACCTCATAAGGAAAAAACGGAACCCTAAGGCCTCAGCCTCGAACTTAGCGGGCAGCGGGGCGGCGGCGGCGGCGGCGCGGGAGCGGGGCGGGCAACGCAGACCCGTTCTCGAAACCAGCGGGCAGCTCGCGCGGCGCTTTAGCGGCGAAGTGTTGTGTTCGGGGTTGTGTTGTCGAGATATTTGTTTTTATTCGCGAACGAAATGTCTGAACAACGGCGAAAATTTTATTTCGATTCAAATTTATTCCTTACGCTCGATTTACTGTGGGCAAAAGAAGGAGTGCGCTGCCCGCTCGTTGCCCGCTCCCTCGCCGCTGCCCGCTCGTTGCCCGCTCCGGCGCCGCTGCCGCGCCGCTGTTTTCGAGAACCGGTCTATTTGATTTTACGCATAAGATCCTGCCGCTCCCGCCCCGCCGCCGCTCCCGCGCCGCTACCCGCTAAGTTCGAGGCTGAGGCCTTATAGGATCACTTTGTTGTCCGTCCGTCCGTCTGTCAAGACCCTTTATCTCAAGAACGCGTGAACGTATCAAGCTGAAATTCACATGAAATACTCAGGTCTATTGTCCCTTTAAGCTGTGAAAATATCAAACTTCTAAGCCAAGCCAATCAAAAGATACAGCCGATTATGTCGATATTTTCAACAAATTTTCGACACTCGCAAAGGAATCAAAACCTACAGGATACTTCCCGTAAACTCAGAATCTTGAAATTTGGCATAAAGCATTGTCATATAATGCAAATATAGGAAAAATTGCGAAAATTTCATTTTTTTAGTTATATAATATAATAAAAATATTTTAATAAAATGAAACTTACTACCTTATTTCTCACGAACGAATAAAGGTATCAAATTGAAATTTATACCAAATACCTAGATCTATTGTCCCTTTAAGAAGTAAAAAAATCAAACTTCTAAGTTAACGCGATCAAAAGATACAGCAGTTTATACCGACACCTTAGACGAATTTCCGTCACAAGCTAGGGAATCAAAACCTACAAGGTACTTCCTGTGAACTCAGAATCTTGAAATTCGGCACGAAGCAACGTTATATAGTACAGATAAAGGAAAAATTGCGAAAATGATAAAGAAGAACGGTCACGCCCCATACAAAAAAAACCCAGACCCGACAGAAACGAGACATACCTCAGTTTTTTTGTCATGTCTTAATTAGTTAAATTATATATTTTTTATATTCGAAATCTATGTATAACACCAAAATATACCCTTTGTTTTTGTTCAGGCGTTATACAAAAACTAATACAAAATGCCTATTTATCACCAAAATTGGTAAATGTATGTACCTAAATGTCTATTACAGCTGCTATGGAATGTATCTAGGTGACCTGGAGATACAGCCGGATTATACAGGGTGGTTATACATATGGAACGATAAGTGATCTCACTCGATTATTTCTAAACTATACAAGATATCGAAAAACTAGTTACTGATTCTGAAAGTGCTTCATGAGCTCTTTCAAACGGCACCAATAATAGGTTACAGATTATGGAAGCTGGTAACATTGAATTTTTGGATTTTGTAACTTCTCGTTTCCACCCTGTATAATCCGGCTGTATCTCCAAGTCACCTAGATACATTCCCTAGCAGCTATTTAGGTACATACATTTACCAATTTTGGTGATAAATAGGCATTTTGTATTAGTTTTTGTACGACGCCTGAACAAAAACAAAGGGTAATAATTTGGTGTTATACCTACATAGATTTCGAATATAAAAAATATATAATTTAACTAATTAAGACATGACAAAAAAACTGAGGTATGTCTCGTTTCTGTCGGGTCTGGGTCACAGATGACCGTTCTTCTTTGAAGTTATATAAAATTTAAAATATTATTTTTGCTTACATGACATAAAATATTTTTTTAATAATTATAAACTTACTACCTACCCTTTTTCACATGAACGCGTAGAGATATGAAAGTTGAAATTCATATCAAACACTTCTTAAATCTAATTGCCTCTAAACTGTGAGAAATTCTAAATCAACGCAAAAATTCAAAACGCTGAGGTAGGTACCTACCTATAATGCAAATATAGGAAAAATAAATAAATAAAAAATAATCATACCGCATATTTTGAAATTCGCCACTACTCGCAACGGAATCAAGTAAGTAATTTGATTTAATACGTCATAAATTGTAAACCGCTACGTTTGTACGGCGGAACCCTCGGTGTGCGAGCCCGACTCGCACTTGGCCGGTTTTTTTTGTTTGAGTTAGTAATACTTTTAGGTAGATAATATAGGTACTTTACTTTTGAAACGAGATAATGACGAGTTTTCACATCAATACAAAGTTACTATTGGAAAGTGCAACTTACTAATAAATTCAGTGCAATTAAGTTTTAAGATGATATTCTGCAAAATATCACAAGTCCAAGAACTCATTAAACTAGCTGGAAATAGATTTTCTTCTGAATTCAGAATGGCTTTATCCTTTGAGTCTTGAAGAAGAGCTTCTGAGTTCCACTGAAAATCTATAACAAAGGAACGTAGTTTTCTTACTATATCACAAAGTAAGTATGTTACGAAGATTCTATGTCGCCGTCTAGAATTACACTTTTCCTATTTCTATCATGCTCTTATACAGTGACAACCCTGACAACTTCTTACGGTGCACGATAATAGAGCGAAAAAGTACCGTGTGCTGAGGGTACAAGGTTCATAATGCATTTATTAGAAGTAATTATTTTCCACCCTCAATTCACGGAATTGACCGGCGTCGACATGGGATGTTATGGATATGAAGTTTCGGTTATGGATACAGTTACGGATATTATAATAATATTATACCGGTTTCGGTTACGGTTACGGATAGTAGAATCATTTCGGATGAAGATGCTGCGCGACCCACATAGCCACTTAATATGTACTATGACGGTATGTATGTTAAAGGTAAAACAGGCGGATATATCAGAATGGTGCCAGGGAATGCCAGACAAGTAACAAATATTAACAAAATAACAAAGATTTAGACTCCGCCTTTATCCGAAACTTTTGAATAGGTTTCGGTTACGAGTACGGATATTTTTTTATTTCGGATATCAGATAGTTTCGGTTATGGTTACGGATATCCATACATCCCTGGTCGACATAGCTTATGCATAAGGGCGAATGCACGAATACAACAGACAAGCGAGGTAAGAGGTATTTGTGCATCTCAGCATACGAAGGCTTCTCAGGGTTGAAGTTGGATGTTTATGCTGAAATATTTTAAATCGGAAAGTGAGTCAAAGCACACAATGCGTCGTGGCTAGGGTCGCCAGGTCCAAAAGCCGGACGCTGTGCTTCATTTGGCCGGACATTTTACCCTAAAAGCCGGACATGTGACGGAGGAAGTGAGTACTATCATCATTCGGTTGCCCAACATCCTGATGCATGCATGCGCTACATATTATTCTGAGGCTCAACTTTCGCCTAGGCCCGCAGCCAAATAAAAAACCTAACAAAAGCAGGACAGGCCGGACAAGACAATATTTGGCCGGACAAGACAATATTTGGCCGGACAAGACCGTAAAAAGCCAAACATGTGGCAACCCTAGTCGCGGCGGCTGTGCGACGCCGGAGCGGTGTCGCTGCGTCGTCGCACATAGAATTATCTGTGGCGGGCACACGAGCGGTGCGGTACTTAAATATTTGTTTGTATAATTTGACGGAAAAAAATCGTGCCTAAACCAGATCAGTCACGATTTTTTTATTATTAGCACAGTGGTAATTAATCTAATCGCTGAACATCGAAGTAGCATGATATGACTAATATTTATGATATCTATTCGTATTTTCGTATTACAAAGGTACTCGAAAATGAACTGCGTCAATATACCTATGTAGGATGAGCTTTATCGGAATTAGAAATGTAAAATTAAATAGGTTAGAGGCGTTGTCCTGCCATTTAAATATGCCCATAGAAATCCGTATTTCATAGGAACTCGGACCTTAGTTAAAAGAAATGTGATCCAGGAAAATTTAATTTGCTGTTCACGAGAAACTTCCTGAACATTAACGAATATTTGAATCAACATTTTTGAGTACTTCAAACATACATTTCGAGTTAGGTGCATCACTTTTGAGTTTTAATACCTATCAGAAGTTAAAACATTTTTGTTTGCTTGTCAGCGCAGTGAAAAAAATATACCAGTTCCAGTGAATGTTTGTGTGATAACGTTTTCTGGAATATTGGATTTTTGGAATATTTACTTATAACATTTTAATTTATATGTTGGTGAAGTTTTCTTTGTTGGGAACGCAGTGAAACGAATAAATGGATTTTATTATTTTTTTACCCTATTTATTTTTAATAAACGAAGTCAATAAATTACTATAAACGAATATCTTATCTACTGCACAGTTTCCAAATATTCTTGGAATTCATCCATATGCATTGTTGTTTATGCATGTTTGTTTACTTTGGAGTAGTCATTGAAATGTCATCTGCAACGTTTTTCTTCTTAAAATCGTACATTTCATTGGAAATTCTTTATATTTATTTTGCTCTAAAAATTACCCAAAATAATTTTCTACGCTAAAAAATACCCTAAATGCGTAAAAATACCCTAAATTTAGGGTAAAATACCACTGACAGACACTGGATAGTGCGTTAGTTCAGGTTTGCCATAATGTTTGAACAAATATGCTGTACGTGAAGGGATGAGGGTAAACGTATAATCAATGGACGTACAATGTTTGCAGAAGCTTGGTGCAAAGCTCGCTAGCGTGCTCAGTTTTTTAACCCTCGCTGTACGAGGTGGGGTGTGACACACCCCAGTCTTTTAAAAATAGCCACAATTTTAAAAAATTTCAAGTGCTGAATTTGAAATTCTCAGTAGCTGGAATTATGACACTGCTGCTTCGATCAGCGTTGCAAAATCAGTCCAGCGGTGACTAACAACTGAGTTACATGCCTTTAAAGTGCGTGTGGGTGTCACACACCCCACCTGGTACGGGACGTTGTTAAAAAGTTTAAAATAAAATCTGACAGTTTTGGTGTAATTTATATATTTTTAGCTTTGTCAATTGAATAAAATTCAATACAAATAATATTTTTCGTGATTTTTACGGTATCTGAAATTTTCAAGCACTTTTAGTCAAATGAGATGACTTTTAGTGCGAATCTGGAAGTTTAGTACTGAGATCCGAAAATGTATGTGAACATACACTTATGGGCTACAATTTATACTTGGTGATACAATTTATGGGCTACTGAAATGGAATAACATATTTTATAAATAAATAAAATTGTTACGCTCCCATTTTATGCATTGAGCATACTCATTTTCTTTCATCAGAATTGTGGTAAATTGAAAACCGATGATCAAAACAAATTTATACCCTTCCAGTTTTTAATTTACTTTTAAATTATAAGTAAATACTTGTACTTTGTAAAATAAAAACGGTTGTCATAATTAAAGGCAATAATTAAAAATTATACATAGGAAACTGATTCCTAAATTACAAGAACAACGGAAATTATGTCTTTTTGTTTTTTTATGATAAAAATGTTATAATACATATTTTCAGCTCAGAGCATTTCTTAAACCTAATTAGCATACGTAAATAATCAATATTAAATATTAAATTCCACCTAAAAAAATGTTGAATGAAAATTTTATCACTTTGTATATTGGGGTGTGTCATACCCCACCTGGTACGGGACGTAACTTTTAGTCACCTCGTACACGGAGGGTTAATCGGAAAAAGCTTTTACAGTATACTCGTAGAGAGAAAAAAACTTTATTTGAAACCCATACCGGGTTTGAATTAAACTAGGTCTAAACTTTTTATTATGACGGTTTAACTTTCCCCCGGGACAAACTTGACCTTCACTGGTTGGGTTTTTATTGGCGGTCAAGTTGTAGATCCTGACGACGAAGGAGTTGCAGCGATGGGAACGAGAGGTGGGAATAGTCTCGTGACTGGTTATACATAGCTAGATACATATTAGAGCTAACTTATGTAATGCTATCAAAGCGTACTTTTTGTAAATAAATAGGTAGGTAGAAAATACCCAACACTAAGCTACAAAATTGTACTCTCATCAATTAAAAAAACTCATAAAACTCATTTATTTGCGGAAGTAGGCTTTTGAAAAGCACTTTTACACGTCCCAGTATTAACCCTACTACTGCTTCGGGACAATAAATGGGCCAGTGCTGAGAAGAAGCAGCGCAAGAAACTCAGTCACTATTGTCAGCCTCTTTTTCAAGGGTTTACAGACTTTATAATAATATACTCGTACATAGTTATAAATGTTTATGCGAGCAAGGCAGTTAAGTATCCCAAACATTTTTTAGACTTTTCAATAGCTCTTTTTCATTGAGGTAACCTACTACTTTTTGCGTAAAAGACTTTTTACCATAAAATTCATCCTCACAAACTTTTACAATATAACTTTAATATAAAATGAAAACCGGAAATATCGCAGGAAATATTAATTTGTGTAAGCGTACGTTTCAATAACACGGCTCCACAATACAGCTTCATACCAACATGAGCTTGTTTCGCGACAGTCCGGGGCATTGTGCAACATTCAAAGGGTTTCGGGAAATGTTGTACACCTGTAATTGCAGCTCGTCAATTGTGTTCCAAAACAAAAGGATGAAATCTGCATTAAATTCGAAGAATTTTAGCATATCCACTGTGATAGTCATGTACTCGGATGCTGTCGATAGTCTACGTTTTAATAAAAAAAATGAAGTTTATTTTTAGTACTTAAGAAAGGCAACATAACAAAACATGGCACATTTCAATTTGTAAGATTAAGGTAGGTAAATAAATATATTTGTTATCATAATGTACATATTCTGATTATTTAGACAGCCACCTGGTTTAAGAGTTCTAAATTACGCCAGACGTCACGGGTGCGATCCTCAATCGTCCAATAAATAACATAACGTACAACAATAATATGCAAAAATATGCATGATAACATTTAAATTTATTTGAATTGGTTTGGGTGCTTACCATAAATATAAAATACTTATTGAGTTTTTAGTTTTTTTTCCGGAATAAATATAATTTAATTCATCCTATCCAATCATAATTTTCATTAATTACCTACCTACATACTTACAATATGTTTACCTAATTAATTGCTAGCAACCCGAAATATTTCTGTAACTCTACGGCCCAGAACAGACGGTGAAACCCAACTGCAACGAAACTGCAACTGCTAGTTACTTTTGAGTTGCATCTAAGTTTCTGCCATAGCGTCCGTTGAGAGACCACACATGACGCGACCAGTTTGAAACTTTCAGTTTCGTTGCTGTTGCGTTTCACTGTCTGTTCTGGGACTACCTCTCGATAAAACTTATCGACACATACACAACACTAGCAGCCCGGTGTCAACTATTTCAGAGGCATATTAAAATCGGGCTGGACGCTGGCAAAATGATTTTGTCGCTACGGTATTCACCAACAAACATGGTTCTGTCATATTTCAAAGGACTATTCACAGGACAGAATTCGCAAGTGGAATTTATGCAGGTCCAGTAAATGAAACTCATAATTATGTAGTTGGAAAATGTGCTGATTTTTCACAGGTATCAAATTGGATGGGATTTCCCGAATTTCGTACTAGCTGTGCCCGCGCCTTCGTACGCGTGAAAAACCTTTATCCCCTAGATGTATGAAAAATGGTTACGTCCTATTTATTCACAGTCCTACTAAATAAACACAACATAAGAATCGGTTAAGCCATTCAGAAGAATTTTGTTGCAAACACTGTGACACGAGAATTTTCAAAATAAAGAAATGTTCACATAATCATCATTTCTTTATTTATTTTGACACTTTGTTACACAGACAATTCATCTTCCAATCAACTTTTGGGTGGAATAGAAGCATGCATAATTTGAAAGTTTCAGGCAGCCATTAAATATTTTATGTCTATAGGTTGTTTTCAAGAAAGTCCCGGTTTTATTTGTTTTGAAGATTTCTCGTTTTCTGCGCAACACAGCTAATTGATACGCAATAAATCGATCACAGATAAATCGATGGCGATTGGTTTTAATGGAACACAATGTGTGCATAAACACCAAGCAGCCTTGTAGCAAGATTGACGTTTGCGTCGCAACAATTGTCAATGTCAAGGAGTGCATTCGCGGAAGGCGGCTCTATCCACGGGGTGGAAACGCCATAGAGTTTGACAGCTCCATAGAGAGTGAATTTTTTTGACAGTTCCGAGAGGAAGTGACTTTTTTTATAGTTGTTCTTTGTATGCGACAATGGTCTTTGCGTGTCTGGAATCAAGTTAATAAACATTTTCGAAATACAACTTCAACTTTTATAAATTATTTTATTGAATCTATTTGCATTCTATAAATGAAATGATTATTTAAAAGTATATTAATTCAAAGTCGTAATTTTCACTTTAATCAATTTAGTTCCGTCTCAAGTCTACAACTGTGACATTATTAAAAAAAAAACGTCAAAAATGTTCATCGAAAAATCCTGTTTTTCTTTAAACAAATTTTATCTAATTAGAATCACTAATTTCTCAATCAATATTAATAAGAACTACATGTGCATGGATTGCCAGTTGGATTGATGTTTGTTTTAAGAAGAAATTTCTCTCAAGTAAGATATCCACTCGAGAAAGGTTATTGCAGCTTGTAGCAACATCATGTTTTATCAAGTATTGAAACACACAAAGGATTAAATCTTCATTACAATATCATTCATAACTCCATTTAAATCAATGGAAACTAAATATGGATCGTTTCATGGAGTAACAACATACTTTGGAGTTTGGACCCAAAATACAATACACGTAGGTACATTGCAGTCATAGATTGCAGGACACAGTGAATGATACGTGTTTTATACAGTGAATCTAAGTACCTATTTATTTCAGGTTAATATCGAACTTATAAGGTGTTAAGCTGCAATTACAATAAAAGTGCTTGCTATGAAATCACCGGTGCTGATCATTAATGTCAACTGTTACTTAAAATCTAGATGAACCAACCTTTACTTCCTATTCAAATAAGTTTAGAAGAAACCTATATAAGCAATAAAACCAGACCAAGAATGCTTGATTACAAACGATGAACTCATTTCATTTGCAAGTTATGCCATGACATAAATGCATTAAATTAGGAAGATTTGTATTAGATGAATTACCCAGATAACAATTAAAACAACTTCTGTTGATAAGAACATTTGGTAAGTACCTTTAAAATTTAAAACACCCTCAAAATGATTCTAACCCTATCCTCTGACGCTTTTCGACTAGGATCAAATAAAAGTTAATTATTTAATTACAGATTGGTGGAATCCAGATTCTGTGAATGTACATGTAATTGATTGACAAGTACACATTTGACAAGGTAAATTAATTTTATTTAACAAAGTAGTGCAAATCTAGAAACAAAACAGACAGTAAGTAGGTATGGTAGATAAGACAGATCACTTGTTCATCTGCTGTACTCTTTATAATATTAGTGTAGAATGTAGATGATGTAGGAGATTACAGTCTTACGGTGACATGTCATGTGCATCTTTTTGCTCTTTATTACAGGTGGTGAGAAACGTGTAGATCTGGCCTGCTTACAGTGGCTATTGGATTGGACAGAACCAAAGTGAGAGTGAACGTGTGAATTTATGGAGAACGTTAAAAACTATTTTACTATAAGTCATAACGCAACTTATTTTGTATGAGTTACATACAAATGTCAAGCCGTGAGTACATTATGTAAAAACTAAAACAATGTACTGTAATCACAACAGTAACTGTAATCTTTTAAAATCCAATAGTTTTAATGCTTATTGATTTTCTTAAACAAAATATTTCATGTTATATTTCATCAATAAAGTTTCATTTGATACTTCAATAGTTTTATTTTTAACCGCAATACATGAAAAGGAACGGATCATAAAAAAGTATGACAGGTATATTTAATCTGTGGGCGGCAGACGCCATATTGTATTCAGCGCCACCTACTGGACAATCTAGCTCGGTACCAGTTTGTTTATCGTTTAACCAATACTAGGGCCGTTTCCTATCTGTCTTTAGACATACTCTCTAATCTGTGGCTCTATCCGCCTCACTCCTTTAGACTAGGCGCAGACCACCGATTTTTAGTTGGCCAGTTGGGCCCGATTTTAATTTGTATGAAGAATCGGCCAAATCAAATCGGTGTAATGTGCGCACTTCCATACATGCCCATGCCCCATACTGATCAACTGCCCGACTAAATTATCGGCCGACGAAAAATCGATGGTCTGCGCCTAGGCTTACCTAAGCCACACATTCTTGGACATTTTACACTGCGCCGCTAGCCCCAAACTAAGCAAAGCTTGTACTATAAGTAGGTACTAGACAACGGGTATAAACATACTTAAACACTTTTTTTTGTAAATGCATATATTATACACAGAAAACATCCAGACCCGTCACAGAAATTAAAATTCATCATTTCAATTTCTGCCCGGCCGGGAATCGAACCCGGGACCTCTCGGCATAGTAGTCCGTTCTGAACCACTACACCAAACGGCCGACATTACATTTTGTGCCAAGTCACGTCAATGATTGATTTGGATGATAAATTATTATAATCTAAGTATAGTTTTTATTCGGCGCTCCATCAATGAATAGTGATTTATGACGCAGAAACATAATTGGAAACCGCAAAATTAAGCCTTAATAAATCATTAGAATTAAAGTTTTTTTCATTAATTAAAAGTTAAATCAAACAATTCATACAATACAATATTTTCCTTGTGTACGGTTAAAATAGGAATGTCTCTTTGCAAAAAAAAACGCTTGTAATAAATAAACCTTTGATACCTTATTATTGATAATTATTATAAGTTATTTTTAGTCACAATATTAACTTGAACATGTGTCATGGAAAAGTGCAAAAAGCAATCTTTATAATATTATGTTAGATTTTATGATAGTTCTCTAAAACTTAATTGTTTATCAAACGTGTTAAGTGCTACGTATAAACTAAAGCCTTTCCTAGTACCTCCCTCTGTTTTACCATTCGTGGAAAACGAAACACTAGCTAAATCCTTTCTGATTTAAAAATGAACAAAACGACACAACTTCGGTACCATCGGCACTCTAAACGTCAACAAGTTCTCGAAAATCATCCATCTGCACAGATTTTATTAAAACATAACCCTCCTTCTGACGTAGTCTGGTAAAAAACACTAAATCCCGTGCGTCAAAAAAATACAGTGCGTCGAGTACACAGAAGCTTACCCAAAAGCTTTCGCGCCCCACTCGAAAGCTTTATAACTGTGAAATGTTTTGATTCCAGCAGTCGAAGACTATTTCAATTTTTTCCAATATCTACAAAATAATAATACAAAATTGTATGGTGAATTAATACGAAAGTTTTATTTTAAAACACGCGGTGCATTTTGTAAGCGCTCGCACGGCAAGATTAATATTAATAATTCGCTATCGCAAATTGTTGATGTTTGTTAGTAGTTACTACATTCTGCAAAAAATATTTGACAGATTTTGATGAAACTTTACAATGTTCGATTGAATGATCATTGAAAGATGATGATTCGAATTGGACTTAAGGATTTCAGTTACTTTAAAAAAATATACAAAGACGAGGTCCCGCGGAAATGCTAGTATAAGTAGTAGTACTGTACTAATATACTCAAAGACCGAAACCGCACGAACGTAACATAAATTAATATTAAACATCTGTTTTTCAAGTTCTGAATTATAAAGAAACGTCAAAAATCTGTCAAACTCCATACAAAAAACACCGGTTAACGTTTATAAAGTTAGGTGGTGTAACTCAGCCTATACAGAGCGATACAAGCGAAAGGCGGGCCCAGTTGATGTTTGTACGAAAAAAGCGCGCGTTCAACAAACATGGTGTGCGCAGGCCCTAACTATAAAAAAATATTCATTCAGCCATGTGGGATTATTCCGTATTCGACCCACGACAACTCAACCCACTCATTATTTTTTCCTTACTCAACCCAATAATTTTGTTCCTTACTCTACCCACAACAAATTTTTAATTTAATGTTCCTTATTCACCTCAAAAACATTCCTAGCTCAACCCATTTTAAAACCACTTAAAAATATAAGATTTTTATGTACGATCAGAATAAAAATATATTTAGAAATATAAAGCTCAGTTAACTGTTATGTTAAGATCGTTCTATTAAATAAAACTGCAGGAGTTCTGATATAATAATATTTGAAAAACGTTTTTCACAAAAGCCATGTGTTTAAAAAGCAAGCTAACAGATTTAAAATTAGACTAAACTGTTATCAAAACGTCTGGTAAAAATGTACAAACGTAATAAACATAATCTCGCGTGTGGAGAAAAGCCTAAGTAAAGAGTGTCAACGCATCACTCACTGTGAACACAACTGTGAAGCAGTGGTCTGGCCATTCTGATAAATTTATCTTTTTAGGAAGTGATTCACTGTAATAAGGTTATTTTATTCGATTTTTGTATAATAAACGCATTCATCATCATCATCATCATCATTTCAGCCACAGGACGTCCACTGCTGAACATAGGCCTCCCTCAATGATTTCCACAATGGCCGGTTGGTGGCGACCTGCGTTATTAATAAACTCATTAATGCTCGTTTTCACCATCAATACCTAATATTTAAGTGACCCCTATGAAAACAAAATTCGTGTTATGTGTTCCCATAAGGGTCACTTAAAAATTAGGGATTGAAGGCGAAAACGGGCATAAACTAAGTATAATGAAATAAGAATTTCCTTCAACAGCAAGCTGTTTAATAGGGGGACATTTAAAAAAAATATGATAATGAAGTAGGTAATTACTGTTTATCCATCCAACAGATACAAATAGAATTTACAAACATTTAAAACCACACAGGCGAAACCGGCGGAAAATGTAGTCTAACGTAATTTTATTATATTCTTAGACTAGCTTATCGAGCAATTAATACTCGTGCTAGCCTCCAAAAATTGGGCGTGAAGAATGTTCTCCGATAATGTTCTCGAGATAACTACAGAGCACGTTATAGAGGTTTGGAAAAAATCAAATGATACCGCGGGCTAAGTTAGCACAGTGCCATCTAGCGGATGCGGAGTTTCAGTCTGGCGTTGTAAGGGTGGTTAGTGATAGGGGGCTTTTGATCGCCGACCCGGCGTGGGGTGGTGTTTCGCAGTTGGGGTACGATCCATCCAAAATACAATTCAGTCGGCCGTGTGGTGTAGTGGTTCGAAATGAGTTCGAAACGGACTACTATTCCGGAGGTTGCGGGTTCGATTCCCGCACAGTACAAACATTTGTGTGCATGAACATATTTTGTTTGTATTGGACTGGGTGTTTTCTATGTATAATAAGTATGTATTTACAAAAAAAAGTATTTAAGTATGTTTATATCCGTTGTCTAGTACCCATAGTACAAGCTTTGCTTAGTTTGGGACTAGAAGCGCAGTGTAAAATGTCCAAGGATATTTATATTTTATTTATTAATTAGACAACAATTTACACTTACCTACATTTTTAAATATAGTCTAACGTTATTTTAAACGTTTATTTTCGGCATTCAAAAGTAATTTAAATAAGGTTTTAAATATTGACAAACTTTCAATTTTCCCATTAAACAACAGATTTAATTGGAATGAAATGTCACAAAGTTAATGAAAGCCTATTTAATAATAATAATACCTACTTACGAATCTTAGTAATCTTACAAATATTATAAATGCGAAAGTTTATGGATGTCTGGATGACAACATGTTTGTTATTCTTTCACGCAAAAACTACTGAACGAATTTTGATGAAACTTTACAGTATTATTGGATGTAACCCAGAATAAGATATATACAAAGATTTAAATTATGACGATCTGTGACAAACTTAATTTCACGCGAGTGGAGCCGCGGAAAAAAGCTAGTGCACTATAAAGGCTTCCATGATGATGTTTGTTACCGACATGATCATAGAACGATGTCCAATACAGGGTGGAATTTTGTAATGCTACCTGGAGGGAAACTACTCTTAATATTGTAGACATAATTTTTGTCTCAAAGAAAACATGCCTTTATTTTTGAAAAGAAATAGAACTGCATTCAAAGATTTCCAAAAATTTGCTTGCCACACCCCGGAATCGAACCAACTAAAATCTGTTAAAAATTACACCCTGTATTTTTATTACATCGATCGTTGGGGTTAAGTATAAGGATAAAATCTCTTTAACAAACTTGATAAATTAAATCAAAGGAAAACCATGAAATCGTAAATTATTTTAATTATGTGCAGAAAATTGTATGGTAATAATATGGTAGTGAATTTTCAAAAAATTTCGAAAATCTTTGAATGCAGTTATCTTTCTTTTCAAAAATAAAGGAATGTTTTCTTTGAGTAAAATTTTCTATCTACAGTATTAAGAGTACTTTCCCTCCAGGTGGCATTACAAAATTCCACCCTGTATTCTTAGACTAGCATAAAGTCGAGTATTTACTACTCGTGCTAGCCTCCAAAAATTAATGATTGTTGAAGATGGGCTTTATGTGGCCCTCTGAAGTAATGGTGAGAGCAGAATGGCCAGACTTTAAGGACAGGAAAAAAGCAAACGATACCGCAGGCTAAGTCAGCACAGTGCCATCTAGCGGATGCGGAGTTTCAGTCCGGCGTTGTAAACCCTCTATCACCCGATAGAGGGCTTTTGATCGTCGACGCGGGGTGGTGTTTCGCCAAGGATTACAATATTTCTTTAATAAGGAATGGTTGTGTTTTATAACATTACTAGCTTTCCGCCCGCAGCTTCGCCCGCGTGGAATTTTGACTGTCACAGAAAAAATTTATCGCGCGCGTCCCTGTTTCAAAAACCGGAATAAAAACTATCCTATGTCCTTTCCCGGGACTCAAACTATCTCTATGCCAAATTTCATCAAAATCGGTTCAGTGGTTAAGGCGTGAAAGAGAGACAGACAGACAGACAGAGTTACTTTTGCATATTAGTATAGATTGTATAGTAAACCTACTTAATCAGTCAAAGGTTTCCACATTTATTTCTAACTAAAGTTATAAATTAAAATTGATTCAGTTGTACAAGAGTAAAAATGTACCTAATTAACAAACAGAGTTATTTTCTCGATTAGAAAAATAACATGTTTTTTAAAAATGAAAATAGACAAAAAATTCAGTGGGACGAATCCAGAACGAAAGATTTTTTTAATTCAGTGTTTCGTCCCAGTGGGCTCGCGCATTGAGGGTTATGTTGCCTCCACCCATTGGAGTTGTTTTCCGAGTACATTTGATATTGCTCTATTTCAAATTGGTAGGATTGAAAAATACCGTTGTAAAAACCCGGCCAAATTCGAGTCGGGCTCGCGGATTGCGGGTTTGTATACTGAACGCTTTTTGATAACGTTGTTTTCCGAGTACATATTTTTGATATTGATCTATTGAAATAATTTGTGCGGATTCAAAAATGTATATTGTAGTCGCAGTACTTAATACACGTTCGTTTCTTATCACTCTTCCCTTGCCGAATTGCGATGCATGATAAGTATTTGTTGACGACTTGACTTGATTTTTGATTATGTTGATTTCTGTGTTAGAGTTAGAAGCTTATCAATTAGTATTTAGTAGGTAAATTATGTAAATTAATTCCAACTTGATATTTCCATGCGTAAAAAGTATTAAAGAACTACTGAAAAACAGAGTGCAAATTAAGGATTCCTTCTTACCTTTTGAGTTATTCCGGAACCCTACACGCGAAGCTAAATTTAATCTGGTGTGTATAGACATGTAAATATTTACTTAAGTGTCTCTCATTTTGGGGAATTACTGCCTTTATAAGATTACTGTTCGGTAAGTACTTGCTTAAAAAACATTATTTGTTTGTCATGGCTAATCTCAAGACAAGTATAAAGTAATTTCGACGGGCTTCGAATCAGACGTGATACGAGTTAGTCATTTTAATGCAAATATATGTTGAGACGACAGTGCATTATGATAAAGTACTAATCTTAAGTAGGTACTTAATAAATGTTATTTTCCACAAAAATGTGTAGGCTGATCTGCTGTAGGTATACGGTGTAGACAAGTCATTTAGTAGATCGCAACACAACACACAAGGTGGGCAGACGACCTCATAAAGGTAGCAAGCGCTTGGGGCAGGGCGCTACCAACCGCATAATGTTTAACAGTGGACGTTCAGTGGCTGAAATGATGATGATGATGATCATGATGATGATGATGATGATGATGAGCGAGTGAGAGCACATGCGCAGCAAGGGCTGTGAAGTTTGTAGATGTCATCTTACACTAATTATCGTTTTAAGAGATCGACAAAATGTCATTATTATACTAGATTTGAAGTTATTTTGCGACTTTGCATTTACGGTACAATAATTTTTATTCTGAACAGCTTGTCTAGTTTCTAGTTTCTTTAGTAACGTGAAATTGTGAACTCTGTCAGTTTATAATATAACGCGTTAGATTGTAAACTAACAGTGGGTTAGGTTAGGTTAGATTGTAATTTAACTACGTCAGATTATAATCTGACGGAATTCACAATTTTACGGTGACATATTACATGAAAACCTTTGATTAACTATCTTTTGTACTGAAAATGTATTTTTATTATGAAACCCGTTACCGTGAAATGCAGAAGACTTTGGTCTGGATTAACGGAAGCTTTTAAATTGTGCTTTTTAATCATAATATTATATCCGTGTAACATGAAAGATATATTGCAGCAATTTTTTCAGATAAAAATCTCTGATGAGTTTTTGAAAACATCTAATATTCTGCGACAAATCTATAATAATATTATAAATGCGAAAGTAACTCTGGCTGTCTGTCTGTCTCTCTTTCACGCCTAAACCACTGAAACGATTTTGATGTTTGGCATAGAGATAGTTTGAGTCCCGGGAAAGGACATAGGATTTTTATCCCGGTTTTTGAAACAGGGACGCGCGCGATAAAGTTTTTCTGTGACAGACAAAATTCCAAGCGGGCGAAGCCGCGGGCGGAAAGCTAGTATTAAATAATTGCAGTTACATTACAAGCCTTTTCAGCTACTCTAGACTACGTATTTCAAGACGACCCAAGACATGTTTAGACATGCATACATGGGTGGTCAAAGCTTTGAACATTATTGAAACATGAAAGCAAGTTCCTCACAACGTCAGCAAACAAACTTGTCGACCATTCGACGTAAGATGTTATATACAGGGTGGAATTTTGTAATGCGACCTGAAGGGAAAGTACTCTTAATACTGTAGATAGAAAATTTTACTTAAAGAAAACATTCATTTATTTTTGAATAGAAATAGACCCTGTATTTTTATTGCATCGATAGTTAGGGTTAAGTATAAGGATGATATCTCTCAAACAAACTTGATAAATCAAATGAAAGGAAATCCATGAAATCTTAAATTATTGTAATTATTAACAGAAAATTGTATGGTATGGTGGAAAATTTTCGAAAATTTTTCGAAAATCTTTGAATGTAGTTCCCTTTCTTTTCAAAAATAAAGGAATTATAAAGAAAAATTTCTTTGAGTAAAATTTTCTATCTACAGTATTAAGGGCACTTTCCCTCCAGGTGGCATTACAAAATTCCACCCTGTATTTGCAGTGATGTATGCATTTCTGGTTGCCAAAGCAATACCATCTTGACAAATAGCTGTCTTTATAGTGAATCTAGTTCTCAGTATCAGTACGTATCACAGGGATGTTATGGATATCCGTAACCGTAGCCGAAACTATCGGATATCCGAAATAAAAAATATCCGTAACCGTAACTGAAACCGTTTCAAAAGTTTCGGATAGTTTCGGATAAAGGCGAGTCGAAGAATCTTAATATTTTTAATATTTGTTACTTGTTAAAAAAACTTAAAAAAGTATTAAACTATTACTAAAATCAAATTGAAAATGACCGTTTTTGACAGTTTATGACTTGTTTTTGACAGTTTATGACTTGTTCTTGCCGTTTTTGACCGTTTTTGACCAATTTGACCGTACATGACGGTCAATCAAATTCAGCCGCTTTGGTCATTTTCAACACTACAGAAGTGTACAACAAGCTAATACTGTATCTTGCGTACTTGTAATATGTGCTATTTTGCAGTGTAATCTGAGCAGCCGACTGTTCAAGAAACATTATGAAAATGCGTTTTCCGAAACCAATTGTGATGATTTATGTCAAATAATTTGCTATTGTTTCAATGACAGCCGTATTGATTTGTTGTTATTGTTATTCTAATCATCTATGAAGATTAGCTGACCGTTCTTGTGGAAAAAAAATCGTAAACACTCATTGTGCCAGTTTTTACTTTTGACTAGTTTTTACTATTTTAGTTTTTTTTTTGCTGTAGAGTTTATACAGCCCGGGCAATATCCCGAATAACAAAATAACCGTGAGTCGTAGAGTGCCTCTAACTCTAAAAAATATTAATATAGCATATATTATATGAAAAAATATTTTGCGACCCCCCGACCTTTCCCTTTTTTTTTCATGCATTTTTAATGTTACAAAGATGTTGTAGGGACCGAATACTATACAACATTTATGCATTTGCATAATTAGATTTCTGATAGATCTACGAGTAAGTATGTATTTTCATAATTAATTGTATTTTAATAAGGTCGTTTTGACGACCTCTCGCGACCCCCCTGTAGAGACTTGGCGACCCCCCAGGACCTACCAGGACCTATAGTAATCATTTCAATTCAGGCACTTAAAACTGCCTACAATCTGCAATTTACCTTGTACACATGTTTCAACAGACAGATCAATAGATTGTTAATGATTACAAACGTTAATTATTGCATTGCGTTGTTCACATCCCGCCGTGTGTGCTTGCTTTGTAAAATCATATTCAACAAGCCACTCTAACAGGACGCATGCAGCGGCGAATTCCTATAATTATAGCGTTTGAACATCGTATATTGGATCAGTCGAAGTTCCCCTTATTAATTTGATATCAATGCCAATCAATTAGCACAGGAATTGTCATAAAGCCGTGCATCTGATGAAAATAGGGTTGCCACATAGACACTTACCAATCCCGGACTATTCACGCACAACGGTGTCGGGTCGTGGTTATACAGGGTGTTAGGTAAATGGGTATATGAGCCGACACTAGCCCATGTTAACATGGGCATATAAATGGTATGGTGAAGTCAGAAAATCGATATCTTCATTTTAATTATTTTAATGTTCATACAAATCGGATTTTATAAAATTTATTTTGTATGAAAATTTAAAAAAATAAAATGATGATATCAAATTTCTGACTTCACCATACCATTTATATGCCCATGTTAACATGGGCTAGTGTCGGCTCATATACCCATTTACCTAACACCCTGTAGTAAAAATCTTATTTTTTTGTTTCGAGGGGTACTTTTTTGTGTTTGAAAAGAACAATGCTATTTATTCTCTACTATGCTATTATAATATATGCTATTTATACTGTTGGCGACAGATCTGGTAACACCGATGCTAGGCTTTAGTTTTTGGACTCGAGTCTAGCAACGGTGTTAGCCATATTTTTTTTATATGTGTGCTTTTCTAATACGTTGGTTTCTGTTGGGTTTATTTTATGTGATCTAAAATATTGTTTTTCTCAAACTTAACAGCATTTATTGCTGTAGTAACACGTACTTTTGTTAGATAGATATGTAAGTAAAAGGACTCACAGACAGGCCAGCCGTGTCATTCGTTGTTGGTTTATTTTGTCACAAAACTAGTAGGTTTTCGGAATGCGGTACTATAAGGTATAATTACTGGACACGGGACAAGACGGGAAATTCCGGGACAATCCCGCCTTTCCCGGCCATTTGGCAACCCTAGCAATGTTATTCGAAGCGCCGGCAGCGAACTTGTATAGCGCGAAGTTTTTTTTTGCAACAAAACTTTGAGTGCTTTTCTAATGAAATAAAACGTATTAAAAGAGGACGACTTTCGAACTGAGGTTCCGTACTTCCGTTTCCTCATTCGTCCCAGCTGTAGAGCTGTTTTCTAGCCCTACTTTTCTTTCACTATATCGAATCGGAAATATTGTCTTTCTAGGCCTATACTGATTTTTTTATTTAAGCAAACACACTTTGCACGACTTTAAATGACGTGAACCCCTTAACTCACTGTAAATATTGATTAAGTGTTTTCAGATTTTTCTCTTTATCGATAGTGCCTATTGTAAGAACCAATTAGGTACTCGTAGTTACCTAATTGGTTCTTACAATAGGCACTATCGATTTTGATCAGTTTAATTCCTTTTTTCCTTTTGAGTATTTAATTAAAAGATCTGCTAAAAGTCTAGATGTAAGCCTCTTGGTTGAAACAGTTAACTGAACGCCAGACCTACGTCATTTTATAAAAGCTGAAAATTTGTCAACGTATGCTCCCAATATAGGCTCAAGGCTGTGTATGATATAGGTTTCAATGTTGGTGCATCATGAAGTTTGGGACATCGTGGCTTCGGCAGCTACCCTAAAAAGATTGTCTGGCAAGGAGTTGGAACGGTCAAAACTGTCTGGCTGATGAGGAAACGACTTCTAATTATTGCCCAAATATTATTATCCTACTCGTACTTACCAATATTATAAATGCGAAAGTTTGTAATGATGTCTGGATGTTTCACGCAAAAATCACTGAACCGATTTTAATGACACTTTACAGTATTATTTTTTATAACCCAGAATAATGAAAATGACGATCTGTGACCAACTAAATTTCACGCGGGTGAAGCCGCGGGCAAAAGCTAGTTTTAATATAAAAAAACAGCTTTTATTTTCTTTATTATCATCCCCGTTTAGCATAATTTTATGGTAAATGACACCGGTAGACTTTCATTAAAAGCTATAAAGAAACTCAATTTGTGTGGCATTATTCTAAGACAGCCATTGCTGCGACACTAAGTTTGTGTTTGTTAGAGTAACATCCTGCTACCAAGAAAAGCCTTTTACTTTTACCGTCTCCGGTATTTGCCACAGTAATTAATAAGAATACCGGTATTTTAATAATACATTCCTGGCAGTCCGGAAGAAAGTTGCAGTTAATTTCCGGTAGTTCTTTAGAAGTGAACCTATATTAATCAATCTGGAAGAAGTCTTTGATACAATACTGTGAAGTATATTATATTGTTTATACAGGTTGTCCCAAAATTTGCACGTCACACTGACACCAGAGGTAAATGAGCTTTTAAGACCCATCTAACAATTATATTCAGTCCATTTTTAAAAATAACTAATACGAGTCAATTTCAAAACTCATGAAACTTTTCTATGGAAATGAATAAATATTTTTCTATGGACATATTAAGCTTGTTCGATAGTCTAAGACTCAACTACCTCCAGTGACAGTGTGACATGCTAATTTTGGGACACCCTGTATATTGTAACCCCAGAGTAGCTTTTAAGAGGGTTAATTACTGCCAAGAAAAGCCTTTTAGCACTACCGATAATCAGTACCACAGTAATTAATAAGAATACCCATATTATATTATTACGGTCCCGGATATCTAAAAGAAGGCATCTATGTATAAGGTCTGGGACCAAGTCGCCACCTCCTAATTTCCGGTAAGTAGTTCTTTGAAGATGCAATTCCTACTGATGTTAAACAAACTTAAATAAGTCTTTTAAATATGTATAACTAGCGGCCGCCCGCGACTTCGTACGCGTGGATCCCGTTTTACCCCCTTAGGGATGGAGTTTCATAAAATCCTTTCTTAGCGGATGCCTACGTCATAACATCTACCTGCATTCCAAATTTCAACCCGATCTGTCCAGTGGTTTGGGCTGTGCGTTGATAGATCACTATGTCAGTCAGTCAGTCATTCAGTCAGTCAGTCAGTCAGTCAGTCAGTCAGTCACCTTTGAGTTATTTATATATAGAATACGTTGTATTGATTGTATATAGGGAATATTATTAAGTTGTTGTTGTACTCACTCAATGTCATTTAAACGTAAAATACAGTCCTTAATTAGATTAATTAGTTCAAAGATATCAATGACATTGGTAACTCAAGAAATAGAGCCTAGAGATTTTAATTGCCGTCGGATCAATAAGTCCAGTAGGTATCTACAAACTACATTATTTGGGAGATATTGTTTGAGGGCAATAAAACTTATAAAACTCATTTATTTTGCAAATAGGCTTTTAAAAAGCACATTTACACGTCCCAGTATTAACCCTACCACTGCTTCGGGACAATAAATGGACCAGTGCTGAGAAGAAGCAGCGCAAGAAACTCAGTCACTATTAATAAATTGCACTTATGTGTAACGAAATTTCACTGATCTCTTCAAATCAACCGAACATTTACAAATGACTATGCTCTTCACAATCTAAAACCTGAAAATATGATTCTAGTTTAAAAATGCCTTTTCAGCAAATTCAATAAAGTACCTCATAACAAAATGACAACAGACTGTGAAATAAATTAATACATTACGCTAGAATGGCTAAAATCAAGCATCAAAATATTCAGTCAAAACCTGCCAAACAAAACGTATGAATACCTTTCATTTTAGCGTCACCATGTCGGACGACCACTGTAAACATAGACGGACGAATTTAATTATCCGTTATTAAGTAGCCCTTTGTGAAATGTGTCAGTTTAATAGTCAGTTAAAAAAAAAAAAAAATAATATGCAGCATGTAAAATTTCGGCCAAACCAACGCGTGCAGCCCGTAAAAAGCAATTAGATAGAGAACGCGGGCTGCAAGCGTTGGTTTGGCTGAACCTTAGGCGGCACTTATAAAGACGATGGTCATTGGGGCAAATTTCTCGAGTGGCAACCACGGGCTGGAAGACGTAGACGCAGGCCTCCTACTAGGTGGACCGACGCTCTGATAAAGGTCGCGGGGAGAGCCTGGATGCGGGCAGCGCAGGACCGTTCATTATGGAAAACCTTGGGGGAGGCCTTTGTGCCAGCAGTGAACGTCATTTGGCTGAACGGATAGCGGAGTAATTAAAAACAATCCTAATTGATGAAATTGAGAGCGCGGTCGTATTGTCCATTGTACGCTCGGTTGGATGAATCTGTTGATGTGTCTGTCTGTAAAATTGTACCTGTAGCTTTGTACGTTATCATTTTTCAGTGACATAGGTAACGTGCTATCAATGGGTTTTAATTTGTAACTTCTCACCGAGTTCAAATAGGTAGGTAACATGTCTAAGGCTGAGTTGCACCACCTTATTTTAACCGTAACAATAACACTAACCGGTGCTTTTTGTATGGAGTTTGACCTTTGCTTTTGACGTTTGTCAAAGTTAAAGTAAGATGCAATGGCGCAACTCAGTCTAAGACCTCTCATTTTCATCCAGAAGTTTGGTCAAGCTACGAGTATACGTTTTATGATCCATTCTGTACGTAACCATTTTTTTTTCAGGTTTGTTACAATACAATTTCATAGCTATTTCATCATCCATATTCGTAAACTAATCAAATTTAGTACAAAAATTGATCGAATAAAATAGGAACCATATCAAAGGCTCAGACCAATCGGCCAAAAGGGTCGCATGCATTCTGTTTTGTGGTACTGGAATAAATCGGGTATTGCAAAATATGTTATCCATCCCCATAATATGTTTCAAAATTTATTGAATCGTCTAACGGGGAGACGTTGAGTGCGTTTGGAACTGAAATGTAAAGGATTTGCCACACTGGATGCGATCTGCGGTCAAATACAAAATAGTTTACAAAATTGTGTAAGGGTTTCGATTGGGGTTTTCTTTTAAGTAAAAGTTCCATACAATGATTTACATTAAGAAGTTATACAGGTAGGAAATACAATGCATATTATTATCTATTGACTTATTTTATTTTACAAGTAGGATCTGAAAATATCGTGTGCCCGCGAATTTGCTGTGTGAGAAGTTTGTGTGTGTGGTTATTATGTAGTAGTGATTCAGGTCAAAGTGAACGTAGCCCCATGTCACAACATTGTTGGTCAGGGCAATCGCTCAGGGGTCTAGGCAAAATATTTGTTCGTTCGTGATAAGGCATTCTGTCAACGGTGCAGCCTTCCTCAAGTATTTCCATAACGACTGGTCCTGTGCTACAAAATGTATAGAGACTGATAATTTTGATCATACATGACGCGAGCTGCGTTCAGTTTGACCTGACCGCTGACCGCAGACCGCAGAACACATCCAGTGTGGCAAATCCTTTAAACGTCGAAACGAGAGACGAGACAATACACAGGATCATATGTCGGCTTGTCGGTATAAAATCGAAGAATATTTTGCATTTTAAAGGACGGCATTCCATTCTGCTTTGATGCCTGTTTCGTTTTGAAGTCCATTGGGGAAAGTTAGACATAGTAATTAATTTTTTTCTGGCTTTAAGAGTCGCATCTCGATCTTAATATTTTTAAAATAACTTGAATAAATCAAATTGCCTAAGAAGGGAATCGAACCCGAGACCTTTCGCTTGCCGGGCGACTGGTCTTCCATCTGAGTTAAGAACTTAGGATGAACCCGTCGAAATTTTCAAGTGTAATAATACGCTGTTACGGCCAAGTGTTGGGATGGAAGAACAGTCGCCTGGCAATCGAAAGGTCGTGGGTTCGATTCCCACCTTAGGCAGATAATTTTTTTTCCAATCAACCTCGAAATAACATATCAAATTCATAAAAACATTTCGGCGAAAAATCACTGCTGGATAAAACTCAAACAGAAGCCGCCGAAATCCATTTAAAGGCTAAAAAAACAGACAAATTCATAGCGGTTTCGCAATATCATGTTACATGAAGCTTTATTGTTCGCGATTATCGAGGATTCATAAAATATTAACTGAATAAAACTATGGTTCACTAGCTATGTCCGCGACTTCGCACGCTTCAAAACAGTTTTAGTGATTCCCATTTTGTAACACTTTCGCCGCTCCGCCCCTAATGGTTTTAGGGTGATGTTTAGCCTAAAATCTTCCTCGATAAGGTAGTTCCTGAGTTTAACGGGTTCAAGCAAACGAACGTTTAGAAAACGATGTAAGTATACATTATAAACGCGAAATATCACTCACTGATTAATCACAAAATCTTAGAAACTATAATAGCTACAAACTTGTTTGGCGGGTTGGTTCTTATAGGGTGTAGACATCCTCTAAGAACGGATTTTACGAAACTTCATCCCTAAGGGATGGGCACGAAATCGCGGGCTGGCCGCTTTTAACTCGTTCGTTCGTTTCAGCCGAAAGACGTCCACTGCTGGACAAAGGCCTCCTCCAAGGATTTCCACAAAGACCGGTCCTGCGCCGTTCGCATCCAGGCACCTCCCGCGACCTTCACCAGATCGTCAGTCCACCTAGTCCGCTTTTAATTATTATTATTTTAATTTGCCCATTCGAATCTGACTGAAACAATGTTTAAGCCTAAAAGTTTTCCCGTCAAGACTACTATAGGTGCCTTTTAAATAAACAACTTGAAAAAATCGAACTGCCTAAGGCGGGACTCAAACCCACGACCTTCCGCTTGCCGAGCGACTGTTCTTCAAAAGTTCAACAGTACTACCTACCTACCCAACATTGATGAAATAAAACGCGGCCATAACAGCATACACTTGAAAATTTCTACAAGTTCATCATCCAGTGTCTAAGTAGCTCAGTTGGAAAAGCATTCGCCCGGCAAGCGGAAGGTCGTGGGTTCCGCCTTAGGCAGTTCGTTTTTTTCAAGTTGTTTATTTAAAATTTAGTTTGAGAAGCGACTCTATTCGTGAATAAATTTTAATTACTATAGGGTACCCACCCTCTTGAAATTAATATTGTTGCCTGTCTGAAAACCATTACCTTACTACTACCGAACCTTAACTTCGAACTCCTCCTATGTTCTTCTAATTAATTTCTGGTCAATGACAGTTTAAATTTCCCCCGGGACAAGCTTGACCTTCACTGGTTAGGTTTTATTGGCGGTCAAGCTGTAGATCCAGGCTACACAGGAGTTGCAGCGGTGGGAACGAGAGGTGGAAATAGCCCCGTTTGCCTAAAAACCATTGACTGCGGAATTTTCAGCCGGAGAGTAAAAAAACAGATTAATCCAATACTGTTTAATGGCCAGTGGTTCGCGGGTCTGTCAACAAAACTATCTATAGTCAATAGTGCGAATCCAAGCTATCTACAGTCAATAGTGCGAATCCAGCCGGGGTCAAGTTATCTGATCGCAAATATTTGTACGGAGTCATGGACTGTGCTGCTGTATTGTAGGTGGTAACTGATACCTATGTTAATCCATTAGTTTGCCACTAGAGTACCTACAATATCCACTCGTACAATTCTCTGCTCAGTTTGGACCTGGGGAATTTATACAGGGTGGCCAGGGAGTTGACGTTCAAAGCCAAAATTTAGATTCCTTACATCAAGGTGTATCTAAATCACCCTTATGTATGTTCTACGATTTTGCTTAGTTTAGGGGATATAATTAATTTTGTGATTTATCCTTAACTATCACCGGTATCACGATTTTTAATTTTTTTCTCACTTTGGCGAGCACTTGTAGTTTGTTTTTACTTACTTACGCTAGAGAAGCTTCCAAAGTGAGAAAATAGCTAAAACCAACCATAAGATAAAGACAAATAAGGGATAAGGATAAATCACAAAATTAGCTCTATCTCCTAAACCAAGCAAAACCGTAGAAGAATCTAAATTTTAGCTTTGAACGTCAACTGCCTGGCCACCCTGTATAATGACCACCTGATCATGAATGGTTATGCAATGTATCCGTGTTTGCGTATGCCCGTATTCACAAACATTACTATTAAGTCCCACAGTGCGCGTGGACGCACAGGGTGACACACGAACCAATCACAGAGCTCTATTCAAGACTGTGCGTTTAATTTGCTGCTTCACTTATGAAAGCGTCGTTTGTGAATAAGGGCATTAAACATTTATACCTTTAAGTAGTACGAAATAAACCCATTCTCTATAAGTTTGGATCTTCGATTAAGAAAGTCATCTTCATCAGAGGTGGAACTGTAAAGCAATCGTAATCAATTGACAGTTCATAACGTACGATAAAGTCAGTTAAACAAAGCGTTTGACAGAATAATAGTACGTTATGAACTGTCAAATGATAACGATTGCTTTACACAATTCCACCTGTGGTTCCGAGCATAGCACGCTCCATCGAAATCGGGACATGTCCCATTGAAATATAGATACTTGGCCACTCTACCCGCCACACTATCGCATGTCTAGATGCGAGGATATAATTATTTGTTTAGTGTCAGTAAAAACTTATGAGAAAAAGAGGTTTAAGTAGGTTATAATGGCAGCGTCATTAGCATTACACGAAATTGATGCATAATGTTTACTCAACAAAGATTACGACTTATAAATAGATAAGTCGGTGAATAACGTGTCCAAATAGACTAACACAAACTCTGAATAAGCAAACCACTTCTTTTTTATGAAACACTCGTACGAATGATGTGAATCATCTTATCTAAGTACTTAGAGTAGGCGCACACCGTTGATTTTTCGTCGGCCGATAGTTTAGTCGGGCAGTTGATCAGTATGGGCATGTATGGGAGTGCGCACACTACGCCGATTCGATTTGGCTGATTCTTCATACAATTTAAAATCGGGCACAACTATCGGCCAACTAAAAATCAACGGTGTGCGCCTACTCTTAGCCTTTTTACCGCAATGAGGATTTTGACACGCGTGCGGATGTGGTCCGCGTGCGTGTAAAATCACGCTGCTGGTTGCACGCAGGACAAAGATTTTGTATTGTACTAGCGGCCGCCCGCGACTTCGTACGCGTGGATCCCGTTTTACCCCCTTAGGGGTGGAGTTTCGTAAAATCCTTTCTTAGCGGATGCCTACGTCATAACATCTACCTGCATGCCAAATTTCAGTCCAGTGGCTGTGCGTGGATAGATTACTATCTCAGTCAGTCACCTTTGAGTTATTATGTTTAGATGAAATGCGGACAGCCCGCATGCGGATTAAATCCAAACGCGTGCTAAAATCCGCATCACCGGAAAAATGCACTAAGGATGGATTGATATTGCGAATGAAATGTTCTTTGAAAGATATTAATTAATAAAATGGTTTTCAGGGGAAATCAATTAAGTGGAATGGAAAACATAAATGTATTTTTATAAAGGACGAGCACACAACGTTTGTGGAATATGATATAATACTTTACAAATTAATCCCTTAATCCCATTGTCTGTTGTATTTATCAATTTAATATTGTACTTAATATTGTGTTGCTTGTAATATTTAGTCACCATGTAGCTAGCACTTTATTATTGTCAGCCAGACCCAGACCAAAACTATAGAACTATTTTCGCTCTTATAGATTTTCGAAGGACCATGTTAATTTAATTACTAAGTAAGGGTGGGTTGCACCAACTTACTTTGACCGTAACTTTAACAATAACCGGTGCTTTTTATATGGAGTTTGACAGATTTTTGACGTTTGTCAAAGTTAAAGTATGATGGTGCAACTCAGCCTAAGAGTGTTTAATATAACTAGCGGCCGCCCGCGACTTCGTACGCGTGGATCCCGTTTTACCCCCTTCATCTATCTTACGCGGTTTAGATTTTTTTATACAAAAGGATTTTCCGCTAATTTCCGTTTTTCGGAAAGGTTTCACCATTCTTTAGGAAGTCGTCATATAAAACAAGTCGGTCATAATAAATAAGAAAAAGAAAAGTTTGCCATGGAAGGTTTCCCTCTGTACTTACCCTCAATGTTGCGTTAAGAAAACAGAGTTTAATATACAGGGCGGAATTTTGAAATGCCACCTGGAGGGAAAGTGCTCTTAATACTGTACATAGAAAATTTTACTCAAAGAAAACATTCCCTTATTTTTGAAAAGAAACAGATCTGCATTTAAAGATTTATAAAAATTTGCTGGCAACAACCGGGAATCGAACCAACTAAAATCTGTTAAAAATTACATCCTGTATTTTTATTGCATCGATCGTTGGGGTTAAGTATAAGGATAAAATCTCTCTAATAAACTTAATACATTAAATGAAATGACCATGAAATCTTAAATTATTTTAATTATTTACAGAAAATTGTATGCTTTGGTGGTGAATTTTCGGAAATTTTTGAAGGAAGTTCTGTTCCTTTTCAAAAATAAAGAAAGAAAGAAAGAAAGAAAGAAAATCTTTATTTGACAACAACAATAGTAGAAAATAGATACATTCATTTTAGAACACAAACATCAAAAAGGAGAAAGAAAAAAGGAAAAAATAATAATAAAGTTGTCAAAAAGGCCACCCACTCAGTAACGTCTTGGCCCGTTGACCAAGACACTGATTTTCAGTGGGCGCCTTTTTGTACGTAGGGGCATTCAATTAAATTGAATTAATAAAGGAATGTTTTCTTTGAGTAAAATTTTCTATCTACAGTATTAAGAGTACTTTCCCTCCAGGTGGCATTACAAAATACCACCCTGTATAATGGAGGGCAGTTGAACAGAAAGTATACCTACATACTGATCGACTATATTATAGTAATCAGAGGGCGTAGTGTGAGTTTATATCAAACGCATTCGATATCTACTGCGTTATAAAAATACATGAACATTTAGTTCGGAATGATCGCCATCCGACGCGGTCTGCACGCGTTGCTTTGGCTCGAGCTTTAGGCTGAGTTGCACCACCTAACTTTGACCGTAACTATAATGATAACCCGTGTTTTTTGTACGGTTTGACAGATTTTGTCAGACGTTTGTCAAAGTTAAAGTAAGATGGTACAACCCAACCTTAGTATTCCCGCAGATTTATCCAAAAATTAATCAGGCTGCTAATTTATAATCGGCTGATACCTTTGTGTGTACGACCAGTACGACGTTGTACATACTTTCCGATAAAAATATGTAGTGTGCGGGGGACTCTATACTGAATAAATCTAGCATTGTTTTAGTATTGTGAAGTGAAATATTTGAAAATACTGTAACACTTTGAATTCAAACGCGCATCGAGTGTCAAGAGATTTTTCGTAAGAAACATTTGCCAAGAGACCGACATCTTGAAGCGTGTTTGACGCGAAGAGTGTAGACTAACCCCTCGCGGGAATAAATAAAACTAACATATCTGTTGTATAAGTATTTCAAAACAAGGTTCAAAACTAGGTCTTGTTTCAAGAACAGATTGAGGATTTCTATTGGCCGAATTTCGTCCATTTCGTCCAATGGGACGTCCATCCACAAGGTGGACCGACGACATCGTAAAGATAGCAGGGAAGCGCTGGACACAGGCCGCTACCAATCGATCAACATGGAAAGCATTGGGGGAGGCCTATGTTCAGCAGTGGACGTCCTATGGTTGAAATGATGATGAGGATGATGATGATTGGCCGAATTTCATTATTTAGACGTACCTACCACAGGAAACTGGGAGTAAGATAAGTATGAATCGAGTTTTGTAATGTATAATAATGAATTGCTGTGCGTTAGTCTCGCTAAAACTCGTGAACGGCTGGACCGATTTGGCTGACTTTGGAAAATTACGAGTTCCACGCGTACACAGTCGCGAGCATAGCTGGTGTTCAATATATCACTTGACATCAAGTTTTCTGTCAAATTTCATACAAAATACACCGGTTATCGTTATACTCACGATTAAAGTTAGGTGGTGCAACTCAGCCTTATTGTTAACTAGCTTTTGCCCGCGGCTTCACCCGCTTGAAATTTAGTTTGTCCCAGATCGTCATAAATTATAACCCATACTTACAGGGTGGAATTTTGTATTGCCACCTGGAGGGAAAATACTCTTGATATTGTAGTTTATATATTTTTTATCAAAGAAAACATTCCTTTATTTTTTAAGAAAAACAGAACTGCATTCAAAGATTTCCAATAATTTGCTAGCCACACTCGGGAATATAAACCAACTAAAATCTGTTAAAAATTACATCCTGTATTTTTATTACATCGATCGTTAGGGTTAAGTATAAGGATGAAAGTTTGTTAGACAACAAACATGGTAAATCAAATGAAAGGAAAACCATGAAATCTTAAATTATTTTAATTATATTACAGAAAATTGCATGGTATGGTAGTGAATTTTGGAAAAAAAATCGAAAATCTTTTAATTCTTTCAGTAAAATGTTGTATCTAAAGTATTAAGAGTACTTTCCCTCCAGGTGGCATTACAAAATTCCACCCTGTATGTTATTCTGGGTTATAAAGAATTTTCCTGTAAAGTTTAATCAAAATCCGTTCAGTAGTTCTTGCGTGAAAGAGTAACAAACATGTTGACATCCAAACTTTCGCATTTATAATATTAGTAGGATTATTGTTCAGACTAATTATTGCTGTTATCGTTCAATGACCTCATTTTTCTTGATGCAAAAATCAATCGAGAGTAGGTAAGTACCTACCTACCTTTAATAAAATAATGCCTTAAAAAAGTTCGAGGTAGCATTATTTGAAATATTTTTTTTAAATTAATGTTTGCCAATTGCAAGCTTATTAAAATTTAAAACCAACGGTTTTCATGATTAAAACACTAGCTAAGTAGGCACTACTTAACAGCCTAGCACAGCATGATCCTATAGCTACAGTCAGCATCTATTAGTTGTGACACCCAGAGTGGCCAAAAAGTTGATAAACACAACCTTATTCCAATTGTAAAAAAGACGTGTTGCGAACTTTTTGGCTACCTTGGGTGTCACAAACTACGTGCTGACTGTACATAGGTAGTATAGTACCAATAAAATATTGTTTACACAATACATCTAAATTATTATTAAGAAACAAATTAAGAGGTCTAATAGCAAGTTCTTTTGCGATGCTATTAATTTTAATAAACATTATTGAAAACCGTTTCCCGTTTGGAATTCGGAGAGCGTACGACTAAACTGTCAATATTACTGAAATTAATGAGTTTAAAATGTAATCAAAATGTAGCTTTCCACTTTCGCATTGCATATTTTTTGTACGAGAAAAACTTAATACGAATCGCCTATATAAGTTATTTTAGCACTAATCCTAATTATTTCAGATTTGGCTCTACCCTCATAAATTCACTATCCTATCCAAAAACTTCACTGTAAACTCGTCGATATTCTCTCGAACTCAAAGCTTAAAATAACACGCTACAACAAATCCTATTTCAAAACTCTTCACTGTATATTCGTCCATATTTCCTCGAAAACAAAGCTTAATCTAGCACGTACCTGCGTGGAGAAGGCGAGGAAGGACATTTTCCTGCGGCCGGCACTCATTGTCACTCGCGGTTCGCGCGCGTCCGATCCCGATGACGTCTGCGCGGAGACTGCGGTAGTGCGTACGCGCAGGTCTGTGGATAAGTACATAATGTAGGCTTTCATAAGTTGCTAGATTTTCCGCTGCGAATTTAGTGGACGTGTTCCACTTAGAGCACCTCCCCTTATAGCCTGGCCTATTCCACTTAGAGCTTCTACCGATATTTTTGGCGATATTTCATCTACCGATATTTTGGGCGATATTAGGGTTCTGTAGATTGTTATTCTGTATTTTTTTAGGGTAGCTCCCCTAAATTTAAAGTGGGGATGATTTTTTTTATATCTTTTACCCCATCGAGTAGGGTATCGTTGGATAGTTCTTTTCAAATGATGAATTTTTCGATTGAGAGATCCGTTTGCAATATGAAAGTTTAAAGTGCCAATGTTTGTTCGAGTAGGGCGTCCCTCTAAAAACTAAACTGTTGGCTTGAAAAATAAGTGGTACAGTTGCTATTTGATCGGGTGCTCTAAGTGGAATACGTCGAGGCGAAGCTCAAAAGTTGCTGCTTTTTGCGATAGTTTAAAGTTGCTTATGAGGCTTTGCAATCTTTGGTTCGTGTATGAAATCGTCTATAATCTTATACTTTTTATATTAAAAGCGTTACTCTTAAAAAATGCACTAAATATGGCCATAATTAGAAGGTTGTCTCGTATTAATTATAGTAACCTTTCTTTTTATGTTTCTTTTATTCACTATTTATTTAAAATAACTGTCATCTCCTCAGGTTATCTGGAAGAAATTGATCTAGCAATAGAACCTCATTATTTTGATGTATTTTTTGCAATTACTCGTATCAATAAAAGTTATTATTCTTTAAATAAATACTGTAATAAGTTTGATTCCGTGCTTTATCGTCGATGGCTAATCAAGTCTGACAGGCTTAACATTTCTCGTAAGACGAAAAACGTTAACTACCCGCGCTTATAGAGATTGGCAATTTACTTATCTAGCGGCCGCCCGCGACTTCGTACGCGTGGTTCCCGTTTTACCCCTTTAGGGGTGGAGTTTCGTAAAATACTTTCTTAGCGGATGCCTACGTCATAACATCTACCTGCATGCCAAATTTCAGCCCGATGCGTCCAGTGGTTTGGGCTGTGCGTTGATAGATCACTATGTCAGTCAGTCAGTCACCTTTGAGTTATATTTATTTAGATGCTGCCATGACCGTCACTATTCCGTTACACACACAACTCACTAATAATTAATTATTATTTAAACAAAATCCTTAGTAGGTAGGTACCTACTTGCAATACCTAAAGAAAAGTTTGGTTTGAACACAATTATTTTCTTAGCCTTATAATAAAGTAAGATATCTTGTTAATATTATAATACCTCCACCTTAGATGTAATCTTCATTTAACACCAAGAGGGACTGAGTTAAAAGAAACTCATTTACAAATTAATAAAACTGGCCAAGCGCGATTCGGGCTCGCAAATTTAGGGTTCCGTACTCTCCATCGCTAAGAAACCATCCGAGTCTGTAGATTTTTTTGTATTTAATTACCTATGTTTGATTAAAACAATTTTTTTTTATGTGACAGGAGGCAAACGAGCAGACGGATCACCTGATGGTGATTACTTACCATCGCCCATAGAATTAGACACCCGCAGACCCGGCGTTACAGGTGCGTACTTAGGTGCGTTAATTTTGCAACCCATTTGCAGTGAGCATTTTTAAAGGATTTATAAATAGAGATTTTTGTCCAAAACCTTTCTCATGATGTTTCACTAGCAATCTCACGATATGTAGGTATCTTGAGACACTCATCATCATTATACATAATATAAGAACATATACCCATGACAACCAAAACAAACGAACTTACGAGTAGGCTAGTTTTCTAAAAAATCTTTTAGTCCGTCAATTACACTATCAAAAAATATTGGCCACGCATATTTTTTATGTCTATCAAACAAGTAATTACGGTTGTGAGTTCGAGTCCCGCCTTAGGTAGTTAGATTTTTTCAAGTTGATTATTAAAAATTAAGTAATTACGAAGCTATGATGCGTTGAAGTTCCGCGTGACGTCACAAAGTGCTACACTCTTAAGAACTCCACGTCACGCGCCTCTTTTATACTTTGGCGCGCTTTCTCTTTCAATTTTCATTAGTTTCAAAAAGTAAAAAATACGTGTCGAGTATTTTTTGACAAGTTAAGCGACAGACTAATTCAAACTTGTTATTGACTCAGGAAATCCCTATTCTAGCGGTCTCTTCTTTTTCTTTCATAAGACCTCATTATCCTGTGTATTGAAAAGCACTCACGTGGAAAATTCAAACACCCATTCCCAAATTCTATTATCTTAAAATGTCCCATTAATTATGTAGCAATGCCAAAATGTAGCTCAATTTTACGAAGTGTCTGAAAAATATTTTTTATTTTGAACTGAATCTTATAAGATAAAAATAAGATAATATTTATTTGCACAGAAACATAGCACAATATGTACTTTTACAGGTGTCAGTGAAAACATAATCATGCTCAACATGTTTCGTCTTGCCAAGACGTAGGTACTTACAGATATTTCACAAAGTAAATGAGTGATTATTTTTATCAAATCATGTATTTTACTAAGTATTACAATAATCTATTCATTTAATATCAAAATGTTCTTAAAATGCTTAGCTTATTTATACAGGGTGAATTTTGTATCAGTAAAAAATAGGTAGGCCAAATTTTAACAACAACTATTTTTTTCCTAACCAATTAATAACGTAGTGTGGTTACCGCACTTAACGCGTAAACATTTTGCGGGAGAGCGGGTTGAGCGGAGAGCTGGCAACGTGTGGCAACGCTCGACCGGCCGGCATGGCCGCGCGGCGCGGCGCATGCGCATCAATCAGTCGCCCGCGCAACCCATTACGTGGCGCGTGTAGGTACCGCTGCGCGCGCCGATCGTTCCGTCGCGCGGTCAACGTAACGATGTATTCGCAGCGCGAGTGTTATGAAATGGTTCGGTGCTACATTTTAAGTGGAGAGAGTTTGAAACTTTGAACCGAGCTCAGAGACTTCGTAACCAAGGACTAAACCCAACAGTGCCAAACCGGTGAACGATTTTAGCGGCAAATCGAAGCGAGATCCGCGAGCAAGTAGGTAAGTACCTACACGTGACGCGAAATGACACTGTAGTTTTAAATAAACTCAAAGATAATCCTACAAAAGCGTGCAAGTCTGTCTGGAGAAAAATGGTATGCACTTTGGGCAATTATTAAAATACCTAGTTACTAATAATTTGTTGTGTTAGTTTGTAGTTAGGTTAGGTAGGATAATGTTGAAATCTTTAAATACCCCCGAATAAGTCTTTAAATACACAAGAAAATAATGGTGTACCTAAGTGTTTTTTCAGACTGTTTCTGGGTGCTTTATTTTGTCATTTTTGTACTGGACGATACAAAAATAAAAAATACGTGTTTTGTCTTTCGCTTCATAGATTATTATATTCATGGATACTGATACAAAAGTCACCCTGTAGTGTTAAATATTTAAACGGCGAAACCCCACTTAGTGATTCCGACTCGCGCTTGACCTGTTTTTCTTCATGAACTCTTATAAAGTCTTTCACGAATTTTCCTCAGCCAGTTGAAATCAGAACTTGGAAACATTTTAAACTAATTAATTATAATTAGGTCAACTACACTCGGCATCAAATAAATCGCACCTCCCGCGACAAGCACTTATCAAACGTATGCATCCCCACTTCCCACTAACGTTGGTAACATTTGAAAGCCTAGTTCTAAACTTCATTTCATTAAAGGAAAGGTTTTTACCCCAAAAATGTGTCTTTACAAGGATCCAGAGTCACTTCTTCAAAAAATAGGTAGTTACTCTATAGCCATTTTTTATGACTATAAAACTGTTAAGTTGGGATTAATCGCTATCCATCTGTTAAAGAGGACACGTGAGATCTTTATTTGGTTTTATAACCATAAAAATTGGTCTAATTGATCCCAGAGGTGAGCCCAAAGTGAGGTCTATTTTCAAGTCACATTTATGGTATATGTTAATCATTTATTTAGAAATGAAATTTATTTTTCTTTAAGGATATTTATTGGGCTTTCAAATAACACCAATATTGTTGGGGTACCATGATTGTGTCAGAAGAAAATCTTTAAAAGTTCGCGTCGCGGAAGGTACGGTTTATTTGATGTTGAGTGTATAATAATTTATATCATGGTGACTTGTCACTAAAAAAATTAACCCGATTTATGAACTAAAAAAGATACCCGTAACTTAAAAAACTATTAATTAGTTACAACTAATTAAGTTCCTTATTGCTATCAAAAAATAGACAAAAAATAGTTGTTACTCTACGAAACTGTTACGATTATTTCTAGTTTATTGTTAAGAAAGAATTAAATTTTTAGAGCTTACTTATTATTAAAAGAGCTTATAAGCCTAAGAAGGAAAACAATAGCTTTAGTTTTATAAAATCTTATCAACTACTGTTAAGTTAGCATCAACTTCAATTCAAAATAACTGCAGAACAAGTGAAAAGAAAATCAAGCATGATGAAAATTCTCACACTTGACTGTTTTTCATCAAATCCTAAAAACCAAACTTAAGTCTACATTCGCCTTACCTTATCATATTCCTTTAATTAATCAATATTTAATAGCAATTAAAATATTATTATAAAAGTTTTTATAGGTAGGTACCTACTTTACAAAACTGTTCACGCGTTCACACATGACCGTTTTTCATCAAATCTCAGAAACTTCTTTATTTACGAATTCTCTAATGGTTATCAATAAATAACATAATGAAAATAATTAAATACGTTAAAAATACAAATCTTTTCACCTGTGACTCTCACACTTGACCGTTTTTCATCAAATCTCAAAACCCAACTCAAAACTTCAAATAATCATCCAAACTTTTTTAACAGGCCAGTCACACATCCCTTAAATTAAATAACTTTTTAAAAAAATAAAACCGACTTCAAATGCGTGAACACAAAAAAAAACTAAAAATTAAAAATATTGCGTATAAAAAAGTTCATCCCCAATTTTCCACCCTTGGGGGTGAAATATTTTCTTCAAATTCGCATGAAACCACCCTTTTGATAATACCTATTCAACAAAAAAATAATCGTTCAAATTGATTTATAATCGGCGGAGATATTGCGTATAAAAAAGTTCATCCTCAATTTTCCACCCTTAGGGGTTGGTTTTTCTATTATTAAATTTAAATGGGACCACCCTTGAGGTATTAACTATACGCCGAAAAAAGATTTGTTCAAATCGGTTCATAATTGGCGGAGTTATCGCGTAACAAACATAGAAAAAAAAAAAAACATACGGGTCGAATTGAGAACCTCCTCCTTTTTTGAAGTCGGTTGAAAAGAAGAAAAATCCAAATCAAAATTTTAATGTGGACTTACAAAGTTTGATACTCGATAATTCGGAATAAACATACAAACTTTTTTAACAGGCCAGTCACACATCCTCAAATTAAAAAAGAGGCAAAATCCAAATTCAAAATTTTAAATGTGGACTTACAAAGTTTGATACTCGATAATTCCCGCGCACGGATTGCTAACAAGTACGAGTAACGAAGTTCGGACTTCGGAGCGCGTAGGACCAAGCTCAACGGGCTGGCGTCGCTCGACTGACGCTTGCAATTGTACCTTAGTGCATCCCATCCACTCATTACGTCATTGGGAACGTATAGTTTGAGACATACAATGGGTATGTGTTTATTTATTTATTTATTATTAGAAAATGTATGTTTACAGACAAGTCCAAAACACATACATATAATTACATTTACATAAAGATGCATGGCATAAATTAGGATACCAAATGTATCCTTTGAAGCACTATAAAGACCAAACGCCTGGTCCGATATTTATGATTCACACGTCAATCGATTCCTCTTAGTCCGGCGAGTGTCACTAAAAATAATGACAGTAGTGAAAATTCAATATGGCGATTACTGGACGCCATATTGTGAAAATGAAAAAATGAAAGTCAACAATGTCATGTGTGGTAGATTTGTCTTCTGTGATAACTGGGTAGGTATGTCAAAATTAGAAAATATTAATATTGCCGATTTTGGCGCCATAATAATGTCAAAAAATATTTCTCAAACCTATCGAGTGGGGTATAAAAATAAAGGGATTAATTAAATAGCTTAAAAAAAGGGGGTAAAAAAATAAAAATATTACTTAAATAAACAAAAAACCCAACTGCGTAAAAATAAACTGCAAAGATAGAAACAAGACAACATAAATTATTATATTTTTTCAACTTTTAATTTTTAAAGACATCTTTAATAATATTTAATTGGTTTTTGTAAACTCTCAATTGTATGAATTGTTTCTGGATTGTGTTTTAAATGTGCATATTATTATCTGAAAGGATTAAAAGTGCGGTTATATTGTTCATGTTTTCATCCTTTGTTACCACTTTTTAAGCAAATCAATTATGTCTGTTTCTATTTCTAGGTATTTCTAGTATTCACAAATGCAGTCAAAGGCATCAATGAGTTTCTTTGTTATATAAGATTTAAACTTTCGCGTTATATTTCAGTCGCGACTCGCGAGCCGCCATGGCGCCAGTCTGCTTGTGATCACGGCTGCAGCATCGCAGCCGAAACGTCAAGCTGAGAGTACATAATGTAACTCATTAATAAACGTCGCGTTAAGACCCGTGTCTTACTATTTTAGTTTCTTTGTTGGTGATAAGTAGGTATTTGATGCCTCCGATCGACTTAAGGTTCAAATACGATTAGATTTCAAATATTTCAATATTTTTATTTATTCTGGACTATCATAAGTATCTATCTAATATATACGACGATTGGTGATAATCTAACTTACTTCGTACTAATGGAAAATTATATTCACATACTCCCGATTTGAGTTACGAGTACGTGAGTAGTACGATCAGACAATGTCACATGACATTGTCTGATGTGACATGACACTAATACCGCACCTACTGTGGGCTGAGTGTTAGTTTAAAAAAGTATGAAAATTTTAGTTTTGAACGTTTCCCGCTAGGGGCGGTCTATACAATCCGTCATACATTCAATGTGATTTTTTGATCTAAACTCACACTAGGCCCTCTGTTTATTAAATCTATTACAGTTATCAACTACATACATAATTCCGCAAAAAACTCAAACTTATTAACAAATATTGCCAAATTATCAATGAACACAAAATACATTATTGAGTCATCCTTAAGAGTAACTATAACTTTTCCGACATTATAACAGTGGTTATGGGTGCTTTTGGCGGAAAAAAGCGCTTGGAAGCGCTTGCGGGTTTGCTAGCGCTGAGAAACAAACTAAGGCTGGGTTGCACCATCTTACTTTGACTGTAACAAACGTCAGAAATCTGTCAAACTCCATACAAAATCGGTTATCGATATCGTTATAGTTACTGTCAAAGTTTGGTGGTGCAACTCAGCCTAAGTGTACAGTTGTCGATGTCGGCGAGGACGCGTTTGCTAACATCAATAGTGACGTTCATTCATTTTTTGCAGATTTAGCGCCTTCGGAGTAAATAGAGCAACAACCACGAGCTGTCAAACGAAACCGATTTTAGATGACGCTGGATATCATTTGTGTCAGGGTTATTTCACTATTTTGTGCTTATTTATTTCTCATAAACATCCACGATTTAACTCACGTAAAATCTGAAAATATATCTGAGTTCAAATTCTCAGCATGCCTAAGTGCCTCCGAACTGTCAAATACTTGCAAAAAGCAGTTCTGTTTGAGGTGACGGCGACGGCATCACGTATCTCTTTTTATCACACAGTGTTGCTGCTAGTGACATCTCGCTCGCTGAGTTATTTGTTGCTCTATTCCGCTATGTATTAACTTTAGGGATAGCGCTTACCGGTTAGCGGTGGCCATTTTGCTTGCAAGCGCCTTTTTCCGCCAAACGCACCCAATGTTTGTTGAGGTGCTTCTTTCAGCACTTGACAAAAGTTAGTCGCATTTCATAATGACACTTGTAATTTTAAAGGCTTCTTAAATGTAACTTACTTACTTTTTAAGTGCACTGAGAAAGATCTGTTATAATAATGATAATATTTTATACATTTATTATTAATACATTATTTATTAAAATTTATCAATAGGAATTTAACACTTTAACAATAATTATTATCAATTAAAAATGGGTTCATTCCAAATAATGGAAACATTAATTGATCAGGATTCTCACTGTCGTGCATCTACTACATTTCACTACATCAATATGGCTGATATTATGTATACAGGATGATTTTGTAATCAGTATCCAAATTTTTAGGAGCGACTCAAAATCTGTAACTTATTCGATTTACACAAAGAAAACTATTTTTTTTTTCATAATTAATTATTTTTTCAGCTGCGGCCGGTAATTTACTTCGTTCATAGAAAAGTATAAGTACATACCTACAGTTAATAGTCCAGTAGTTTTACCTGGAAAGTTTTCAGGGAGTAATGAAAATTGGTATTTATGTTATACAATCAAAGCTCATAATCGGTCAAAATCACTTTTGAGTGTAAAAAATCAGTCACTAAGTGGTTTCACCTGATTTTAAATTTTACCAATCAGTCAAAATTCATACAAAGTGTTAGGATTAGTGAAAATATATCTAGGTTTATTCGAAATCTGGGTATTCGTCAGGTAAAAGATAAGTAGATCGTTTTATCAATTTGTTCGGTCGGATGAATAAAATATTTGCACTCAAAACTCAAAAGTGGTTTTGACTAACGCGCTTGGACAAAACTGATCCCTTTGGTCAATATCGCTTCTGACTGATTTTTCCAGTCAAAACTGGTTTTGACCGATTATGAGTTTTGTCTGTAACTTTTATAAAGAAGAACGGTCATCTGTGACCCAGGCCCGACAGAAACGAGACATACCTCAGTTTTTTTGTCATGTCTTAATTAGTTAAATTATATATTTTTTATATTCGAAATCTATGTATAACACCAAATTATTACCCTTTGTTTTTGTTCAGGCGTCATAAAAAAACTAATACTAAATGCCTATTTATCACCAAAATTGATAAATGTATGTACCTAAATAGCTGCTATGGAATGTATCAAGGTGACCTGGAGATACAGCCGGATTATACAGGGTGGAAACGAGAAGTTACAAAATCCAAAAATTCAATGTTACCAATTTCCATAATCTGTAACCTATTATTGGTACCATTTGAAAGAGCTCGTGAAGCACTTTCAGAATCAGTAACTAGTTTTTCGATATCTTGTATAGTTTAGAAATAATCGAGTGAGATCACTTATCGTTCCATATGTATAACCACCCTGTATAATCCGGCTGTATCTCCAGGTCACCTTGATACATTCCATAGCAGCTATTTAGGTACATACATTTACCAATTTTGGTGATAAATAGGCATTTTGTATTAGTTTTTGTATAACGCCTGAACAAAAACAAAGGGTAATATTTTGGTGTTATACATAGATTTCGAATATAAAAAATATATAATTTAACTAATTAAGACGTGACAAAAAGACTGAGGTATGTCTCGTTTCTGTCGGGTCTGGGTTTTTTTTTGTACGGGGCGTGACCGTTCTTTTTTCGATGTGCTCTTTACGAATTTTAACCTTGCGACCTCGTATGGTTGCCACTCGCGCCGCCATATTGGAAAAATGCTGCCTAGTAGCAGTTTTTTCAAATATTTCCTGTCGGATTAATTTTATGATAAAACATGCTAAGAGAAACTAAAACTAGGGAAAATTTCCTATTTTTGATGTCGGCATGACCTTTTTGTGAAATCAATAGTTTTGTCGTGGGGGCGCCGCAAAATATGCTTCAATATGCGTTTTCATATCGAAATCTATATTTAAATAACAATTTCCATTACCCCCGGAAAACTTTCCAGGTAACCCAATTATTTTGTACCAAATGACTGGACTATACTGCAAAGACATAAAGCAATTTCCTTTAAAACTTAAGCTTCGGGCACCCGCGAATCAGACTTTCAATATGTTTTTTTCAAAAACTATCACAATTAAAAATAATTAAGATAAAGTTGTATTATTAAATTGTTCTACAGAGCTTATTAAAAAAAAATGGATACTGTTTGCAAAACCATCCTGCATGACGCACTGGTGCGGAAAACTTCACTTAGCTCAGCAGGTCCCAGCTTCAGTTCTTGGTTTGTCGGAGAGATTTGTAGTAATCTGAAACAAGGAATAGAGTCTTTTTACTTCAAGACAAATTGTTTCTGTATTAATCACATAATGGTTCATAATAGAAGTAAGGCTATTTAGAGGTAGAACCACAGAATAATAATAAGTACTACGTACAGAAGTTTTACTTCGCGAAGGTATTTAAAAAAATGTATGCTCAATGTCATTAACAATATGGTGTAATTTAGCCTGTCTCATGAGTCAAGCACCATTTTGTTGACAAACGTCAGTGATCGGCACTGCGCCGAAGCTATAGGGCTGACTTCGGTAAAATGATGTGACGTGAGGTACCAAACTGCGGAAAATGGCGGAGAAAATACATGATTTAGCATGAATTATCATGAATAATATTAACTACTTATTTACCTCTCAGTGTCTTGAGGCAACTTAAAAAAGTACATTCTGTGTTTTTATTATTATTTAGGCAGTTAAATACTGCACAGTATTTAGTACACCATTTTCTTTATTTTCTTCCATCATACACAAGAATACGCGTGCGTGAGTCAACGTTCGCTCGTATGTGAGGCCTTGTCGAATAGTATCCTGTAGGTGGGCCATCGTGCGTGTTTTGTTTTCGATGTAAACTCGCGGAGATGAACAGGCCTGGTAGAACTTTCAATTGCTTACACTGTTTCTAGTGATAGTCAATTACATAATTGGCGGGGTAACATTATGGTCAGTATGTTTTGGCATTTCATAATGAAATACAATTACTTCAGAACATTCGATGAGCGTGTTAGGATATTTATAATGTACATACCTGATTTATGTTAATATTCCATGGTAAATATGTATAATTGGTACACTATTTAACTTGTTAAACACTACACACACAAAACATTGCACAGCCGCCATATTAACTGACAGATTAAAATTCAGATTTATATAATTCGTAAATTAGAATTTATTGTAAGGTTTTTGGGTTTTTAATAATTCAGAATTTAATTAAGATCACCGATTCTAAATATGAAAGAGAATATTACCCTATTTTTAATATATTGTAAAATGAGAAACTCCAACTTCCGCTTCCGAATAAAAATAGTTATAAAATCCTGTGCTGTGATTGGTCGACTGTTCTGATTGGTCGTTTTAAGCCGACCAATCGGAGTTGAGTAAAAAGAGGGAGAATTTGGTTATAAATAGATGGAATTTCTCATTGAGGGGCAGTCTGGACGGATCTTTGAGGTGATGCTGACCAAAGTTAAGTATACATTGTTTATTGGTACTATTATTATGCTTGTTGTGTAATTGTATTGTATTATTGTGATATTGTATTAACACCTGGCTATGTGGCTGCGCCAGGCCTATTATATTGACACCTGGCCAATTGATGGTGACATGCCACGGGGTCGGGTCGGTAGTTTGATGACCAGTATAAAGAAGGACTATGCTTATAGTTGCCGGTTGTGTTATGATACAAAACCTAAGTTGTAACCTAACCTAAACCTAAGACTTAACGTAACCTAACTTAGAACTTGTGTTCTGTGTGTTTGATTATAAATACTGGTTATACAGAATACCGTCAAAATGTTAATAATAAATAAGACTTAATTACTGCTAGATTACTCATTTTTATATAAGTTATAAATTGTTGTAACTGGTTGGAAAAGAGGCTGACAAAGGTGACTGAGTTTCTTCCGCCACTTCTTCTCAGCACCAGCCCATGTTGTCCCGAAGTGGTGGTAGGGCAAGCTATATTTGGGACGTGTATAAGTGTCCTGGAAAAGGGCTTTATACTGAATAAACCATTTGAATTTATAATTGGATTTTTAATTTGGAACTTGCTTATTTATTAAACTACAGTATTATAGTCCTATATATTTCCACGGTATAATACGATATGATAGGAATATAACGTAAAGTATTTTATGCTAGATTTTGCTTATTATTATTCTTCTTTTTGTGGTAACTTTATTAATTAAAGAATCTGCTTTAATACATTAATATTTTATTTCCTAATTTACAAATGACTAATGCCCAAAAATCTAACATCAGAAGTGGGATTCGAGCACTTTTGCTAATACGTCCTTATCTAAGTTTCAGAATGGAACCTGCTCTCTGGCTCAGACCTGAAAGCCGTATGGGATGCTGTTTTCTCGAATCGAAGACCTGATGAAGACGTGGTGCTGCCAGTCTTCGAGCCAGCGGCCGGCGGCAGCGGTGCAGAAGGGTGGTGCAAATACTTCGAAGAAAGATCGAAGGAGTTTTGATGGAGCAGCTTGGTGACGTCGCAAAGGCCGGTAAGGCCCTTAGGGGCTTTGCTTTAGTATTTATTAAGTTGTGAAATTGTAACACCCATCTGAACTGATATCGCTGTCTGTGCTCTAGTATAATATCAAATCTAAGAAACATCCCTCAGAGCAAAATTGTACTAGTAGTAAATAGTCCTAGTATGACAGTGTTATTTAACTTATGGTCGAAAATAGGGGGACTTTGTCAGATTGAAAAAAAATAATACAAAGCATGAAATTTATTTCAATAATCAAAATACATTGTGTAGGAAAACATCAAAAATAGTTTTCATATTAAGAAATCGCATAGCTAGATACCAAATACAACTAAAATTTATCAGATTTAAACTACAATATTACATTTGAAAATATGTCGGGTCAAATTGACTAGTAAAATAAAATGAATTTCAAAAACAATAAAAAAAAACGTATTTATTCACTACGTTTTTTTTTCTTTTCTTTATCTCACCGCCCGGATGATTTAACACCGTGTCTAGTTATTTTCTTCTTTTGGATGTATTATATTCGATAAGTCTTTCTTCTAGTCTCGTGGCATTTTATCGTTTTTTCTGTAATCTGCTGTTTTACCTCTTCATGCCATTCAGACTCGTATAATCCATTGTAGGCTATGGATATATCCTAATCTTGATTGATGGTTTTTTTAAATTTAGTTTACTTACACTATTAAAAACACTTGGTTCATAACATGATTACTACCGGTACAATCCATCCAGTGAAATTTAATATTTATGCTGTCTCTAATATGCTCAACGCATAATAATTTGTAATTGAATGTCAGATTGGCCGAACGTATTATGAAAAATTTAACAATAAAGTAACACTACTATTTCAAGGTTAACGGGTATTTAAAAAAAAAATCTCGTTTGCTAAAAATCAGTGTAGCAAATATATCATGTAATAGTATACAATCACTGTTGAATGATGTACCTACTTGATAATTATATACCTTGATTAATTAGAAACCGATAGCAATATAAACAAATAGATACTTTTACATACAATTACACCATAAACACAAATCCTCGACTCTAGCTTTCATTACACAACATTTTCTTTAGACGAGAATAAATACTTATAATGGCAAACGGTCAATATAATTTCTGAAAAAAAAAAATGAGATATTTTTTTTTATTTTTCAAGGCATTGGTTTAACAATGAAAGAAAGGTATGTTATTAATAATTATCTAGTTAAATTACCTCGGCGATCTATAGGTGCCTAGATATTACATTAATTTCATTTTACGAGATGATTCGTCACTATTACATTTCTATCTGGTGTTTACATGTTTTTAAAAAGGACAACTGACTAAAACAGAATCGATTAATCATACATAGTAAATTATTTTACACGATTAGAAAAAGCAGAACCCTTGTTACACTGTCAATAAATTACTTAAAACATTTTAAATATAACTACTTTGGTGTCGATTATCGACTAAATAGAAAACAATTGTGTAAAAAAAAAAAAAAAAATATTTGTCGGCATTTCGTATTAAGTTAATGTTGTTCTTCTTCATTCATCTTTCTCTTGTTAGTAGTTAGAATAGAAATAAACAAACATTATTATTAAAACAGGATATAAAATATTCACATTAAAATCAGGCCACTTGGTATAACATTGTTTATAACTAAACCTCACTTTTTCTAAACTTTGCTAAACTCCGTATAATTTTCAGTAATTAAGACATTATTCGATACTATTTGTCTCTTTAGAAAGGGGCCCAATAATAAATGAAATGGTTTAAGTTTCTTTTACACGGCTTTCGAGACCTAGTAATATTCTAACATTACAAGTAAGTGATTTAGTATATCTACGTGTCCCAAGACCATTGGTTAAAAAAGTTGTAGGTATCTTTAATTCAAAGGACCTTATTCCATTTGTAATTTGAGAAATAATATTGCATAATGTGGTCCCTGTTTATGGACAATTGTTTTGCTCTGAGAGGAATGAAAATTAGCGTTGATTATAGTTGCTTAAGAAAATTATCAGTATTGGCCCAAGGAAATGATTGATAGAGATAAGATGTCAGAGCTGACCGAGAGATTGAGGTATTTTATGATTAACTACTTTGTAATCATTTTGTGTAACAAAACGAATGTACGATAGAAACTTAACCAATCGTTAGTTGGTCCTAAAATGTTTGTCATTTAGTAGTTTGTCGTTTCTTTTTCTTTAAAATGATACCCATTACACAAATCGTATAAAACTATTTATATATCTGCTGGTTTATCGTGTATTGGTGCCAATAAGTGATCATGGGCAGCAGATGATTGCGAGGGTTGGTACTGATTCGCGATGGGGAAGGAGGTTTTGTTAAAAAACCTGGACTTGAGGAGACTTGAACTGTGACTTTTGTGACAAAGACTTTCCTGAACAAAGGTTTGTAACGATCCTACCTACCGGACTTCAGGAGCCTTCTGCCTCTGGACGGTTATTTTATCACTCCTCGTTGGAGTCACTGGTCAGCTAGATCGTCGCGGCAGGGGCGTGCCGAGGTTGACGCGGTGGATAAATTAACCAAATGTTAGGTCAGACTTACGACTAGACTGTAATGTTTAAGACTGGTTGCGATCAGGTGGACTGGTCCCAGCCGGGTGGACTGGTTGCGATCAGGTGGACTGATCCCAGCCAGGTGGACCGGTTGCGATCAGGTGGACTGGTCCCAGCCAGGTGGACCGGTTGCGATCAGGTGGACTGGTCCCAGCCAGGTGGACTGGTTGCGATCAGGTGGACTGGTCCCAGCCGGGTGGACCGGTTGCGATCGGGTGGACTGGTCCCAGCCAGGTGGACTGGTTGCGATCAGGTGGACTGGTCCCAGCCGGGGTGGACCGGTTGCGATCAGGTGGACTGGTCCCAGCCAGGTGGACTGGTTGCGATCAGGTGGACTGGTCCCAGCCGGGAGGACTGGTTGCGATCAGGTGGACTGGTTACGGCCAGGTGGACTGGTCCCAGCCAGGTAGACAGATGGACTGACGACGATCAAGTGTAAGACTGGTTGCGACCAGGTGAATTTACTATGATATTAATATTGTTTATATTGTCGAAGGACAGATTTATTTCTTAATGAAATTTTGGCAAGGGAAAGATAACGTTGAAGTTTCGAAACGACAAGCTGCTAGAATTTGATCTTTAGTACTTCGAGAGCGAAGTACTTGTCAGTATGGCCGTGTTAGGATATTTATAATGTACATACCTGATTTATGTTAATATTCCATGGTAAATATGTATAATTGGTACACTATTTAACTTGTTAAACACTACACACACAAAACATTGCACAGCCGCCATATTAACTGACAGATTAAAATTCAGATTTATATAATTCGTAAATTAGAATTTATTGTAAGGTTTTTGGGTTTTTAATAATTCAGAATTTAATTAAGATCACCGATTCTAAATATGAAAGAGAATATTACCCTATTTTTAATATATTGTAAAATGAGAAACTCCAACTTCCGCTTCCGAATAAAAATAGTTATAAAATCCTGTGCTGTGATTGGTCGACTGTTCTGATTGGTCGTTTTAAGCCGACCAATCGGAGTTGAGTAAAAAGAGGGAGAATTTGGTTATAAATAGATGGAATTTCTCATTGAGGGGCAGTCTGGACGGATCTTTGAGGTGATGCTGACCAAAGTTAAGTATACATTGTTTATTGGTACTATTATTATGCTTGTTGTGTAATTGTATTGTATTATTGTGATATTGTATTAACACTTGGCTATGTGGCTGCGCCAGGCCTATTATATTGACACCTGGCTAATTGATGGTGACATGCCACGGGGTCGGGTCGGTAGTTTGATGACCAGTATAAAGAAGGACTATGCTTATAGTTGCCGGTTGTGTTATGATACAAAACCTAAGTTGTAACCTAACCTAAACCTAAGACTTAACGTAACCTAACTTAGAACTTGTGTTCTGTGTGTTTGATTATAAATACTGGTTATACAGAATACCGTCAAAATGTTAATAATAAATAAGACTTAATTACTGCTAGATTACTCATTTTTATATAAGTTATAAATTGTTGTAACTGGTTGGAAAAGAGGCTGACAAAGGTGACTGAGTTTCTTCCGCCACTTCTTCTCAGCACCAGCCCATGTTGTCCCGAAGTGGTGGTAGGGCAAGCTATATTTGGGACGTGTATAAGTGTCCTGGAAAAGGGCTTTATACTCAATAAACCATTTGAATTTATAATTGGATTTTTAATTTGGAACTTGCTTATTTATTAAACTACAGTATTATAGTCCTATATATTTCCACGGTATAATACGATATGATAGGAATATAACGTAAAGTATTTTATGCTAGATTTTGCTTATTATTATTCTTCTTTTTGTGGTAACTTTATTAATTAAAGAATCTGCTTTAATACATTAATATTTCATAATTTACAAATGACTAATGCCCAAAAATCTAACAAGCGCATAATTTCAGGTAATGGACCTGTGAATTGCCTCCACAATCGTGTGATCTCACACCTATGGATTATTTTCTCTGCGGACATGTGAAGTCCACTACTGCGCAGATAAACTACGGACTTTAATACCAACATTGTCGGCCGTTTGGTGTAGTGGTTCAGAACGGACTACTATGCCGAGAGGTCCCGGGTTCGATTCCCGGCCGGGCAGAAATTGAAATGATGAATTTTAATTTCTGTGACGGGTCTGGGTGTTACTATGTATAATATGTATGTATTTAAAAAAAAAGTATATGAGTAGTATATCCGTTAAGCTAGCACCCATAACACAAGCATATTAATTGCTTACTTTGGGGCTAGATGGCGCTGTGTGAGATTGTCCAAAAAGATATTTATAACATTCGTCGCGTTATTGCCGATGTATGGTGGGGCCACAAGAATATCCCGTTTGCAGTGTCCCGCAAAAAACCGATCCGAATTATTACGTACCTATGTGTGGTCACACGACAGTCCAGTTTTGCGGCATCCTGCATTGATGAATGCCGCAAAACTGAATTGCTGTAGGAACCTGATAGACTAAGAGCTGGTGAACGCCAGACCTACGTCATTTTAGCTGAAAGTTGGTCAGCGTATGCTCCCAATATAGGATAGAATTAAGTCGCGGGCGGCCGCTAGTACATAGTAATTTCGTTATCCACACTATTCCTACTCTTTGGATGCAGTGCGTAAACATTATACGAGTACAAAGAGACATAATACAGATAGAAAAATATGGTTGAAGAAACAACTTTTAACAATACCTAATATATTTAGTTTTGACCTCTCTTGATAATCTTGATTGACTGTCGTCTTTTCATTGATGTACATGATGACCACTTAGGCTGTTAAACTAGCGAGTTTTGATGGGAAACAAAAGAACCAACTAATTTACACAGCAGAAGGGATCATTCAAATTGGTAATTTCTATGAAATTTTCTTCAGTAGAGCTGCTGTATCAGTGAAACTTCGCCGCCATACTACCTGACGCTGATGATGGAGGACCTTCGTTTTCTACATGGTTGGCTTTTACTGGCAGTCAAGCTGTAGATCCTGGCTACACAGGAGTTGCAGCGGTGGGAACGATAAGTAGAAAGTCCCGTTCCACATGGTGCGAATGTTGACCACACACGCCAACAAATGGTAGTTACTTATTCTTGACAAGTAACAAGAATCTACTATTTGTTAGCAGAAGGGATCATCAAAACAAGTATTCTTAGTAAAGAGTATTCTTCTTCCAGTAGAGTTGATGCTTCTTTGCTGATTTTTTGAGGTTCTCCATTGATGTGCATGATGACCACTTATGAATCTAGTTCTTGATAGGATACAAGAGTACAAGCAATTTAATAAGTAGAAGGGTTCATAAATATCATAAAACTGGTCGACTTTTTACATATTGAGGAATATTTTTCTAGTTGAACTTCCGCGTCATTTTTGCTTATTCTTATTTCTTACATTATTTACACTAATCCTACTACGAGTAGTTCGACCAAATAATTACTCAGATTTAGGGGTCGTATTGTGTGTGAGTTTACGTCAAACGCATTCGATGTCGACTGCGTAAAAAAGTGACATTAAATGTATGACGGATTGTACAGCGCCCCTAGCGGAAACTTTCAAGAACTAAAATCTTTATACATTTTTTTAACACGCTCACTGTTTGATGTAAACTCACACTCAACCCACATATTATGCAGTCGTTTACGTTTAAAAACATACACATGGTGCAGGAAGAAAAATATGATTGAAGAAACAACTTTAAACAATACCCAATATTTGGTTTGGACCTCTCTCGATCATCTTGATTAATTGTCGTCGTCTTTTCATTGATGTGCATGATGACCACTTAGGCTGTTAAACTAGCGAGTTTTGATGGGAAACAAAAGAACCAACTAATTTACACAGCAAAAGGGATCATTCAAATTGGTCATTTCTATGGAATTTTCTTCAGTAGAGCTGCTAAATCAGTGAAACTTCGCCGCCGTATTACCTTCGTTTTCGTTTACGCTGGCCGTAACAGCGTATTACACTTGAAAATTTCGATTCGTTCATCCAGTGTCTAAGTAGCTCAATTGGAAGAGCAGTCGCCCGGCAAGCGGTCGTGGGTTCAATTCCCGCCTAAGGCAGTACGATTTTTTCAAGTTATCTATAATTTAAAAAGTAAGTTTTTCTTAACTTCTTGACAGACAACCAGAAATCTATCATTTGTTAGCAGAAGGGAACATAAAAACTGTTAGCTGAGATACACCATCTTACTACGAGTACTACTTTAACAAACGTCAAAAATCCGTCAAACTCCACACAAAAAACACCGGTTATCGTTACAGTTACGGTCAAATTAGGTCGTGTAACCCAGCCTTAGTCTTCAAATATCTTAAGTATTGAGTAATGTTCTTGTAAAGTACGGCCAACGAGAAGCGATCATTTGGAATAGTAGGGGTGGGTTGCCCCACCTATCTATAACGGTAACTATGACGATAACCGGTGCTTTTTGTATGGAATTTGACAGATTTTTGACGTTTGTCAAAGTTAAAGTAAGATGGTGCAACCCAGCCTAAGGGTTGACTTTGACATATTTTGGCGGGAGAACGAGACATTACGACAAATCCACAAAATGGGAAGAGACAGAATAGATTGTCAGTTCGACAGTCGAACCGACCTTTTGTATCGCTGCTAGTTGGCCGTACTTTATTTGAAACCGCGTCATTCTTGTTCTATTGTTCACATAACATTTATTTACTCTAATCAAATTTCAAATTCAATCCATTTTTCTACTTGCTCTTAGTGAAAAATACATGAAAAATCAAAATGAGGGCTGCATGAAATAATTTATACTTATGAAAAGAAATAAAGATAATTTTAATTATATTTCATTAAGGAATTGTCATTATAATTAAAGGCGATTTCGTGTCACATTGAATCCGAAGACACACGAATTTTTCTATATAATTTCTCAACATAATTATGTACACAGTAAAATTCTACTCCTTTGTCCTGAAATTACTCGGATTCAGATACACATAATGCAGGTAGAAAAATACGGTTCAAGGAACAACCTTCATAAAAGTAAATACCATAATTACCCCTTACTGTTCTGTTTTCACCTTGATTGACACTCGTCTTCATCCTGATGCTCGATGACCACTTATGCTGTAAAGTTATTCATTCCTTGATAGGGAACAAGGTATTGAATAACTTTAGAGCAAAAGGGATCATTAAACTGGTCGTCTTCTTCAATTATTGTCTTCTTTGTAAATTTTCTTCTATTTGAAATAACATGTCATTTTTGCTTATTCTAATATTTTTCACAATATTATACTTAGTTAGGTACTCATATCAAAGATTTGAATAAATATTTAATAATACATTTTTTATTTTTCCACTTGTTAGGTACAAGTGGAAAAATAAAAAATGAAAGAAATATGATAGGTCTAATTAATCACAGCATGAAATAATTAATACATAGACATAATTTTCATAAAAGTAATACCATAATACCCCTTAATTTTCTGTTTTCACCTTGATTGACACTCGTCTTCATCCTGATGCTCGATGACCACTTATCCTGTTAAATTAGAGAAGAACTTGATAGAAAACAAGATATTGACTATTTTAACAGCAGAAGGCATCATCAAAACTGGTCGTCTTCCTTTATGCTGAGATTAATATTCTTCTAGTTGAGTGACTGAGTCGTCAAAACTTCCTCGCTGTCGAATCTTTTTTTTTTTATAAAAGTAATACCATATTACTTGGTTTTGACTTGCTTTGATCACCTTGATTGACACTCTTCTTCATCCTGATGCTCGATGACCATTTTTGCGGTAAAGTCAGTCAATTCCTTGATAGGGAACAAGGTATTGAATAACTTTAGAGCAAAAGGGATCATTAAACTGGTTGTCTTCTTCAATTATTGTCTTCTTTATGAATTTCCTTCTATTTGAAATAACACGTCATTAATGCTTATTCTAATATTTTTCACAATATTATACTTAGTTAGGTACTCATATCAAAGATTTGAATAAATATTTAATAATAATAAAGAAATATGATAGGTCTAATTAATCACAGCATGAAATAATTAATACATAGACATAATTTTCATAAAAGTAATACCATAATACCCCTTAATTTTCTGTTTTCACCTTGATTGACACTCGTCTTCATCCTGATGCTCGATGACCACTTATCCTGTTAAATTAGAGAAGAACTTGATAGAAAACAAGATATTGACTATTTTAACAGCAGAAGGCATCATCAAAACTGGTCGTCTTCCTTTATGCTGAGATTAATATTCTTCTAGTTGAGTGACTGAGTCGTCAAAACTTCCTCGCTGTCGAATCTTTTTTTTTTATAAAAGTAATACCATATTACTTGGTTTTGACTTGCTTTGATCACCTTGATTGACACTCGTCTTCATCCTGATGCTCGATGACCATTTTTGCTGTAAAGTCACTCAATTCCTTGATAGGAAACAAGGTATTGAATAACTTTAGAGCAAAAGGGATCATTAAACTGGTTGTCTTCTTCAATTATTGTCTTCTTTATGAATTTCCTTCTATTTGAAATAACACGTCATTAATGCTTATTCCTTATTATTGGAGTTTCCCTGCGTGATCGAATCAGAAATGAGGAGATCCGCAGGAGAACCAAAGTGACCGACATAGCTCGCAGAATTGCTAAAACCAAGTGGCAGTGGGCGGGGCACATAGCTCGTAGAGACGATGGCCGTTGGGGCAGAAAAGTTCTCGAGTGGCGGCCACGGGCTGGAAGACGTAGCGTGGGCAGGCCTCCTACTAGGTGGACTGACGATCTCGTAAAGGTCGCGGGAAGAGCCTGGATGCGGGCAGCGCAGGACCGTGCATTGTGGAAAACCTTGGAGGAGGCCTTTGTCCAGCAGTGGGCGTCATTTGGCTGAAACGAGTAATGCTTATTCTAATATTTTTCACAATATTATACTTAGTTAGGTACTCATATCAAAGATTTGAATAAATATTTAATAATAATAAAGAAATATGATAGGTCTAATTAATCACAGCATGAAATAATTAATACATAGACATAATTTTCATAAAAGTAATACCATAATACCCCTTAATTTTCTGTTTTCACCTTGATTGACACTCGTCTTCATCCTGATGCTCGATGACCACTTATGCTGTAAAGTTACTCATTTCTTGATAGGGAACAAGGTATTGAATAACTTTAGAGCAAAAGGGATCATTAAACTGGTCGTCTTCTTTAATTATTGTCTTCTTTGTAAATTTTCTTCTATTTGAAATAACACGTCATTATTGCTTATTCTAATATTTTTCACAATATTATACTTAGTTAGGCACTCATATCAAAGATTTGAATAAATATTTAATAATACATTTTTTATTTTTCCACTTGTTAGGTACAAGTGGAAAAATAAAAAATGAAAGAAATATGATAGGTTTAATTAATCACAGCATGAAATAATTAATACATAGACATAATTTTCATAAAAGTAATACCATAATACCCCTTAATTTTCTGTTTTCACCTCGATTGACACTCGTCTTCATCCTGATGCTCGATGACCACTTATCCTGTTAAATTAGAGAAGAACTTGATAGAAAACAAGATATTGACTATTTTAACAGCAGAAGGCATCATCAAAACTGGTCGTCTTCCTTTATGCTGAGATTAATATTCTTCTAGTTGAGTGACTGAGTCGTCAAAACTTCCTCGCTGTCGAATCTTTTTTTTTTATAAAAGTAATACCATATTACTTGGTTTTGACTTGCTTTGATCACCTTGATTGACACTCTTCTTCATCCTGATGCTCGATGACCATTTTAGCGGTAAAGTCAGTCAATTCCTTGATAGGGAACAAGGTATTGAATAACTTTAGAGCAAAAGGGATCATTAAACTGGTTGTCTTCTTCTATTATTGTCTTCTTTATGAATTTCCTTCTATTTGAAATAACACGTCATTAATGCTTATTCTAATATTTTTTACAATATTATACTTAGTTACTCATATCAAAGATTTGAATACAAATTTAATATTTTTATTTATTTTTCCACTTGTGATGAAAGAAAAATGGTAGGTCTAATTAAGCACAGCATGAAGTAATTAATCATAAAGAATTATTATTTATCAATAAAAATAGGATCATTTGTTTTATTATTGACATAAGACTTCGTATCACACATGAAACATACCAAACAGTAATGCATTGCTAATAAATAATACTAGTAGTATGTTTAGTGAATCCTGATACCTTTTGACAATAGAGTTTCATCTACAAATTTATGACGATTAAAGGCGACTACACACCACATTGGACCCGAAAAATACGAATTTTCTCATCTTGTTTCTTAACACACACACTTATTCTACTTCTTTGGCCTGAATTAATCACACCACGGATTCGGATGCAGTGCGTAGACGTCCTAACAATATGCACAAAATGCAGGTAGAAAAATATGGTTGAAGACACAATTTTCATAAAGTAATACCATAATACCCCTTACTGTTCTGTTTTCACCTTGATTGACACTCGTCTTCATCCTGATGCTCGATGACCACTTATGCTGTAAAGTTACTAAATTCCTTTATAGGGAACAAGGTATTGAATAACTTTAGAGCAAAAGGGATCATTAAACTGATCGTCTTCTTCAATTATTGTCTTCTTTATATACAGGGTGTCCCGTAATTCAATGTCAAGCCGGAACTGGGTGTTGAGGCAAGTTATGTTGGTTATCAGAAAAATATAAAAAAAATCTATGTACCATGTTTTCAAAATAATAGGCATTTAAAAAAATCTAAAAAATCTACTCTCGGTGACGGTCTTTTTACTCCTTTTGCTACAAATCTTCACTTGTTCCAAAAATTTTTTTTGTTATGTAATCCTGAATAATGCTTCTCTTATTTGTAATCAAAATTACAAAAAATTACAAAACCAGCTGCTCCAGCTTGGATAAAAAAAAACATTTTTTCAAAAAAAAAAATATAAAGAAAAATTTTGTCTCGTTTAAACTGACTGCACTGAAAAAAAAATGTACTACGCGAGTTTGGCAAGTAACGTCAAAAATTGGCGCATTTAGTAAGGATTCCAAAATAGTATAACACTTGGTAAATTATTGATTCAATTGTCGACATTTTTTTTGTTTATTGGAAACAGTCCCGTTTTTTAACTTTATCTACCTTGGTTAAAAATATTATTCTAATGTGCATAAAATTCAAGTTTCTGTGACTGACTGTACGGTGACTTATGTCACCATGACAGTAATAATTATTAGTGAAAAAAATGAAAATGAAAATGAAAATACTTTTATTAAATAAACACTTTACAATTACAAGATATGTGCCGCTCTCGTATAAGGTTAACCTGTGTAACGAGAGTCAGGCTCCTCCTCAAAAAAACATAAGACTAAAATTTAGTGTTTAGATTAAATTTTATCTTTTAATTTAAAAAATAATTTAAATAGAAAAACAAAACAAAAATGTGTGTATGATAGTGTGAGTGTGATTTTGTGTGTAAGTGTGATTTTGTGTGTAAGTGAATAAGTGTGCTAAGAGAAACTAGTAATTGTCTGGATTAACATTTCTAAAGTGTCGTACGTATATTGTTCCATCCATTTTATAATAAGTTTTTTAAACGTTACCGAAACAAGTTGTGTGATGTCTTTACTTGTTGCAAGTATTTTGTTGTACAGTCTAGGGGCCATGTGTGAAAAATGCCGTTTCATGAGTCCTGAGTGTGTTATGGGAATAGTGAACCTAGGGACTCTCCTTTTGTCTAATGTTGTATGTGGGACTATTTTGTTGTGGAATCTACATAAGGTTAATAGTATGTATAATTTACGGACTGGGAGAACCCTAGCTTGCTGATACAGATGCTCTGTTGGGAACCGATAAGGAAGACCTAGTGCAACTTTGAGAACGGCTCTTTGAGCTCTTTCCAGCAGAATCATATGAGTCTTCGCCGCGTTACCCCAAACACATAGACAGTAAGTAAGGATGCATTGACAAAGAGCTTTGTAAGTTGAGACAAGAAGATCGTGATCTGCTGCAATACGTAACTGTCTGAATGCAAATATGAGTTTGCGCGCCTTAGCGGAGACTACATTTAGATGTTGCTTCCATTGGAGGTTGTCATCGACAGTAACACCCAGATATTTGATTGTCTGAATGCGGGAGAGAGTAGGACAATGACAGGGTGATTGTATGTTCTGGTTGCAGGGGAATGTGTGTAACGTTAGGCATAAATTGTTGTCTGGACTTTTGGCTTTTGTCTTGCTAAAACAGAGGAATTTGGTTTTTTGGGAGTTAATTGTTAGAAGATTGTGCTCTAACCAGGCTGTTATATGACTTAGTCCTGTTTCTGCTATATGCTTCGCCTCTTCCCATTTTTTACTATGGAATAAAACCACAGTGTCGTCTGCAAACATGATGGTGTCAGCCCCAGGAACACTCAGATCACATAAACTATTTATGTAAATTAAAAATAGTGTTGGACCGAGTGTACTGCCTTGCGGGACACCGTAGTTGACATACTGTCATGATGACAAATTAAGTCACCAGTGCGCGCGCGCCTTTACTACCTGCTCTGCCTGCACTTGTACTTGGTAAGATGACCCTCTCCGTCTATGGTTACCAGGTCCAAAAACAGGACTCTGTGCCTCATTTGACCAGATATTGTACCCTAAAAGCCGGACATGTCACTACTCATGTGGGTGTAATAAAATTAGTGTCATAACTCATAGCTCACGAGTGAGCACTATCACCATCGGTCTAAACTAAAACCAGCGTCGTGGCCTTCCTCATTGAGGGCCACGGCGTATGCTGAGTGGAGTCCCATTGCGATGGGCATCGCTGTTGCGATAGGATAGCACTGCTCAGACACATTTTAATTCCTCGTAATATTTATGTGCTATTTCTGTCTTTTTTTCCGTATACCTTCTCTGTCCTTAACTAATTGATGTTTATCGTAATAAATGTTACTTTTTTTCTTTCTGATGCGTGCGCCTGACGCGGCAGCCACATGAAAAGCCTAACAATAAAAGCCGGACATGTCCGGTTAAAGCCGGACACCTGGAGACCCTATCTCCGTCCCGCTCATGCCTTTTAAAATAGCTTCTCCACCTCACCTAAGCTAGAAACTTGAATTTTGGGCACATTAGAATAATATTTTTAACGAAGGTAGATAAAGTTAAGATCGGGATTATATCCAATTAATTAACAAAAATTGTCGACAATTACAGCAAGATTTTACCAAGTGTTATACCATTTTGGAATCCTTATAAAATGCGCCAAATTTTGACGTTACTTGCCAAATTTGCGTAGTAGAAATTTTTTTCAGTACAGTCAGTATAATTTTGGTAAAACTTTAGTTTTGAAAAATGTTTTTTGAAAAAAAAAATATTTTTTCAACCAAGCTGCAGCAGCTTATAATTTTGATAACAATTTAGAGAAGCATTATTCAGGGTTACATAACAAAAAATTTTTTTGGAAAAAGTGAAGATTTGAGGCAAAAGGAGTAAAAAAACCGTCACCGGGAGTAGATTTTTTTAATTTTTTTAAATGCCTATTATTTTTAAAATATGCCACATAGATTTATTTCTATTTTTCTGATAACCAGCACAACTTGCCTCAACACCCAGTTCCGGCTTGATGTTGAATTACGGGACACCCTGTATATTCTTCTATTTGAAATAACACGTCATTAACCCATATCAAAGATTTGAATAAAAATTTAATAAAACATTTTTTATTTTTCCACTTGTAATGAAAGAAATATGATAGGTCTAATTAAGCACAGCATGAAATAATTAATACATAGACACAATTTTCATAAAAGTAATACCATAATACCCCTTAATTTTCTGTTTTCACCTTGATTGACACTCGTCTTCATCCTGATGCTCGATGACCACTTATCCTGTTAAATTAGAGCAAAACTTGATAGAAAACAAGAAATTGACTAGTTTAACAGCATAAGGGATCATTAAAACTGGTCGTCTTCCTATATGCTGAGATTAATATTCTTCTAGTTGAGTGATTGAGTCTTTAATACTAAACTTCCTCGCTGTCGAATCAGTTGACTTTCTTTTCCGAAGTGATGATAATGATGACCACACACACTAAGAATAAATGATAAGTGAGTCTTTTCATCTACATTGCATTTCATTTCATTGCACTGCGTTGCAATGCATTGCATTTCATTGCACTGCGTTGCAATGCATTGCATTTCATTTCATTGCATTGTATTGCATTACATTGAATTGCGTTCATAACAGTCCCATTTAATGTATTTTAAGACTAAATGATTTTTAAATTACATGAATCCCCAAGAAAGAAGGAATAATACATATAATTTATAAGTAAAAATGGAGTCAGAACATTTCACCGTAATTAGATTATTAGTACTTAATATTATTCTATGCTAATTGCTATTATCCTGAACCCTTTGCTATCGTGTAAATTGCTGTTAAAAGTATGTCATGTCAACGTGAAATTGTGAACTCTGTCAGTTTATAATATAACGCGTTACATTGCAAACTAACAATGGGTTAGGTTAGGATAATCTGACGGAATTCACAATTTTACGGTGATATATACATACTTACAACAAAAATCATTGAGCTAGTTACATTTCTCTCATCGATTTTCAGCTCCACCGCGTAAAAACGTGTTTGGAAAATTCATCCAATGAAAAGTTGGTACCTATATTGGTTGTAACCTACTAAACTAAGAGCTAGTGAACGCCAGACCTACGTAATTTTATAAAAGCTGAGAGTTTGTCAGCGTATGCTCCCAATAGTCCCAATACAGGATAAACTGTTGGTGAATTATGAAATTTGGGTCATCGTGGCTTTATACCATAAAACTACTACTTTTACTAGCTCTTAGTCTATACCTACTGATTGTCAATTTAGCACATATAAAATACATGGAGGGAATTTTCCTGACATCTAAGCACACTTGGATCGCACATGAGCGCTCTTGTCGTGTGGATTATGTTAATTATTTTAACTATGTATTTTCTAATTCCATGTCATGTAAAATCAAGCCTCACACTCCAATTCCCAAGTTTGTTGTTGTACCTATCTTACCTGATTACATTTTGATTTACTCTATCATATTATCAAGAATGCGTAGCAAATTCAGTGAACTGTTCCGGCAAAGCAATGTTATTTTATTTATTTTAACCGGCTGACAGTGGAGACTAACGCCCGTATTCACAAATGCTTGCTTAAGTGAAGCAGCAATCGAACGCACAGCGTTGAATAAAGCTCTGCGATTGGTTCTTGGATTTGTCTGTCACCCTGTGCGTCCACGCGCACTGTGAGACCTCATAGTAACATTTGTGAATACGGGCGTGAGATTGCTTACACTTGCCAAATTAAATGTTGGTCTCGAAGCGCTGCACTGGTAGGGCAAAAAGCGTGAAGGTCACATAAAAGCAAAATTTAATTTTTTTTATTAGTCTTTTATTTTTTTTTAACAACGAAATTCAAACGTCGCACATTTTATCAACCCGGAAAGTTAACCGCACCGTAACGTAAACGCCACGCCTCGCAATTGAAAGCGCGCGAAAGGCGATGAAAGCTCGCGAAAAGCGATAGTAGTATAGGAGATCCCTTTCCGAGTTGATAAGTCTGCTAAGAGCTTTACTCCGATTTATTATCGACTGATTCCTTATTCACATGGAAGCTGATCAAATTATTGGCTACTAAATACTTAGAGTAGGCGCACACCGTTGATTTTTAGTTGGCCGATAGTTGTGCCCGATTTTAAATTGTATGAAGAATCGGCCAAATCAAAATAATACATCAAAATATAACAATCTTTCACCAGTTGAATTTCAAGCAACTCAAGATTTTCAGGGAAATTCCAAATTTCAGGGAATTCGCCTCTTTCGGCATTTTTGAGGTCAGTGGTTCAAATCCCAGGAGGGACAAGTGTAGGTATTGCAAAATGAAGGACTAATTTTTGTTTTGCTTAGAATATTTATGTAGGATTTAAATAAAGCTAATTTAGCTGAAAATCACTCTCAAAGCCTCTGTTAAATAGTATTATCAGTACCTATTTTATAGTTATTGCAATAAAATTATTTATTCGAAATAACTTTGTATGTTTCTTTTTATAAAATCCGATAAAATATAACAGAACTTTTCAATCAAGAGTGTTCCGATTCGACAGACTTCTGATACCCTTTCCCATTTTCATCCCTTAGGACATAGCCGAAATAGCTCAGTGGGGAGAGCGTTAGACTGAAGATCTAGAGGTCCCTGGTTCGAGCCCGGGTTTCGGCAAAACGCTTTTTTGCTTTATTTTACATTGTATTGAATAATAGTAATACGAATAAGTACAAACATAATGCAAGTATTTCGTTGGCTAAAGAAGAATTTGACACGTAATTTTAGACAGGCGCAAGGATATTCATTTTCATTGATTCTAGTATACTTTTTGACTATACTAAGGCTATTCCCGGTTGCCCCCACAAATTTTGCCTCCGCTGGGGGCAAATAATTATGAAAACTTTATGAAAATCCGTTTGGTACTTTTTGACACTCACGTTCAGAGATAGACAGATGATACTAGATATATTAAAAAAAATGTATGGTTATTTATAGTCGTTATTAAGTGTAAATAATAATAGTTCAAAATTAAAATTCTTATTAGAAGATAGGCCTTTGTCAGGGCACTCAGGTAGGTCACACGTCCCAATATACTATACCTAGCTTACTTTACCATAATTTCTTTTTTATTTATTTATTTATTGTTCACAAAAGGATACACATCAAATATAAAGATACACTTGCCAAACTGCATTACAGTTTGTCGGCAATAGTTCTCGTCCTTAGTTTTCAGGCTCTCCTTAGTTTTCAGGCTCAGTTGCACCAGCCTACTTCAACCGTTACCATAGCAGTAACTGGGTGTTTTTTGTATGGAATTCGATAGATTTTTGAAGATTATTAAAGTTACAGCAAGATGGCGCCACCCAGCACGAGCAATCATTGTGTTTCCTGCTAATTACTACACTATACTATATCTACTCATGCAATACTTAAAAATTACAACCACTACAACAAATAATACAGTTCTTGAGCTTAGTTCTTAAGCAACAATTCGGGACAATTATAATGTATGTTTAACAATTATGTTAGTTTGATGACAGCTGTGACTGTATCTACGTCTGTATTTGTATTTTCAATTATTAAATCCAAGTTAAGGGCTATGCACTGTAACAAACTTTGACAAATATTGGTAACTAGCTTTCCGCCCGCGGCTTCGCTCGCGTGGAATTTTGTCTGTCACAGAAAAATTTTATCGCGCGCGTCCCTGTTTCAAAAACCGGGATAAAAACTGTCATATTATTATGTCCTTTCCCGGGACTCAAACAATCTCTATGCCAAATTTCATCTTTCGTGAAAGAGACACAGACAGACAGACAGAGTTACTTTTGCATTTATAATATTAGTATAGATTACCTATTATAATAGGTACTTTTTCAGACAGTAAAGAAATTATTAATATGTATTACAGACAACAAGTAATTTTTAAGCTTATTCTACTTTAGCCTTTTTACAAAATTTAGATCTTTCGTACCAACTACACTGAAAAAAATGTTTGATTAGTGCTTACACAACAAAAGTGACCACCGAACATTTTGGTTATGAGGAAAAAAATGTTGTGTAAATTAAACAAATAATTCTGTAGTGAGCTAGACTTAGTTTGGTTATAGTTAACAATTAGTTCGGTGGTCACTTTTGTTGTGTAAGCAGTAACCAAACATTTTTTTCAGTGTACCAACCCTCCTCTTTTCGCATCCGGGCTTGGGACCGGCAATGGCAGAGTTACAAGGTGTACTTACAGTCAACAAATGAAGCACTACGAGCCAAAGCACACGATGCGTTGCGGCGGCGGTGCGACGACGGAGCGGTGTCGCATCGTCATGTAGGAATATCTGTGGCGGACACAGGAGCAGTGCAGCGTCACGCTATATGGCTGTGCTGCACCGCAAAGCGTCGTGTGCTTTAGCTCTAACCCTTAGTTGCACAATCTGACATAAAATTTAGCAAACGTAATAAGGCTGTAAACTCCACACAAAATCACCGGTTATATAATTTAAGTTATTATTTAGCCTAAAGCCAGGGCTCGACCGCGAAATGAGCGAGGTCATTAACGAGGAGGATGAAAATTTTTGATGGTTAAATGCTAGCCTTTTTCGTAGTCGAGCCTCAACTATGAAAAAGAAAAAGTACTACTGAATAGTAATGACGTCGTAATGATTAAACATCAAAACATTGTAACAGCAGAAGTGTGAAAAAATAATTGCGTCAGTTAAAAAAACACAATCTATGCAAAATAATACAGATAAAAATCACGAGGAATTTCCGTCAACATAGATGACATAATGACCACAAAGGCCCGCAAATAAAAGTGATATCTTCATTGAACACTAGAAATCACAGTCATTTGGAGGCAGACGGGATCATCTTACTATCTTCAGTCTTCTAATTTTGTTCATAGGTTCTTCTTCTTTGTTCTTTCTGTCGCTGCGGTTGCCCAAATTAACCTCTTCTGCTATCAAGTGACAGGTAAGTTGGACAGAGAGGAGACCGAGGTGAGTTGTTACGGGGAGTTGTGACATTATCAACTTTTATTACCTACTAGCTTTACGCCCGCGGCTTCGCCCGCGTGGTATTTTGTCTGTCACAGAAAAACAATATCGCGCGCGTATTTGCTCACCGTTTAGACCTATCCTGGACTACGACCAACATTTTAAAACTAAAATCAGCTCAATCGGCCCAGCCGTTCTCGAGTTTTAATCAGACTAACGAACATCAATTCATTTTTATTTATATAGATTAACCACTAGCAAGTGCGCGTTTTTCTTCAAGTCTCGAGTTAACAAATACGCGCTGTTGCGAGCTCGCTAATAATTAATAGGTTTCCAAAGATCAACAATGTCACAACTCTCCTCTGTTACAACTTACCTCGGTCTCCCCTTACTCAACAAAACTGACCAATCATATAAAATGAATTCAATCTTTCATTTTGTTAAGGATAAATCATAACATTTGAAGTAGTCTCACTGACTGTGAACTATATCTGTGACTATATGTAGGGACAAATATTTCAGAAAACGACTTCGTCATTAACATGAGTACAAAAAGTAGCTTACCTACTTGTTAATTCTAACAACATCAATACATACTTATAGCTATAATGTGGTAAAGACTTTGAACATCAAATATATTAATATTCAACATTTTATCAGTAGAAATCAGAAGGACAAAAGATAGTCTTGAAAAATAATGTCTCGTTCCCACGAACTCGTCCCGTAGTCCCTCGAACATCCCGTTTGCGACATGTCGCACAAAAAACTATCCGTTCGAATCTGTAATTCGAATTTCAAAAACATGTAGGTATGTACTCGTATGTTCGTTCCTCGTTCACGTAAGAAATGTGATACCACTTGAATATTATCTTGATTGTGATGTCATAGTGACCACAAATTTTATACCTTTAAACAGCGGTGATGTCCTCATTGATAACTAGAAATCACAGTCATTTAAAGGCAGACGGGATCATCTTTTTCTTCAGTCTTCTAAATTCTTTCTTTTTATCCATGGATCGTCATGACGTTATCTTCTTGGTTCTTGCAGCCGTTTAATGATTTTGATATATTTCTGAAGACTTTTACAATTACAGGGTTGAGGAGTTAATATTAGAGATTGCAACCCGGTATGTTCCTCAACCCGGCCGGGCCCGGTTGCATTTGTCGCCAACCCGGCCGGGCCCGGCGGACCCGGTTGTGTATTACCGATGAAACCAATAAAGTATTTTATGAAAATACATGCTCTGTACATGAATGGAAAAAGACAATGATTAATTCATTTTATAATTTAAACAAGCAGGTCTTTCTCTTCACTCCTTATAGTGTCTATTTGAAAGCATAGTATCATCGACCATGTAGTTGTAGACAGGATCATATTTACACATCATACAATACGAGTATAAAAGATAAAATACCGCTTGAATATCTTGATTGTGATGTCATAGTGACCACAAATACCTTTAAACAGCGGTGATGTCCTCATTGACAACTAGAAATCACAGTCATTGAAAGGCAGACGGGATCATCTATTTCTTCAGTCTTCTAAATTCTTTCTTTTTATCCATGGATCGTCATTTTATCTTCTTTGTTTTAGCTGCCGTTTTCTAAACTCTTTCTTTTTATTCGTATATCGTCATAATTCTTCTTGTTTCTTGCTGTCGTTTGATGATTTTGATACATTTCTGAAGACATTTACAACAACAGGGTTGAGGATTTGACATACAACAAGAAGTATCCTCGACCATATAGTTGCAGACGGGATCATATTTACACATACAATACATCTAACGAGCGTACAGTATAAAATATTAAACATTACAATAAATAATACTCCTACAATACTACGATAATAGATGACATAGTATTAGTGACCACAAATACCTGTAAACAGCTGTGATGTCTTCTTTGACAAGAAATCACAGTCATTTAAAGGCAGACGGGATCACCATAATAATCTTCAGTCTTCTAAACTCGTTCTTTTTATTCGTGAATCGTCATAATTTTTCTTTGTTCTTGCTGTCATTTGATGATTTTGATTCATTTCTGAAGACTTTTACAACAACAGGGTTGAGGATTTGACATACAACAAGAAGTATCATCGACCATATAGTTGCAGACGGGATCATATTTAAACATCATACAATACATGTAACGAACGTACAATATAAAATATTAAACATTACAATAAAGAATAATTCTACAATACTACGATAATAGATGACATAGTGACCACAAATACCTGTAAACAGCTGTGATGTCTTCTTTGACAAGAAATCACAGTCATTTAAAGGCAGACGGGATCATCATAATATCTTCAGTTTTCTAAACTCTTTCTTTTTATTCGTATATCGTCATAATTCTTCTTGTTTCTTGCTGTCGTTTGATGATTTTGATACATTTCTGAAGACATTTACAACAACAGGGTTGAGGATTTGACATACAACAAGAAGTATCCTCGACCATATAGTTGCAGACGGGATCATATTTAAACATCATACAATACATGTAACGAACGTACAATATAAAATATTAAACATTACAATAAAGAATAATTCTACAATACTACGATAATAGATGACATAGTGACCACAAATACCTGTAAACAGCTGTGATGTCTTCTTTGACAAGAAATCACAGTCATTTAAAGGCAGACGGGATCATCATAATATCTTCAGTTTTCTAAACTCTTTCTTTTTATTCGTGTATCGTCATAATTCTTCTTTGTTCTTGCTGTCGTTTGATGATTTTGATACATTTCTGAAGACTTTTACAACAACAGGGTTGAGGATTTGATATACAACAAGAAGTATCATCGACCATTTATAGTTGCAGACAGGAACATATTTACACATACAATACATCTAACGAGCAAAATGATTACAATAAAGAATACTCCTACAATACCTACTACGATAAAAGATGACATAGTGACCACAAATACCTGTAAACAGCTGTGATGTCTTCTTTGACAAGAAATCACAGTCATTTAAAGGCAGACGGGGTCATCATAATAATCTTCAGTCTTCTAAACATTTCTGAAGCCTTTCACAACTTCAGGGTAGAAGAGTTGATATACAACAAAAAGTATCATGAACCATGTAGTTGTAGACGAGATCATATTTTTATTATTCACACAACATACAAATTAAACAATATAAAATACCATTTGCAATAATGATAACATACATTTCCTAATACATTATTGGAATTCTATAAAATTCCTAGGAAAAGTATACATTTCCTAGGACAGGTGCGTATTAAAAAATCTTTGAAGCAATATTTTATACATTTCCTAAATGGCTTTGAAATAGTATACAATTCCTGGAATTCAATGTGCGTTCCCTTCGTACATTTCCTATAACATACACACCACATACAGTAGTGTAAGTATGATAGTTACTCGAATGCCTTTCTCTTTAGTTTACTATGTGGTAATTTTGATTTGAATATATTCTTCATTGACCATTATTTATTCCAGCTTATTTTTATCCTTCTCTCTACTTCTTCAGGAGTTGAGTCTTGAAAAGATACATTTTGTCCAAGATAAATATATACTGGTCATCACAAAAATCGGCCCACCTACGTTTTACAGGAAACCTCGTTTCTACTGACACAATCATGGTACCCCAACAATATTGGTGTTATTTGAAAGCTTAATAAATATCCTTAAAGAAAAACACATTTCATTTCTTAATAAACGATTGACATAGGTATACAATAAATCTGACTTGAAAAAAGACCTCACTTTGGGCTCACCACTGGGATCAATCAGACCAATTTTTATGGTTATAAAACCAAATAATGATCTCACGTGTCCTCTTTAACAGATGGATAGCGATTAATCCCAATTTAACAGTTTTATAGCCATAAAAGTTGGCTCAAGCGTAACTACCTATATTTTGAAGAAGTGACTCTGGATTCTTCTACAGACACATTTTTGGGTTAAAAACCTTTCCTTTAATGAAATGAAGCTTAGAACTAGGCTTTTAAATGGTGCCAATATTGGTGGGAAGTGGGGATGCATACGTTTGAAAATGCTTGTCGCGGGAGGGTCGATTTTTGTGATGACCAGTGTAGTTAGTTATTTACTTATTTGACCGGCTGATTCTGACCTTCAGTCAGTGCTATCTCCGTTCTGTTTGTCATCAGACATGCCTTGTCAGGATTCATCTGTAGTCCGCTTTATCGGCTTTTTTCGTCAAGCGTGCTAACCATGTATTGTAGGTCTTGGTGGTTGTTGCTAAGCAATACGATATCATCCGCAAATCGGCAGGACAACATGGCGGATCTGGCCAGCCCGACCTGGACGAGGCTCGCCAACGACCGAAAATGCTGGCAAAAGATGGAGGAGGCCTACACTCGTAAATGGGTGCCTAAGATAAATGCATGTTAACTGTAAGGAAGTACTGAATGATTAAATAATAAAAGTCTAAATATAAATGTAATAGTGAAGCATAAGAGTAGGCGCTCACCGTTGATTTTTAGTTGGCCGATAGTTGTGCTCGATTTTAAATTGTATGAAGAATCGGCCAAATCGAATCGGCGTAGTGTGCGCACTCCCATACATGCCCATACTGATCAACTGCCCGACTAAACTATCGGCCGACGAAAAATCAACGGTGTGCGCCTACTCTAAATAACGTAACCTACCGTAACCGTAATCAAGAAACCTAATGTAAATTGAATAATCTTGAATCTTAGGAATAAATGGCTTATTTATTTATTTATATTTTTCTTGCGACCGTACACAAAGATATTTGAACATCGTGAGCAGACAAGTTCTAAAAATCTTCAAGCAATCTTAGAATAGAATAGAATAGAATAGAATAGAATAGAATAGAATATTTTTTTATTTGAAAGAAAGACATACAAGCAAAAACATAGATACACAATGAAGGAGATACACAAATTAATGTACAGATAGCTGCTTGTGCCCCTCTGACAAAAAGGCACCCGCTCAGCATACATCAAGACCGCGCCAGGGCTTGTCTCGAAACTGATTTTCAGCGGGGGCCCTCTGTTGTCAGTAGGGGGGCGCAATGTATAGAAAAAGAAGAAGAAAAACAGGGCAATCATACAGTAAACAAACAGTAGAGTAAACAAACAAAAAACACCATAACAATTAAATTTACATTGAAATTCAATTTTATTAAAATTAGATTTTAATTATTCATTTACATAACCAAAACATTTATTTAAAATTAAAATTATTGACTTTTAAACATTCACATTCAAAATTAATGATTACCTAATTAAATTAAAAATTAAAACACATTTGTTACGTACGCCTAATCTATGAAGATCGCTGCATCGACGCTGACCCAGTTTACCCAAATCAACATTGCAACTGCACTATGGACCGCGAGGAGCAGCATCAGCAAAATGCGCCTCTCATGACGACAGCGGCGACGTTTCATTAATTTTACTAATTATTTTATAATCATATTCGTTTCATACTTCGAGACGGTATCACTAGGCTAGGCTAATTTTAGTTTAATTGTAATATCTTTCTTTTAAATTAAATTTAATTAAATAAAGTTTGCTTTTTCTTGGTACCTCCGGTTGCAGCTAACGAAATTGGCGCAGTCGGTAGGATATTCGTGGTTAGGCCCGGGTCGCGTATGAAGATTTCCGTTCACCGAGCCCTCCGAGTGGCTATCAAGTCGCGCTTCGAATATCCGAACCTACGGGAGCTGCAGTCCAGAGGTGAATCAAGCCATCGATTCGTCCAGAAGAAAGCAATGATGTAAGTCCTTGAATCTTTCAAGTCCTCACCTTCCTAATCCTAATTATATTAAACTTGATTAAGTTAAGTTCATTTTACGTCGATAATGAAATAGTAATAGTGTACAAGTTCCCAATCTTTACTCCTTATACATACGACCTAATATACAAATTATCTATTGTCCCTAATGTAAATCACGAAATCCTTGTTCCATCATCCCCATTCCTAGCTATCCATGAGAAAGATTTCAAGCACATAGAGGCTGAATGCCCGAAGACCAACAAATGGTTCTTATGTGAAGAAACACGAAGTCTCCAAAGCCAAACTTCAGCCCAATTACTGTCACACTAAATCAACCAGCATAAGAACAACGAGACGACCGCCACTACGTCATCAACTTCCCTACTTCTACGAAGGTACATCTGTCCTGCGGGCAAGATCTTTCAACATCAACAAGGAGTATCGAGGCAGCTATCTCGCAATCATCCCACACAAATTCCACATGGAAACATCTCAGTTGACCATCTCCAACCTCAAAGATCGACTGAAAGGACATGTGCTGACAATCACGAATCTACCGAAGGAACCAGAGTACGATATTTCTACAGTCAAACTAAACTCTATGAATCTGGATCATCTTCTCACCACCAACATGAAGATTTCCCAGCATCCAAAGTTAAATCTTGAGAAGAACGTAGATTACAGTATATACCATACTACCATCCCATTGTACATGGTATTAATCGGTGCATCTGTACTCATCAGCGTCATACTATACAACAAGTACTACAAGAAATTAGACTCTGTCTAGAGCCAACCAAGGGAAACTCAGACACAAAGGACAATATACGCTGTACCAGAGCCAAAGACAAGGACAAGCCAACCCCCACCTCAATTCACTACGAAATTCTTCGGTGGTGGCTGTTCTTCGGGGGGAGGTGTTACGTACGCCTAATCTATGAAGATCGCTGCATCGACGCTGACCCAGTTTACCCAAATCAACATTGCAACTGCACTATGGACCGCGAGGAGCAGCATCAGCAAAATGCGCCTCTCATGACGACAGCGGCGACGTTTCATTAATTTTACTAATTATTTTATAATCATATTCGTTTCATACTTCGAGACGGTATCACTAGGCTAGGCTAATTTTAGTTTAATTGTAATATCTTTCTTTTAAATTAAATTTAATTAAATAAAGTTTGCTTTTTCTTGGAACCTCCGGTTGCAGCTAACGAAATTCATTTCAATATAATGCAAATTAAAATAAGAATTAAAATAATAATAAAAAGAAAAAAAATACAAATTACAATAGTTAAATGAAAAGACACCATTATTTACATGTGGCCATAACCATAAAGTCACAAGTTAGTTATGCAATGTCAATGCCAGAAAAAAGATTGAAAGAGTAAAAAAAAAACTGTCAGTGGATCGACATGTGCACGACCTGTGAGAAATTGCCACGTAAATTAGGTTATCTTCTTATTAGATCTTCTTCTTCTTCTCTTCTCTGAGGGCTGTGGTTCTTCTGCCTCTGACGTTCATAATGACCACGTTTGCTATTATATTAATTGTGGTTTCATTATAAATAAGAATACCACCATCATTATAATAGCAGCCGGGATCACCAACTCTTCTCTTCTTTCTTTGGACGATTTGTTTCCAAGTTCTTCATCACCATCATCATTATCTCAGCCATAGGACGTCCACTACTGAAAATAAGACTCACGCAAGCAACATAGAAAGCATTGGGGAAGGCCTATGTTCAGCAGTGGATGTCCAAGTTCTTAATGTTAGGAAATACTTTAAAGTTATGATGAAAAATACACACATACAACATTATAAAAAACAATGCAGTATAATCAAAAATATCACTCACACAATATTTTATACAAACTACTTTGCCTGGCCCATTCCCATTTTATTTGGGGTCGGCCCTCGGCGTCATGCGTCTCCAGGCGGCTCGGTCTTGGGTTGTCTTACTGTTAACTTGGGCTTCTTTAAGGTCGTTATTGATTACGGACATCCATGTTATTCGGGGTCTTCCTCGTCCGCGGGGCTTAGTTTGGATGTCTAGCACTTTTCTGGTCATATGGTCGGGTGGTCGCCTCATGACGTGTCCGTACCACCGCAGACGGCTCTCCTGCAATATAGCTGGGATAGGTCTCACTTTGAAGGTGCCTCTTATGTGTGTGTTTCTTACATGGTCCAGCCTAGTTACACCACCTGCCCATCTGAGCATCTTCATCTCAGCGCAGTGCAATTGGTTTTCATACATTCCATTTCATTATGTAACATCTAATGTACCACATTCTGCATATAAATAATTTGAATTTGAATACTGCTTTTTGATCGGCCAACATTCGGCTCCGTATGTCATGGCTGGTCTGACGGCTGCTCTGTATACTCGTCCCTTTATGCGCACGGGCATTCGGGTATCGCATAGCACGCCGGATAGTTCTCTCCATTTCATCCACCCAGTATTTATGCGATGGGTGACATCAGTGCCTATTGACGCATTATTACTGATCACTGACCCTAGGTATTTGAAATGAATGTACACAAAGATATTTGAACATCATGAGCACACAAGTTCTAAAAATCTTCAAGCAATCTCCTTCTTCTCTTCTCTGAGGGCTGTGGTTCTTCTGCCTCTGACGTTCATAGTGACCACTTTTGCTATTAAATTAAGGTGCTTTCATTATAAATAAGAATACCACCATCATTATAATAGCAGCCGGGATCACCAACTCTTCTCTTCTTTCTTTGGACGATTTGTTTCCAAGTTCTTCATCACAATCACAATCATCATCAGCCAGCTCAGCCATAGGACGTCCACTGCTGAAAATAAGACTACCCCAAGCAACATAGAAAGCATTGGGGGAGGCCTATGTTCAGCAGTGGACGTCCAAGTTTTTAATGTTAGGAAATACTTTAAAGTTAAGATGAAATATACACACATACAACATTATAAAAATCAATGCACTATTATCAAAAATATCAGTCACACAATATTTTATACAAAAGATGAAAAATTAAACCACAATAATTAATACCAAAGCAAATAAAGCCAAAGCTTGTGAACCCCAAACCCAAAATCGGAACTTAATGATCGTCCAACGTTTTATCCTAAGTTGGGAGTATGTACGCTGACAAACGTTCAGATTGTATGAAATGGTCCGACCACAAATGCCTTTAGACAGCTGTGATATCTTCATTGACAACCAGTAATCACAGTCATTTAAAGGCAGACGGGATCATAATTACTATCTTCAGTCTTCTAAATTCTTTCTTTTTATTCATGTCTCAAAAGAAACAGAGTATCCAAACCGTGTTCAGTACTGATTTCTTTTTTGGTTGTTCAAGTTTTCTTTTTCTTCTGGATACTACAGATGATCACTTTCTAATATTTAAAATACATTATGGATGGTTAAGGTGTACACGGGAAGTTACAGGAGATTTTCTTGTCCAGCCGTAGGAAACGATCCATTCTAAACGATTTTGCACTCTGCCCACTCCCATTGATCCTTTATTTCTCTAATCAGCACTTGAGAATCTGTATTTTTCTCGTTCACAGCAATTGCTTCTGCGCAATGTGCAGGTTTTCTGGATTTTTAACCGCTTCTTTAGCGTTAACCTTTTTACAGTACGCCTCCTTAGTTCGTTCCGTGCCCACCCTCCTCTTTTCTAATCCGGGCTTGGGACCGGCAATGGCAGAGTTACAAGGTGTTAAATTATCATTACAGCTTAAAATAAACAGATTTCAGTCAAATTATGAACTTCGTTTTTTGATAGTGAAGCTAGAAATCACAGTCATGTAAAGGCAGACGGGATCATCATTTAATATCTTCATTCTTATAAAATCTTCCATTACGTTCTTGGATCGTCATTATCTTCTTTATTCTTGCAGCTGCTTGATGAAGTTGAAGTACGTAATGAGCACCTAAGCTAATACAGGACTGTCTTTCTTGATAAAAAACAAGAAGAGTCAATCATGTAGTTAGCAAACGGGGTCATAATAACACATCATACATCTACCGAGAATAAAATATAACAAACCTTAACTACAATAATACTTTTTAATCAAAGTAACCTTTAAACAGCAGAAATATGAACAAATGAGTTCGTCACATAAAGAAGACAATAATTGATAATGTTAAAAATACGAGCACTTAATGTTAATAGTAACAAATTGGTGATATCTTGAGGAATTAGTTGATTGTGATGAGATAGTGACCACAAACGCCTTCACACGTCCGTAAGATCATTGACAACTAGAAATCACAGTCATGTAAAGGCAGACGGGATCATCATAATTATCTTCATTCTTCTAAAACCTTCTTTCAGGTTCATGCGTCGGTTGATTGCAAGAAGTCATTAACTAGCAGAAACATGATTTCGAGAAATAGCTTAATGAAGTTTGGAGAGACAAAAAGCCATTTAAAAAAAAATATGTAATAGGTAGCGCCGCAATGAAAATGCCGATATATAAAAATAAGTCTTATTATTATTATTATTGGTTTTGGGCCTTCATTTGCGCCATCTCGACCAGGTTTGATCTATTGTGGCAGCCCTTGTCTTTAGAGTTCACTGCTTAGTCCCGTTGAGTCTATAAATTTCCAGATTCTTTGGAGCGTGATATCTGCTATCTCATCCGGGTGCATGATGTGTCGCCCGAGATGGATACTTCTTTTGCTCATAAGCGGGCCGCATGAGCAAAGAACATGCATGGCCGTTTCTTCTTCTGTGTGGCAGAATCTGCACAGAGTTTCCTCAGTCATGTTCATGTTTGATTTGTGTTTGTTTAGTTTGCAGTGGCCGGTTAGTATTCTAGTCACTGCACAGGCTTTGTATCTTTTGAACTTTAGCAGTTCCTTAGTTACTTTGTTGCTATATCCCTGAATGAGTGCTTTTGAGTGTTTTTGTCCCGATGTAGACTTCCACCACTCAATAGCCTCTTGTTTGCAGAGGGCGGTTAGTAGCGTGGTGGCTCGTTGTTTGGTGATGCCACAGAACGGTTCTACGCCGATTTGAGGGTTATTGGCTCCATCTCTGGCGAGTTCATCTGCTACTTCATTTCCTTCTATATTCGAATGTCCTGGTACCCATGTAAGCGTTACTTTGTTGGTATTTCCCAGTGCATTCAGTGTCTCGGTGCATGTTTGCACCAATTTTGACGTGTATTCGAAGGCCAGCAGTGCTGCTTGGCTGTCTGAGTTGATGTAGATGTGTTGATCCCGGAGCCTCCTTTCCAAGTTTATCTCTGCACATTTGTTTATGGCAAAGACCTCGGCTTGGAAGATTGAGGCTTCAGTCCCCATGTTTAGGCTAACTTTGAGCTTAGGCCTCTCTCCGTAGATCCCGCAACCTACATCATTTTCCTTTTTGGATCCGTCCGTGTACCAGACGTGACTACCTTCCTTAAATGACATTTGGCCTTCTAGCCATTTGTCTCTAGGAGGTAATGTTTACGGAATATAGTTTGGTGAAGTTACATTCCGTATGCATGTCGTCACTGGGCATGCACACAAGTTTGTTTTCAAGTACTGATTCCTTGAGTCTTATCAGATTTTGAGAAGCCCATCTGACTTTCGTGCGGGTGCAGATTCTATATGTGCTCTGCTTGGCTTCTTTTTGCACATGCATATGCAGTGGTATAAGATCCAGCAGAGCATTTAATGCAGCCCCTGGTGTCGTTGATAGTGCTCCGGTTGCTGTGATGCAGGCTAGCCGTTGTAGGCTGCTCAGTTTCTGTATTGTTGTCACTTGGTTGACTTTGCTGCACCAGACGGCAGAGGCATAGGTTATTATAGGTCTCACGACCGCTGTGTACAGCCATAGGGCGATTGCGGGTTTTAGTCCCCATCTTGACCCTGCCATTCGACAACAACTCCACAGAGCCATTTTGGCTTTTTGAATGATGTTGTTTAGGTGCGAATTCCAAGTAAGCTTTTGGTCAAAAGTTACCCCTAGATACTTGGTTTCGCTTGAGAAAGGAAGAGTTTTTCCGTTTAACTGCAGATTTGCAAATTTTTCCAGTTTTCTCTTCCTCGTGAATGGTATTATCACTGTTTTATCCGCATTAATAGATAATTCGTTTTCTCTACACCACCTACTTATGGTGTTGAGAGCGCCTTGCATTAGACTTGAAATTGTGCTCAGGCAGGGACCTCTGATGATAACCACTAGGTCATCAGCATAGCCTTGAGTATCATAGTCTTTTTCTGCCATCTTAGTAAGAAGTTGATCTACTGCTAGTGTCCATAAAAGTGGGGATAGTACGCCTCCTTGTGGACATCCTCTTATGGCAAGAAATTCAAGCTTTGCAGCATTGAGGGTTATGTTTACTACTCGGTTGGAGAGCATGTTTTTTACCCATCTGATGGTGCTTATATCAATCCCTTTTGCCTCCATTCCTTTTAGAATGGTTTCTATAGGGGTATTGTCAAATGCACCTTCAACATCGAGAAAAGCACATAGGGCCGTTTGCTTATCCTCTAGGGATTTTTGCACCTTATCGACCAGATCGAGCAGGGCTGTTTCAGTAGATTTTCCCTTTTGGTATGCATGTTGGTTGATGCTTAGTGGTCTCTTCACTGAATATTTGGCTCTAATATGCTGGTCTATTATCCTTTCCATGGCCTTCATCAGGAAGGATGTCAGACTTATGGGTCTGAAGGATTTGGGTTGTGAGTAGTCCCTTTTCCCCGTTTTGGGTATAAAACGAACTTTGACCCAATTCCATGGTTCTGGTATAATACCCCAGGCGTAACTTGCTCTGAATATTTTTACCAGATGCGGGAGAAGTAAGTTATTACCTTTTTGTAGAAGAGCAGGAAAGATGCCATCTTCTCCCGCTGATTTAAATGGTTTAAACTTTTCCAAAGCCCATCTAATCTGGTTAGGCCTAAAGATATTGGAGGCCTTATTCCAGTCTGAGCATTTAGCCCTATGGAGTTCATCATTCCTTTGGGTATTGCTTTGTGTATTGATTTGGTACGAACCCGGAAAGTGTGAAGACCTAAGGAGATCTAGAGTCTCCATCTCGGTGTTCGTAAATGAGTTATCTGGCTTCTTTAGTAGTCCAAGATAGTTGTTTGGGGTCTTAGCGAGGATTTTGTGAATTCTTGCTCCTTTGTTAGTTTGTGCAATTTCTTCACAGAAGCGTCGCCAAGAGGCTCTTTTGGCTTTTCTGATTTGTTTGTTATATTCTGTTAGGGCCTTTCCGTACTTGTCCCAGTCGCACGGTTTGGCACGGTTGAATATACGACGTGTGATGGCTCTGAGCTTTTCTAGCTTCTTGTTCCACCACATTGGTGATTTGTTAGATTTTACTTCTTTTTCGGGGCAGCTTCGTTCGTAGGCATTGATTATGCCATTATTGAGCATTTTGACCGCGGCATTAAGAGAGTCCGGTGTTTTGATAGTTTTGGGTATATCCTTTAGATTCTCACTGAGCAGGGTTATATACATATCCCAGGAGGTGTCTTTTGGATTTCTTACTCTTGGATATTGAGCTTCTACCAGCCCTGAAATATCAAAACGTATATGTCTATGATCAGACATTGAGTTCTCGCTGCTGACGTGCCATTTTGTTATACATTTTGACACATTTTCTGTTGCGAATGTTATATCTATTACTTCCTGTCTGGTTTTTGTTACGAATGTTGGCGTGTGGCCATTGTTCAGCACCTGTAGACAGTTAGATAGAAGAAAATCGGATAGTAACTCACCTCTTATGTTGGTATCCGAGCTTCCCCAGATGGTATGGTGGGCGTTAGCATCGCATCCCACTATCAGTTCCGACTTTTGTCTTCTAGAGTATTCTAGGACGTTAGTCAGTTCTTCAGTGGGATCTTGCTTATCTCCAGGAAGATATGCCGAGCAGAAGAGTACTTTGGACCTGTTCGGCCCTTTGACTTCTACGTACGCGGTGACAGTATCTTCGCTGCAAAGTTCTGGAACAGGTAAGAAGTTAGTATTTTTGTTAAACACGATACAAGCCCTAGGTTTGCGGCCTTTTTCGCATACAAGAATCTTACCAGCGTTGTTCAGACCGGCTACCATGGAGTCGGCGTTTATCCATGGTTCTTGAATGAGGGCGATGTCCAGGCCACCTTCGCTGAAGATCTTTTCTATGACCGCAGAGGCTGCGATAGCGTGGTGTAGGTTGGCCTGTAGTATCGCCATCCCCTTTGGGCGTTGAGGTTGGTGGGGACTATTGTGCTTGGGAGCCGCGGCGCCCTTGTGTGCCCCGCCGCCCTCGGTACGGTCCTCTGTGCTGCCCCCTTCCTCTGGGCGGATGTGCGCCCCTTGTGGTCCCCCTGTTGGGGGGAAACCGCGTCCGCGAAATAAGTCTTAGTAATCATTTTTAGTTACTGGCATTTCAAAATAACGTACACAGTATTTAAAACAATCAAAATATGAAGTTAATGTCTTTTGACTGACGGCCGTGTGGTGACGGCAGAGTAGAATACATTTGTCACCAACCCCTACTCTTCCCGCGGGTGTCGTAGGTGGCGACTTAGGGACTACATATCAAACAGAGAACGGGCAGCAGCGCTCTCTGAAAAACATCAATCTTTTAAACTGCGATCTCCAACCCGCCTGCCAAGCGTGGAGATTATGGCAAAACCCTCCAGTATAGTGGAGGAGGCTCATAGTCCAGCAGTGGACTGTAAAGGGCTGTTGATGATGATGATGACTGACGGCCAACTATAACAAACCAAGAAGTAATTACTTTTTACTTTATCGGATTACCGTGATACATGTTAAATCAAGTTAAATTACGTTTAAAATAATATAATAAACAATCATAATAACTAAATATTATTATGTATGACCTGTCATCTTCTGGGTCACATTCTAAACAAAAAATTCAGTCTCAAACAAAAATAATACAATCAATAAATTGAAACAAAATATCTTTGTAACATTATTAATTTGGCATAAAAAGTGTTTGGTATATTATTATAGCCCCTTATAAATAATACAATGTGAGTCACGATAGAGTGTACGAAAATAGACTACTACTAGACCTATTTTTATCGACAAAAGAGGTTTTTTTTTGTTTTTTATTTTTTATAATTTTTTTTCTTCAGATTACTGATTGCAAAGAAAACGTAATAACTTCTAAACTAAGAGGTATATCCCGTAAAAACAGTAATAAAACAGGCGATACTAAAAAAAATACATAAAATAGTCAGAAAATGCTAAAAAATAATAAAAAAAATATACTTTTTGAAAAAATAAATTAAATTTCATGATGTTGTATTTTGGAAACTGTAGTTTGTCTTTGAACGTTTGAATATTCAAACGTTCGTTACTGTATGTCTCGTACCTATGAGACATACGAGTAGATACCAGTCGTATTACATACCAGCGTTAAGAGTGTAGAGTTTACACTGCTCTGTCGGAACCTCTCGGTTATTCTTATTATTCTTTATGATCATTCTACTGTTTTTAAACTCTAGTAGGCTATGTCACAAGCTGCTCAAAATGCGTGTACTGACCCATTTGCGAAGTGGCCTAAACAATGGCCGCATAGCAGCAGGCAATCAAGATGTCATTAAAGAAATTGTCTTCCTGTAATGGAATTAACAGCATTGCTTGATAAGTACCTAGCTACCTACTTGCGTTTTTAACATTCACTTGATTGGACATTAAATCTATTTATGGTGACAATAAATCATAGAAACAATTAAAGCTTCACAAAGGAAGCCAACAAAGAAATATACTTACACAGTTAAGCAAGTTTAGGATAGGAATATTTATGTATAGGTATGGTTTTAAATAACTATCGTTATATCGTCCTTTCAATCTAATCTTGCCAACAGAAACAGTGCAGTGTGGATGACATAGTTTTCGCAACTACAGATGACATAATTTTGTAAATCTGTAGCTACGAATTCTTACATAACCGATGCTAATTGCTAGATAAAAATAGGGTATACACGAGCACAAAATAATCCTCCCTCAGACACTACCGTGTAGAAAATTTTCATGAAGAAAACATCTCATGTGTTGTCTTTTCTATGTCATCCACACTGCACTGTCTCTGTTGGTAAGATTAGATTGAAAGGACGATAGTTATTTGAAACCATACCTATACACAAATTTTCATATCCTAATCTTGCTTATCTGTGTAAGTATATTTCTTTGTTGGCTTCCTTTGTGAAGCGTTAATTGTTTCTATGATTTATTGTCACAATAAATAGATTGTGTAGTGTCTGAGGATAAATTTGTAAAAGTGACTAAAGTAATGTAAATTATTTGAAATGGCAACTTTTTTGGGCAGAAGTCAGTAAAGCACGTCATGTGTTTTATCACTAATTTGGGGCCAAAGTTTTTTACACAAAAAGTCATTATAAATCTTTATTAAGTTCTGGCAGTTAGTCAATCAAAACAGAGTGTGTATCGACTATGTTACGACACAAAATCATTAATGGACAATAATTACTTTAATGCTATAAAAATTGACGAAACTGGATTTATCAAGTTTTACAAAATTATATCTTCCAAAGTACGGCAGATATCCATTTGGTGATTTTTGCATAATATAGTATAAGTCGCGGCCAATATCGCCATGCTAGTATGGACACTTAATGACTTTTTGTAGTTAATGACTTCTTGCAATCAGTTGACGCATGGATCGTCATTATTTTCTTTATTCTTGCAGCTGCTTGAAGATGGTGAAGTACATAATGAACACATGCTAACTACATGACTACCCTGTCTTGATTAACAACAAGAAGCGGCAATAATGTACTCAACAGTAAAAATATGAGTATGTTAAAAATAACAAATTGGTAATACAGGGTGGCCCAGAAGAAAGTTCACTTTTGAAAATTTAAGGAAACGAAAACTGTAAATTTTTGTAGAACTTTAACTATCGTAATTTAAAGGAAATTTCATACAATTTATTTTTAAATGAACTTTCTTTTTTAAATTTGATCGTACATGTGATTCCCTTGACGTTTACAACATTCGGTCAACATACAGAAAACATTTTGGAAAACTTTCGTAAGAGTTACCTTGAAATGGATTCAGGATGGATGAATACTGCAGAGTTTTTGGATTTTTAGAGTACACTCTGCTCATAATGTAACCCCACAAAAAGAAGTCTGCTGGAATGAGATTAGGGCTTCTTTGTAGCAATGAGATTTCACCCCTGCTTAGTTGGTTTGTTGCATCGAAAGGATGATTAATTTTTGAGAGCGCTATACTGACATGCTGAAAAGCTTTTTGATTTCAAAGTGGCATATTTCACAAGGCTATGACAGGAGCACTTGGTTTCATCAAGATGAGGCTACGTGTCACAATTCAAATGAGAGCATTTAGATGGTAAGAGACATGTTCTCACAAAAAAATAATTTCAGGCAGGGGTGACATCTCTTGACCACCAGGAAGCCCTGATCTCACTTCAGAAAACTCTTTTTTGTGGCATTACCTTAAGAATAGAGTATACTTTTATATTCCAACAACCATGCAGCAACTGAAGCTGAACATTCGGCAAAAAATGGAAAATAGGTTTCGAAGTAATTCTAACGAACGCATTTCAAGATTTTGATGTATGTTGATCGAATGTTGTAAGCGTCAAGGAAATCTCCTGGACGATGTAATTTAATGAAGGTTTTAAAAATAAAGGATAGTGCCAGGGTCTGGACCAAGTGTTGCCCAGAATCAGCCCATAGTGCATTTTGATCCTCAGGCCTGTACTATTGTGTAAACCGAAGCGCACTGAAATCTATCCCTGGAGTTAAGAGAAAAAAAGAGTTTTGTTTTGAATTATTTACATACAAAATATCATCGATGTATACGTACTACGCATAAGATTTCGCGACTATGGTATTAAATAACACTCGCTATGTTGAACTAAACCATATTGCATCTGTACACGTTACTTTAGTGCGATTTAGACATTCTTTATAAACGATCTAGCGCTGTTTTAATTGTTTGGTAAGTTGACAGAAATTCATTATTTCCAAAAATGAATCAAGAAGTTTTAGTTCTCTATCCTTGCAAAAAATCCATTTATTGGTGTATTACAATCGATTATTGCAGTTATTGTAAGCTAAAACTTCTTGCTCCATTTTGGAAATAATTAATTTCTGTCAACTAACCAAACTACTGCAACAGCGCTTGATCGCTTATAAAGAATGTCGAAGTCGTACTAAAGTAAGGTGTACGGATGCAGTATGGTTAAGTTCAACATAGCGAGTGTTATTTAATGCCAAAATCGCGAAATATTATGCGTAGTACGTAAACATCGATGATATTTTGTATGTAAATATTTCAAAACAAAACTCTTTTTTTCTCTTAACTCCAGGGTTATATTTAAATGCGCTCCGGTTGACAAATTAGTATTGGCCTGAGGAACAAAATGCACTATGGTTTCATTCTGGGCAGCACTTGGTCCAACTTCCATACATGGATTGGCACTGTCCTTTCATTTTTTTTTATTGTAATGAATAAAGTTCTACAAAATTACACAAAATTTTTTTCCCTGAATTTTCAAAAGTGAATTTCTTTCTGGGCCACCCTGTATTATGACGAGGAATTACTTGATTGTGATGAGATAGTGACCACAAACGCCTTCACACGTCCGTAAGATCATTGACAACTAGAAATCACAGTCAGACGGGATCATCATAATTATCTTCATTCTTCTAAAATCTTCTTTTAGGTTCATGGATCGTCATTATTTTCTTTATTCTTGCAGCTGCTTGATGATGTTGAAGTACGTAATGACCACATGCTAACTACATGACTGCAACGTCTTGATAAACAACAAGAAGCGGCAATCATGTAGTCAGCAGTAGTCATAAATCTACCGAGAATCTATATACACCGTGTTACTTTGCATTCTTGCCATATTCACAGAGATAAAAGTAGGGAACAATACCTATTATTTAAGATAAACAAGAGACTCCCATAAAGAAAGTACACTAAGTTTTTAGTAAATTTGGTTTTTCAGTACAAATTGGAATAAACCAATTTTGTCTCGCACGTTCTACAGGTGCAATTGGAATAAACCTAGTGGGCGTGGCCTAGTTCTTATTAATCTGTGATGTTTTATGGCTCTGGGTACCAGCCTTTTTATCCAGTCATAATAATTATTTTAAATACTCTTCAGTTGATTTCAGATTTTCCTTTCTACTTTACGGGCTTATGACCGTCAAAAATACGTAATAATTATTAGGGTTTTAATTAATTTATAACATTGTTCCCTATTTTTGCAAATTAATAAATTAAGTATGAAATGAAATCACCTTATTCACAATTAATTATTTATTTATAAGTTCCTACTTACAAAGTTTACGTACTGCGAAGCAAATGTTCAAAGTGTCCTCCGTTCTAATGAAGGCACAGTCTAGCACGGCGAAGCGTTGGTATTTCGCTTTAGTTTTCACAACACATAAACGTTTTGTCTCACAGTTTCGCTGAAACAATCCTTTCATGTAACACGTTTACACTGTTTATCTCTTCTGCGCATACCAGTCGTTTCAAGTCACTCTTAGTCCATTGGTGTTAGGTCCGAGGGTCGTGGTGGCCAAGCTACTGGACCCCCTCGTCCAATCCACTGTTCACCAAACGTATTATTCGCGCATTTGACGTCCTTATTGTGAGGAAGCACCATCCTGCTGGTAGTAGAGCATTTGGTGTAACGCTATGGGTACGTCATCAAGCTTGTCGTCTACGTAAGACGTCTTGCAGACACTCCAAACACCATTTTGATAAATTATTCGTTGTTTGAATACACTTCAGTCATTTTTGTATTATTTATAACGTGATTTGTGATTGATGGATTTCTCAGTTTTTTACAAGTGTCAAAAAGACATTTTAAAGACAATAGATTGCAATAGATATTTAAAAATACAATAAAAAGTAAAAAAGTCTTCATCACCATCGCCAACAAGTGATGTGCATGCGTTACGATAATTAGTGATGTGTTTAACAGATTGTCGATAAAATAAAATATTCAAGATTAAAAAATCTAATTTTCGGGCATTATTTTTTTACGGATTTGTGTTCAGTATCAGTAATATAGTTACCTCTGTAAATATGGCAAGAATGCAAAGTAACACCCTGTATATGTTACGGCTAAAGATAGGTGTGAAAATAAACTTAAGATTAGCCGGCTAAACTTAAGTTTATCTTCGATGAGGTGTTAATGTTAGTTTCTTCTATCTTTAGCCGGCTAAACTTAAGTGTAACCGCAGGCCCTTGGCTAAAAATGTAGAAGGAAATGGAAAAGGAAACAATGTAATAATGTTTACTATTTTGACACGAAAACTTTATTAAAAAATAATCACTTTCATTACACGTAGGCACTTGAAATTTGGCAAGGACGTAGCTTAGGTACCGTAGAGGTGCACTAAGAAAGGAATTCCCGAAATTCCCACAGGAACGGGAATTAGCGTAAAAATTCTTTTGTATGAAAAATCTAAACCGCTTAAGTTAGAATCTTGAAATTTGGTGTGCAGGTACCTTAGTAAACTTAAAGCTTAGGTACAACAGGATAATGCAAAATTCCCACGAAAACGAGAATTAGCGGGAAAAAACATTTGTATGAAAAAATCTAAACCGATTAAGATAGACCCTTGAAATTTGGCATGCAGGTACCTTAGTAAATTTAAAGCTTAGTCACAACAGGATATTGCAAAACTCCCACGGCAACGGGTGTGAGCGGGAAAATCCTTTTGTATGAAAAATCTAAACCGCTTAAGTTAGACGCTTGAAATTTAGCATGCAGGTACCTTAGTAAACTTAAAGCTCAGTCACAACAGGATATTGCAAAATTCCCACGGAAACGGGAGTGAGCGGGAAAAAACTTTTGTATGAAAAAATCTAAACCGCGTAAGATAGATGAAGGGGGTAAAACGAGATCCGCGTAAGAAGTCGCGGGCGGCCGCTAGTAAAAATATATAACAAACCTTATCTACAATAATACTATATTAATAAAGTAACCTTTTAACAGCAGAAATTAATATGAATAAATGAGTACTTAGTCGGCCGTTTGGTGAAGTGGTTCGAAACGGACTACCTACCTACTATTCCGGAGGTAGCGGGGTTTCCCGCACAGTACAAACATTTGTGCATGAACATATTTGTTTGTATTGGACTGGGTGTTTTCTATGTATAATAAGTAGGTATGTATTTAAAAAAAAAGTATGTTTATATCCGTTGTATAGTACCCATAGTACAAGCTTTGCTTAGTTTGGGACTAGAAGCGCAGTGTAAAATGTCCAAGGATATTTATTTTATTTATTAGTAACTACGTCACATAAAGGAGACACTCGATAATGTTAAAAATACGAGTATGTTAATAGTAACAAATTGGTGATATCACGAGGAATTACTTGATTGTGATGAGATAGTGACCACAAACGCCTTCACACGTCCGTAAGATCATTGACAACTAGAAATCACAGTCATGTAAAGGCAGACGGGATCATCATAATTATCTTCATTCTTCTAAAATCTTCTTTTAGGTTCATGGATCGTCATTATTTTCTTTATTCTTGCAGCTGCTTGATGATGTTGAAGTACGTAATGACCACATGCTAACTACATGAATGCATCGTCTTGATAAACAACAAGAAGCGGCAATCATGTAGTCAGCAGTAGTCATAAATCTACCGAGAATAAAAATATATAACAAACCTTATCTACAATAATACTATATTAATAAAGTAACCTTTTAACAGCAGAAATATGAATAAATGAGTACTTAGTCGGCCGTTTGGTGAAGTGGTTCGAAACGGACTACCTACTATTCCGGAGGTAGCGGGTTTTCCCGCACAGTACAAACATTTGTGTGCATGAACATATTTGTTTGTATTGGACTGGGTGTTTTCTATGTATAATAAGTAGGTATGTATTTACAAAAAAAAGTATTTAAGTATGTTTATATCCGTTGTCTAGTACCCATAGTACAAGCTTTGCTTAGTTTGGGACTAGAAGCGCAGTGTAAAATGTCCAAGGATATTTATTTTATTTATTAGGAACTACGTCACATAAAGGAGACACTCGATAATGTTAAAAATACGAGTATGTTAATAGTAACAAATTGGTGATATCACGAGGAATTACTTGATTGTGATGAGATAGTGACCACAAACGCCTTCACACGTCCGTAAGATCATTGACAACTAGAAATCACAGTCATGTAAAGGCAGACGGGATCATCATAATTATCTTCATTCTTCTAAAATCTTCTTTTAGGTTCATGGATCGTCATTATTTTCTTTATTCTTGCAGCTGCTTGATGATGTTGAAGTACGTAATGACCACATGCTAACTACATGAATGCATCGTCTTGATAAACAACAAGAAGCGGCAATCATGTAGTCAGCAGTAGTCATAAATCTACCGAGAATAAAAATATATAACAAACCTTATCTACAATAATACTATATTGATAAAGTAACCTTTTAACAGCAGAAATATGAATAAATGAGTACTTAGTCGGCCGTTTGGTGAAGTGGTTCGAAACGGACTACCTACTATTCCGGAGGTAGCGGGTTTTCCCGCACAGTACAAACATTTGTGTGCATGAACATATCGTCACCGTCGTGGCAGAATTAAATAACTGACAAAACCAAAGTTGCGAGATATTCACGTTTTTGTGATTTTTTTCGTTAAAAATGGCGATAACTTTTAAGGGTAAAAATATTTTTTTGTCGGTCTTTTGATATTTTATACAGCAAATTTACCTTTATTAAATCAATATTCTTCGATGATGTTATTTTGTATTATTTTAAATAAAAAAAATAAAAATTTGTAATTATTTAGTTTTGCCACAACCGTATTTTACAACTAAGTTGCAGTTATTTAGTTTTTGCATGTCACTTATTTAGTTTTGCCACAACCAAGGTATTACAAAAACGAATATTTCCATTGAATAAGTACACTTGTTTAATTTTGCCACACTTTTATTGACCTAAATGTTGATTTATTCATTTTATTTTATTTGTTTTGTTAATGCGATTTTAGTCAAAATCTGTAAAATTGTTAAATAATACTAGAATATACCTACTTATTAAATACTTATAAATGTTTAACAAATTGGTATGGTAACCATCAACATCAGATTCCTATAACATTGAAATTAAATTGAAAGAACCAACATCAAAATCAATATCAAAATTAAAGTAATCCAAAAACAATAAAATTGTAATAGGGATATCTCCCTAGGGATCCATAGGGATCCCTTACCCTCAACGTCATGGCAGAACGACGTTCAATGTCACTGCAGATCTCCGTTGACGCTAAGGCACATCGGCAGCTCAATAGACAGACATGGAAGTCCTTGCGACATGATGTTCGCAACTTTAATACAAATAGTATTAAAGAGGCGATAGAGCGGAACCAAGGCTCAAAAGTGTTCGCTAGAGACAACTCTATTGGGCGAAGCTAGCTGACGAAGCTGAAGACTGCGGAAGGTGGTGTAACGCCAACAAAAGCCGAGGTTCTGGGTGAGATTGAAAAGTTTTATGGACAGCTATATACCTCGACGAAGATATTGTGGATATCAGCATTATCAGCCTATACGAGATTAGGATGGCTCTCAAACACCTAAAGAACAACAAGGCACGACGGTCATGACGGGATAACCTCGGTCCTTCAGAGACTATTTAACTTCGTCTTACTCCAGGGAACAACGCCAGAGGCATGGAACAGAAGCGTGGTGGTACTCTTCTTCAAGAAAGGGGAGAAAACCTTGCTGAAGAATTACTGACCCATCTCGCTTCTGAGTCATGTCTACAAGCTGTTTGCGAAAGTTATCACGAATGATCTCGCGCGTAGGTTCGATGACTTCTAGCCTCCCGAACAAGCCGGTTTCTGAAAAGTGTCGGTACATATCGAGGTGCTGAAGTGCTTGTACAGAAACGCCACCATGTTGGTCCGAGTACAGGAGTGGAGTACGAGGGCGATTCCTCTGCAGCGAGGCATGAGGGAGATGTTATATCTCCGGATCTCCGAAACTATTCACCGCTGCATTGGAAGACGCTTTCAAACTCCTTGAATAGAAAGGATTCGGCACAAAATCAACGACGAGTACATCATTCAGCTTCGGTTTGCCGACGATATTGTGTGGTCATGGCAAAATCACTGGAAGACCTCGGCACAATGCTCGAAGACCTTAGTCTCCCAAAAAACGATGCTTTTGTTGGTTAGGAGCTCGAATCTTGAGATTGTTGACAAGTATGTCTACCTCGGACAAACGTTTTAGCTAGGTAGAGAAAGAGGTCGAATCCAACTCGGCTGGGAAGCATTCGGGAAACTACACAACATCCTTTCGTCCAAAATATCTCAGTGCCTAAAGACAAAAATCTACAATCTGTATGTGTTACCACTGATGACGGCTCGGGAACGCGGCCTCTTACTCAAGTTGCACAGCGTGCTTTGAAGAGGGCTATGCTCAGTTTTTCTGTACAAGAGACAGGGCACATAGTACGCAGAACTGACAGACGATGGGGCAGCAAGGTTCTGGAGTGGAGGGCACGTACCGAAAAGCACAACGTGGACTTCATAAAGGTAGCAGGAAAGCACTGGATGCAGACCGCTACCAGCCGGTCATATTGGAAATCATTGGGGGAGGCCTATGTCCGGCAGTGGACGTCCTATATGGCTGAAATGATGATGATGATGAAGGTTTAACATCTGAGTAATGAACATTGAAATTAAAAGTAACATTTAACGTAATGTTACAAAAATGAAATAAATCATAAACACAATTGTACGAGTATTTTGAAGCAATGTTTGGGATTGAGTTGTGGCAGAATTAAATAAAGTCACTTATTGACTTTCTTAGTACAAGTATTTTGAAGCAATGTTTTGCAGTGAGTTGTGGCAGAATTAAATAAAGTCACTTATTCAGTTTTGCCAGGTAAATTTTACAACAAACAGAGTTGTAATTTATGGTCAATAGTTTCACTAAACTGAAGATATCTTTGGAAATATCATAGATATTGCCACGAGTGTAAGACCAAAATATAGGTAACACTTTCTACTATACAAAAAGTGGAAAAAGTTATTTTTGCCAAAAGTGTCAGTTATTTAATTCTGCCACGACGGTGACGATATTTGTTTGTATTGGACTGGGTGTTTTCTATGTATAATAAGTAGGTATGTATTTACAAAAAAAAAAGTATTTAAGTATGTTTATATCCGTTGTCTAGTACCCATAGTACAAGCTTTGCTTAGTTTGGGACTAGAAGCGCAGTGTAAAATGTCCAAGGATATTTATTTTATTTATTAGTAACTACGTCACATAAAGGAGACACTCGATAATGTTAAAAATACGAGTATGTTAATAGTAACAAATTGGTGATATCACGAGGAATAATAATTACTTGATTGTGATGAGATAGTGACCACAAACGCCCGGGCACGTCTGTGATATCTTCATTGACAATCTTCAGGATGATTAAGATGATCACTGCTAATAATGGCAGGCTTTCAGGCATGAACTATGATGGTAACGCCATTTACTAGCGGGAAGGATGATCAAGTGTGTTTCATCTTTGTTCATCATCATAATTTATCGTTTTTGATGATGATTGATGATTTTTAATGCCTTTTTCGTTCTGTGACGCGATGACGGTCAAATTGACCACTTCTGCTATTAAATGAAAAAACCTCTCGATATACAATCAACGAGAAAATCTTTTTAAAGCATGAGCAGACGGGATCACAATTTTCTTCAATCTTCAAAAAACTTTCTATTGTTCATGGACAAATTATCTTCTTTTTTCTTGCTGTAGCATGTTGGAGTTTGATGTTTCTGAAGCCCGTAATGATCACTTATGCTAACGCCTGTATTCACAAACGATGCTTGCTTAACCCTAAACCACTGACGTACGTAGGTACGTGGTACGTCGGTCAAACGGTTTTTCGTTCAAAACTTCATTTTGTGCGGGAATTTTTGCGTGTCCTTTTTGGTAGTTTCCTAGTGGCCAGAGATGTGTGTGCGACGGGAGAAAATAAATGGGTAGCACGTCCCTAAGTAGGAGAGCTAGACCACCCGACGTATGTGGTACGTAACGTCAGTGTTAGTGTAACTTTTTCAAGATCGCTTTTGTATGTTGGTCCATAGATAAAATTAATTGTTAGTAGTCTAATTTATTTACTTGGCCGTCTATATTACAAAAAACCTTATTTACGTCAAAAATTATTACAAATAGCTGGCCTGGCGAACTTCGTACCGCCTTAGCGTAGAGATTTTCTTTATATTTTTTTCCGTAAAAACCTTGTACAGAGTATTAGAAAACTACAAAAAAAAATCAGCCAAATCGGTCAAGCCGTTTTCATGTTATGTCGTGACAACGGAAAACGGGTTTCATTTTTATATTGTTAATTATGAAAAATCTAAAACGTTAAAATAGCGGTATCGTTATAGCCAATGAGCTGCTGTCATAGTGACATTGACGTATTGTCAATGTCACACGAGAATCAAACGTGAGAATCACGGGGTGGAAACGCCATAGAGTTTGACAGCTCCATAGAGAGTGAATTTTTTTGACAGTTCCGAGAGGAAGTGACTTTTTTTATAGTTGTTCTTTATGCGACAATGGTCTTTTGCGTGTCTGGAATCAAGTTAGTAAACATTTTCGAATTACAACTTCAACTTTTATTTATAAATTATTTTATTGAATCTATTTGCATTCTATAAATGAAATGATTTTTTAAAAGTATATTAATTCAAAGTCGTAATTTTCACTTTAATCAATTTAGTTCCGTCTCAAGTCTACAATTTTATTGTGACATTATTAAAAAAAAAAAACGTCAAAAATTTTCATCGAAAAAACGTGTTTTTCTAACAAATTTTATCTAATTAAAATCAATAATTTCTCAATCAATATTAATAAGAACTACATGTGCATGGATTGCCAGTTGGATTGATGTTTGTTTTAAGAAGAAATTTCTCTCAAGTAAGATATCCACTCGAGAAAGGTTATTTCAGCTTGCAGCAACATCATGTGTTATCAAGTATTGAACCACACAAAGGATTAAATCTTCATTACAATATCATTCATAACTCCATTTAAATCAATGGAAACTAAATATGGATCGTTTCATGGAGTAACAACATACTTTGGAGTTTGGACCCAAAATACAATACACGTAGGTACATTGTAGGCATAGATTGCAGGACACAGTGAATGATACGTGTTTTATACAGTGAATCCAAGTACCTATTTGTTTCAGGTTAATATCGAACTTATAAGGTGTTAAGCTGCAATTACAATAAAAGTGCTTGCTATGGAATCACCGGTGCTGATCATTATTGTCAACTGTTACTTAAAATCCAGATGAACCAACCTTTACTTCCTATTCAAATAAGTTTAGAAGAAACCTATATAAGCAATAAAACCAGACCAAGAATGCTTGATTACAAACGATGAACTCATTTCATTTGCAAGTTATGCCATGACATAAATGCATTAAATTAGGAAGATTTGTATTAGATGAATTACCCAGATAACAATTAAAACAACTTCTGTTTATAAAAGAACATTTGGTAAGTACCTTTAAAATTTAAAACACCCTCAAAATGATTCTAACCTTATCCTCTGACGCTTTTCGACTAGGATCAAATAAAAGTTAATTATTTAATTACAGATTGGTGGAATCCAGATTCTGTGAATGTACATGTAATTGATTGACAAGTACACCATTTGACAAGGTAAATTAATTTTATTTAACAAAGTAGTGCAAATCTAGAAACAAAACAGACAGTAAGTAGGTGTGGTAGATAAGACAGATCACTTGTTCATCTGCTGTACTCTTCATAATATTAGTGCAGAATGTAGATGATGTAGGAGATTACAGTCTTACGGTGACATTTGCATCTTTTTGCTCTAAATTTACAAATATTTCATATATTTTACAGGTGGTGAGAAACGTGTAGATCTGGCCTGCTTACAGTGGCTATTGGATTGGACAGAACCAAAGTGAGAGTGAACGTGTGAATTTATGGAGAACATTAAAAACTATTTTACTATAAGTCATAACGCAACTTATTTTGTATGAGTTACATACAAATGTCAAGCCGTGAGTACATTATGTAAAAACTAAAACAATGTACTGTAATCACAACAGTAACTGTAATCTTTTAAAATCCAATAGTTTTAATGCTTATTGATTTTCGTAAACAAAATATTTCATGTTATATTTCATCAATAAAGTTTCATTTCATACTTCAATAGTTTTATTTTTAACCGCAATACATGAAAAGGAACGGAATATAAAAAAGTATGACAGGTATATTTAATCTGTGGGCGGCAGACGCCATATTGTATTCAGCGCCACCTACTGGACAATCTAGCTCGGTACCAGTTTGTTTATCGTTTAACCAATACTAGGGCCGTTTCCTATCTGTCTTTAGACATACTCTCTAAACCACAGATATGGATTAGAGTAGATGCAGCAAGTTGATCGTCAAAGCGTGCCATTCCGATATGTCCAAATGGACATACATGGTCGAGTGATGTTCATGTAATCCGATTACAACAATCGGTTACGATGATTTTACGAGGACAGTAGTACGAACACGGTAGAAAGAAGAAATTATTTACGGATTGAGAATTGTAATTAACAGCACAAGTAACAAATAATTAATTAGAATAAAGTAGCAGTAGAAGAAGTATAAAGTAGCATTGTTTTTAATACATATCCTGCGATGTACTCTAAGAGTTAAAACCATGGTCCGTGTATGTGGTGCACTCATACCGATCACAAGGAACCGTACTTACTTTTATAACAATAAGACACACACTGATCCATGTATTCATGCACTTGACTAATTTTTGTCCTGAAATGCTGGTAGGGTAAAAAAAATAACGAGATTTGACGATTTGTAAGAATTAATTTATTTAAAAAGGTAAATAAAGATGTTTTTGGTTTTGTATTTAAGAAATTATCAGTTTTATAGGAATTAATTAATTGTCGAATCGAGTCACACGATATCTTTCGATGACTTTGCGAATGCAGTACGATGATACGATTATTTTTACGTTGCGGCAATCACTAAAATTCGCTAAAATGACACTAATGACGTTTAAAAAGTGGCACGCTCGGCTTCATACAAATTTTTTCACATGCTGCATCTATCTTTATCTGTGCTCTAAACTCTATAATCTGTGGTGAGAATAGAGGGACGCGCGGAGACGACTCCGCGCGCTTTTGTGCTAAGTGATGAATTGTATCTAAATTAAGGCAATATAATGTGAAAGATGAGTATCCAGTGTTTTATTTATGAGAATAGATCGACCGGCCTTTAATAGTTCAGAAGTGAGATCTGAAACCTATGATAGTAACGTGATTTCAAAGTGTTCCAGGTGACCAATGTTTTGTGTTATTTGTCACGAATGTTATCACAAAACGCCCACGATTCCATGATTACAAATGAATATGATGAAGAGAGAATGTCATGGAAACCACGCTGACAACTATGTGAGATGCAGAAAAGTATTTAAGTACGAGAAATGATGACGCAAATTATGAAGATACTCCCTCCGTAACTTGGCTTGTGGTCACGTAAGTGGTGAACAATTTGACTAACGATGGCCCCAGAGCAGGTATGATTTATTATTATTATCGATTATTCCAACAGCAACAATATTAACACATTTCCTTTTTGAGCAAAATAATGCATGGAAGTGAATGATGCATCAAATGTTATAGGTATTGTCAGTCTTTACTGATAATGCCAGGAATGTGTGTGAAAGCTATGGTATGTGCTCACTTTAATTGCAATGCCTAATAAACTATTTTAGTAAAGTAAATTTAATTGAACGGTGTGGTGTTCATTTGTTCATGTTTACATTCTGCGAAGAATAACCTGTTGAGATTTAAAATCTATAAAGAATAGAAAGAATATGGTCAGATTAATTAAAATAAGTTTAATTAAAGTAATCATGCCCGAGTAACCTCTTGGCATTATTTTGGAGAAGAATTAATAATTAGTTTTATTCAAGTAAATTGAAGCTAAGGCCTGTGTTGTGCAAACCAGTTTTAGTATCATGATGTTTCTTTCTTGATGTTGAGTAAGTACTACAAGATGAGATAGCTTAAAATATTTATCTAATTGAAATTAAGTAAAGCAGCCAGTTATACCGTTGAACATGTGATATATTTTTGGTATTCTTATAATGATTGATACTTCAATTAATTGTTAAACATAATTATGGTGTACTCCTGGTTACTGTAGATGCAAGACACATTATGTTACATGATGCTATATTTGAGTAAAGATAATGTTAATATTGAATTTCTCCAACTTATCAATTAATTTATAATGCCAGTAGTCATTTGGATTGTATTACTAACATTGAAAATAAGTGTGGGTGACCAAAATTTATCCAATTCTGATATTACATAAAAGATATAGAATGTGGTACATTAAAGGTATTCTTGTGTACCAGCCATTATTGTTAATTATTCTCGCATGGTGAAAATGATTATTTTTAATCTTGAGGTTATCTGTTAGCTGTTTAATAAAAAGGTTACTGGTTGTAGCATGTTGTGTGTGCATATTTTTAGATTTGACTTGAGTTTTAGATGTGGTGACCTATCTTTCTGCGGGTTGGCCCTGTGGTGAGCAAGTCAGTCAAGCACAATACCAGTCTGCCGTCCAATCACTATAATGCCGTTAACCCACAATTGGTCAATTTTGACTTTTGAATACCATCCGAATCAGAAAAAAATGCATAAAGCACTATTATCGAAATTTTTATATCTTGTTTAGTTCCTGAGATAAAAAAAATAAGAAAGCCGCTAACTGCTTCGCCTCTGCAAGATTACATAACTAAAATGCAGTTACATTACATTTCTTAGCTTAAACGCGGTTAAGCGTCTTTAATTGTTATTAGAATTAAAAATTTAAGAAAAATTACAAAGCTTTATTGCCGTTATTTACAATTTCTAGTCAATACAGCCGTTAAGGTACTTTAACGACAATATTGCTAAGCTGCTCTTTGCAAAGCTTTAATAGACTCCTCAAGACTAAAACGCCGTTAAGTAAAATTATTAGACTTAAACGCAACAAAGGTCCAATAACGGCATTATAGCTTTGTATTACATGAATTTATTTATTAAAATTGCACTAGTAAATTCACCATTAAGGCTAACCAAATGTAACAATCTATGTGTTTTTTACATTTTTACAAGACTTAAATGCCGTTAACCTACATTTCTAAACTATAATGCGGCTATGTTCAAAAAGTTGAATGAAGTGTTCTAAGTACTTCTAAGCGTCGTTGCGTGCGTCGATCACTCAGCTCAGTCAGAGTTACTGATGTGCCGCTGATAACGCTCCCGGAAATATTCCTAGCATTCTCAACAAAATAAATTTAGTTTTAATTTTATGTTTGTTGTTTATTAATATGTGATGTGCAATGTTTCTATGTTTTATTATCTAAGACTAGTCGTTATAAACAAGGTATGAAACGTGTTAGTGAGATATTGCTGTCTTGTCACTATTTTCGTGGCTAATGCGCACTGAAACTTTAGGACACGGCAGCGCGGTAATTGAGCATCAGTGTGCCTCTGAGTTTTAAATGATAAGAACACGTTGCGTTTTGTTTTCTAATTTTAAAAATTAGTAAAAGAATCCTGGTGTTCGATCATTTTACTTGTTCATTTTGTTTTACATCTTCTATGTTAGACGAAGACATAACGTTCGTTTGTTTCAGGCAAATGTCGTTCAACGGCTGGACAAAGGTCTCCTCAAGGATTTCCACAACGATCGGTCCTGCGCCGCCCGCATCCAGGCACCTCTTCTGACCTTTACCAGATCGTCGATCCATCTAGTAAGGGGCCTGCCTGCCCACACTACGTCTTCAGGCTCGTGGTCGCCACTCGAGAATTTTTCTACCCCATCGGCCATATTCAGCTCTGCCACTTGATTTTAGCAAGTCTGCGGGTTATGTCGGTCACTTTGGTTTTTCTACGGATCTCCTCATTTCTGATTCGAGCACGCAGGGAAACTATGCTTGGCATAGCACGCTCCATCGCCCTTTGGGTGACCTTGAGCCTTTTTATGAGGCCCATAGTAAGCGACCACATCTCAAATCCGTATACTATCACTGGCAACACACACTGGTCACAGACTTTTGTCTTAAGACACTGCGGTATTTCGGACGTGAAAATATCGTGAAGCTTCCCGAACGCTGCCCAGCCGAGCTGGATTCGACGATCGACGTCTCTCTCAAAGTTGGACCTACCTAACTGGATGGTTTGTCTCAGGTATACATAATTGTCAACAACTTCGAGTGTAGTCTCCAACTTTCAGAGGAGTGGGTACAACACGGACATTTGACATGATTTTTGTCTTGTCCATGTTCATTTTGAGACCCACTTGTTGCGAGGCTCTACTGAGGCCATCGAGCATTGTGCCTAGATCTGCCACAACTACGATATCGTCTGCAAATCGAAGGTGGGTGATGAACTCGCCGTTGATATTTATGCTGAATCCTCTCCAGCCCAGAAGCTTGAAAACATCTTCCAGGGCGGTGGTAAACAGTTTCGGAGATAATTATTACGTCTCCCTGTCTCACCCCTCGGTGCAACTAGATAGGTTTCGAGACCTAATCCTGGAGATGGACTGACATTATGCCGTTTTTATACAACCCTTTTTTGAAGAGGAGTACCACCATACTTCTTTGCAATGCCGTAGGCGTTTTTCCCTTGAGGATGACGGAATCAAACAGCTTCTGAAAAGCCTTGTACCGGCGTTCCGCCTGCTTTCAGAAGCTCAGCTGTGATTACATCATCACCAGGTGCCTTGTTGATTTTTAGCTATTTGAGAACCATTCTAATCTCGTACAAACTAATATACGGGATATATTCGGCAAGTGTCGGGTCAATCTAGCTAGCACGTATTTTCTATAAAAATGTGTCAAATGATCCGTCACATAGGCTATCCACAACTTATTCAGAAGTCGTGAAACAGGCCCTTACTAAGCGATTGTGAAATATGCCCTTAATGTCAAAAAACGAACAAATGGACAGTAACATTATGTAATTACGTGTAAAAAGACATTTCTGTCATTAAAACAACATTTCACGAAGAAAAAATTAAATTTAGTAAAGGTGTAGTTATATTGAGAATATTACCGTGAACCACTTACCTATCTATATGTCGACTTAATTTGATACTATTTTACTTAAGAATTGTAGTTTATTTCCATTTGATAAACATGATTCTCACCATTCTCACTAACTAGGTGATTATTATAAGCAGCGTGAAATTAATTTATTAGGTAAGGCTTGCCGCGTTGTACACATTATTATTGAATTAAATAAATAGATCTCAATTTTTATATATCTACAAAATATTGTAGTTGTAACCTGTTTCAGTAAACAGGCAAAATAATATAAATATATTGCGGCATTGGTAATAAAGTGTCGTCACTTATTATTTTTATTATTGTGAAACTGCTAAGTTTGAGAACTTTCAATAGTTGGTTTTAATTGATCTCAAATAATGAAAATGTAAAGATTTTATTTCGTGTTGTCTTTTATGAGTATCTACTTTTTTAAAGTGGTAAATTTAAAAAATTATCATAATAAAACGTATGATTGATATCAACGAATGCTAAAAATAGTAAAGACTTGATTTTTTTTAAATCAATATTTTTCAACACTAAAACAGGTTTTGTTATTTTTGACATAAATGCAATTTTCTTTATTTCCTGAACTACACTTGCGAGCAAAAGTATGGAATCACTTACATGAAGTTGTTTCCACGCGATCTTGTGTACTAACCAATTTATTAGTAACAAAAAAAGTAGCACCATTTTAAAGATTAAACTTTTAACTTTAAATTGATACCAAATTCATTTAAATCACACCAGTATTTAAAAAGATATCCCGGCTGATGTGAAAAAGTAAGGAAAAAGACATGTACCAACTGTTTGATACGTCGCGAGTTGCGGCCTATTTACCCCCCATAAAAGCAAGTGTTTTCGGATTTTTGCTTTCACACGTTGATCCATACACATCTCCGCTTCTTTTGACTCTTTATCTGGGATTCTACACCTTCAGAAGCAGCACAAATCGTTGCACTATTGCAAGAAGGGCTCAGCCAGCGGGCTGTCGCACGTCAGCTCCACATAAGCCAGTCCTGGGTTTCGAAAGTTTTAAGACGCTTTTGGGAGACTGGTGGCTTTATCCCGAGACCAAGTTCTCAACAGCGCCGGTGCACATCGCAGAGGGATGACCGTTTTTTCATGTCAACTTCTCTACGAAATCGTCATTTGACTGGTATCAACGTCCAGCAAGAGCTCAGAAATGTTCGTAGGATAGCTGTTAGCAAGTGGACAGTTCGTCTAAGATATAAACAATAGAATTTGACTCCAAAAAGGCCTGCCACAGACTTGAAACTGACGGCAGGTCACCGATAAGCACGCTTTCAATTTGCTCCTACACATCTCGATGGGAAGTCGAACAAGCCACCCCCATAAGCCAATGTTTTAGCGAACCAGCACTGCACAAATCACTCCCCAGGCCGTCTATAGACCCGACCTCTTCGACTGCTGCACTGCAAAAACAGTCTGCATTCATCGGAGAACAAAACTCGCCTCCATTACTCGCCTTCCGAGTGCGAGCTAATTGAAAGCGTGCTTGTCGGTGACCTGCCGTCAGTTTCCAGCCTATGGCAGGCCAATTTGAAGTCAAATTTTATTGCTCATATCTTAGACGAACTGTCCACTCGCTAACAGCTATCCTACGAACATTTCTGAGCTCTTGCTGGACGTCGATACCAGTCAAATGACGATTTCATAGAGAGGTTGACATGAAAAAACGGTCATCCCTCTGCGATGTGCACCGGCGCTGTTGAGAACTTGGTCTCGGGATAAAGCCACCAGTCTCCCAAAAGCGTCTTAAAACTTTCGAAACCCAGGACTGGCTTATGTGGAGCTGACGTGCGACAGCCCGCTGGCTGAGCCCTTCTTGCAACAGTGCAACGATTTGTGCTGCATCTGTAGGTGTAGAATCCCAGGTAAAGTGTCAAAAGAAGCCGAGATGTGTATGGATCAACGTGTGAACGCAAAAATCCGAAAACACGTGCTTTTATAGGGGGTAAATAGGCCGCAACTCGCGACGTATCAAACAGTTGGTACATGTCTTTTTTCTTACTTCTTCACATCAGCCGGGATATCTTTTTAAATACTGGTGTGATTTAAATGAATTTGGTATCAATTTAAAGTTAAAAGTTTAATCTTTAAAATGGTGCTACTTTTTTTGTTACTTACAAATTGGTTAGTACACAAGATCGCGTGGAAACAACTTCATGTAAGTGATTCCATACTTTTGCTCGCAAGTGTATTAAGTAGCTAGTACTTAGCTTAAATGCCGTTATGGTGAAAAGTTTTGTTTTTAACTGCATTTTAGTCTTGTAATCAAAACGAATCAAACAGGCATACCAATAGTTTCGTAATTTATGTGTTAATACTAGACTTAAATGACGTTAGCTAACATTAGCTGCATTTAAGGCAAGTATTTTCACGTTAAAAAATAATAGTTTTACCGAGCTAAAACGTCGTTAAACTATTTAACGGCATTAAAGTTTAGTAGAATTATTAGTTAGAAACTCATTTTACAAATGTATCAAAGTTATTCAAGATCCAAAACTTAAACGCCGTTAAGGTAGCCATACCGGCGTTTTAGTTGTGTATATTTTGAGATATTATTTCAATAATACTGAGTTAAAATGTATAAATTAAAATATTTCAAAATCTATAATATGTAGCGTCGTGAGAGTTTGTGTCAATTGTAGCTCTTAAAAATACCTTTAAAATGATATATTTAAATTACAAATTACTCTTTTACTTTTGAAACAGCGATTTTTTTTTAATTCGTGATCTTTAAACTCGTTTTTCTCCGAAAGTGGTTTTTGCACTTAACGGCGTTATAGTGATCGGACGGCAGCAGAGTGAAGCTGAACACTGAGCAACCACATAAGTGATTTGGAGTTGGACAGAAGGTAATGCAATACAAAGGGCATCAGCTGTGATATTTGGTGAGTGAAAATGCAATACAAAAGGAATCAGCTGTGATATTTGGTGAGTGAAAATGCAATACAAAAGGAATCAGCTGTGATATTTGGTGAGTTGAATTAATGTTTTATTGCAAGGGTTGGGCTGAGACTAGCAGTGCCACTGCGGCTTGGTTGTTTAACTGTGCTTATTCTTGTCATTGGCATGAAATTGCATACAATTAACTTTAGTGTGAAAAGATTTTAATAATTAATTAGCTACAGTCTACTGCTAGACTTTAGAACTTCCCAACTGCCGCTAGCAGCCTTAAGCAAAAAGTTATTTAAATTTCTTGTGAATGCTTTGAGAATGGTAACTTCATTGAAGTATTTGCAATTGTGCTGTTACCTAAGATAATAACAAGAAGTTTATTTTGATAAAGTTGCATTTGTGTGTTAAGCAACTTGGTGTTCACCCAAACACAATTTTAAGCATCAATATGTTTCACTTGCATTGTTTTGTTGTCGGTGATGATTTATGTAGTTGTGTTATTCATCTTAATATTTTGATAATGTTGTGGTTATGGGAATGGTTTGAAAATAATAATAATAATAATGTATAATATGATGTACTTGTTGATCATACACCAGTGGACATTGTCATGAAGCTGGGCGGACATTGTCATTCTGCGTGAGATGTCCTGATATCTGTGTGAGAACATGTGGCATGACATGACAAGCTATGTGGAATGGCCTAATCTGTGTGGGTTTTAAGTGAAAATGTTCAAAGAACCCTAACTAATCCCATAAATCATTTAGGATGATGACATTAGATGTACTGTATGATGGTGTATAGATGTACTGTATGATGATTTCTTGTGTCAGCAGAGCCGAAAGTAGTCAGCGTGCAAAGGTGCGTGGAGTGCAGCGCGCCTAGCGGCGCCAGCTGCAGGTGCCCGCGCGTGGGCGGCGGTGGCGGCTCAAGCGCGGCGGGCTGCAGCGGCGCGACAGCCAGCTCGGTGCAGTGCGGCGTGGCGCGCGGCGCGGTCGGCATGCGGCTGCTCCTGCCGCGTGTCCAGCGGGTGCCACCAGCTATGTGTAACATGTTATGACAAGCTATGTGAGACATGTCATGACAAGCTGTGTGGGATGTCTGTGTGACATCAGGAATTGTGAAGATGTCGTGCCTTGTGTGGGAGACATCATGAACTATGGACATGTGACATTGTCATGAAACTATGTGGATATTGTCATTCTGTGTGGGATGTCTGTGTGACATCATGAACTATATTTGGCGCGGTCAGCGCTGGTGCTTCGCGCAGCAGCGCGTTCAGCGCGCGCGCATCGGGCAGCAGCAGCGCGGTCAGCGCGCGTGCATCGGGCAGCAGCAGCGCGGTCAGCGCGCGAGCTTCGGGCAGCAGCGCGATCAGCGCGGGCGCTTCGGGCAGCAGCGCGGTCAACGCGGGCGCAGCGCAGCCAGCGCCTAAAGCGCGTGTAGCAGCGGCAACGGCGCGCGCTCGGCGCGCAGCAGGTCGCGCGCCAGCGGGTGCGCGGGCAGGCGGTGCAGCCGGGCGCCGGCGGCAGCGCGGCGTGCCACGACCGGCGCCAGCGCGGCGAGCGCAGCTTGGTGCGCGGCGCGGTCGGCGCAGCAGGAGTCCAGCAGGTGCCGCGCGTGCAGCAGGAACGCGCGGGCGGAGCCGGTGCGCGCGTGGTGGAGCAGCAGGGCGCGCGTGTGGTGCGAAAGGTGGTGGAGATGGCAGAGTGGACCTAGCAAGGTCCCAATACGAGGCGTCAAGTGTGCCTTGAGTAGAGAAGACCTTCGAGGGCGAAGGAATTGCAGGAAGGCCGAACTGTTAATTATGAAAAATCTAAAACGTTAAAATAGCGGTATCGTTATAGCCAATGAGCTGCTGTCATAGTGACATTGACGTATTGTCAATGTCACACGAGAATCAAACGTGAGAATAGAGGGACGCGCGGAGACGACTCCGCGCGCTTTTGTGCTAAGTGATGAATTGTATCTAAATTAAGGCAATATAATGTGAAAGATGAGTATCCAGTGTTTTATTTATGAGAATAGATCGACCGGCCTTTAATAATATACACCGTGTTACTTTGCATTCTTGCCATATTCACAGAGATAAAAGTAGGGAACAATACCTATAATTTAAGATAAACAAGAGACTCCCATAAAGAAAGTACACTGAGTTTTTAGTAAATTTGGTTTTGCAGTACAAATTAGAATAAACCAATTTTGTCTTGCACGTTCTACAGGTGCAAGTGGAATAAACCTAGTGGGCGTGGCCTAGTTCTTATTAATCTGTGATGTTTTTTGGCTCTGGGTACCAGCCTTTTTATCCAGTCATAATAATTATTTTAAAATACTCTTCAGTTGATTTTAGATTTTCCTTTCTACTTTACGGGATTAGGACCGTCAAAAATACGTAATAATTATTAGGCTTTTAATTAATTTATAACATTGTTCTCTATTTTTATAAATTAATAAATTAAGTATGAAATGAAATCACCTTATTCACAATTAATTATTTAATTTTATAAGTTCCTACTTACAAAGTTTACGTACTGCGAAGCAAGTGTTCAAAGTGTCCTCCGTTCTGATGAAGGCACAGTCTAGCACGGCGAAGAGTAGGTATTTCGCTTTAGTTTTCGCAACACATAAACGTTTTGTCTCACAGTTTCGCTGAAACAATACTTTCACGTAACACGTTTACACTATTTATCTCTTCTGCGCATACCAGGTCATTTCAAGTCCATTGGTGTTAGGTCTGAGGATCGTGGTGGCCAAGCTACTGGACCCCCTCGTCCAATCCACTGTTCACTAAACGTATTATTCGCGCACTTGACGTCCTTATTGTGGGGGAGCACCATCCTGCTGGTAGTAGAGCATTTGGTGTAACGCTAAGGGTACGTCATCGAGCATTCCGTCTAAGACGTCTTGCAGACACTCCAAGCACCATTTTGATTAAATTATTCGTTGTTTGAATACACTTCAGTCATTTTTGTATTATTTATAACGTGATTTGTGATTGATGGATTTCTCAGTTTTTTTACAAGTGTCAAAAAGACATTTTAAAGACAATAGATTGCAATAGATTTTTAAAAATACAATAAAAAGTAAAAAAGTCTCCATCGCCATCGCTAACAAGTAGTGATGTGCATGCGTTACGATAATTAGTGATGTGTTTAACAGATTGTCGATAAAATAAAATACTCAAAATTGACAATCAAAATTTTCGGGCATTATTTTTTAACGGATTTGTGTTCAGTATCAGTAATATAGTTACCTCTGTAAATATGGCAAGAATGCAAAGTAACATCCTGTATACAGGGTGTTAGGTAAATGGGTATATGAGCCGACACTAACCCATGTTAACATATGCATATAAATGGTATGGTGAAGTCAGAAATTTGATATCATCATTTTAATTTTTTAAATGTTCATACAAAATAAAATTTATAAAATCAGATTCGTATGAAAATTAAAATAGTTAAAATTATTCACCAATATCATACTATTCTATTAATGTTACTATGTTTTTTTTTACTATCTCTGTTTAATTTAAACATGTGTAAATAATTGAAATTCAAATTTCACCAAAGTTACTCTCTATTGATACATCAGGAGGTCTTCAAAGTTACTTACGTATGCCGTACGTACGTCAGTGTTAGTGTAACAAAATGACACGTCAGTGGTTAAGGGTTAAATGAAGCAGCAAACTAAGCAAAGCGCACGCGTTCTGTGTGACCTCATCATAATAGCAGACGGGATCACCAACCCTTCTCTTCTTTTCTTGGACGATTTGTTTCCAAGTTCTTACTGTTAAGAAACACTTTAAACTTAAGGCCGGGTAGCAGAGAAAATGGCGAAAATGAGGTTTTAATTTTTCATTTTTGAGGTACTAAACAGTAAAATTAAAGGCTAAGATTTTTATTGGGCATAGTTGAGGATATTTTCTAGGGCTATTAACGGATGGAAACACGATTTGATGAAGTTGACTCGATAGAATAAATTCCCAAAGTTACCTCTATTCGTTTTCTATTTATGGTTTTATTTTTAAAATAAGCGATTTGAGATTCTAAATATTTTACTAAACTAAAGTTCAGAAATAACTTGAGGGCTTTTAACGGATGAAATTTTTATATTGCGTCTTATTTAGTTACTATGTTAAAAAATGTGGAAAAAATCGTCCATGACGGCTTGGACAATCTCAATCAGTCGCGCGGTGGCGCTTACGGAGGACGGACGCGTGTCAGTTTTTTGGCCGTGACAGTTCGCGATTTGTCAATATTTTTGACAATGATGACTTTGATGAGTCACAGTATAATAATATCAGTGTTACTGGAGAAAGCTTAAATTTTTGATAATTAAGAATTATCAATTTTGTCTACCTATTGAAATTTAAATCGTTCGCATCCTTTTAAACGAAGACTCTACCTACTCATGATACATAGTACATTCCTCAAATATGAGACAAAACCAATGAGTTAAAATTACATTTTAATAGTACCTACATACAATCGTCTTACACTCTTTAGAAGAGCACACTGACACAAATAAATAATAAAAAATGCTGTCTAAGGTCTGTAGCTAAAGGTCTAAGCTGTAAGATAGAAGAATCTTCTAGCCAAAAAGATGGCAGATGCAGCAGATGTTAACGGATTTAAAACTGGAGTTCATATGACTCCTTGTAGACTTGAGTCTCTAGAGTGTCCCTTCCTCCACCATGAGTAAGAATGTTTCAAAAATACTGTCTAAGGTCTGTAGCTAAAGGTCTAAGCTGCAAGATGGAAGAATCTTCTACCCAAAAAGATGGCAGATGCAGCAGATGTCAACGGATTTAAAACTGGAGTTCATATGACTCCTTGTAGACTTGAGTGTCTAGAGCGTCCCTTCCTCCACCATGCGTAAGAATTTCCAAAAAAATACTGTCTAAGGTCTGTAGCTAAAGGTCTACGCTGCAAGATGGAAGAATCTTCTACCCAAAAAGATGGCAGATGCAGCAGATGTCAACGGATTTAAAACTGGAGTTGATGTGACTCCTTGTAGACTTGAGTGTCTAGAGCGTCCCTTCCTCCACCATGCGTAAGAATTTCCAAAAAAATACTGTCTAAGGTCTGTAGCTAAAGGTCTACGCTGCAAGATGGAAGAATCTTCTACCCAAAAAGATGGCAGATGCAGCAGATGTCAACGGATTTAAAACTGGAGTTCATGTGTATCGTTGTAGTTTTGAGTCTCTAGAGCGTCCTTTCCTCCACTATGCGTAAAAGTTTTCCAAAAATACTGTCTGAGGTCTGTAATAAAAGTCTAAACTGCAAGATAGAAGAATCTTTTAGCCAAAAACATGGCAGATGCAGCATATATCAACGGATATAAGACTGGACTGGCACCACCTTGCAATGTCATCCTCTCATTGTTATCTGTAATGTAAATTATTTTTAAAATGTATTTAAAAAATAAAATGTTCGTTTTATTATTTCAATAATCTGACCTCTCAACTCAACTACACTACACAAACACCTTTGTTCGCAACTGTACTGACGAAACCTCGATATTATACCGTTCATTTAAGATGGCAAGCCTTATGTATGGAACGGTCGCTTTTTTGTAACCTTTATAATTTGGTCGGCTTATAGAAGAATTCCTGGTATTTTTTTGCAGTTCGATAACTTTCTTATAAGTCGTAATATAAAGCTGAAATTAACAGGATAGCTTATTCAAGGAACATTTTAATTTGTCCATTGTATGTTATGTTCCCTTGTTATAAGGGAATCGCGTATTCGGCCACGAAAGTAAGACTGTTAAAATAAATTATATTTCTTGAAATCTCTCTTTTGCGCAAAGCCACATCATTTATATTTACTGTGGTTATAAAGGTGTACCAAGGGTACATGCTACACCTTTTTATTCGATTGTAAGAGTACTGGTTTACTCACAAATCCGTTCTATCTGATTTTCTGAAATCTTTTAATTACACTGCACAGTCTTTTATTTTCCCTTAGAAGCGGACATCCCTGTTTTATTAATGCAATCGTTAGATATTACTATTATGTATAAAATTGATGAAGGAACTAGTAGTTGTATTTGCTTAGTTTCGAAGAAATATTCGATATTGTGATTTTATAAAAAAAAACAGGTTTAGAAGCATATTTTCTAAAAAAATTACATTAAGGCAGAATTTTGTAAATAAATTTACCTATCACTATAACGTCTACCTTTATGCAGAAATAAATGGTTATTGCTGCAGTAATTTAGGAATTATTTAATAATTTATGATTTTCAGAAAACATTTTATATGATCGTAACTCGGGCTTTCATTGAACAACATATTGAGTAGTTTACTCAATGCTGTCTAAAATAAGCTTTTTTATTTTAAGCTTCGCCCAAAGCTTCGTTTCAGAGCGAACGTAGTCATAGATGGTCTATAGTTATCAACTTGTTACATTTAGCTTCCGTGGAGTTTGACACTTGTTGCTTGGTTTTTATCTAAGGCGGCTCTAAAGACGGTCTTAGAATAATCTAGAACTGGATTACTGGGTAATTTTGGTATTTTTTTAGATCAAAAAAGTTGTGACTACACCCTCATGAAGCGATAGCCTAATGGCGTCGGTGTCGGACTGCGATTCCGAACTTCCCGAGGGTCCGGAGTTCGAACCCCGTCGCCACCAGACTAATATGATTAACATAGCTTTTTTTCTAAATTCTTTGATTAACTAAATTTGCTTTTTTTCTAACATTCTCTTGAAATTATATTTTACTAGCTGACCCGGCGAACTTTGTTCCGCCTTAATGGCAATAAAGAAGCAGACTTTTTTTATTTCGAACGGGATAAAAAGTATCCTATGTCCTTCTCCTGGCTCTAAACTACCTCCCTGAGAATTTTCAGCTAAATCGGTTCAGCCGTTCTTGAGTTATAAGTGGAGTAACTAACACGACTTTCTTTTATATTATAGACTAGCTGACCCGGCGAACTTTGTTCCGCCTTAATGGCAATAAATAAGCAGACTTTTTTTTTATTTCGAACGGGATAAAAAGTATCCTATGTCCTTCTCCTGGCTCTAAACTACCTCCCTGACAATTTTCAGCTAAATCGGTTCAGCCGTTCTTTAGTTATAAGTGGTGTAACTAACACGACTTTCTTTTAATATATATAGATTCATACCTTTTTAGTGACGATATCAAGCAAAACATGTTTTCTACAGTAAATATGAAAAACCTAGTTCCTAATAGGATTGTTTTGTTGTTTACTTTTCTTTTTATAGTTTTTTTCGTATTTTCTACTTTCTTTTGTCTTTTTTTTTGTATTGACGCTTTAATGCGGCCTTTAATTTTAATGAATCCTAGAGTAAGTCTCTTTTTACTTTATAACTTACCTACAGTATTTTAATTATTAATATGAAACTTCCGTTAACTTCTTACTGTATAAATATATCTTTACCCAGCTTAAATACTCAAAATGATCTGATATTCAATATTTCATATTAATGTAACCAGTCATTATCATCATCATCAACAGCCCTTCACAGTCCACTGCTGGACTATGAGCCTCCTCCACTATAGTGCAGGACTCCACTATAATGTAACCAGTCAAAGTAAGCATATTGTTTGAGGCACCCAAAGTAGTCAATATTGTATGTTAACAACACTGTTCTCAATTTTATATGAGCTGTCAGGATGTTCGAAAGTATGTATGCAGGCGTAGTGGTCATAAGTACTTCCTAATAGGAAAGAGTGAGAATACTTTGCCGTGTCTTGAACTATTTTATTGGAATAGCTTCACATCGGATCGTCTATTCTAAAGATTTTAGCTCCTTCTTCCATAAATCTAGCCTTTGATGTTATTAAATCTAATGAGAAATCGATGAATATTATATTTTATGCAAAAATATTTTTTTAAGCGGTCACTTCTCCCAATATTCTTGAAATGAGTTTTCAAACTGTTTTTTACATGCGGGATCTATTACATATAAAATTTTTTTACTGTTTTCTTTTCTTTCAATCGTATTTTTCGTACTTTTAATTTATTTTGTCTTTTTTAGGGTTCCGTAGCCAAATGGCAAAAAACGGAACCCTTATAGATTCGTTATGTCTATCTCCGTCTGTATGTCACAGCAACTTTTTTCCGTAACCATAAGAGATATAATTAATATACTAATACTGATACATGATACCTATGTAGATGTATTCTGTGAACCGCATTAAAATTCTATACAAAAATTTTTTAGCTTCACATTGGATCTTCTACTTCTAAAGATTTTAGCTCCTTCTTCGTTAAATCTAGCCTTTGATGTTATTAAATCTATTGAGAAATCAATGAAGCGACTGGGAATGTTATATTTTATGCGCGGACACTTACAAAATGTTTTTGTAAGCGGCGGATTTTTCCAAAACACTCAAATGAGTTTTTTTTTAATTTAAAATCGTTTTTTTTCATGTGTAAGACTACCGGGAATTATATCTTGAAGCCAAATTGCTACACATACTCTATATGTGCACCTTAAATAAGTATATAATTTATAGATTTTGAGTTAAATTATTTTCTACTATCACAAAAGGGACATTTCATCGTTAATAAGATTTTTACAATTATTGCCTTAAATCGAAGTGTCAAAAACATGCATTTACTTCTTTTTGCAAATAAAAATTCGTTTTTTTCTTAAAACCTTCTTATTTTCCCTCTCAATAATATTAATATCTATTTTAACTATTTTTCTCATTGTCCGTCGATTATTTTACAATCTACTCAGTCAGTTCCCTCTCTACAAAAGTGACGAGCGCTTAAACTGTTTTGCAACATTTCAATACTGTTCTCACAAAACGGCATACGTTTTAAAAGCTCTATATGTGCTTGAAACGGTACAGGAAGCGAACAAAGCCCAACAGGGTGTTCACTCAGTTTCCCCGCGTCCGTGGACCAGCAAAGTCGATTTTCCGGGATGAAATCCAGTTCAACGTTACGAAAATGTCAATCGTTCAACGCGAAACTTTGCGAAGCTTTCAAAAAAAGCTCAATTTGTGTTCTAAAATCGGTAGTGTTCTATAAAATGTGTCGTGAAGTGCCTACGGAATCGTTTTAGTGAATGTGCAGTGCCGTAAATTTTGCCGTGATCTTTAAAATGGTTTGGTTGTGATAGCAAATTCACGCGTGAAGTTTGCGCGGTGAAATCTCGTTAAAATGCGGTTTACATGGATTTTATACCGACAGGTGAGGTTTTATAAGTAATATTGGTGTTAATACTATCTTAAATATATTATAAAACCGTTATAGTACACTTAAACTAATTACTAAAGACAAAAACAACTAAAAGTACAAGAAGTATAGAAATTAACTAAATAAAGCTCGTATTAAATTGCAACTTAAATCTAAATAATTTAAAATGAAAGTATTTTAAGTTTAATTACATTTGAAAACTTGGAAGTTACTAAAATAAAAATTATAAAAAGGCCTGGTCGTATCATGCCGTCGGAAATCGAATTATAATTAAAAAAACTATCCGCAATTTTATTTCAATTGCAATTTAAATCTTAATAAAGAAACTGAACGAAATTCACAAAGAAGAGATAAAGAAGTACCAAATAAAATTATGAAAGCTAACAAAGAACCCGGCGATGAAGTAATATGACGACTGAACTTTCTGAAGTTCTCGCGGAACCGTCGCGACAAACTTTTTACGACCGTGGCGAAAAACTTTTACTCAAATGTTTGAAACAGCAAAAGGAATCCACTAATCAAACATAAAACTCTTAAAACAAGCATATTTATTAATAAACTTAATATAGGAGACTTAAAAAGCAATATAAAGTAATAAAATAAATTTTAATAAAGTAAAAAGTTGAGAAAACTTACGTTTTAACACGATCACCAATGCACGTCTTCTTTTTAAAAGTTCATAGAGCGCACGGATTTATCGTTTTGAAAATTATTATTTAAATTTTTTTATTTATATTATGACCCCGGAAAATTTTTCGCGGCCAGCGAGCGTTCCGACACACTGTATTTTATTATTTGATATTTTATTTAGTATTTCATCACTATTAAGGAGAGCACTACTTTTCAACCACTCTGTCGGACCGCGCGGCAGAAACTACACGGGAGCTTGCGCTCTCTTTGAAATTCCCGCGAGCACTGAGCCAGATCTACTGAGGTCCTAAATAGCAACTATAAAGGTCCATTGGTACATAGCACTGAAACCACGCCCCACAAATCGTCACATAGGCCAAGCGAATATAATCCTTCCATGCTTTTTTGTTTAATTAATTATTCATGCCTTTTCATGCATTGATAATTATTACAAAAAAAATGTTTTCAAGTAGCTTTTCGGTTGACGAAAACAGTTTTGATTGATATTTTGACAGCGACATTCTAAATTTCGTTCAGAAAAAAGTTATGTGATTTTTTTGTAGTGATGAATAAAATGTCTTTACAGTCCTTTGTAGTTTGCGGTGTTTAGCTGGGGGTGGAGCCGTCCGGGATGCATTGTTAGAGCGGGGGATTTTTCCTGGAAAAACATCTTAAATTCCTATTTTTGAGTACATTTTACACGCACACATTTGCATAGACGGGCGGCCATTTTCGGCTGTAAAATCAATAGCGAGCCCTAGATTTCATTCAGGTGTGCATAAGGGTCATGCTTTGTTCTGAACATTATTTTTACCATAAGGAAATAAGAAAAATATTGTTAAAAAGTCTTAGGGCTTTTCCTATGCTCATTGTAACAAAGGAAGGAATAGACAAGAAGTGTGCCAGAGACGTATGACAGGAATCGAAGGGGGACTCCTTGAGGGATTAGTCCCGCGTTCAAGCCTTGATCGTAGGTCCCGTCTTCGACTTTCGTTGAAGTCAATTTAGAAATACGTTTAGTTATCGCATTGAAAATGTGGGAATTTATTTTGAGACACAAAAGGATTACTGGTTGCTTTTTAATTTAACACATTTAATTTATGTATCCTACATATAATTTTCTTTTACAATTTAAATCGAAGCAAAATATTAATAAAATATTAATCTCTCTTCGACGCACAGAATCTTTCGAGAGATTTTAGGATACATTATTTAAGATTAAGATAATATCTCAGAATTAAATTGAGTGAAAAATTTAAATTAGTTATCAAGGGTTTTTGTTTCACTAGAATAAAATATTTAATGTTCTAAGTGGTGACCGTTGCATAACAAAAATTCATTATTTACAGGTATCAATCAAAATCTCATAAGACTAAGAAAAAAACCGAAAAAAAGTGCGAGTCGGACTCGTGCACCGAGGGTTCATACAAACCTGTAGGTTTGTTCAATATAAAATGTTACAGTGTATTTATATCAATAAAGCTATTCAATGATAGATAGAAAAACACCGAGACCAGTAAAAAAAATATTATGTTCATGCACACAAATGATTTGATTTTACTGTGCGGGAATCGAACTCGCGTGAACTACCCCTGTGGGTTTATGTAGGTTTTTAGTCTTAGCCACTTCATCATCATCATCATCATCTCAGCCATAGGACGTCCACTGCTGAATATAGGCCTCCCCCAATGCCTAGCCACTTCCGCAGTGAATTAGGTGAAATTTTACTTGTGACGCCAATTTGTTACAGTGTACTCTCACCCCAAACATGGGGTAGTTACGTCGAACTTTATCAAAAGCGCGTCAGTGCGATTGGAGGTGGCTGAAAATTAACTAGCCGGTCTTTGTCTGCTGTAGGATGTTTGCAATAAATGCCATTGGGATATACACTCTACGTGAAATAAGTCGCACCTCCCGAGACAATAACTTTAAAGATTTTCTTCTGACACAATCATGGTGCCCCAACAATATTGGTGTTATTTGAAAGCCCATTAAATAAACTTAAAAAAAATACATTAAATTTTTTTTATATACAATAAAAGGTACCGTAAATGTGACTTGAAAAAAGCCTCACTTGGGGCTCACCTCTGGCACCAATTAGACAATTTTTTGTTATAAAACCAAATAATGATCTCACGTGTCCCCTTTAACAGATGGATAGCGATTAATCCCAGTTTTATAGTCATAAAAGTTGGTTCAAGCATAACTACCTGTCGCTTTAAGAAGAGACTCTGGATCCTTCTAAAGACACATTTTTGGGGTAAAAACCTTTCCTTTAATTAAATTAAGTTTAGAACTAGGCTTTCAAATGATACCAATATTGGTGGGAAGTGGGGATGCATACGTTTGAAAGTGCTTGTCGCGGGAGGTGCTATTTATTTGACGCTGAGTGTAGTTATTTATTATAGAATGCGGCTTGCAGTTTGACTTTGGTGACTCTATCTTCATAGAATCTATCTATCTCTATCTTTGGTGAATATAATTAAAAAAACCGGCCAAGTGCGAGTCGCGCACCCAGGGTTTCGTACAAACCTGTAGGTATATAACTTTGATTTTGTTACAGCCCTGAGTTTTTATATGAATTTCAATTTAACATCCCTTTTCATGAGGAAAGGGGTACTAAGTTTAAAATTATTTAAAATATTGTTATTATAAGATGTAACAAAAAAATTACGGTCTTTGCAATTTTTCCTTATTCTGTGCTATAAGACGTTGCTTCGTACCAAATTTCAAGATTCTGAGTGCACGGAAAATTAGCGGCATGAACGGCTGTATCTTTTGATTGCGTTGGTTTAGAAGTTTTATTTTTTCACAGCTCGAAGGAACAGTAGAACCGAGTATTCAGTATAAATTTTAGCTTGATACCTCCACGTGTTCCTGAGAAAAAGGGTCTTGACAGACTGACGGACGGACAACAAACATCCTTTAAGGGTTCCGTTTTTTACTTTTGAGGTTCGGAACCCTAAAAACAAGGTTGATCAGTGAACTAGTCACTAATTTGTATCGGAATGCCAATAGTCACTTTAGAAAACTTTCTGATTATCGTAGCATAGCATTTTCTTACCCTTCTTTTAAAACATACTATTTTATTACTAACTAGATTTACGGCCGCGGCTTCGCCCGCAGTTTTTATTTTTCGGTTTTTTATATAACCTATGACACTCAGCAATAATGTAGCATTCTATTGGTGAAAGAATTTTTAAAATCGGTTCAGTAGATCCCGAGATTACCCCTTACAATTTAACAATTACTATACAGGGTGACTGGAACTGAACCCGCCATACCTGATACGCGTATAGAGGAAGGTCATTTCCTAATTATTGAACCTTACTTTCTTTGACTAAAGTTTAGGAGATATGTCAATTTTTATACTTTTTTCAGATTTTTCCGAAATTTGACCTAAAAACTACTTTTTTTTTTCTCGCATGATTTTAACCGATTTTTTTATTTGATACTAATATCGAATAAACCTTTAGTCAAATAAAATACATTTCAGATCCAGATAATGATTGAATAACTAGTTACGAGCCGCCAAAGTTCAACAAAAGTACAAACCACGATAAAAAATCAAATTCGGATTCGATTTAAATAAAAACTAACGGTGATAATGGATTGCCAATGATCTTAAAAATATCTCTACCTTCTCTTCTTTCCAATGATATATCACACGTAGTAATTAGATATTGAAGTTTATTAAAAATTCAAAGTTTATGGAAGAAAATGGAGTAATAATACGAAAATTATCCTAAGCAAAGGTTAAAGCATTAGGTTAAATTTCGGAAAAATCTGAAAAAAGTATAAAAATTGACATATCTCCTAAACTATAAAACTTTAGTCATAGAAAGTAAGGTTCAATAATTAGCAAATGATCTCCTCTATACGCGTATTAGCTATGGCGGGTTCAGTTCCAGTCACCCTGTATAAAAATAAATTTGGTTTTCCTTCCTGACGCTATAACTCCAGAACGCACGAACCGATTTCCACGGTTTTGCATTCGTTGGAAAGGTCTCGGGCTCCGTGAGGTTTATAGCAAAGAAAATTCAGGAAAATTTAACAAACGAAATTCAACGCGGTCGAAGCCGCGGGGAAAGCTAGTACTAGTATAGATTTGTAAAATGGCCCTATGACGAAATGTAGCGTGCATTAAAATTATCTTGTTGATAATCTATTTTTCGTAATCCGTACAGCTCAGTTAATGATATTAAGGGCTGATTTTTCAATCATCAAATAACTTTTAACTGGCAAATAAATTTGTCATTTTGACATATTTCCCATACTGAAACTGTCAATATGCCAAACTTATTCTTCAGTTAAAAGTTATCCAACGATTGAAAAATCAGCCCTTAGAAAGTAATTTATCAAGTAAAGTACCCGTTGTTAGGTAAATCCGCAAACGCCTATCATTTTGTAATAGTGACAATTCACAGATTGAAGCTATGCGTAGATATAATTCTTTCTCACAGGCGTTACATCGACGCGCGGTTATGATACACCGCTTTTATTAAGGCTGGGCCCATCTTACTTTAACTTTAACAAACGTCAAAATCTGTCAAACTTCATACAAAAAGCACTGGTTATAGTCATAGTTACCATTACATAGGTGGTGCAACTCAGTCTTATTTTATAACTAGCAGCCGCCCGCGACTTCGTACGCGTGGATCCCGTTTTACCCCCTACGCGGTTTAGATTTTTTCATACAAATGTTTCCCGCTAACTCCCGTTCCTGTGGGAATTTTGCAATATCCTGTTGTAACTAAGCTTTAAGTTACTAAGGTACCTGCTGCATGCCTTTCAAGCGTCTAACTTAAGCGGTTTAGATTTTTCATACAATGGAATTTTCCCGCTAATTCCCGTTCCCGCGGGAATTCCTAGTTATACTATAACCTGCCCAGGAGTATGAAGAATAATTGTACCAAGTTTCGTTAAAATCCGTCGAGTAGTTTTTGTTTCTATGGAACATACAGACAGACAGACAAAAATTTTACTGATTGCATATTTGGCACCAGTATCGATCACTAATCACCCCCTGATAGTTATTTTGAAAATATATTTCATGTACAGAATTGACCTCTCTACAGATTTATTATAAGTATAGATTATGTTGAAGAGTTCATTTGACAGAAAATCAGTCATTACTTATTGTGTTGTTACAAAAATGGTGCCTTTTTTAGTATAAACGCACAATTTGGCACCTGGACTTCACGAGTCTCAAAAATAGTTACTACACTCAAGTCACCATAACTTTTCTTACCATCAGGTGACCATAAAACCCGTTGAAAAAATCTACCGCGACTCTACTGAGCTTTCAGAACATTCTCGGTTAATTATTCCCGCTTGTTTCCGCTAACGGGACTATTCCTCTCGTACCCACCGCTGCAACTCCTGTGTTGCTGTCCTCCTACAACACCACACATGTGAAGCTCACTCGCCTTCGTGAATTGCAACAACTATACAGGGTGTTTATTTCAATCCTCGCCATATTTATTTAGGTGATCTATTATGATATTAACCAAAAAAAAAATACAAACGAAAGTGGAATTTTTGGCTAATATTTTCCATGCGACATCAACTGTACTATGGCCAGGCCTGTTCATCTCCGCGAGTTTACATCGAAAACAAAACACGCACGATGGCCCACCTACAGGATACTATTCAACAAGGCGTCACATACGAGCGAACATTGACTCACGCACGCGTATTCATGTGTATGATGGAAGAAAATGGTGTACTAAATACTGTGCAGTATTTAACTGCCTAAATAATAATAAAAACACAGAATGTACTCGTTTAAGTTGCCTCAAGACACTGAGAGGTAAATAAGTAGTTAATATTATTCATGATAATTCATGCTAAATCATGTATTTCCTCCGCCATTTTCCGCAGTTTGGCACCTCACGTCACATCATTTTACCGAAGTCAGCCCTATAGCTTCGGCGCAGTGCCGATCACTGACGTTTGTCAACAAAATGGTGCTTGACTCTTGAGACAGGCTAAATTACACCATATTGTTAATGACATTGAGCATACAATTTTTTAAATACCTTCGCGAAGTAAAACTTCTGTACGTAGTACTTATTATTATTCTGTGCTATGGCTCGCAATACTGCAATACGTTTACACTGCGGCACCATCGAGCTATGCGGATTGCGCTCGCTTATCATGTCGGATAGCCTACTGAAGGTAGCCACGTAAAGTAAGTAGTGTAAATACTTAGGTATTTTTCTTTGACTAACTAAAGTTATAAATATTTTTTTTTTTCGTGGTCAATTTTATTTACTGATTCGTGATCAGAATTAGGTACTTAATTAACTCCTTAAATATGGCGAGGATTGAAATCAACACCCTGTATACTTTACTGTATTTCCCACCGCGAACATTCCGTACTTGTATTAAATGACCGGAAAGCGTCATACATTAAAACCTGTGTAATGTAGCATAAAAATAAAAAAAAAACCATTCGCTTAAAATCTTTATTCGTAAAATCCAGTCGTCATAATAGGTAACATTTTAACTAATTGACGTCATTTCAACAATTATCTTCGAAGATACAAGTTACTCCAGGCCCCACTTTCCCACTGGGACCCCCGCGACCGAGGGGGCCCCCATCTGCTAATAAGACCTTTTTCCAGATGATAAGGGCCTAGGGTTGCCAGGTGTCGGGCCTTAACCGGACATGTTTGGGTTTTTACGGTCGTGTCTGGCCTAAAATTGTCTTGTCCGACCTGTCCGACTTTTGTGAGGCTTTTTATGTGGTTGCCGCGCCAGGCGAAAGGCGAGCTACAGAATAATATCAAGCGCACGCATCAGGATGTTGGGCAACCGATGATGATAGAATTCACTCGTAAGCTATGACACTAATTTCACCCCCTCGGTGACATATCTGGCTTTTAGGATAAAATGTCCGGCCAAATGAAGCACAGAGTCCGGCTTTTGTGTTTTAGGACCTGGCAACCATATAAGGGCCCCCCCTTAATCCTTAAATGCCCAGGGCCCCTAGTAGGTTAAAGACGGCCCTGGTTACATCGCAAGAAACATTATACTTAAACATGCGAAGAGAGAACTTAAGCTACGAGTATTATTGTGCCCTAAGGGTGTACACTAATTGATGTGTTTAGGGTTTCATTCGTGAGTGGGTGGAAATCTAGCTAATATCATTCAATTAGTCACATGTTTTTCCTTCAGATGTAATTGTAACTAGCACTTAGTGTAAATGAAGATAGGGTTACAGACTTAAATGGATGGAAACTTTTGTTTTTATTACAGCAGTGTAGTGTTTGTGTAGGTAACGAAGAGGTTTTCGTTTTCTCAACTTAACCATACTTTTTTTTAAGTTTCACGTATTTCTTACTTGTACATATTAAATGTATAGCACTAAGCCAACTTAAGTAGTACGGTTGTTTCCTATCTTTTGTCTTAGAATTTGTCAATTTTAACGTTACAAACTGAAATTTTACATGTAATTTATTGTTATAAACTTAAAAATTAAATAATTCTTTCAAATGTATGCGACCTTACTAGCTGTTCTATTTAGTATTTTCGTGGATAACGGTGCTGGTTAAGATGTATCTGTAAGACATTTTGTTTTACAATTGTTTTCTATTCCTAATAAAACAAAATAAAATAAAATAAAAATACTGTAACATAATTAGCATAAAATGATTTCAGTTCTACGGATTCTCGCCTTAGAGTAGGCGCACACCGTTGATTTCGTCGGCCGATAGTTTAGTCGGGCAGTTGATCAGTATGGGAATGTATGGGAGTGCGCACACTACTCCGATTCGATTTGGCCGATTCTTCATACAATTTAAAATCGGGCACAACTATCGGCCAACTAGAAATCAACGGTGTGCGCCTACTCTTAAGGACACTGTGTCAAACCGAACCTCTTTGTTTTTGATATTTTTTATTTTTCTTTAAGAATTCTGTTTGATTGATGTCTTGTTTGTAGTGTCTTAGCAACGGTACGAAATAAACGCGAAGTAAATTTATTTGCAAATTTTTCACTCTTGCACGGCCTAACCTCTGATCCCTCACTGTCCTCAACAGACACGTCTTCATTCACTTTGTTTTGTAGTTAAATTTCAGTTTAATGATTTAAAATTTGTTTTTTTTTTAATAAAATTAAATATTAGTCACGATGGCAGCTAATAGTGTCCACTCGACATCCCAAACAGGCTAAGACTTTTTGCTGGCCGATAGTTTGGTTGAGTTCTCATTTTTATGAGGAATCATTATCACTTCACAGTCAACATCACTTGTTCATAATGTGGATGTTGGTTTCAGCATTGTATACAGCCATAGAGATATAGAGAGATGCCAACTAATGCGCTGAGTTCGAAACTCAGTGTCGCATTAGAAATTCACACACACAAAGTAATCAAAATATGTGCTCACTATCAACTGCGTTATCAGTAGTACTAAACGTTCGAATAAATCTTTAGTACTACGCAAGCAATGTAAACTGTTTACGTTATGACGTCGCTGCTGTCATCATTGCTTTCACGAGCAATGTGTTCTGTTTTTGGGCATATTGCTGCGACACGGCCCCGCCCCGTTGTCACATCTCCCTTTAGTTTCTGTGATCTGTGTATATAGCTCTTTTTTGACCCCAATAATTAGAAAAAACATAATGATTCAACATAACAAAAATAATGAGCAACTCGAGCGGATTATACGATATCGTCCGACAAAAAGTCTGAGTGGGCCATTAGTAATCAATATGCCATGCTAATTAGCAACCTACGCAAAAATAGACGGCGTAAACACATTGTTTACTTGTTTCGATGTCTGGAGCCGGAGACAAAGGACCCTAATGGATTCCGTGGCACGAAAAGTAGTCCATCTAAATTGTATATAACTCAAAGGTGACTGACTGTCTGACATAGTGATCGCACGCACAGCCCAAACCTCTGGACGGATCGGGCTGAAAGGCATGCAGGTAAACGCCATAAAAAAACACCGGTCATCGTTATAGTTACAACTATAACGTTACGATTAGTTACGTTTAAAGGTATGTGCTATGGGCACTCAATATACCTACAATTTCACGACGCAACGTCATTCTTTGTGTTACAATTTTTTTTAATAATAGCATTATAAGAGTGATGGCATAAAAAAGGCAAGACGTAGGAAATTTTCATAAAACCCCGTCTGAAGTTACTCCTTTACCGGAAGGGTTGTGGTCTACTAAGAAACTTCTCTTACACATCCCTTCAAAGTACGTAATAAAAATACGAAACGAGTAGTTGAGTCAATTATTAAACGCAAACTAATATTTCAATATACCATGCAGCTTTCAGAGCGATGGAAACGGAAGCGCAATCAATATGAAGCTTTTACAAATTAGACGGTTGGGCAAAACCGCCCGCCCGCAAACAGCGAGCTCTCGTTTCAGCCTCCACACCTCCGCCCTCTGCGCCCAAATTTTTCCGGACACAATGCAACTGAAAACTGTAAAGTGTAAGCGGTTTCGATTTTATGAAAACATGGAAGTTTTAAATCCTCTGACAGGGTTTGTAGCTTTTACACCGCACACAATACTCGTAGTAGCAGAATTAAGGAATTTGAGTCGCAAGCTGTCTATTGTTTTGTATATTATTTTGAGTTATCAAATTATTATTTATTCGTAGGGTAGACCGGGTACAATAGTACCACGGGTCAATAGTACCATCGGCGATATTTCTTCATACAAGCGACGTTAGGTTGTGTGCATAGCGTCAGAATATGCGCTTTTTGTGTTTCCATCCGCTCACCAGTCGGCGGCGCTTACGCTGAGAAACGAAGGTGTACAGGAAGGATTTTTGTTTTTTGCCCAGCCGCGGTAAGTTTTTACGTCAAATATATGAGCCCATAAGTTGCCTAATATGCTATTAGTTACCAAGGTATTGTTGTCAATAGTTTATTCAGGCTCTAAACTTTGTATCGCCAGCGAATTATTGGCATTCACTGTGAAAATGACTGAATTTTAGGTGAAGTTCTCTTGACTACCTACTTGGAACAATTGTAGCAGTCTCCATGGGGTCAATTGTAGCGCTACAATCAACCCCGTGGTACAATTATCCCCCGGAACCTTATTTATACTTACTACATAATACATATTTTAAATTGGTTTTAAAGTACCTATACTTATAATAAAATAAGTTATTATAAAACATTCACGTGGTTATTATTTTTACTATTATAGGCATACCTACCTACTGAAATAATAGTCTAGGCTCATTCATAGTTGCATACATTAAGCATTAATTAGATACATACTTAATGTGTTTTATTAAATAAGTAGGTAGATGTCGATAAAAAGGTAATATAAGTACCTAAATGCCTACTTCAAATATTTTAATATAGGTTTCTAAAACCCTTCTGAATATGTACATTTTAGCTTAATTCAGTAAGTAACTAAGTATTTGAACGTTTTGTTTTAGATGCCTCGGTTTAGAGTCCAAAGTACGGATCGCGGATTAACGGATCTATTCCTTTATGAACAGGCTTATGAAAAAATCTTAAAAGGTCGAAGCAGTAGGGTCATGTGTTCAACAATGAAACACTAAAATTTCAAAGTCTCATAAAACTCTTATTTTCATAGATAGAAGTCTAATTTTTGACAGGTATGTAGGCAATTTTATTGGGTATAGGATGGCATTAATGTTTTTTTTAATTGATGTTTAATCAATCAGCAAAAAAATAAATTCACATAAATTGGAAATGTTTCATTGTGTCCACTGTTGTGTACACATTGAAACACCTCAAATTCAACAATGAAACATAATAATTAATTGTGTGTCAACAATGAAACACTAACAATTCAATATCTCGTACACCTTTTGTTTTTACAGATACAAGTCTAATTTTTTGAAGCTACATAGTTAACTTAGTTGGGTTGGTATCGGATGTCATTTATGTTTTTTTTAATAAATTTGTAATCAATTAGCAATACAATAAAAACAAGCATATTGGAAATGTTTCATTGTATCCGTTCTGATGTGCACAATGAAACACTACAATTTCAACAATGGGACATTATAATTGAGTGATTGATTCATATTTATTGAATTTATGAAGTAAGTGAATAAAAAAAAATGCCCGAGTCCAATCAAAAGGTTTTATTAATAATTGAAATTTAATCAGACTCATCAGATTACCTATATCTAGTTATGATAACTCCTTACTATTTACTATTATATTTTTTTATATTATCTCCTAAATGAAACAATGTTTCATTGTGTCCATCATGCAACTGTTTCATTGTTGACTACATAGGGTTTATTTTAATAACCCAAAAAAAAATCACTAATTTGTAACACTTTTAACATATAATTTAGTTCCACTTAGTCTATGATATATGTGTAATGCTAGGTAATCATGAAAAATATAAATTTATCAACCATATTTTTATCAAAAATCTTTTAATAACGACAAAAATTTTACATTTTGGTGAAAAAAATAAATAATGCTCCACAGACACGTCTTCTCACACGTGGCGCGGACACGAACTGAGGTGCGGCGGGGTATTGTCGAAAGTATCCTTACGCGATATAGTGCACGATATGGCAACGCAGCATTTAAGAAATATTGCAGTGTTTTATTGTGTACCATTGTTTCATTGTTGAACATCTGACCCTACCTAGTAGGTAGAAATAATCAGGGTCAATTGTACCAGGGGTCAATTGTACCCTCATACAAAAATAGATTTTTCAGTTTTGATATTTATATCATTGTTATTATGCTTATTGTTGTTTCAGAAGCAATATCCGAGCCAAATAGATGACATATTATGTAGAAACATTTAGTTTTTTCGTTTTTATGGAAGAAAAGTTATTGTTTTGTTTTTAAACTTAAGTGTTGATTTTTCATACTTGTTCCTAAATATTTTCGATCTCAATTAATAAAGACTGATGATTGTAGGAGATTAAGAGTACAGAATAGCAATAAAGGTGATGATTAGATAAACATTACTGCTTTTATTGCCTCATATATTATTGGTACAATTGACCCGTTGTAGGGGTCAATTGTAACATGAGACATCGTACAGTTCAAATTCGATTTTCATTAAGTATTCGAAAGAAAAGTTCAACTCTGCATGCTTAAATTTGTAGCTTAAGAGTCTAGCTTTTACAGCATCCTAACAGAATTAGTTATACAGGGTGGAAACGATAAGTGATCTCACTCGATTATTTCTAAACTATACAAGATATCGAAAAACTGGTTACTGATCCTGAAAGAGCTTCACGAGCTCTTTCAAACGGTACCAATAATAGGTTACAGAATAAACTGGAACTATCCGAAAATTCAATGTTTCTAGCTTCCATACTAAATGTATGCCAACCACACAATATTAGAAGTGGAATTTATTTTTTGCTAAATAATAAACTTAAAAAGTCGGTTAAATAAACTCGTAACTTGCATCTTATTTATAATTATTTGTGGACTACATTATTTTTAGGCTTTACTTGCTATAATAATATCAAGAGATGAGTGCCATGACTGTGATAGTACTTAATGTATGGAAGATGTAAACATTGAATTTTTGGATAGATCCAATTTACTCTGTAAGCTATTGTTGGTACCGTTGGATAGAGCTCGTAAAGCACTTTTAGGATCAGTAACTAGTTTTGCGATATCGTCTGTAATTTTTAATATTGTGTAACTTTACCAAATGTATGGAAGATAGAAACATTGAATTTTCGGATAGTTCCAGTTTATTTTGTAACCTATTATTGGTACCGTTTGAAAGAGCTCGTGATGCACTTTCAGGATCAGTAACCAGTTTTTCGATATCTTGTATAGTTTAGAAATAATCGAGTGAGATCACTTATCGTTTCCACCCTGTATTTCATTAGATTTCTCAATATTGAACAATTTCCAAAAAATGGTACTATTGTCCCCGGTCTACCCTACATTAAATCAACAACATAGAAGTTTTAAAATATTTACGGAACTTACTGTTACTAAATTCTGGATAAAATTAGGATATTTTCTTATCCACAACACCCTGAAATACATAAATGCATCACAAAATAATCAACAACAGCCGGGAGTGCAATGACAAAGCAAAGGGTTCTTTAGACACTGTCATTTTCAATACTTTTCATCTCAGAAACCTTCTAAATATTTCCTAATTATAAGTGGCAAGTATTATCTTATAAGTATTTTTAACTAAAATTGAAAAAGGGGAAATTACTGTATATCAGTTTAACTTCCATTTAAATACGCGTACGAAGTTGGGTTCTATAGTATCAAATTAATTTAAAAAGAAAAATTATTTTGATAACACAATTGATAACGAACTCTTTTAAACTATTCTTAATTAACAACTTTTAAAAAACCTTCCAATTAAATTCTTTGCATGATGCATATCGGTAAAAGCGATCGACACCATATAAAAATTCGTCATTATTGAACGCAGCACCCTATTCAAACAATATTCATATGGATGCAAAATTTTAACAATAAACATATTATCTGTCCGATCAAGAGCGATTCGACTTGCCCACGATGGGTTCTGTACTTCCGCGCCACCACAGAGGAAAACCAAGCATTTTCATTTTTTTTTTTTGCTCTGATAGTAGCCATTGTAAACTGGCTAAGATAGATTTTATTGTTACTCTTCAGTGCTTGTTTAAATAATATTATTACCTACTAGCGGCCGCCCGCGACTTCGTACGCGTGGATCCCGTTTTACCCCCTTCATATCTTACGCGGTTTAGATTTTTTATACAAATACTTTTCCCGCAACTCCCGTTCTCGTGGGAATTTTGCAATATCCTGTTGTAACTAAGCTTTAAGTTTACTAAGATACCTGCATGCCAAATTTCAAGCGTCTAACTTAAGCGGTTTAGATTTTTCATACAAAAGGATTTTCCCGCTTATTCCTGTACCCGTGGGAATTCCTAAGTATACTATAACCTGCCCAGGAGTATGAAGAATAATTGTACCAAGTTTCGTTAAAATCCGTCGAGTAGTTTTTGTTTCTATAAGGAACATACAAACAGACAGACAAAAATTTTACTGATTGCATTTTTGGCATCAGTATCGATCACTAATCACCCCCTGATAATTATTTTGAAAATATATTTCATGTACAGAATTGTCCTCTCTACAGATTTATTATAAGTATAGATAATACCACTTCTAGTTTCCATCAGCTCCAATTTCTCGTTTTTTTATTCTCAAAGTCTCTCAAAGTCCACTCGTTAAGCAGATTCTAAGTGAAAAGTCCCATCCTTGGTAAAGTAACCTATTCAATTCGCCATGAGTATTTGCTTGCGGATCCCTAAAATCAGTCCACAGACATTTTAAAATATTTTAAAGCAGAACAATACACGGCTTACGCTCGCTGCGAACCTTTCACACTTGTTACAAAGACTCAATAAACATCATATACCTAGATACTGTTTCAGTTTATTATTCATAACCCACACAACACGAACTTTTGCGTGCATGGACATTTATGCCTCGGTCTGGGTGCTTAAAAATGTTTTGCTACAATAAGTACTTATTTAAGTTTGTTCGTTGTCTGGTTACCATTGTATACGTAAGGTACTTGGAGGTCTAGCACTTTATGGGAGCGACACGGGAGAGTGTTTCAGTGATATTCAAGTTACAACGCTGCAACGGCATAACAACAATGTTAAGAGCATTGTTGTGTTCCGGCAGTTAGAGGTAAGATAGCCAGTTCCTCCGTGGTTGAGGATTCCGGGTGAAGCTCGCTTTCACCTTCGGCCTGATCATCACTTACCATCAGGTGAGATACAGGCCAAGAGCTTCCTCGTTGTGGATAAAAAAAAAGTTCTAAGAATCTAACTAGGAGCTTGCGAGCTTGGAGCATTACAAACTTTTTTATAATCAGCCCCAAACTACCTACTTGTAGTTTTTAATGCACATATAGGTGTAATACACGTTGTTATTAAATAATTGATAGGCTATACTTTCGCTCTTAAGGCCGGGTAGCAGAGAAAATGGCGAAAATGAGGTTTTCATTTTTCATTTTTGAGGTACTAAACAGTAAAATTAAAGGCTAAGATTTTTATTGGGCATAGTTGAGGATATTTTCTAGGGCTATTAACGGATGGAAACACGATTTGATGAAGTTGACTCGATAGAATAAATTCCCAAAGTTACCTCTATTCGTTTTCTATTTATGGTTTTATTTTTAAAATAAGCGATTTGAGATTCTAAATCTTTTACTAAACTAAAGTTCAGAAATAACTTGAGGGCTTTTAACGGATGAAATTTTTATATTGCGTCTTATTTAGTTACAATGTTAAAAAATGTGGAAAAAATCGTCCATGACGGCTTGGACAATCTCAATCAGTCGCGCGGTGGCGCTTACGGAGGACGGACGCGTGTCAGTTTTTGGGCTGTGACAGTTCGCGATTTGTCAATATTTTTGACAATGATGACTTTGATGAGTCACAGTATAATAATATCAGTGTTACTGGAGAAAGCTTAAATTCAATTCAATTTTGTCTACCTATTGAAATTTAAATCGTTCGCATCCTTTTAAACGAAGACTCTACTCATGATACATAGTACATTCCTCAAATATGAGACAAAACCAATGAGTTAAAATTACATTTGAATAGTACCTACATACAATCGTCTTACACTCTTTAGAAGAGCACACTGACACAAATAAATAATAAAAAATACTGTCTAAGGTCTGTAGCTAAAGGTCTAAGCTGTAAGATAGAAGAATCTTCAAGCCAAAAAGATGGCAGATGCAGCAGATGTCAACGGATTTAAAACTGGAGTTCATATGACTCCTTGTAGACTTGAGTCTCTAGAGCGTCCCTTCCTCCACCATGCGTAAGAATTTTCACAAAAATACTGTCTAAGGTCTGTAGCTAAAGGTCTAAGCCGTAAGATAGAAGAATCTTATAGCCAAAAACATGGCAGATGCAGCAGATATCAACGGATTTAGAGCTGGAGTTCATGTGTATCCTTGTAGTTTTGAGTCTCTAGAGCAGTGGTTCTTAAGTCATGAGGGACCATTTTACCAAATTTCTGTCTTGTCAGGGACCACCTCATAATCGGTCAAAACCAGTTTGACTGCAAAGATCAGTTAAAAGTGGTTTTGACCAAGGTGTGCAAGTGCACATCATGGACCACTTGGAATGCCTCCAGGGACTACCAGTGGTCCGCGGACCACCGGTTAAGAACCACTGCTCTAGAGCGTCCCTTCCTCCACCATGCGTAAGAATGTTTCAAAAATACTGTCTAAGGTCTGTATCTAAAGGTCTAAGCTGCAAGATAGAAGAATCTTCTAGCCAAAAAGATGGCAGATGCAGCAGATGTCAACGGATTTAAAACTTGGAGTTCATGTGACTCCTTCTAGACTTGAGTCTCTAGAGCGTCCCTTCCTCCACCATGCGTAAAAGTTTTCCAAAAATACTGTCTGAGGTCTGTAATAAAAGTTTAAACTGCAAGATAGAAGAATCTTTTAGCCAAAAACATGGAAGATGCAGCATATATCAACGGATTTAAGACTGGACTAGCACCACCTTGCAATGTCATCCTCTCATTGTTATCTGTAATGTAAATTATTTTTAAAATGTATTTAAAAAATAAAATGTTCGTTTTATTATTTCAATAATCTGACCTCTCAACTCAACTACACTACACAAACACCTTTGTTCGCAACTGTACTGACGAAACCTCCATATTATACCGTTCATTTAAGATGGTTCAGTTCACTCCAGGTTTATTTATTTATTTAGTTAAAATGCAAGTGAGCTTACAGATTTATATCCAAAGCGCTCACATTGCCAATTGCCAGGTAACCGTGTGTGATGCTTATTGCTCATAGTGATTTTCGATACAGAGCCCCGTACATACGTTATACATAAATTATGGAAAGAAAACACCCAGACCAATACAAACAAATATGTATGCAATTTTAGTATGATATTTTTATTTATTAATAAACAAAAAGACTGAACAAAATTGATGCGTGTACTGATTAATGTAATTAACCACATGCAAAGCTTTGTGAATTGCAACAACTATAATTTATTATCCAAGCTCTAAATAATCGCTACTACGAGTAACTGATCATAAAATGTTTTTCCAATCGCTCAAGCTCCCGAGGATCTACCGATAGGTCGGGTGACGTAATCTTGAAATTCTTTTAGCCGGCGCGGAACTTCCGGAAGGTCGGGTGACGCCACGCCTCTTTGAACCGTGTTTACTTTGGCAGTTATATTCTATGTTTATTCGATTCTAAAATGTATTCCCAAAAATTTTGAAAGTTGATTTAATTTGTATCACTTGGATATGATTTGTATTAGAAAGTGCTGTGAGTGTGACGCTTGAACGGAAGGAAGTCAACCTAACCTAACCAACTGCGTATTTCCAAACTGCGTATTTCTATACTGTGTAGCCGCGAGAGCTCTTTGGCGCGCTGTCTTCGGCGAAGTATTGCGCGCGCAGATTTTGACAGCGCGAAATACCTACTTTAGCAGAAATACCAAGCCTTAATGGATTCAATTAAAAGCACTGCTACGTGATTAACAGTAAAGTATGGCATGATGTTGAGTGCTCCAACCATGGCATTTTAATGTTTAAAATAGCTTTAAGCTTTTTCGCGTATTCGGAGAGATTTTTTTATAAATATAATAAGAATAAGAATAAGAATAAGAAAAACTTTATTTGACACAAAAAAGGAAAAAAATAAAAAACAGAACAAAGGGACTTAAAACTATACACGCATATTTTTGTGCCAAAAAGCATCGTGCATCGTTTGTGAATACGGGCGTAAACCTTTATTGTACAACAAATTATAATGTTAAAATCGCTGTGTAAGCCACCAGTCCCTGTTTTAATCTAAATCTGCTATTATCGAGGTTAAAACAGCAGAGCTGTGCATTGAATTATCACAAGCTAAACTCAGTCTATAGTGGACATCATCATCATCATCATCTCAGCAATAGGACGTCCACTGCTGAACATAGGCCTCCCCTAATGTTTTCCATGTTGCCCGGTTGGTAGCGGCCGGCGTCCAGCGCCTTCCTGCTACCTTTATGATGTCGTCGGTCCATCTTGTGGGGGACGTCCCACGCCGCGTTTTCCGGTACGCGGCCTCCACTTCCGAACCTTGCTGTCCCATCGGCTGTTAGTTCTGCGTACTATGTGCCCTGCCCACTGCCACTTCAGCTTGCTAATCTGTCGGGCTATGTCAGCGACTTTAGTTCGTTTACGGATCTCCTCATTTCTGATTCGATCTCGTAAAAAAACACCGAGAATAGCCCTCTACATAGCATGCTGTGCAACTTTGAGCTTCTGTATAAGGCCTATAGTGAGAGGCCACGTTTCACGTACCGTTACGTATAGTGGATAATTATGTCTGACGATATTGTTTGCTATTGGTCTATGTTTGCCTGAAACCGCCGACACGGTTACAAAATGATCAGTAAGCAGCACTGGCTGAAAATTTGGAAAATGATCGGTGCTATTATTTAGGGTTGCGCAGCTGTCGGTAGTTTTGCTGTCGATAGTGTGGTTTCTTCTTACGTTGAACATCAGAAACAATGTAGATTGTAGGTAGATGTATTTTTTACGCTGAACAAAACAGGTATTTCACACACCTGATGTTAAATGAGATGCAGTCTAGGATGGTACATACTTGCCTTGTAAGTGCCTATTGGAGAGGCCCGGATTATAAATACAAATGAATTAATAATAATATTATAATCAAACCTGAATTCATACAGGCCTAATACAATTTCAATTAAAACTAAAAACATAGTAATATACTATTGTAATATCCTTGCTCGCTGTGACGTATTCGGATACTTTTTAGAATTCCGTAGTCTTGACAAGGAACTCTTATAGTAGTTTCGATATTAATTTATGTACAAGCACTTTCTTTTGTAGGTATATCATAAAACACAGAATCGATCTTGTTGAGGTAGGTAGTAGGGAAAATATCGATAAGTTATTGATATATTTAGCAATAGTCGACTCTAGTCTCGATATGTAACTCTATTTTGTTCAGTTGTTTTATATTGGGCCGTGCTAAGTGAACTGTCAATATAGTCCAGTCAATAAAGCATTATAGATGGAAAACTGTAGAACACAATTTCTGACTTCAGGACTTTGTTTAGACTAGTTAGGAGGTGAACATAGCAAAAGTCCCCGTCCTTAGCCCTTGAGCCGGCGGGGAGAGGGGGGTTTAAAGGTGCCACTTTTCGGTTTTTCACTTAATCCTCGGAAACTATGCGTCCTAGTGACATGACTACTTTGAACCAAAAAAAGCATATTCAATTTGCTACAGATGAGATTGACAAGTTTTTCTATAAATTGTATAGTTTTCGCGGCATCTGCTCTAGAAGGTCTGTAATATTGGAAATTTTATTTTTGTCTTACATGTTCCCATCAGGAGAAAATCGACTAAATCAACATTGAGCAATCATTCTAGACATGCGGGAGCATGTTAAGCCTAGTTCCAGCGAGGGGACTACACTGTGCGTATATTTAGACGAATCACTTTGAGCCACTTTTGAATCCTCATCACTCAAAAACTACTGGGCATTAACACTTCAAATTTGGCTCATGTGTTGAGACTTACAAGATATACATCAGTTTCAAATTTCATAAATATACCTCAAACGGTTCTTTAGATATTGACGTCCAAAAATCTACATGTCTGACCTATAGACCAAATTCTAACCACTTCCAAATGACCTCGAAGGTTCAAATTTGGCATCCAGAAAGGTAGTTATGTAAATACAAAGGAACAAATAAAAAACCAGTAAATTTTAACATTTCACATGTGATAGATAGATAGTAGTGCTCTAAATATCGATTTTTGAACGTCAATACCTAAATAACCGTTTGAGGTATATTTATGAAATTTGAAGCTGATGTACATCTTGCAAGTCTCAATACATGAGCCAAATTTGAAGTGTTAATGCACAGTAGTTTTTGAATGATGAGGAGTCAAAAGTGGGTCTAATTGGTTCGTCTAAATATACGCACGGTGCAGTCCCCTCCATGGAACTAGGCTTAACATGCTCCCGCATGTCTATAGTGTTTGCTCAATGTTGATTTAGTCGATTTTCTCCTGAAAGGAACGTGTAAGACAACAATAAAATTTCCAATTTTACAGACCTTCTAGAGCAGATGCCGCAAAAACTATACAAGATATAGAAAAACTTGACGGTCTCACCTGTAGCAAACTGAATAAGCTTTTTTTGGTTCATAGTAGTCATGTCACTAGGACGCATAGTTTCCGAGGATTAAGCGAAAAACCGAAAAGTGGTACCTTTAAACCTCCCTCTCCCCGCCGGCTCAAGGGCTAAGGGCGGGGACTTTTGCTATGTTCACCTCCTAACTAGTCTAAATAAAGTCCCGTGGTCAGAAATTGTGTTCCACGGATTTCTCTCTACACCGTCGTTAAGGCATTCATTGACTGGACTAATATTTAAATTACACTTAATTAGCGATGTTTTAATTAGACCACAGTACACTGATTCGAACAAATGATGAACTTATAATTATAATTACAATAACCGGTGTTTTTTGTATGGAGTTTGACAGTTTTTTGACGTTTATTAAAGTTAAAGTAAGACGGTTCAACTCGGCCTAAGTACTCCTATTACGCATGAAAGTACAGAAATGCAGTTATTAGTCGTATAATTAATACACCTTTTCGCGTGCCTTCCTAAATTCCTATTATTCTTCATCATTATCATCATCATCATCATCTCAGCCATAGGACGTCCACTGCTGAACATAGGCCTCCCCCAATGCTTTCCATGTTACCCTGTTATTCGTATTAGTCTTAGTGAAAGCTATTTCCTGTGTCTAACGAGTAGAAAATCGCCGGCGTAGTGACGCGTGCGCACGTTGTTCGCCATAAAGGCTGCATAATCTGTATTGTGGCTGTATTACTGCCATTTAGGTACTAATGATGTTAGACGCCGATGTACACTGTGGCAGCGGTTAGCGGGGTGATTGAGTAGCGGAAACCTAGATACATGTAGGATTTTAAAAGCGAAAGAAACAAAGGAAAAACTAATTCTTTATCTGATGCACAAATGGACTGGGAATTAACCAAGTGGTTGATTGACTGTGTTGGCCGGTGATGTGAGACAGGCTGTATATAGGCCTCGCGGTGGCGGCGTCGTGTGCTGTAGGCCTAAGATGCGCGCCGCGATCAGCGGTTATCACGCCATTTTATCGATTTTCCCCATACATTTTGACGTCGATAAAAGTTATCACGGTGCGCATCCTAGCACGGCAGATGCATTTATTGACCAACCCGTTAGTTTGGCCATACAGCATAGAAATGCAGCCAGTTGTTTCATCATCATAATTTTCATCATTTCAGCCATAGGAAACTGCTGAACATGGCCTATGATTTCCGTGTTGATTGGTTGGTAGTGACCTGCGTCCAGCGCCTTACGCCTTATGTCGTCGATCCACCTTGTGGTTGGGCTGCGCTCGCCAACATTTGCGATGTAAGTATATTCCAAAGAAAGGCAAAATAATAATTATAGTATACTAGCAATAATAAGCCTGTGAATTAGAGTGTAGATATTTATTTCCTAAAAAATTTAAATCGTCCGGGTTGAAACCGTGCCCATTTATGTGTTAATTGCCATATCTCAGAAACTGAATGATATATTTTGTTATGGTTTTCACTAATAGATACTCTGCTTTATTATCAAAGTTTGTATGTAAGAAAGGAAATTGGCCTAAAGGAAAAAAATCCGAGGATCTTCCGCTCAATCTCGGATCGCACTGGTAACTTGAAATCTTTTTAATATACTCGTAGAAACAAGAACAGTTCGGCAGCAATATTTAAATACTGCTTAGTGGCATCTTCAAACGTCGACTGTTACTAAGGTAATTTAATGATTATTACTTTGTTGAGTAATTTTACCCTTTCATTTGATCATTAATAAAATAGTTTACAAAAATTTAGAACGTTAGTGTCATCTGAAAATAAGCATTTCAGTATGCCATAATGCTCTGCCTTCAGCTTATCATAAGATAGCATCAATCTGCTTTTAAACTAAATCGACACCCCACTTAGGTATAGGCGACCGTATTCTCAAACATTACTTTGAGGTCTCACAGTGCGCGTGGACGCACAGGGTGACACACGAACCAATCACAGAGCTCTACTCAACGCTGTGCGTTCGTTCAAAATGCTGCTTCATATGTATCATACGGGCGTAGGACTATTTGACAAACGTCAAAAATCTGTCAAACTCCATACAAAAAGCACCGATTGTTACGGTTAAAATAATCAAAAATCCGCGGATGAGATTTTTTCGGATAAAACGTCACCTATTAACGTCTTCTATGGACTTTCTATGGACTAAGGTGACATTTCATCCGAAGATAAATATTTTGCGGATGATTCGACACCTAAAAAATTTTAAAGGGAGACAACTCATTCTCTCCGACTCCTTCCGTCTCTAGGCCATAAGGCTCTGGAACTCTCTGCCTGAGGAGACCAGGCAAGCGTCTAGTAAGTTTTCTTTTAAAAAATCTGTTCATAATCACTTCCTCCAAATGATTTCATCTTCACGAATTGTAATTTCAGTTTAACTCAATCATCTATTTTATGTATGTATGTATTTATTTATATTTTATATAATGTATGTAGCATATTTGTTTTTGTTTTTCTTTCCTGCACTAGAAGTACCGCCAAACAAATTTCTTTTCTGCTCAACCCAAAGGTAAACTGGTCGAGAATGCTTTAGTGCATTAAGTTCGCCTTATGTACAAATTTATTTTGTCATTAAAGTTTAAATAAATAAATAAATAAACTCATCCGCGGATGAGATTTTTACGGATGAAATGTCACCTAAGTCGTCGCGGGCGGTCGCTAGTAAATCTATAATCGCTACAGTTAACTTCCGTGAGCACACCGCAACACGTGCATATTCATGCCATGCCACCTCAGCAGCGTTAGCCTCGTTCGTTAAAGGGTTAAGGAGTTCGAAAGCACTTTCAATTATCCTTTTATTTGATTAGCGCGTGTCCAACGCTCACTCAGTGCTGCCAAGTGTTGGATAGATTGGCTTTCCAACAGTTTTAGTACGTTTCAGTACGTGACAGAAAGGTCATATGACTTGTTCGAAATAATTAAAATAGAAAATCACGGGTCTCAATGCAACACATTTTATAAAATTACCTAAGATTAAATTGTAATGACACGCGCGAAAGTTTAAAGTTTTAATATTAAATAGGGAAGTCTAAATATTTTTCTAATAATAATTACTATTACAGGTACATTCAGCGTCAAATAGTTCGTGAGACACCCAAAGTAGCCTAAAAATTCCCATCACGTCTTTGTCACTATAGGAAAAGGTTGCGTTATCAACTTATTAATCTTAATCAAAAGGTTTCTTCAAGAGCGGTGTTAATTGAAGCTATAAAAAGCCAATCGGTATTAAATTCTTCATTGATTCCTCGAACATTCTTCGCTGGACGACAGCTTCACAAGCACGCTATAATTCCCACCTGTCACAGCTTAATGTTCTGATAAGTTTAAATAACAAAACGATCTTGTAAGTTTTGTGGAATATTCTGCATGCTACTTAGAAAATTGTTTCAAAAAAACTTCAAAGTTCGTGTAAATAGTATCGTAGATGGAAAGCAATAAGCTTGTTTAACTTCGAAGGAAGTATTTCATTCAATTCTTCGATATGAAACATAAGCGAGAAGTATCAAAATAGGTTTTACAATAGAAACACATACAACTCGATATGTTTAACTCGAAACCAAATCTTGGTTCCACGGTTCATCAACTGCTAGTACCTAATTCTTCTTCTTCCTCGGTCCCTCACTGATGAGGATCGCGACCACAGATAGTGTTCCTCCACAGACTACGGTCATAAGCTGTGTGGACCGCACGATGCAAACTCCCGCCCACCGTCTTCCTCACCGCGTCCGACCATCTCGTACCTAATAGGTATCTTAATTCTCTCATGTAAGCGAATTGGCTTTTATTGTTACACATAATTTTATTATGTGAAAACATGTATTGTATAGATATTAGTCTGTTATTGTTTCACTGTAGGTAAGTATGTGTTACGAACAAAATAAAATAAAAATAATCTATTAGTGGATTGTGGAACACGTCATGTTAGTAGGTATGGTGTACAAAAGAAAAATGTGTTCAAGCCGTGTTCAGCCTTGTCGGCGTACTAGTACGTATACTATAATCTTCTATATGAAATGTTCGTTGAAGTTCAAAGATGGTTTTTACGGCGAGAAAAAATCGAATAATTTCCGGGAAAACCACGGGCGAAAAGCTAGTAATAAAATAAATCTAAATCAGTCTTGTGGGTGTTATTTACCACTTCTGGGTGTTATTGTAGAAGCTAGCGATATTGTTATCATGTTTTCAGGAATATTTGACGCCAGACTACTTCCCCTTTCCCCTCCAACATTTTGGCTCTATTCCCTTTCACCTAGATACTTATTTGTGTTACCTTAATTTCCTGTTTAACGACATCAGAACCCGTGTAAGAAAATATACCTACTTCACATGTATGAGTAAGAACCATAATATGTTTGTTCTTTGTCTATGCTCTAGTTCATTATCGTTGTGAAGTAAATTTGGGGGTTTGAAGATCCCATTTTTCAGTTTTTCGCCTAATGTTCTCGCAAACTATGCGACATAAAGACATGACCACTATGAACCAAAAAAAGCTGTTTAAATTGGCTACAGGTGACTTATGCCCGTTTTCACCATCAATCCCTAATTTTTAAGTGACCCCTTTGAAATCAAAATGACTGTTATGTGTTACCATAGGGGTCACTTAAAAATTAGGTATTGATGGTGAAAACGGGCATTAGTCAGGTTTTGCTGTCTTGTATAATTTTCGACATATCTGCTCTAGAAGGCATGTAATTTTTTTTTTTTTTTTTTGGATATAAAAATTTGGATAAAAACATGTTTTTGTGATGTTCCCATCATGAGGACATCGACTAAATCAAAAGATTCTAGACACGCGGGAGCGTGTAAAGCCAATTTTCAGCGAAAGGACTGAACCGTGTGTATAATTAGACGAACCTCTTGGACCCACTTTTGACCTCTTATCACTCAAAAACTATTTTACATTAACGCGTAAAATTTAGCTCGTGTGTTGAGACTTACAAGATAAACATGAGGTCCAAAAATCGTCATTATTTATTTATTCTCTATCTCCTAAAATTGTATATCCACTTTTTTTTGCTCAGTTAATTGTCAATCATCCATCGCTAACTAAGCTTCGTACAACCTGCCTAAATAATTATGCAATCAATTAATCGATTTGCGGACTACGCTTAAAACAATAGAAAAAAATACAGTAGGCATTTTTAAAAGAATCACAAAAAACATTTAAATTTTATTTCAATGGTACCTACCTAACCATATTTTTAATGCAAATATTAAATTACGAATCACTTTACAAACAGTCCCGAAGCAGTGGTAAGATCAATACTGGGACGTGTAAAATTGCTTTTTAAAAGCCTTGTTACAAAAATAAATAAGTTTTCATACTTTTACGGAAAGTATAGAACCAATTTGCAAAATCAATCTTAAAGGGCCAACTAAATTAAAATACTGAATGACCACAACTACGTTAAAACAAAACACACGGTATAATATCAACTTCAAAATCAACTTTACTCGTTGTGAGTGAAACAATCAATAGCTCGTTTTACACTGGTTTATTATTTTTCTTATTAGGTTAATCTTAGGATAATCTATGTTACAAAAAAGTATGTGAAAGGTTTATAAAAAGGTGGTCGCGACATTCGTATTTCATAACCGAATGCGGTATCATCAAAGCGAAATGTAGCCGTTTCGCTTAACATTTTTGTAAATATTTTTTAATAAATACAGTTGGTGCCCGAGTCGTTTTAACCGAGTATTGCCAATGTATTGCTGTTGGATGTTATTACACGACAAAAATTAACCCAAATCACGGGACCGCCATTTCCCTGTGTAACTCGCATATTTCATAGTAGTTTATTCGAGTTTTGAGTGCTCTGTTTAATTTCTGCCTGGCTCTCAATATGTGCTTCACTTCTAACCGTCAAAGAAAGGTTTGAAAATTGCAACTTAATGAAACTCTTTCAAATGCTTAAAAAGCTTGTTGTTTAGTGGACTTATACGTGTAAACATGTTTTTTAATAAAAACTATGACTTTAACCATTTTTGTAGAAAAATCGCACGTACTTGTATTACAATGGTTTTGCAATTTTGTACCTTAGATATTGTAAAATGTGAATTTCAAGATTGATTAAGAATATTTATGTAATAAAATAAAAAACCGTTGAGGTTCCAATTTCTGAACAGTCTGCTGACAAAAGGAGCACATACAAGTCAAAGAACCGTTGACTAACAACGTCAAATAAATCAAAACACTGTTGCGTGTTATGGAATTATAAATATGAGCTACTAGCGGCCGCCCGCGACTTCGTACGCGTGGATCCCGTTTTACCCCCCTTCATCTATCTTACGCGGTTTAGATTTTTTCATACAAATGTTTTTTCCCGCTAACTCCCGTTCCCGTGGGAATTTTGCCATATCCTGTTGTAACTAAGCTTTAAGTTTACTAAGGTACCTGCATGCCAAATTTCAAGCGGCTAACTTAAGCGGTTTAGATTTTTCATACAAATGGATTTTCCCGCTAATTCCCGTTCCCGTGGGAATTTCGGGAATTCCTTTCTTAGTGCACCTCTACGGTATCTAAGCTACGTCCCTTCCAAATTTCAAGTGCCTACGTTTAGCCGTTTAGGCTGTGCGTTGATATGTCAGTCAGTCAGTTTCTCCTTTTATATACACTCGACATCAAATAAATCGCACCTCCCGCGACAAGCATTTTCAAACGTATGCATGCCCACTTCCCAACAATATTGGCACCATTTAAAAGCCTAGTTCTAACCTTCATTTCATTAAAGGAAAGGTTTTTAACCCAAAAATGTGTCTTTAAAAGGATCCAGAGTCACTTCTTCAAAAAATAGGTAGTTACGCTAGAGCCAACTTTTATGGCTATAAAACTGTTAAGTTGGGATTAATCGCTATCCATCTGTTAAAGAGGACACGTGAAATCATTATTTGGTTTTATAACCATAAAAATTGGTCTAATTGATCCCATAGGTGGGCCCAAAGTGAGGTATTTTTTCAAGTCACATTTATGGTATATTTTAATCATTTATTAAGAAATTAAATGTGTTTTTCTTTAAGGATATTTATTGGGCTTTCAAATAACACCAATATTGTTGGGGCACCATGATTGTGTCAGAAGAAAATCGTTAAAGTTCGCGTCACGGAAGGTGCGGTTTATTTGATGTTGAGTATATTTAGATTTTCTTCGTTCGTTTCAGTCAAATGACGTCTACTGCTGGACAAAGACCTGCCCAAAGGCTTTCCACGACGACCGGTCCTACACTGCCCGCATCCAGGTACATTTTTTTATCCACTACGAGGAAGCTCTTGGCCTGTATCTCACCTGATGGTAAGTGACGATCAGGCCGAAGGTGGAAGCGAGCTTCACCCGGAATCCTCAACCACGGAGGAACTGGCTATCTTACCTCTAACTGCCGGACCACAACAATGCTGTTAACATTGTTGTTATGGCGGCAGACTTAGGTAAGATGGTCGTAGCTAGCCAGGCGGACTAAGAACAAGCCCTACCACCAACCAAACCGAACAGAAAAATCTGCCCCCACTGGGAATCGAACCCGGGATCCTGCGTCTGAAGCAGGTGTCTTACCACTAGACCACAGAGGCGGTTAAACTTCCCGCAACCTTCACCCGATCTTCGATCTATTATAAAATTACATAGGGATTTAAATGAGAAAACTACACCACTGATCTCCGTTGTTTTAGCCGCGAACAGATCGCTCTGGTCGATCGATAATAATCGATTTCAGAGAAAGTGTCAAATTTTAGTTTTAAATTAGTTCTTTCTCTAACGGCCCAGTTCACGGTTGGTAGAGATGAAATTATAAACAGTCGGCCCTTCATTTATTATTGTTGTTTATTTAGTTTCTATAAGAAAAAACCACACAATGAGTGGTTATTAAGATTCGGTGTAGCGCAACGCCAAAAAAACAACAGAAATAAAAAAAAATGATACTGACCCCAAAAAATCTGGAATCTGTGGAAATTAATTTACGTTATTTATTTACAAATAAACACCATAACGGTTAAAAATAGTCTATTTGTACCACAACAACGAAATACAACGAAAAGTGGGTCACATGGTGTTTAGAATAAAGTAGGTTTTAATTTATCTCCGTTGACTGAAATATATATTTCTAAATATACCCTCAAAATAATAATTTAAAAAATACATAAAATTATAGTACGTGACTCTCACTCGGGACACACTGAAAACCAGGGTCATTCAGCCTTTGTCACCGTGGGTCACGGCATATGCGGAGGAGTTCCATAGCAACGGGTATTATACACTTTTAAGCGCTTTCTTCTTAAGCGCTAATATCGAGGTCTTTTAACGTAGGTACCTTTTTTTCTTTGTGTGACGTAAAAATTGAAATCATCATCATCATTTCAGCCATAGGACGTCCACTGCTGAACATAGGCCTCCCCTAATTCTACATCCAGCGCTTCCCTGCTACCTTTACGATGTCGTCGGTCCACCTTATAGGTGGACGTCCCACGCTGATTTTTCCGGTACGCGGCCTCCATTCCAGAACCTTGCTGACCCATCGGCCGTCAGTTCTGCCTGCCCGGCCCATTGCCACTTCAGCTTGCTAATCCGTCGGGCTATGTCAGCGACTTTAGTTCGTTTACGGATTTCCTCATTTCTGATTCGATCTCGCAAAGAAACACCAAGCATAGCCCTCTCCATAGCACGCTGTGTAACTTTGAGCTACTGTATAAGGCCTATAGTGAGAGGCCAATAAGCGTTCCTTTTGTACTCCTACCTTTACTACTTTCAATAAGATAAATGATTACAAATAAGATTTTATTCCTAACTCTCAATTATTTCTTCGACATCATAGAATACTAAATATGGTTATCTCCTTTCCACGTCCTTGCGTGGGCAGTATCCGTGGACTCGATTCGCGGGACTTTTGTTGCCATGTGTTACATGTACGAGCATAGTTACCAAGAGGTATTGTTGTATGTACCTATATTAGTTTGTCACCAGCTACGAGCGTTTCTCCCTCAGTGATCCACGCGTACGAAGTCGCGGGCGGCCGCTATTTTTCATATAATAGGTACCTATTATGTTTCACCAGACTATGAGAGATATTTTATATTTTTATGAGCATTCGACCGTAATTTCTGTACATATTAAAATGTCCTATTTACTCTAGAGCTGGACACAAAATTTGTATTTATTTAACTATTGGTATTTTTGGAAAACGTTTTTCCACCCAAGCTGCGATTGATGCGAAGTTGATATTACTAAATTCAGTCTGGCTACTTTTTTTACAACATAACTAAAGTGTAACTCAACATCAAAATTAAGATAGAAGTTGGTAACGAAGTAATAAAAAAAAATTTTCTTCACAATGGGCTTAGGTATTAAGACAATAATTGACAGATATTAGGTACACACGACAGCACATAGGAAAGATACAATAGTTTATCATTCTGTAGTATCTCTCAATAATCTCAAAATATCACCCACTCGCACAATACTTTGGTTATTCTATTTCTACCAAAACTGCTGGTTTCAAATTAATATAGCTAACAATGTGTGTACGTTTCAACGCAGTGCTAAGCTTACAGCGCGGCTTCGGTGGAGCTTGAAGCTTTTGTGATAACTACAGGTCGGATTCGGACGTACATTTATGTACGTACACTTTTGACTGAAAAAATGAGTCGGTGAAAAAATCATGCCCCTGGTCAATATCACTTTTGACTGATTTTTCCATTCAAAATTGGTTTTGACCAAGGGCGTTAGTCAAAACCACTTGTAAGTGCAAAAAAAGGTTTTGCCTGTTTGAAAATTATATCAATCAGTCAAAATTCATAAGTAGTGTCAAATTACATGGATTACAGATAAACTTCCAATACCTTACGCCGAAATTATTCAAATTCCCCTGTCACCCTGTATAAATAAGCATTGGTGTGCTTGTAGCCGCGCAGACGGTATGGAGTTATTTTAAGCCTGTCTGTGATAAATACCCCTTCGATACTTGTCGGCCGTCTCTGTCTGTAGACAGTATTGGGTTTCAGGCAGGAGACGGTGTATTGATTTTGACATAGAGTAGGTAAAACAAGATTGTCCAACGAATGATGATGTTTACTCAAGATAAAGTCATAAAAGTTAGTTATATAATTTCTCCAAATTGGCTTTTAAAACACAAAAAAGAACTTCTCTCCTTGCAACATTATTAAGTTAACCGCCTCTGTGGTCTAGTGGTAAGACCACCTGCTTCAGATGCAGATGTCCCGGGTTCGATTCCCAGTGGGGGAAGATTTTTCTGTTCGTTTTGGTTGGTGGTAGGGCTTGTTCTAAGTCCGCCTGGCTAGCTACCACCATCTTACCTAAGTCTGTCGCCATAACAACAATGTTAACAGCATTGTTGTGTTCCGGCAGTTAGAGGTAAGATAGCCAGTTCCTCCGTGGTTGAGGATTCCGGGTGAAGCTCGCTTCCACCTTCGGCCTAATCGTCACTTACCATCAGGTGAGATACAGGCCAAGAGCTTCCTCGTTGTGGATAAAAAAATAAAAAAATAGAGTTACTGGGATCAGGTTTAAATATCGATGTGATAAAGATTGTACTCTTAGGTAAGGTAAGAAAACTTTTTCATTAAGTTGCCTGAACCATTTTTTGAAACAAAGAAAAAAATATTTACGGAACATGGACAATTTATTTGTCCCTTACATTTATTCATATTTATTTTATAAACAATCAACATTTTCCTCTATTGATAACAAGTGATATATCATTAGAAAGAAGAGAAGCTAGATATGTTTTTAAGTTCATTGGCAATCCATTATCACCATTCATTTTTATAAATCGAATTGTGAGTTGAATTTTTATCGTGGTTTTTACTTTTGTTAAACTTTGGCGGCTCGTAACTAGCTATTCAATCATTATCTGGATCTGAAATTTATTTTATTTGACTAAAGAGGTATTTGATATTAATACCAAATAAAAAAAATTGTTGAAAATACACGAGAAAAAAAAAATAAAAACAAAAATATCAATCAATAAAATGTAGCTCACTTAGGGTCAACTGGGTGAACTTGTATTCTTAAAATGACCTTACCTATATGCCCACGAAGTTTGTCTAACCTTCCGCCAAACATCGTGTATAAAACTGATGTCTCTTTATGCTTGCTACTAGAGAGCTAGAGCTTTTCAAAACCTCTTTTGCTCAAAAGTATCACAAGTTAAACACAAACCTATCTCACGCTCTATGAATGTGTAGCTATGTTTATACCAGAGTGTCTGGCAGATGGTGTTCCTGGAGTATTGTTACCATGCGTCCAGCTTTGAACGGAATTTTGGCGTTCTAAACTTTTAATTAGACAACCTGCATTGAAACCGGACTGTGTCAATTGCCAGAGTCAAACTCAAAATCAAAATCATTTATTCAGTTTAGACCACAAGTGGCACTTATGAACGTCAAAAAAATAAAAAAATAAAAGGTAGCCCTTATGGGGCACTTTACATGTCTCCTTATCTTTTGGGCCCTACCAGTTGTTTCTTTAGCGAATGTTAGCTAATAATAATCTACACTAATATTATAAAGAGGAAAACTTTGTTTGTTTGTTTGTAATTAATAATTCATTAAGTACTAGCTTTCCGCCCTCGGCTCCGTCCGCGTGCCTACATATTTTTTTCCAAAATAAAATGTAGCCTATGTTACTCGTGGATAATGTAGCTTTCGAATGGTGAAAGAATTTTTAAAAACGGTCTAGTAGTTTTCGATCCTATTCATTACAACCAAACAAACAAAGTTTGCCTCTTTATAATATTAGTGTAGACAAAACTTAGTTTGACTATAATGCTTCAACTTTGTTGATGGATATTGTTTGCGTTCAGTCACTTTTTGACACAAAGTACAAGTAGGACCCATTCGATGTCAAGATGTCATAGTTTCGTTCGTTCGTTTCAGCCAAATGACGTCCACTGCTGGACAAAGGCCTCCCCCAAGGTTTTCCACAATGAACGGCCCTGCGCTGCCCGCATCCATAGTCATAGTTTATTTATGTTAAATTGCTATTAGTTTGTTTCTAGTTAACCTATCAAAACAGGCTCTATTTTTTTTGTTTACACATGTAACACAAACTCAAGCCTGCATTGATATCTCGCAGACTTCTTTTAATAAAGACTTGTAAGGCTTTGTTGCACTATCTTACTTTAACTTTGACAAACGTCAAAAATCTGTCAAACTCCATACAAAATGCACCGTTTATCGTCACGGTTACCGTTAAAGTTAGGTGGTGCAACTCAGCCTAAGTCTTCGGAAAACACTCTCCCATGAGAAAACGTCCGGGATTTTGTCCGGGTTTTGTCCGGTCTTAAAACTTCCGGGTGGTGACCCTAAAGGCAACCTCTCAGTTTAGAGAATCAAGGTCACTGGGACAAAATGTAAATCGATAATTTTACGAGGGATCTAATGGAGTGTTATGGGTATTATTAATGTTTTATTACAGGTTTTGTATAATTAGCTACATTTTGAAAATAAATCTCTATTTTTTAGTTTTACTAGAATTATTCATAGCCATGTTCTTCAAACTCAGTGTCTTTCTTACAAATACATATATCTAAAAAACTGTATATCGTTACAAGATAAGCACTTACTTAAATATTCACGACAGTATAATCTCCGTCGTCACAAATTGTCATCCAAACTAAATGTATAGATCGTGTCATCCACGAAGACGCGCCCCACCATTCTTCCGCTAATGTTTGAGTGTTATCGGTACATGCTAAATTATCCATGAGTGCACACGCACGCTACAATAATGACGCTCGGATTGCTCGGATGCAAACTCCCCGCACCCCGCGCTTCCATCAGCCAAAAATTGGTGGGGCGCGTCTTCGTGGACGCAATCTAAACATACATCTATAGCAATTCCTAGTAATACTTTGGACAACAACACAGCGCAGGTAGTCTAGGTTATTCTGGCAAATATCACTATGAGACCTACCGTCCTTATTTAACCCTTTTCAAGATATTCCTACTTAAAGGTTGGTATTACTGACTAGTATTTGGTATTTTTCATGGAGCTATTTTCTACTGGTTCTGGTTTTGAAGGAATAGGTGAAAACTAAAAATTAAAAACTTAAATCCTTGTAATTTTGCGAGAAATCGGTCAAGCCCCAGAAGTATTTTCATCGATAAAATTGTCCATAGATTACGCACTTAAAGTTTGATCACTACATGCCCGGACACACTATAGCAGGGTTGGCGAACCAATGGCACGCGTGCCAATGATGGCACGCGACATAATATTTTGGGCACGCCACCAATCACAAATTCAGTAATTCAATAGTAAATAATGTGTTTTGATTATGAGCTATCGTATTTGTCGTCATCAGTTAGTGCCACTGTAGAGTAAGGTCGGGTCACTCACCAGAGTGGTGCCACTTGATAGCATTAGGCATAGAGTTATAAGGTGTTAATTTAATGGCACGTGTCTATGACTACTTCAATTTTTTTTTAAATAGTGGCACTTTCAAACTTAAAGGTTCGCCATCCCTGCTATAGGTAGTTCTTGCAACTCACGAAGGCGAGTGAGTTTTACTTGTGATTGTACGTGTACATGCACATAACGATAGTGTAATGTCATGATTTTTTTTGTATCGCAACTTTTGAAAAAGGAACAGTAGCGAGCCACCACACGTGTAAAGCTCACTCGCCTTCGTGAATTACAACAACTATACATATCTAAATATATGTATAACTCAAAAGTGACTGACTGACTGACATAGTGATCAACGCACAGTCCAAACCACTGGACGGATTGGGCTGAAATTTGGCATGCAGGTAGATGTTATGACGTAGGCATCCGCTAAGAAAGGATTTTACGAAACGAAGTCGTGGGCGGCCGCTAGTGTATAATAAGAATGTGACCTGTATACGTAATTAAATTATTTCATCCTGTGAGAGTCATATCCTAGTGACAGTTTCTTCGAATAGATGACTAAGTGCTTGCTCATAGATATCTACTTTCTATTTTACTGTAACATTTCTTCCTTAAATTCCAATAGACGACAACGCTCTCTCTGTGACTTGTTGTAGCATTGTGATTTAAACAACTAAAGATCTTATGCTTATAATTTTTAAGTGACCCTTTGACAACAAAATTCCTGTTATTTGTTACCATAGAGGTCACTTAAAAATTAGGGATTGATGGTGAAAATGGGCATTGGTGTCAGAACTTATGAGACTCTGTCACACCGTTGATTTTTCGGCCGATAGTTTAGTCGGGCAGTTGATCAGTATGGGCATGTATGGGAGTGCGCACACTACGCCGATTCGATTTGGCCGATTCTTCATACAATTCGCGCACAACTATCGGCCAACTAAAAATCAACGGTGTGCGCCTACTCTAACTTTGACAAACGTTAAAAATCTGTCAAACTTCATACAAAATGCACCGGTTATCGTTATATTTACGGTCAAAGTTAGGTGGTGCAACAAACTCAGCCTTAGTATGGAAATGTCATTTTAAACCAAAATTCGTCCCGGGTTTAACTTTTTGTAATAAGGCCCTGTAGGTTTTACTATTCAGAAAGCAACTAAAGCAGACTAATTTTATGTATCTTCCAGAGTACAAAGAAAATAGGAACAATTTATGATTTACGTTGTCGGTAGGTATGCCAATATAGAGGCGTAGCTTCATAAATTAAACTATGTAGTTTATTGAACAAACTGCCGATTTTTCTATGATGAGGATGAAACACTATGAACTCTCTGCATGTGCTTGAGATAATAGATAATAGACAGTTTGATTCAGATACTCGGAACTATTTTATATCTTACCAGCTTTTGCCCGCGGCTTCACCCGCGTGAAATTTAGTTTGTCACAGATCGTCATAAATTATAGCCTATATGTTATTCTGGGTTATAAACAATAATACTGTAATGTTTCATCAAAATCCGTTGAGTAGTTTTTGCGTGAAAGAGTAACAAACATCCAGACATCCACTCAAACTTTCGCATTTATAATATTAGTAGGAGTAGGATTTAGGGTCGCGCATGAGCGCAGTACACGTCGATCAGGGTCTTTTTTGCCTTTACCTTCATTTATTTATTTATTTGAAACTTACACGCACATAGAACAGTGTACATAAGGCGGACTTAATGCCTTCATTCCCCCTCATCCGCAAAAATCCTATCCATAAAGTGAATCAAGTGCTTGGGTGAGAGAGACCTATATTCTTCTGGTGCCATATAGCCTACAGGCTGACCCCATATAGATAGGGAGCCCCGTTTAGGCGCGATTGGTCCAATTCGCAATTGGTCCAATCGTGAAAAATTTACAAATTCGCGATTAGTCCAATTCTCTATTGGACCAATTCGCTTTTGTCTGCATATAGTAGTAAAAGTTGATTAACCTCCTTATTTTTTTTATTTTGGATATACTTTATTTTGGACCAATTACGAATTGGACCAATAGCGAATTGGCCCAATCGCGAATTGGACCAATCACGAATTGGACTAATCGCGTATTTGTAAATTTTTCACGATTGAACCAATTTTATTGCGAATTGGACCAATCGCGCCTAAACGGGGAGACCCATTCTAGTTCTAGCTAGCACGTCGCATTCGCACAGTAGGTGTTTCATGGACTCAGCATGTTCTCCACATGCTCGCTCGACGGCTGTCGTCCGTCCATTTTGTGGAGCATGTGGTTCGTGATGTAGTGTCATGTTACCCGTGATCACACGATACGTCGTACTCGTAATTACATACTCGTATGTCAAATGCTTCCTTTCAGCGGTTCTTGAAGTTTAACTTGAATTACATACATACAGGGTGTCCCAGAATGGGTGAATCAAACTGATAGGGGAGGTAGCTCTACTCCTAATGTACTATCCCTAAAAACTATGAAAAAAAAATATAAAGCGCATAAGGACACAAAAAAATATTTTTTTGTAAAAGTGAAAATAAATCAGCTTTGCCTAAGTATCTGGCTATAATTGCTGCGTTTGGAGTTTATTTGTACTTTTCTCTTACTAATATTAATTGTACATGATCGCTTCGTTTATCTGTAAACAAACTTTTGAAAATAATGACTAGATTTCGAGTTTAGAGCACATTATTTAAAAATAAATTCCGAACTCAAAAATTTTTTTTTCATTTTTTTTTTTAGGGATAGTACTTTTTTTTTTTTTTTTTTTATTTGTTTAACAATGTTTCAACAGCATTAAATTGTACATTAGTAGAGCTACCTCCCCTAGCAGTTTGATTCACCCATTCTGGGACACCCTGTACAAGTTTAAAATCCTAATCCACTTTTCATAACTGAAGTGGGTAAAAAGACATCAACGCGTTAGAACTTTATTTTCATTGACCGTCTTAGAACTTTTCGTTGACGAATTCTAAGATTTTTGTTTCAAATCCGATTTTTTTATACAATCAAGTAAGAAAGTATTTTTTATGCTAACATGTCACGAAATTAAGTTTGTAAAGGAAGGAAGAAAACAAGATTTGCGCGGATAATTAAAATTGTGCAAAAAGATTTAGAGGCTTTTAATTTGATTTAATTTAATCAAATGATTTAATGAATAATATGAAATAAAAATGAATAATCAATATTTTGATTTTAACATTTCAACAAAAATTAAAGCCTTTTCGATCTGCTCAGCACCTTTCATAAGCAGTGGCTTTTCTACGACAGAAAAAAATATTCACACACATCGTATTAGCACGTAGTCCCATTTTGACATTTGACCCGTTCTGATTTCCCATAATACCGATGCTTAGGGCACGTAAGCGACCCCATAAAAGGTTCGGCTATTGTCTTGTCTTAACCCACTAGTCGCATTAATTTTTGCCCACTAACCCATATACGAGGCAAATGCAAAACACGTAAGTCAGGAGTGCGAGAAATTTGTGACAGAGTAAATACAAATGAGTAGGTCATCTTCATAGGAACGCACGGGCGCGGTTTGTATGTGAGCGCGCCAATACGTATGCGGCGCGCACGCACACACTGACAAAATTTAGCGTCGATTAGCGGTGAGGTGCGCCGAATTTTGTCAGTGTGTGCGTGCGCGCCGCATACGTGTTGGCGCGCTCACATACAAACCGCGCTCGGTGCGTTTCTATGAAGATGACCTACTCATTTGTATTTACTCTGTTTGTGATTCGGTCGCGGTGCGGGGGCGATGCGCCGGCGCACCTGTCGCCGCCAGTCGCCCGCCGACCGCCGCGAGACACGCACGCGCCATGCCGCACAGTGTAACTGCTTCGCGAGTGTCGTAAACGTTTTGTGAACTTTACAATGGATGTGCTATATTTTTGTGCTTTCTTCCTCCTTTTCCAAGGTACGAGTAAGTCTTTTTTTTATAATTTTTTTCGTTTTAATTTACAGTTTTTAGCAATTGTTTTCGTTTATTTTAACGGCTTTTTGGTTACTCGTATGTTGTAACAAAAATCAAGAGAAGAAAGTGTTCGTGAAATAAGATGATAACAAATGCGAAAGTCAAACAATTTCTTACACACATTGCTTTTCCCAGTGAGTCTGATATCTAGGTCAACGAAGACGGGGCTTCTTTTTGTTTAAGCCGCTACAACAATCGACTGGCGACCCATTTTCATAGATTTCTTCTTTTTTACGCTGCTATTTGCTGAATGACGAGCAAATAATGGGCAATAACTTGTTTGATTAGAGAAGTGATCAAGTGAGATTCTTATTTTGAAGTTATGGTTAGAAAAAGTTAAACATCATGGAATCACCGTTAGTTTTTGTGAAACTGTCAATATTTCAAAATGTTTGGCGCTTCAATGATATGTATTACACATAAAACTAAAATTTTACGTTTAAAATTATATCGTAAAACCAGTTGACAAAACAAAAACCGTAAATGTATGAAAGTGGCATTATAGAGGCCCGCGTTGGAATTGAACTGGAAGCTATGTCATAAATTTCTCTAAAACTTTCTCGGCGTTATCAACTCGTACGCAGCCTCGGAAGTGACGACTGTTCTCAGAAACTGCAATATTGACTGAGGAATAATGTTTGATGGCATTTCGAATATTGTAGGCATTATTAAGTATAAACATTTAATAAAACATCATTTTCACTTCCTTTTAAATCTGTACTAATATTGGTGTTAGTATTGATGGAATTTAATATAAATATTAATCCAAGAAAATAATAAAATCAAAGTAGGTCTTAGTATTTCAATTAATGTATTCAATAGAATAGAGATATGAAAACAAGTAAAAATATAGTATCTTACATGTCTTTTCTTTCATCGCTCTCTTTCTAATAATGCGTCTAAACAAAACTCACATTAGATCATCTTATTTCTCTATAGTTGTTTCTTATAGCAGTAAGTGAAAAAATCTAACTTATCATAGTTAGAATCTTATATTGTTTGTTTAATGTTAAACTGCTTATTTTATATATCAAAGATTTTCACACGATGTTCTCTGCGTATTTTCAATTCAAAAATATTATGATTTAAAAAATGTAAGATGCAATCCTAATAAATTGTAAGGCTGAGTTGCACCACCTAACTTTGATCGTAACTTTAACGATAACCGGTGTTTTTTGTATGGAGTTTGACAGATTTTTGACGTTTGTCAAAGTTAAAGTAAGATGGTGCAACAATCGTGTCAGTTGTTGACAATCTATTAAGGCTGGGTTGCACCATCTTACTTTAACTTTGACAAACGTCAAAATCTGTCAAACTCCATACAAAAAACACCGGTTATCGTCATAGTTACAGTCAAAGTTAGGTGGTGCAACTCAGCCTAAGTATTCTTGATTCTATTATCATATTTCATCACTATAATAATATGTATCATTCATGTAGTCTAAATTATCATTTAAGACAGTAAAATACCTGAAACCGCCTGAAAAGTATAATTCAGAAGTATATGTTTCTAAACTCCTAAAATTTATAGTTATGAAGATATTGAAAACAAAGATGATTTGTGACTCTCCCTTCAAAAGTAAATTTTAAAACCTAGGAGTTAAAGTCTCAGAAATGTTACAACTCACAAACACTAAAATAAAGTTACTTGTATATCCGGCACTGATTCTGATCTGAAATAAATGTGCGAGTGGACGGTAGTCAAACAATAAATGATGCGTTATGAATTATTATGTGTTTCTTTTTAACATAATGAGATAATTGTTAAATGAAGCGTGGTGGCGAATGTTTAAACAGTCACGCGATTCAGAATAATCATTACGAAAATTGAACAATGGTTTCATTATTATTTTCTTTCCAAGACACCTTGGGATATGTGAGAAGACAATTAAATTATTCACTCCAGTATCTTTGGAAAGATAGGCACTTACTTGCACAAATACTTTTTTGTTGGTAACTATCATTCTTACTTGGAACACTTTCGCATACTTAATTCACCATCAAATTTTCGCTCAATTCAAGTTATTTTATAAGATCTTAAGGCTATTGGGTCCAAAATTTCCGCTCTTTTTTTTTTCAATAATTAAATTTTGTGACCCTACAAGTGTTCGTACTGCAAAAAAAATGTAACATTAATTTACATTAATACTATTCTCCAAAAATAAAATATTAGATTTTTTAACATATTAATTTCTGTAATTTGTTGTTTTTAGTGTGCCAAATAAATGTATTTTCTTTCTTTCTTTCTATATGACAATTTCATGATTTAGTATAACGTAAAGAATAGCTTCATTTTTCAGACGCACGTAACATACCAAACTCATATGATAAGTCATTTTTATGTATCCAATAAGCAACGTAAGTATCCATTAATGAACCGGCAAAAACAAAAAGTATTACCTTTCATAACGTATTGCATAAGGTTCATTCATCGAATAGGAAGTCATCCGAGGCTTCCTTCCTGCTCGTCGCAGGACTTGTTGCTTGTTTTTACAATGAATAGTCGCTGTCTGGCGTTGGTGACTCATTAGGTGTGATACTTTAATATTAACATGTGGGATTACATAAATATATTCGTTCAGAAAGGTTATTTCTAGCCTCATCATCATCATTAACCTTTCATCAGTTCACCACATCATAAGGCCACAGGCTTTACATATTATTCCATCATGCCTTGCCCGTTGCCAAGCTTTGGCATTTGTAACCCTATAAAAACTTATTTTTTAAATAAAATAATCTGTCTTCCATTGGTCAGACTGTAAAATCGCTACATAAGTGACATACCATACATTATGAAGCGCTAAAAGTGCACTAAACACAAAAATTCCTCTGACCACGCATCCTATGGTAGGCCTCTCCATGGATAAAAAAAAACTACACAAAAAAGGCACCTTCGGCTGCCATAGCGACGATTATCACTGTCTGTTGCTTACCCATGGAATGCGTTTTAGAGATCCGTTAGAGGAAGATACAATGTAAAAACCCACAAATCATGGAAGTAATGTTGATTACAAAAAGAAATGAAGTTCATAATAAATACATTGTTATTGTGCGAGAGGATGATAAAATGAAGTCCCTGTGATATCGACCCCCGCTACTGTCAATGCTGGAGTGTGGGTTTCCATTTTTGCCACGTTGCAAAACACTGAAATGTCATTTGCAGGAGGGCGCAGCAGCGCCCTTATTCATCATCGATAGCAATCGATGCTGGGTTACTATTTCCGATTTTGCGTTTGACGTTTCAAAAAATTTCAACAATACCATTTATTTTGATCCATAAATATTGTCTAATCAATTCGAGCTGTTTCAAAATAGTTTCTGTGCACGCGCATATTCAGGCATCCTGTGTTGTGAAAAACATTTTACTTCAGGATGCGTCCATTGCATATTCTGGTTTCCATTTAACTTTGGTCGCATTTCTCGTTATCACAACATTTCCACGAGTCACCTGTCATTAGACTCCTATAAACCATAATTTTAACGGGAAAAATATCTCCGGTGCGTTCTCCATTCAAAATGACAGCGTATGTACCGTCGTAACAGTGATACCTACTTTTAAATAACGTGATATCTCCACTGACACTGACAACAGCTGACTCATCCGTGCACTTATCTAACACTCGAAAGCTACGGGACCCGCATTCCACGTGCACACTCGTCCGTTTTTTGTCGGGGTTCACGAATACACCGGTCAACAAAAAGTCGCCGAGAAATGTCGGAGATACCCGAAGACATCCGATGCGGTGGATCAAAGAAGAATGTGGATGGGTAGATCACCGTGACGTATAGAAGAATTGTGTCGCCATGTTCCGCATATTGACGTAGTTTAGCAAAAAGGATCCAACCCACAAAGTCGTCGAAAATGAGTGAAGTATACCAAAGTGGTCATTACGATCTATATTACCATTTAGCAAAAAGTGACAAATGTAACATGGTGTGGTTTGGATCCTTATTGCTAAACTGCGTCCCTTGAAATGAGTATCTTTTGGGGACCTTCTTTAATAACAAAGACAAACGTAATGTTTACTGCGTTACAAATACACTAATTCATATCGCGGAGGAACAGAGAGTATTCATAACGCTCATACATTATATTATCAAAGTTATCTTCTACAAACATTATCAAACAACATTTTTGTTATTTTATTCGATCAATACACACAATAATTAAATTGTGACAACAAAAACAATTAAGTAAAACAACGTAAATATGAGTGGTCCAATAAATTCAATTATGATAATGTTAATATTAATAGTGTAATAAATTCAATTAATATAATGTCAACAAATACTAAATAGATAAAATGTTTCAATTAATTTAGTAAAATCAAATCATTTGGAGTTTAGATTCAGACTAACATTCATTGAACCAATATTCTGATTAGCAATATTATGTTTGTTGTTTAAACTAAACAAATTATTCACTGACATGGTGCGGTTGAAGCCAGGTACGAGTAAATGTCGGAAGGGCGGTATCATTCCAGACCGCAGTAGGTAAAAAAAACGGTCAAGTGCGAGTTAGACTCGCGCACTAAGGGTTCTGTATCATCATTTATCTCCCTACACCTCTTTAGCATCAGTCTTCGTCACCCGCACAGTTTACAAAATCATCATCATCATCTTGATACTTGTATTTATTAGACACTAGCGGCCGCCCGCGACTTCGTACGCATGGATCCCGTTTTACCCCCTTAGGGGTGGAGTTTCGTAAAATACTTTCTTAGCGGATGCCTACGTCATATCATCTACCTGCGTGCCAAATTTCAGCCCGATCCGTCCAGTGGTTTGGGCTGTGCGTTGATAGATCACTATGTCAGTCAGTCAGTCAGTCACCTTTGAGTTATACATATATTTAGATGTTTCAGCTCAATTAAAGTCAAGATAATGGGTCAATAGCATAAAGGGCCATAAGACAGGGAAAAATTAACATGAGACTTAATTTTTATAAAATTGCGAGTCGATATTTTATTCATCATCATTTATTTTTCATCCTGATTCAAAGAACCTCAAAACTTATTTAAATCTAACTAAAAAAGATACCGTAAGTAAATGTGATGTATGAATAAAAAATCATACAAAAGTATACATGTGTTAAGTGATATGTACATTGTACACTGTTATTAATACAATGTCGTTGACCCCGGTCTTCGCTAAGTTTGAGTTAGGTTGGGCACACACATACGTTGTTTCCATTCCACTGATTTGACGAGCAATTTGAATCCGTGAGTCATCTTTATTTTAAAGTCCAAACATTTCAGCCGAAACCAAAAACGAAAAGAACATAAAAAATTGATGCTGAAATGTTCACATAACGTAATCAAGGATGAATAATGTAATAAACATACTTTCCAAACAAATATGTACACAGATATAAGCAAAGGGGTTTTTCCATACATTTGTTTTAGGAAGGTTTCGAAAATCTTTGAATGCAATTCTTTCTTTTCAAAAATAAAGGAATGTTTTCTTTCAGTAAAATTTTCTATCTACAGTATTAAGAGTATTTTCCCTCCAGGTGGCATTACAAAATTTCACCCTGTATACTTACTTCCAGTGGGAAATAAGCTTTCACGGGACTCGAACAATACATTTCTCCATATAATTATTATACAGGGTGTCCCAAAAACAATGGATAACCCTGTAACCATCGATAGACCTCGCCATGGTCTTCCTAACGTCCAATTTTGACCCTTGTAAAAATATCACCGTTTTCAAGATTTTTAAGTTTTTGTGCATTTTTAGAAAATTGCAACCTGCGATTACTTTTTCTCATGCCATTTCTACAAATGAGGATACTTTTCAATCTAGTTTTTTTCTTTATCACAAGGGATAGTTGGGCTATCAAAAGAAAAGATTAAAGTTCAGCAGACTAGTTTAAAAGTATGAAAATTTTAAGAAATTGCAGAAAAGAAGGAAAAATTAATTCACTGTCTTGCACTTTTGATCAGCCATCGTGTAAAAAAAATGTAGGAAGACCATCGTGCCCATTAGCTTAAAAACTTTCTTAGTTAATTGAGATTCTAAAAAGGTATCACAAGCCTATGTATTCTGTATTATTTTTATCTTATGGCTACTTGAATAGCAACTAGTGTGAAAACTGCAAAAATGAGTTTTTCTCGTAATTGTTAAACTAGGACTGCATAGTGGTATTAAATACAAATGGATAATTTTTAGCGTAGGAATTTTTAATAAAGCAACATTTTATCATCATCAGCATCATCATTTCAGCCATAGGACGTCCACTGCTGAACATAGGCCTGTACCCCAATGATTTTAATAATGACCGCTTGGTAGCAGCCTGCATCCAGCACCTTCCTGCTTACCTTTATGAGGTCGTCGGTCCACTTTGTAGGTGGACGTCCTACGATGCGCTTGCGCTTTCCGGTACGTAGCCTCCACTTGAACCCTGTTGCCCCATCGGCCGTCAGTTCTGCGTTTTTGTGATTACTTATTTTTTGTTTTAAACCTTATAAATGTGCCTATAGACAGATACCCGTGATGATACACGGCTCGGAAACGTGGATTTTTTGCACAGCGTGCTGTGGAAGGGGCTATGCTCGGGTTTCTTTACGAAACCGAATCAGAAATGAGGAAATCCGTAAACGAACTAAAGTCGTTGACATAGCCCGACGGATCAGCAAGCTGAAGTGGCAATGGGCAGGGCACAGTAGTTCGCAGAACTGAGGCAGCAGGATTCAAGTGGAGGCTACGTACCGAAAAGCGAATCGTAGGACGTCCACCTACAAAGTGGACCGACGACCTCATAAAGGTAAGCAGGAAGGTGGTGGATGCAGGCCGCTACCAAGCGGTCATTATGAAAATCATTGGGGTACAGGCATATGTTCAGCAGTGGACGTCTTATGGCTGAAATGATGATGATGATGATGATAAATTAATGTTGCTTCATTAAAATTCCTACGCTAAAGATTTGCATTTGTATTTAATGCCACTATGCAGTCCTAGTTTAACTATTACGAGAAAAACTCATTTTTGCAGTTTTCATACTAGTTGCTATTCAAGTAGCCATAAGATAAAAATAATACAGAATACATAGGCTTGTGATACCTTTTTAGAATCTCAATTAACTAAGGAAGTTTTTAAGCTAATGGGCACGATGGTCTTCCTACATTTTTTTTACACGATGGCTGATCAAAAGTGCAAGACAGTGAATTAATTTTTCCTTCTTTTCTGCAATTTCTTAAAATTTTCATACTTTTAAACTAGTTTGTTGAACTTTAATCTTTTCTTTTGATAGCCCAGCTATCCCTTGTGATAAGGAAAGAAACTAGATTGAAAAGTATCCTCATTTGTAGAAATGGCATAAGAAAAAGTAATCGCAGGTGGCAATTTTCTAAAAATGCACAAAAACTTAAAAATCTTGAAAACGGTGATATTTTTATTGGGGTCAAAATTGGACGTTAGGGAGACCATGGCGAGGTCTATCGATGGTTACAGGGTTATCCATTGTTTTTGGGACACCCTGTATATTTCATAGAATCAGTCCATAGCCCACTAAAACATTGTCTTATTACTACTGTGCAGCAACTACGACCCTCTCGGTGGTCTTATGAAAGGCTTTCATGCAGAAATATGGATACAACTCGAAGACGCCTTCGAGGATATTACCGCATACTGTGTCAAAATGCATTCGTACTTGGCAGTCTTATGTTTGCTGCAATACGGGACTATTCCCACCTCTCGTTCCCACCACTGCAACTCCTGTGTAACCAGGATCTACAGCTTGACCGCCATAAAAACCCAACCAATGAAGTTCAAGTTTGTCCCGGGAGAAAGGTAAACTGAACATAGGAGGAGTTTGAAATTAAGGTTCGACTTCCCTCCATTACATATTTGCTGCAATAGTGCACTACTCGATTTAGCCAAAGAGAACTAATAGAAATAAAATTGCTGGATCGTTATTGTGATAAAATGATGATATCAATATCATCCAAAGGTAATCTGAGAGTAACTCTTGTCTGTCTGTCTGTACCGCTTTCACGCCCTAACCACTAAAACGATTTTGATGAAATTTTGCATAGAGATAGTTTGAGTCCCGGGAAAGGACATAGGATTAGAGTTTTTATCCTGGCTTTGAAACAGGGGCGCGCGCGAAAAAAAATTTCTGTCACAGACAAAATTCCGCGCGGGCGAATCCGTGGCCGGAAATCCAATAAGAAAAAAGTACAATCTTCTCTCTAAAATAACTAATCGCATCGCTAAAAAAACCCTTTGGTGCAAACTCTATAGCGAAAGAGGAAAATGATAATTTTTACGTCGACGGCCGAGAAGTAAAAGTAAAACGTAGCTCGTGGGTGAAAGTGGCACATAATTCGCACTAAAACTAATTAACTGTTATTTGTAATTTTGTAATACGTTTATGTGAAATTCCGAGCCATCGGGGCACGTTACATCTAATTGTTCAATCTTATAATGAATCCTAAACAACAAAAATTTTTCTCTGTTATTTATTTAAATATTTGACGTTTATAGCTGTAACATCGCGTTAAGGCTGATTTACACGTATTTTAAGTAGGTAACTAAATCTTAACTTTATATTTCTGTCAAGTTGGTGGGCGGGGCTTATCACTTGACACGTTTGGCCAGCAGTTTCATAGTAAACAAGAGCTTGACGTTTGGAATTTATTAACTAATTAATACGTGTAAATCAGCCTTTAGAGCCAATCCAGTTTTAAGAGATCCCGCAGAACTGGATCGTCATGTAAATACTGCAAACTGGATATTTGTGTGAACATAAAATATACTAAAACACGTGTATTCTGTTAAACTGGATACTTCCTCAATCTTTCTGCAAAAATCGGGGCGTCACCGTGGAAACAAGCCCTCGTGCGAGCATAAATCGTTGTGGTAAGGAGTAGGTATATTTCTAATTCACTCACACTTTTTGGATACAATCTATAAGTATTATAAACATACATCGTGACAGAAAACTCGACCAATTCCTTGAAAGGGATGAAATCGAATAACTTCACCCACCCATCCACCCACAAGCTGGACCAACGACCTGATTTAAAGGTAGCAGGAAGGCGCTGGATATAGGCCGCTACCAACCGTGCGATGTGGAAGTCATTAGGGGAGGCCTATGTTCAGCAGTGGACGTCCTGTGGCTGAAATGATGATGATTGATAAGCCTTTTCAAGGAATAGGTCGAGTTTCTCTTTCACTCATGAGAAAGAATTGTGTTTACTGAAATTAAGGTTTACAGAATACCTGAAAGGTATTTAGTGCTGTAGTTGCGTTAATAATCAAACACTTTATCGATTTTCACGCGTCGCCACCTGCTAGGGCTGTCACTCATTCATACACCTAGCCTTAGCTGCATCACCTTAACTTTAACCGTAACTATAACCATATACGACGTTTTTTGCATGGAGTTTGACATCATCATCATCTCAGCCATAGGACGTCCAGTGCTGAACATAGGCCTCCCCCAATGCTTTCCATGTTACTCGGTTGGTAGCGGCCTGCGTCCATGGAGAATTAAAGTAAGATGGTGCAACTCGGCCTTACTTTGCAGCACCTTAACTTTAACCATAGCCGACATTTTTGTATGGAGTTTGACTTTTGTCGTTTAATATAGTTAAATATCATAGGGCAAGTCCAGGATAAAAGTCACGCTGTAAAAGTATGTTTGTGGCAGTCTAGAAGACAATAAGCAACGCGATATAATGATAAAATATTATTATCTCCATTTAAACTTACCTAATTTCTCCAGTTTTCAGAAGTGTTCTATGACTATACATATAGGTACCTACCAAAATACATCATCATGAAAACTAACCAGCAGCATAACCTCACCTAACCAATGGAAAAGTTACTGAAAACGCTATTCAAAAGCCGGTTGCAGAAAATGAATTTCTTTTTTGGCTGTTACTCTAAGGCCCAGAACAGACGGTGAAACGCAACTGCAACGAAACTGCAACTGCTAGTTACTTTTGAGTTGCATCTAAGTTTCTGCCATAACGTCCGTTGAGAGACCACACATGACGCGCCCAGTTTGAAACTTTCAATTGCGTCGGCCTAATGTAGGTCTGTTTTTGTGTTAAACATTTTAAAAATATCTTTATTAACAACAAAATAAGTTACATCCTATATTACACACAATCGCCAACCCTTCAACCTAAATACATGCTTTGGCAACGTCCCTTAGAAAACACGGCTGTGAAGAAACCGATCGCGTAGATAATTCTAATTGCCCGCGCCTGCGCCGGCCAAGGACTCAGGATGTACCGCGGACAAGGCTTACCGACCAATGTAGACTAGTTTAAGGCAATTCACAAACATTACTATGAGGTCTCACAGTGCGCGTGGACGCGCAGGGTCACACACGAACCAATCACAGAGCTCTATTCAACGCTGTGCATTCGTTTTGCTGCTTCACTTAAGCAAACATCGTTTGTGAATACGGGTGTAAGGTACAATTCACGATGGTCTACAAAATAGGAGGGCCTTATTTGGAAACCTCCGTGAAATGGCCGGTTATTATTGTGGTGTTGTATAGGAATAAATTGTGGATAGGATATTAGTAAGAAAAACTTTCGTTTTTATTGTGTAATAAGTAAAAATGAATGAACAAACATGTGATTGGTTCGTGTGTGACCCTGTGCGTCCACGAGCACTGTGAGACCTCACAGTAATGTTTGTGAATATGGTCGTTAGTATAAAAAGGTGGTGCGTTGCAAACGCGCAAACCCAGCACGAAATTGGCAGTGAAAGTAATAAGGTCACGGGCCTGGGGTCAGCGTATGGGCTAAGAAAGTCTCGCCACTTTGTGTTCAAACTTACAAATAGCACACCCATAGTGAGATTCCCTGGATTTTTTATATCTAAAAGAGTAGCTACAAGCCAAGGCAATTTATAGAAACTCATAAGATAATTATTTAAACAGCCTAACTTTTGGAAAATATCAAACATCGTTTTCAGGGTTGAAATTTTCACAGATGATGTATTTCTATTACCGCTACAACAACAAATACTAAAAATGGAATAAAATAAATATAACCTAAGTATTCGTAGGTACCTACCTTTATTCATGGATATTTTGAAACCGTTGCTGTCCAATTTTGCTTATTTTATAATAACTTTGCTTATTGAAATTGTTTCAAAGAGCTTTTATTTCTCGCTCACAAATCATTAAAAAAATTGTGGAACTGTTCCTGATATGGTAAATATTTTAAGAATAAGAATGCATGTTACTTGTAGACAATATTAGAAGCAAACTAAGTTAAGTAACCCTTTCTGTAATCGGATCCGAAAAACAAGTCCATTATTTTCCGAGGACTTGCAATATTGTTTACAAGTCAAGCGCTCATTAAGCGCCCCTTATCTATTGACGAGGGATAAACAAACATTCTTTCAGATTATCGCTAAAAGCTTTAAAAGCTTACCTATCATCCTAAAGATAAAAACTGATGGACGGAGTTAGAATGCGTTTGTAGTTTAGGTGCTACTAGGGTTGACACAGCTTCAGTTATTTACTAAATAGGCTGGCTTGCACCATCCATCGTACTTTAACTTTGACAATCGTCAAAAAGCTGTCAAAATCCACACAAAAAGCACCGGTTATCGTCAAGTTACGGTCAAAGTTGGATGGTGCAGTGCAATCCAGCCTTATTAGCTTCTACTTTGCTAAACTATCGCACAACTTTGATGGTGAAACATAATCTCAGTAGATTACATCAGTATGAATAGTAATATTTATGTTAAATCGGTATAAATGGGTTAGTAGTAGTTTCGCACGATTTTCCTTTCAATAATATTTTTTTTTAGTAGGCATTTCGCCCGGATCTATCAAAAGTATTAAAAACGGGTGCGAATCGACCCCTTTGAGAACTAGTAATCGCATACTACTAGTTCAAAAAAGAGTCGATTCGCACGCGATTTTAATACTTTTAATACATCCGGGCGAAACGCCTACTAAAAAAAATTATTATTGAACGTTTCGCACATTCGTGCGAAGGAAAATCGTGCGAAACTACTACTAACCCGTATAAATAAGTAATGTAGCGGGTAATGTTGTAATAATAAGTACTATTAGTAGTATGCGATTACTAGTTCTCAAAGGGGTCGATTCGCATCCATTTTTATTACTTTTGACACATCCGGGCGAAACGCCTACGAAAAAAAAATAATATTGAAAGGGGACGTTTCGCACATTCGTGCGAAGGAAAATCGTGTGAAACTACTAACTAACCCTTCAAAAAGATATTAAAGTTCTACATCCTGAAAATTTCGCATGTCTGATGGCAAGTGATCGCCTTCTACACTTGAGTCAAAAAGTGATACATGGATAAACCTTCCATGAAAGTTGTTACAATTAGTTGCCGATAGATGTCACTGCACTTTGAGATGCGAAAAACTGTACCGCAGTGGCCAGATTTTTTACCCCTATTATACATATAATATACCCTGGAGTGTTTTGACATAACAAGCATTAAATTGTCACCTACATATTGACGTCTTATTTATAGCTAGATAAGAGTCCCTTAAGTGCGCCGAGAGTATTCGTGGTTTATTCAATACATATAACAATAACAAGGATAATGTGTCTTGTTTTTCCACGTCTACCGACGAGTGTTTTGTTTTTAGTAAACAATTTGATAAGTACGCCCTTAGCTTGAGATCTACCTACGTTTATTTTCTAAGTGAAATACCTTGTTTCTCATTTTATTTATTTATTTGGAAACTCAACAGGTTTGTCGAAAATACATATTACAGACTAACGTAAGTGCGCCTATTAACGACCCCCCAAAATTTGTATCCTATTACCGCCCTATTTTTCTTTCTTTCATAAAAGACATAATAACAGGTCCCAGAAAACACGTTACCTAAAAAATATCTAGATATGTTTATTGACTATCAAAACGATTAAAGTTTGTATTCTTAAATAACCAGTAAACGGAGTTATTTGACATTAAATGGGACGCGCCCGCAACGGACGCACTTTTCATACTGACGCGCTCCCAGCTACTTAAGGTGCACCTTGTTAGTAATTAGCGATTTTAACACATTCAAAATTAGTATACCAACATGTTTTTGCATAACAATATTAATTCGTACTTTAGTTTCCTTAATAAACCCTCAATATAGCCCTCTGGCTGTATTTTTGTGGCTTAAATACAATTTTAAATAAGGGCGGTAATAGAAACACTTTTCATAATTTTGTTCCTAATAACGACCCATGGCGTTGTTAGAATTTTGATAAAGTTTTTTGTTTTAGTATTTATATCTTTAATTACGCATTTAACCTCCATTTTGTTGTCTTGATCGATTCATAAGAATATTTCACATAATTAAATCAATTAACGCCATACGTTAATTGACATAGTTTTGGCATAAAACTGCAATGAACATTAAGGAATATCTCTAATAATGTATGACAATAGATTTTATAAAAACCTGTTAAATTCTAATTAGTACCTATTTGATATAAAATAAACCTAATAAAAATGATACTTCACTGATTACGTCTTCTTTAAAGTAGATATTTTAGCTGGTTACTGTTTTTTTTTACGGTCGCTAATAGAATAAAGTAATATTCATACTTAATTCTATTACCGCCTCATAACTATAACGCCACCTACGAAGACTTATAAGCCTGTATTTTGTATATAACTAACATTTATGACATGACACCAAACCAATCATGCATTATCACAACTACTATGTAACTTTTTCAGATCTTTTGAATAATAAAAAAAAATATTTAAAATAATTATACAGACAGTTTCCAATTGTCCATAGTTTAAATTAAAATACACAATTACACACAATTAAAATCAAAAAACATAGGTCAAAAACTAATTTAAAATTATAGTCAAATTAAAAATAACAATAAAATATTAAATGAAAATTAATTTTTATTAAAACTCAAATATAGTTTAAATAATGACCCTCACTACTCACTAGAATACCGGGTTCCGCGTAATTAAGTATAATAGAGGAATTTATTATTCTACTATTTTTGCTTGATTATTTATTTATTTTCGAGAAGCGTGCCTTTTCTCTTTTAATAATAAAAAAATAATAACTTGAAAAAAAAAACAAATAACTAAAACGAAAAGCAAAACAAATTTAACTTGAAAAAATCAAGTGGGTATAGTGGGAATATATCCAATTGAAGAGCAATATTCTTAGCGGTCGGTAATAGAAACAGAAAAAACGTTAATAGAAACACACCTCGTCTATAGGTCGGTAATAGAAACAACTGCTTTTTCAGATTAAATTGCTATTTATTAATTATTGTGTGATTGAATACTCATTGTTACTACTTGAATTCAAAGATTACTTCATCATTGTTATAAATAAATTAAAATGTCTTTTCTATTACCACGTCTTATATCTAATTTTCTAACGTTTATCCGAAGTCAGCTTAAACTGGCGGTAATAGGCGCATTTACGTTAGTACATTATAAAACTATAGCCAATTACAGAGTCTCACAGTTAATTTAAGTGTGTAGGAACAACAGTTAATAAATGTAGTAGGTAGTTATTTTAAGTTTCAAAAATAAACAATAATGTAAATAAAAAAACAAGATGTATAGCTGGCGCTTGGCTTACATCGCTTCTAGATAACGGGAAATACTTTATACTTTATACGATAGCAACGAAGGTGTGATGTTTGGATATCTGTTCAATAGTGTCATAATTATGTCATATCCAACTCATACAATGGTAATGATTAGGCTTCATCCAAATCCATATTATTATGCCTGAACTATTTGTAGTTTTAATGAGCGCTTTGAGAGATTAAATAAATCTATTTCACTATGATTATGGTGGTTAACGGCCGAATACTGAAACGCCATTTAAATATTTGACGGCTTCTCAAATAGTTAAGCAGCTCCTAAACTTACATTTCGCATACTCAAAACAATATCTGAGCAGTTCTCAATTTTTAAGCACCTCTCAAATTAAGTTGCACTCAAACGCCACTTAAATGAATTTTCGCATACTGAAACGCCATTCAACGCTAAGCATTACTCAAACAACTGTCAAATCGTCTTAAGCAGCTGTTAAATTTGAGAGTGCTTGCGCGGTATCTTAAAAAATCCTATTCTTATACCTAAATCGACCTAAATAGTGGTAAATAATGTGTGTCATCGTTATCATTTCTTTCGAGCCTCGAGGAAATACCTAGATCTAATCGCAGGAACGCAATAAGGCTGAACGCTATTGAAAAATATTATTATAATGACATGCAATTTCGAGCGAGGTTCCGCGTCTCTAAAGAAACGGTGTTGTTTCTGGATTCATAATTTGGAAGCTCTTTGAAACCCCTCACCAAATGCCATACAACCAGTGGACCAAATACTTATTATAACCCTACTGTTCTACGCAACGGGAAGTTATGAACGTGTACTAGGTGATATCTTCCACATCTAACAGCCAACTGTGCATCGTATAGTGCACGAAGTAACAACTAAAATAGCTGCTATGAAATCGCTTTACATAAACATGCCTATTTCTGAGGATTAAGGAGACATCGCATAGCAGCATTTCCAAGAGTTGTTGATTTGTCAATTTGATGCTCTGTCAACAATGATAAATGTCAATTGTGGTTACGTTTCGGTCCACGATCGCCACTTAATAGATTTCAACAATAAAAAGTATCACCTTTAAAATTATTTTTTTAATTAAATAAAAATGCAAGCATTAATTTTTTTATATGACAAAACGAGATTTATATATAATAGAAACTAAAAATAAACTGTTCTATGTTAAGTTGATTGAGTATATTTCCATAAAAGACAATACATAACCAAACGATGCTGCGTGTAATGGATAAAAAACGTAAAGTTATCATTTGTGTAAATGAAAACATACTTTTTTTGGTAAATGTTGCCATTATGTAAACATTTGAGAGCTGCTTAGCTGATCACGGCTTCAAATCCGTTGAGTGGCGTTTGAGAATACCATTTAAAATTGAAGGATACTTAAATTTAGGAGCCCGTCAGCTGAGTGAAAGATTTGAGTAGCGTTTCAGTATTCGGCCGTCCGAATACTGAAACGCCATTTAAATATTTGACGGCTTCTCAAATAGTTAAGCAGCTCCTAAACTTACATTTCGCATACTCAAAACAATATCTGAGCAGTTCTCAATTTTTAAGCACCTCTCAAATTAAGTTGCACTCAAACGCCACTTAAATGAATTTTCGCATACTGAAACGCCATTCAACGCTAAGCATTACTCAAACAACTGTCAAATCGTCTTAAGCAGCTGTTAAATTTGAGAGTGCTTGCGCGGTATCTTAAAAAATCCTATTCTTATACCTAAATCGACCTAAATAGTGGTAAATAATGTGTGTCATCGTTATCATTTCTTTCGAGCCTCGAGGAAATACCTAGATCTAATCGCAGGAACGCAATAAGGCTGAACGCTATTGAAAAATATTATTATAATGACATGCAATTTCGAGCGAGGTTCCGCGTCTCTAAAGAAACGGTGTTGTTTCTGGATTCATAATTTGGAAGCTCTTTGAAACCCCTCACCAAATGCCATACAACCAGTGGACCAAATACTTATTATAACCCTACTGTTCTACGCAACGGGAAGTTATGAACGTGTACTAGGTGATATCTTCCACATCTAACAGCCAACTGTGCATCGTATAGTGCACGAAGTAACAACTAAAATAGCTGCTATGAAATCGCTTTACATAAACATGCCTATTTCTGAGGATTAAGGAGACATCGCATAGCAGCATTTCCAAGAGTTGTTGATTTGTCAATTTGATGCTCTGTCAACAATGATAAATGTCAATTGTGGTTACGTTTCGGTCCACGATCGCCACTTAATAGATTTCAACAATAAAAAGTATCACCTTTAAAATTATTTTTTTAATTAAATAAAAATGCAAGCATTAATTTTTTTATATGACAAAACGAGATTTATATATAATAGAAACTAAAAATAAACTGTTCTATGTTAAGTTGATTGAGTATATTTCCATAAAAGACAATACATAACCAAACGATGCTGCGTGTAATGGATAAAAAACGTAAAGTTATCATTTGTGTAAATGAAAACATACTTTTTTTGGTAAATGTTGCCATTATGTAAACATTTGAGAGCTGCTTAGCTGATCACGGCTTCAAATCCGTTGAGTGGCGTTTGAGAATACCATTTAAAATTGAAGGATACTTAAATTTAGGAGCCCGTCAGCTGAGTGAAAGATTTGAGTAGCGTTTCAGTATTCGGCCGTAAGTGAATTGTACAATTTCTTTTGAGAAATAAATTCTTAAACCAGATGTATCTGATTCTGGTATCATAGTTGCATTCACCACAGTCATGAATAGGTACGAGTAAAATTCCAGTGTTAACGACGATCACGAAAGTTTACAAATTCTGCTTATTGCGTATTTATATGCTAAGAAGTAGTCAATTGTAAATTTCCTCGATAACCCAAAGATTTGAGGGCAGCGGATTAGCAGTAACCCGCGCACGGTTTGCCTCATAAATATGCTGGCAACTAGCGGGCTACATTCCTTCACCGTTACGCATGCATTGCGGCGCAACCTGCCCCCCAAGCGGGTCACGCCGAACCTGCTCCTCGATGGATGTGGGTCACGCGATGCATCCGCATGGTGATCTTGCTTGGAATTTGGCGGCAAACGGAGCGAGACGATCTGATGGCACACCTGGATATGGATATGGCTGGCTGTTTGTGGAGAAAAGCCTAGGCTAGACTAGTTTGACACGTTATAATAAGATATCAGTGACTTCCGACTTCAAAGAGGAGGTTATTGTTTGGTTACGAAGTCTACGAAGTCTTAGGTTGAGTTGCACCACCTTACCTTGACTGTAACACACGTTAAAATTATGTTAACGTTCAAGTTACGGCCAAAGTTTGGTGGTGCAATGCAAGTCAGCTTTAAAAGATGGATGACCTATTTCTTTGGTCGTTGTTTAAATTGTTTTTACTTGTAAATTTAAAGTAAATTACTTTAAACATAAAGTAATTCCATTCCTTTTATATTGAGATAGCTTCTGCCCGCGTTTCACCCGCGTGAAAGATCGTCATAAATTATAGCCTATATGTCATTCTGGGTTATAAACAATAATACTGTAAAGTTTCATCAAAATCTGTTCAGTAGTTTTTGCGTGAAAGAGTAACAAACATCCAGACATCCAAACTTCCGCATTTATAATGTTAGTAGGATAGAATTAGTAGGATTATTAATAAAACCTCAGTAACATTTCTTCAAATTCTAGGGCAGTCCTCTTAACCTTTCGAATGGCATTCATAAACTTAAACATCCTTATGTTTATTTAATTGCAATGATTTAAAATCAGCGATCTCCACCGCTAACAGGTTAAGTAGGTTACTGACCTCCTGAACTTGAACCCGCGGTTGAGGTCAAAGGAAAGTGTAGGATTATATTTCCTGTTTTAAGCTTCAGCCAAACCACCGCGTGCAGATCGCGTTGGCGATGGCGATCACTGACAAAATACAATACAATACAAACAAAATATATTTTTATACAAAAAAGTTGCCATTTTAGGGCCAGTGAAGTTTAAAATTAGGGAATGTTACAAAAATACAGGGCGATTTTGTTATCAGTATCCAAATTTTTTAATAAGCTCTATAGAACAATTTAACAATACAACTTTATCTAATTTTTTTTTTAATCGTGGTATTTTTCGCGAAAAAAAATATTGAAAGTCTAATTCGCGAGTAGGTACCCAACCCATATCTTATTTTTTAAAGGTTATGGCTTATTTTGCCGCACCATTATGTCTATTAAGCTTTGCAGTTAACTGTGTATATGTATTTTTCTATGAACGAAGCAAATTATCCACGTGTGACAATTTCGAAACCGCGCGCAGCGGATAAAAATAATAATGATATTCACCTTTGCTTTAAAAATTCTAACATTTACTTGTTTGCCGATGACCTCAAGATTCTGAGGCAAATTGAGGACATAAGTGATACTAAACTACTACAGGAGGATTTGGATAGTCTGGTTGAATGGTGCGAGGTAAACGGCATGTCTCTAAACGCGAAAAAATGTTTTGTAATTAATTTTACCCGTAACAAAACGTCCATCGCTAGAGATTATACTATAGGACCTGACAGACTTATGGAATTAAATTGTATTCGTGACCTGGGAGTGACTCTTGATAATAAACTGCGATTTAATATTCATATAGATAACATTGTAAATAAGAGTTATAAATTACTTGGATTTGTGTTGCGAAACTGTAAAGAGTTCAAGAAGCCACGAACTAAAATAGTTTTATACAACGCACTCGTGCGAAGTGGTCTAGAATATTGTAGTGTAGTGTGGAATCCACATTACGACGTTTATATAAAAAAACTTGAGCGCATCCAAAAAAGGTTTTTATGGCATCTGGCATTCAGTGTCAACCTGGCAAAAAAATTACCCCACTATCAAGATAGATTACGTTACTTCAAGTTAAATACTCTTCAGGAACGCCGCTGTGTGCTTGATAATTCGTTTTTATACAAATTGGTCAACGGTGCTTTTGACTGCCCTAACCTGCTCTTAAAAGTTAATCTAAACGTTCCCTATAAGTTGCCTAGGATATCCCGATACAACTTGTTTGCGACCAGGAGCTCCAAATCAAATCTAGGTCTGTTTTCCCCTTTAAATAGAATGTTTAATCAATACAATGCCCTGTCTAGGTCCAATAATGTTAATGTTGATATTTTTTTCCTTAGTTTACGTAAATACAAGTCCACATGCTTGGACAAATCTCACCGATTTGAACAAGCATAGGGACTTCTTTACACCATATTAAATAAGTATTTTTAGTTTTTAATCCCTAATTGCTGTTGCTTTAGTCTCTAACGCATGATGTTTTCACCTATAATTAAGTTTGCATTTAACAAGTGTCATTTTTTATAGTTACTTTTGTGAAGCCTCAATGTAACCTTGTTGGTGTTCAAATAAATAAATAAATAAATTAATTAATTAAATATGAAACAAAAAATTTTTTTTACGTATATCGATTAAGTTTACTGATTCTGAGTCCCTCCTAAATATTTCGATACTGATAACAAAATCATCCTGTATTATGTGTCTAAAAGCTCTGCCCGCAATCATATACTGAAATATTATTATGTGTCCATAGACACTTAAGGCATAGTATAATAATGAGTATCGCATACTTACGGGATAGAAAAATGTATTATATCCCAGACGATAGTGCTCTTAAAAGATACTTCACTTTAACTAACACAAGAGCTTACAGCATTCAATATGCTGATGTATTAATAGGTATACTCTATTTTTATATTATTTTTATATTAACTTTAATGTAAGTGAGTGTTACGGTGCGTCTTTCTGCTCGGCTTTTAAAACGTCTTCGAAGTGAAATGAATTTAAAACATGTAAAAAGCCTCTTTATTGTAGTTTATTTTAAAAGCTTTCAATAATATTGCGTCCATTATTTGAAGAATGCAGACGTTGCTTGTTGTCTCAAAACAACATTTAAGCAAATTAAATATGTATAAAACAGTAAAGTTTTTTCATTTTAAACGTCGGCCGTTTGGTGTAGTGCGGTTCGCAACGCCGAGAGGTCGCGGGTTTGATTCCCCACAGCTTGTGTAAATGAACACATTTGTGTGTATTGAACTGGCTGTTTTCTATTTATACTTAATATGTACAATATTTACAAAAAAAAATGATTTAAGTATGTTTAAAATCTGTTGTCTAGTACTTTGCTTTGCTTAATTTGGGACTAGAGGCGCAGTGTAAAATGTCCAAGGATATTTATTTATACCTCTTTACTGCAAGGTCGCGGGAAGAGCCTGGATGCGGGCAGCGCAGGACCGTTCATTGTGGAAAACCTTGGGGGAGGCCTTTGTCCAGCAGTGGACGTCATTTGGTTGAAACGAACGAACGAACTGCACGGTATAAAAAGACAGTGTCGCACATTGTTGTCAATAAATAGTGATGATGAATAGTACATTGAAAAATAGTGATATCAAACCTTCGATAGCAATTTGCTCTGAATATGTAATAACTTAACTACGATTCTATATCCATGCTAGCGTCATTGGTACATCTGTCATTTACTCCTTTTTTCACAGGGAGTGTATAATTTTCAGTAATTTCGCTATATCGGTTCTAATAGTCGATACAAGTCGTCTGATAAAACTTGCACAACATGCTTTGTAAAGGCGCGATTACGGGGCGCTTAGCGTGAAATGTAAAGACGCCGTTGTAGCTGCTAAAAAATTTTTTGCAGTATCTTCAATTGTTAATCGTACCTATAAAGCGTTAAGTATATGACGTCAATATCTCCATCTATTTTTAAAAAGTATTTATTTAGTTATGTGTAAGTTCCCATTTTAATGCCCAACTAGTGCCCGCGGTTTCACCCGCGTGAAATTTAGTTTGTCACAAATCGTCATAAATTATAGCCCATATCTCATTCTGGGTTATAAACAACAATACTGTAAAGTTTCATCGAAATCCGTTCAGTAATTTTTGCGTGAAAGAGTGACAAACATGATAACATCCAGACATCCATACAAACTTTCGCATTTATAAAATTTGTAGGACTTAACTATTATTTATTAGTAGGTCTAGCTATCATACTATCGAATACAACTTACAAATAATTAAGCCATCCAGCCATCGCTTGACTCAGCCGTTATGTAGGGAATGTAATGACCCGCCTCACACGGCACCACCCGTAGCAAAAACATTTTGGGTTATTTACAAAAACACACACTTCAATTATCATGTAACTCATTTGTAACAATGCCCATTCCTCAATTAGTTCCAGTGATATATCTAGTTTTACAGGTTTACTCGTAACCACTTATACAACACTAGCTTTTGCCCGCGGCTTCACCCGCGTGAAATTTAGTTTGTCACAGATCGTCATAAATAGCCGATATGTTATTCTGGGTTATAAACAATAATACTGTAAAGTTTCATCAAAATCCGTTCATTAGTTTTTGCGTGAAAGAGTAACAAACATCCAGACATAAAAACTTTCGCATTTATAATATTAGTAGGATAGTAGGAAACCTTGCTCCTACATCTTGTCCGCTTACCGCTCCGCTCTCCGCTACACCCTCCGCTCTGCGTTACTGTAGACTCGACCTAGTTTTAATATCCCCGATACAAAATGGACAATGTTTGTATACCAAAGACGCAATTAACCGTTTGTAATTGTTTGTTGATTACGAGGAGGTTTGAATAATTAAGTTGTTTGCGGCTCTACCTTGATGAAACTATTAGCGATTTTAAGGCTGGGTTTTAGTTAAAGTTAAAGTAAGATGGTGCACATCTTACTTCAACTTTAACAAACGTCAAGTCTGTCAAACTCCATGTAAAAACACCGTTTATGGTTAAAATAAGGTGGAACAACTTGTCCCAAGTGTTTCAAACATCAGAAATTTTACTGCGGTAAGAATTTTCTAAATATTCAAATTCAAATTGTTTATTTGCATACTGTGTACTGTCACTTAGGTTTGAGAAACACAAATTTGTGAGTGCGTTAAAAATTACGTTATAAAGTAAGTATTGAATTTAATTATGCCTTACTCCCATACCATCTCTATCAATTTAAAAACGCTTGAAAATAAAATATGCTAGGTGCAAAAAAATGTTGATAATTCCATATTTTTTCCACTGACTAGCGTTTTAACTGGACATGCTGTTATGTTAAAATTCAGTCTTAATCAATTAACAACCTCAAACAATCAAGGAACATCACAACCAAAAGATAAATCCATATAACAAGTACATACATAACGGAAACTGCCGGTGTATGGTTTAGAAATCGAACGTGCGACCCACCCACCGATCCATCGGGCAACTGGTCCATCGACCGTATCGGTAAGGGTGCACTCACATAGGATCCATCAAACGATTCGTCGTTATATCGTTGACGGATATCGTCAAATTGCAAACGGATCCGTAAACTACCGACAAAAAATCAATAGTTTAAAAAACTAAAACCACGCTCTTAGTTTAGAGTTCTTATGACCATCTCTCGACTGCATCATCAGGACCCTGGACATCATCTAGCAGTGCTCGAAAAGACAAATCCAACGAACCCAAACTCGATGCGAATCCGCCGTTTCTTTTAGGAGATCCTATGATGGCCAGTGGCCACCTTCCAGTCCCATCATCAGACCAGCTCGATGGTACCATAATATTGTATTTTCATCTATAATAATCGACATATAATTGCCAAGTTTCATGATGATACAAGAATTAGAAGTGCGTGTAATTCAGATTCTTAGATTCCATTACATATTTAGTTACATACACGACGACCCAATAAAAGCGTGTTAAAAATAGAGTGAATCGTGTTTTTTAACAAACGTGATTTTTAAAAGACTGCACTTATTTAAGACATACTTATCTGTCATTTTCTACGATTCATGATAAGATAAGAATTTATTAATAATGTAATAAATTCAGAAAACACGTCAAAATGGCATTCAATAATAATGATTAATTAAATAATGCGTACAAATCAATGTCAAATACTAAATAATAAATTAATAATAATTACAAATTAATCAATGTGAATTAGTACGAGTACATGTCAAACAGTTAGTTCGTCGATTTTATAAAACGATCAAGAACTTTTTAAATACTATATGCATACTTAGGCTGAGTTGCACCACCTAACTTTGACCGTAACTAAGACGATAACCGGTGTTTTTTTTGTATGGAGTTTGACAGATATTTGACGTTTGTCTCAGTTAAAGTAAGATGGTGCAACCCAGCCTTACTATGCATAATATTTTGTGAAGGTTTCGCCACTGAGGGACCCTAAACTGGCTGGGCCCGGAAATCCGGCGTTAATTGTAACATTTGTAAGAACATAGAGCGTTACGTTCCATAGAAACGCTCTAGTCTGTACTCGCCTTAGCACAATAAAAACCAAAAGTCCAGCCAAAGCCAGAGCCGTAACGGCCGCCGACCAAGACCCTAATTGATTTCATCGCGTTTGCTTTGATTCGGCCAATTAGGTGTTTTATTTTTTCTTAGAATCAAACTTGCAAAGATCCATCGGAAAACCAGCAAAAAATGACGATTTTACGTTTTTGGGCGGAAACTACGAAACTTTAAATACATTTTTTGAAAAAAAAATATGTATATCTTCATTAACGAATAACATTTAATGACTAAACATACGTATGTAGGTATTAATACAAAATACTACCGTGTTTATGTAGTATTCTATCAACTAAGAAATAATAATGCACATTAATATTAAAAGCAAGACAAGATTTGGAGACCAAAATGACATACAGATGAAACACCTAACCCTCACATTTACATTCGAGTAAACCTGATGGTTCATTAAAGTGACAAATCACCAATTTTTATCAAAACATTAAGGTCCCGATTAAGCGTAAAATATAGTCATGCCCCACTATCGGAGAAAGCGGAGATTAAATGACAATTTTCGAGTAAAAGTCAGTTAAAGGTGTCATTCATTACGCACTTTGACCGACTTGGGGACTGCCCGTGGTCCCAATGACTCCACATGGAAAATGACAAATACGGAACCGGCTGAATACGGACACCCTGTATTTAGTGTTCTGATTCAGAACTCTATGGCTGAGGCAATAAGGTGGGTGGTGTGAGTCATAGAGAATTTCTCTCAGATAGTACAGATTACGTCAATATTGCGACAGTGAAGAATTTCTAAGTGGTTTTTTTGAAAACGTTTAATTGACTCATTTGTGTGGCGGAGAAAGCGCTGAATGGTGAGATGATGAATGGTGGAGGAAGGATGGTTTCAATCGAAAATTTATGACAAATGCTAAGGCCCAGAACAGACGGTGAAACGCAACTGCAACGAAACTGCAACTGCTAGTTACTTTTGAGTTGCATCTTAGTTTCTGCCATAGCGTCCCTTGAGAGACCACACATGACGCGACCAGTTTGAAACTTTCAGTTTCAGTTTCATTCATCAGAATCATCAGAAAGTTGCAGTTTCGTTGCAGTTGCTTTTCACCGTCTGTTCTGGGCCTAAGACTCAGTTTCCATTAACAATTTAATCAAAAACAACCTCTTTTGTTATTGACATAAAGATTTTCCTTTCAACTACAATTAGCATTGTCCTTTAATTATTTTTTGTGAAAATAATTTTCCAATCAACCATTCAATTCCGCATCCAGTTTACATTTGAGTGGATGCGGACTTGACTGTAACTTTTATTGTAACTTTAACATGAAAATAGTTGTAGTAAGTATGCGTAAAAAAACACATCAATCATCGATCCAACCAACAAATCCAACAGTGACCAAAAGAGACACAAAAAATGTTCTGTAGGTATGGGCGGCTTACTTTTTGAAGTAGGTAGGTATTCACAACATCGATTTGATTGTAAGCAAAAAATATGTTCATTTACTTTAGTAGGTAATTATAATCACTGAGATCAATAAATTCTTGCTTTGCCTAGAGCAGTCTTATTCTTATTTTATTATCAGAGTAGGAAGTGACCTAGATTAGAGATTAAAGTGAGCGTATCGGTCGGTGACCTCTTCTACCAACTCATGCGCATCTTTAGTCTTATTATGAACTAGCGGCCGCCCGCGACTTCGTACGCGTGGTTCCCGTTTTACCTCTTTAAGGGTTGAATTTTGCAAAATCCCGTCTTAGTGAGCACCTACGTTCTAAAAGGAACCTCCATGCAAAATTTGAGACTCCTAGCACTTGTAGTTTCTGAGATTTCGTGATGAGTGAGTGAGTCAGTGTCACCTTTCGCTTTTATAGATTGATAGAAGAACTTTTAAGTACATATTATCGCAGTAGCTACTAGTATTTATTTTTATTATGTGGTACTAGTATTTATCCAATGTTCTTTCGATTAAAGCAACAGTTTTACCTATCATCATAATCATCATCAAATGACATACCTACCTATTTTTAGTCTACTCCAAGAAGTCGTCTCTCTTTAATTTACTAGAAGAAAATTGAGTATTTGGCAGACATGTTGGGGAGGCATGATTTTCGCATATTTCTTCCTTGATCGTCTCATAAGATATTTACAGAAAAGCGGGGGTAGTCTTATTCTACACTGTCGGATTCACGCGGCTTTTTGCAAAATATATTTTTAAACCGGCAGACAGTGGTGACTGAGTTTGTTGCGGTGCTTCTTCTCAGCACTTTCCAAATTTTTGTCTCGAAGCGCTGGTAGGGCAAAAAAAATGAGACATGTATAGGCTCTTTAAGAGCATTTGACGATTTGTAGGTACTAATTTAATTAATCTACACAATTAAAGATAATTTTGATTTTGATAATCTAGTCGATACAACGCTTATTATAAAGCTCGATTCCTACGTATATTTATTTATTTATTTTATTGTTAGGAAAACAAACAGCATTCCAATTAAACTTCACATTTGCCAAAAGAGTTTGAGTATTTGATCTCGAAATCTTTTACATTTGAAGAAACAAAAGCAAAAGTATTGCGTAAATTAAGCAAAAAAGTATTTAATTTTACTTCATTTATGTCCGTACTCTAGTTACCATAGTACAAGCTTTACATAGAAAACTTCGAAGTGAATTCCAAGGATAGTTATTATGTTTGTTTAGGTTGAATGACGTACTCAAATGTAACCCGTGACCTCTGTTTTTTAAATCCCATAGCTTAAAAACATGCCGTTTCAGCTGACTCATCGACCGACAGTTGGTATACTGGCCTACTGGACGACTTTTTTTATATATATTTAACACGTAGCTCGAGGGTAGAAAGTCGCTTTTGGCACAAAATATAATATGAAATCATTCGTTTAAGAACCTACGCATTCTGAGACATCTTTTCTATGAGGCTTTTTACGCCACATATTATTTAGTTACGGTCTGGTTCATTTATATTGTGCTGGTTTAGATGTAAATATCGTTTTATTTATTGGACATGAAAAATAGTTGTATTTAATATTCTTACATCTTAGATAGCGGCCGCCCACTACTTTTGTACACGTGGACCCCCTTTTACCCCCTTAGGGGTGGAGTTTTGTGAAATCCATTCTTAGTGGATGTTTACTTCACCATTTATGGAAAATTACCTGCAAAATTTCAAGTTTGCAGGTGTTATAGTTATGAGATTTCATAATTTATTATTCATTGAATTTGAATTTGAGTGGTATTTCGCGTTTATAAATATAAAGTCTGGTCGCCGAGAGTTGATAAAAAAAATTAAATATCAGAGGTTCTAAACTCATTATAAATTGCGGCCCGCTAATTATTTTTGTCGATATAATGAAAAAGTTGGTAGATTATTTGGCCTGGCCTTTTTTTTTGGCCTGGATTCTCGGCTCGGTTACAATTTAATTTTGGACTACCATTTATAAGAATGTTCTAAAAATACCAATTCTACCAAAATCTACTAAATGATTTCGCACTACTAAATCATCGTTCTCTTTGCCTCAAATCTACCAAAAAAGTAGAAATCTACTAAAAGTGGTCACGCTGTGGCCGCTGCCGCCCGCCGCCGGCCGGGGCACTTGACGACAGCTGCGTGGCTCGTACCATGGTACTCAGTGCGCGTTGTGACAAACGACGCCCGCCATACAGAATGCGATAATTAAGCGACAGTCGCTATTGCAAGACATTTCATAATATTTATCAACTCTCCGCGAACAGACTTTAGATAATAAAGAAGAAGAAGAATATAGATGTGTTGGCGTTAATAAATACCTATGCGTTCGTTTAGGTACTCCAGCTTTTAATTTTAACAAACGTCAAAAATCTGTCAAACTCCATACAAAAAACACCGGTTATCGTTATAGTTACGGTCAAAGTTAGGTGGTGCAACTCAGCCTTAGTAGCAGGCTGTAAAAATCATCAATTATTGTCTAAAATGTGTGTAGGTATTATTATAAGACATATTTTTATTATAAAACACCACTCCCTTTACAAACTCCGTTTCCACAGTTGGCACATGTTGTGACATAGGGTGCCACAGGTATTCTCAGAACACCCCACCTTTTTTAACCATCTGGCTCTAAACACACAAAATAATTTAATGCAGCATTAAATAAACAAGCTTTTTTAGCTTCACCTGTCGCTAAAAAAGCTTGAACACAAATCTTTCGTTTTGGTACATTGCTTGCCAAACTTCGTCCAAAATGGAAAATTTATTTTGCTGAGTACATACCTACTCGTACCTACATAATATGTAGGTGTAAGTACTTGTAGAAAACTATCATATTATCGTAGAAAACAACAAAACAGCAAGATTTTATCTATATATATAAAAGAAAGTCGTGTTAGTTACACCACTTATAACTCAAGAACGGCTGAACCGATTTAGCTGAAAATTGTCAGTAGGTAGTTTAGAGCCAGGAGAAGGACATAGGATACTTTTTATCTCGTTCGAAATTAAAAAAAAAGTCTGCTTATTTATTGCCATTAAGGCGGAACAAAGTTCGCCGGGTCAGCTAGTTAATAATAAAATGTTTGTGGTGGGATTCCACATTAACATACTTTATGTTTTATTCGTATAATTATTATATTATTATTATGTAGTCGTCTAACTTTATTAATGTATTTTAACTATTGCATGCCCTTACGGGTAATGTTGTTCATAGTTTTGCATTGTGACCAGAAAATTGTACACGGTTTTGGCAATAAAGATTATTCTGTTCTATTCTTAATTCAAGAGGAAGAAATTAAACTTCAATACTTATAAAAAAGACTAGTTTAAAGACGGAAACTCTTGCTTGATGGTTGTAATAATAAACCTTTTTTATAAATTCGCGTGTTCTTCGTTAATCATCGTTAGATTTAGCGTTATTATTGAAAAAACCAATAAAACCGATACTGGATCTTACCTTTAACTGAGAAAATAAACGTTATTGCTTGATTGATCGACAGTTCTATAGATGCTTATTTTATCTAATGAGTAGACTAGGGATGTGACGCGAATGCGAAGTGCAAATACGAATGCGAAAAATTTTTGTATTCACGAATGCAAAAGCGAAATTTGGCGTTCCAATAGATGGAAAAATGTGTACGAGTAGCTTGACATTCCATGTTTATAAGGACAGACATTAGTCGAACAGACACCGATTAATCGAACATCATTTTTGCAGCATAAAGCAGGTAGGTACTTCAGTCACACCTGATGATAAGTGAGACTATTAGTTGAGTAATTAAAAACAAACATTAATAGGTATGTCGTTATTCCTTTTTGTCTAAACCATTCCCATCTTTTCTTACGCGTACAATATGTCCTATTTCTTTATATGTGCGAATGCGAGTATGAATATTAGTTACATCCCTAGACTACACTTTTCACGCTTGAAGTGGTTCAGTCAATCAATATCCTAAAGATGATTAAGCGGCCATAAGGAACTGGCCAGTGCAGCTAAACGCGGGTCTGCATTAGCTGTATGCTTCACTGATTGTTCGGCCAGTTCGTCGATTGTTGTAGTGATTTGTGAGCTCGTTTGTCGAGATTCTTGGATACAAGTTAACTCGAACATCGAGTCACACTGGTACTGATCATAAACATGAAATACCTTTAATATCAGATATGAGCTTTCATTTTATGGAAACAATGTACGAAACATTGAAGTAATATTACTACGTATAGAACAGACATCGCGAACAAAATATGTGTAGTGCGGGGTGCGGGGCGGGAATTTGACGGACAGCTGTCAGTCAAATCCATGACTATCAAGTTTCATAATTTATGGCGATAAAATCTGCACCAGAAAATGTCGTACTTCATTGCTAGGATTGCGCGAATAGTGACGTTCCTGCGGTCGCCTCATCATAGACATTTTGAATTGATTGTGAAAATAAACAAATCGACTAAATTGTGTTATTTATAATTTTCATGGTGCTCAATAGCAAAAATGTTCAGCTACTTACATTATTTTCTTTTATTATATTGTGCGTTTCCTGTAATGTACTTAATCTAAGCGCCCCTCCCTTAAACTAATATTAGCCCTCCTAGACAAGTGACAAAACGTGGCAGTTGAAACGAAATCACTTCGCTCTGCCGTTTTTTGGTGTTAGTTACTTCACTCTGTGATACGAATTTAAAATTACAACTGGCGATTCCGAATTCACAACTGAGGGGATTGTGGCTAATCGTGTTACTTGTGCTACAAGTACGTATGGGCTTCATACTGATGCTTAAGCCTTTAATAATTTTTCTTCCCGATTAAAATCTAATGTAATCGACAATCACCTTGAGAATCGTTAACTGGTATTTTCTAATTCGATAAAAAAATTACCCATCTCTAGTTTAAAACTGTCATCCAACAGCGCACGAAATATCATGAGTTATAGATAATGATACCATTACAGAGGCGACACTTCGTTTACGTTTAGTTTCTGCCTATTGAATTGGATACTGTAAGGAAACATCGTCATCATCATTTTAGCTACTGGACGTCCACTTCTGAACAAAGGCCTCCTCCAATGATTTTCACGTCGCCAAGTTGATAGTGGCCTGCACACAGCGTCTTCCTGCTATCTTTAATCAGTCCATCTTGAGATTTTAGAAAAATTCCCACTCGTCACGGTAGGGACAAAGCTAGGGATGACCCACGCCTCCACTCCGGAACCTTTCTGACGTTCAGTTATTTTATTGTCACTATTGTTAACTATTGAGCTCCTCAGCGGTTGAGTACTCGTATAATAGCTGTACCTCAATTCTATAAGTGAGGTAGAAGTTACGGGACTATTCCCACCTCTCCTTTCCACCGCTGCATCTCCTGTGTAGCTAGCACCTAGATTAGTTGATTTAAAGCCAAGGTATTATATCAGTTTTTAGGTAATGACTTAGTGCATCTAAAAATAGAAAAAAGGTAAGTTCACTTTCTAATTTTTTTTGTAACATTGAAAAATCCTATATTACTATTATGGAAGCAATAAACGTATTGAGTATTGAAATCTAAAAAGAAGCATCATTTTTTTTAACGTTCAAGTGTTCCTAAGAAAAGACAATGCCGGAAATTGGCGTCTTTTTTTTTTCACGCGGCCATCGACCAAACTTTGTTTTTTGATTACAAAATAGTGTAATAAACCAAACTTACTATAGATGACCCACGCTGAACTGTCCCACCAAACTCAATGACAGGGGGGCGCTACCATCGTTCAACTATATGGTTTCCAACATGGCAAAAATCTGAACCAGCGATCCGGTGTTGACGGTGGCGCCCCACTGTCAATGTCATCGACAGGACAGTCCAGTATTTTGGAACTATATGACATGTATACGTCTAAACTCAGTCTGAACTGAGTTACGAGCATTAGAAGTTTGATGATTTTCATACTAGATTTACTTTTTGCGCGCAAAGTTTTGTAAGAAATTGCAGCAAAATAGTGAGATTGTAGTAAACAAACAATACCATCCATTAAAGGCTCCAGACATCAGTATGGAGCAGAATCAGCGCAATAAAAAAATAGCGCAATATTTTGTTGCAATTTCTTACAAAACTTGCGCACAAAAAGCAAATCTAGTATGAAAATCATCAAACTTCTAATGCTCGTAACTCAGTTCAGACTGAGTTTAGAGGTATACATGACATAGTAAGTTTGGTTTATTACACTATTTTGTAATCAAAAAACAAAGTTTGGTCGATGGCCGCGCGAAAAAAAAAGACGCCACTTTCCATACAAAATCTGGCATTGCCATTTAAATGGGAGCTTTTGGTAAACTTTTTGATGACAACGTATTGCTTACTTTTTCAGCTGTCGAACGAATTCACTTTTATATTTATAGGTCGTGTACATCGGTAGATTTTGCTAAATAAAAGAATCCATCCGGACTCAGAAATAAAAACATTAAAATAGCTGTAATTTTTAAATAGTAGGGATAAAATGTTTTATCAATAGATTTGTCGATAAAATTGATCATATTACTGCGCCCTAACGGGTCGGACACTGGTGACCAGACACACTGTATAATTATTATAATTTTAGCCTATCTCGTGAGCTAGGTGTCAATAATTAGGGTGATTTACTAACTAACCAGTCGCATACGAACAACAGCAGTGAGATTCGAACAAGTTTGATCCATGATGCCGCACGACTATTGTGTGAGCCCACTCGTAACCCAAGCTTATTTAGCTTAACACGAGGGGCTGGACGGGACTATTAGTAATTTGTGCAATACAAATTGCTAATAATCGTTAAAAAAATCTTTTTATTGCTTTATTTTAACCTTCCTTTCGTATAGTAATTTATGAGTCAGTGTCAAGTCTGCGATTTTTAATCTTTGAAATTTTCGTAAAATGGCTGCCGCCGCGGTGCCGCCTTGTAATTGACAAATTAAAATTAAATTAGTGTTTTAAAGTGCATAAATGTACAACATAATGGTAAAAAGTCATTCCTTGATTTTTATTTAATATGTTTCTGGAGTTATTTGAACAGTATTTTCGTGTATAGGATGGTATATTTTCAAAAAACAAAACTGCACCCAAGCGTGTTGTCACAGCAACCGCTGAGCACATACTAATTGAAATTCGGTCCACGGACCTATTTGCGTGCCAGAAACAATCTCGTTGACATGTCTTCTCTAGTACGTAGTACATTATAACTCAATGGTACGAAATACATAAAAAAACAAAATATTAAGCAATCTAAAGCTTACAATAAGAAATACAGTACATTTTTTTTTTTTTTATTTGTGTTGAGCGGCTATTCTAGTTCAATAAAGTCCTAGTATCACTGCGACCGTTATCGATCTATTGTGATCGCCGCTGTTTTCCTTACAGTTCGCCTCCGAGTCCTGCATCCATTAGGAAGTGCAGTATCTTTTGGGGGGCGATATGTTTTACATCTTGTGGGCTTAGGATGTGTTTGCCCAGGTGTAAGCTCCGCTTGCGCATCAGAGGTCCGCAGTCCGTGAGAATGTGTAGTGGCGTTTCATCTGCCTCTTGGCACATCCTGCACGTTCTTGTTTCGGACAGTCCCATAGTGGACAAGTGCTTGTTTAAGCTGCAGTGTCCAGTGATGGCTCGAACTAAGATGCGCATTTTGGTCCTACTCAGTCCTATGATCTGCTTAGAGCTTTTTCGATCATAGGCTTTTATGAGAGCTTTGGAATGAGTTAATCCTGGCGTGTCTGACCATGCCATAAAGGATTTGTTTAAATAGATGTTCTCCAGGGTCATTCGAGCGAGACTTTTGGGAACACCACAAAAGGGTTCTGGACCATATTGTGTTCCCTCCGCTCCCGCTCTGGCTAGTTCGTCGGCATTTTCATTGCCCTCGATTCCCGCATGACCTGGAACCCATCTCAGCGTTACTCTGTTTCGTTCTCCTAGAGTATTTAGTCGAGTCATGCAGTTTTCTACCAACTTTGAGGTGATTAAGTTGGAGTTTAAGGCCAGCAGCGCGGCCTGACTGTCTGAGTTAATGTAAATTATGTGGTTGGCATAATTTTTTCGCAGGTTAGCTTCCGCACATTCAATAATGGCGTAGACTTCTGCCTGAAAGATAAAGGCGAATTTGCCCAGGCTTTGAGATAGCCTAAGCTTCGGCTGCTCTCCATACACGCCAAAGCCTACGTTAGGGCCCATTTTTGACCCATCAGTAAACCATATAAGGCTGCCCTTCTCACAGGTGACTTGCTTGTTCAGCCAGTCCTCCCTGTGTGGTATTTCCACTTTGTAGTTCTTTTGGAAGCTACAACTTGGAACCATGATGTCAGAAGTCATGCAAAGAGTAGGTGTGCTCTTTATAGCCTCGAGTAATGTTCTCATTCTCTGGGATATGCAATGGAAGCCCCCCTGAGCGTCTATCCTGTAGGCACTTGCCTCCGCCTCCTTAGCAATGTGCATACTTAGGGGCGTTAGGCACAGTAGTGCGTTCAGGGCCGCCCCAGGTGCGGTTGACATTGCCCCAGTTGCCATGAGACAGGCAAGCCTTTGCAGACTACCTAGTTTAACTGTTACTGTCTTTTGGCTGGTTTTGTGATACCACACTACAGAGGCGTACGATATAGTCGGCCTCACGATAGTGGTATACAGCCATAAGACAGATCGGGGATTCAAGCCCCAATTGTTGCCCATCATGCGGCTACAGGAGCCTAAGGCAATTTTTGCCTTTTGTATGATGTTATTAAGGTGAGTATTCCATGTTAGTTTCTGGTCGATAGTGACGCCCAGATATTTGACTTCCGTGGAAAACTCGATCTCTTTTCCATTTAGAGAGGGTTTGACTAGTTTGTTCAACTGTCTACGCCTGGTAAATGGAATAATGACAGTTTTATCAGCGTTAACTGATAAACTGTTTCTTTTGCACCACCCACCTATGGTGTTTAGCGCTCTTTGCATTATGGAAGATATTGTACTTTGGCAGAAGCCCCTTACTATGACAACAAGGTCGTCAGCGTACCCTTGAGTGTCAATGTTGAGGTCGGCCATTTTATACAGTAGTGTATCAACCGCCAGAGTCCAGAGAAGGGGCGAAAGCACGCCCCCTTGCGGGCATCCTCTGGTGGTTGTAACTTCCATAGTGGTTTGAAGCAGAGATACCATAGCTCTCCTGTTGGAGAGCATCGACTCCACCCATCTCGTGGTCGTCAGGTCAAGGCTTTTTGCAACCAGACCTTCGACCAGCAGTGTAGTAGGAGTGTTGTCAAAAGCTCCCTCTATGTCTAGAAATGCGCAAAGCGCGATTTCCTTGTCTTCCAGTGCCTTTTCGACCCTGTCAATCAGGCTGATCAGGGCTGTTTCCGTAGATTTACCTCTGCGGTAGGCATGCTGTGTGTGGTGAATAGGTTTAGTTTTTAGTGCTACGTCCCTAATATAGATGTCAATTACCTTTTCCATAACCTTCATAAGGAAGGATGAGAGGCTTATTGGCCTAAAGGACTTTGGCAAGGCGTAGTCCTTTCTGCCAGCCTTTGGAATGAATATGACTTTTACTGTGGTCCATCGTTCCGGTATATGTCCCCAGGCCAAGCTGGCTCTGAAGATTTTGACCAGATGTGGAGTGAGGATTTCCATCCCCTCCTTCAGTTGAGCAGGGAATATGTTGTCCTCGCCACACGCTTTATATGGTTTAAAGGAGCTGATGGCCCATTTTACCTGGTTGGGTCTTATGATTATAGCAGCCCTCCGCCAGTCGTCATTCTTCGGCCTGCGAAGGTTGCTATGTGTAGTCGCCGAGCAATTGCTGCCCACCGATCCAGGGAAGTGGGTTGCTGCCAGCAGCTCCAATGTGTCGTTTTCACATGAAGTGAAAGTTCCATCGGGTCTTTTCAGAAGCCCAATCTGCCTAACAGGAGTTTTGGAGATCATTTTTTGGAGTCTTGCTGCTCGAGGAAGACTTTCGACATCCTCGCACAGTTTCCTCCACGATGCTCTCTTTGCTTTCCTGATCTCAGTGTTATATTTGGTTAGAGCTTTCTTATATGTGTCCCATTCATGGGATTTTTTAGCTCTATTAAAGAGTCTCCTGGTTTCTTCTCGTAGCTTTTGCAGCTTAGAGTTCCACCATGAGACTTTACTTGTGGATGCTTTGGTTTTCACAGGGCAGCTGTCCTCGTAGGCTTTGGTTATTCCTACTGTGACTACCTCCACTGCTAATTCCAAGCACTCCACAGTTCTGATGATTTTTGGGATCACATCAAGGTTGGTTTTTAACTGGTCCCTGAAATGGTCCCAGTCAGTAGCCCTTGGATCCCTGTAGGTTTCGATTCGCCTTGGCAGCGATGCTTCCAGGTTAAATCGAATGTGTCGGTGATCTGACATAGAGTTTTCATTACTTACCTGCCAGTCGATGACGTGCCTGGCTAAGGCATTCGTTGCGAAAGTTATGTCAAGAACTTCTTGTCTGTTACACGTTACAAAGGTCGGTGTGCATCCTAGGTTAAGTGTATGCAGATTGTTAGATAGAAGGAAGTCATAAAGTAACTCACCTCTTTTGTTGATGTCGGTGCTCCCCCACGAGGTGTGGTGGGCATTGGCATCGCATCCCACAAGCAGGTCGGCGTTGTGTCTTTGTGCGTAGGCCACAACGTTCACCAGGTCTTCTGTGGGATTGGGCTTATCACCGGGGAGGTAGGCTGAGCAGACGATTACTCTAGCCCCACTCCACCCTTGGAGATTGATGTATCCTGCGACCAGGTCGTCATTGCAAAGCTCTGGAACAGGTAAAAGGTCAATATTTTTGTTATGAACGATGCACGCCCTGGGTCTATAGCCACCATTATTGAAGAGAATCTTACCGGCGGCCCCTAGCCCCTGGATGTTGCCGTTGGATATCCAAGGTTCTTGGATCAGAGCGAGGTCTATGTTCTGTTTGGCAAAGCAACACTCCACCACCGCAGTCGCAGCTGCTGCATGATGGAGGTTACCCTGCAAGATCCTCGCTCTGCTGTTGTAGGGAGCCATTGACTTAGCGTAGGGCGGGTGTGTGAGGCTTCTTGGGTAGGGGACGTGGACGTCCTCTATTCCCTCCGCCACCTCTTACCCCCCTACGACTTGTGCCGCCCCTCGTGGCTCCACCCCGGCCTTTGGTCGACCTCAGCGGAGGCCTTTGGCGCGAGGTCCCCGCAGGGCTCCTCTTTGCCTCTTGCACTCCAGCAGAAGTCGACGGCCTAGGTGTTTCCACGTTGGGCTGTTCCGCGGCAGAGCCCCCCCTGACATTAAATATTACATATTTAAAGCCAAGGCCAGCTCTGCCGTTATTTGCACGGAGAGTCTCCGCCGACGGATCGTCCAACGAGAAGGTCACCACAGTCCCTCCCGCCTCGGCCCGCTTATGGAGAACTCGCCATAGCCCCGGGTTGAGACCATCATTCTGCGCCTCCAGCAGCGGCAAAGCCTTTTCGACCGTTGCCGCCTCGCTGATGGGTATGAAAGTGGTCCCCACCTGTGGCCTAGGCAGTTCGCTCTCGGGTATGGTCGAGAGTTCCGCCTCAGGCCACGGTTTGATTTGCCTGATCTCTCCTACAAGCCAGTCATGGCTTTCCTGGTTCTCACAGTTAACCAGGACCCACCCCGTCTTGTAGGAGAAACCAGCAAATCTTGGTCGCGGGACTCCCTTCTTCCCGGCCATCTTGGCGATGGACTCGAGAAGGGCGTCATGCAGCAGTCGCATCTGGTCCTCGCTCATGGGGGCCGAATTTCGGACACCCACTCGCACGGCGCCAGCTACAACGCTGTATTGTACCTTAGGGAGGGGGGTTGCCGTGACGTCCAGCCTAGAGGTTTTCTTCGGCTGTTCCCGCGGGGATTCTTCCTCCGAACGTAGGCGTTTTTTCGCCTTTGGATCGGGAGGAGGATTGTCGACCGGAATTTGATCCCAGGGCTTCCTGCAGAGAGCAAGGGCTTGTTCAGCACCAAGTTCCGCTGCAATCAGCCTCCGGAACCTCTTCCTGGCCGCACCACAAAGCCTGGCACGCTTTGTGTCCTTCGGGGTCTTTGTCGACTCTGTTTGTGGTTCAGCACTAGTGCCCCCCACAGACATAGCCGAGAGACTCTCCGAAATTTTGGAGCAAGGCGATTTGGAGGTCAATGAAGGCTCTCCGTCAGGCCTGTCCAATTGTTCCCCTAAGGGAGGAGTTTTGGGTGTTTTTATGGAAAAGGTATTCATAAAAGTTCCCACGAGTAGCTAGGGAAGTAATCGGTCACCCTCGGCAGAGCCCCGCATGCCCAGGGAAGAGCTGAATACTGCACCGAATCGCTCTGGTCTCGGGCAGGCACCGTTCAAGACTGAGCTCCCTCTCAGCCACGCGTTCATCGGCACGGTTCGCATCACACCTTGAATTAGGGGGAAATCGTCCATGGTACTTTCCCAAGGTAGCCATGACCACACTTTTTGAGGAGGCTAAGGACCTCAAGGTTTGTGGTATCCCTAGGAGAGGAAGGAAATGCAAAAGCAAAGCAGGATTGGGGTAGGAAAAGGGTGTTAAGGAGCATGGGATGCGTCTGACCATTTCCGTTACGTCTGTTTCATAAGGAACCAGACCAAAAACAGGCGGCAACCACGAGAAGGATAACAGTCAGGCTTGCCTTGAGGATCTACACAACCAGCGCTCTCCCTCAAGGCCAACACCAAAGCAAGCGGCCGGGACAGACCGTGCAATGAGCGAATTGGCAGCGTTACAGCGTTAAACGCATATAAGTAACACACCCTTTCGCTCGCCCAAAATACAGTATAACAATAACCCTGTTACTCGTTGGGAAATAAAAAGCCATCCAGTGACACCTATACTCGTTAACCTGTATTTTCTTACTGTAAGCTTTAGATTCGTTGGGAACAAGCCAGGTTACAGGCCAAGCATTCTTGGCGTTTGCCTGTAACCTCGTTTATCAGAATTTACCAAGTGTAGCATTGGCTAGCAAAAGTTAGGGAGAGAAATTGCTACATCTATTTCCTGTATTACAAGTTCAACACTGCTCCCCGAAAAACATACCTACCAATTGAATTGAAAACCTCCTTGTTGAAGTTGGTTATAAATATAGAACGAAAAAATACACACTAAAGAAGTTAAACATACATAATAATAATATATAGTTTTACAATCAACCAAACTAATTTAATTGAATAATTTGTTTACATTTTTATTTTGACTCACACAACATTCGTTTGATAGGCAATCATTTATATTAAAGAGTAACTGAGATGTTATTTCACTGACTCGAACTACGCAGTTTGTACTGAAACTAATTGAATGCTTACATATTTAAATAAACTGAATTTCCAATCACAGAGCAGCTGACAGTAAAAGTGGTTCAGTCAATTTCATTTTTCCCTTTTCAAATATTCGCGCAGGGCTGCCAACTGCTGTTAAAACTGTATCATACTGTTTTACAGCTATCTATAAAATCGAAAGGTCACTTTTAATGATTCACTCACTCATCACAAAACCTACAAGTGCCAGGAATCTCAAATTTTACGTGGGTGCTCACTAAGACGGGATTTACAAAATTCAACTCTTAAGGGAGTAAAACGTGGTCCACGCGTACGAAGTCGCGGGCGGCCGCTAGTTATAAATAAAACTATGGTACTAAAAATACACTGTTTTCAGCATCACAGGCCCTTCTAATCCAATCTTCCATACAACGAAGCTTTTAGAGCCGTTTCACACAAGTCCAATCTGACAGCGATCCAACCCTGTTAGGCCCAGAACAGACGGTGAAACGCAACTGCAACGTAACTGCAACTTTTGAGTTTCATCTAAGTTTCTGCCATAGCGTCCGTTGAGAGACCACACATGACGCGACCAGTTTGAAAGTTTCAAATAAAATACTGATCTAGATGACGTAAATTGGTGCGTAAACGCAGTTCTACGACTACTTCAGAGCGCATTTTCACGGATTCAGATCGTAAAAGCCGATGCGAAACCGCTCTTATGCTCATAGCAGATTTATCAACTCGGAAAGGGACCAACACCGTATCGCCCTTCGCGCGTTGACATCGCATTTCGCGTCAAGCTTTTACACCAATTTTCTTCGGGGGTTGTGATACCCGATCGCAGGTTCACTAATTAGAATGACCTTAAATGTTTTTTACAAGCTTTATATTGTTTTAAATAACAGAATACGGAAAGCGTTGAGTTAATACATTGCGTTTCGATATTTACTTAAGATCTGAGCTCTAAAGTTGTTTATTTTGTATATCGTGGGTCCAAACCAGTTATCGGAACATCTCCAAAAACCTATATTTTTACTCTACATTGCGATAGAAAATCGAAATATTCTTTCCCAATCTGTAACAATTTGGTCATAAACAAAATAAAAACAATAAACCACATTTTCCTAAAAACGTTACCTTCGAAACTATCCCGATCCACTTTACTTATAATCCATTGGCTTTAAGATGAGATTGATTTTGAATATTTTAAAGTAGTGCAATTAGTTTTTTTTTATAAAAACATTGGAAGACGTGATACTGTGAGAGAAACTAGAGGCGAGCATACAAAGAAGACTTTTTTGCAATATACCTACACTAGCGGCCGCCCGCGACTTCGTACGCGTGGTTCCCGTTTTACCCCCTTCATCTAACTTACGCGGTTTAGATTTTTTCATACAAATGTTTTTTCCCGCTATCTCCCGTTGCCGTGGGAATTTTGCAATATCCTGTTGTAACTAAGCTTTAAGTTTACTAAGGTATCTGCATGCCAAATTTCAAGCGTCTAACTTAAGCGGTTTAGATTTTTCATACAAAAGGATTTTCCCGCTAATTCCCGTTCCCGTGGGAATTTCGGGAATTCCTTTCTTAGTGCCCTCTACGATACCTAAGCTACGTCCCTTCCAAATTTCAAGTGCCTACGTTTAGCCGTTTAGGCTGTGCGTTGATATTTTATGTCAGTCAGTCAGTCAGTTTCTCCTTTTAAATATTTAGATGTAAGTACCTGACCTTCTCGATTTCACTAACCATCCCATTAACCACTTCGCACAAGCTAACAGAGCAGCCAAACATTATATTACTACAATAATGTCTTTGTCTAAACTTTCAACGCTCATCTACTCAATTACTTGAAGCTTGTGTCTCGACTCTATCACCGTGATATAAATCCTAAAATTGAATACCCAACCTGCTGATAAATCCGCGAGGGGCACACCGGGGTCGATTGTGACCCTTAGTGGTAAGGTAATAAAAGTTATGATTCTGAGCGAGTAAAATATGTGAGGTCACCACGCTTTCTTGCTCCGATAATGGCCGCCCAAGCTCGCTGACTAAGTGCAGTTATTATGATATTGTTTTCTACTGTGACATCTCCTCGTCTGTACATTTGGCAGACGGTAGGTACTAATTCAACTAATAATGCACTTAGGCGGTTATCACACTGCGCCGCGCTCCGCCGCGGAGCGCGGGGCGACAGATTTAATAATTGTATGCAAGTACCTCAGTTTGTATGGAAAACACGCGCGGCACTTCACACTGATAACGCGTCCGCGCGCGTGATTTTTTATATGAAATCACGCGCTCCGCGGCGGAGCGCGGCGCAGTGTGATAACCGCCTTAGGGCTGATTTTTCAATAGTCAGATATGTTATTTTGACATATTTCCCACAATACTGAAACTGTCAATTTGCCAAACTTATTCTTAAGTTAAAAGTTATGCGATGATTATACGAGTAATATCCACTATGTCAGTATAATTATATTTGTCTGTTAAATACTTATTTAAAAAGCATTATTGAAGTAGCGATTGTACAACCCTACGTTAGCGAGGTGTGCATAGGAAAATGAAATTTATTTTACAGGCAATAGCATCATTTATTGAGATTCAAACTAGCTAATAGTAGAACCTGGGTGGGCATACATTTCCAGGAGGTATATAAAGGCAAGAAAAAACAAATGTTAGCGCGAGATAAAGGAGCACAGCGCCATCTGTTATCAGAATAGGTTTTACTTACCATTGTTCTTGGTGGACTTGCTTTCACACTCAAACTTATACAGCGACTAGCGGCCGCCCGCGACTTCGTACGCGTGGATCCCGTTTTACCCCCTTCATCTATCTTACGCGGTTTAGATTTTTTCATACAAATGTTTTTTCCCGTTAACTCCCGTTCCCGTGGGAATTTTGTAATATCCTGTTGTAACTAAGCTTTAAGTTTACTAAGGTACCTGCATGCCAAATATCAAGCGTCTAACTTAAGCGGTTTAGATTTTTCAGACAAAAGGATTTTCCTGCTAATTCCCGTTTCCGTTTGAATTTCGGGAATTCCTTTCTTAGTGCACCTCTACGGTACCTAAGCTACGTCCCTTCCAAATTTCAAGTTCCTACGTTTAGCCGTTTAGGCTGTGCGTTGATATGTCAGTCAGTCAGTTTCTCCTTTTATATACCTATTTAGATAAGTTTAATCAAATGCTACGTCATAGTCCGGAAGCAGGTATCCGGGCCCGTGTAACCCGGATCCGGTCACTGACCTACATATCGATTTTCCCGGACTCAGCTGTTAGGGGCTTGATTATGATATGACGTCACAACAACGATGCGAATCTGTTCACCTTTATGGTTTAACTTTGAGTAAGAAGAGGTACGAAGAGATTGTAATAATTGAGATTTGTAATTTGTTAGTTAAAATTTTACCAATGTGAATGTTGAGAGTGTGAACTAGAGAGATTTAGAGCCAAAAAGCGAAACAACTGCCAATTTTTTTTTAAGCCAGATAATTATTTGATCGCTATCGCACCTGGTGTTAGGTGAGTTACAGTCTAGGGTACATATCTGCCCTGTAAGTGCCTATTCACTCTCGCCTTGAAAAGGCCCGGTTCGTATAGTGTTCGTGCGTGCAATCTTGCGTGTAAACAGCTCTCAAAACGTAGTCAATACATGCGCGTTTGTAGTCGTCGTCGTCGTTTCAGCCGAAAGACGCCCACTGCTGGACAAAGGCCTCCCCCAAGGATTTCCACAAAGACCGGTCCTGCGCCGCTCGCATCTAGGTACCAGGCAGGAAAGTTCTTGAGTGGCGACCACGAGCCGGAAGACGTAGCGTGGCCAGGCCTCCCACTAGATGGACCGACGATCTGGTGAAGGTCGCGTTTGTAGTGTTTGCCTTTAATTGTGTCTATACAGACTGGACGATTCTTCCATTGACTTGTCCCACTTTTCACTTGGTCCACGGGCCAAGTCGCTGAATTGAATTTTTAACATTTTTTTCTTCCAGCAATTGGGCCCATTCTAAGGCTTGGTTGCACCAACTTACTTTAACTTTGACAAACATCAAAAATATATCAAACTCCATACAAAAAGCACCGGTTATCGTTATAGTTACGGCCAAAGTCAGCCTAAGATTCTAGAGTAGATTTTTGTTGATAGTAATTCAATCAAGCGACTTGGCCCGTGAACCAAGCTAAAAGTGGGCCAAGGAAGACTCGACTGGACTATTAGGTGTACCACTTATACCACACATGTTTTATACACTATTTCTATAAAACATGGAATACTAGCTTTCCGCCCGCGGCTTCACCCGCGTGGAATTTTGTCAGTCACAGAAAACCTTTATCGCGCGCGTCCCTGTTTCAAAAACCGGGATAAAAACTATCCTATGACCTTTCCCGGGACTCAAACTATCTCTATGCCAAATTTCATCAAAATCGATTCAGTGGTTTAGGCATGAAAGCAAGACAAACACACAGAGTTACTTTCGCATTTATACCTAATATAGATAGTATAGATAAAACTATCTAAAAATTATAAAATTATTCAAATGACTTTGGTGGTTCTTTTCAAGCTCGTAAGGCCCTAAATATAGCTTCTCTTTTGTCACTGGAAATATAATTTAATAAAGCGTAGAACCTATGTGGGACTCAATACGTTTTTCTTTATTGTGCTGAACACATTTTCCTCTGAAATGAAAAATGTTTTACACATACTTTCTTATCGAAAAAGATTTTCTTGTAAAATAAAATGGAAATATTTCTCTTTCAACGGCACTTGAGAGACGATAAAAATAAGACACTTAGACATTGTTATGGTAGTCAAAATATTTGTTTATACTCGACATACAAATAATTATACAATAACATACTGCCGTTATCTAAATTATATAACTCAAAGGTGACTGACTGACTGACTGACTGATATAGTGATCTATCAACGCACAGCCCAAACCACTGGACGGATCGGGCTTAAATTTGGCATGCAGGTAGACGTTATGACGTAGGCATCCGCTAAGAAAGAAATTTACGAAACTCCACCCCTAAGGGGGTAAAACGGGATCCACGCGTACGAAGTCGCGGGTGGCCGCTAGTTGACTATTAATTACTGTTGCATTATTTAAAGATGTTTATTAATCATATGAATTGATGCACAAATTAATACAATGAATACTAAAATAAGTCGTTAATCATCTTTTTAATTTTTAAATTCAACAACAAAGTTAAAGTTACAAAATGAGCCTTTTCGACGACTTTTTCTTTCGACTTCTATACGTAGATGATCACTTAGTCAGTATAAAGTATTAAAATTAGGACATTTAACTCATAATAAAATTATCGTTAGTATAAACCGTACTAAACTTTACAAAAGACTAAAAGCTAATGAAATGTGCTTTTCCTCGCCAAATGGCCGAGGTAGAGAATAGCATGTAATGTATCAGATACTGTATCAAGTGAGTGCATAGGCACGAGCCCGCTGCGAGCTGCTCGCGCGTGGTTCGCAGGGAGATCGCAGCGACCCGCCGAGTGGCGGTATCACTGCGACCACAAAGGCGGCTCGCAGTAGGATCCAAGAGCTCGCAGCCAGATACGCTATGACCGTGGACGAGCCGTACTCACTTGAAGGTTGGTTACGTTACATGCTACGTTACGTGCTACATGGCAGGTGAGTACCCTGCCCGAGGTGAGGTGTTTACGTTACGGTACGGTTAAGTGTGCGTTGCAGTATGGAGTTTCATACAAAGAATACTGACCGCCTCGAGTTGATACGGTTACGATCCCTTTCCGGGTTGATTAGTGTGTTATAAGTTATACCCTTAATTGTGACAACACCTATAGTTAGCTAAATTAGAAACCGACTATACTTGGGCAGATCCAGTGCCTAGAGGGAAAACCAGTTAACACGTTAGCTCCCACGGTGCTTCAGCTTTCCAATGTTTACTGTACTATGTGAGCAAAAGCTGTAGTAGATAAGCCTGGTTTGCGTACCGACTAAACATTGCGGTTCCGGGTTTGAATCTTTATAGGAGCAAATTGTATTTGTGATGGAAATGTACTACTGAATAAATGTATCATGAATTACTAGCTTTTGCCCGCGGCTTCACCCGCGTGAAATTTAGTTTGTCACAGATCGTCATAAATTATAAGCCTATATGTTATTCTGGGATTATAACGGAGCGATGCGGAGACGAGAGGAGATATGCGGAGAAGCTGGCAGGCTATTTCCACCAAAGCGGAACGGTGCAGAAACGAAAGGAGATCTGTGAGCTGCGCGTAACTGTCAGCTGTCAGTGTAATCTAAAGCTATCTATGAAACACCGTACCGCTCCGCACATCTCCGCACCACTCTGCTCTTCTCCGCAATTCTCAAATTCCATAGGGCACCCGACACTTCTTCGCTCTTCTCCGCTCGATCCATTTCCACCAAAGCGTATGCAAATAATGAATCTGATTGGTTATTCAAAAAACTTCGCTGCTCCGCTCAGCACCGCACCGTTTCGGTGGTAACCGGGCCAAGCATCGAGTAGCCTTAATCCGGCACTTAGCCTTCACTTACCTGCATCACACTAGTAGAACAGCCATCCTTTCTACGTAGTAAGTTAGTAACCTCTACAAACAATGGCGCGTTCGCTTTTACGTTGCCTGGGCAGCGCACGCGCATGACCGCTGCCCGCGGGTCGAACGAAAGTGACACTACGGTCGTGAACTTAAACAGGTGGTCACGCTTTTTGCGGTCGAGCAAAAAATTGGCAGTGTTAGAAAAGATGTTAAGTAAAAAAAAACGTTTTTGATAGTTTTTCCTATTTTCGTCTCTACAGTGACTTACTTTACTTAAGGTCCTATGTCCCCTAGATGGGCAGAGAGCGTCCACAGCAGTCCTCCATCGCGTTCGGTCTTGAGCTTCGCGCTTGATCTCGCACCAGGTCTTGCCGATTTTCTTCGCCTCGTCTGCTACAGTGCGTCGCCAAGTTTGCTTGGGGCGACCACGTTTGCGTTTTCCTTGGGGTCTACAGTAGTCAGTGAGTTAAGTTGAACTTTAGTGAAAAAAATACTAAAGGCTTTGTTTTAGGGAGTGTGCCACTTTACGTAATCTGTTTTTCTGTAGATAGACAATACAAAAAACGTATTCGTTGTGTGTACTTTAACAAAACTTAGAATTACAAGAAAAATAAGTTTTTTAAGTACAATTTAGGCGGTTATGCCTATCGGTAGGAAGAGATCTCTTCCAGACAACCCAGGGGCAACTGTTTGAAATTAAACTGAAGTGGTAGATTGTGATGATGATGAAGGTCCATAATGATATTTTATTACTGTACCGCATTTGAAAATATTTAAGTTTCAGAGAGGTCATGCATTTTTATGACAAAGCCATAAAGGGGCGTAGAGTTCCGTAATGGTAAGAATTTATTTATACAGGGTGTCCCAGAATGGGTGAATCAAACTGCTAGGGGAGGTAGCTCTACTAATGTACTATCCCATTCTGGTACACCCTGTATAATACTTTAATGCCAAAATTAAAGGCAAAAGTCAATCAACAACATTATGAAGACAATAAACATATTGAATATTGAAATAATGATGATGATTTAAATCTATGATAATCAGCATAAATGAATCGTTTAAATCGCTTCAAACACAATGCTATCAGGCCATTGTGACGGATCGCGGGCGAGTGTCACGATCAAGGCCTTCTCATTCAGAATAGACGATTATTGGTACGTTGACCTTATTAAGCTAGTTGAGGCACAGAATAATAACAAGTAAATTGAGGTCTTATTTTAAAGATAGCAGATCACTTAGTAGGTAGGTAGTTGATTTGCTAAGGCCCAGAACACACGGTGAAACGCAATTGCAAACTGCAACTTCTAGTTACTTTTGAGTTGCAGTTTCGTTGCAACTGCGTTTCACCGTGTGTTCTGGGCCTACAACACCATGTCACTAGATAGGTTTGGACATTAGAATCAAGATGACCAGATTTTCTAATAGATAGTTAATCTAATGATCACGTTATCCTACTATCTTACTAATATTATAAATTCGAAAGTTTGGATGTCTGGATGTTTGTTACTCTTTCACGCAAAAACTACTGAACCGATTTTGATGAAACTTTACAGTATTATTGTTTATAACCCAGAATAACATATAGGCTATAATTTATGACGATATCTGTGACAAACTAAATTTCACGCGGATGAAGCCAAAAGCTAGTGTTTTAATATTTCATGTCATATAAGCCTTGAACCTACCGAGTGGAGGGCGAGACAGTAAAATGATACTAGGCCGAGAGAGTTGGGTGAGTCGTCGAGTAGCTGTCTCGCCAAAAAATTCGGCCGAGCGTACTCGGCGTAATGTTCATACACACCGAGAGCACTGTCTCGCCCGTTTGCTCGGTACGTGTGATCAAGGCATCACGAGTAATACGAGCGTAGTGCCATCGTGTCAATTAATGTCTATATGTTCATGTATGAAACTTATGCCACAGTTCATGTCGATTCAACAAGCGACAAAAGACCAGAAGCAGCACATTTTTTTTACTAAATAAAACACATATTTGAATAAATAATTTATTTTTAAACAAATAGATATTAATATAAAGTCCTCACGAGACAAAAGTGAAATTAATAAAAACATCTAAATATTAATTGCGTTAAATGTAGAGTTATTTAGTGCGTTTGTAGAACACAACAACGTCCAAATAGTTATTGCAACTGTTACTGCGTCGACATCTTCAAATTAAACCCAAACTCGATCACAATAAAAATAGCCTTAATGTTCCAAGACCGGCCCAAATTGAAAGGGGCACGCACGGCCGATGCGTCAAATAGTGAAAATAACATCGATCTTTAAAATTTGGAATAAAGCATGGCGAATGGCGAAACGTTCTGTTACGTGAAGCAATTATGTCAGCCACCAGCCCTGTTCCTGACTGGCTCTCTCAATAGCAGTGATGAGGTTAAGAAGAGAGAGGTAGAAAGGGTGAGCCATCGTTCTGCTAACCTGTGTGCCTACAATGAGTTTACGTTAGGTGTGCTCGCTAGCGACTGCGTAAAAAAATGACATTAATTGTATGACATATTGAGCAGCGCCCCTAGCGGCTACTTTCAAGAAACAAAATCTTCATAGAGATTTTTGACGTACTCGCTAGCGAGCACACCTAACGTAAACTCATGGTAGGTACACGGGTTTCCGCCAAGGGGGAGCGGAGAAATATTTCGAATTAAGTACCAATCAGATTTTATTCTTCATTCATTTGTCGGCCGTTTGGTGTAGTGGTTCAGAACGGACTACAATGCCTCTCGGCATTGGTCGGTCCTGGGGTTCGATTTCTACCCGGCTGGGCAGAAATTGAAATGATGAATTTTAATTTCTGTGACGGGTCTGGGTGTTACTATGTATAATAATATGTATGTAAATATGTAAAAAAAAGTATTAAGTAGTATATCCGTTAAGCTAGCACCTATAACACAAGCATTAAGTTGCTTACTTTGAGGCTAGCTGGCGCTGTGTGAAATTGTCCAAAGATTTATTTATTTATTCATTAATTATTTGGAGAATTAAATCTGATTGGTTCCAAACATTTTCCGCTCCGCTTCACCTTGTGGAAACAGGTCCTTAACAGCACACATTTCCCAAGACTGAGTTTAGACTTTAATTTGGATAAAATCTACTAAGTCCTCTTTCTCTGAAGTATACTTAATATACCTTCTACCAGATGAAGCCAATCGTCCTAAGTATACGTATGCCACTTACCAGATGTATCCAATCTCGTCATTCGCGGTTAACTTGGCGGTTATTGTTTTGTTTTACTAAAAGTATGGTTAAATTTTGCCGAGGGCATTCGACCCCGCTTTCCCCTTAACTGGTTCACGTCATGGATCGTTATAAATTTGGAATTATTTCCGGGCAGAGACGGCTAGTTGGAATAGCCAGAGCACTCACGACTTTCTGATGTTAATGATTTAATCGGCCCGAATTTGATAGTTAAGTGATGCTACTGTTACTGAATTGAAAAATTACTAACAAGGCGCTAAAGAATGTACACTGAAAAAAATGTTTGTCAAAGTCAAAGTCAAAATTTCTTCATTTGTTTAGACTAATAAATAGTTCTTACAAATCGTCATTTTGCTCTTAAGGAGCCTCTACATGTCTCATAATCTTTTTACCCTACCAGCGCTTCGAGACCAACATTTGGCAAGTGCTGAGAAGAAGCGCCGCAACAAACTCAGTCACCACTGTCTGCACTGTTTGGATACTGCTTACACAACAAAAGTGACCACCGAACACTTTGGTTATGAGGAACAAAATGTTGTGTAAATTAAACAAATAATTCTGTAGTGAGCTAGACTTAGTTTGGTTATAGTTAACACTTAATTCGGTGGTCACTTTTGTTGTGTAAGCAGTAACCAAACATTTTTTCAGTGATAGGCATCAAGAGATTTTCAGGTCTGTGACAGTAGACATTCAATGTAACAAAGAAACACCAGTGAAAATGTTACATTAGAATGTCTTAGTAGTGTCAATCGCCGACCCGAAAATTTCCTGATGCCTGCATTCTTTTTAGCGTCTCTTGTTAGTACCTAATGTGTCTGCAATTTGCAGTCTGCCTTTGCGATGTTGGATAAAAAACGTTACATTGTTACATCAATCAGACCGAAACTTGGTTTCTCTGCAGCTTTGACGTGGAATTTGAGCTTGAATTGAAAAATGTTATACAGAAGACACTTGCAATCAAACTTTAACAACACAGTGATTTAATTAGCAAAAGATCGTGAATCGTGTTAAAAGCAAACTTCTCTACCCAGGTTCTTATTTATATTCACTCTAAAGTGAATAGAACACAGGCTTTAGTTAACATATGTGTATATAACACCATTGTCGTCTATTTCTTGTGCGTAAATGAAAGGAATGATTGTCCCATTATCTTGATGCTGGACCATCCTCTTTGCCTTATTAAGAAGGAAAGAGAACATCCCCATGACGGTCATGCATTTCTTCTTGATGTTTATTTTGATACTATAGTTATCCCGATCGCCAGGTCTATTAGCAAGATTGCGGCGGCCGCGGCGCTTAGCGCCACCTTTATTGTAACCTGTAATAAATAAAAATATAAATAAAAATCATTTATTTTCAGACAAAAGCAGTCCATAGTTTGGTTAGTAACAATTTGATCTTAGATACTATGTTAGTAGAGTTAGTAACAATGTTCTTAGACGTATGTTAGTACAGCATGGGGTTTGATAAACCATATTGACTCTTTATCTATGGACGCTCTATTGCTTCACATGCCTAATGTGTCAACAAAGCGACCATAGACGGCTGAGTCCAGCCTCTCAGCAATCATTTCCAGGATTCCATTCCCACTTGTCCTCAGTCTTTGTAACACAGACACAGTTGTATGTAAGATAAATATAATGATCATCATTTTAATTAATATCATTGAATTGAAGACTTGAATAAAGACTGTTGAAGCCTTGGACGAAATTACCAATTATTCGTCCCAGGTTGAAGACATCTCGTTTACTAAAACACCATTTCAGCTATGCTCAATTTTGAATAAGCGTTCTTCGTGATCGAATCAGAAATAGGAGATCTGCAGGAGAACCAAAGTGACCGACATAGCTCGCAGAATTGCAAAAACCAAGTGGCACTGGGCGGGGCACATAGCTCGTAGAGACGATGGCCGATGGGGCAGAAAAGTTCTCGAGTGACGACTACGGGCTGGAAGACGTTGCGTGGGCAGGCCTCCTACTAGGTGGACCGACGATCTGGTAAAGGTCGCGGGAAGAGCCTGGATGTGGGCAGCGCAGGACCGTACATTGTGGAAAACATTGGAGGAGGCCTTTATCCAGCAGTGGACGTCATTTGGCTGAAACGAACGAACGAATTCAAAGTTCTCCATACGACTGGTATACCTTTCCACAGCTCATGTAATCATCATTGCTACTAGTTAATATCTTCAATAATTAAAATTAAGGAGTTGGTTCTAAATAGGCCTGACCGAAAGAGCATACCAGGCGTGGGACATCCTGATGTAAGAAAGTACCTTGATACAAGCTGTTTCACTATAGTCTGGTCTGCGAGCACGTAGAATTTTGTCCAATGACCCCAAGCTACCCATCCTTATCGCCCGCGCGTAATTATGTTGCTATCGCGCACGCACACTCACTGCGGGCGCCCGTTGCACAGTCGCGACAGCAATATAATTACGCGCCAGCGATAAGGATGGGTAGCTTGGGGTCATTGGACAAAATTCTACGTGCTCACAGACCGGGCTTTAGATGGGGCCTGATTACCTGCCTCCGGAGCGGCACCCCCAGGAGACCAAGGAGCTCGGCAACGACGCGAGTTAGCTGTCCAGCCCTGCGCCATCTTTGGAAAATAACTGCCGCGTTGATACAGAAAAAGATCACTCCTGTCGAACAGATGTAGGCCTGTGGACAAATCAAAATAATTATATTAGTATACCCCTTTACGTATCCCAATTATGGCTTGCGCCAGACTTTGTAAGGGCAGGTTTGATAGCTCTTTAACGACAGTAATCTTGGATATTTTACTCTAAATTAAACAGATAAATAATGGAAATATGATAACGCAACAATTGACAAATAAATGATGGATGTGCGGGAAGTGTCCCGTGTTTAAGACGCAAAGCTGCCTTATGTAGATCAACTGTAGAGAGCCTCTGTCTATTTTGTTAAAAAGCCTACGTAGCTCTTATCCATCCCTCTTTCTACCGTCACACCGCAAAGCTATAAAAAAGAGAAGCATTCAAACACAACTTTTGCTTGAATAACCCACCTTCGGCTTCGTTGGCTCTACGGAATCGGTCGGAATATTCCTCGTCCGCACTGGGGCATAAGGGGTAGTCATAGTCATAGTCATATATGTTTATTGCATCATGTTGGTATATTTGGATCTTAAATATTAAAACTAAAACATATCTCGCCACGACGGCTCTCTGGGGTCGGGCACATTTATCTGAAATTCCACTTGTGATACATGCAGTGAAACTTGCATTCGATGTAGAATAGAAACAGCAGATCGTTTCAAGTATTTGCTACAAACTTTACTGCACAATGTTGCTGTCAAAATATAGTCAGTAAACCCAAAGTTATTTTTATATGGGCTAAATGCCACGATCTTAATCCTAGCGATATAATAATATGGATATGGGCCCCAGTGCGTGCGAGGTTAAACAAATAGCATGATTTAAAAAATCTATCTATATCTGTAAAAGCGAAAGTTCACTCATTGACTGACTCACTCATCACGAAATCTCAGAAACTACAAGTGCTAAGAGTCTCAAATTTTGCATGGGGGTTCCTTTTAGAACGTAGGTGCTCACTGAGAACGGATTTTACGAAACTCCATCCCTAAGGGGGTAAAACGGGATCCAAACGTATTAAATCGTGGGAGACCGCTAGTATTTTATATATTATAACATAGGAATCATACCAGTCATTAAAATCCCCCACCTGAAACACCATCCCAGCTCCCTGCTGCAGCCCAGCGCCCAAAGCTAACCCCAAAACGGCCACGACATAAGTCACGAGCAACCCCCCACTCACAGACTGCTCCCACCTAAACACCCTCATAGACCTCACATGGAAGGTCAACAGGGTCACCAGTATCACCAGGGTTATGAGGCGGAGAACCAGGGTGAACCCCTTGCTATGATGGTCAAACGTTTTTGCGGCTTCCGAATCCTGAGGACTCGCCATCGGATTAAATAGGCTATGGTAATAAATAAACTAAAATGAACTAAAAACTAAGTTGTTGCAAATGTAAACAAATAATAATTGACGTTATCTATCTTAGATTCTTTATTTTTTTAATGATTTACGGCTTTGAGAGTGTACAAATTGAGTTTTGCATATCTGGTGTTTTATGTAGAATAGCCTGTTCTATTAGGCATCAAAGGAAATCGTGCACCCGTTTAATGCAGTTTATAATTAATAATTTCGTTATGTTTGAGCCGACAAGCCATGGTAATATAAAAGTTTATCAAAATCTATTTAACAGATTTTATGTAAAGGAATAACATCCGTCCATCTTTATAAACTTCATGACGAAGCAAAGCAGACATCCTTACATTACGGTTCCAATTTAACCAAACTTTCTTTGTCCCCAGGGTACGCTGCAGCCACGTGCCGCTTCCCGGGTGCGCCGGCGCACTCCAAAGTCGCGTTTTCGGACGACGCCCTTTCAGAGGGGACGATTGCAACCTACGCCTGCGAAAGAGGCTTCGAGCTACTGGGCCCGGCGAGGAGGATATGCGGGACCAATGGGAAATGGACGCCGGATGGGATACCATTTTGTGGTGAGTGTTTGTTATTATACCTCAATTTTAGACCGTGCTATCCTCATAGAATTCCTTGAAATACTCTTGTGGCTAATATACTTTAGCGCACCAAATTAGCGCTTCACTCTTCGCGACAGGAACCCAGGCACTGTAGAGGTTTTTAAGCTTTCAGTTCCGCGGATAGGGTAGAAAATACTCTTCAGATCACCAGATGTACCCCGGTTATCATGGATAGATAACAACTTCTCATGCTGGACACTATAGCATCTTATGTATCTAAACTAGCGACCCGCCCCTGCTTTGCACAGGTACAATTCCTACTTAAAAATCTAAAATAAAAATCAAAATCAAAAGTATTTATTCAGTTTAGACCACAAGTGGCATATGAACGTCAAAATATTATTATAGAAAATAATAAAAAAAGAAAAGGTAGCCCTTATGGGGCACTTTACATGTCTCCTTATCTTTTGGGCCCTACCAGCGCTTCGAGACAAACATATGGCAAGTGCTGAAAAGAAACGCCGGAACAAACTCAGTCACCACTAATTGCCAGGAATTATCTAACGGTAGGAATAATCTTCCTTTTGAATCACTCTATCTATTTAAAAAAAACGCATCAAAATCCGTTGCGTAGTTTTAAAGTTCTAAGCATACATATTATGGACAGACAGAGCGCAGCGACTTGGCTATAGTGATGTTATTTGCAACAATAGTGTGATGTGCTGTCGACCATGTGTTGTCTGTCAATCTGTCAGTCAGTCAGTCACAGTTTTACGTAAAGAAGAGGGAGACATACAATATTACATCTTTTCTCGAGTAGACGGCAAATCGGTTATTTACTTATTTGTCATCATATATGCCAATAATCTGACACTCGTAATGGTGCGAAGGTCTTGGAAGACTCAAGTATGTTCAACAAATAACTTTTTTACCTTCTTAAAATAGCGTAATATTATGGCTCAGTATATTTTCCTTATTCTTATTCCGAAGAAAATCTTTATGGCAAACATAAATAGCTTTTCCACAAAGTGCTATAAAATGGTTACAATTTATTTCTGTTACATTAGTATCACTGAATATTAAAATACACCCATTTCTACTTATATAATTTTATTACCGCGACATGAAATATGTGGATATCGAGAGATAAACTCGTTCAAGCAATATCATGGATGGTATGTGGATTTAACGTATGGTATCTTACTAATATTGTATCTTACTTTCTTACTAATATTATAAATGCGAAAGTTTGTATGGATGTCTGGATGATAACATGTCTGTTACTCTTTCACGCAAAAACTATAGACTTTGTTTTATACTATGTCGTGATAAAAATAGTGAGCTCAGATCTAAAACTTGAACTGTCAGTGACGTGATTCGAGTGCTCAATATCACTGCGCTTCGATACCAACAAGTAGGAGAAGGGGCGCTGCAACAAACTCAGTCACTGTATGCGGGTAAATAAATAAGCAAGCCCAGACAAGCTTTGAGCCGATTGGTTTGAGGTTATGCCTCATCATCATCATCATCATTTCAGCCACAGGACGTCCACTGCTGAACATAGGCCTCCCCCAATGACTTCCGCATCGCACGGTTGGTAGCGGCCTGCATCCAGCGCCTTCCTGCTACCTTTATCAGGTCGTTGGTCCACCTTGTGGGTGGACGTCCCACCCTGAGTTTTCCGGTACGCGGCCTCCATTCCAGAACCTTGCTGCCATATCGGCCGTCAGTTCTGCTTACTATGTGCCCTGCCCACTGCCACTTCAGCTTGCTAATCTGTCGGGCTTTGTCAGCGACTTTATGTCTATGGCTATGCCTATGGCTCAATAAATGCAGGTTTCATTACATTACGCTGCACGCTCAAGGGCAAACTTCTCAGATAATTACTTTCTCGTAGAGAGCGTTGAGAGCGCCACACAATGGCTTCCGATCTTTAATAGTCTTTCACGCGCTTGAGAATCTTCGTGATGAAAGTAAAAGTGTGTCGCGATACGTTACGACTCAAAAACTTAGTTATGCTTAATCAGGGTATTGTTAGCGTTGAAAGTTAAATAATTAGTGAGTAACGCCCGTATTCACATACGATGCTTGGTTAAGCCAAGCAGCAAATCGAACGCACAGCGTTGAATAAAGCTCTGTGATTGGTTCATGTGTCACTCTGTTGTCTACGCGTACTGTGAGACCTCATAGGAATGTTTGTGAACACGAGCGTACGAGTAAATAGGTAAACTGTTAAATGTACGGACAGCGGCACTTCAAGCTGTACTTTGTGACGTCATTTAGTTGTAATAGAATGCAACAAAATGTTAAACCTGATCAGTGCTTAAAGAAAAATGTTTCAGAGACAACATTTATTAACACAACTCATCTGTGAGAAATTACGGCGTTTTTTATTAAGCCCAGAGAATACTTAAAATTATGTAATATGCAACACATAACGATATCTAACTAAAATAACTAAGATTTAATCAGAATTAAATAAAATTCTTTAAAGATCTTCGACTTCGAAGCCGTGTGGTGACGGCAGAGTAGAATACATTTGTCACCAACCCCTACTCTTCCCGCGGGTGTCGTAAGAGGCGACTTAGGGACTACACATCAAACAGAGAACGGGCAGCAGCGCACTGTGAAAAACATCAATCTTTTAAACTGCGATCTCCAACCCGCCTGCCAAGCGTGGGGATTATGGCAAAACCCTCCATAGTAGAGGAGGCTCATAGTCCAGCAGTGGACTGTAAAGAGCTGTTGATGATTGATGATGATGATTGATCTTCGACTTCAAGTTTAATATGATTATAGCGTCCACTGCACGTATCGAAATATCGAACAATATGCAATCTGTAATTTCTCTATTATGTTAGGCTTATTTCTCCAGCTTACTACATCAGGCCTTTGTTACACTGTTATCAGTATCAATACACCTTTAAAGGCTTAATCAACAAGCCATTATACCCCTTTTTTTTTTTTTTTTTTTTTTTTTTTTTTTCGGTGGTAAAAATGCATTGAGTTGCATACCCGCCACTGTGGTCAGGCGGCGGGTTATGTGGGGCTCTCCCCTCCAGAAGGGAGGGGCCTACCCACTAAAAATCCACCATCTCCGTCTCGCTGAGCACAGGTGGGAGCCGGTGTAGCGAGGCCTTTCCCGACATGTTCCACCTATGCGCAGACCGTCTGCTATGCGTGCGGACTCCAACTTCGACCACGCCATCTTTGATTTTTATAGTTACAGTTTGTTGTACTGCAACTGACCACTCTGAGATATACAACTATATACAAATGATATATACAAATGTACAAAGTGCTTATCTATATTTACATAATATACAATGGAGGCCAGCGGGTAGGTGTAAAAGGTCTATCCGCCGGCACTCATAATGGACCTTACGCTATGACTAGTATTTGACTAGGTGTCAGAGACGACGCGCAAAAGCACGTCGCCTCCGGCCCAACCTTCTCCGCCGAGCAGGGTCAGCGAGGGGATCTACCTCTCTGGCTCTCTCGGCTTCCTCTTTTGCCGACATAACGTTCTCGCAAAAGACTTTCACGGCGTCCCATCCGTTGTCACTGCCGACCATGGCTCTAACCACCGCCGGCAGTGTTAAATCCAGTCCGATATTTGCGCATAGCGCAGCTCTTTGTTGTGTCCATTCCGGGCAGTCTTCCAAGGTGTGCTCCGCTGTATCGACATCGGCGCCACAATGGTGACATTGAGGTGTCCTCTCCCGACCAATACGGTGCAGGTATTTCCCGAAGCAACCATGCCCGGTCAACACCTGCACCATGCGATATGTGAGAGAACCACTGCCCCTCTCTACCCACTGTCGTAAACAAGGTTGTAGAGCGGCGACTGTTCGATGCCCAGCACTGGGCTCCTCCAGCCATTCTGCCCACTCATCTAACATCAAAACACGGGCCTCGTCTCGCCAGTGCTCGATTTCGCGGGGGGCAGGAGGGTTACCATCGCGCCTAGCGGCAGCGGTTCGGTAATATACCTCTGACAGCACCTTGGCCTCGAGCTCCCACGGTGGAGTGCCCGCGAGTGCACATGCTGCTTCCCTTGAGGTCGTGCGGTATGCCCGTGCTATCCTCTGTGCCATTGTTCTTTGCGGCCTCCTCAGTGTTGTGGTATTGTCGCTAGGGATATTCCGATACTAATAAATACGAGTAGGTACTCGATACTTTTGATTCGATACCAAGTATTTATTGTATCGAATCAATTTTGCGATACATAATCGGTATCGAAACAAAAATACTTGGTATCGAATCGAATCAGCAAAACAACCGAAAACAATAAAAAAAACCGAGAACGCATCATACAGAACTGAGAGAGCAAAAACAGTCAGCTAATCAGCTTTAATCGGTTACCGAATTACCGATATTCGTCGCGTGGCGGCGTGAGTGACGCGTTGTCTCGCGCTGGGCCAGCCGAATTCGTCCGACTTCAGCCGAGCCCGAGCCGAAAGCTGATAGAGATAAAAGAGATGTTTTTTTCTAAATTTTGTTTAAATTATTGTCCTTCAACGTTCATTGATAGCACCCTCAAAATAATAAAACAAAATAAAAGTTCCAAAAAGTATCGATATCAGTAACTATCGATACTTTAGGAGTACTTATTTAAGTAGTATCGAAAAAAGATTTGAGTATTATCGAAATGAGTAGGTATCGATACTTAGGTGGTATCGGAACATCCCTAATTGTCGCGCCCTAATGCGTCAACCCAAATGGGGGCGCCGTATAGGGCCATAGATCTAATAACCCCTGCAAAAAGGCGGCGACACCCCGTGCGTGGGCCTGCCAAATTGGGCATAATCCTACTCAAGGCACCGGATGCCCTCAGTAGCTTGGGTGCGAGAGCTTTAAAGTGGGCCTTAAAGTTCCACCGGCTGTCAAGGACCAATCCTAAGTACTTCATGGTACCCCGGACACCGATGGAGACGCCACTCACAACAAGTTCCGACCCCACTGGCGGTCTCTTCCGTGGCCCATGGAAGCAAATTGCTTCCGACTTTTCTAGTGCTACCCTAAGCCCAAGTCGCCGAATGCGACTTACAATATGCGCAGCTCCAGTTGTCGCTACAATGGCCGCCTCCCTAAAAGTGTTTCCCTTTGCCGTGACTAGGGTATCGTCGGCATAGCACACAACATCCACGCCAGGCATTCCTGGGTCTCGGATGGCCCAGTCGTAGCCAATGTTCCACAGGAGCGGCCCTAGGACCGACCCCTGCGGGACACCGCACTCCACTGGCCTCCTGCCCCAGCCGTCGCTTGTTGGGAAAACCACTTCTCTCTCTCGAAGGTAAGCGGTTATGATTTGCCGCAGGTATTGAGGAACCTTATGATGTTTCAGAGCCTCTTCAATACATTGGTGGGGTAGAGTATTAAAGGCATTGGCGATGTCTAGAGACACCGCCACTACACATCCCCCTCGTGCCACTTCTCTTCCGGCTAGCTCCTTTACTTGTAAAATCGCGTCGATGGTAGACCTGCCTCGCCGAAAGCCATACTGGTTATTTGCCAGGTCCGGGCCTATGTCTCCGAGATGTTTGTTGAGACGGGCAGCGATAACCCGCTCAAAGAGTTTCGCTGCTTCGTCAAGAAGGACGATAGGCCTATAAGCTGACGGCGAGTCTACTGGACGTCCCTGCTTCCTGAGTAGGACGAGTTTTCCCGTTTTCCATCTCTGAGGAAAGACTCCTTCGCGTAAACACGCTGTAAGTAGGGCACGGAATCGCGGTTCTAATCCGTTATTTAGAGCCAACACTAAAGCTTTCCCAGGCACCCCATCAGGCCCGGGAGCAGTGTTTTTGGCTCGGAGTCGTAAAATTGCCGCCCCTAGTTCTCCCTCCGTTACGACGGGCGCCTCTCCTGTGCAGGATCCGGCTGCACTGTATGTGACAGGCGGCGTGAAGTCCAGCCTGGCTGGGAACAGAGCCTCGACTACGCTGCGCAGAAGGCCAGAATCCATTGTGGTGGTGATAGGGGGAGCCCAAGAGCGAAGTTTGCTCATGACGAGCTTGTAGGGCCTCCCCCACGGATCCTGGTTAAGGGTGGAGAGGAGCTCCTCCCAGGCGGCTTGTTTAGCCGCCCCTATCGCACCCCGTAGTTCCTTTTTTGCCCGCTGGTATTGTTCATATAGAGGGGCGTCCTGCGCCTCATCTCTTTGACGGCGCCTGCGATGCCGAGAGTATCGGCGTCTGGCCTCAACGCAGTCATCCCTCAACTGGGCCAGCTCCGGAGACCACCAATGCACTGCTGTGCGAGATGGTAATGCCTTGACTCTAGGCATCGCCGAGTCGCACACATGCGACATGGCTTCCCGGAACCACTCAGCTTCTCTAGACGGCTCCACTGTTTCGGGGCATCGAGCCCAGCTTTCGATTTCCGATGCTAGAATGAGGCTCTCCCTATCCAGTTTCTTGATTGCCCATCTTGGGCCGATAACTTCAGGGAGTCGGCTCGGGCTGCTAAGGGCAGGCTGAACGGGGGAGATGTCGAAGCACACATACCTGTGGTCCGACAGTGTCTCAACCCCTTCCAGAACCTCCCAGTTCCAGATTCGGCTCTCCAGGGCGGGACTTGCAAACGTGATGTCTACGACAGAACCGCCCTGCATACGCACACATGTCTCTACCGTCCCGCGGTTGACAACGACCAAGCTGTTGGTGATCAGCCATTCCTCCACAAACCGACCTCGAGCGTCTGTAAAACGAGATCCCCATGCGGTGGACTTTGCATTTAAGTCCCCAGCAACAACGACACCACGGGGGCGGCTCCACCCTGATAGCAGAACACTGACTTCCGCCATGAAGGTCTCGAACTCCGCGAGTGACCTATTTGGTGAAAAATACACCCCAATGACAAGTATGTCTCCAACCAGCCCTGCCACGCATCCACGACCTCTTCTGATGTTGCCGAAAGGGGGTGAGTTTGCTGCTATGTTTGTGATAATGGCGGCCTTTTCTTCCACGTCCCCTGCCCAATCGTCACGATCATAGACGAGGTATGGCTCTGTAACTATACAGACCTGAGTCGACCACTGTGTGATGCTCTGATTAAGAAGATCTTGAGCCCTAGCACAGTGGTTGATATTCGCCTGAAGAAAGCGTATGGCCATTCTTATGCAGCGATTTCCATCTCCTACATCGTGCCTAGCTGGGGCGTGGGCGTAGCGGCTGGGTCCATATTATTGGTCCCCCGTTTGCCCTTTCCGTCTCTGCTTTTTGGTGGAGAACAGCTCTTACTCCCCACTTTGTGCTCCGAGGGAGCACCCGCCTCAGCACATAAGGGACAGTGCGGCGCTGCAGAACAGTCCCTGCTCTGGTGACCGGGCTTTCCGCAGCGATAACATAGACCGCTGCGATCAATTTCGGCTGAGCACATGGCGCTAACATGCCCCTTCTCCAGACAGCGGTAGCATCGCTGGGGCTTCGCTGGTAGGATTCTTACCTGGGCCGACACCCATCCAACCAGAAGCCGGCCCTGCGAGATCAAATTGGCTACCGACACTGGCACCTTCACTACGGTGGCCCCAGTCCCCATGAAAGATTCTCGAATCGAGCCTACACGGATGCTGTCTGTAGTACAGTTACCGACTTTGGCGATCGCGGCTGCTACCTCTTCCTTCGTCGCTGAGTCATCCAAGCCCGAAATCCGCACGTCTACGGTTCTGATGGGCCTGGAGACCCGTATGTCACTTTCTGGTAGTACCTCACGGAGTTTCTCCGCGAGGGCATCCGCTTTGCTCCCACTTGATGCCCCTGGGACCTCAAGCAACTTTGCTCCCGTTCTGGCTTTACGAAAACGAACACCAGAAATCCCTAGCTCTTCTATATTAATACGAGCCTTCGCGTCTCGGATCAAAGTGTCATACGACGCACCTCTTTCTTCTGCTCCGGGTTGCAACGTCAACATAATAGCTGCTGAGCTCGGTGGGCGGAGTTTTGGGTTCGGCCTACTCTTGGGCCTCTGGCTCTGCTGCTGCTGTTGAGGTTGCGGCTGAGCATTACGCTTCCCACGCTTTACCACAGTGGTCCATCCTTCATCCATCGACACAGGAGGGGGTGGAAGCGGACGCGGTTCCTGTACGAGTTTTGGGGCCTGACGTACGGCTCCCCTCCTTTTCTTGTCCCTCCTTGTGGTGGGGGTGGGTTCTACAGTGACAGGTTCAGACACTGTCACCGGAGTGTCTTTCGCATTCGCAGCCGTCCCAGTTTTGGCTGTTGAGGCTTTTCTGGGTGCAGGTTTAGGGGGAACTGCCTTCGAGTTATTCGCTACGACTTTGGGTGTTTTTGAGGCAGCCTTTGGAGCTGCTATAGGTACCACCAATGGGGCCGTCACTGATTTGGATGAAAGGGGTGGAAAGTCTGCCTTCCTGCGTCTGTCTGCCGCAAGTGGGGGCCGGAGACGCTCTTCCGGCATAAGCCGAGGCTGCAACGCCTCAATGCGCGCATTCACCATGGTTCCAACTTGAACCATTATGTCACGAGTCAGCTCTTCCCGGTCCGGTTGAGTTTGTGTTAGAGTGGAACCGGAATTACTGCCGGTGCTACGCTCTTTCAGGGCTTGGAATTCCTTGCGGAGTTCCTCAAGCTCCTGTTTCATCTTTTTATTGGCAGCTGTTAGCTGTCTTATCTCGTCATTTGGAGATGATCTTTCCAGAAGTGCGGCAATGGCCCCCGCAATGTTAGTAGCGGACTCTTTGAATGTCCTTTTGAAGGGGCCTGATATGTTTTCGCACCTTTTGTACGCAAATACGACGGCATCCGCGCTGGTACGAATGTGCTCCAACACTTCCTCCGTCGACAGTTGGCTGGCCTTGTACTCCGCTTGGGAGCGCATCTGAATCAACTTTTTGGTCCAGATTTCCGCTTCTTCATCTGCCTCCATATATTTCGGGCGTTTACGCTCTTGCACCACCTGATCATCAGCGAACGCGCGTGATGCGCTCGCACCTGTCTTTGCCGGCCTGCCTGGCCCTCTGCGGGCTGTGTTTGGCGTTTTCGCTACTTTTGCTGGCGAAGCAACAGAGTCAGAGCCTTGTGTCTCATCTTCTTCTCTCCGCTTTTTTGCTGCTCGCTGCAGCTTAGGTCTCAACGACGACCTTGAGCAAGTGCGCGAACTAGCCTGTGAAATGGGCCGAGATGAGGCTGACGCGATCGACGCAAATGATGTGTCAGAAGCGTTGCCCTCTTGGTCAGTATCCTCTATGTAATTACGACTCGCGAAAAATCGGGAGTCGATTCCACCTTTGTTTAGGTCTGCGGCATCACCGCATTCGTCTTTATGTACAGTGTTTGTACAAACTTCCATATTTACACTACCACTATTTACAGTACTATTTACAATATTTATATCGGCATTGCCGCTCTCCTTCTCCTTTAAACTATTTACATAAGCAGCCACAGAGGACTGTAGAACAGGCTTGGCCTCCCCGTATACATGAGGCCGACTACCCTGAGGGCAGCCACGGGATTCCCCAGCTTGGCTGGGACCCGCCCGGGTAACATTATTCATTTGAGCACTGTCCATTATATAACTCTGCTTGCGGGCGCAGCTGCCCCACCTTACTCCCGGGAGCGGTAATGGCCGACGTTACTCCGCTGACCATATCGAGCCTATGAAGACCCAATATCGCTCTTCGGCCCGCTCCACACCTTGGCGTTTGAGGGTTTTAGAGACTTTTCCTTGTCTTGGCCCCAGCTTCCGTAGCCGGGACCCCCGGCCCCCCTCCGTTGGGGGGTTACGGGTTGCCCGACAGGCCCGCCGAGTTGACGTAACCTGCCGCGCAGGTGAAGAGTCAGCCGCCCGCGTGACAGAACACGCGGACGTTGCCCAGGGTGCACCACGTGGAGGTCCCTCACCATCACACCCCAAGCCATTATACCCCTGGCTACCAACATAGAGTAATTTCAGCAAATCTTCTCAGTAACCTCTGAAACGGCTCTCACATATCTGTTATGCAATAGCAATCAGCTTAAAACAGCCTCATGCATCCATACACGTGACTTGATACCGGAAGTTGATGCCGGAAGCTCGCATGTCCAGCCTACCTATAGCATGAATTAGTATGCACACGCGAATGACATAATGGCTCCGCTCCGAGAAAAGCGGATGGGATAGTGACAAAGTATGATACAACCACTCGCAACTATTAACGCTTTTGTGTAAATTAAGGTGGTTTATACGAAGCTTTGAAGCTTGACTAACTCAATTCTAACAAGAGAGTCAGGGTAAATCAAACCTTAAAAATACAGGGTGTCCCAAAAAGTTGTGTCAAGCCGAAACCCAGAGGTAAAGCATCACTAGGGCTACAGGAATCACCGCGACTTTAGATAGTTTTAGAGTTATGATTTTTTTACAGCATATAGGATTTTTAACTTTTTTGTTTTACATACTTGTTATGGATGTAAATACTTCTGAATCAGATAGGCTTTGTATTCATCTAATAATAATAAAAAAATAAAAACATGTAGGTACCTTATCTATTTGCGCCACAGTGAACAAAAAAGTGCCTAAGCATAGAAATTTAAAACAATCATAACTCAAAAACTATCAAAAATCGCGGAACATACTTGGGGGTGATTCGAATAGCCCTAGTTATGATCTACCTCTGGGCTTTGGCTTGACACTACTGTTTGGGACACCCTGTATTATGTAAAAACTGCATACCTCCTTTCCCACTACGTCTTACTCGTCAGAAATACAAGGCATACCATTGAGTCTTGCAAATGAATTGGCCCACTTTTAGCTTGATCAACGGATTTAGGGATTGAATGTTTTAATATTATTTCTTCCAGCAACTGGGCCCATTCTAAGATTCTAGAGTATTTTTTTGTTGGTTTGATTTGGTGTTTAGAAAATCATTAAAGTCTGTAGAGTCTTCCAGTGACTTTGGTTACTAACTTAAGAGGAATTAAATAATCCTCCTAACTTCTTTCCTATCCACAAGCAAGCAATCCTTAAATACCCAAAAAAACAACCCAAACAAAACCAAACCGGTCTTACATTGTTTGGTATAAATAATATTTAGAAATATTTGTAAGTAGGTATGCAGAATCCCTCTCGGAAACTTTTAATACTAAAAACATAACCGTTCTTCTGGCGCAGTCGAATAAAAAGCCCTATAATTTCACAGGCAAGATTTTTAGAATTAAATACTAGTTTTCAAGTCTGTAAATGACTAATAATAATCACGATTTCATAACAAGCATTTATTCTAACAACTGCAGGAATAACGATATCCTAAGATGTATGTTTATCTATAAATAGGATTGTAAACAAAACTATAAATACGAGTAAACATTCGTTAAAACAAATTAATATCTTATACCAAAACAGTTTACAAAATTATTTGTTGAAGCAAAATCACTTTAATCAGATCGCTTAATAATATAAAATTACCGCTGCACAACAACAACTACAAAGTATGTTTTTGTCTATATTTATTTTATAACTTAAAATAACATGATATTTTTTCTAATCGATAAAATAACTCTATTTAAGTTACATTTTCACTCTTGTACAACTTAATCAATTTTAATCACTTTAGTTGGAAATAGATCTAGAATTTTGAAACCTTTCCAGATAGACTGATTAAATAAATAGGTTTAATATGCAATAATGTTACATCGTAAAACACATAACATTAAATCCTTACAAAAGTAAAGAGGATAAGATCATCTATTCTATACCTACTTATAATAAATCTGTAGAGAGGTCAATTCTGTACATGAAATATATTTTCAAAATAACTATCAGGGGGTGATTAGTGATCGATACTGATGCCAAAAATGCAATCAGTAAAATTTTTGTCTGTCTGTCTGTCGGTCTGTCTGTCTGTGTGTTCCTTATAGAAACAAAAACTACTCCACGGATTTTAACGAAACTTGGTACAATTATTCTTCATACTCCTGGGCAGGTTATAGTATACTTAGGAATTCCCTTGGGAACGGGAATTAGCGGGAAAATCCTTTTGTATGAAAAAGCTAAACCGCTTAAGTTAGACGCTTGAAATTTGGCTTTAGTAAACCTTAGTAAACTTAAAGCTTAGTTACAACAGGATATTGCAAAATTCCCACGGGAACGGGAGTTAGCGGGAAAAAACATTTGTATGAAACAATTTAAACCGCGTAAGATAGATGAAGGGGGTAAAACGGGATCCACGCGTACGAAGTCGCGGGCGGCCGCTAGTAAGTAATATTTTAAAGACACATTATTTTTACATTCAAATACGAGAACGCGAACGCCAAATCCAATTGATACTTTCGTTCATATCCCAACTGCGAAACACCACCCCGCGCCGGGTCGACGATCAAAATCCCTCCCTTACAACGGCGGGCTGAAACTCCGCATCCGCTAGATGGCACTGTGCTGACTTAGCCCGCAATATCGTTTGATTTTTTCCAAACTTATACTCTGGCCATTCTCAGCTCTCAATAGTGAAACCTATACTGGACGGCAAAACATAACCACTTTCAAATTAATTTTTGGAGGCTAGCACGAGTATTAAATACTCGACTACTGCTAGTCTAAGAACATAATATTGACATCTCTCTATGATGTCGGTAACGAGCATGAAAGTCTTGTTATAATGCGAGTCTTTCTAGTGCGTTACTAACTCCCGTATTCACAAACGATGCTTGCTTAAGTCAAACAATAAATCGAACATACAGAATTAAATAGAGCTCTGTAATTGGTTCTCATGTCACCCTGTGCGTCCACGCGCAATGTGAGACCTCATAGTAATATTTGTGAATACAGGCGTAAGATTTCTATGTAGGTAGGTATTACTAAATGGGCTTTCATTAACTTTGTGACACTATTTAGAAATATTTCATCAAACAATTACATTTTCAATTAACTTCTTGTTATGTACCTACGTTTCGTTAATCGACTATTTTCGGGCAAGTGGGTGATTAACCCGCTGTACCCTAGTCCGGTGGTGGGGCTGCCACCTCAGAGCTTCTGGACTAACTCAATTTTTTTTCGGGTATCCTCCCTAGTGATGAGATTCTGTTTTCAGGCGCAGAATACTCGCCTTTTGCCCTGCATCCTCAGCTCAGCTGCAAGTCTAGGTAGTGGGCACGCAGAGCGTGGCTGCAGCAGGTCCCAGGGTGGACGACGAGGACGTGGATGACGCGGACTGGCCGGGGTTCTGCTACATCGGTGTTCCACTACTTAACACAGCAGAGGGCTTCTTGGCATTTTGTAGGCAATGCTGACCTCACTACGTCAGCGATTACCACCAAGACCATGCCACGGCTTCCCCCCCATTTTTTTTCTCATTTTCAATTAAAACTGTTGTTTAATGAGAAAATTGAATGTTTGTCACTTTTGTTTATCATAATTTAAAACGTTTATTTAAAATTTATTATTCTTGACTATCGACAATAAATGTTTAAAATAACGTTACACTATTTTTCCGGCGGCTTTGCCTGCATCAATTTATTTGTAAATTGTTGTCTAATGGAGAAGTTCCCATTTTTTCTATTAATAAAATTGTCCGCAATAATTATTATTAAATTTTTGGAAATAATAACACAATGAGTAACCAGCTTGATTTGCAAGTTATAATGCTACTGGAGTTGAACATAGTTTTACAGTACCTAATGTTAAATTGTGTCATTCATAGGATCCAATCTTATATTAGCAATAGTAGGGAAAAAGATTATTAAGGTCAAGGTCAAACCAACCGGGCAACATGGAAAGCATTGGGGGAGGCCTATGTTCAGCTGTGGACGTCCTATGGCTGAGATGATGATGATGATGATGATGATTCAATGTAATACTTTGATACGTTTTACTTACAAAATTACTTATTTAAACAGCCACCTGTACACACGTAGACAAAATATTTCAATCCAATTTAAATCACTTTTTGAAGCTAGATCAGACATGTAAACCAGTTAACAAAGTGCGTGTCGTGCCACGCGCAGTGTAGGGTTCCGTAGTTGCCCGTCATTACCACAATATATTTCAGAAGCAAGCAATTACTTCATCTAAAGTCACTTTTAATGTTTTCTTCTAAAGATTTTTTATTAGGTAAGACATTTTCTAATACATGAAGTTAAACGATCTATCTTAAAGTTTTCCTTGAAATTTCATGAATATTACTATTATTTCCAGATTTTTCAAGCCAACAGTTTAGTTTTTAAATGGGGACGCCCTACTCGAACAAAAATTGGCACTTTAAATTTTAATATTGATCAAACGGATCTCTAGATCGAATTATAGCCTTAGCCATTTTATTACTTGAATTAAAGTTCACTAGTGCCAACAGTCTCCAAGAAAAACCTTGGACGGACAGACAGACGGACGGATATGACGAAACTATAAGGGTTCCTCGTCAAGATTACGTACGGAACCCTAAAAAATGGCTGCTAAGCCGGGTCTCCCACAAGTCGAGCGTAACGGTACCAAATGTAGGGCGCTCCATCGCCTTCCATTAATTATGACGGTTTTACAATATTATACGAGCGTACGCGCAGGTGTCAATGTGACGTGGACGCGAGGCAAAATATTCTAACTGTTGTTCTAGCAACATAATATCGAAAGTAAACCGCTGGCCCGATTTGATTGAAGCATTTTTTACCCGACCGTCTAAACGGTTTTTATGATCGTTTGTAAAGCATGTGTTCCAGTCAAAACTTATAATCGGTCAATAACACTTTTACTGATTTTTCCAGTAAAAAGTGGTTTTTAACTAAGGGCGTTAGTCAATCAAAATCTGTCAAAATTAATAATCCTATATCTGATTACCTTGACTTCTAAAAAATGATGAAAAAATATAAAAAGCAAAATTACTGTAGCACCCAAATTAAGTGTGATCAATTTGTATGCACAAATGACAAAAACTTGACACTTTACAATGGTTTTATAACACATTTTTGGTGATTTTAGATTAATTTTCACTAATCATAACTTTGTATGAATTTTGGCTGATTGGTATGATTTTAAATCAGACGAAATTACTTTGACTAATATTTTGCAGTCAAAAGTGGTTTTGACCGATTATGAGCGTTGATGTAACATTATACAAGGATTATGTATTTCCTGGTTGGTTCAATCCTGATAATGTATTGAGCCTAAAAATTGGGATCAAAAGAGTCAAACTCTACCAACACTTATTAATATGAAGCTTTTAGGAACAAAAATATTTACTCACTCTACTCACTCACTTTAAACGAGAATTTGATTCATTGAGTTCAGATTGAACTTTGATTCAGTATTTTTATAAATAATGCAATTGGTTCTACCGTTCTATTAATAAAAAAATATATTTTATTTAACCAATTTCGCCTATGGAGTTAAGCCAAGTATTTTTTATGAACAATACGCATTGTGTTAACATACTTGGCCATATGATCCAAGTGTTGTCGCGTTTAACATACAATATAGAGCCAAGTTGGTATCAAAACACGATTTATTTGCAGGTGTGTGTCACAGTGACCCACAGGCCTTTTTCGTAGAGGTCAATAACCAGTCTTTTAAGGAACGGGTGGAGCTAAAAAAATACAAGATATCTTTAGTTTAGATAATGTTTGGTTTGATTCGTTCTTACAAGTAGAAGAATACCTGTATGTTGACAAAAAACGAATGAGTGGGGATTCTTCCCTTAGAATAATTTGTTATTAGTGCCCATGTTAATGTTGGTACCTATTTTTCTTAAAGCATACGACTTATACTGATTGAATTTGAGCAAAGTTTTTTGACATGTCAAAATCCACGCAAATGAATCCGCAAACTTACAATTCTCCACAATATTCACTAATGAATTGCTTGAACTATCAAAAATATCATAAAAATCCAACCATCAATATACACTTTCTAGCCTCATCACTCTACCAACTCATTACGATCAGCATCCATGCTTACAACAAAACAGTTATCATTAATTACTGTCTGTCTTCCCACGACAAAACGCCTGTCAATAAGTAGGCTGCAATGCTTGAGTCGCACGCGCACGCCAGGTGCGCGATCGACGGACAAACGGTGGCTGTCATTTGTACTGAATGGGATTAGATTAAAGGCGATAGATGAAAGCCGAAAGATAAATAGTTGTAGCGTAATTAATACGTTATTATTACATGCCATTTTGTTGCGTATGACCTCAAAGACACTTGATGGTAAATGATGTGATCTTCTATCGTTTGAGTTGTAAATTATAGGTCACAAATCTGGTATCTGACTCAATAAAACATTTCAGCATCTGACATATTTCAATAAGCATAGCGATTATACTATAGGCCTTATACAGAAGCTCAAAGTTACACAGCGTGCTATGGAAAGGGCTATGCTCAGTGTTTCTTTACGAGATCGAATCAGAAAAAGAGGAGATTCGTAAACGACAAACACAGTCGCACAACAAAGTCGCTGACATAGCCCGACGGATTAGCAAGCTGAAGTGACAATTGGCAGCACACATAGTACGCAGAACTGACGGCCGATGGGGCAGCAAGGTTCTGGAGTGGAGGCCGCGTACCGGGAAACGCACCGCGGGACGTCCACCCCCACAAGGTGGACCGACGACATCATAAAGATAGCATGAAGGGCAGCATGGAAAGCATTGGGGGAGGCCTATGTTCAGCAGTGGACGTCCTATGGCTGATATGATGATGATGAGATATTACAGGATTAATCTTGTAAACTAATTAAAATATAGGCTAACAGTGACTGACTTTCTTGTGCTGCTTCTTCTCAGCACCGGGCCCATATTTTTCAAAAGGGTTACTTAACTTAGTTAAACCAAAATGCACTACTTAGCTAGATGGCCCGTCGCCGTGTGCTCCGTATAATGTGAAAAAGCTTTTCCTTTTTTATGATTTTCATAAGTTAGAAACGCTATATTCTCTTCTTAAACACTCTAGAAGGTTCTTGTTCTTCTTTCGATCTTTTTGTGTATATCATAGTTTGGTGAAGACAATTCCATGGTTAAATCCACTGAGAATATCTCTGTCTGTAATTTTGTCAATCTTGCAAAATATAAGAGAATAGAACCACATTCCACATCATTCTAACCGCTAGAATACATAGAGTCATCGCCTAATAACATGACATCAGCTATTCATCAGTCCGTTATGTAATAAACGATTTACCGTATTCCAAGATTTGCATGCCACACGTGTTATTGACTACGCTCCGAAAATATAAGAATTCCAGCACATTTCACTTTTTAAACGATTTAATTTTTACTAGCTTTCCGCCCGCGGCTTCGCCCGCGTGGAATTTTGTCTGTCACAGAAAAACATTATCGCGCGCGTCCCTGTTTCAAAAACTGGGATATAAACTATCCTATGTACATTCCCGGGACTCAAACTATCTCTATGCCAAATTTCATGAAAATCGGTTCAGTGGTTTAGGCGATAAAGCAAGACAGACAGACAGAGTTACTTTCGCATTTATAATATTAGTATACAGGGTGTTAGGTAAATGGGTATATGAGCCGACACTAGCCCATGTTAACATGGTCATATAAATGGTATGGTGAAGTCAGAAAATTGATATCTTCATTTTAATTATTTTAATTTTCATACAAATCGGATTTTATAAAATTTATTTTGTATGAATATTAAAAAAAAATAAATGATGATATCAAATTTCTGACTTCACCATACCATTTATATGACCATGTTAACATGGGCTAGTGTCGGCTCATATACCCATTTACCTAACACCCTGTAGAAGTATAGATATTATAGATTAGACAACGTCGCTGCGTCTCTACTATTTTATATTTTATGAAAACTCTTAAAGTACCTCGTTTATAAAACTAACAACATAATAATGTATGTACCTGTGAGAATATAATACAACTGTTTTACATAGGTTTACTTCGAATAGGATTCATAAGCATTTTTAACTTTCTCTGGAAAAGCAACTTCCACTCTATAAAGAAAATCATTATGTAGATATTAGGATGTTTCAAATTCAATAGACAGACCAATTTAAAACACACCTGATATTGTAGTCTATTTAACAAAAACATAAAAAAAAATATTTAAAAGGTACGAATGCTTGCCAAAGAGAAGGAACATATATACCTAAATAAAGCCATCACAAAAGCAAACGTAACCGCCTCTGTGGTCTAGTGGTAAGACCACCTGCTTCAGACGCAGAGATCCCGGGTTCGATTCCCAGTGGGGGCAGATTTTTCTGTTCGGTTTGGTTGGTGGTAGGGTTGGTTCTAAGTCCGCCTGGCTAACTACCACCATCTTATCTAAGTCTGTCGCCATAACGACAATGTTAACAGCATTGTTGTGTTCCGGCAGTTAGAGGTAAGATAGCCAGTTCCTCTGTGGTGGAGGATTTCGGGTAAAGCTCGCTTCCACCTTCGGCCAGATCGTCACTTATCATCAGGCCAAGAGCTTCCTCGTTGTGGATAAAAAAAGAAAAAAAAACTATCACTGAAAACCTATCCAATCGGAGATATTGACCCCAATGTGTCGTTTCTACAGTCGCCAGCGACTAGCGACAAGGCCCGGGCGCCGCTCGCGAGACCTGTTATCGCTGCGCGGGCGCCGTTAGCGACAAGTACTGGCATACTTCTCGCGCGCCGTTATAAGGGCTGTCAAACACTCCGGATTTATTTTATCATGACGGTTACATTTTACAGGAAAGCCGGAAAATTTTATAGAAAAAGCTAATACTTTAAAATTTTGTAATTTTAAGAATCTCATCTCAGCATAATTTTAAATAAACTGAAAAAATCTAATTCCCACCCTAGGATTTTCGAGATTTATTTTCAATTATTTAAACTTCACTTTAAAATTCTTAAAAAGATTTGTATTTATGTAGAGTTGACAGCACATCAGACTTTTACACTAAAATCTCCCGTAATTACTCGTTAAAATATTGTTGGATGGTTTCAAGTGAGCAATGAACAAATTCTCATATTTCAGTAGTTTTTTTTTTCAGTGTTTTTCGATAACCAAAATCTCAAAAAATTGTCTCGAGACGTCACTGGCCATGTTAGAACAACTGCCGCGTAGTGATCGCCATTTTGCTTACAAGCGCTTTTTTCCGCCAAACGCCCTCAAAGTTTAAACACTTGTCTTTTTTTGTTCCCAGCCGAATGTCAATATTTGTTTGTCAAAGTTTGCTGATTTCTGTCCTATTTTTTGTGTGATTATTAAGTTTTTTTTTTATTCAGTCTTTTTAATCAATTTCAAGTTTTTTATCGTGTTTAAGTCTAACAATAATCTATACATACATATATACAACAAAATGGTAACAAATAACTACTAAACTAAACTATAACTAAATAAAAAAAGGGTAAAAATTAAAATTATGTATATACAAGCTTTATAAATAAAAAATTTCATCTAAATCGCTACCTTGGGGGAAGGTGCCCAAAAGGCTGGCCACATTGCCACGCTGGATGGCAAGGCTGATGCGTTGGCCAAGGTAAAGGCCAGCCTTTGTATCGTAAGATGTCTCAACTAAGCGCTGAGATATCTTACGAAACAGTTTCAACTCCAAACGGCTCAAATATGTAAGTCTCATTGAGATTTACATATTTGCGCCGCTTGAGGTCCTCTGCAGAAGCAGCAGCCGAACCCACCTTGTATTATATTATTTGTCTGTATATCAACATTGTTTGTTTCCCTAATATAAAAAAATATAAAAAAGTTCTATGATTTAACTAAAGTACACCTTATGTACACCGTTCTATGTGCATATAAGTTTAAAATAAATAAATAATAAAGTATTGTAGTGGGGTCCACCTACAAGATGGACCGACGACATCGTAAAGGTAGCTGGGAAGCGCTGGACGCAGGCCGCTACCAATCGATCAACATGGAAAGCATTGGGGGAGGCCTATGTTTACCAGTGGACGTCCTATGGCTGAAATGATGATGATGATGATGAACTAAAGTATTTAAATAAATATTTTATTAACTATTAAAAGCAATGCATATTCCCTTATTGAATAGGTTCAAATAATTGAAATGGTGCAACAGCAAACTTCCGCGGTATTGCAGCTGAGTCACAAGCGCCGATGGCAAGGAGTGATAATGAAACAATAAACTGATATCGATCGCGGATCGACAGCCCTAGAGAGTTATGCGCGCGCGCCGCGGATTGTTTACTACGAACGGTTGGCATCAATGGAGGTCGGAACTGGCCCGATCGTTCGTTCATACGCGAGCTTAAGTGGTGGAAAATCGATATTATTTTGTATGAGTGTTGCCTATCGTCACTGACACTTTTTTAAAGTCGCTTACTAAAAAAAACTCATTTATTTTTTTGCAATAAGTAAGGCTTTTAAAAGCGCTTTTACTGTCATACTTATGTTTTGTTAAGAAGTTCGTGTAAGGTATCCGTAGTATAGTTTAGCTTATACCGGGTGTTTCTGACAACTTCAAATTAACCTGCTGTTTGTAGCGTTGTTTTAATTAAGATAATACCAACAACACGAAATCTCAGAAACTACAAGTGCTAGGAGTCAGGAACGTAGGTGCTTACTAAGACGGGGTTTTGCAAAATTCAACTCCTAAGGGGATAAAACGGGATCCACGCCTACGAAGTCGCGGGCGGCCGCTCTAGTACTAAATATACACTCATAGCAAAGTAGGTTTGCGATAATCGCCATCGTTTCCACCTATTTAACATTGCAATAGGTAAGCAGTAGGGTAATTCAAGTGCAATCTGTCATTTCAATCTATTCTATTTGTCATTTAGCTTGTTTAATCTGTGCTCAATAAAGTGCACAATATTTAAGCAGGATATGGTTGCACGCGGATTTTTAGAGAGTTAAATCTTTTGGCCAATAGAAAACGTCATAATAGTTATTATATGAACTGGGATTGGTCAATGACTTTTGAAATTAAAATCCGATGGCCTGAAAAAATCGGTTTTCCAACAAACGTCAGTTACGCGCAAGGAGGTTTAGCTATTTATCCATCGAAGTTAATAAGGGAGAAGACATAAGACTATTTTTATTATTTGCCTGCCGCGACCCGGTTTTTACAAACAATGACGATGACGACCGATGAACCAGTAACGAGGAGCACACTTAGCAATGCTTCCAGGTTGCGCCTCGGTATCAATTAAGTAACATTTTTCGTTAAGTTTACTTTATGGTCAACTAAAGGACTTTTGCCGTCTCCATGGACAAACTCGAAGTATGATAACTACAGTCATTGTCAAAATTTTGCACTGCCATTGCCGCTGGATACCATATATCGCTACTATATTCATAGATAATAGACTTTCAGTTAATCGTCAAAATTGACATTGTTTTTTAAATAACAACAAATGGTATGAATTTTTAAATGTGATATTTTTATAAAGGTAAGTCCCCAAAACAACATTTGATAGCCTATTTTCTTTCGTTGGCATCTAAGTTCCTGTTTTCTACATATATGTTACTACTACCTATTTGATAAGTAACTAAAAACTTTGTCATTTTTTCCGTGTGAACAAAAGCCCTACAATAAATCACCTATTTTTACCTAGTAGGTATACCCTTCATATTTATGCTAGACGTGTTGCAAAGACAACAATAATTATTATTAGCATAGCATGCCATAGGTACTACTCGTACCTATGTATGTGTGGAATGGCTCACATACTACCCGTTCGCGCTAAGTTTGCCGCCCTTCTGACCGACCGCACCAACAAACCACACTACCAGTAGTGTCGTGGGGAATATTTTTTCCCTTCTACACTACCAAGCCAGTAGTGTCGTGGGTTATTTATAAAGACCATACATCTTCATTCCCATCGACACTACTCCATAACTAAACGCGCGTCCCCTCCCCCAACCGCGATTAAAGGCAATCGGTTAGTGATTAAACGCAATTAATGTGTCTTATTTTATGCAAATACACAATTCTTATCAATATTAATAAATAAAAAACATTCTAAATATAGTTTGTTATAGTTATAGACGATTCCCTTCGAGTGACGTCATATCGCCAGCGGCAAACTTAAAGCGAACGGATAGTACCTAATTAAGCTGTAAATACCTATACCCTTGAGCCATGTGCGTGTGGACTGAGTTACTTAGGGCTGTTATGGATATGTAGTTTCGGTTATGGATACGGTTACGGATATAGGAATAATATTATACCGGTTTCGGTTACGGATATTTTTTTCGGTTCATTCATGGCCGCACACTTTACATCGAATAAAAAGTAATAAATAATATAAATTTATACTAGATGGCATTATAAAGGTAAATCAGACTGTTTTGCCTTTACACATAATGCTATACAAAAACAATTAAAACTGCCTACATCCGAAACTTTTAAATCGGTTACGGTTTCGGATAACCGAAAGTTTCGGTTACGGATATCCCTGGACAGAGTGATCTTTTCAAAAAACTCATCCAACACAACCAAATTTTGAGAGGATTTAGGATATAACTGTGAAAACTTCATAGTAAGGTATTCAATTTGTGAAACCTAAACATCGAAAGCTATAACTAATTTAATAAATCTACTGTCTGGGCAGCGCAGTTCTTTCACAATTATTCAAGTTTTATTTATTCATTCATTCATTTAATTTAAAGCAAGAAGTTATGAAGAAACAAATTTTATGGCTTAACTGCTCTAACTTGCTCAAAACTAAACAAATGTACATTATAGAGCTGCTTCAATAAAACAAGGAGGTATGATTTTTTTAATATATTTTTTTTTTTGGCAGCCTTTACTAGGCAGATTCAGTGGAGAACCTTCTGTTCTCTATTAAACAAAATCTTTTAATTAATATTATACACACTGATTGCTTCCCTTTTTGCCAGTCTGGTGAATGCATGCGCATTAAGTAAATCAAATAAATTGTTAAAATGCTCCAGAAAAGTGGCTGTTGCAACAGATCCTGCAGGCAGCTCATCTAAAACAATATTACAAGTTTTAGTTAAGTAATCAGATATTTTGACAGCATTTCTTAAAATAAAGAAAAGGGAGAAGAAACTAAAAAGATAATAATTTGATAGATAAGTTATCCAAACAATATATTGGGCACTAGCGGCCGCCCGTGACTTTGTATGCGTGGACCCTGTTTTAACCCTATAGCCTATAATGTTATTCTGTGTTATAAAAAATAATACTGTAAGGTTTCATTAAAATCCGTTAAGTAGTTTTTGCGTGAAAGAGTAACAAACTCAAACATCCATACGGACATCCAGACATCCAAACTTTCGCATTTATAATATTAGTAGGATGTTATTATGACGTTTATACAATAATACTATAAAGTTTCAACAAAATCCCTTCAGTAGTTTTTGCGTGAAAGAGTAACATTCATAATACTCTTTTAATTTAATTTTAATTTGTACACCGCAAAGGTAAGACATGTTGATACCATTTTAAATGCTGACTTAACACCTTATGTAGGTACCTACACATGTTTGAACAAATAAATGTATCTATCTTTATACTCGCATAAACATACATTCAGACACACTTTCGCATTTAAATAATATTATGTAAGATATTAAACCTTGGATTCCAGAGAAATTATTGTATTTCCCCGCAAAGAGGTTTCCTGTTTCAATATATGACAAAGCTCCTGAAATTGGCCTTTGTTAAGCCTGTAACCACCTGTAACGTTGCCTGAACAGAAGCTCTGGCATGTCTTCAAAATTTTCTTCATATATTCTGGCTAATTCTCGCATTTTTCGCCTTCTCCGCAATTCTTCCCTGTGGGCAGCCCACAAGAAATGTAAAGTATTCATTTCGTTAGATTTTGTATCAAATAGTAGGATAGGGCTATTTGAAAAATAGCATCTGACAGTTTTGGTGGTAAAAAAAATATGATAGAAATAAAACCTTGACATTGGCAGCGGGGGCCACCGTCAATACCGGATCGCTGGTTCCGATTTTTGCCATGTTGGAAACTATATACCTAGTTGAACGACGGTAGCGCCCCCTTATCAATGAGTTTGGTGGGACAGTTCAGTTTAGGCATAGAGTTTAGGTCATCTTTAAGATGTTTTTATATGTCATTGGATTGGAGGGAGGAATGATTGATGAAAGTTTACATTAGAGCTATAAAATAATAATTTAGTTATGTAAAGACAGCCTAATATAAGTCCCTCTGTTAAAATTACATAATATATTTACTTTAATGAAGACATTTTTATATATAGGTATATTTAATAAATAACACTGTGATTAAATCTGGATTTATCTGTAATTTACTATAAAGTGAATTTTAAAAACAAACTAATACAAAAACCATAAAGAAAATCGTATCATTTTCGGCCCGACCGACTTTGTAGGCAGCGCCGTGGACTTTATTTAGGTGGGCTGCTAAGTGTGTTCCCCGATCAAAAAAAAATTCTAATAAGGATTTTCTCAAACGACAACACTTAAGTCATTTGTCAGTTTGTCGGTGATTAATTTGTCACAACTTTCAAAATATAAAAACGGCTATTCAAAGATTTTCGTGTTAATCTTTATCTATTGTGATAATAATGTTTTATCATCCTGTTGGAGATATTGTCTAGTATGATTGTGAGATACAGACTCAGTAGTGCTCTAGTAGGTATTTAAGTTTGGAGACAGTGACTTTTTATCTAGTGTTTTAGTTTAAGTCACGAGACATCATATTTAATAAAGAGAATAATGTGTTTCTAATTGTTTTGAGTATCATTTTCTTCATCTTATTGACGGGCTTAGTTACCTCTGAAAAGTTTTTGCATTAATTAAAAATAATGGTAGAACATAAAATCAATGACATAATATTATGTCATTGATTTTATGTCATGATAATAAGTTAGTACCAAAGTCACTCACTAGATGGCGTTAAGGAAAGGCCACATTTTTTTTTTAGGGAGTCGCCGTTCTTCTCGTCAGAGTAAATATATTCTTTGATTTTCGGTCTTATTTAAAACAATACACTAATTGTCAAAAATGACAAATAAAAAAACTGTACGAATTCGAGCTAATTATTTTCATTGTAAATGGTTAAATCTTTAAATGGTTTTCAGATTATGCACCAAATCAAATGAACACAGTAAATAATGACAATAACTTAATCTAGGTGGAGAGATGTGGGTGTGCGAGGGAAAGGGTCAATCTTAATGTTAGATTTTATCAAATACTCAATACTCAATACGTTTATTGCTTCCATAATAGTAATATAGGTGTTACAATGTGATAATACAGTTAAAAACTGTTGTAAAGCCTTTGAAAATGACGAAAAGAGATATTAGCCCAGACCAACATTTATCGTGCCTTTCTAAGCATTAAAAATCATTAAGCTACAAGCACATCAAACAAAGGGTTATAATACTTATACTAGCTTTCCGCCCGCGGCTTCGCCCGCGTGGAATTTTGTCTGTCACCGAAATACATTACCGTGCGCGTCCCTGTTTCAAAAACCGGGATAAAAACTATCTATGTCCTTTCCCGGGAGTTAAACGATCTCTATGCCAAATTTCATCAAAATCGGTTGAAAGCAAGACAGACAGAGTTCCTTTTGCATTTATAATATTGGTATGGGTAGTATAAATTTATAGCAGTAAAACTAAGACACAAATCATTTTAGGCACTCTTACACAATTACGACAGCTTCTAGCTGCAACTGCATACTGACAACTGTTTTCTACATACACACATACACGGTAGGGGAGACCGGGTACAATAGTACCACGGGTCAATAGTACCATCGGCGATATTTCTTCATACAAGCGACGTTAGGTTGTGTGCATAGCGTCAGAATATGCGTTTTTTGTGTTTCCATCCGCTCACCAGTCGGCGGCGCTTGCGCTGAGAAATGAAGGTGTACAGGAAGGATTTTTGTTTTTTGCCTAGCCGCGGTAAGTTTTTACGTCAAATATATGAGCCCATAAGTTGCCTAATATGCTATTAGTTACCAAGGTATTGTTGTCTATAGTTTATTCAGGCTCTAAACTTAGTATCGACAGCGAATTATTGGCATTCATTGTGAAAATGACTGAATTTCAGGTGAAGTTCTCTTGACTACCTACTTGGAACAATTGTACCAGTCTCCATGGGGTCAATTGTAGCGGTACAATCAACCCCGTGGTACAATTAACCCCCGGAACCTTATTTTATACTTACTACATAATATTTTAATTTAGTTTTAAAGTACCTATACTTATAATAAAATAAGTAAAACATTCACGTGGTTATTATTTTTACTATTATAGGCATACCTACCTACTGAAATAATAGTCTAGGCTCATTCATAGTTGCATACATTAAGCATTAATTAGATACATACTTAATAATGTGTTTTATTAAATAAGTAGATAGATGTCGATAAAAAGGTGATATAAGAACCTAAATGCCTACTTAAAATATTTTAATATAGGTTTCTAAAACCCTTCTGAATATGTACATTTTAGCTTAATTCAGTAAGTAACTAAGTATTTGAACGTTTTGTTTTAGATGCCTCGCTTTAGAGTCAAAAGTACGGATTGCGGATTAACGGATCTATTCCTTTATGAACAGGCTTATGAAAAAATCTTAAAAGGTCGAAGCAGTAGTAGGTAAAAATAATCAGGGTCAATTGTACCAGGGGTCAATAATTGTACCCTCATACAAAAATAGATTTTTCAGTTTTGATATTTCTATCATTGTTATTAAGCTTATTGTTGTTTCAGAAGCAACATCCGAGCCAAATAGATGGCATAATATGTAGAAACAGTTAGTTTTTTCGTTTTTATGGAAGGAAAGTTATTGTTTTGTTTTTAAACTTAAGTGTTGATTTTTCATACTTGTTCCTAAATATTTTCGATCTCTTGATTGTAGGATGATTGTAGGAGATGAAGAGTACAGAATACCAATAAAGGTGATGATTAGATAAACATAACTACTTTTATTGCCTCATATATTATTGGTACAATTGACCCGTTGTAGGGGTCAATTGTAACATGAGACATCGTACAGTTCAAATTCATTTTTCATTAAGTATTCGAAAGAATAGTTCAACTCTGCATGCTTAAATTTGTAGCTTAAGAGTCTAGCTTTTACAGCATCCTAACAGAATTAGTTATATTTCATTAGATTTCTCAATATTGAACAATTTCCAAAAAGTGGTACTATTGTCCCCGGTCTACCCTACTGCTCGAGCAGTTGTGACTACTTCGGCACGGTGAAATTTCAGTTGCCAGGTATATTTTATACTGACTGCTCGAGCAAATATTACAAAGTAGCAGTGGTTCCTCTTCCTCAAAATCAATGTTGCTACTGATTTGAATGAAAATGAAATTGTGACCTGTTGAGCAGTTTCACTACCAACTACTCCAGCAGTTATCAATGGTAGATTCAAGCTGTTGACTGGCTGCAAAAGCGGTCCGTGCCTTTATGTTGACCACTGGCTAATTGCTCGAACTGTCCGTGTATGGCGGGCCCAAACAGACTAATTTTTGCGCATGATAATTTATTATATGAAAGTACTGTAGCTCTACCATAAGTTTAACCTTACCAAGTGCGTACAAAATGTATGGCAGATTGCACAGCGCCCCTAGCGGTGAACGGCAGAAGTTTGTGTAAGTTACAGTTAGTAGCAGCTAGTGGTAAAGTTTTTTTGCAGTTTTACAAAACACTCCATCCACTATGTCATCCACTCCATCCAGTAGGTACCTATCCATATTTCTGCTTACAAATCCAGACATAAGTGTAATAAGTTATATTATGGTAAATTTATGCTCAAATTTAAGCAAAAAGCATTCTGTGTTTATAAAATATGTTTATTTGCACCTAGTTTATCAATCACCATGTTATTTCCATGCTTTCTATCCAGTCGACTGCTCTAACGACAAGGGTGGGCAGTCGTTGAGATGACAGCGCGAAAATCGTCGGCATCCACTAATTATGACCCTTATGTACCACTATATTGACAAAGTTCTCCGTCTTCGTACGCGATATTGGAAATTTGGCATCTACCATCGGCTGATCTGACATTAGGCGTAGTCTGGCTTTGATATTCAATTTTCAACTGTATTACCTTGACAATCAGTTCAAAATTGATTACTAGAAAATTATTTGACAGACGATTTCTACTCTCAATAAATGCATTTGAATTAGCCCACAGATCAAAATTGAATTTAGTTTCGTAAATAATCATATTTCGCAGTAGCAAAATAGCACAATGTTTTCAATTCAACTTTAATATTATGTACTTTACCTTCGCTTTGCAAAGTTGAATAGCTAGATAACTTTTAGCAATACCAAAGCACATATTTTAATAGGTAATGCATAAAATATGAGACGCTTCATTTCATAATTTCTTTATCAATTAAAAAACATTTTTCTTTCAACCTTCTTCATAAGGTTTCATTTGAGTAATTTCATCGGAAAAGGGGAAAAGATATTTATTTCAGGATAGAACTTCTACTCTTTAACAAAAAAAAAACGTTTCATTTTATAATTTACTAGCGGCCGCCCGCGACTTCGTACGTGTGGATCCCGTTTTACCCACTTTGGGGTGGAGTTTCGTAAAATCCTTTCTTAGCGGATGCCTACGTCATAACATCTACCTGCATGCCAAATTTCAGCCCGATCCGTCCAGTGGTTTGGGCTGTGCGTTGATAGATCACTATGTCAGTCAGTCAGTTAGTCAGTCAGTCACCTTTGAGTTATTTATATTTAGATTTGAAACTGTTTAAAGAAGTTAATGTTTTTCATTTTAATACAATTTTCAGAACACTACATAAATGTGTAAAACAACTGTAAAACAGTTTAAATGTAGTTGCGCAACTCGTGCAGAATCGCTCGGAAGTCATTAATAGTTTTTCACCAAACATAAAAACCTAAGCAAGTAACAATTAATGCTCTAAAATTGTAACGTTAATTAATTTCTACATTTTTCAGAGATCGAACGGGTTTTTTTTATTTTAATATACCTACTTTTTAAAACACTTTTAACTAAATAAGTACTTACCTTATTTGAAGTTTTTTTTTCTAACAGTGTCCGCATCACTCGATTAATTTTGAATGAAAATTATAAAAAAAAACGTAGGTTAATGATATCTGCCCACGTATTTTAAAACGGCCCGGAATATTTTGCAATATTAATGTCTGCGAGAATATCTGAAGAAAATTATTAAATTAAAACCTTCTACCTTTTTTACTGGAATATTATTTCTTTTCACAAAAAAGCCTAAATTCGATGTTTCTTAGACTCGTTCGCTGCTCTAAGAAAAATGCTTTGGAAATAAAAATTCTGTAAGAGCGCACCTGAATGATATCTTCCGGCTTGCCGAAACTGGTGGTGCTGTTCATGGTATAACTGGTCTGTGTCTGCCGGACGGGACTATTTGTAGTGGCGTCTTAATACTTCTTCGTGTAGGGCTTCCAATCGTTTGGGGTCCTTAGGACAAGACTTCGACCTATTAAAATGATAATGACGTCAAGTATATTTGAGAAAATACAAATAATGGCCCTTTCCTTCATCATCATCATCGTCATTTCAGCCACAGGACGTCCTGACTGCTGAACATAGGCCTCCCCCAATGACTTCCACATCGCACGGTTGGTAGCGGCTATCCTAATGTAAAAGTTAAGTATCCAGCTAGAAATTGCAAGCAACACCCTTGCCTCTTTATCACGTATTACTTAATTTACTTCTTTAGTTCAATTTTGTTCATTCAATTTCGTCAGTTCAGAAGCCATCTAGAGACTTTTAGAGTAGTCTATGTCCACAGCTGGACATAGACGTTTCAAAACAGCACACCTAGGTCGTTTGTCTAGTAATTTCGATCTAGAATCTGGGTCATCGGTCCACCGAGTGGGAGGCCTGTAGCTACGCTTACAGGACCCAAATGCTGTTTAATTTAGTTTTTGTTCCACTTTTATTGACAGAATTCGAACAAAGAAGAACGGTCACGCCCCATACAAAAAAAACCCAGACCCGACAGAAACGAGACATACGTCAGTTTTTTTGTCATGTCTTAATTAGTTAAATTATATATTTTTTATATTCGAAATCTATGTATAACACCAAAATATTACCCTTTGTTTTTGTTCAGGTGTTATACAAAAACTAATACAAAATGCCTATTTATCACCAAAATTGGTAAATGTATGTACCTAAATGTCTATTACAGCTGCTATGGAATGTATCTAGGTGACCTGGAGATGCAGCCGGATTATACAGGGTGGTTATACATATGGAACGATAAGTGATCTCACTTGATTATTTCTAAACTATACAAGATATCGAAAAACGAGTTACTGATTCTGAAAGTGCTTCACGAGCTCTTTCAAATGGTACCAATAATAGGTTACAGATTATGGAAGCTGGTAACATTGAATTTTTGGATTTTGTAACTTCATCGTTTCCACCCTGTATAATCCGGATGTATCTCCAGGTCACCTAGATACATTCCATAGCAGCAGTAATAGACATTTAGGTACATACATTTACCAATTTTGGTGATAAAAAGGCATTTTGTATTAGTTTTTGTATAACGCCTGAACAAAAACAAAGGGTAATATGTTGGTGTTATATATAAATTTCGAATATAAAAAATATATAATTTAACTAATTAAGACATGACAAAAAAACTGAGGTATGTCTCGTTTCTGTCGGGCCTGGGTCACAGATGACCGTTCTTCTTACAGGTAATTCGCATTACATTTTTTTACCTTTGAAAATTATCACGTCTCTCGTAGATCTAATAAAATAATAGAAAGAAAGAGTATTTTATAATGTGTTTCTCTACAAAGTAGATAAATATATTTGAAAAATACTTCAACTTTTAGATAAACGCGGCAATGACCGAAATTACGTCATCATCATTTGACCATTCATCATCTATGGAAAGTATTCACAGTTATCTTCCAAATAAGTCGTCGCCAACGCGTTTAAGTGTATTTAAATCGTTTCATTCTTAACACGTGAGAAGCGGTTTCTTAAGTGGTCCCGGTAATACTCATTGCGAACCCTAAACAGTCCGGTCAAGGGCGAGTCGGACTCGCACACGTAGAGTTCCGTACCTTGTAACATGATTTCCTATTGCCATTATCAAATTCGGACAAAAACGCTACTATTTTCGGCACTCCAGCCAATTTCTTTATTTTTCTTCTTTAGCATTAATAAGTCTCCACTGCAGTACACAACTCTCTGATTCAAATTCTGATCAAAGGCTAAGATAAGTTAGTCTAGAACACAGATCACAAAAACTAAAGGGAGATGTGAAAAGGGGGCGGGGCCGGTGTCGCAGCAATATGCCCAAAAACAGAACACACTGCTCGTGACAGCAATGTGCCATGCAGTTGACGTTATTATGTGTAAACAGTTTACATTATTCGAACTGATGTTCACACATTTGTTCCTTAGTTGCTTTTTACAATACGCACGTCCCGTGACTTTTTACTTGGTACCTGTTACTTAATTAACGCCCGTATTCACAAACATTATTATGAGGTTCCACAGTGCGCGTGGACGCACAGCGTCACACACGACCAATCACAAAGCTCTATTCAACGCTGTGCGTTCGATCTGCTGATTAAGCAAGCCTCGTTTGTGAAATACTTGCAGATATCGTCGTAGGACTGTCCAGCTTAAACTGTGAGGCCTAGGAACCCTACAAAAAGACAACTGGTAGTTTCACATGCAATGTCTTTAATGTAGCATTTAATTTTCTATTTTGCAGGACGGTATTACGGAATACGCCGTAAATAAACCAGTGGTGCAGCCCACACTTGTAATGTGGGAATAGGCGATTATTAAAAAACGGTAATAGGACAAGACTAGATTTTTCCGCGACTTTGCCTGGACATTTTTTCCCTATGTTTTTATCATACAATTATTATTTAGGAACCTCAAAAATCTGCGTTGAAACATCTTGAACGTGATGGTGTATACACAATTTTAAAAAGTTACCATCATCACTGAAAAAAATGTTTCGTTACTGTTTACACAAATGAGTGACTAGCGAACTGAGTGTTAACCTATAACCAAACCAGATTTAGCTCACTACAAAATAGTTTGTTTAATTTACACAAAATACCTGTTAATAGTAACCTAAAGTTCGCTAGTCACTCAGTTGTGAAAGCAGTAACCAAACTATTTTTTTCAGTGGCTGGTCAGGTCAGATCAGTACCATCTTGACAGCATAGCTGCCAAGACACTGATTTTAGTGGGTTCCTTGTAAAGATACTTTGGAACACTAAAATAGCTAATACTACAAAAAGGTTATAATGTAGTTAGAGCCTCATTATCTTTTTTTTCTATAATTGCGCTTTTTGTCAAACAACTGGCAAGTCATATGATAAAAAATCTAAATCATCTTTATTCGCATAGACTAATTAAATTAGTCATCATCATTTCAGCCATAGGACGTCCACTACTGAACATAGGCCTCCCCCAATGACTTCCACATCGCACCTCAAGCTCACCATAGGCTTCATAAAGAAGCTTAAAGTTGCACTGCGTGCTATGGAAAGGGCTATGCTCGGTGTTTTTTTACGAGACCAAATCAGAAATTAGTACTTACAAATTATCAAATGCTCTTAAGGAGCCTATACATGTCTCATTCTTTTTTTACCCTACCAACGCTTTGAGACAAACATTTGGCAAGTTCTGAAAAGAAGCGCCTCAACAAACTCAGTCACCACTGTCTTCCGTTTTAATAAAAGGCAAACAAACTCAGTCACCGCCGTCTGTCATCATTGTTATAATACATCATTAATTTTCAACTTATTATGTACGTATTAAAGTGATTCCAAACCGGATACTTACTGAATTGGCAATAACACTTAATGAAAACAAAAGCTCACTCGATTGTGCCTTATAATTGAAATCACTTTCAGTGTGGCAAATCTATTAGTGGCATAAAGCGAGGATGAACAAAGACGTGGCACTTTCATCGGCTTTTGTGAGATAACTCTCCCTTTCTAAGGATGTGCGCTGGCGCAGGGTCAACGCCCGCGGCTGTTGAGGGTTATCCAATTTCGCGGATGACTATTCTGTTCGTATACAATGTCATCGCGATCTTTAAAGTGCCGTCATATTTCTAAAACTTACTTACATTGCGTCGTTTGTACCGTTTAAACGAGTTTTACAAAAACTGGACTATAAAACTTAGAATGATCAAACTGTAGAAGATGATAACCACGATAAAGCTTTTGCCTTCATCTTCGCACCTGATGGAAAGTGATGATCAGGCCGAAGGTGGAAGCGAGCTTCACCCGGAATCCTCAACCTCAAAGGAACTAGCTAGTTGCCTCTAACTGCCGGAACACAACAATGCTGCTAACATTGTTGTTATAGCGAGAGACTAACAAGACGGTGGTAGCTAGCCGGGCGGACTTAGAACGACTACCACCACTTCAAACAGCAAAATCTGTATATTCTTCAAAAATATTATAGTAAAATGTTTTCTGTTTATCCCTTGATGTATACTTTTTGAAGAAAACATTGATAAAACGCTTACAAAGCTATTATATCAATGGGAGAATCCATAAAACGTAACGTACAGACGAAGTCGCATCAAGGCAAAATATGGTATCTTATTCAAATGAAATAGGATATATTTTCAAAAAAAATATTTATCGTCAAGATGCGGTATTGCCTGTACAGTACAATTTGTCAGTCAGACTGATTGACAGCCAAGTGCAGCTACTCGTAATATTTAGCGTTACCTAACATGGGACGCTGGGGGTGTAATTACATACAACGGTAAATTCTGAAGCTTTCAAAATGAAGTGTTATTGACGATAAATGTTGTTGTTGCTTTGTTATTGTTACGTAAAAAAACAAACAATGAATTGCACTGGACGTAACATAAACCCTTTAGCCTACTTAACCATTACATTAAATACATAATGTTTTGCAATGAGAGTATATTCCTTCTTTGGTTTATCAATAAGTAACTTTACTGGTAAAATACGAGTAGGCATGCAAGTCAACAAATCAAAAATCTTTTTTGTTGTTATTATCCAAAAACTTCTCAAATAATTAAAATATTTCACGACAATGACACCTAGGTACGAGTATATTTTAAACTTCACCAAACAGCAAGACCAGTAACAGTGTAATAGGTATTGAAAAATATTAATACTTTCATTCTGATGAAATTCATATGCATTCCAACGTAATCGTAACGACTAGTGCTCTTGTAAACTCTTGCAGCGGAAATAAGTTGATTGGTTTACTTGTAAGGTAAATATTGCATTCAGATGACAATACTATTAACTTTAACATCAATAACAGCTCCTGAACAATCCCGCGATAAAACAATAGTTTTCTATTGAAAAATATCCATATTGCCACGTATCATTTCATTTGTACCTTTGCCTCCAGATGGCAATACCTGTGACATAAATATCAATAACAGGTCCTCGATGGAGTAAAACAATAGTTTTCTATTGAAAAATATCCATATTGCCACATATCATTTCCTTTATGCAGTATCATTCAAAGGATGTGTTCAGATGTTTATCGTCCAGCGCATCCCTGCTGCCTTTATGATGTCATCGGTCCACCTTGTTGGACGTCCCACGCTGCGTTTTATCTGCGGTATTCTACCATACCTAGTGTATTTTAAGTATAGAGTCAACAAAAACACTGTTTGCTTCTAATTTAATTCAGTAGCATAACAGTCACGTCCCTCGCTCCGCTCAAACGCTTGCGAACACTTTCCGTCTTGCGCTTTCGGGGCGTGCCGTGGTCACGGACGTTGGCTCTCTGATTTAGGCTTGGAATTACAAAAAAATGTAGATTTTGGTTTCCTTCTTGAACTTGTTCAAACAACGATTTGTTGTGAGAAGTCGCGATGCGTATGCGTCGTCGTTATGTTTGCGGAATAAACCTCGTAAATGTAAAGAAAACATTATTTATTTTTGGTTTATTGCTAAAGAAGTAATCACAAAATAAATGAACTTAATAATGTAATTTTTTAACTTTACTTAAATTAATATTCGGATGCGTAAAGCTCACATGAGTCGACCATTAATTACTCTTAAAAGTTACAAATTACAACTTTATTTCGTATCACCCCAAAAGCTTACTATAGCTTTATCAGCTGTACTAAACGTAGATCCTCATTTGATCTTCTTCATCCATTATTCCTATGACCTTCATACTTCTTCCCATGAGTGCCTCAACCCTTCTGCTTAAGTGTAGCCTGTCACCCTCCTCATGCCAGCATCTTAGGACTCATCCCTACGGTAATCCAGTTTTGTAGAATACAGTGATGCTGGATCCCGTAAAACGCACTGTCATGTGCACAAACATATGTGATTGAGATTCGAATCAAATTAATTAAAAAATCGAATGAATCGGTTTTTGCAAATGCAAACGGGATGAACGTGTGAACGTTAATCTAAATTTATGTATAAAAGCAGAAACTGACTGACTCACTGACATATCAACGCACAGGCTAAACGGCTAAACGTAGGCACTTGAAATTTGGAAGGGACGTAGCTTAGGTACCGTAGAGGTGCACTAAGAAAGAAACTCCCGAAATTCCCACGGGAACGGGAATTAGCGGGAAAATCCTTTTGTATGAAAAATCTAAACCGCTTAAGTTAGACGCTTGAAATTTGGCATGCAGGTACCTTAGTAAACTTAAAGCTTAGTTACAACAGGATATTGCAAAATTCCCACGGGAACGGGAGTTAGCGGGAAAAAACATTTGTATGAAAAAATCTAAACCGCGTAAGATAGATGAAGGGGGTAAAACGGGATCCACGCGAACGAAGTCGGCGGTACCTACTGCTAAACGAGATGCTGAAAAAAACAGTTCCTGCAAAAAACGGAATGTCTCTGTATGAATAAGCCCTTATAGAGTAAATAAACGACAGCAATTAACAGCCATTTAATGTAATTACTCAACACAAAAGCTGCCAATAATCGCTTTATAAGGAAAACACGCTGTCATTCTCTTTGACATGGCCCACATCCCACGCCCACAGGGTGGGCCGACGTAGCATGTTTAGCAGCAAATCTACGAATGTAAAATGCAAAGCCCTACAATTTCCTTAACAACCGGCCATAACTGCATGCAATTTTGATGACGACAATTATCAAAGTAGCACGTAGTTGAGTGAAAGCAATTCTTGATATTTCCTTCGCCTTTGTCAATTCAAGCGGAATTAAAGCACATAATTGATACCAGTACTACGTTAAAGCACGGTTATTAGAAAATATTTTAGTTCCTCTCCTTTTTTGGTTTTTGGAAGCCAATGAACGAAAAATTTAGAAAAGCTCTCATAAAAATAAGCTCTCATTCAATTTTAACAGGAAAAACTGAAACGAAATATTTAATTAAGGTGTTTTCAAAACATGATATTTCTCTTTGAAAAATCCAGTCGACTTACATAGAAATAAAACCTGCAGTTCCTCTCTCGCAGTGACAAAGCGCATCTAACAAAATTCCAGGAATTATTAATCTTACTGCCTCGTTTTGTTCTCGCGTTGCAATCCGTTCGCATTACACTAAGGCTGGGTTGCACCATCTTACTTTAACTTTGACAAACGTCAAAAATCTGTCAAACTCCATACAAAATACACTGGTTATCGTTATAGTTACGGGGAAAGTTAGGTGGTGCAACTCAGCCTTAAAAAGGAACACGGGTGGTCCGATGTTCGAGATCCAATTATTAAATGCAATGATTTGAGCCAAATAATACAAGTTATTTGCTCGGCATATTAATTATTACGTAATAGTACCTACACCTGATTTGGTTAAAGCATTCATACCATTATAATAGCTCTTTAACAGTGAGTTTCATGAAAACTCATTTTACAGGAAATTTTTGTACTTTATTTAAACGGTAAATCAAAACATTAATACAGGATAATTATTAAAAAAAAATAAGACCGTTATAACTTATACAGAACCTATTTGTAAAATGATTTACAGCGAAATTTTTTTCTACAAAACTGCTTTAGCAATGAGGTTTTGATAATTAGTTTTTGCAAAACAAGAGAAATAAGCAAACACGCTAACCTAACACCCATTTCATAAATTTAGGCTGAGTTGCAGTATCTTAGATTCTTCTTATCTACTCGTATATTCTAAATCTTAGGTTTTAAACTTTAGTGTTCCATTTCATCTAAAATAGAGAAACACGGGTCTGAACGCGCCATGTTTTATATGAGTTACATCATGTACTTAAAGTACTTACGGCTTGACGTCGCATTGACGTTGAATGTCGTGTTGAGAAGACCCGTGTTTCTCTACTTTTTTAATTGTCAAAAATCTGTTTAGCTCCATACAAAAACACCGGTTATTGTTTATATGTAGTTACGTATAAAGTAAGCTGGTGCAACTCCTCCGCCTAAAGGTACTCGCACTTAACCAAGTTCTTGAAAACCTTTGCGCTGGTAAAAATGTTGACTACCTTCGCGTAATGTTGCGCTTAGACCACTGTCAGACGCAGTGGCTCGAGTGCCGTGCTCACTGGGTTACAGGTTCATATCCCACGAATGTGTAAGAACTACCCCTGCCACTAAGTAAACCTAACAGATTTATAACTTTTTTTGTTATTTGTTCACCCGTGCTTTGACACAATTTTATTCTAAACTGTCTAGTAGCATACAATTCTTTGCATAAATTACAATCATTATATTTATTTTGAGTTTATCTGTTAATCTAATGACCAAGCACTACATTGAGGCTCGATAATTATTTAGATAGAGCAACAAATTACTTTGTATCCGTCAATCAATTTTAAACCACACAGGCGGGCATTAATTACTGTAGAATAATAACGCAGTAGACAGTTAATCATTCGTATGGCATGCGTCGTTTAATCGCAAACGTATAATTTCGAATCGACAGTGGAACACACCGAAGGGATTAGAAGAACTAGCAAATCTGCGGGTAGGGCGATGTCCCGTTCAGCACGTGGTCTGCCCACGACTTGTAGGGTTGCCAGTCTGGAAGAATATACAGGATGGAATTTTGTAATCCCACCTGGAGGAAAAGTACACTTAATACTGTAGATATAAAATTTTGCACAAAGAAAACATTTTTTTATTTTTGAAAAGAAATAGAACTACATTCAGAGATTTCCAAAAATGTTCTTGCCCCTCCCAGGAATCGACCCAACTAAAATCTGTTAAAATTTACACCCTTAATTTTTATTGCATCGACCGTCAGGATTAAAGTATAAGAATAAAATCTCTCTAATCATTTTATAAATCAAATGAAAAGAAAACGATGAAATCTTAAATTATGTTATTTATTTCCAAAAAATGGTGTGATATTAAGGTAGTAAATTTTCGAAAATCCTTTGAATGCAGCTCTCTTTCTTTTAAAAAATAAAGGATTGTTTCCTTTGAGAATAATTTTGTACTTGAAAATTTTTTTGGGAATAATGTATTTTTTTCATCCAAGCTGGAGCAGCTGGTTTTGTAATTTTGATAACAATTTAGAGAAGCATTATTCAGGGTTACATAACAAAAAAAATTTTTGGAAAAAGTGAATAGGTATTTGTAGCAAAAGGAGTAAAAAGACCGTCACCGGGAGTAGATTTTTTATATTTTTTTTAAATGCCTATTATTTTGAAAATATGTTACATAGATTTTTTTTTATATTTTTCTGATAACCAGCATAACTTGCCTCAACACCCAGTTCCGGCTTGACGTTGCATTACGGGACACCCTGTATAGTCAATCAACTAACTCAACAAACAAGTGACTTCTAATTTGAAAAAGATTAGAAAAGAATTCTATCGCAGTTGACAGTTCCTTTAATTATTTCAATAGATTGGTGGTGTCCAACAATCAAACTGAATTTAGGGAATAAACGTTAAACGCTATAGAGCTTCATAACACCAAATCATCAATGACCCAACGTCTATTGCCCGTTTTCACCATCAATCCCTAATTTTAAAGTGACCCCTATGAAAACAAAATGCCTGTTATGTATCACCATAGGGGTCACTCACTCACATCAAAATTAGGGATTGATGGTGAAAACGGGCGTAAGTCACCGAGATCAATAAATATGTCACGTCCACCTGTCGTTGTGGCAGCCCTAGCTAACGGTGTCGCCAGTGATGTGCGCTCGATAACTGTCGATAATTGAATGCAAATTCGTCTGTCACGGTCACCGCGCTAACGGCACCGCACTACGCATCTCGCTTGTCGATGGACGAAGCGCCAGCAGACTGATTTAATAAAATTGTGACACATTTCGATTGATAGATAGATAGATAAACATAAAGTACACCACACAAAACAAAAGAAAGAAATACACAAAGTAGACGGCACCATTGGCCGGCAATACACGGACAGCTCGAGCAGTCAGTCAGTGATCAACATACACGGACCGCTCTTGCAGTCAAGAGTCAACAGCTTGAAGCTGCCAGTGATAACTGCTCAACAAATCACAAGCGCGCGCGCCGTGGAATGAAGAAAGTGGGCGGAGGTAACTGCGCGAGAGCTGTCGACAGCTCGAGCAGTCAGTGTATGGCTGGCGACTGCTTGACCGCACGATGAAAATTCACTTGTTGTCGACCGCCCGAATCAGTTACAACTGCTCGAGCGGTTCGTGTATGTGCGTCCATAGAACTCTGCAGTTCACTGTGCAGTCGCAACTTGAAGCTGTCGACCCTGACTGCTTCAAGCGGTCCGTGTATTGCCGGCCTAAATCGCTATAAAGCGATTTCTTCCCGACAACCAAAGGAAACGCCAATAACCAAGTTATTAGATACAATGCTGCAGTTGTTGTAAAATACTTGTAAGTTATCAAACCAATAGCCAAGCTATCAAAACTCCTGCCCCGAACTCTGAAAGAAACCAAACTACTTAACTGGATAACAAAAATGATTCTAAAGGTGAGTCTATGCTAGAGCCAAGCACCACGAACGCTCTACTATGTCCGAGGAGAGTGACGCCCGTATTCACAAACTATGCTTACTTAAGTGAAGCATCAAATCGAACTCACAGCGTTGAATAGAGCTCTGTGATTGGTTCGTGTGTCACCCTGTGGGTCCACGCGCACTGTGAGACCTCATAGTAATGTTTGTGAATACGGTCGTGATTGTTGTACTAGGCTAGTTTTCGTCGTATGTCCACATTTGACACCTTGAGTAGGGCGGCTTGCGCTCAGCTCGTGCTTTATAATCTTTTCGAACAGAAATCCACGAACTACTGGACTTGATGTTCCACTTTACCCACTTTATACTCCACTTTCTTGTACGTTTATTACTTTTCCTATGAATTTCCTGCATCACATATGTATATGGACAAAGGAAATGAATTTAATATAATGCCCTGAAAGCAATATTTTCCATTAAACGACTTATATTACAGATTCTGTTTAAAGCGCATTACAAATACTGCTATCTGCTTTATGAACGATTCCCTGAATTTAAGCATCATAACAAAATCATTCCTTGAATTCCAACTTGTTGTGCTCGTAATTGCGAATTTTCCTTTGCTAAGCAGCTTAGTAGAATCTGATAAGGCGTAATAACAAAATCGACGTTATTTTCAGATAAAATCGGCTAAGTGCCCACCCTCTTTTAAGCTTGAGGCAGTAACGCGATCTTTTCTAATTGCTACTTAGGACGGATTAAAATGTATATTGAGACGGGCTGTTAACCTGATCTACCTTAACAAGCCTACACACAAAATAAAAGACACAACCTTTTATAAACATAAAGCTTAATCCATAGATTGGGTAGTACGTAGGTAGGTGCCTAATAATAAACGACTTTGTCTTAATTCGAAAGGCACAAATAGGAATCACTTTGCATTAAGTATTGCTTCTGATAGTGTACATTATGGTTGAAAAATTGATGAAAAAATGTGCATAGAACATGTCGAAAATTCGACGTCTTATTCGGTCCGGCCAATAGATGAAGAAGATCTATAAATGATGGGTTATTGTTACGAGTGCATTGTTTTAAAGCTCTTTGTTACATTTGAAAAGGCTGATCACAATACGCTAGTAATCCTTTTTCCATTTGTAAATATGAGTAGTGACTCATACTCGTATGTACAAATGGAAAAAGTAATTACAAAACATTACTAGTGAGTAATGTTTTGTATAAAGATTACTATGTAGTTATTTTTGATAATGTTAGGCCCTCCAGCTAAATACCTAAGTATATGCTTTAGTTAGGAGTCCACCACCACAAAAGTCTATGGATCGAACTATTGAGCCTTGATTACGTAATCCAATGCCGACACCATCAAACGATGGTCACCAAAATTCGGTTTGATTTCGTAAATGCGAACATCAAGCCTCCGCAACCCGTTTGACCAGTGTGGGAAGTGTGAGAGTGTTGGCCAAATTCTCTATTTGCCTCAGTCTCCTGCAGTGGATTTGTCCTGATGAACGATTTTCTAAGCCACATTTTTGTTGCAGTCCTAAACGTGGCAGCCGGCAAGGCGCCCATGCAGGCGTCCACGGAAGACGGCGGGGTGCCCCAGAAGGCGCTGGATGGAAGCTCAGCCTCCACCTTCAGCCCTGAGACCTGCACCTTAACCAAGGCTGAGCGCGTGCCCTGGTGGTACGTGAACCTGCTGGAGCCTTATATGGTGCAGCTGGTCAGGCTGGACTTCGGGAAACCATGCTGCGGTAAGTCTTTGTCATTATCCTCAACTTTACCTTCACTGGTTGACCTAGACCCAAAGGACTTCTCTATGAAAGCTGGCATATCCACAAGCCGCCATTTTGTCGTTTTCTTTAAAGTTTCCACGCACGACAAAGGTGCTTGAGTTTCTTCCGCCATTTCTTCTCAGCATCAGCCTGTATGTTGACCCGAAGTGGTGGTAGGGCAAACTATATTTTTGGTCCTGAAAAGGGCTTAAGTACTGACTAAATGATTTGATTTAACGATGAAAATACGATGAGTATAATATGGATAGAAGGTTAAGACTGAAAAGCTTGATCGCTTATTGGTCACAGTGCGAAATAAATTAAAGAGGTTATGTTTAACTAGAGAATATATTGGAAATCTATCGCATAACAGTGAAGTAATCGGCAATGGCAATTAAAAAACAGAAAAAATGCATGTGGACGGAGAAATAAGTAAAAAAATAAGGTTTTAGAAAATGTAGGTTATGAAAATTTACTGAAACAGATATTGTCTCTGCCATCATTACTTTAGAAATTTTGTAATCAAAAATACTTGAAATTTTTGTCACATTTTATGACCATTTAAGTTCGGTGTCAATGTAAAATAGTCATATGAGTTTACCATAGTCCATCAGCGGACTATTCAAACTCTGCTAGCACTCAACACGTTTCATTAAGAACGAATTTACGTGAAACATTATTCAGGCAAGTCTGTGAATTCCAGTAAAACGCTTCCTTCGAGGGAAATGCAATTCAGCAGTAATATACGAGTATTACATTAAGGGAACCCACGGCTTACAGAATACCTGGAATGTCTATCAAATAGGTACGTTATTCACAAGAGCAATTTACCCGAATCTGACCACTTCGACATACATATATGTAATAGCAGGCCTGTTCATCTCCGCGAGTTTACATCGAAAACAAAACACGCACGATGGCTCACCTACAGGATACTATTCGACAAGGCCTCACATACGAGCGAACATTGACTCACGCACACGTATTCTTGTGTATGATGGAAGAAAATAAAGAAAATGGTGTACTAAATACTGCCTAAATAATAATAAAAACACAGAATGTACTTTTTTAAGTTGCCTCAAGACACTGAGAGGTAAATAAGTAGTTAATATTATTCATGATAATTCATGCTAAATCATGTATTTCCTCCGCCATTTTCCGCAGTTTGGCACCTCACGTCACATCATTTTACCGAAGTCAGCCCTATAGCTTCGGCGCAGTGCCGATCACTGACGTTTGTCAACAAAATGGTGCTTGACTCTTGAGACAGGCTAAATTACACCATATTGTTAATGACATTGAGCATACATTTTTTTAAATACCTTCCCGAAGTAAAACTTCTGTACGTAGTACTTATTATTATTCTGTGGTAATAGGTGCAACAAACTTTTGTATAAGGCTGTCCCAAAATTAGCGCGGCACACTGATATCAGAGGTAGATGAGCCTAAGATGCATCATTGTTTGATCTATTCACTTTTTAACATTACTAATATCAGTCATATTCAAAACTCATCAAACTGTTCTATGGACATTAATAACTCAAATTGGTACCTCAAAACTTATGAAACTTTTCTATGGCCATACTAGACTTATTCGATGCGTCTTAGACCCATCTACCTCCAGTGTCAGTGTATTAATTTTGTGACACCCTGTATACCCTGTGTCCCCTGTGGGGTTAGTCTCAACGGCCCCGGTGGATCTGCCCCGTCAACGGGGTGGATGGGAAAAAGTGTTTCAACGACCCCGGTAGTCATAGTCTTAGCGTTCAACGGGGTGGATGGAACACATCAAGTGTCAACCACCCCGGTATATCGTTTAACGGGGCGGATGGACCAAATCAAGTTTCAACCACCCCGGTATTTCACTAAACGTGACGGATAACACAGATCTAAAAGGTTCCACCTCGGTATTGCATACCGAAAATAAAACCTGTTAATTAAATAAAAAATAATAATCAATTTTATTGAACAGTCACTGTTTAAAAAATCTTCAGCATAAAAGTAAGTTTCATTGTCACAAAATATTATGGTAATAAACCTATAGATTACTTTTATAATCACAAATGCGCAATTGCATTAATCAGTCAATATTAATAACACTCTAATAGTCTAATGTGATAAAAAGTAACTCTAAAACTCCTCACTAACAAATAATAACAAGGAAATCTAAAATTGTTACATAACATAATTATTATTTAAGAATCACAGATACGTAGTTACATTAATCAGGTGTTGATTAACAATAGTACTTAAACTACTAATTAAATAAATCATTAATAACGAAAAAAAGTATTCTAAAATTGACATAAAAATATCATGGTAACAAATTATGATTATTAGTTTTAGAATCACAGATGCGCGTAGTTACTATAGGTTTATGACCATAATATTTTGTGACAATTAAACTTACTTTTATGCTGAAGATTTTTTAAACAGTGACTGTTAAATAAAATTGATTATTATTTACATATTATTTTTTTATTTAATTAACAGGTTTTATTTTGTAAAAGATTCCACCTCGGTATGCAATACCGAGGTGGAATCTTTTAGATCTGTTTCATCCGTCACGTTTAGTGAAATACCGGGGTGGTTGAAACTTGATTTGATCCATCCGCCCCGTTAAACGATATACCGGGGTGGTTGACACTTGATGTGTTCCATCCACCCCGTTGAACGCTAAGACTATGACTACCGGGGTCGTTGAAACACTTTTTCCCATCCACCCCGTTGACGGGGCTGATCCACCGGGGCCGTTGGGACTAACCCCCCCTGTGACGGCGGATACTGAAGTCCTTTGATGGAGTTGTAGGAGATTGGGATAGGAACGGGATGGGATACCTTCGATTGAGCAGACTCCACAGGACGGTCCAAGCTTGGTTCTTCTTTCACTTTCACAAACACTTGAATTTTTATTGAGATGAGTTTAGCGCGCGATTTGAGTTTATTTGAATTGGTTTATTTTGGATACTTATTTAGTATTAACGCCCAGATAGGTAGGCGAAGCGGCGCGTTGCGATGCGAGAGCGAGACTGAAGGTGGGAGGGAGAGGATAGGAAAAGGACTGTCAGAATGAGTGATAGAATAGTGTGACATGAGTTTGAAATGTATGAGGTTTTAATGCTGGCGCGTACAACTCCCCCGGCCTAGAGGTCTTCCTCTAGATTGAGTAGCGTTTGTAAAAAAAAAAAGTTAAAAACGTAAAAAAACATGCGTTAGAGAGAACTAAACGAGTTAAATTAGCGTTAAAGTTGTGTTAAATTAAAGTTAAGGTTAAAATAAAGTTAAGAACATTATTTGAGTTACTGTAAAGGAAGAGGACAAACTCTAACTACAGGCCGAACATAAGTACCGGTTGCAGTGCGAATCTTTAAGGTGCGAATGATTTTGTCCTTTCCGGGATATACTTCCACAACCACACCCAATGGCCAACAAAGAGGATGTGCATTGTCATCTTTTATAACAACAACAGAGCCCACATCTATCGGTTTGGTCACCGTATTCCACTTTTCACGGCGTTGTAGAGAAGTTAAATACTCCTGACTCCAGCGACGCCAAAAGCTTTGCACTAATTTATTGACTAACTGATAACGCGTTAACCGATTGTCAGAAATATCAGAGACATTCTCTACTGGTAAGAATTTCAGTGGAGTTATATTGAGAAAGTGATTGGGAGTGAGAGCGGATATATCAGATGGGTCAGAGCTAAGAACACACAATGGTCTACTATTCAATAAGCCTTCTATTTGTACAAGTACAGTGTTGAACTCTTCGTATGTTAACACTTGAAGACCAATAACTTTATAAAGATGCGTTTTTACATAACGAACATTTATCTCTGTGATGCCGTTAAAGTGCGGACCATATGGTGGACTATGAAGAAACTTAATGCGTTGTTCAGCCAAATGTGAACTTAAATAATTTTTGTGAGAGTCAGATTCCAAAAGAGCGTAAATTTCGTCAAGCTTGCGTTTAGCGCCAATGAAGTTAGTACCTCCGTCGCTATATATCATGGAAACGGGGCCTCTTCTACAAATGAATCGACGAAAAGCGGCGAGAAATAGATCAGAGCTTAAGTCTGAAACTAACTCTATGTGTAGAGCCTTAGTTGTAAGACAGCAAAATAAACAAATATAAGCCTTCTGGCTTTTAACACCTCTGCGGCGAATGTGAGTAATAAAGAAGGGACCTGCATAATCGACCGATGTATACACAAAGGCTTTAGCTTCTGAAACGCGAAATGATGGCAAGTCGCCCATAAGAGGGTTTGTAGATTTAGGGTTTAAACGAAAACAGATATTGCATTGATGCACTCTTTGACGTACTAAGTTACGTGCGGAAAGTATCCAAAATTTCTGTCTAAGCAGACTGAGTAGAAGTGAAGGACCAGTATGTAAATTACATACATGAAAGTAATCAACTAAAAGTTGAGTGAAGCGATGTTTAGGCGATAGAATGATTGGATGCTTTTGTCCATAGTTGAGTTGAGAGTGAGTGAGTCGACCTCCGACACGAAGTATATTATCAGAGTCAATGAAAGGGTTAAGTTTAAGAAGCGATTTGTTAAAGGGTTTATTATTTTTAATTGCGTGCATATCTTGAGTAAAAAATAGTGCCTGTATATGGCGTACTAAATAGAGTTCAGCGAGTTCTAAATCAGAGGATGTAACCACTCCGTTTGAACGTAGTATTTTAGCGAAGCGTAACACGTACACAGTAGCGCGTAATAATTTTGGGTACGTGGAAATGCGATCAATTAATCGATCGAAAAAGTGAGAGTTCGATTGAGAGTTTGTCTCTGAAACAAGAGCGATAGTTTTCTCTTCCAGTCGAACACTGTTAGATGAAACTTGAAATGGCTCGATAGGCCATTGCGAGATTGGCTGAGCTGTCCATTGAGGAGAGTGAAACCAATTTAATTGATTTAATAATGCTTTAGGAGTTACAGGTCGCGATATTACATCTGCAGGATTTTCATTTCCATTAACATGATACCAAATTTTGGCGTTGAGTTTCGAATTAATTTCAGTAATTCTATTCGCAACAAATGTGTGAAATTTGTACGCGGGAGAATGTATCCACGTGAGAGTGACAGTCGAGTCCGAAAATGCGTAAATTGAGTTAACAGGATAACGATTCTCTATACTATCGCGAACCGATAACAAAAGATTTGTTAAGAGCAGCGCTGCGCACAGTTCAAGCCGCGCAAGAGATATTTTCTTTAAAGGCGCGACGCGCGATTTGGATGCGATAAGAAAGACTTCACCGGGTGAATCTGCATCAGAGCTCACGCGCACATAAACTACAGCTCCGTAGCATACTTCGCTGGCGTCCGCGAAGCCCATGATAGTGACGTGACAACCCGCGGTGATTCCTATATGACGAGATATTTTTAATTGCGATAAATAGTTAATCTCACTATCAAACCGATTCCATTTATTTTTTATTGAGTCTGGAACTGGCTGATCCCATTCAAGTTCGCGCTGCCAGCATTCTTGAATTAAAAGTTTGAGAAACGCTGTCACAGGGCCTAGCAAACCCAAAGGGTCGAATAATCTAGCGGTTGCGGAGAGAATCGTGCGTTTGGTGCATTGGTCAGAGTTAGTAGAGTTAATTTTGTAAAGAAAAACGTCATCATTAGGAAGCCACTGCATGCCTATGATTTTTGTCGTAATTTCTGAGTCAGTGTCAAAATCGACGAGCTGTGGATTTTTATGCGAATCGGGAATCTTATTTATAAGCTCAGGGTTGTTCGAGATCCACTTAACCATTTTAAAACCCCGGCCATGAACATCTTAACCATTTGATGGTAAGATTGTTCAGCTTTTTCTAACCCGTCCATCGATGAGACATAATCGTCCATATACATACAGGATTGAGCTTCAGACGCGGCGATAGGATAATTCGCGCGCTCGTCCTCAGCGAGTTGGCGAACGACACGCATAGCGAGGTAAGGCGAGCTAGAAACGCCAAAAGAAACCCTATTGTATTGATAAGTATCAATCGGTGATTCAGGATCAAATCGAAATAATATGCGTTGAAACGGGTGGTGATTTTGATCAAGCTTCACACAGAAATACATCTTTTCAATATCAGCAGATAAAGCGACTGAGAAAATGCGTAAGTTAATTAAAAGATCAAAAATATTACTTTGTAAGTTTGGGCCAGTGTAAAGAACATCATTTAACGACTTTCCAGAGGTTGTTTTACAACTTGCATCTAAAACGACTCGAGTTTTTGAAGTGAGTTTATCTGGTCGGTATACTGCATGATGAGGTATATAATAATTTGGAGTATTTTCCTCTGAATTCGATGCGTTTTCGACTTTTGACAGAAAACCGCGATCGATACAGTCTTGAATATTTTCATTATAGTTAGTGCGTAAGCCCGGAGTTGAGTCTAACTTTTTCTCTAAGTTATAGAAGCGACGCCTAGCAGTAAAGTAAGAATCGCCGAGTTCTGATGGGTCGAGTTTAAATGGCAAAGAAACGGTATACGTCCCAGAGTCGTCGCGAGAATGAGTTGATTGGAAAATGTTTTCACATATTTCGTCGTCAGGGCTGATGTGTCTCTTAGTAGGTACACTTTCAAGCTCCCAAAAGCGTTGCGTGAGTGATTCTAATGAGTGCGAGTCTACATTGCAAAAGAATGCTTTATTATCATTGCGTGAATGAGCTGAGTAACACTGAGCGCGTCCCATAGCGAGATATCCGAGCGTGGTTTCGATAGCGATGACAGAGGATTGCGGTGAAGTTATTTTATTACTACCTAAAAGAAGCGGGAATATCTCATTGCCTAACAAACAATCGATTTCAGCAGGGATATCGAAGCTGTCATCAGCCATAGGAAGACCTTGTAAATGTGATAACTGGGTTATGTCAACCTTTACATTAGGTAAATAATCGGTTATTGTATCAATGACGCGTGCGTTAATAGTGTATTTACACCTGGGATCAAAGCGTGAGGCAATTGTGAAAGATACATATCCTAGCGACACACTTTCAGACTGACCTATGCCCTTAATAGTGGTAGGTAGCGGATTGACTTTTAAGTTCAGTCGCGCACAACATTTATTTGTGATAAAGTTGATCATCGAACCTGTGTCTAGAAACACGCGTAATTTTTGACACGTCTTATTATTGTCATAAGTATACACTGACGCGGTGGGTAATAAGACCGTGGTACTAGATTCATCAGCGATCGACGGCGTGACTGCAGAGAGAGATACATTGTTGGTTGGCATCGATTGCAACGGCGGCGTGACCGGACCGGGCGCGGACATGGACGCGTCGGTCGGCGAAAGCGTCGCGCTGCAAGTCAGCTGTTGTGACGTCATAGGTCTATTCACGTTAAAGTTATCTATATGAATAAGAGTGTGATGTTTCCGTTGGCAAACTGAGCAACGATTTTGAGATTTGCAATATTTAACATTATGAAAGCCTAAACAATTGAGGCAAAAGTTACATTTTTTCACTAGAGAGTAGCGAGTTGGCGCATTTTTCGAGCGAAAATAACTGCATTTGAACAGGGCATGTTCAGGTTCCGTCTTACAAAGTTGACAATTCTTGCGTACAGCGGATGGAGTGTATGAGCCTTGCGAATTCGGTTGAGATTGGAAGTAATGTTGATTGGGTTTTACTCCAAAAGCTGTATTAGAAACAAACGACTGTGTCGGTTTCGAGTTTTTAGACTGCGATGCGAAATTCGTTTTATTATTAACGTACGGCTTATTCTGCGTAAAACATAAGCGTAAAGTATGGATTTTATTCTGTTCTTTTATAAAAGTCTTGAGATCATTAAACGTAGGCATTTTTACGTGCTTAATGGATTGTTCAAATAAATTTAGAGTGTCTTTGTCTAATTTACTGAGAGCAATATGAGTCAAAATGAAATCGGAAAGGTCATCAATCTGTAAACGTCGTAAGGCACCTTCAGCTGAGCAATACTGTTCCAAAAATTCATCTAAAGATTGCGATTTGAAGTTTATTAATTGTTCCAAATACATAGAGGCTTGTACTCTTATGTCTTGGTATTTTTCTAATAGGTTGTTCCAAATTATGTAATAGTTCTCACCAGTAGGTGGAATACCCGAGCAAATTGTAAGTGCTTTTCCGGAAAGTTTTCCTATAAGGTATTGAGCCTTTTCACCTGGAGACAAACCAGTGTTCTCATGAATAAGCGTTTTAAAATTTTGGTAGAAAACGGGCCACTTGGAAGGGGCTCCGTCGAAAGAGACTAGTTCTAAAGGCGGTAATTTTTTTACGAAATCCTGTTTGCGACGCTCTGTGTTGGCCTTTAGTTGTGCGATGGAGCTTTGCACCGAAAGGATGTTACAGTACAAATCGTCAAACAAGTTGAGTGCGGCAAATGTAGGTTTGAGTTCCTCATCATTTTTCATATAACACAAATTAAGTTCGTCAATAGTATCAAGAAAATCCGATCTTGTTTTTTCAATCGAATGCATGCGAGACATGAAAATTTGTTCAATCTGAGGGTCGGAGACCTTTAGGCTGAGGTCGTATAATTCCTGAACCCTCTGAAAAAGCGCTTCTTTTTTAGCTTCAAGCAAATTAATTTTGCGTTTTACTCCCTCCATTGTATTGTAGGTGAGCAAACACACGCACGAGAGCTAGCGTTAAAAAATGAGTTGAGTTGTGCGTATTTATTTATAATCCAGTAGGAAAATAAAATGCGTAGCGTATGTAAGCGAATTTGAAATTGAATTGAAATAAAATTTTAAAAGATTGAATTTAAAAAATACACGTGTTTACAAACAACGAGTTGACGTTTGAGCGAATAGTAATTTCTAGAATGTGTCAAATGTCAAACGAATCGAACTTTCCAGAAAGAATGTGTCAAACGAGCGAATTTTCTAGAATTTTCTAGAGAGTTGTCAAAATGACGGATGCGTGAAAATGTGTAGTTGTGATTTTCTGTAAGTGTAAAGGATAGGAAATGAACCATGCGGCTCGGTAGGACCAGAAAGGAGTTGTAGGAGATTGGGATAGGAACGGGATGGGATACCTTCGATTGAGCAGACTCCACAGGACGGTCCAAGCTTGGTTCTTCTTTCACTTTCACAAACACTTGAATTTTTATTGAGATGAGTTTAGCGCGCGATTTGAGTTTATTTGAATTGGTTTATTTTGGATACTTATTTAGTATTAACGCCCAGATAGGTAGGCGAAGCGGCGCGTTGCGATGCGAGAGCGAGACTGAAGGTGGGAGGGAGAGGATAGGAAAAGGACTGTCAGAATGAGTGATAGAATAGTGTGACATGAGTTTGAAATGTATGAGGTTTTAATGCTGGCGCGTACAGTAGGCCTATTTGACATGTTCTGTAAATCACAGCTTCCATCTCGATTCTGAATGTTTGTTTGACTGGAAACACTGATCTTGTGTGGTTTTCAGCGCTCTTAACTCTGCTCTAAATGTTACAGAACTCTTTACGTTTTTTTTTTTCCTTTTCTTAAGGCAAATGGCAGATTTATGTTACGCATGTTTTTATGCATAACAAGGCAGGTATTTGACCGCAATCGCACCTGGTGTTAAGTGAGCAGTCTAGGTTGGATAGCCCTGTAAGTGCCTATATGCTCTCGCCTAAAAAGGCCCGGAAAGTGTTCAGAAAAGAAAGCAGCAGGCAGCGAATTCCAGTCCCTAGCTGTTCGCATTATAAAAGAGTTATCGAACCGCGTAGTGCGAGCTGATGGAATGTCGACAATATAGGGATGGTAACTACGCTAACCGTCTGGTTCCCCGGTGATGGTTGATATTTGTTACACCATCTAAATATAACTCAAAGGTAACTGACTGACTGACTGACTGACTGACATAGTGATCTATCAACGCACAGCCCAAACCACTGGACGGATCGGGCTGAAATTTGGCATGCAGGTAGATGTTATGACGTAGGCATCCGCTAAGAAAGGATTTTACGAAAATCCACCCCTAAGGGGGTAAAACGGGATCCACGCGTACGAAGTCGCTGGCGGCGGCCGCTAGTTACTCAATATAAATGCAATTTACGGTAACAATACAGTGGTATCTTATAACACGGTGACAGAGGCTATATCGCAACAAAACTGTCCAGTCTGATCTGCTCATAGTTTCCAAATTACAACACTGCATGCACATTTGAATCACATTATTTCACCTCCAAATCGTCCTAATGACTAAATAATGACGTCATTCGAAGGAAACAACATGACTAATCTATAAGGACTGAGTCTAAATTGCAGTTGCTTCAAAGGAAACCCATTGTTTTTGACTTACCATCCGTGACCAGCGTGGAGAGCTACAGAATTAGTACTTGTACTTATTATCTACGTATTTTTAAATTATTTTGAGTAATACCAGCCGCTGGGGTAGAAAAGTTCTGGAATGGCGACCACGAGCCGCCAGACGTAGTGTCAGGCCTCCCTCCTAGGCGGACCGACGACCTGATGAAGGTCGCGAGAAATACCTGGATTCGGGCTGTACAGAACCCGTCTTTATGAAAATCTTTGGGGAGGCCTTTTTCCAGCAGTAGACGTCATTTTGACTGTTTTCTCTAATTTATCTGTCACTCTTAACTATGTACTTACTTACCTTGCTCCCACCGTGTTCACCTTAAGTGTCCAGTCAACTATGAACTCTATAAAAGAAGAAAAATTAAGCTTTTAAAATATTTAGAAATAATCGGAATTACACATTTAGGTTTTTTATTACCATGAAGTGCCGATAAAACAACAGTCCGATGTGTAGTTTTCAAGGTAACAAATAAATGTGAAAGCGTACAGAAGATAATAAAAAATGTATACGCCAATATTAATCTTGAAATTGACCTTATCATATTTTTTATAGATGCAATTAGGATAAAAATGTATGGAAAATTGTAATTTTTTTCAATACACTTGAATATATCAATAGGTATTAATAATGTCTAGGTCACCAATTAAATGCTGGATACGATCATATTAATTTCTACATTTCAGATAACTAGTCTCTGCCCACGACTTTATCTGCGTGAATTTATGTTTGATACCTAGGTTAGGTGACTGGGATACTTCTACTCTTCTCGCTCACGCATACGAGCATTCTGTTAAGAGTAAATGAGACACAGATATATAGTCCATCTTTTGAGACTTTTGCATTGGTGACTATTTGTTATTGTCACCCATAATAGCAACTGAATGTGAGTGAAAGAAATAGAAGTACGAAAATACGTACATCGTCATGCTTCTGCAACAGATTAGTAGTGTATGGTGTTATGTATGGTTCCGCTATGGCCGCTGGAGTGGCCTCCGCTGGTGGATGATGATTACCTCCCTCTTACCACCCTACCGTATATTGAGACTTTATTTAGAAAGCTTTCCAATATTTTTAATCAGCACCATTTTACCTTATGATTTCTTTAGTGCGTGCGCGCACGAAAGACAGGAATCACAGGAATGGGGATGATCCCAGGAATTCTTTTCACACTGAAGCCTTTCAAGTATTAGGAAAGCGTCAAAGAGAGCGACATGGGATCATTGTTTCCTATCTTTGATGTAATGGGACACCGTGGTTTGGATGCTAATCACGTCAAGAACATTTAATCATTCAATAAAATATTACTAATTATTCCCTACCTCTACATGCAAAACCCTAATTAGAAACATTAACGGGATTCTAACCAAAATATTCCCAACCTGAGAAGCATTTCTGGGAACAGCACATCTTTAGATGTCTCACGTAAAGCTCACACATATTCACGTCCCCTCTGGTAATATTGAACAAACTAGGAAATTTCAGAGTACAGCACAAAGCCCCCTTCCTACATCGGGGAACCAGACGCAGGTTAGCGTACCATCCCTATATTGTTGACATTCCACCAGCTCGCACTAAGCGTTTCGATGACTCTTTTATAATGCGAACAGCTAGGGACTGGGATTCACTGCCTGCTGCTGTCTTTCCCGAAGACTATAGACGGATATAATCCGGGCCTTTTCAAGGCGAGAGTGAATAGGCACCAGGGCAGTTATGTACCATCCTAGACCGCATCCCACTTAACACCAGGTGCGATTGTGATCAAATAACTGCCTTGTTATGCATTAAAAAAAATCCTTTTTATGAAGCTCATAGTAAGCGACCACGTCTCAGATCTATAAGCCATCACTGGCAACACACACTGGTCAAAGGCTTTTGTCTTGAGACACTGCGGTATTTCGGACGTGAGAACATCGCGCGAAGCTTGAGGTGCCTGGATGCGGGCGGCGCAGGACCGGTCTTTGTGGAAATAATTGGGGGAGGCCTTTGTCCAGCAGTGGACATAATTCGGCTGAAACGAACAGCTCAAATCTCGCTAAAGCCCTGAGCTAAAGGCAATTGTTACCGCATCACCACTTTATTCCAAGTCATCGAACTAGGCCTCTTAGAAAATTGCACAAGTACCTACAATAACCTAAACGCGAGAAAATTCCATTCCGGCATACTTTACAAAATTGTCGGAAAGTGTCGAACGGTAATCTCTGAAATTACCGCAAACAGTCAAACCCGCTAATAAAAATGCAGTGAAGCATCGCAGACAGCTTTCCATGATATTAATAGCATCTAAAATATAGTTAACTAAGGAGCAGTGAGGTTGAAGTGGAGATTGGCCGTTTTGTTACTTCAAGAACTATACAAATAACAGAAAAGTATAGAACAGTGAATTTTTCACCTTAAGCCCATGCATTCATGGCCATGTGATGGTAGCGAAATGACCGTACCACATAATTTGACTTTAAGGGTGTATTCAACCAAACAAGAGTAAATAATAATCTCAAAATAAACTTGTCATTTTGACATATTTCCTATACTGAAACTGTCAATGTGCCAGTTATACCATCAGTTATTCTCGGATAAAAGTTTGGCCGAATCATTCGCACTTCGCTCTGCCTTGGTGGAAATCATAGAGACACAGAGAGATGCCAACTAATGCGCTGAGTTCGAAACTCAGTGTCGCGTTAGAAATTCACACACACAAAGAAATCAAAATATATGCTCATTATCCACTGCGGTACCAGTACTCAACGTTCGTATAATGTTTTGTACTACGCAAGCAATGTAAACTGTTTACATTATGACGTCGCTGCTGTCATCATTGCTTTCACGAGCAATGTGTTCTGTTTTTGGGCATATTGCTGCGACACCGGCCCCGCCCCCTTGTCACATCTCCCTTTAGTTTCTGTGATCTGTGGTGGATACCGGGCCTCAGCGGCCCTACTGCCGTGACTCCATTGTGCTCAAACCCTCAGCGCCATTACAAGCGCTTGCAGACAAACCGCTCGATCTCAAATAAGTACCTACGAGTGAAAGTCGGACTGAACAAGAAAGTGAGTTTCCGACATCGAGACGTTACTACAGTGTGCACTCGTACCTTTGTTCTGCACGGCTGACAATACTGGAGACTGGTGATAAGTCCAAACATACTCACATTGGGTAATACTCACTTGGAATATGCCCGTGAGTTATTCTTACACCTTCATAAAAAAGTATAGATCGTTTCATCCACGAAGACGCTCCCCACTATTTTTTGGTCGAGGGAAGCGCGAGGTGCGAGGAGTTTGACCCGAGTAATCCGTCATATTGTATGTGCGTGTGCACTCATGGATGATGTAGCGTGTACCGATAACACTCAAACATTAGCGGAAGAATGGTGGGGCGCGTCTTCGTGGATAAACATCCGCATAGTTACAACCGGTATAATTTTACTAAATCGAATGATATATAAAACACATGCAAATAAGTAGGTATTTGTCCCGTGCGGGGATCGAACTCACGGCCCCTGGCGTAATACCGTAAACCCAGTCTCAAGTTCTCAACCAAAACCTGCTGTTTACCGTATGTTAAAGGCTTTATTTGTTGCGGTTTTAATTTGAAACGAATATCATAAGTGTAACCTCAGTCCGTTCTCGTTTTCGCCATTGACATTCTATGATTTTATAGAACGGCTTTTAAATGGCTCATTAAAGAATTAATTATGGGCTATAAATACGGTACAGTATGGCTAACGGCGCATAAATCCGGAAACCTAATCAATTATTAGAAAATCTGTGCTAATCGAGAACTGTATTTTATATTATCGATGATTTTTACGATTGTGGAGTCGTGAACTTTGTTCTAGTTTGATGCTCGCTCAGTATTTTTGGTGGACTCTCCGATGATGACATACTTAGTGCAGATTCGATTCCTACTAAATTAAAAGTCCACTATTGCATACCATGGCAACCTATAATTAAGGCAGCACTTAGATTAAGTCAAAAACGTTGTAAAGATTGTTTTAGTGTATGTCTTTGTACAGTAAACGTAACTATTTCAAATCATGCCGCGCCAACATTCGTTTAAAACTTCATTCGTTTCGCTCGTTCTAATCAACCAATAGCAACGCTCGATTCCTACGAGCATATCGATGGGAGTCGATCCTGATTGGCTGAAAAAACGAGTGTGATGGCCGTCCTCGTCGCGAGCTGCAGCGTTTAAATTGCTGTTGCAAATATTTTCAATTTCGCTAGATTTAGACTGTATTTCCGTCTGAGAAGTGTTGTGGTGTGTTCTGGGTGAATTATCTCTGTGCCCCATCGTTTGCACCTGAATCCGAAGACTACCAGCTGGGATCCGACCTGCGCGTGAAAACCGCGTGGCTGCAGACCGCACTCGCTAGATTTCAAAAGAGGATCAGAAGAAACCACCCTGTCCACTCGTACGTGGAAGAAAAGCCTGCTCCCACCGGTAAGTGGTTGTTTATTGGTGGTGGGCGAGCGAACCGCGATTCGTAAATTTGTTGGCAGGGCTCCTTTCAGGGGTTCTGACCCAGAGTGCTGCAATCGGCCTGTTCCGGCAGGGCCATTGACTGCACATCTTTATGGTGCCGAAACCCGGGACAGGTGGCTCCTGATCTAATTTTGATATCTAAAATCCGACCCGTAAACATAGCTGGTATTTTTTGGGAATTTTCCGTAATATTTCTACCTAATATTTACCGTAAAATCATACAAATAATAACTCGTAACGTTGCTCAAGACATTAGGTTCAATTTACAATACATTTCTAACATTATATCATCGAAATCGTGAACTTGCAATTTTATTAATATTTTCGGGTAGTGAAAACTTCTAGCGCATTCCATAAAATTATTCGTCCATTTTGTACTTTGAGTTCATTCGTTCCATTTAAAATATTCACTCGTTACGTTAACGTTTCACTCACTCAGACGTCAAATTGTATGGTTCATTTCATTCGTTCCTTTGTAACTCACTCAACAGCTGTCAACAAACAATCTGTTGTCAGTTTTATTCGTTTATTTGCAACATTAATTTATGCACTCGCTTATTCGTGTTTCAGTTTATTTCGTATTCTGATTTGACCACTTGTTGTTTTGTCGCGGATCATAGGTACAAACATAAACTTTGTCTTGTATTTATAATTTATTCGGCTGTGACAACAACACAAGTGTTACTCGTTTGTTTATATTACAGATCATACTTAAGCAAAGTGTTTAGTATAATTTATTCGGCTGTAATATCGACAATTATTCGTTTCACACTCCAATTAATCGATATTTATTCGTCTTTCAAACGTTTCTTTAGTCGGTTCCTTCACCTGCGTGAAGCGAAATACCTACAAGTTGTGACGTAAAATACGCCAGCTGTTGCGACTTGCAGATACCTACTCTGCAGTTGTTTACGTTCTTATCGGTACGCATCACTCGCTCGAAGCGTAATCGTTTTATTTAATTCGAGCTTTCTATTTAACGTGGTTTGGTAGTAAATCACACGTATTTAATTGTTGTTGATACAAGTAGTTAAACTTGTAATCATGTCTTACAAACCGAAGCGTCCTACTCGCAGACTTAGCCAAGTTAGCAAATCTAAATCGAAACCTAGTTCAGAGTATACGATACACGATTTACCGTCATTACGTCGTAAGCGTACTATCGCTTTGAACCGTATGTTGAAGGCATTAGAGGTCGGTATTTCAACACAAACCGAATCAGATGATAGTTTATGCGATCTTTTTCTTTCTTATTGCGATGACGTTGAAAATATAAGGTCAGACTTTGAACTCGCACACTATTCAATACTTGAATTATTGAACTCGTCTAGTGATGATGATGAACAGTGTGACGATGACGACATTCGAACGCGTTTTGATGATGCTTACTTCAAAGTTATGTCAATAGCAAAACAATTGCAAAAGGCAGAAGCAAACGTCATGAGAAGTCATTCTAAGGCAGAGTCTTCATCATCTAGATCTCATATAAAGCTACCTAAAATTCAATTACCTACCTTTTCAGGTAATATAAAATTATGGCCTGAATATTTCAATACGTTTAACGCGTTGATCCATGACTGTCATTCCCTTACCGATGTGGAGAAATTTCAATATTTAGTGTCAACATTAACCGACGATCCACTGCTGCTTATTCGCAAATTTCCTATAACAGGTGATTATTACTCGGATGCGTACGCGGCCTTAGTCGCCCGTTATCAACATAAACGTGAATTATCTTTCACCTGCTGGAAAGATATTTTAAACGTTTCTTTCAAATTTAATAACGCAACTGAGTTTCGTCGATCGTTAGATTGCATTGACGAAAACTTAAGCATCTTACGTAAGCAAGATCTTCCTGTTCATAATTGGGACTTTATCCTCGTTTATCACATTTTATCTAAATTAGACTCAAAACTGCGTCGTGAATTCGAAGAAAAATACGTCAACACGGAGATTCCTGAGTATTTACAACTAAAGGACTTTTTACATTCAAAGTGTGAATCATTATTGCGTGATAGTCATTTCTCTGATAGTTCAAAACCCATTAACTCGGCCAAAGATACACGTTTAACATCAAAGCCGACTTTTAATAATTATTCAAAGCGCGCCAATGTGACTCATACTTTATTAACGAATAACTCTAACCGGAGTCAAAGTGAAACGTCTGAAAATAATAACAAACCGGTTTTGAAGTGCACATTGTGTTCTGATTGTCATTCAATAACACGTTGTAAATCGTTTCTCGCTAAATCCGTAGACGACCGTATGTCATACACAACAGAGGCGAAATTGTGTTACAACTGTCTCAAGTCGTCCCATCAATTAAGGGATTGTAAATCTATTTTTCGTTGTTTAAAATGTAAACATAAACATCACACGTTATTGCATAGGGAACGTACGGACAAACCTGGTGTTGACAAAGGCTCCACTGACTCTCAATCGGTTTCTCTGTTTGTTAAAGGAGAGAATTCAAAACCTTCAATAAATAACTTAAATACGACTGTATTGTTGGCTACGGCGATAATACAAATACAAGACTCGGACGGTAATTATCATTCTATTCGCGCATTATTCGATACCGGTAGCCAAAACAATTTTATTACCCAAAAGGCAGTTGGTTTCTTGAAACTTAATCCAGTTTCATTTACAACTAATATAAACGGTTTGGGAGGTGTAGCGGCTGACGTCACCAGCATTGTTCGCTGTTCGGTTGCGTCAAATAATCGCCCGTTATTCGATTTAGATATGCACGTTATAACCCACATCTGTGGTGAGCAACCTTTAGCTAAACTCAACACGTCGGGTTGGACTCATATTAATGCGTTACCGTTAGCCGATCCAGGTTTTGACATCCCTGGACCTATCGATGTTTTGCTCGGCGCAGACGTTTTTGCTGAGTCGCTTCTTTCTCAGCGTATAAAGGGCGATAATTCAAATCAGCCACTAGCAATTAATTCGGTCTTTGGTTGGCTTCTGTTAGGTAGAACGCCACTTGTAACCTCATCTTTGGTACAAGTCTCTTCGAGGGCTGACAGCGAGTTAGCCTCGATCGTACAGCGTTTCTGGGAGGTGGACAGTGTTCCTCAAGCATCACCTCTCACAAATGAGGAGATTTTGTGTGAGCAACTTTACGCGGCTGACCACTATCGCGATGTGCGTGGTAGGTATGGAGTTCGTCTTCCCTTCAAGGACACGGTGGAACCGGTCTTTCATGGTTCTCGTGATGTTGCATTAAGGCGATTCCATGCAATCGAACGTCGCTTGTCACGTGATCCTATAGTACACCAACAATATTGCGAATTCATGGATGACTATGAGAAATCCGGCCACATGTCGTTAGTTAACGCTGCAGAGCTCAACCAGGGTAAATTTTACATTCCGCACCATTGCGTGTTGCGGCCAGATAGCGTCACAACAAAATTGCGCGTCGTCTTTGATGCTTCTGCAAAGGACATTAAAGGAATTTCATTAAATGATACCTTGCTAACGGGACCTAAATTACAGTCCAATATCATTGGGATCCTCCTTCATTATCGACTTCACGCGGTTGTTTTTATGGCTGACATACGTCAGATGTATAGACAAATTCTGGTCTCTGATGATCATAGAGATTACCAGAGAATCTTTTGGAGGTCTGGCCCTGATCAATCGCTTAAAGAGTATCGACTCAACACTGTAACGTATGGCGTTTCATCCGCACCGTTTCTGGCGTGTAGAACAATTCAACAATTGGCAGAGGACGAAGGTAATCGTTTCCCTCTAGCCAAACAAATTATCTCATCCGATATATACGTTGACGATATCGTCACTGGTTGTGAAAGCTTGACCACTGCGTTAGAAGCTAAATCACAAATCGTTAAATTATTCGAACTAGGTCATTTTGAACTTAGGAAATGGGCTAGTAATTCGCCGGGATTGCTTTCAGATCTTTCCCAGGAGGAGTGTCTTCTGGATTCTAAATCGTTCTCTGATGAGCAATATCCTACACTCAAGGTACTTGGACTCAAATGGAATCCAGTATCCGACTCATTTTTATTCGATGTGAGCTCATCCAATCGACCGTGCACTAAGCGGATTATTCTTAGTGAGATCGCTAAAATATTCGACCCGTTGGGCTTCCTATCACCTCTCACGATTCAAGTCAAATGTTTGTTACAAAGACTCTGGCTTCTCGGAATTTCCTGGGATGAGCAACCTCCCGAAGGAATCATCAACCTATGGGAGACTTTCTGTCAACAGCTATCATCAATCAAGGAGCTCAACATTCCACGTCGTCTCACTTTTGATGATGTCATATCATACGAACTGCACGGTTTTTGTGATAGCTCGGAACTCGCTTACGGAGCAGTTATTTATCTACGCATCCTATGCGCTGACGGATCTATTCATACTCGGCTGTTATGCGCCAAGGCTCGTGTAGCTCCGCTTAAAAGACTTTCTTTGCCTCGACTTGAGCTCTGTGGAGCTGTAACGCTCGCAGACCTCACACAACTCATTCTTGACACGTATCAGGCCAAAATACCTATCGATTCAGTTCACCTTTGGTCCGATTCGACTGTTGTTCTATCTTGGCTTCGGTCGCACTCTTCGCGCTGGACCACGTTCGTCGCAAATCGCGTCAGCCGCATTCAGGATACGATTCCTGCGGAGTCCTGGCATCATGTCGCATCTGGTGACAATCCTGCGGATGTGTGTTCTCGTGGACAATTTCCCCACGATCTGCTTCATAATTCACTGTGGTGGTCAGGTCCATCCTGGCTGTCACAACCAGCTAATTGTTGGCCCAAAGGCAGGTTTCCGACATGTAGTGAGGAGCAAGTTGTGCGTACTGAGGAGCGCCATTCAATTGTACTGATGACCAACCAAAAAACTGATGAACAACAGTACTCAATTTTTGACATGTTATTAAAACGTTTCTCATCGTTAGAGAAAATAACTCGTATCGTTTCCTACATCCGTAGATTTCTACATAACATTCGTTCAAAAGATCCGAGTCAACGTCTCAGCAGCTCAATTCTAACTGAAAACGAAAATCATCAATCGTTACTACTCATTGTAAAATCGGTTCAAAATTCATCATTTAGTAATGAGATAAAACATATCAAATCCAATAAATCGTTACCTAAACCGTTCCAAAAATTGAATCCGTTTATGGATGAGATAGGTATCCTCAGGGTGGGCGGTCGCCTCTCACGCGCGGGTCTCGAGTTTGATCAAAAGCATCCAGCGCTCTTACCTTGTGAGCACCCATTTACTGACAAGCTTATCGAGTCTGTTCATCGAAAACACTGTCACACAGGTCAAAATACCACTCAGTATTTACTTTTACAACAGTTTTGGATTCTCTCCGCAAAACGCGCCATTCGCCGCTGTCTCTCTAAATGCATACGATGTTATCGAACCAAACCAAAACCATTAGAACCGTTTATGAGCGACCTACCTTCTTATCGTTTAAATCAAGTAAAGCCGTTTTCAGTAGTGGGCGTAGACTTTGGCGGACCTTTCCGAATCAAGCTCGGGACCCATCGCGGTGCAAAGATGGACAAGGCTTATCTCTGTCTGTTCGTCTGCTTAGCGACGAAAGCAGTCCATCTCGAGGTGGTGTCCACTCTTTCCACGGATGGTTTTATAGCTGCATTGCGTCGCTTCGTTGGTCGTCGCGGACGATGTAGTATAATTCATGCGGACTGTGGAACGAACTTTGTCGGTGCCAGCAATTATTTGTCATTGCTAGAGCAAGCCTCGCATCTCGAGCAAATTAAATTCGACTTTAATCCTCCCTCAGCCCCACATTTTGGTGGAGTGTGGGAGATCCAGATTAAGGCTGCAAAATCGCATCTGTATCGTATAGTAGGAAATCAAGTTTTAACGTTTGAAGAACTTAGCACTTTATTTGTTCAAATAGAATCTGTTTTGAATTCGCGACCGTTGTGCGCATTAAGCACTGATCCAAACGATTTAAACGTACTGACCCCGGGTCATTTCTTAACGCTGGAACCACTTACAAGCGTTCCTGACGAGGATTACTCCTCTGTTGCGCTGTACCGACTTAATCGTTGGCAGCTAATTCAATCTTTCGTTCAAAGCTTTTGGACTCGTTGGAAGAACGAATACCTAACTTCTTTAACTCAACGTATGAAATGGACAAAAGTCTCCGATCCGTTATCCGTTAATTCTATCGTAGTCATCAAAGATGACAATCGTGCACCTTTGCAATGGTCCTTGGGAAGAGTATGCGAGTTACACCCTGGTCCTGATGGAACCATTCGAGTAGCAACTATTAAAACTAAAGACAGTATTATCAAGCGACCGCTTGTTAAACTGTGTCCTCTTCCCATAGACATTTAATTCGTTATTTAAAAAAAAAAAAAAAAAAAACCCCATATGCTTAGTTTAACATTAGTTATTGGTAGGAAGTAATTAATACTCATGCGTTTTTTTTTATACGTCATAAATTTCAATGTTAGTCGTCTTCGGTATTTTATCATAGTCTTTTCGTTATTTATCTGGAAAATACCAGCTGTATTTTGGTGGGCGGTATGTACAGTAAACGTAACTATTTCAAATCATGCCGCGCCAACATTCGTTTAAAACTTCATTCGTTTCGCTCGTTCTAATCAACCAATAGCAACGCTCGATTCCTACGAGCATATCGATGGGAGTCGATCCTGATTGGCTGAAAAAACGAGTGTGATGGCCGTCCTCGTCGCGAGCTGCAGCGTTTAAATTGCTGTTGCAAATATTTTCAATTTCGCTAGATTTAGACTGTATTTCCGTCTGAGAAGTGTTGTGGTGTGTTCTGGGTGAATTATCTCTGTGCCCCATCGTTTGCACCTGAATCCGAAGACTACCAGCTGGGATCCGACCTGCGCGTGAAAACCGCGTGGCTGCAGACCGCACTCGCTAGATTTCAAAAGAGGATCAGAAGAAACCACCCTGTCCACTCGTACGTGGAAGAAAAGCCTGCTCCCACCGGTAAGTGGTTGTTTATTGGTGGTGGGCGAGCGAACCAGAGTGCTGCAATCGGCCTGTTCCGGCAGGGCCATTGACTGCACAGTCTTGTTGTTTGTCCTATTAAATAAATAAATAAATGAACGAAGCGAACGAATAGTAGATCTGAATGCGATGTGTGCATGACACACACTCTTCGCGATGTAGTTTTTATTTTGATTAGGTACTTTGTGTGTGTGTGAATTTCTAATGCGACACCACGGCGACACTGAGTTTCGAACTCAGCGCATTAGTTGGCATCTCTCTATTAAATCTGTATGTTGGTACCGGAGCACATTTAATGCATAATCTTGTATCGTCGTAGGGGAGCGCCGCGCCCTAGGTCCGCTTGGCTGGAACACTATGGGAATACTAGACTTGAGATTATTATTAGTTTTTTGTGGATACATTTTCAAGCTCCGTTTTTTTTCAGGCGCCAACAAGCCAGCTGTGATAGTGGTGCGCGTGGGCAACAACCGGCCAGACCTTGGAACGAACCCGATCTGCAACCGTTTCACCGGCTTCCTAGAAGAAGGCCAGCCCCTCTTCTTGCCTTGCAACCCTCCAATGCCCGGTGCTTTCGTCAGCGTGCACTTAGAAGCGTCAAGCCCGAGCCAGTTGTCCATTTGCGAAGCTTTTGTGTACACGGACCAAGCGTTGCCTATAGAACGGTGCCCGCAGTTCAGAGACCAGCCCCCTGGCAGCACAGCCACGTACAATGGCAAATGCTACATCTTCTACGACAGACAGCCGGCCAACTTCAGGGATTCCTTGGGCTTCTGCCGGTCTCGAGGAGGCTCCCTGGTGGATGAGAGCAACCCGGCGCTACAGGGCTTCATAAGCTGGGAACTTTGGAGGAGGCATCGGTGAGTTGACACTTTTATGCTTGAGATTACTGATGGGAAATCCGATGGTAGCTAATGTAATGACGTCTTAAAGAAATACCATGTTATGAAAAAAAACCTGTTTTCTGACTGTTTATGTACGAGACTATTTTTGAACCTGAATTTAAAATCAATTTTTAAATCAATTACCTAGTTAAGAATATTAAAAGCATGAGGGGAGCGGTATTTTCCTTGTGAGATAATTATTCCCATATTTGAGGACGTCTAAACCCACTCAATCAATAATGTTGTAGGGAGATAATAGCTAAGAGTTCTACTTGGAACCCATCTTTCTCAATGGCCCTCAGCTTCATCGGATTTCTCATTAATTTACAACTCTTATTTTAAGTACAAAAACGGATGTTATTTTAATAACAAAGTATTTTTGCATAATTCTATTAATAACATTAACTGTGCCATCAGCAGAAAATCATCAGTTATGCTCGTACTATGCCATACCAAAACATCAGTGCCAGTTTTAAATAAACAACTTGAAAAAATCGAACTGTCTAATTGGAAGAGCAGTCGCCCGGCCAGCGGAAGGTCGTGGGTTCGAGTCCCGCCTTAGGCAGTTCGATTTTTTCAAGCTGTTTATTTAAAATTTAGTTTGAGAAGCGACTCAATTCGCTATAAAATTTTAATAACGATCAGTGCCGATATCGTTGTACCTAGCTAGGTACATTTTGAACTCTATGCTGTGTAAACTAAACTCTGTGCTAATTGACTTTCATTGCATATGCGAATTGTTAATTGTAATTTCGTAAAAGATAATTTTATTACATACAACTTAAATCGCTGCTAGCTCCTGATTGGGAAAAATTATAAGAGTAGGTACGGCTAGGTACTCTTAAAATTTATCCATAATTTTAAAATTGAATTATGTAATTTATTTTTTGCATGAATTGCACACCGAAATTGTCGCAAATCTTTGCCACCATTTCAAGGCACAACTTTTTACGTCCTACTTTAAGCCTTTCATTATCAGTATCAGTATAATTAATTACACTACACTACAACTGTAAATTTCAGTCGCTTTGAAACCTGTAAATTACTGTATTCCAGCCCCAGCCTGCCCTCTCTAATCCTGTCAGAGGATACCAATAATTTCGTCCACCGCATTGAAGGAGCATTATCCTGCACTTCTAGCATGAACAACTTTCGTCTTCGAATCGTATTCGACAAAATTCGATACTCAACCTTCGAATTAAACGATAACGTGACAATTTTGATTATCAAAATAAGTTTCGTGCAACCATTTCTCATATAAAGTTCACTTTACGACACGTTCACAAGGGCGCTGTTGTAGTTTTCGTATTAAATCTTTTGATGGCGATTCGAATACGCAAACGATTCTAACTCGAAAGATTTTCGTACTAGCCGTACTGCATACAACATCCGTCTATCCTCAGGGCATATCAACGTTTTCGTTTTGACCAAACAAACACCCATCATTGGAATCCACCAATATTATTCAATTTTGCGAACTAGCTCGAATAGGTACGGCTTCTTTTTAGGGTCTCGTAACTCAAAAGGAAAAAACGGAACTCTTATAGGAAAGAAAGAAGAAGAAAGAAAGAAAAAAAGAAAATTATTTGGCACACTAGAACAACAAATTACAGAAGAATTAATACGTTAAAAAAAAAAAATTTTAAATTATGCCAAATAGGCTTACACTCAGCATAATGCCACAGTGCGTGCACCACGACTCTGGTTTTCAGTGGTCGCCTGATTGTAGTGGTGGAGACGCGCAGGTAAACATTTAAAAATCAAGACGCAACTGAGGTTTAATTAAAGCAGAAACACCAAACATGAAAATGAGAATAACAAGGCACAAGATCAAATACCAACAGCAGATACGTGCAAACAGTCCCCAAAATTGTTACTTGCTATCATAGGATGACTTAGTTGTCTGTCTGTCAAGATCTTTTTCTCAGGAACGTGTGGTGATATCAAGATGTAATTCATCAAATACTCAGGTATACTGCCCCTTGGAGCTGTGAAACAATCTAAATTCTAAGCCAACGCAATAAGATACAGTCATTTATGCCGCAACTTTTCGAAACTGGCAAGGAAATCAAAACCTAACAGGGTAGCCCGTGAACTCAGAATCTTGAAATTTTGTACCAAGCAACGTCTTATAGCACAGATAAAAGAAAAATGGCGAATTTTGTATATCTTTTGTACGGAACCCTTGCTGCGGAGTCCGACTCGCACTTGGCCAGTTTTTAGGTTTCAATGCAATCTGATATTTTCGCGTAGTCCGTTGAGTTTTGATTTGTTTTTCAATAAATAAATAAGCCTTCGCTATCTACCTGGGTATAGAATTACAGTTAAAAATACTTTATGTGATGTTTGGAGTTTTATTCATTATCCAATAAAACTTATTAAGTATTATAATATAACGTTATATCAAATAGTGAGATAATTTTTAGAGTAGGTACCACAAAGGTAAATAATTTATTAGATGTTTATAGATTAGAAGCAATATGAGCAGGTACTGTAAATATAATTATGTAACCTATTCTATATAAATACATAAAATTGCATACGTAATAATAATAATAAGGGCAGCTTTGTGGCGAGCTGTTGGTGAGTAGCGACACCACGGGGCCAGTTGTTAACCCGAGTGCTCCCGAGAGTCGGTCAAGACCCTCGTCTTCGGCTTGCCGAAGTGGAATCCGAGAGGGTCTGCAGGACTTTCACCTCTGGCTTGCCTTAACCGGCCGGCCAGAGTGGAGTCGCTAGAGCTATATGCTCCAGGGGTGGAAGTGTTAAAGGGCATAACGCCGCGAGTAACCTCGGAGAAAGCGCAGCACACCTCTCTACACCCCTGAGCTGGCAGACGCCAATGTTGCCCCTCAGTCCGGTCTATACGACTCATGACGCCAGGGGGGGCCCATTTAGTCGCTGGCTAGTCACCGCCTGCCATTTTTTCAGTCAGAGACTATGAACCAGGCAGGTGTCCCGTAGTCTCCATCCATAGCCCAGTAACCAGTCCCTCCATCCTTCATCCATAGCCCTAGTCCATTCTTCAATAACTGCAATAGCTCCTGTGCACAGGCTGGGGATGGTCTCTGGCTACATCCCATGATGTAGTCAGAGACTAGATCCAGCATGTGCACCACTTTCACTTTTGTCGATTATTTTGCGCTTAAAACGGCCTCTACGTGTTGGATCTGTATCCCCACGCAAGCCTTATAAAGGACCGGGCCACTTTTGACCCGTGAGCTCCAAAGCGTACAAACATAATAATAATAATAAATCTTTATTTGCCAGTAAACATGGTATACAAAGATGGAATATTTATAATGTTTCAGACATGTTTAGCCAGAGAATTAAGCATGCAAATTATAGTAAAGAAAACTCAAAACAATGCTCAAAGTTTAGAGTTTAAATAGTAAAACATCAAATTAATATTATGTATGAGTACTATGATCTATAGATACTTACCTACCGTCAAAAAAATTAAGTTGACAGTGATATTTAAACCATAACTACAGTTAAGTATTTTGTGACTGTACCTATCTAGGTATACCCCTAAGTTATAAAATTCTATCATAATACAGAAAAAGAAAAGTTATAAAATCAGTTGCATAATCCAACTAAAGGAAATCTATAAAACTTCCATGCAACCAAACGTCAACTTTCTAACAACTTATTAATTAATTTCACAGATTATTTCATCTTACGTGAATGAGTCAATGACATGCGAATTCACATTATTTATTGTGACTAGGATCTAAAAATAGATACGAATAATTTAAATTATTACATAACAACTACATTGTATCTATGCAATTTATATATTTGTAAGCTCTTTGTTTTCTAAATAAAACAAAATAAAATAAAATAAAATAAATAAATAAAATACTAAAGCACGCGTAATTCATGAATGAAAATAACTACCTACCTTTAGAAATTGCAAATAAATAAACCAGTAAAATGTTAAGCAGTAAGGCCGGGTTGCACTATCTTACTTTGACAAATGTCAAAAATCTGTCAAACTCCATACAAGAAACACTGGTTATCGTTATAGTTGCGGTCAAAGTTAGGTGGTGCAACTCAGCCTAAGTGTTTTTAAAAGCCTACTTGCAAAATAAACTTAGTTTTATGAGTTTTAGTGCATAGACTTTGGTCCCAAAACCTATTTATTTTGATTTTGATTTTGAGTTCACATCACTAAACACCGTCATCATTTTATCCTAGGTAGTTTCACAGTCTAATACCGCGCCCATAATGCAACGGATTCCGTTCAATTTCGCCATGTTATTATGGTGGTGCAGTGCCATATGCCGTCTCTATTACTCACCGTTACTCGATGTAACATTTCAGCTAGCTCGATATGTTTGACTAGGGGTGTGCCAAAATATAGTCGCTAATTGCACAGGGTGTCCCAGAATGGGTGAATCAAACTGATAGGGAGGTAGCTCTACTAATGTACTTACTATCCCTAAAAATATGAAAAAAAAAATTAAGTTCTATTTTTTTTTAAATAAAGTGCTCTAAACTCGAAATCTGGTCATTATTTTCAAAAGTTTGTTTACAGATAAACGAAGCGATCATGTACAATTAATATTAGTAAGAAAAAAGTACAAATGAACTCTAAACGCTGCAATTATAGCCAGATACATAGGCAAAGCTGATTTATTTTCACTTTTAATTTTTTTTTTTGTTTCCTTATGCACTTTTTTTTCATATTTTTTAGGGATAGTACATTAGTAGAGCTACCTCCCCTATAAGTTTGATTCACCCATTCTGGGACACCCTGTATAGATCGTTTCATCCACGAAGACGCGTCCCACCATTCTTCCGCTAATGTTTGAGTGTTATCTGTACAAGCTATATTATCCATGAGTGCACACGCACACTACAATAATGACGCTCGGATTGCTCGGATCAAACTCCTCGTACCCCGCGCTTCCCTCGTCCAAAAATTGGTGGGACGCGTCTTCGTGGATGACACGATCTATAAGTTGAAAGACCTTGGCTATAGTGATCTAAATAATTGAATTATCCATTGGTTCAAGGTTCGATTGGGTGTAAATCATTTTCAAGATTTGTGGATATAATATTGAGAACTTATCACCTGATTGTTTGAAAGTAGTGTTGAGTCCGACAGGTATGGCTTTAAAACAAAATGATAAATGAATTTAAGTACATAATTGTCGCATTTTTGACTCGCTCTTTCTATAAATTGTATTTCTTGCTTTGTTTAGGAAAAGCTATGTTCCTAAATAAAGCAAGAAATACAATGATCTTAAATTAATACGACTTATTATAAAGTACATATTGTTAAGAATATGAAATGCGATTCGCATCAACCCATCATAGTTGCAAACTTTTAAAAAGTTGCTACTGACAGCCCTGGCTCAAACGGGATCGAACCGAACACTCAGCGTTTTAAACAACGGTTGAGATGCACCGCAAGTGGCGATACTCGATCTACATTCATAGACATAGATCATAGACTATTACCATAGCTGAGTATTCTGTTACATGTTACATACCATAGCTGTCACTTCGTCCAGTTCACTGCTGTACAAAGATTTTTTCCACGGAGGAATAAATTAGTGGACACCCTAGGCAATTGACAAACTTTTCATTGAATCTTTATATTGATTAAAAAAGAGGGACTGAACTGTTAATTTATTGCAAAGCCACTAAAAATCGAATTACCTCGTAGAACCCTAGGTGGTCTCATGAGACCGTGGTAATAATTTATTTATATTGTATCTCGATTCACTGGTACCTACTTGAAGGGCTAGAATATTTAAAACTAACTCGATTTTCAGGACTACAAATTGGTGGATAGATCTTAACAAACACCAATGATCTTCATTTTGTCTTCTCCAACCCTTTACTAACTTTGCGCTATATCTTCGTTATTTTGTGCATCAGTTTATAAAAACGTGTAGAGTCTAGATTTCTGTAGCAAAATAGCTCCTACAACTACATAAAATATGGTTGTTAATCCAACACCAGCAAGCAGTTTTTGTCACCCCACAGGTAGTGCCAGCTCTGTAGCAGATCTAATTACAGATGATAGGTTGAGCCTTAGGGCCTCCGTACACGCCAGGTCGCCAAATTCTCAGCCATTAACATCATGTTAGATGTACCAAGAATAATATGCGTGGTGGTGTGGCGACCACTAGCGGCGACTACTGGTTGCCTGGTGTGTGCTTGCCTTTTCGACTAATCTGGAACTGATAATTATATTATCTGGCCCCCACTGGCTGGATGGAGGTTTCTGTCACACGCATTCTGTGTATCTCTCGTTCCAGAGGATTTATAGATATACACTGACACGCCTGGATTAACCATGTGCTCTCTGAGTCTGTTAATTCGATTCATCAATACAATCCTGGGGACTATTCCGCAACCCTATCACAGTATTGGCCATTTGCATCCATTTCTGTGACTCGACTGGAAACTGATAGAAACTAAACTAAACTAAACTGGTACCTATTTCGACATAGAATCGTAGAATAGGACCTTTTTATTTCACAAACAATTAGGCTTTACGTCTGTATACAATTCATTTGTGGACTAACTGGCTTGCCCTGGGGCTTCCGAGCACCTACGTGATGCACTTTCCATTCAATTAGCTGCCCGACAGTGACGCGTGATTGGATTGGCATAAAATTTCAGAGACCTCCACATTTCATACCGACAGTGCTGTAAAGTTGGGGGTTGTCCAAGCTTGAAAAACAAATAGGAATAATAGCAAGACTTTTAGTGCAAGTAAATTGAGTAAAAAAAATTATGACATTAATAGACTGAACACGAAGAGGAGGTACCTAAAAACGTTTTGTTTCGACGACGGCAATTTAATTAATTTCATAGTTTCTTGCCTCTTTCGATGACGATCTTGTCTATAAGGTATGCATTGTATTCTAGGTCCACGTGATTTGTTCCTGAAAACATTTCATCTTATAAAATACATAGTCCTATATTATGCTATAGTGAGTGAAAAGTAACTGGATGTTGACAGCGTTGCACTAGTGACTATGGTAATCCTTGGGAGAGACCATAGAGATATATTAGAGAGATGCCAACTAATGCGCTGAGTTCGAAACTCACTGTCGCATTAGAAATTCACACACACAAAGAAATCAAAATATGTGCTCATTATCCACTGCGGTATCAGTACTCAACGTTCGAATAATATTTAGTACTACGCAAGCAATGTAAACTGTTTACATTATGACGTCGCTGCTGTCATCATTGGTTTTGGGCATATTGCTGCGACACCGGCCCCGCCCCCTTGTCACATCTCCTTTTAGTTTCTGTGATCTGTGTACTGTGTCGGCCGTTTGGTGTAGTGGTTCAGAACGTGCTACTATGCCAAGCAAGAGGTCCCGGGTTCGATTCCCGGCCGGGCAGAAATTGAAATGCTGAATTTTAATTTCTGTGACGGGTCTGGGTGTTACTATGTATAATATGTATGTATTTAAAAAAAAAGTATATAAGTAGTATATCCGTTAAGCTAGCACCCATAACACAAGCATTAAGTTGCTTACTTTGGGGCTAGCTGGCGATGTGTGAAATTGTCTAAAGATTTATTATTATTATCTGTGGGAGAGATTTTTGAGGCGTTCTTCGGTTGACAACTAATCAGCATAGCTTTCCCCTAAGCTATGTTGAATATATGAATAGAATAGTATGCGGAATAGAGACCGAGGAGAGTTGTAACAGGGTGAGTTGTCACAAAGCCGATTTCTCTGCGCCTATGATAGTTAGCGAGCTGAAGTTTTAACGCAAACTGTGGAGCCTCGAATGAGCAACGAATCCGCGAAGTTGCTTGCTCTATAAACTTAGGTTCAGTGAAACTGACTTTGTTACAACCCACCTCTGTTACAACCCTACAACCCACCTCTATTACAACCCACCTCTATTACAATCCACCTCTATTACAACCCACCTCTATTACAACCCACCTCTATTACAACCCACCTCTATTACAACCCACCTCTATTACAACCCACCTCTATTACAACCCACCTCTATTACAACCCACCTCTGTCTCCCCTACAACGTTGTCCCAACCAACATCGGCTCGACCAAAAGAATGGTCACTATAGCGGACGTGCGGAAGTTGTTGAAATGGATTTCTGTTTGAGTATTCGTGGGTATTTGTAAATGAATACGGATGATTACGGTCAGCTCTGTGTTTAGTTTTATAACAAACAAATCGGTGAGGTTTTGGTAGGTAGGTAGGTACTTAACTATTTTGGTAGTATTAGCTGTTGTATTTTGAGGGAAAAATGGATGAAAGGGGATATTTTATTTTAGGTGCGTGTAAGTATTCAGACGTGCGAGTGAAAATGGCGTAACTACCGTATTATTATTTGGGTAGGTAGGTACTCTTAGGGTCGAAATATTGATACTTGACTGATATAATAATTTGTAATCGTGAAGAAAAAATGCCGATTTCAAAGGGAAATATTTCAACGAAAGGCAAATTACCTAATTTGATTATTGCCCGAACTGTACATACAGTAAACATTTCATCCAACTCTTTTGTAAATATCGATATGAATGCCTACTTAATAGGCATGTGTAGGCCGAAAAAATTTCGGCTTCAACTAATATTTTTTTATTTTAAAATATTTGCTGCGCGAATATGCTTTGATTTTCTAATTTAATTATGATTGCATGCATGCACGTACAGTCAACACTACAACAGCACATCGATCTACTGGTAGAAAGATTTTGATCTCTGGTTCTTAAAAACATTTGCCCCCTTATTAATAAAAGTTACACCCTAGTTAAACTCTGGCTTAAATTGTCATTTAGTATGAAAATGAAGGATATGAATAACTAGCGGCTGCCCGCGACTTCGTACACGTGGATCCCGTTTTACCCCGTTTTTCCCGACTTAGATTTTTTCATACAAATGTTTTCCCGCTAACTCCCGTTCCATAAGGAACATACAGACAGACGGACAGACAAACAGACAAAAATTTTACTGCTTGCATTTTTGGCATCAGTATCGATCACTAATCACCCCCTGATAGTTATTTTGAAAATATATTTCTTGTACAGAATTGACCTCTCTACAGATTTATTATAAGTATAGATAAGGAGGTATACATCTTGGCCTGTTGTAATACATGTTATTTTGCAATTTAAGTTCATTCTCAGATGTGCTGGTGATGACTAGTGATGTGATCGATTTCGAATCGAAACCGAAATCAATGTCAATACTTAGGCACAGGGTTGTAAAAACTAATGTTTTTGAGCCAGCTATGTGTGATGGATGATAGGTACAACTTTATTTATTTTACTTTATTTTACTAAGACTAACGCTAAACTTAACTCTTGCAGAATTTGCAATGCGAAAGTGTTCCTAAAATATTTTAGTTGAAGAGATGGAGATTGTATTAGCTGTGTGCACAAATACACGTAGTCCACAGAAGCCCCATAAATTTTCATATAAAGTAGGCTACATAATAAAGTACTTATCAAACTACATATATCAGTTATTAATATGCCACTGCCATTGCTTAGTGTGAAACATTATTCAATTTTTTTTAAACTTATTTTGCCAAATATCCAAAACAATTACAATATATTATAGCTACTATATTCAGCTATGTCTACACATATACGAGTAGGTTGGTAAGTCATATGCCAATAAAAAAAGTCTCATAAAAAGGCAGTTTGTAATTTTCGAAAAAAATTAAACAGACTTTTCAAAGATCTATAGCGCCAGATTCTCCCGTACCCTATGCTTTGTTCCGCGGCGTTACTCACAGATGACTGTATTGCAGCAGTGACAGCAGTAGTCAGTACTGGATGGGGGCAGTCCGGGACCCCCAGGACTCATCCAACTGGAAGTGGGTGAATGGGAATGACGTCACGGTGTCGTTCTGGAACGCCCCCGGAGGCACCGAGGGCTGCGCACGATTCGACGGCAGCAAGGGCTGGCTGTGGGCCGACACCGACTGCCAAGCCAGACTGAACTATATTTGCCAGCACCGTAAGTTCACTTTTGTTTTATGCCAAGCGAAATTTTTTTGCCAAGCGAGTGCTGCTATGCGAATGATGTGTCACTTGGCTGATGCTGGAAGGTAGTTTATGAAATGCAAAGCGCTGACGTCATCTTCCGTCATCTATCATAACTTTTTATTAACTGATCTGACTACGAAACACTTCTCTCCATAATTTGAAAAGGCCATGAACCCTAATAAACTGCATCTTCAAATGCTACCTTCCAGTCACCAATACTCCCTTATCTTCCCCTTATTTACCCCCTGTGTTGTCCCGCAGAGCCTAAGGCATGTGGCAGGCCAGAACAGCCCCCGAATTCCACCATGACAGCGGAGAGCTTCGAGGTCGGGGCCTCCGTGGAGTACTCCTGCGACGAAGGCCACCTGCTGGTCGGACCCACCGTCAGGACCTGTCTAGACACAGGGTTCTACGATGAGTTCCCGCCTGTATGCAAACGTAAGTCTATGAGGAGGTAAATGTAGCATAGTTGTCCTGAAAATAGTAGCCAAGTAAGAATATCTGTAGTATTAGTCATTGTTACGACAGTCCGCTTATATGAGCCATTGCTGGACCGCTAGAGGTCATTCGGGGAACGAATTCACGACATCAAGTTTCTTGAATGCAAAAGGGAGGAAGAGAGAGTGGCAAAAAGTTACTGCCTAACCCACCTACCTTATTTTTAAACCTAACTATCAGTGGAAACAATAGCTAGCTACTGGTACTCATCAATAGAGGATCTGTCCTCTGTTGTTCAGAAACCAGCCACCTAAATCCTAGAAAGTTATTAACCGATGGCTAAGTAAGAAAGAACAGCAACAATCTCTTTTTACCCAGGTAAATGACCTCCATACCTACCGCCGAGGGACAGCTCGTTATGAGGTTATGTGGGGCTCGAACCAAATAAAAACCTGGAGTGTTCCCTCTGCCGCATAGTGGTCGGCGCCTTGGGTATAAAAACGATCAAGGCGCCTTCCGCGGACGTCCCTCCCTACGCGGCGGGACCCATCATGCCCCCACTTAGTTGCTAAAACATCTCTCACAACCCTCGCCTATTCCAGGAATTGAATGCGGCTACCCTGCGGACATCCAGCACGGCTCGTACGAGCTAATCAACGGATCCGTCTCGTACCTCTCCCATGTGCAGTACTCGTGCGACTCGGGCTACGAGATGGTGGGACGGTCACGACTGGTTTGCGATATCGACGAGCGGTGGAACGGACCGCCGCCGAGATGTGACGGTATGTATATCAGGAATAATTTAGTATTTTAGCAAAAATTGCCATATTACTACAGATCACAAAAACTAAAGGGAGAATGTGAAAACAAACGAATAGCCGCATTGATTGATGCAGCAATGGCGATCAATGCATTTAAGTCTGGTCGCCATCGCTACACGCCGGCTGATCGCGTGTGATCGCGTTGGTTTGGCTAAACCTTTATTCCGCCAAAAATGCAATATGTAGGTATATTGCTACAGGGTGTAACCCTGAATATTGAATCTTATACTGTATAGATTATTTTAGTTTTTAGCTATAACAATGCATGCATGTTCGCCCACAAGACAAGTTTTAGCAACTTATTGAAAATCACATAAAACTCATAACCTATTTATAGCTTGGATCTACATCTGTGACGTCCAATGAAAGCCTAGCAAGAAAATTAGAAATATCTCAGGGGATAACTGCAGAATTGCAACGAATGAAAGTAATATTGACAGGATACAACAGAAAATACGAGCAACTAAACAAACATAAACAGAATCTAAGGTTGAGTTGCACCACCTAACTTTAACCGTAACTGTAACGATAACCGGTGTGTTTCAAGAGTTTGACAGACTTCAAACGTTTGTTAAAGTTAAAGTAATATGGTGCAAGCCAGTCTAAGGGTGGGTTGCACCATCTTACTTTAAATTTGACAAACGTCAAAAAGCTGTCAAACTCCATACGAAAATCACCGGTAATCGTCATAGTTACCGTTAAAATTAGGTGGGGCAACTCAGCCTAAGAATGAGATTTGCACTAATAACAGACCTAACATACATTCCTGTCACATAAAATATCTGTAATTTAATATGGTAATTTAAAACATGTTATTGGAAATAATGAATAGTTTGTAATGTCTTAATGAAAAGTCTCGAAGCGTTAGCAGGTGATAATTGCCCGTTGTCATGGTGCGCTGCGCCCGCGCACCTCGCTGTGATTAGCTTACTACTTGTACTCGTAAGTCACGAGAAAATATTGTAGATTAAGTTAAAGACACGACACATAAAGCGTTGTAATTCTAACAGTTTTGTCAAGACAAAGAAAGAAATGTATGACCAATTTGAAAGGAAAAATCCATTTTGTCCGTGTTCGTCTGTCGTAGGTAGGTTTTGAGTTTCTGAGCGCACAGTCCGATTATTAAATGAGTCGACTCTGATTTATATTAATAGGATTTGCCCACCTAGTGTCTTCAAATCGACCTTGTGCACCAAAAAGTTGATTCAAAAATCTAGGTAGGGTAGATGTACCTACTAGTTTTTTTACCGCTTTTGGCAAATTAGATCGTGCCATCCACGAAGACGCGCCCCACCATTCTTCCGCTAATTTTTGAGTGTTATCGGTCCACGCTAATTTTATTCATGAGTGCACACGCACACTACAATAATGACGCTCGGATTGCTCGGATCAAACTCCCCACACCCCTCGCGACCGAGACCAAAAATTGGTGGGGCGCGTCTTCGTGGATGGCACTATTTATTGTGTTTTTATGCCGTCATTTAACTTCAATCAGGAACATTTGATATTAAATTATTCGTATTGTTACATTTACATCTCGCTTGAGTAACAAAGTAATAGTATTTCTATGGCAACACCACATAAACCTCCCTTGACAACAATTCCATATACCATAGAGCGTACCATAGACCCCGCAGGAAACTTTCTTATAGGTAAGAGCGGCAGATGCTATCCGTCGCTTTTCCACTGACAATTAGCTACAATTACGTGCTATCTCTCGTGTGAACAGAAACAAACAATGACTGGTTTCCACGTGCAACAGTGGTAACTGAGCTTTCTATCGTCTACTTGGCATTTGGGTCAACTGCTGTAACAAGTACTTAGCAGTGAAGATGACATTGATATTTTATGGACATCGCCATTTTGGTCGAGTAGGAAAGACTGGCCCAAAAATTGTACTAAACAAGTTTTTTTTCATAGTACCAAACCTCTGTGAACCTACACAAAGTTGTTACCTAATCAGTATAATATTGCCGTTATTTTTAATGAGGGTTTTCGCGTATGAAAAATCCGCCAGATGGCAATACGTAGACGCGAGGTCCAAATGCTGCATGATTGGTTATTTTTGACATGACATTGACAGATATGTCAAAATCCACCAATCACACAGCAGTCAGACCCCACATCCACGTCTCGCCATCTAGCGGATCTTTCATTCGCGAAAACCCTCATTGATTAAAGGGTGGATTCGACCAAACAAGAGTAAATATTAATCTCAGAATAAATCGTCAGTTTTGACATATTTCCCATACTGAAACTGTCAATGTGCCAGTTATACGAGGAGTTATTCTCGGATAAAAGTTTGGTCGAATCGGGCCTATCATATTATGATAAACTATTTGGTTTCAAATTATAACAATCCGATGTGTTCTTTAAGAAAGTTGAGATCGAGCTAGACACTTTTAATCATCGTATCTAATGTGGTATCTATCTATCAAAGATGTACACAAATCCACAACAATTAGTTAACAATTTCTTTGACTATTCTAGACTCAAAAATAGTTAAGTCGGCGTAAGCTTAAGTAGCATTACATAATCACCATTTCTCTCCGTGGGAACTGCGTCCATTAAGATGTGCGCGTTTATGTTTTCATTCAGAAACTTTCAGTGAGTCACAAAGAAAAGGATTTCTTAAGCATTACCAGTTTTAGTGTTATGAAGTAATCGCTTATGGAGATAATTATCACCTTTCGTTCCCACCGCCAAGACTAAAGTCTTTGTCGGTCAGGATTGAAGCTTAGTAAATGATACTTGAACCACAGAATAATAACACTGGGGAACAGTAATTTTGCGGCATGGTAGTTTAGAGTCAATTCTGTATGCGACTAGTGTGCTGAATACTAGAAAAATATTAGATTTGTCAAATTGACTCTAGATCTTGAGATAAATACTATTAACTATTTATATGAAAAAACCAAAATAAAAATACCAATCTGTATAAAAAAAATATTTACACTAAGATCCTATTTAAGAACGATATAAAAATTAAAAATATATTTGTTTTTCATCAAATAATAGAAAAAAAAACTACAAAAAGCTTTTTCTGTAAGCTTTTATGTTATGGTTTTGGTCAGGAAAATTCCATAATTATGGCAACAGTAATCAGCCATCATCTGACGGTCCCATTGACCGTGGATATCATTCTTCCACTATCCTGATGTTCTGGTAGAACCGTTCTGCTTATTCCTCACTGTAATCACCCAGATTATGGGAGAACCTGTCCAAATGGTTATTGTAAAAAAAATATTAATACTCAAACTAGCTCCTTATGTGTAAATTTTTTAAAACAATTTAGCAACCAATTGTGAAAAGTCTGGTGCTCTATGCCTCCCCAAATATTGTTTGACTACTAAAACAAAGCTTAGCCATGCTTCAGATTCAATTTGTCTTATGTGGTTTACAAATACAGTGTCTTCTATAAGAGTACGGATTTGCGGCCAATTCAATTTATTTTTTCCGTATTCAAACGGACGTTTCAGGACGTAAAGGACTTTAATTTGGCTGACTTTTGATCATTTTAGTGAATAGAAAGCTCAGTTCATATCTTTGGCCTTCCAAATTGAAGTCCTTTACGTCCAGCTTGGCTCCAGTATGGCAAAGAGTCTACACAAGGCTTGCAGACGATATTGGACCCCCAATATTTATAATTTTATGGAAGTTTTATACCTAGGTATGCTTGGTAGGTTTTTATCACTACCTCCGTGATCTTATTTCTTTGCTTTTGTAAGTTTACAAGCCAAATATTAACAAAAACTGTTGGGGTTGTAAACGTAAAGTTTTCATAATGAACTCATATTTTTTGAGACAAAAAGCTCTTTAAAAAATAATTAAAAAGACACAAACTGATAATTTCAAGGTCTAGTAGCTGATTACTAAATTGTTGTAACTACAACTACACTAATACATGAGTAGAAAATAAAACTTAGTGGGGTATAATCAAATTAATATAAGTTTAGGGAGGGTCGTTTAATTTTTTTCATTGATTTCTTGCGTCTCGTTTATCTCAAGAACCAGAGTCAATCCAAAGAAAGTAAATACACACCATTTATGTCTAATACATGTGTTTACAAAAACCATTAACAAAATAGATGCCGCAGATTTTTTTATTTTTTTTGTTCCGCAGTGTAATAAGTACTACGTACCTACTTGAACTTAGAATTGAAGTTTGAGAAGTTAATGACGTAGTTACGAATAGGAGGAAGTGCTAAATCGACTCTTGTTTTCAAAAGCCTATTTTATGATAGTTTGGTTTTAGGCCAACGGTTTTCTAGTTGTTTTTTTTTATGCATGACAAGGCAGGTGTTTGACCGCAATCGCACCTGGTGTTAAGTGAGATGCAGTCTAGGATGGTAGGTACATATCTGCCCTGTAAGTGCCTATTCACTCTCGCCTTGAAAAGGCACGGATTATAGTGTTCAGGAAAGACAGCAGCAGGCAGCGAATTCCAGTCCCTAGCTGTTCGCACTATAAAAGAATTATCGAAACGTAGTGCGAGCTGGTGGAATGTCCACAATGTAGGGATGGTAATTGGCAATCTAGCTTATTCTGGCAACACAGAAGTTGGAGGATGATAAATTATAAATTCATTTGCACCTGTACAAAACACGCTGATTCAACTAATTTACAATAACTAACTACGAGTAAAATACAATGCCACATTGCCACATGTTTTTCTTATCGTGCTGTCTTTATTACTCAATTTCCTTAGATTAGATTAGACTTTATCCTAACTTTTTGCAGTTTTACGCATGTTAATATGTTAAGTTCTTGAGTGGCGAGCACGAGCCGGAAGACGTAGCGTGGGCAGGCTTCCCACTAGATGGACCGACGATCTGGTGAAGGTCGCGGGAGGTGCCTGGATGCGAGCGGCGCAGGACCGGTATTTGTGGAAATCCTTGGGGGAGGCCTTTGTCCAGCAGTAGACGTCTTGAAACGAACGCATGTTAATAAACGTCAACTTGTTGTTAACTCATCGTCTATCAACAAAGTTTTAAAATATCTATTTTTCCACAGTGGTGCAATGCGAGCCGCCGCTGCAGATTGCGAACGGGCGAGTCACTCTCGTGCAGAACGCGTCTACCTTCGGCGCTACGGCTGAATACGCTTGCGCGCGCGGTTATAAGCTGCTCGGCGCCAGGGTTCTGTCCTGCCTCGCGACCGGCCTGTGGGACAACCCCACCCCCCACTGTCATCGTAAGCAACAGACTTTAAATGGTACTTCTTGTCAGAAACCATACCAAGCTTATGTAGTGGTAATTGGTACTTTGCAACAGAAATGTAGAAAACTGACGTGTGGTAAAGATGCTGCCAGTACTGTTGATTTTGCTACTGGCTTGGAGGAAGATTTTGCTGTCATGGCAAGTGATAAAATAATTTGTGTGGACAGTATGGAATACATGCATTTGCAAAGTAATTCTCTAAATCTGTAATACGAGTAGTTATAGTAAACTCTAACCCCCTTACCAATAAAAAGTTACACACTTGTTGAACACTATTTTAAAATGACATTTCCATACTAAACGTCACTTTCGAACACTGTTCAACAAGCGTTTAAGTTTTATTAACGTAAGGGGGTAATAATTGATAAGACGCAGAATTTCTCATGTGTGGTCAGAAGTTCTAAAAGGTTTTCCTTTCCAGCTGAAGAACGTTCAACGACCACCACAACGTCGACGACGACCACGCCTGCTCCCTCACCTCTGCCGACCACCACTCCCCTCTTACCCTCTCCTTCCCTCCCCACCACCCCCCGCTTGCTGCCCACGCGACCTCGTCCTGCGCCTCGGCCCTCGTCGCCAACGCCGTTCTCTCCTCCCGAGACCACCAGACGTCCGCGCCCGAAGACGACCACCGAGCGAGTGACGACGCGAGCGTACGAACGGCCGCCGGAAAGGAAGACTGTGACGGTGGGCGATGCGCAGGAGTCGCCGACCAGCCACGTGCCGCATATCATCGTGGCCAGCCACCCGAGAGAAAATCAGGTGAATATTACTAACTTACTGTCATTTTTAGTGTGGTTTGTGCTGAACACACTCTTTCTTTATCCATGGATGAACTTCTCTGTGGTGAACACACTCTTCTTTATTCATGAATGACCTTCTCGACAAACACGTAAACATCTGGCCTTCCTAAACTCGACTCATCTGGCCCACAGCGGTGTGGGCCTCCCCTGCTGGACTCCCCAAGCCCAACGTATAAATGGCCAGGGTGAGGAGTCCAGGTTAAATCCTCCACTATCCTCTGGTAACCCTATCTAAGTTGTACTGTTGGAATGGAGACCAAGTTGCAGGAATTACCTGGTCAAAGTCAAAGTCAAAATTTCTTTATTGGTTTAGACTAATAAATAGTTCTTACAAATCGTCATTTTGCTCTTAAGGAGCCTCTACATGACTCATAATCTTTTTACCCTACCAGCTGGAATCGACAGAGGCCTTTGTCCAGCAGTGGATGCATTTGGACGAACTAACTTACTTCAACAGAACTATCTTAAACGATCTAATGAAAAATAAGATGAAAGTAAAATTGGCAATCACTTTGTCGTAAATAGTCGACACAGTAGAACGAAAGCGAGATCTATTCACCAAATCAAATCCGACAATGCGACAAAATGGCCAACTCATCCCCCATTGGGCTTGGTTGACCTCGGGGAGAAAGTAGAACCACAAACAAGTAACACACAGAAACCCCACCATCTCCGTTATTAAACGTTAACCGCCTCTGTGGTCTAGTGGTAAGACCACCTGCTTCAGACGCAGAGGTCCCGGGTTCGATTCCCAGTGGGGGCAGATTTTTCTGTTCGGTTTGGTTGGTGGTAGGGCTTGTTTAAAGTCCGCCTGGTTAGCTTCCGGCAGTTAGAGGTAAGATAGCCAGATCCTCCGTGGTTGAAGATTCCGGGTGAAGCTCGCTTCCACCTTCGGCCTGATCATCACTTACCATCAGGTGAGATACAGGCCAAGAGCTTCCTCGTTGTAAATAAAAAAAATCTCCGTTATAAAGATTTTCTTCTTATTCTGACCTTCCGTGTTATGTCTTGGTTATGTCACACACAATGATATGGATGTAGACGGCCCAATTAACAGGCAAGATGACACAGCATGATAGCCAAAGTGAAATTAAATAAAAGCGTGATAAAAGGCCGTTTTCAAATAAAGATCGTGTGAAATTAAACAAATAATGAGAAGATTAGTCACAAGTCTTTAATTTATTGCAATTAAGTTCAGTTTTGTTTACTTTTTAATCGCTTTTTGTGCGATAGCGACACGAATTATAGTGTCAGAATTTATTTATTTATTTATTTATTTATTTATTTATTTAATTAACATGCAAGTGAGCTTACAGATTTATATCCAAAGCGCTCACATTGCCAATTTGAAATTACATTTAATGTTAGTAAGTACTTATATCTATTTATGGTTAGTAGACAAATACAATCTTAATTTTTTTACAAAACATTCTAAGGAGTTGGCAAAGATGTCGACGTCTTGGACGGTTTGCGTAAACATGTTCAAAAGACAGAGTGCCCTGGGAGTCGGTGTGTTGTTAGCATGCAGTGTGCGCAGGCCATCGGGGGCACAGAACAGGCGGTGCTGACGACGACCCGTACGTGTGTAATTATTTGGAACAAATAAACTAATACTACGAAGCACGACAGGATTTTCTATTTTGCTACGTAGCAATAAGTAGTAGTGAATTGCTACCGACACTTTACGCCTCAGCTCAAGAGTATCAAGACCAACCATGCCAGATACAAAAAGGGAGGGAAACAGAAACGGGTAATACCCAAAAGTTCGTTTGTAAAGATATCTGGAAAACTTACGTTGGACTTTCTCTAACATTTCTGAATACTTTTTCTCTCGAGGAGACCAGACCACTGCCCCATACTCCAACTTGCTACGGACGTAAGCGTTATATAGCATCACAGCCAGACCAACAGTTCTAAACTGAGACGCTGTCCTCATTATGAACCCCAACACTCTGTTAGCACTTTTGCAAGTTGCAACAATATGCTCGCGAAAATTCAGTGCAGTGTCCATCATCAAACCCAAGTCTCTGATCTGGGCTACCCTCTCCAGAGGCCGATCTCCTAAGGCATATGAGTAAAACAAGGTGTCATGAAGTCTTGAGAAAGTAATAACTTTGCTCTTAGATACGTTTAGGTCCAATTTATTTTCTACACTCCACTCAAGCACAGCTTGAATGTCCTGCTGCAGTAATACGCAATCCCTTTCCTCGCTAACTTTCAAGTAGAGTTTTAAATCATCTGCAAACATTAGGCAATTAGCGTGTCGGAGCCTTTTGGGTAGATCATTTATCATGATCAGAAACAAGGTCGGCCCAAGAGTACTGCCCTGACTCACTCCCGACCTTGTATAGTACTCTTCAGATTGTTGGCCGTTCATTTGAACGTACTGTCTGCGATCTTTAAGATAGTTGGCAAAGAAATGCAACAACTTCGGAGTAAAACCGACCAGAGAGAGCTTATTTAAGAGAACGTCGTTATTAACCACATCGAACGCTTTCCTAAAATCAAAATAAGCCGCGTCAACCTGCAGATGTTGGTCCAATTTAGGCACTATGTAGTCGAGGAATACTATATGGTTTGTAGTTGTCGATCGTGCTGACCTAAAGCCATGCTGGGATTCGTCAAAATAAACCTTCAGCTGTTGAGTTATCTGTCTATTAAGTATTGACTCAAATATTTTTGCGAAGGTTGACAAAACAGCTATGGGTCTAAAATCAGCGATATCGTTCGATTGTCCACTCTTTGAAACAGGGGTTACCCTGGATACCTTCCACTGCAGAGGGTAGCTACAGTTTCCTATGCAGAGATTGAACAAATGGAGCAAAGGCAACTCAAGAGCCGTGGCGCAATCCCTAACAAGAAAAGCGGGCAAACGGTCAGGACCAACGGCGGACGTGGGTTTTAGTCGACGTACAGCATACTTTAAGTCAGCTAAAGTTATGCGATAAACATTTATTCTCGCCGAATCACATTGACCTCCGGCACCGCAAACAGCGGACGCGGCGTCCGCGTCAAGCAACGGAGTGTCCTTCGAAAACACTGAATGGAAATATTTTGCAAACGTAGAAGCTACATCCTGGCCAGCAATAGTGACACCTTGATATTGATAATCGTTATAATACTGCCGCCCGCTCGCACGTCTTTCGCCAACGAACTTCCAGAATTTTTTTGGGTCTGATCTTATACCGGCTTCAATTGATTGCTTATATCTTAGGTACGCTTCGCGAATGAGTGTCTTTATATGACTCCTATAATATTGAAATACCTCAAGATTAAATTGCAATCCTAATTGTTTATATTTACGGTGATGGAAGTATTTTATTTTTAATTTATATTTTATCTCTGGTGTATACCACGGAGGGTAGTACCTCAGAGGAGACCTTTTATGATTTTTTAATGGTACACTACTGGCTAAAACCCTCCCGAGCACATCGTACATACATTCTGTGGCATAATCAACGTTTGTTTGCGCTAGCATGTGGGTCCAGTCAATGTTACAGATGTTATCATAGAGTTTGGGAAAATCGGCTTTACGGAAATCCCACTCGGGCGCAGGGCAGGTATGTAGTGGGACGGTATTACTAGCGCCACAAGGGAACGAGCCACAGGGCATGGTTAGAGTGATCTCAAGAGGTGGGTGTTGGGTGTCCGGCGGCACCAGTGGCTCGACATCACCAGACACCACCAGCTCCTCAGGCCTCAAATTGGACAGCACTAGATCTAAGGCGCGACCATTACAATTTAGAACTGGGTTAAGTTGACGTAAGTTACAAAAATTTAAAAAACATTCAAATTGCCTTCTTACAGAGTTATTACATGAGTATAAATTAAAATCGCCCAATATTAAAAGATTTAAAGCAGAGTATTTACACGTAGCGTTTTCTATACACGACAAAACATTCAAATATTGCTCTTCACTACAATTAGGTGGTAAATATACTACACAGACCAAAATTTTAATATTTTTGCGGTTAACTAAGACAAAAAGCAATTCTTTATCACAAGTGAGGCCATCAAGGTCAGTAACTAATTTAGCTGAGCATGTTTCACTTACAGCAAGCATAACTCCCCCCCAGCCAGCATCTCCTAATCGATCTTTCCTGAATACGAGATATCCCTGAGGAAACAATTCAGAATTGACAACTGAGCTATTAAGAAATGTTTCCGTTAATGCAATTAAGTCAAAACCGCTTGATGAACAAATATTATTATAAAAGGTCTCAGTTTTACTTCTAAGGCCTCTAACGTTCTGATAATATACGCCTAGATTTAATACTTGACGCTTAGTTATCCTTGGGTTTGGAACGAAAATTCTGCCTCCAGGGGTTAACACAAATATCTTCTGCCCAGTTTGCAGGAGACATGACAGTATCGGCCAGTCTTGATGGAACACTCAGCTTGAATGACGCATAGTCGCCCCTAGGCTGTAGTACTTCTACGGTGCACACGTCCGCTCCACAAACTGACGTCAAATGTTCGCGCACCTGCGCCTCAGTGGTGCCAGCCTTCACGTAAAACAGGTGCACAAATCGGCGACGCTCAGATGGTTCAAGCCCGGTTGAACCAGGGCTGGCAGTACCACGTGTAACGCGAGACACGCGAATGGGTCTTCTAGTTACCTCTGTCCAAACCTCGTCGCCTTGGCTCAATGGAAGTGTGCCAGAAGCAACATCCGTAGGCTCCGCCGAAGTAACTTGCGCAGCGACTTGATTGGAGTCTCTCCCAGTTGGTAAGTGCTGCCCTGTTGCCTTCAGAGGGGCAGACGTGGCCCCGACGCGGCTTCGCCCGGCGACAGAAGGTGGTTTTCCGGTCCTCATAGGCACAGGAGCGGCTACATCAACAGTATTTGTAATTTTATTTTCCAATAAATGTACCTTTGATTCCAACTTTCCAACTTTTTCGGTCAACTCAGTGATCGCCTGACACATTGGTGCAGTCAGCTCCTTGACAATTTTGCTAGTAAGTTCTGGCAGGCGTTCATCCAAGGCCCTAAGAAGTTCCTCTCGCATTATTAACCGAATGCTATCAAGACAATAAGTATCATCCGCCAATGACTCCTCAAAAGTATTTGTTTTACTGCCCCGCTTTGTGTTTACGTACTCAGGGCCCCCCGATGGGCTGTCAATACGGGCAAAGCCACTGACGTCACACGACACAGGAACGGCGTCCTTCAGTTTCTCGGTACGTGCAGTCCTTTTGGAACAATGGGCAGTGCTTAGTGGTGTGTTTACGTTGCCCACTTTGGGCTGCTTACAAATACATTGTGGGCATTTCCACACGTTTTTATGTTCCTTGGTCATGTTATAAAACAGCTTTTCAGCCACATTGGCGCATATAATATCATACGGCAGAGTGCAAATACTGCAGATTAAATATCTCCTGCTTGTAATTTCGTTGCGACATCCCGCACATACGATAGATTTCGTTGCCATAGTAGCCGATATCTAGTTTACAACAGCGGTCACTGACCTTATCGATTCGGCAACCTCCGTGGTTGATCGGGACGGAATATTGTGTCGGCTACTCGGGTCTCGCGCCGGAGTCGATCGATGCGTCAGAACCTCGGGCGCGCTCGGCGGTCAATCGGGTCAAGTCGGGTGCAGTCAACAGCTGAGCGTTACCAGTGTCCTTGTTGAGGTAGGTCACGTTCACGGCCGTTATAGATTTACTTTTGAACTAATTTGGCTCAGAACTCGCGTAAAAATCGAGCGATTTGAGAACAGAACACCTCACTTTAAAGTTCGCAGCTCAAGCTTCAAGATGGTGTAACTTCACTGTGCAACTCGAGACTTTTACACACGTTTGAGGCAGATAAACACGGATCGAACAAATATGCGTTTACTCGCGCAGACGCTCGCGCGGTAGTAAAAGAATGGATTACTACCTACTGACTGTAGCTTACAATAGATCACAAATTGCAAGTAAAATAAGAACAATATACCTAGCTATGATTTGTGCAATTTAGTTAATAGGTACCTCTAGCTCAGACGATTTACAAAAAAACAAAACACCTGGGAGAGAATGCCATAAGGCATTAAGTTCGCCTTTTGTACTGCATTTCTTTTTTTTGTGTGCAATAAAACTTCACTGGGTCGCGAACCTACTGAACCCTCGTCTCTACTAGGTATACCTACTTGTAATGATGTTTACTTAAATACGTGACCGTGGTATTACTTTACGGATAGTTGCGTACTTACTCGTCATAATGGATACTTTTTACTTTCCAAATATGGGAGAATAAAAGGAGTTAAACCGTTTCACTTTTGTTAACGATGTTAACACGTTGTCAGCGGCGTCTTTTTAGTAATAAGGCTGCACGATATTTTTTGTGCATATTCATTCTGTTATGTTGTAACTGGCTTTCAGCGTTGTGCTTCCTTCATTATACTGGCTGTAAAGGAAAACAAAGTTATGAAACTACATAATTAGATGCTAATCTCTAAGTCCGTTGTAGACTACCGCAATAGTTCGATCGGCATAATACACTGGTCATCATAAAAATCGACCCACCCGCGACAAGCACTTTCAAACGTATGCATCCCCACTTCCCACCATTATTACTATACTATGTTACCATTTAAAAGCCTAGTTCTAAACTTCATTTCATTAAAGGAAAGGTTTTTACCCTTAAGGTAAAGCATCACTTCCAAGTTTAGCAAAGTCGGATACTGAAGTCTAAAAGTAGGCTCTACTTATGTAGGGTATACTAGCTAGGGCTGACTGCAAGGGTATAGTATACCCTGCCGTGTCCGGTACAATCCAAAGCAACTTTCAAGTCCAGCAGTCTACGAGCTTTCGTAACAGGAGAAAGAGTTTCTCCTTTATCATAAAATAACCCACATTTTTCAAAAATAACTGAATCGTTCGTTTGTTCGTTTCAGAGTAGGTACCTACTTATTATTATTCTGTGGTTTCAACCACCTGACGTCCACTGCTGGACAAAGGCCTCCCCCAAGGATTTCCATAACGACCAGGTTCTTCCTGCGACCTTCACCAGAGCGACCTTCATCGGTCCACCTAGTAGAAGGCTTGACCACGCGATGTCTTCCAGCCCATGGTTGCCACAAATAACTGATTAATTTGTTCTTTCCCTAGATCCTCGGCAGCGGCAACAATATCCGAGCAGAACAGACGCCGCGTGTGAACGTGCCTTTGTCTGTGGACGGCGAGAGGCGGGAGACTCTGGGGGCGCGGCTCAACATAGGAGCCGTAGTCGCTCTGGGGGCCTTCGGGGCTCTGGTGTTCCTGGTCGCCATCATCACCACTATTGTCATCTTAGTCCGGAGGTAAGACTGTTGATTGTTGAGGACGCCTTCCTTTATAGTCTAGGCTGCAACGGGCCCTGGGCAAACCAATCGAAGTTGGTCGCTCTGGAGGTTCTTGAGCCGTAGTCGCTATGGGGGCTTTTGGGGCCCTGGTGTTCCTGGTCGCCATCATCACCACAATTGTCATCTTAGTCAGGAGGTAAGACTGTTGATTGCTGAGGACGCCTTCCTTTACGGTCTAGTCTGCAACGGGCCCTGGGCAAACCAATCGAAGTTGGTCGCTCTGGAGGTTCTTGAGCCGTAGTCGCTCTGGGGGCCTTAGGGGCCCTGGTGTTCCTGGTCACCAATATCACTACTATTGTCATCTTAGTCCGGAGGTAAGACTGTTGATTGCTGGCTGAGGTCACCTTCCTATATAGTCTAGGATGCAACGGGCCCTGGGCAAGCCAATCGATGTGGGTCGCTCTGGAGGTTCTTGAGCCGTAGACGCTATGGGGGCTTTTGGGGCCCTGGTGTTCCTGGTCGCCATCATCACCACTATGGTCATCTTAGTCAGGAGGTAAGACTGATTGCTGAGGACGTCTTCTTATACAGTCTAGGCCATTGGTTCCCAAGGTGAGGGGCCCAAAAACCTTTAAAGGGGGGTGCGGGCCATCTGTAAGAAACCTGCGACCGCTGAATGTATTTTAGACTGCTCGATACGAACAATAAGTTTGGGAACCAATGGTCTAGGCTGCAACGGGCCCTAGGCAATCGAAGTTGGTCGCTCTGGAGGTTCTTGAGCCGTAGTCGCTCTGGGGGACTTCGGGGCCCTGGTGTTCCTGGTCACCATCATCACTACTATTGTCTTTAGTCAGGAGGTAAGACTGTTGATTGCTGGCTGAGGTCGCCTTCCTATATAGTCTAGGATGCAACGGGCCCTGGGCAAGCCAATCGATGTTGGTCGCTCTGGAGGTTCTTGAGCCGTAGTCGCTATGGGGGCTTTTGGGGCCCTGGTGTTCCTGGTCGCCATCATCACCACAATTGTCATCTTAGTCAGGAGGTAAGACTGTTGATTGCTGAGGACGCCTTCCTTTACAGTCTAGTCTGCAACGGGCCCTGGGCAAACCAATCGAAGTTGGTCGCTCTGGAGGTTCTTGAGCCGTAGTCGCTCTGGGGGCCTTAGGGGCCCTGGTGTTCCTGGTCACCAATATCACTACTATTGTCATCTTAGTCAGGAGGTAAGACTGTTGATTGCTGGCTGAGGTCGCCTTCCTATATAGTCTAGGATGCAACGGGCCCTGGGCAAGCCAATCGATGTTGGTCGCTCTGGAGGTTCTTGAGCCGTAGTCGCTATGGGGGCTTTTGGGGCCCTGGTGTTCCTGGTGGCCATCATCACTACTATTGTCATCTTAGTCAGGAGGTAAGACTGATTGCTGAGGACGTCTTCTTATACAGTCTAGGCCATTGGTTCCCAAAGTGAGGGGCGCAAAAACCTTTAAAGGGGGGTGCGGGCCATCTGTAAGAAACCTGCGACCGCTGAATGTATTTTAGACTGCTCGATACGAACAATAAGTTTGGGAACCAATGGTCTAGGCTGCAACGGGCCCTAGGCAATCGATGTTGGTCGCTCTGGAGGTTCTTGAGCCGTAGTCGCTATGGGGGCCTTTGGGGCCCTGGTGTTCCTGGTCGCCATCATCACTAATATTGTCTTTAGTCAGAAGGTAAGACTGTTGATTGTTGAGGATATCTTCGTTTTAAGAATAGACATTGATAAATCCTCAGCACTCCAATTGATATTGGTCGCTCTAGGGGTTCTTGGAACGTGAGTCGTGGTTACTATCACTATCACCATTTTTTATAGTGTAGAAGGTAAGATTGTGCAGAATATCCACTAATGTAGCAAAGGCTGGGATATGAGACACAAAATTGTCCAATATTTCGCATCTTATATCCTTGGGGCGTTGGTATTCTCAGTCATCGCCATCATCACGACCAGAAGGTGAGATTATGGGTTCCTTCTCATAAAGATAAACTGCAATAAACCCTCGGAATACAACTCAAGTGTTCTTGGTGTCCATTTTTTTATCAAGAAGTAAGGTTGATATTGAAGTTCAGGGTATGTAAATTTTTGAGTTAGAGGTTGACCTCTACACACACACCTCTACACAATATACTTGAGTATATTGTGTAATTCTTTCACGGGGTACTGATTCGGTTGACCTTAATCTTACGGTAAGTGGTGAGGTCTAAGACAGCACTTCATGGCCGATAAACACTATAAAATACAACCTCCAACTCAAAATTGTCCGTACACTTTATGCATCTTATTTTATCCATTGTAGACTCATTACCCTAATTCATTTACCAAGGTTCTTATGGTATGAAAGTACCTTAAAATATAAATGCTTCCTCTGACGCTTTCATAAACAAATCCAACTTCAATTATTAACTGTTTCCAAAATTACTCTCCATTGTTATGTTAATGTATTGTGTAAGCCTATAATACTTCACATAGATATCTTATCCTATAAACACATCATCAATAACATAATTAATTACTAACTGTACCCTTTAGTTTAATTATCAGAGCTTAATTCCAAAATTAATTCTATTAAACTACACACATAGACTCCAATGCATTAAATGGTATTGTTCAACAGGATTACACTATCAGATTGCAGCACACATTAATGGCTCTAATTTCCAATACAATAAGGTCATTAAAATAATAATAATTATATTACGCAGAAGCTAGAACACACTATACTTACGCCCGTATTCACAAACATTACCTACTATGATCCTTTAAAGTGCGCGTGGACGCACAGGGTGACACAAGAACTAATCACAGAGCTCTTTTCTATATTAGTTAGTTCGATTTGGTGCTTCACATAAGCAAACATCGTTTGTGAATACAGGCGGCGTTACTATCAAACAGCCTACTCAGAATCGATCTGCCTACACGGTCCAGAATCATCAACAGGAATCAAACACGGTTGAACGTAAAAAATTCACAACTAATTTCAGAGCTAAATCATTTTCATTATAGTTTCCTAATACCTACCTATCTAATTCCTAGATGATCGAAAACATTCAAAAAATATTTATTAGAATTCCGTTTACATAATATTTACGTGCTCGCTTTTGAATCACACTTTCTGCATTTAAATTCAAACCTAAACACCGCAGTATTCAGAAAAGTTTAGGTAGGTTCTCACATAATCTCCACAATACCAACTGCCCACATGACACTGCCCACAAAGTAGACACAATAGAAAACAATCGAGAAGAATAGACTAAGAGCTGGTGAACGCCAGATCTACGTCATTTTATAAAAGCTGAACGTTTGTCAGCGTATGCTCCCAATATAGGATAGAATGCTGGTGAATCATGAAGTTTGGGTCAGCGTGGCTTTGGAAGCTATCCTAAAAAAACTGTCTGGCAAGGAGTTGGAACTGCCAAAACTGTCTGGCTGATGTGGAAATATCTTCTGATCATTGCCCAAATATTATACATAAAAATCAGATTATAAGGTTTAACGTAAGTAGAATTACAGTCTATTGAATATACAGAAAAAGCCACCGTAAAAGTTAGGCTTACGTTATACCATAAAAGCTGATTTTTAAATAAAATATTAGGGCAACAATTAGAAGTAGTTTCCTCATCAGCCAGACAGTTTTGACAGTTCCAACTCCTTGCCAGACAGTTTTTTAGGATAGCTGCCAAAGCCACGATGCCCCAATCTTCACGATTCACCAACATTCTATCCTATATTGGGAGCATATGCTGACAAACTTTCAGCTTTTATAAAATGACGTAGGTCTGGCGTTCACTAGCTCTTAGTCTAGAAGTCAAAATCCCCCAAATTAACACGTTTTGATGACGTCAGCGGCGGTCAAAAGCGACCACCGGCGGTGCGCGAGCTACCCTCGCGGTGGTACACTCTGCTCGCACTCCCGTTCCCGGATCAGCAAGTCGGGAGGCGCGAGTTTGCGCGCACGCACCGCCAGACGCATCGTGCCGGACATTTCTCCAACCCGTTATAGCGTGCGTTTATATTTTGAGGTACAAGCGGGTGGCGTTGTGGCTGTAAAGATTGTAGATTCGATTCCCGAATGAGACGAGTGGAGCGAAACGAATAGGCTGTGATGCACGTCTACGGTACAACGTTAATTATGAAGCGCTCGTGTTAGTATTAAGAAGTTAAAGTACGGAAATTGCCTAGTACCTACATGAATATAATTTGAATTACCATAGATTCCATTTTTCCCAATCAACCTTTGGATCTGGAGCTGATGCATGGAAATCCAGTTTTTGAAGTATTAAAACCCAAAAGCTATCCAAATTCTTAAAACGCATTATATTATCTAAAAGACATTTCCACCTGATAAGATAAGTATTTTTGTAATAGCACAGAATAATAATGTAAATAGGTAATATAAAGTTACGCAAAGAATCTCATGAAAAATTAATTACATACCAAGTAGGTACTCTACTCTATCTATACAATTAGTCGATTAGGTTTATCGCTTGAAAAAAAATAGGATGGACGAAAAGCTTGGGTCGCCAAGGCAAACTTTAAAAATCAGTTTCAGTTAAAAGTAATTTGTTTTTATATTAAATTTAGTTTGTCACACATCGTCATAAATTATAGCCTATATGTTATTGTGGGTTATAAACAATAATACTGTAAAGTTTCATCAAAATCCGTTCAGTAGTTTTTGTGTGAAAGAGTAACAAACATCCAGACATCCAAACTCGCATTTATAATATTAGTAGGATTTCCAGCGATTCGGGTGAGATAGGGAACTCAGCTATGCATGCAAATTAAATTTTATTAATTCAGGACGTTCGCTCAGGTATTCGCGGAAGCAAATGAAATAAAGTTAGTTAAAGAACAATTCACAATAATAATATCAGTATGAAAAACTACCCCTGCGATGTTACGGAGTTTCTGTTCAAAGTATAATTGAGATGTAGGTAATTAGCTACATTTACAACTTTTAAAATTACGAATGTAAAAGCGTATATTAAACCGTAACACTAATAAATGCTGATAAAAGATCCTTTGTTGCTAGATTCAGGGTTAAAGAGTTCATTAATTAGTTCCCACGAAATTATAACAACCATTTCTAGCAGTCACAAAAGCTCGGGTAGTTTATTAAAGCTGTTTCCGGTATCTTTTTGCCACGTTATTAAAACTGCAATTTAAATATTAATAATAGTCAATACGGCCACTATGCCATTCCGCATCGCACACGCACAAACAAAACGGCACACGACAATCACCGCCATCTTGTTCACGATGTCACTCACAAAATGGACGCTCTACGTTATGGGTACCTGTTCACTGGTGTTGATCCATCGTATGCGTTAGTTAGGCGACTGTGAATTGAGTAAATAATAACAAATATTGATGTACTTACTTGTGATTAAGAATTTAGTTTTCTACTCGCATTGACGACAGACTAAAATAAGGAACCATGGCCGAATCAATGTAATCATGCAGCAATTAATACGCGGGATGGGAAAATTAGTTTCGATAATTAGTTATTCTCTCTGAGAGAGGTCTGTCTCACTGGAATGAGTGAGAAATTTAGAAACCATTTGACAAAGTATGTACTTCTTTAGTTGACTATCGCCTATGGTGGACAACAGTGCATAGGAGACCCTTAGCACCACACAGTCTAGGTTTGCGGTGCTCTACACGTTTGTAAATAAGTACCTACTCAACGCACGGCGACAGTTGCACATGCTACCGAAGTACCTACACCCACGATCACCCGATATTATACTTTTTATCTATCTCCACGTATTTCATTTTCAGCTATTTTCAGTATTTCAAAGACAAGAGCATATTTACAGGCACTTGAATTTCATCCATTTTCCTCCACACTAATCATCTGAATGGACAAATCTTGGCTCCAAGAGCTGTCAATATGCTCATTATCTTACACCCGCCGCTTGCGATGCAACTCCAAAACTCAGATTCAACAATACCCTCCAATTCAGCAGGAAACACCACGACGGGAAGCGGTACCGGCACCACGTGTCGCCCGACTGCAACACGGTGGCGTCCCTCGACTCCTCGTCCTCAGAGTCGCGGAGCGGCCTGAACCGGTACTACCGGCAGGCCTGGGAGGAGCTGCACGAAGCCGCCGGCGCCAAGCACCCACACAGGAGGCACGACAGGGAAGCCCCCAAGGACGGATCAGAGCTCGTCGTGTCCGACGTCTACCCCGCCCCGCCCCGAGACAAGCGGCGCCACCACCACCACCACCACAGGGAGCCCCGCCACCCCGAGTGGCACGCGCCCCACCGCACCACCCACAACCACAAACCCAGGTATTAGGGGCGACACCACGTGAAGGACCCTTATTACCCGAACCCAGTGACAACGAATGTATTAATTGAACGCTAGTATTTATAGTGAAAGAGATATGACTGATGAATTCACCCCCATTGATTTGTAGGTACAATTATTTCGGCATACTTTTTTTCATCTCTTCGAATCGAAATCATTGATCGTGGTTTTAAATTACATTTAGCTTTGTACGTGTTATGCTAAATAGACCAAATAACTACGCAAGCTTCCATTTTAATTTATTTCGTAGTCTAGAGAATGTTTATTCTTAAATCTATAAAATATATTATCTCGAGTAGTTATAAATAAATACATGACTTGTAACTAGAATAGCCCGTATTGATATTTATATGGGACTTTTTCTTCGGTGTATTTTTCGTAACTGATAAATCTTTGATAGTTTTGTTTCAAAGATTATTAATCTTCAGTAACTCTTGACTTGATTGCTTTAACTATGATATCCTTGATCTTTTCTTAGATATATTTGGGACGTCATTTTCATTCTGATTTTCATATAAATGTAGGTAGTTATTAATTAAGCGGTTACATAATGTGTTGTACATAGTTGCTATGTATTTTTTCGTAAGATTAGATTGAAGATAATCATTGTTCGCGCTCTAACTTTCCTGTCTCATTCTAATTGTTATAATTACGACGTTATTAATTATTGGACTGTGAATTATATCCATGATTATTTTAGTTAGTTTTTAAGTTGTAAAAATGTATTTAATGATGAAGTTTTATTAAATGTGTTACAGCCTTCTGATAGATGGCGGGTGATTGGCGTTATTGTTTCCAGAAATATATTGTTTTAACTAAAATTAATTCATTCAAGTCAAGTAGGTAGGTTTAAAAAGAGCTATCAATTTAAATTAAGAATCGAAGAAATTAGTGGATCTTAAAACCATAGAAATGTTGAAGTTTTTTGCTAAAGACGAAGCAAAGTCGTTTGAAACAAACTTTACTTATTGGTCCTTAATATTCAAAAAAATATTTTATCTATCAGCGGGAACTATTTTCATCTTACCTTAGTGGACGAACCTACCTATCTTCTGTAAGAAAAATCTATTAAGGTACATAAATCAAACATACACAGTACATTCTTCCCACCAGTCCCAGAAAAAGTAGAGTATGTATGTATATTAATATAGGTTCCAAATAAAGACTAAGACTGGATTTAACAGTTTTGAACATCAAACAATTAAACGTTTCATAGTGAATATACTATTAACTAGCCTAACACCAATAGGGACTAACTCGCACACTCACTGCGGGCGCCCGTTGCACAGTCGCGACAGCAATATAATTACGCGCGAGCGATAAGGATGGGTAGCTTGGGGTCATTGGACAAAGTTCTACGTGCTCACAGACCGGGCTTTAGTTATTATAATATTGTCTCTCAATCACCCGCCATGCCTCCCCGGAACTCTACTTACACCCTAGATTTGCTCACCCTACGTATGGTACAAAGTATTTTTAAAACCGGTACTTTAAAGTACAAGTCGAGTACCGGTCCGTACTTTCGTTTGATGGAAACGGTAACAAAACGTATGAATATGTGCCATTAAACAGGCAAACTTGAAGTGTCGATCCAGAGATATGTTATTTATTACGATTTAGCTCTTATTTGTAAATACGTAAGTGTATGTAGATGATTAGTTATTTTGTGGTCGTGAGTAATTTATAATTTATAATGGAAACTCACATATAGAAATAAAAGTATTAATAAAGTTAAAAAGTATCAGCATTCAAGTTTTGCACTAGAAAACGAAACGGGGCAAAAACTGATCCCTGAAGAAGGCCGGATATCAGTAATTTTAGTGGTTATCTGACCATAAAAGTTGAGTTTTAATTGAATACCTACCTAAAATTAATTATACTCAAAATATGTAGAGATAATTTTCAACAAAAAAGATTATGGGTCACGTAATAACGTAATAACTACAAAACCTGAAGATTTTGAAGATTTATTGAAACTACTTAGTAAGAATACTTCTATTGAATATTTATTTAAATACAGTTGTTCGTTCTATGTAGTAACGGTGCACAGTCTTTTATTTTCCCTTAGAAGCGGACATCCCTGTTTTATTAATTCAATCGTTAGATATTACTATTATGTATAAAATTGATTAAGGAACTAGTAGTTGTATTTGCTTAGTTTCGAAGAAATATTCGATATTGTGATTTTATAAAAAAAACAGTTTTAGAAGCATATTTTCTAAAAAAATTGCAATAAGTCAGAATTTTGTAAATAAATTTACCTATCACTATAACGTCTACCTTTATGCAAAAATAAATGGTTATTGCTGCAGTAATTTAGGAATTATTTATTTTAATGATTTATGATTTTCAGAAAACATTTTTTTCTCCGTTGTCCTAGAAAATTGGCAGCTATATTTACTTTATATTGATGCATGATATAATTATCTATAATACCTGAAAATATTACTTGCCTATCCCGTGGAAGTTGGAAGATATTTTAATTTCTATGAGTTTAGAAGATTTATATGTAAATAGGGTTGTCATCTAAATATTTTTTAGTTTTTTAAATACCGTCCGTAACAATACGGTTTTAATGCCTTTGTTAGATAACTATTGAAATTCATTGCTTTTACCATTATTAATTTGTCTGGTCGAGTTTGATAATTATAGAGTTGGCCCTGTGGCGGCTTATTGGAAATCCTATCGTTTTCGAAACATCGATATATATGTTGCAGTCAAAACTCATAATCGATCAAAACCACTTTTGACTGCACATTTCAGTTAATAGTGGTTTTGACCGATGGCCTTAGTCAATATTACTTTTGACAAATTTTTCTAGTCGTATCATCCAACTTCCACGGGATAGGCAAGTAATATTTTCAGGTATTATAGATAATTATATCATGCATCAGTATAAAGTAAATATAGCTGCCAATTTTCTAGGACAACGGAGAAAAAAATGTTTTCTGAAAATCATAAATTATTAAATAATTCCTAAATTACTGCAGCAATAACCATTTATTTTTGCATAAAGGTAGACGTTATAGTGATAAGTAAATTTATTTACAAAATTCTGACTTAATGTAATTTTTTTAGAAAATATGCTTCTAAAACTGTTTTTTTTATAAAATCACATAATCGAATATTTCTTCGAAACTAAACAAATACAACTACTAGTTCCTTCATCAATTGTATACATAATAGTAATATCTAACGATTTAATTAATAAAACAGGGATGTCCGCTTCTAAGCCAAAATAAAACACTGTGCGGTGAAACTTGAACAGTGACCCAAATCTGAAAGTTTTGACATAAAGAGAGCATTAATATTTGCAGTTATTTATAAGTGAATATTGTAGAACGTGTGCATCGACTGGACTGTCCAAATTATTGTATCGAAACTAATAGAAATAAAGTATTTTTGTGATAAAAACTGACTCTTCTTATTAATAACTAGCGACCCACCCCTCCTTCGCACAGGTATGTATTATTATTATACTTAAAAATATCCCTCTTGAATCACTATTTATTAAATAACATTAATTAATTGTTTAAAAAACTAAAAACACCCTTCTATTACTGCACTGAAAGAATCCAATGAACCTAGGACGCTGGAAATCATCTAGCGCTAAAGTGCTCGAAAAGATATAGTTCCAAAATACTGAACTGTCCTATCGATGACATTTACAGCGGGGCGCCACCGTCAATACCGGATCGCTGGTTCCGATTTTTGCCATGTTGGAAACCATATAGTTGAACGATGGTAGCGCCCCCCTGTCATTGAGTTTGGTGGGACAGTTCAGCGTGGGTCATCTATAAATCCAATGAAGGTGGCCCCCTGTCAAAGTCACTGATAGGACAAGTTGTACTTAGTTGGTCAATAAAACAAAATGTTCCCAGCTTGCCGCATGTTTTTCATTTGAGTACCTAACCCACCTACACACCTCCTTTGACCAATGTTAGATAGTAAGGGAAGTACGAGTAGCTTGACTCTCTCGACTCGGAGTCGGCGGTTCAGCGTTCGATTCCCAGGTGGGTACGACACCTAATGTAAGTTCAACACTTTAATAGTGTTATATCTCGCCAAGGAAGGCTGTCATAATCTCTCATCAGTACAAAACAAAATTAAAATAAAACTGGTTGATAAGATAATATTTTCCATCTTTACTGTGTTTTAGTAGCTAAAGGGCTGTAAGTTCTCTCGCTGAAGAGGAACCTACTTGTATCCTGGATTTGATTCCCGAATGAAGTCGACCGGGGCGAAATCAAAGTTTCATGCATAGCCTGATGGTCATGCATGTTCCACTTTTCGCCCATGCATGATCAACACAAACACAAAATGGCGGATGATTTCGTCAGGAGCTGTGTAAAATATAGGTCACTATATAGCCGAGCGACATCTGTTGTGATATTTAAAAATAATAATAAAAGATATTTCTTCGTTTATCTTCAAGAGGGCGTTAAATTCACTTATGGCACCAACGCTCTATTCTAAAATTAACACCAAACTTAAGATTGACGGAAGTATAAACAATAATACATATAAAAACTTAGTTGCTAAATATCTACTACAGTGTGATCCACATGATATTGAAGATTTACTAATACCCTTGCGCTAGATATCAATAACAACACACACATACTAATCTATACCTATACACTTACATACACTCCACACCACATCACACACTATACCACACCACACCACATCACACCACACCATACACACACACACTGGGTTGCTAAATTTAATTTAACTTCACCATAATAAGAAATAAAATAAAAAATCGAGTAATTATTATGTACTTTGAGATGTGTAATATATATATTAACAACTGTCTGTATTCACCTATTGGGAAGACACTGGCTCCTGAAATACAGTTTACACTAGTTTAGGAGCCAGGGTTTCAATATAAAATGTTACAGTGTATTACATCAATAAAAATATTCTTATTCTTATTCTTATTCTTATCTGCAAACATTTTCAAAATTAGTGTGCTTTTAAATTGTTACACTAGAAGTTAGTATTTAGAATCCGAATAAGAGGGCGCTAGTTATATGGATGTCTGTGTCTGTTGTGTGATTTTAAATTACAGAATACCTATTAAATTATTTCTTCGCTTACATACATGAGGGCGTTGGCTCTACGTAAATTTTTATACAACCACATGGAAAATGTATGTGCTTTTTGGTTTTGCTTTAGAAGCTAGTTCGTCAATTCTGAGAAAGAGGGCGCTGTTTTATATGCTGTGTTGCTGCCAAAAAGCAGAGCCAAGCCTAGTAAGCAAGAACCCTCCTACTCGTTCCACTCCTCCCACCGAGGCGGGATGGCCATAGATAGGTGGAATAGGGGACACATCACATCACATTAAAGGTCTATTCAATCCTGAGCGATATTCGCTGCCGCTGTGGGTAGAGGTACATACCGCGCGGGTTTCGCTCAGGTATTTAGTATCAAGTATCGCGGCTAGAGCGACCTGAGCGATATTCGCTGCCGCCGTGGGTAGAGGTACATGGCAGATGGTAGCGAATACCGCTTAGGTCTGAACAGTATTATTACCGCATACCCACTGGGTTTTCTCTGCCGCAGACGGTAGCGAATACCGCTTAGGTCTGAATAGGCCTTTATTATCACACTAGCTTTCCGCCCGCGGCTTCGCCCGCGTGGAATTTTGTCTGTCACAGAAAAACTTTATCGCGCGCGTCCCTGTTTCAAAAACCGGGATAAAAACTATCCTATGTTCTTTCCCGGGACTCAAACTATCTCTATGCCAAATTTCATCAAAATCGGTTGCGAGGTTTAAGCGGGAAAGCGTAACAGACAGACAGACAGACAGACAGAGTTACTTTCGCATTTATAATATTAGTTGGGATTCACTGTCGACTTCGAAAGAAAACAATGCAATGTGCATGTGGATTGATTGGGTGATCCTTGCTTATCAGATCATTTTAGACGCTTCGATCTGTCTGACGCTGACTGTACCAATATTGGTATGAATTATCCCTACCAGTGCGGATATTATGTCGGTAGGGATATGCGGAATAGACCCTATTTTAGTCAGTTTTATTCTCACTTCATAGATAAACCAGGATGTATAACAGAAACAACAAATTTTAGACGACACATTGATTTAATCTCATGCTTGTTCTTATTTCTAAAGACTGACGATTAGTTACTACGTGAATACAAAAAATACCTTAGGGCCGATATGCCTAACATAAAGTGTTCTTGCGACTTGGCCATATTACATAAAATAGAAAACGATTGGTCGACAAAATTAAACTTCATGGCAAAAAGTAATCAGTTTTACTGTATAACACAGTAAGAGTAAGCGCACACCGTTGATTTTTCAGTAGTTTAGTCGAGCAGTTGATCAGTATGGGCATGTATGGGAGTGCGCACACTACGCCGATTCGATTTGGCCGATTCTTCATCAAATTAAAATCGGGCCAACTAAAAATGGTGCAGTCCTGTTGTCCCCCCTGGTTGGCCCCCCTGGGGGAGCCAACAGGATTTCGAAATCCTGTTGTCCCCCCAGGCTAGGGGAGACAACAGGACTAGATTTTTAATCAATGATTTGAGGACTGTTGTCCCCCCTGGCAAACATGATTTAAAAGCCATATATTTTTATACCTTAATTTTTGAAATACTGGAAGTACTTGACTGAATGCCAAATTGCCAAACTGAATAACCGTTTGTTAAATAATAATTACCATTTTGATAACGAAAAAAATAAGGTGTTGGTGCCGATACTGACACCTACAAACTTGAAATATGGCAGGTAGGTTCCTTATGGAGTGTAGACATCTGCCAAGAACGGATTTTATTTAACTATTTAGGTTTAAGGATATGAAATAATACGAAGAATATAATAGGATTTTACGAAATTCCACACATAAGGGGGTAAAACGGACTCCACGCATACGAAGTCGCGGGCTGCCGCTAGTTGAATCACTGAGCAAGTGTTGAATATTATGATTAATTTAAAATTGTGCAGTTTTAGCGTCCTATCTACTAATATTATAAATGTCAAAGTTTGTGAGTATGGATGTTTGATACTCTTTCACGTATATAAAAACTACTAAACGGATTTTTAGTAAACTTTACAGAAGATAATATTTTTTATACATGTGAATAGCATACCTTTAACTTAGCTTTTGCGCACGGTTTTGTCTGCGTAAAATTTTGTCTGTCACAGAAAAAAATATAAGAGCGCCTTCCTGTTTCAAAAACTGGCATAAAAACTATCCCACGTCCTTTCCCGGGACTCAAAACTATCTCTTTACCAAATATCAAAATCGGTTCAATGGTTTAGGCGTGAATTCGTAACAGACAGACAGATAAAGTTTTTCGCATTTACTTAATATTATTTAGTAGGGATAATTCATTAAGATTTTTTTAAAAGCAAGTAAATCAGATTTTGGAATAGTCAGAAATAGTACCGGTACCAACTACCTACTTATATTTTTTTCGTTAACAAAATGTTAATTATTATTTGACATACGTTTAGGTATTTAGTTTGGCAATAAGTATGGCATTCAGTCAGGTACTCCATTTTCAGTTCATCTTAAAAGTTATAAAAATATATGGCTTCTAAATACTCAATATTTGCCAGGGGGGACAACAGTCCTCAAATCATTGATTGAAAATCCAGTCCTGTTGTCTCCCCTAGCCAGGGGGGACAACAGGATTTCGAAATCCTGTTGGCTCCCCCAGGGGGGCCAACCAGGGGGGACAACAGGACTGCACCCTAAAAATCAACGGTGTGAGCCTACTCTAATACAAATTGTTGGTGTAGCATTACGAATTCTTAATTAATACAATACTAAGTAACTAAAGTAAGTGACGTCAGAACACTTGTAATACCACAGCTTGAGCCATAATATTCCATGCATTAAGACGTGTTACGACACAACATTTAAATAACATGAATATTACGCAAATCATACTTGGGAGGTCTATGGAGGGAATATATTGATAAATTAAATTAATACCTTTGACTATATCTTGATGGTATTCTTTATGAGAATCATAATGAATGAGCTAGTTACCACGTGATCTCTTTGTTTTACTTCCATTAGGTTCCCAAAATCTTATGTCGCATAAGGCTGATTTACACGCATTAAGTAGTTAAGTAGGTAACTAAATTTTAACTTAATTTTAAGTGATTAAATTGAATGTAAACAGAAATTGCTACTTAAAATTTAGTTACTAAATTTTAACTTGCTACTAAATTGTGTTTACATGCAATTAGTCACTTAAGGCTTGGTATTTCTGCTAAAGTAGGTATTTCGCGCTGTCAAAATCTGCGCGCGCAATACTTCGCCGAAGACAGCGCGCCAAAGAGCTCTCGCGGCTACACAGTATAGAAATACGCAGTTGGTTAGGTTAGGTTGACTTCCTTCCATTCAAGCGTCACACTCACAGCACTTTCTAATACAAATCATATCCAAGTGATACAAATTAAAACAACTTTCAAAATTTTTGGGAATGTTTTAGAATCGAATAAATATAGAATATAACTGCCAAAGTAAACACGGTTCAAAGAGGCGTGGCGTCACCCGACCTTCCGGAAGTTCCGCGCCGGCTAAAAGAATTTCAAGATTACGTCACCCGACCTATCGGTAGATCCTCGGGAGCTTGAGCGATTGGAAATTTTTATTGATTATTTAGAGCTTGGATAATAAATTATAGTTGTTGCAATTCACGAAACTTTGCATGAGGTTAATTACATTAATCAGTATACGCATCAATTATGTTCAGTCTTTTTGTTTATTAACAAATAAAAATATCATACTAAAATTGCATACATATTTGTTTGTATTGGTCTGGGTGTTTTCTTTCCATAATTTATGTATAACGTATGTACGGGGCTCTGTATCGAAAATCAGTATGAGCAATGAGCATCACACACGGTTACCTGGAGTGCATTACCGCCTCAAATTTTTTATAAATGTTGTGCTTTAGAGAGTCGAGAGAGTATTAGTCCATCGTGAGCAGAAATTTGTCCACTAATAGCAAAATTCGTTCAAATTATAGTTTTAAAGTTATTAGGAAAAAACAGATTTTGCTGGGGTAACGTTTCAAACATTACCCTGGCAAAATTTCTTTTTGAAAGTCGTTCTATCCCGGAACTAAATACATGGATAGGAGTCACATGAACTCCAAGTTTTAAATCCGTTGACATCTGCTGCATCTGCCATCTTTTTGGCTAGAAGATTCTTCTATCTTGCAGCTTAGACCTTTAGCTACAGACCTTAGACAGTATTTTTGAAACATTCTTACGCATGGTGGAGGAAGGGACGCTCTAGACACTCAAGTCTACAAGGAGTCACATCAACTCCAGTTTTAAATCCGTTGACATCTGCTGCATCTGCCATCTTTTTGGTTAGAAGATTCTTCCATCTTGCAGCGTAGACCTTTAGCTACAGACCTTTAGCTACAGACCTTAGACAGTATTTTTTATTATTTATTTGTGTCAGTGTGCTCTTCTAAAGAGTGTAAGACGATTGTATGTAGGTACTATTAAAATGTAATGTTAACTCATTGGTTTTGTCTCATATTTGAGGAATGTACTTATGTATCATGAGTAGAGTCTTCGTTGAAAAGGATGCGAACGATTTAAATTTCAATTGGTAGACAAAATTGATAATTCTTAATTATCAAAAATTTAAGCTTTCTCCAGTAACACTGATATTATTATACTGTGACTCATCAAAGTCATCATTGTCAAAAATATTGACAAATCGCGAACTGTCACGGCCAAAAAACGGACACGCGTCCGTCCTCCGTAAGCGCCACCGCGCGACTGATTGAGATTGTCCAAGCCGTCATGGACGATTTTTTCCACATTTTTTAACATAGTAACTAAATAAGACGCAATATAAAAATTTCATCCGTTAAAAGCCCTCAAGTTATTTCTGAACTTTAGTTTAGTAAAGGATTTAGAATCTCAAATCGCTTATTCTAAAAATAAAACCATAAATAGAAAACGAATAGAGGTAACTTTGGGAATTTATTCTATCGAGTCAACTTCATCAAATCGTGTTTCCATCCGTTAATAGCCCTAGAAAATATCCTCAACTATGCCCAATAAAAATCTTAGCCTTTAATTTTACTGTTTAGTACCTCAAAAATGAAAAATGAAAACCTCATTTTCGCCATTTTCTCTGCTACCCGGCCTTAAAATTAAGTAAAAAATTTTGTTCACTACTTAATACGTGTAAATCAGTCTTTATGAGTAAAGTATGCTTCTTCACTAGGTATCTCAAATTATTCCATGTTAAACATGGACCCATATTTATAGAAAGATTGATAATTTTATGCTGATTATTACTACAATACAAATATTTAGATGATAAATATAATACAAATATTTAGGTGCAAAACAATGTCATCATAAGACAACAAGTAAATGGAGGTATAATTAGAACTAAACCATAAAAATACATAATATTGAAGAATGTTCACTAATTTTGTTTTTTAGCTTTCTGTATTCTCTGTTAAAAATAAAAAATACACGTGAAAGAATTATTTCGATACGTCAATTAGTTTCCAAGATATTGAATTTTAAAAGTGCGGGTGGCGGCCGGCCCGCCATTTTATGCGCGTGACGTCATATTACAACGACTGGCTCATATTTGTATGGGTGGAATCTTGCAAGCTGAATTAAGACCCACTTCCAGGCAACCGATTAAGCTGAAATTTCGCAAACACATGTGATTTGGATGACCATGCAATATTATGATGACATGGAGCTGATCTGATGATGGAGCTGGAAGGTGGCCATAGGAACTCTATAATAAAACGACTTAAATGCATCGAGTTTGGGCTCGTTCGTTTTGTATTGATGAGTATTTTAATTCTATATAGTAATCGGGGTCTAATGATGGAGCTGGAAGGTAATTCGCAATAAAACGACACCATCGCATCAAGTTTGGGTTTGGTTCAATTTTAATTTCTGTGATGGGTCTGGGTCTTAATATGTATAATAAGTTTGTATTTACAAAAAAAAAATATTTAAGTATGTTTAAATCCGTTTTCTTGTGAGCGGACGCTGTGAATGTACGTCACACGGGGTCACGTGACCGTCGGCGGGACTCAATATTTAAGCGAACTTTGAATGCCTATAAAATCATAACTACTGGGTATTTTTGAATGAAATAAAAACTAATATATTTGTAAATGTAAAAGCTTAACTGTAACATAGGTTTCAAGTGATTTTGCATACCTAGTAACATTCTCAATTGGCATGGCTTCTTATTTTAGTATATTAAAAAAATTAATACTGATATGATTACTGTTTCGGTAGTATGGTAATTTTTAAGACTATAATACAATTGAAGTTCAGTCGATAGCACGTCAGATTACACATTGCTGCAAAATCGCACTTTTGCAACCTTTTATGTAACTTGATGTGCCGTGTTTGTATTCTACATTAATTATCCATGTTATTTTTATGTTGTGCCTTCCTAATATAAAAAGATTAACACATATTAACTACATCACAATAATTTTTATCCCCTGCCAGGGGGAACTGCCTAAGGCTGGTCTTACTAATTCTTATATTACGGGGTAAAGTATCAAATTGCTGATTATTAATTTATTAGTATAAATTCCTTCAAAACAACAGTAAATTACTCTTTTCTAATTTGAAAATTGAATTTTGTTAAATTCTCCGTACAAAACAGCAATTTATTACTAACATCTAATATGTAAATATACATATTATTATAGACACATATATTATAAACCTAAAGTTTAATCTTAATCTCTAAATATACTTAATTAAATGCACTTAACATAGTGAGTTTAGCATACTGAGATCAAGATAGTTTCAAACAAATCAAACAGTAGATTAATCATTTGCGCCGAAAAGTCTTGGCGACTTGATGGTGTACCCTCTAAGGTTCACAACTAATCCCCGTAACGGGTAGTTACCAAGGTGACCTACTCTGCAATAAGAAATTTAACAGCCACTGGCTCTGCAGTATTCGCCTTGGCAACGTCCGGAAGGATGTCCAAAAATGGCCCCATTTAAGTTAACTCCCGAGTCGAGTCTGACCGCTCCGAGTTTTGAAAAGAACGGATTTCTTGGTTTCATTACAACGTACCCTACCTGCTGTCATTTATTTATATTGTCGACAATGGGCGAGTCTACAAGCTTATCATTCAATTTGTAAGCGGGTTTTAAATGTTAACTTTACGATCAGGCAACTGAGCTAGCACGAAGCAAATAGATATTTTATGTCTATCTTGCTTTGTTTTATAATGTTTTGTTCATAAGGGCATACAATATTTCAACTTAAATGTCTCAGCTAACATCATCCCACGTGTACGCTTTGAAGTCAGTCGTTTGAAATAGATTATGAAAAAAATCAATAATATTGAACAGATCATTTTGGCTATCTTAGACGCTTCGATCTATTTGACGCTGACTGTACCAACGTTACACGAAAATTGAGAAATATTGCAACAAACCCGATTCCAGTGCATGCGACATTTTTATACTTAAATGAAAAAAATACTTAACATAATAAACTTATTGGATGGATAACTTATACCAGGGGTGGCCAATCGGTCGATCGCGACTATTAGTCCAGTCGATCGTGGCAAGGCAAAAAATACTACATGATTGTGTCCTAAACTATGCTGTTTCATTTAAGATTTCAAGAAGTATGTAAGTGGTAGATCACCCAGGGTTTCGTTAGTAAACAGTAGATCTTATGTCTAATCAAGTTGGCCACCCCTGACTTATACAATCTGAAAAGTTAGGACGCCCAGGACTGATTTTAAACATTATACACTAACAAGCTCGTCAAAATGATAAGTTAACTTCATTTTAGAGAAGATGATAAGTTATGTAATACAAATGCAAAGTATACTAATCACTACCTAAAAATTTAGTTGATAATATGTAAATTTTTGGCTTTTTTTATATTAAAGCTGTCAGAAGAAATAATTACATAATTTCATTACTATCAAGTTACACACTTTCTGCAATGATGTAAAGGCTGATTTACACGTGTTAAGTAGGTAACTAAATTTTAACTTAATTTTAAGTGATTACTTGCAATTTGAAGTTAAAATATAGTTACCTACTTAACTACTTAAAACGTGTAAATCGGCATTTATATCATTTAATTTAGGACCCACCTTTGTCCACTTGCAGTCTGTAATACATTCATAATTTAAGCTCATGCTCAAGCTAAGCTTCTTGAAAGCAGGGATTGGCTAATTAATAACAATTTAGGTTACGTTGAAATTTAATTACGAGTACAGGAACAGCTGTAATAAAAAAATAAGACAGTGTCTCTAATTTGACAGTCTAACTGGCATGTTCAGAATAAACTAAAATGAATACCAAAAAGTAAGGCAGCTTTTTTTTTCAATATTCGTTGACAAAGGTGCATATGAAAATTTAAAATTACTCAGGATATCATAAAAACAGAAATTCGTGAGAGTGTTAATTAACAAATACAACAATGATGCATCATAATATCATATCAAAATGACTTACAATAGAACATGACTGCAAGTGAACATAGTCCATTAGCACCATGAGTTTAGGCGTTGAGCATCAAATTGACGTATATGTATTCCTAATACGCTTCAACTACGTTGCAAAAGCTAGAAATAACGCAAATATTTAAGACTGGCGATGTTCTACTATATCCATTTGACTGCGGCAATAACTAGCCCAAATAAAGCATCGAATACTCGCCGTTTGTTAATGACACTAGCTTGACCGTGGGTCCGTATGAGCGTGGTTTAAGGCCCAGAACAGACGGTGAAACGCAACTGCAACGAAACTGCAACTTTCTGATGATTCTTATGAATGAAACTGAAACTGAAAGTTTCAAACTGGTCGCGTCATGTGTGGTCTCTCAACGGACGCTATGGCAGAAACTTAGATGCAACTCAAAAGTAACTAGCAGTTGCAGTTTCGTTGCAGTTACGTTTCACCGTCTGTTCTGGGCCTTACAGTCACGCTTATGTACGCTTACGCCCGCGCGGTTGGTAACTCGGATAAGTAGAACATCAGTAATATCTAATTTTGGTATAACTACATTTTTACATGTGTCAAAAATGTACATCATGTATTATTAAAGCCATTGATTTCAGCTGCTCAAATCAGCCGATTCTTTACATTTTTGAATTTCATTGGAAAAATATACTTTCTTTATTTCATGCCCTTATGATTACATAATAAGTCTAATACCTACACACGATTTAAAGTCAAATTTCATACTAGTTAATAATGAAATCTGTTACTTACTACATATTAACTACGGGTTAAGTATAAGTACTATCCAAAAAATACAATTAGTCAATAAACTAAAAAACTTAAGATTTCACATGGCAAGATGAAGTGACTTTGTATATACAGGATGGCCATTAAATTAATGCTGCAGCTATAGTACACTAAGTACCTTACAAATAGTCACCCTGTATTTTACGGTACATTCGGCCAGATTTGTAAGTTTTTTTTATATTTACACATTAGGGGTGTGGACTGGGTATGAGAATCTAAATTGTATTTATTCCGTCAGAAAGATAATAAAAAAATATTGGACACGTATTTATTTTGCATAATCGAATAATTACACTATTATATTTTATTGAAAATTCACGTGACATCACTACTAGGTAAAAAATCTAACTAGGCGTGACGTCACGCGCCGTTTCAGCTTGATGGAGCACTGTTATTATTTAATTTTAAAAGAAAAGAAAAAATACGTGTCCAATATTTTCTTATTGTCTGTCTAACGGACAAATAATAGAAATTTTGTCCACTAGCTAATTCAAATAATGAATACGACTAAGTTTCTAATTGGCAGTTAAACAAAAATATCGACCAAACTAAATAATAATGGTCAGACTATGTTCAAAGTCAAAATAATAATACATTACAAAAAAAAAATTGAGCAACAAATTAATTTCACCCGATATTAATAAGTCTTTAAGATTTTAAAACTACTCTTATATGACCTGATTCTAAATTTGGTATACCGATACACAGTAAAATGTGACTTAATCCATTGACAATAAAACACCGAATACTTTTAAGTAGCTTTAAGTCTCCATACGCTCTTTGACGCGTCGCACTGCGTCTTCCAACTCGGCGTGCAGAACGAAAAAGGTAGCCACCACTCCATCCACGCTTTGTAAGTAGCGTTCTCTGTCCTTGTCTAACAGCAGGAGAGCATGCTCCAGGCAGAGAGACGACCGCTTGCTCGTCAGCCCCGTCACCTATACAGTGTAATAGCTTCATAAACGATACTTTACATTTAAAAATGTTTAAATAGGTCGACCATCAAATTATGCAGAATGGGTACTTTTTTAACAAACAATAATTCCAAAAACACAACACACCTCGATGTTGCTCTGGAAATTGGTAGCTTTGGGATCAAGAGTTAGGCCCAGAACAGACGGTGAAACGCAACTGCAACGAAACTGCAACTTTCTGATGATTCTGATGAATGAAACTGAAACTGAAAGTTTCAAACTGGTCGCGTCATGTGTGGTCTCTCAACGGACGCTATGGCAGAAACTTAGATGCAACTCAAAAGTAACGAGCAGTTGCAGTCTCGTTGCAGTTGCGTTTCACCGTCTGTTCTGGGTCTTAGTCAAATGAGTTGGCAGAAATACAACCTCTTAACTCAGTTGTTATACAAAATATTATTAAAGCGCTTTCACATTAGGGCGTTAGAAGCGCGACAGCAGCGCGGCAGCGGCGTTTTTATAATGTGAAGGCATGCTCCTAACTTTACGAAAGAAAAAAAATAAATTGGACAGGGATTCGACTGATGATTTTTAAAATTCACATATTTTTGAAGTCCGTATCGATTCATTCACTTTAATCGATGTTTTTAAGCAGGTCACCTCACTATGAAGCTAAAACTGACAGACGTCAAATGTTACCTAAAGTACGGCCAACGAGAAGCGATACAAAACAAACCCAATGTCAGTCATTTGGAATAGTAGGGGTGGGTTGCACCACCTATCTTTAACGGTAACTATGAAGATAACCGGTGCTTTTTGTATGGAATTTGACAGATTTTTGACGGTTGTCAAAGTTAAAGTAAGATGGTGCAACCCAGCCTAATGGTTTGACTTTGACATATTTTGGCGGGAGAACGAGACATTACGACAAATTACACAAGATGGGAAGAGACAGAATAGATTGTCAATTCGAAAGTTGAATCGACCTTTTGTATCGCTTCTCGTTGGCCGTACTTTATTAAAATGACTCTACTTTAGTGCCTTTACTGTATATAGCCTGACCAGGAACATAAAAACCCTGGCATAGAGGCGCGTCAATTGCATTTGATAGTGCAACACTGAGTACAGTCGTACATGTGTTAAATTAATAGGCTAAATTTATGTATCAGGATTCAGGATTACGGGCTAATTTGATATTTTCATAAATTAACGAAAAAATATGATTAAAGGTAACCTGGTTTAAATAAATTAAATGAAACCATCAATCGAGCTAGTAGGATTTATTTTATTATTCATCAATAATCAAATTCAGAACTTGAATATTCAACTGCAATGTCTGCTCATGAACGCTTCAAACTCGGTACTTCTTTCCCAATTCCATAAAATTCAAAACTTAGAAAGTGACAAAAAACTTTAAAATAGGTAGTTGAAACAGACTTCAGCTAATTTTCATAGTGGACTGTACTATACGATAAACATGTCAGTCAATTTGACAACCTTTGTCGGAAACATTATTCAATGAAAATATTGTCCGAACCCTTAGTATTTCTCTTCGACAAATACATTAACACATTGTGAACCACTTTTCTTTCACGACTATAAAAATATTTTAGCAATTTAATTCACAAAATCAATTGCACACATTTAAAATAAAGTTTGTTTACACTTTGACAACAATAGACTGACATGCAAGGTGACATGTCAATGAAGTTTTCAGTTATTGTTGCCATTAAAAGAAATTAGTACCATTAGTTTTCCGCAACATGGCGAGGGTTTTTATGTTCCTGGTCAGGCTATACTTTGTACTACCACAGAATAATAATAAGTACTACCACAGAATAATAATAAGTACTACGTACAGAAGTTTTACTTCGCGAAGGTATTTAAAAAAATGTATGCTCAATGTCATTAACAATATGGTGTAATTTAGCTTGTCTCAAGAGTCAAGCAAGTTTGTCAGAAGTTTTGTTGACAAACGTCAGTGATCGGTACTGCGCCGAAGCTATAGGGCTGACTTCGGTAAAATGATGTGACGTGAGGTGCCAATCTGCAGAAAATGGCGGAGGAAATACATGATTTAGCATGAATTATCATGAATAATATTAACTACTTATTTACCTCTCAGTGTCTTGAGGCAACTTAAAAAAGTACATTCTGTGTTTTTATTATTATTTAGGCAGTTAAATACTGCACAGTATTTAGTACACCATTTTCTTTATTTTTTTCCATCATACACAAGAATACGCGTGCGTGAGTCAATGTTCGCTCGTATGTGAGGCCTTGTCGAATAGTACTCTTGTAGGGGGCAATCGTGCGTGTTTTGTTTTCGATGTAAACTCGCGGAGATGAACAGGCCTGGTACTACCTTCGAGAGATACAGCGTCGTGCGGCAAATCTCGCACTCGTCTTGCTCGCGAACGTTCCACGCACCGGCCGGTCGCTTCCGCGCCTGGTTGCAGTTCATCAGCCGGTATTGCTGCAGGACAAATACATTATTTGAACACGGCTGGAGTTTTAGTTATCTCACTATAGGCCTTATACATATATCGATGGCTCCTACGTATACTGGCGTAAGTGAAAAAAGTAAATTTTACAGGAGAGCCATTTTAGTGGCCAGAACCATATTTTTGGGTCATATCTTCTGACCTACTAAAACGAATTTAATGAAATTTCACATTTAGCCTTAACATGTAATGCTTTTGCTACTGCTGTTATCAATTTTTATATTTTTCTTATATATTTTGAGATTTTACGCATTGCCCTTTTACGTCGGCATATTTCTATAATTTCATGTATATTGTTCAACGTAAAGAGACTTAAATGACAACGTTAATATAATATTTTAAGCGATTACTCTCTTTATTTATGCATGTAATTATTTTAATTGTTATCATGTGCTATATCAATAATAAATCAGTTAGAAAAAGTCGTTTAATGTACCGTTTTACGTTTTAACGCAAATACGCCCATATACTGTGCTCGAGATTTAGTTAGGTCTTTTAACATAATGTGTCATATTTTTAAAAAATATAAATAACTTGAAAAAATCGAATTGCCTAAGGCGGGAATTGAACCCACGATGCCTTAGGCAGTTCAATTTTTTCAAGTTATTTATAATTTTCAAATTAGTTTGAGTTGCGACTCTTAACGCTAAAAATTAAATAACTATTATAATGTGTCATAATTTATAAATCTAAATCTCTAAAGTGTTCGCAAGAGATCTGTCTGTTGGCCAAAGTCAACTGACCAAGCTGAAGACAGAGGATGGCAGAGCCATTTCGTCGGGGCCGGAGATATTGGAAGAGGTCGAGAAGTTCTACGGACAATTATACACGAGTGTACGTGCACCTGTCACAAATCTAGCCGAAGACCCAAGAGCTAGACTGACCCGACACTATACCGAAGATATCCCGGACGTCAGTCTGTACGAGATTAGAATGGCTCTCAAACAGCTGAAGAACAACAAGGCACCGGGTGATGATGGAATCACGGCTGAGCTTTTGAAGGCAGGCGGAACGCCGGTACTGAGGGCTCTTCAGAAGCTGTTCAATTCCGTCATCCTCGAAGGAAAAACGCCTACGACATGGCACAGAAGTGTGGTGGTACTCTTCTTCAAAAAAGGTGACAAAACCTTATTGAAGAATTATAGACCCATCTCACTTCTGAGCCATGTCTACAAGCTGTTTTCAAGAGTCATTACGAATCGTCTCGCTCGCAGGCTCGACGACTTCCAGCCTCCCGAACAAGCCGGTTTCCGAAAAGGCTTTAGTACCATAGACCACATACATACGCTAAGGCAGATTATACAGAAGACCGAGGAGTATAATCAACCACTTTGCCTGGCGTTTGTGGATTATGAGAAAGCCTTCGATTCGGTCGAGACCTGGGCAGTGCTACAGTCTCTCCAAAGGTGCCAAATTGACTATCGATATATCGAAGTGTTGAGGGGTTTGTACAAAAACGCCACAATGTCGGTCCGCCTCCAGGATCGGGATTCGAAACCTATCCAGTTGCAGCGAGGGGTAAGACAGGGAGACGTCATATCTCCAAAACTGTTTACCACCGCCCTGGAAGATGTCTTCAAGCTTCTGGACTGGAACGGATTTGGCATAAATATCAACGACGAGTACATCACCCACCTTCGATTCGCGGACGATATCGTAGTCATGGCTGAGACCTTGGAGGATCTAGGCACAATGCTCGATGGCCTCAGTAGAGCCTCTCAACAAGTGGGCCTCAGAATGAACATGGACAAGACAAAAATCATGTCTAATGTCCGTGTTGCACCCACTCCTCTGAAGGTTGGAGACTCTACACTCGAAGTTGTCGACAATTATGTATACCTGGGACAAACAGTCCAGTTAGGTAGGTCCAACTTCGAGAAAGAGGTCAATCGTCGAATCCAACTCGGATGGGCAGCGTTCGGGAAGCTTCGCCATATACTCATGTCCGAAATACCGCAGTGTCTCAAGACGAAAGTCTTCGAGCAGTGTGTGTTGCCAGTGTTGACATATGGATCCGAAACGTGGTCGCTTACTATGGGCCTCATAAGAAGGCTCAAGGTCACCCAAAGGGCGATGGAGCGGGCTATGCTCGGAGTTTCCCTGCGTGATCGAATCAGAAATGAGGAGATCCGTAGGAGAACCAAAGTAACCGACATAGCTCGCAGAATTGCTAAAATCAAGTGGCAGTGGGCGGGGCACATAGCTCGTAGAGACGATGGCCGTTGGGGCAGGAAAGTTCTCGAGTGGCGACCACGGGCTGGAAAACGTAGCGTGGGCAGGCCTCCTACTAGGTGGACCGACGATCTGGTAAAGGTCGCGGGAAGAGCCTGGATGCGGGCAGCGCAGGACCGTTCATTGTGGAAAACCTTGGGGGAGGCCTTTGTCCAGCAGTGGACGTCATTTGGCTGAAACGACGAATTTATAAATAAAACAATTTGCTAAATATTTTCATGGCTTTATTTAAGATTTGGATTATAAAAAATATATGTTTATGTAAGCAACTACTCGTATAGATTGACAAATCGTATGATTGGGCTTTATACGTGGCGTAGTTTTGCACATACGCCTATTTGCCTAAAATTTTATTTTGTATCTAATGGAAAAAAAATTTTTTTTTCTTACTGATGTTATAGATTAGAGCAAAGTGAAATCATTGCTTAAATAATTGGAAAAAGGCGTAAGCGGCAGTTTCGCCCTTATACGTAGGAGCCATCGATATTATATAGCGTGGGCAGGCCTCCTACTAGGTGGACCGACGATCTGGTAAAGGTCGCGGGCAGAGCGTGGATGCGGGCAGCGCAGGACCGTACATTGTGGAAAACCTTGGGGGAGGCCTTTGTCCAGCAGTGGACGTCATTTGGCTGAAACGAGGCCTTATACAGAAGCTCAAAGTTGCACAGCGTGCTATGGAGAGGGCTATGCTCGGTGTATCTCTACGAGATCCAATCAGAAATGAGGAGATCCGTAAACGAAAAGTCGCTGACATAGCCCGACGGATTAGCAAGCTGAAGTGGCAATGGGCAGGGCACATAGTACGGCCGATGGGGCAGCAAGGTTCTGGAGTGGAGGCCGCGTATCGGAAAACGCAGCGTGTGACGTCCACCCACAAGGTGGACCGACGACATCATAAAGGTAGCAGGAAGGCGCTGGACGCAGGCCGCTACCAACCGGGCAGCATGGAAAGCATTGGGGGAGGCCTATGTTCAACAGTGGAAGTCCTGTGGCTGAGATGATGATGATGATGGAGTTTTAGTTATCTACTTCAAGTAGTTATAAAACATATTTGTATTGAAGATATACTTCTTTTAGTTTCTGTGATCTGTGGACCTGACGATGTCGTGTCCTGTTGCTAGAGGTAGCATGAACAACTTTCGTCTTCGAATCGTTTGCGTATTCGATAAAATTCGATACTCAATCTTCGAATTAAACGATAACGTGACAATTTTGATTCTCAAAATAAGTTTAGTGCAACCACATCTCATACTAAGTTCACTTTACGACACGTTCACAAGGGCGCTATTGTAGTTTTCTTACTAAATCTTTTGATGGCGTTTCGAGTACGCAAACGATTTGAACTCGAAAGTTTTTCGCGCTATAGTCTGGTCCGTAAGCACGTAGAATTTTGTCCAATGACCCTTCCAACCCATCCTTATCGCTCGCGCGTAATGTTGCTATCGCGCTCGCACACTCACTGCGGGTGCCAGTCGCACAGTCGCGACAGCAATATAATTACGCGCGAGCGATAAGGATGGGTAGCTAGGGGTCATTGGACAAAATTCTACGTGCTCACGGACCGGGCTTTAGCCGTACTGGTGACGTCACTTACCTCAGGCGTAGCCAGCTCAACGCCGTACTTCATGAGCTGGTCGCGGCGTGCCAGCTCTGTGGAGACCACATCGCGCAAGTTTGCGTGCACGCCAGCTAACACGTGCGCGGGCACGCGTTCGTCCAGCGCCACCGCTAGAAGCAGCTGCTCCAGAGAAAACATGGTCGGCTCGCAGCTGGCGCGGAGTTCCTGCGGTGAGAACAGCTGTTGTAGAACCCTTTTTGGACCATCGCTTCACAACTTAACACCTATGATTCACAATAAAGATTTTTGTATTTGAATTTGATACTAGCTGTGCCCGCGACTTCGTACGCGTGAAATCCCGTTTTCGCAATATTTTTCATTTTGCTCTGCACCTATTACTCGTAGCGTAATGGTATATAGCCTATAGCCTTCCTCAATAAATGGGCTATCTAACACTGAAATATTTTTTCAAATCGGACCGGTAGTTCCTGAGATTAGCGCGTTCAAGTAAACAAACAAACAAACTATTCAGCTTTATAATATTAGTATAGACTAACCTGGAAAACAGCTGTGACATCCGTAAGCCATTGAGTGGGCGCGAAGTACACGCTTTCAGATTCAGTGTACCCCGTCGCTATAGACGAAGAATACGCTTTGGGGCAGACCACTATGAACTCGCCGGGGTTTTGTACCACGCGCGAAAGCGGCACGCGTGCGGCGTGCAGCAATGGCGGCGGTATCATGGTGATGTCAGACGGCAGCCATATTGATTTGTTCTGACATGAGGTCGGGCATAATGTCTCGACTGCCTTCCGGAACTCCGCGCTGAGCTCGTCGGGGATTCCGTACCTGTGCAGTGCATGGATTATAAAATCAGAATTAGCGTCTAATATTGTGATAGGCGCTAATTTGCATCAAAATCACACTGTTAAAAAGTTGGAATTTGTATGTGAAATCATAATAGAATATTTTTACGTAATGTAGAAAAGGAATGAAGGGTAGTGAAAGGGTGATTTTAAGACACGAGGATTTTAATCGATAAGATGATTTTGAAGTCATTTGAACATTAAATTGGAATTCAAATTAGAAATATCAATTTGTGTTGTTACCCTAGCCAACAAAAACATTAATGCTGGTTTTCTATATTCAATTCTAATCCGTCAACTGTTTTCAATATGTTTTTGGTCAAAATATCTGCTGTTTTCGATGTTTTTACATTTTCATATTGTTTATAAAACTATTTAAGGCTAATTTTTCAATGTCGGATAACTTTTAACTGAAGAATAAGTTTGGCACATTGACAGTTTTAATATGGGAAATATATCAAAATGACAAGGTTATTCTTCAGTTATAAGATACTGACGATAGAAAAACCAGCCTTTAAACAATATTAAAGTGTAAACGCATCGAAAATTGTAGATATCTATATATATAAAAGAAAGTCGTGTTAGTTACTTCGCTTATAACTCAAGAACGGCTGAACCGATTTAGCTGAAAATTGTCAGGGAGGTAGTTTAGAGCCAGGAGAAGGACATAGGATACTTTTTATCCCGTTATTTATTGCCATTAAGGCGGAACAAAGTTCGCCGGGTCAGCTAGTTTAATCTAAAACTAAATTAAATTTGACAGTTGAAATCCGGATTTGGACAAGGATTGAATAATAATATGGGAGACGGGCGTAAAATATCACCGCAGGACTGACCATATCTTCCCTGGCCCCTGGTGCATGTATTCGACCCAGGGCAAGCCGTGCGGGTCGCGGTGCCAGCAACTGGTCGAGAACACCATGCCGAGGTGAAGCGTGGGCACCGTCACGCCCAGCACTGGGCCGAGCGAACGGAGAACGTTGCCGCTGTTCTGGCTGAACATCTGTGGAGGATGACTGTTGTTATAGACTTACGATAAAGTTAGGCTTACTTTTAACGATAAAAGCTGATTTTTATATAAAATACTAGCGGCCGCCCGCGACTTCGTACGCGTGGATCCCGTTTTACCTCCTTCATCTATCTTACGCGGTTTAGATTTTTTCATACAAATGTTTTTTCCCGCTAACTCCCGTTCCCATGGGAATTTTGCAATATCCTGTTGTAACTAAGCTTTAAGTTTACTAAGGTACCTGCATGCCAAATTTCAAGCGTCTAACTTAAGCGGTTTAGATTTTTCATACAAGGATTGTCCCGCTAATTCCCGTTCCTAAGTATCCTATAACCTGCCCAGGAGTATGAAGAATAATTGTACCAAGTTTCGTTAAAATCCGTCGAGCAGTTTTTGTTTCTATAAGGAACATACAGACAGACAGACAAAAATTTTACTGATTGCATTTTTGGCATCAGTATCGATCACTAATCACGCCCTGATAGTTATTTTGTAAATATATTTCATGTACAGAATTGACCTCTCTACATATTTATTATAAGTATAGATTAGGGCAATAATTAGAAGTAGTTTCCTCATCAGCCAGACAGTTTTAACAGTTCCAACTCCTTGCAAGACAGTTTTTTAGGATAGCTGCCAAAGCCACGATGACCCAAACTTCATGATTCACCAACATTCTATCCTATATTGGGAGCATACGCTGAGAAACTTTCAGCTTTTATAAAATGACGTAGGTCTGGCGTTCACTAGCTCTTAGTCTATTTTAGCCAGTGACCTGTGGCCTAATTCACGTATCAAAATTTCAACGAGATGAAAGCGATTTGATCGCTGAAGTCACTTTTCGTATTAACGTATTAATCGCCCGATTTTGTTTCGATTTCGTTTTTATGCGTATTCGATCGTGCCTCCAAGGTATTCACTTTGGTATCGGATGCCAGTGAAAACTCCAAAAAAATGACAAATCGCTGAGTTGTGATCCTATCGAGTAATCGTTTTATCGAAATGACACGTGAATACGGATTTAAGACTGTTTTTCAATAGGACGACTTCTAAACATTAACAACATTTTCACTTTTACAAAATACGTGAATTAGGCCACTGACTTCTGGCAGTCGCGGTAGAGAATGCTATATTTTGGATGTGTAAAACTGAATTTGAACTAGCCATGACTGCTCAAGGTGGTGGGTCTTCTGCAGAGCATCTGAGCATCTCACCAATTATCTAAGAGTCATGCGAAAGTCTGCTCAGGTTGATTCTACAGATTTATTCTCTCACAGATATATTAATAGTCCTCAAGATTCCACGGATGCCTAGTTACTGGTCTTTTAGCACGGAGTCTTGCAGAAATCTCCAAAGGCTTGAAGAAGTACATATTCTCTCATCTTCATGTCTCAGGGGTGCCTTGAGAACTGAGGGCTTAGGCCCAGAACAGACGGTGAAACGCAACTGGAACGAAACCGTTGAGAGACCACACATGACGTGACCAGTTTGAAACTTTCAAACTGGTCGCGTCATAGTCACGCGCGGGCGCTATGGCAGAAACTTAGATGCAACTCAAAAGTAACTAGCAGTTGCAGTTTCGTTGCAGTTGTGTTTCACTGTCTGTTCTGGGCCTTAGTGTGAGTTTACATCAAACGTCGTCACTAGTGAGCGCGTTAAAAAATATATGAAGATTTTAGTTCTTGAAAGTTTCCGTTAGGGGCGCTGTACAATCCGTCATACATTTAATGTCACTTTTTTACGCAATCGACATCGAATGCGTTTGACGTAAACTCTCACTACGCCCCCTGTGCCTCTAGCACGAAAAACGAATTATATTATTATTCGAATCGCCATCAAAAGATTTAGTATGAAAACTTAAACAGAGCCCCTCTGAAAGTGACGTAAAGTGAGCTCAGTATGAGAAATGGTAGCACGAAACTAATTTTGACAATCAATATTGTCACGTTATCGTTGAATTCGCAGGCTGAGTATCCAATTTTATCGAATACCCAAACGATTCGAAGACGAAAGTTGTTCGTGCTAGAGGTACTGGTCGTGCTTTTCCCGCGAGAATCCTTTGTCCATTAAGAGTCGTACAGATGTCTCCAGAAGCTAAGGGAAAGTAAACAGTCTCCTACCTTCAGGTTCCAAGGATGTCTGGAGAGCGGGTCGTGCTTGGCGCGCGGGAAGCCGTACCCTTCCTCGCCGGTGTCGATTGAAGCCGCGTTGACGCACACATGCTCCGTGGCACCTGCGACTAGGGCCCAGTATTCGGCTTCCACCTCTGCGGGACTCGGCAGCTCCGAATTGGGGAATAACGTGCAAAGCACATTCGATGCCACCTGGGGGAGTTAACGGCTTGTTATGGCAATGAGTTGAGCAATTACTTGCTTGAAGAAACTTCCTTTGTTAGAGCTGAAAAGGTCTCTTGACGAATACAGTGGCGTATTACAACGTGTTAATGAAAAAGCGCAAAACCTCAGACACCCCAACTTATTTTTATTATAAAAGAATTATGTAAATTATTAAAATTAATTTTCGCGGATTTTTTACGAAGATATTCACTCTTTTTGTTTTCGTGCACTTGTTATCTCTTTTTTACGCATTTCTGGATACGTATTGACCTTTCACACGCTGATTGCAAGGCATGCACGCCTATGAGTAGGTTAGTAGTTAACGTAGATAGTTCATTCACCTCTGATAATAGAGTTAAGTTCGTTCGTTCGTTTGTTTGTTTCAGCCAAATGACGTCACTACTGGTAACACGGCGTAATTAAAATATTTTTTGGTTAAAATTTAACCCTAATTTTTAACTAGTGGAATCGATTCTACTCTCGATTCCGAACAAACAAATTTCAGGTTTTGCGCTTTTTCATTAACACGTTGTATACACGTCGTGCGAGCAGACAGAACTTCCAGTAATATTTTAACGGCATCCACCCAACCTGCCGCCTCAGCCATTAAATTACATCTTATGGAGTCAACTTTAACTTACCTTCTTGAAGACCGAAAGCTTCATGCAGCGTCCAGTGACGACGCAATCTTCTGCCTCCGCTAGAGCGTACGCCAAGTTGGCGTCTTCATCCTCCATTTCGTCCGAGGACTCAGACTCGCCCATGAGGCGCTTCTGCCGGTGCAGCGGGTTCGATGCCCGGTTAAGCATCTTTTTATAGTTACGGTTCCAGGAATTCTCAACTGTATCCATTAGCTCCCGGCGTTCGGCTAGAGGGAAAGAAGACGTTAAAATATCCACCCGATAACTGGCCCTGTCAAAACTACCTAGATGACTAAAGCCGAAATGACTGTTATTTATTAATTTATATTATTTATTTACGAAAGACCAAGGAATGGAATGGAATGACAGTAGTGATTGGGTAGCCAAAACCGCTACTAAATAACTCCAATCCAATATAAAAAGAACAACATGAAACTTCTCTAATAGAACAACATTTTTAGTGTGAAAATCTAATCAATTCAAGACAAGTGTAAACTAAAGTCTGGTCGCCGAGCACGTAGAATAAGCTACCTATCCTTATCGCTCGCGCGTAATTATATTGCTGTATTGGGGTCATTGGACAAAATTCTACGTGCTCGGCGACCAGACTATACAGGTTGTTAGGTAAATGGGTATATGAGCCGATACTAGCCCATGTTAACATAATTATGCATATAAATGGTATGGTGAAGTCAGAAAATTGATATCATCATTCTAATTATTTTAATTTTCATACAAATCTGATTTTATAAATATGTTTTTGTATGAAAATTTTAAAAATTAAAATGCTGATATCAAATTTCTGACTTCACCATACCATTTATATGCTTAAGTTAACATGGGCTAGTGTCGGCTCATATACCCAATTACCTAACACCCTGTATACAGGCTTAAAAGTCGACTTACCACTGGACAAGGTGTCATAGGGCAATAGATGTTTCACGTAGAGCTGGTCGATGCGTTTAGCGGACCGCGGTCCGCGCGGGAAGCGCATGTCTTCTGCCACGCGGCCCCAGCGTTTCTTTTCAATCACTTTTTTGAGTCCGCCGTGCCGTTGCACAGTGCGGTATAGCTTGGGCAAATTCAACTCAATGCCTTCGATCTGAGGGCAATGATAATCAGTTATCGTACACTTTCTTTAAACTAGAACTACGAAAACACTGTGCTGTTATCTTAGGCAGCAAAAAAACTTTACAAACGCGAAAAGACACTTGAACACGCGATACACAAAGATTTGGTTTCCAGTTTTGAGTTCATAACCTTCGGAAAATTTAAAGGTGCAGGATAAGACCATGACTTCACCCTATATCCTGACCAAAAGGGAGGTGCTTTCCTATAACCATGCCCTTACGTGCCCAACTTTATTCCAGAAACACTGGCAATATATCAAATGAATGAAACTCGTCCCTGAGCCATAAAGTATAAGTCACTTACCAGAGGCGGTCTCGTGAAGAAGACCTTCTGTTCAGCCAGGTACGCCTTGATAGCGCACATTTCCCTGGACGCTGCCCCCCATCGGCAGTACAGCCTCGATATGTACTGGTTGGCGACGTTGAATCTGATGTCATCGGTGAAGGTATAAGTCACTTACCAGAGGCGGTCTCGTGAAGAAGACCTTCTGTTCAGCCAGGTACGCCTTGATAGCGCACATCTCCCTGGACGCTGCCCCCCATCGGCAGTACAGCCTCGATATGTACTGGTTGGCGACGTTGAATCTGATGTCATCGGTGATGGTACACTTCGGCCTGAAGCCAGCGGGCGCCACCACCTTGCAGAGGCCGAATTGGGATGCCACTGGGTATATCTTCTCGAAGTACGCTAATGGGTCCTGGTGGAATACAAATATGTTGTAAATTCTCCCAAAAAAGAATGATTATTCTCAAATGACGGACAGATATTAAGAATATAATTATAGAGATACTTACCAAGAACTCGTCTTCGGTCGGGTAAAATATCGGCGCTTCCCTGAAGCAGCGGTTCAAGTGATCCATGATGTAGCTCTTGGGCAGCTCGACGCGCATAGTTTCTTCGTGGCCCTTTCGCAGTCCAGTCTTGGTCTTTTTCACAGGTTCAGGCTTCTTAGCCTCCGCGCGTGGCAATTTCTTTGCCACACTCGACTTGTCTGAAGACTTCTCAGCCGACTTTTCGGCCGGCTTTTCGATGTGCTTTTCTGTAGACTTCTCTCCTGCCTTTTCAATCAACTTTTCAGCGAGCTTTTCAATCAACTTTTCAGCGAGCTTTTCAGTCACCTTCTCAGTGGTCTTTTCAGTCGACTTCCCACCAGACTTTTCAACCGACCTCTCACCAGACTTCTCACCAAACTTTGTCCGAACATTCGACTGCTCAGCCCTCTTTCGAGTATTTAGTCTCGTCTGCAACCTCGCCAGGAATTCCGTTGAATCATCAGTCTCGTAATTCAATTCCATGTCTTCTGTGTTGTCTGTCGCATCACTTTGAACAGCGTCGGCATTCGACGGCCCTGCCACTTCTTCCGTCTGTTCAACTGGAGCTGTAACGTTTTTCTTAGCTGTCTGATCAGAGTTTGCGATTTTTATTTCCAACAACTGATCTAAAAGATTCTCGTGCTCGATAAGGGAGAATTCATTCTCCAAATTAGCGTCCGTTTTACGGATTAGCCTTGCTCGAAGCATAGGTTTGCTTTGGTTTGGCATTTGCACAGACGTTATTTCAATTATATGAGGATTCGTTGGTGGGAGCACGTCTAAATAGACGGGGTCTTTCGGCCCGTCTTTTGACGGTTCAAGAATTTTGGCCTTTCGATTCTGCCTGAAATTGTAAAGTCTAGTGTTTTCGTGAGAGTCCTCTTTATCAGCGTCGAAGTCGTACACTTCGTTCGGAACTGTAGCAGGCTTGCGTTGGTTTTGCACCAGGTTGGACAGTTTCCGTATTTTGTCGACTCTATTGCAATAGACGCAGTGTTGGCATCGATCATTCAATTCACCATCAGTTGCGTGTACTATGGAACGTACTGTCGTGTAGTGTTTGGATAGGCAGGCGTTTTTGGGCTGAATAATAGGTTCTGGTAGGTTTTCCCTGCATGGAAATTCATGGATTCTCGGTCGTCCTGTGAAAAATTTTGCAGGTTTCGGAGGCTGTTCTATCGGATCATCTTCGATTTCTATGGGGGCAGGAAGGTGAGGTTCAGCAGAGGTTTGGTTGTACTCCCTCTCGTTCCCTGAGAGTTTGAGAGGGCGTCGCTCTAAGCTTTTTCTAGCAACAGGAATGCGAGGGACTTTGAAGTGTGGGCTCTTTTCGTCTTCCTGTTGGTACAAGACGTTCTTCAGCCAGCCTTCGACGATGGGTCTGCGGGAAGTGGCGCACCGCGCTATCCGGTCAGCAGGGATTTCGATATCAGCTGGTTTGCTCTTTGGTTCGATAGTCGGTTCAAGACGTGACATAGTCGGTTTTGTGGGCGTTTCTGCTTTGTGCTCGACTGATTTTGACGGGGGCGCTGAATCCAACTGACGCTGAGTGGGCTCGCGTGGCCGGTCGTGAGATTTTATATCTGAGGAATTGAAGGCTGAGATATAAGGACAGGTCAAACTTAATAAATAGGTATCATTCATCAAATCTTTTTATTTTACATAACCTTTATAATAAAGCTGCATAGGCACATTAGACTTACCTAGCAGACTGCGTTCTTTGGGAGGCGATTTGCGGAAAGGGCCGTCGCGTAGTGGCTCCGGCGTGTTCATACGTTTACGCATACGCATCATACCTACACGCAAAGTTGTGTGTTAATATAAACCATAGAACACTACTTTTAATTTGGAAGTAAAATAAAGATTGATATGATTGATAAGTAACTGCACATATGCTTTTGAAAGTTGAAAAAACTGTCACATCAGTTACACTTCAAACGTTACGTTGAGGCTTCTAAAAGAGCTGTTCAAGAGATAACTTCTGGAAACAAGTGAATGACAGGAATAAACTATCCGATAATTGAACTGAGATAATTTGAGAGATAGTTTATAATTATTGTTTCAATTCCGTTTACCTAATAACGTTCTCTTGCGGCGAAGTGGAGGCACAAGGGGTGTGGGCGAATCTCGGTCCGGCGAAATCCGAATTGGTTCCTCAGGACCTAGATCAGAAAAAACAAATCGTATTACCAGACATGGAAAACAATGCTATATCTGAACACGTAAAATACTTTAGTTAACACTAGTGACAGGAGTACTGTCCTAGCTTAGTTTTTTATACTTATTAGGCCCAGAACAGACGGTGAAACGCAACTGCAACGAAACTGCAACTTTCTGATGATTCTTATGAATGAAACTGAAACTGAAAGTTTCAAACTGGTCGCGTCATGTGTGGTCTCTCAACGGACGCTATGGCAGAAACTTAGATGCAACTCAAAAGTAACTAGCAGTTGCAGTTTCGTTGCAGTTGCGTTACACAGTCTGTTCTGGGCCTTAGACGTATCTACACCTCTATCTGTGAGGTGATTCTTTAATACTGTAATTATACAATCATCATCATTTCAGGCAAAGGACGTCCACTGTTGAACATAAGCCTCCCCCAATGATTTCCGCATCGCCCGTTTGGCGGCCTGCATCTAGCGCCCTGCTACCTTTACTTTTATGAGGTCGTCGGTCCACCTTGTGGGTGGACGTCACACACTCTAAAAGATGTTGTTTCCCGATCGCTGCCCAGCCAAGTTGGATTCGACGATTGACCTCTTTCTCGAAATTCTACAATAGCTGAATTAAATTTCGAACATAAATAAACCGAAACCCCAATATGTGTTTTATACTGTGAATGTCTTAAATGTGTATTGTTGTTGGTGTGTCGCTTACTATGGGCCTCATAATAAGGCTCAAGGTCACCCAAAGGGCGATGGAGCGGGCTATGCTCGGAGTTTCCCTGCGTGATCGAATCAGAAATGAGGAGATCCGCAGGAGAACCAAAGTAACCGACATAGCTCGCAGAATTGCTAAAATCAAGTGGCAGTGGGCGGGGCACATAGCTCGTAGAGACGATGGCCGTTGGGGCAGGAAAGTTCTCGAGTGGCGACCACGGGCTGGAAGACGTAGCGTGGGCAGGCCTCCTACTAGGTGGACCGACGATCTGGTAAAGGTCGCGGGAAGAGCCTGGATGCGGGCAGCGCAGGACCGTTCATTGTGGAAAACCTTGGGGGAGGCCTTTGTCCAGCAGTGGAAGTCATTTGGCTGAAAAAAGAAAGAAAGTTGTTGGAGTACCTTTATCAATAAATAAATAGTCTTTAATTTACCATCAGGTGTCGTGTAGGGTTTCTTCTTGCGGACTTTGGACGGCCCGGGTTCGGGGTCTGAGAACTGCGGCGGAGTGTCCAACGGAACCGGGTACTTTTCATAGTTCCGTTTGCCTTTGATCATTTCTGTGGGTAAACGGTAACAATCCATATTGGTTTTGGATCCACGACACTTAACTTTTGTTGTTAAATACATCTTAGTTGAATACCACCACATCCACGTTGGACAAGGTTATGAAATATTGGTATAAAGTGCAGAATAATAAATAGGTACTTATTAAGAATAATAATAATTAATTTGTGATAACATCCAGCTAAAATTGTGTCGTTTCGATTTAGAGTTTTTTTTTTATATGAGTTTGTTTTGGTGTACAATAAAGTAACTTATACCTAAATATAGTATACTAGCTTTTTCCCGCGGCTTCACCCGCGTGAAATTTAGTTTGTCATAAATCGTCATAAATTACATTCTAGGTTATCTATCTATCTATATAAATAAAAATGAATTGATGTTCGTTAGTCTGATTAAAACTCGAGAAAGGCTGGGCCGATTGAGCTGATTTTGGTGTTAAAATGTTTGTCGTAGTCCAGGGTAGGTCTAAACGGTGAGCAAATAACTAAAGATTGCCTTTAAGGCGGAACAGAGTTCGCCGAGTCAGCTAGTAAACAATAATATATACTGTGAAGTTATAAAATTCCGTTCAGTAGTTTTTGCGTGAAAGAGTAACAAACATCCAGACAGATTATATTATTATCTATATCTATTATAAGTAACAATCTCACCTCCAAGAGAAACGGATTTATCCCGAGCTATCGCAGACGGTCTCGTTGGTTCTAATCGGAATCTCCTCGGTTCAGACTCAATCTCTGGCTTGCGGTTATAAGTACTTTCTGGATCTGGAAAAAAAGTATTCAATCATTTAAATAGTATCACCGATTAATGATTATTTATGTAAATCAACAATACATTATCTGATCAGAGAAAAATGATAACTTATTGACGTTTTTAATTAAAAGCATAGTATGTGAATTATGCCATAGACATGTGTCAAGTCAAGATGTTTGGAAAGACGAAAAAGTCGTTAAATTGTCGTTTTTTATGTGTCCTATCTTCGCAATAGCTGTATCAAAACTATTTGTCAAAGTCTAGCATAAGTCGAAATTGGAAAGAGTAAAACTTTCCAAAAACATTTCTACAAACATGTACACATACCTCTCGACATGTCATGTCTGTGATCGGCATGTTAAGATATTAATACAGCAGTGTATTCTCCCCTTATATCTGTCTGTTAAAAATCCCCACAAAGCGTAGTAGGCAGCTACACAAATGCCCGGAAAATCGATACCACCCCTCCCGTCTGGCTGGATATTGCGCCGTCTGGCTGAATATTACGCTACGATTCGTCCTGTATTCCAACCGGCTCGTTGGTCTAGTGGTATGATTCTCGCTTTGGGTGTGAGAGGTCCCGGGTTCAAATCCCGGACGAGCCCAAGAAATTTTTAAGTTTTGAATTATTTACAATACTAAAAAATCTTATACAGGGTGTTACTTTGCATTCTTGCCATATTTACAGAGGTTACTATATTACTGATACTGAACACAAATCTGTAAAAATATAATGGCCGAAAAAATTTTTTTTTAATCCTGAGTATTTTATTTTATCGACAATCTGTTAAACACACCACTAATTATCGTAACGCATGCACATCACTAATGTTGGCGATGGCGATGGAGACTTTTTTACTTTTTATTGTATTTTTAAATATCTATTGCAATCTATTGTCTTTAAAATGTCTTTTTGACACTTGTAAAAAACTGAGAAATCCATCAAACACAAATCACGTTATAAATAATACAAAAATGACTGAAGTGTATTCAAACAACGAATAATTTAATCAAAATGGTGCTTGGAGTGTCTGCAAGACGTCTTAGACGAAATGCTTGATGACGTACCCTTAGCGTTACACCAAATGCTCTACTACCAGCAGGATGGTGCTCCCCCACAATAAGGACGGCAAGTGCGCGAATAATACGTTTGGTGAACAGTGGATTGGACGAGGGGTCCAGTAGCTTGGCCACCACGATCCTCGGACCTGACACCAATGGATTTTTGGAGTGACTTGAAACGACTGGTATGCGCAGAAGAGATAAACAGTGTAAACGCGTTACATGAAAGGATTGTTTTAGTGAAACTGTGATACAAAACGTTTATGTGTTGCGAAAACTAAAGCGAAAAACCTACGCTTCGCCGTGCTAGACTGTGCCTTCATCAGAACGGAGGACACTTTGAACACTTGCTTCGCAGTACGTAAACTTTGTAAGTAGAAACTTATAAATAAATAATTAATTGTGAAAAAGGTGATTTCATTTCATACTTAATTTATTAATTTGTAAAAATAGGGTACAATGTTGTAAATTAATTGAAGCCCTATTAATTATTACGTATTTTTGACGGTCCTAAGCCCGTAAAGTAGAAAGGAAAATCTGAAATCAACTGAAGAGTATTTTAAAATAGTTATTATGACTGGATAAAAAGGCTGGTACCCAAAGCCATAAAATTAAGAACTAGGCCACGCCCACTAGGTTTATTCCACTTGCACCTGTAGAACGTGCGAGACAAAATTGGTTTATTCCAATTTGTACTGAAAAACCAAATTTACTAAAATCTTAGTGTACTTTCTTTATGGGAGTCTCTTGTTTATCTTAAATAATAGGTATTGTTACCTACTTTTATCTCTGTGAATATGGCAAGAATGCAAAGTAACACGGTGTATATAACCTACCTAACCTGTTTTTAATTCAATATATTACAAATCAACAAAACTGTCGTCCTTTGTGTTCCATCTTTGCAAAAGCTGTTCCATAAATTTTAATATTTGCAAATCACATATGACTTTGGTAGTCGGAATTACAATGAGTGTATAAACCTTGTTACATGTCTGTCACTAGCATTATTTATGAGACAGTGATATCTTCTTCTCTACTCTTCCTATTACTTTCGAGGTTTGAAAATTAAGATCACGAAGACATTTAACAAACAAAAAATCGGTAAATGACATAGGATGTGTTATAGTAGTCATATGCTCGTTTTCACCATAAATCGCTAATTTTTAAGTGATCCCTTTGAAAACAAAATTCCTGTTATGTGTATAGGGGTTACTTAAAAATTTGGGATAGATGGTGAAAACGGGCAATAGTAGTTTGGAAAAGTAATGTGGCACGAGGCCGCAAGCAAGGAATGCCATTGGTTTGATCGCGCTTGTCGCTCCCGCTCTCGTCTCTGACTTAGGACACCGCCTAACTTCACTCGCGACCGGAAAATCGATACCACCCTTCCCGTCTGGCTGAATATCATGTTTCGATTCACCCTGTATTCCAACCGGCTCGTTGGTCTAGCGGCATGATTCTCGCTTTGGGTGTGAGAGGTCCCGGGTTCGAGTCCCGGACGAGCCCCAACCCCCTTTTTGTGTTTAGAATATTTATAATATTAAAAAAAGATAAATATGCTTTTCTTCCTGAGTTTTAACACAGGTTTTAATGTAGATAAGGTTTTAGCAATTGACAATTGAACAGAAAATAAAAGTAAAACCTGCTGGAAATGGTTGCCCATTTCTGGAATCATGTTTTAATATTCAAATATGGATGAATTCTCTAAAATTAATGACATACACTGGTCATCACAAAAATCGGCCCACCTACGTTTTACAGGAAAATTCGTTTCTACTGACACAATCATGGTGCCCCAACAATATTGGTGTTATTTGAAAGCCCAATATTAATTTCTTAATAAACGATTTAAACGATTAACATATACAATAAATGTGACTTGAAAAAAAGACCTCACTTTGGGCTCACCTCAGGGATCAATTAGACCAATTTTTATGGTTATAAAACCAAATAATGATCTCACGTGTCCTCTTTAACAGATGGATAGCGATTAATCCCAACTTAACAGTTTTATAGCCATAAAAAAGTTGGCTCAAGCGTAACTACTTATTTTTTGAAGAAGTGACTCTGGATTCTTCTACAGACACATTTTTGGGGTAAAAACCTTTCCTTTGATGAAATGAAGTTTAGAACTAGGCTTTTAAATGGTGCCAATATTGGTGGGAAGTGGGGATGCATACGTGTGTATTTTATGACTTTTCCCATGACTGGCAAATCTAGATTTTATAAAACTTCGGGCGTACCTTGTGACAACAAAAAAATACAAAAGGTAAAGAAGAACATGACCCACCAAAAAGATAAATGTAAACAAAAAGGAGAGCCAAGTTCAATACAAAAATGATGCTTGGCTGTGGGCTTCGCCGCGTGTTACTGACCTGGTGGTGACTCTGAGCAGTTCTTCCTGCGCAGCTTGGACGGGCCTGCCTCCGCGTCAGGCTTGTCGAGCTCGCTAGGCGGCGGCGACTGGCAGGCCTTCTCTAATGCCCGATGTAGCTCCTCCACCGTCACCTCTGTACAGGACAAACGCATCAAATCGCACGAGCAACTTACACGCATTTCGTGGGTCGAATCACGAAAAGGCGTATCTAACAAAATTGCAATATTGACTCGAGTTAAACACACCATGTTATTAAAAAAAACAAGCATTTTATAACCTCACAAAAGATCGTAACTGAATTATTTTTCAGGAAGCCAGTATTGACAGGTAAAAAGGGCCCGAAATGCATTTTTCCATGCTTCAAATTATCTTTAAACGTCGCTCCTGTAAAATTGATAAAAAATTAGTTACGCCTTTTCGTGATTCGACTCACGATTTGTTTGTGGACATGGACATAAAATATATACATACAGTGTGAGTCACAATGAAGTGCACATATGAAAATAAGTGAAACTAGACAAAAAGAGGTCAAAACATTTTTAATTTTTATTTATTTTTTAGAAATTTTTTTCTTCCGATTACTTATTGTAAAGATAACGTAATAACTTTTAAAATAAGATGTATATCCTGATAAAATAAAAAGCTTTATGTATGCATAGAAAATGTGGCGTTTCGACCCGTAATTCTAATAGTCTGTGGATAATTCAGGACATATTCAGACTCAGAAAAAAAAATGTTTTCGTTAAGAAACGTGGTACCTACTCGCCTTCATGACATGTTTTTTTTACAACAGCCGTAAATATTTCAATGCTGCATTAGACCTACAATGAATCTCATTGGCATAGAATTTAATCTTCGCATACAATAATCTGGATTTTTATTATAAGAAAAAACGAAACATACTGTGTGGTACGCGTTTCATCGTGGCATGTCGCCGCGACGGGTAACTGGTGTCCGATATCTGGTGTGGCTTCGGCGGTATAACTTGGCGCTTTTGCGTTCCTGTAAGAAAAAAAGGTGTTAGATGGTGTTAGACTTATCAAAAAACAAATGACGGTCGCATAGGCCAAGAAAATAACAAAAATTTGGGCAAAACTTAGCACAAAATAAAAGTAGCGGTGGTATAAAAGATTCTATTTTATCTACTTGAGAATATGAAAGCGTGTACAAATATAATAATCTATTTAGATTTGAACAAATATTGGAAAGCGAAATCGAAACTACAAAAATAAATCTTCATCTAGAAGCAAAAGGCTATCAATGGTTAAGCTTAACCTGATGGTGCCAAATTATGCCAGGCTCAAAAATACATTCTTGTCATTGTCATAACTATAGTCTGGTCCGTGAGCACGTAGAATTTTGTCCAATGACCCCAAGCTACCCATCCTTATCGCTCGCGCGTAATTATATTGCTGTCGCGACTGTGGGACGGGCGCCCGCAGTGAGTGTGAGAGCGTGACAGCAACATAATTACGCGCGAGCGATAAGGATGGGTAGCTTGGGGTCATTGGACAAAATTCTACGTGCACACGGACCAGGCTATAGTTAGAAAACCAAAAATATTCATTTAGGTTTGACCAGTATTTTGGCATTTATGAACATTAAAAACTAATAATATAAAAAAGGCAAAGGCCCTATCAGCGCTTCGGGACAAACATGGCAAGTGCTGACAAGAAGCGCCGGGTTAAACTCAGAGAAACTCAAGAAACGCCTAGGATGAACCCTGGATTAAAATGACATTTTCATACTAAATGCCATGTTGAAGACCGGTTTTGTTTTGGCCATGTCATGTTTTGCAAGCATGAAATTCATGTGCCTACCTCATAATATACTACACTCGACGCAAAGACTCGTGTCAGTGCCTCTGTGTGAATGCGAGACAAAACGCGATATGCACTGTTTTATTATTACACCACCTACCACGAGTCTTTGCGCCGAGTATAATTAATTACAGATTGCTTACAAAAACAAAACACAAAAAGAACGAAAATAAAAAAGAATGCGTAAAAAAGTTTATTTCTACGAGTACAAAAGAAAAACAAATACAAATCATTCAACTATACAATAATGCTTCAACCATACCAACGCATGCAGATCGCCATCGCCTGAGCGATAACGGCGCGATCAAATGCTAATGACAGGACGCGAGAACTGTCATAGGTCGCGCGACCTGTCATTGGCCTTTGATCGCGCCGGCGATGGTGATATGCACGCGTTGGTGTGGTTGAACCTTAATGCGTTAATTTCGCAGCATATAAGGCCCTGTTCTCACCCAGCATCAGGTCAAATCTTCGCTTTCGCGTAGCTTTAAGGTACTCCTCTTTGATCCTTCGGTTTATGTACGCTTGTTTAAGAAACACACAATGTTAATTATATTATGGCGCTCTGAGCTATCTCATATTAAACCCATTGACCGAAGAAACTAAATTACATAAACTGACAGAAAGAAGTATTATGCTTTAAAATTCTTGCAAGAATTTGAAAACTTCGGAGGATTTACGATGATGACAAAACTCGTAATATTATAATTAGTATTCTTTGCTCAAAACAAATATTATGTTTCTATTAGAGGGGCAACACCACCACTTGCTTCAGGTACTTTTTGTGAGTTGTCTAAACGTTTTACAGTCGACTGGCTGATTTTACAAATAATTAATTTAATTTTCAAGAATGTACAAAATATGTATAATTGAAAACATACCATCTTTTTTTGTACATTATGTAATGCTTTTTAATTGATACGTTTATCATTAATGACGGCTAGTGCTGTCCCCCTGTGACCTATTGCTGTCGGTCAATGGGTTGACAGACAAGAGACAGCACTTACGTTTCATCTCGGCGGCGGTGACAGCCTGAGCTGTCAGCACGCACTCCCTCAGCGCGTCATCGAGTGTCATCGGGCGCTCTAAATACAATATAAACCTTCAATGTCTGACATTGGCGAAATCATGGTTCTCAAAAACCAAGTCGTTGCCAAAATAAAAGAAGAAGAAGAAGAGCCTTCAATGTCTAATTCCTAATTCTTTTTAAATTACTATAACGCAAAATTAAAGTATTTTAGGGTTCCTATCGTTACTCAAATGAATGCTCAAAACAAAAATATATTCGGTTTAGAGTTTAAAGCATTAATTTTTAAGTGAATGTTGATGAATAATTTTATATTAGCTCACTCAAACAAATTAGGGTAACGGTCGCTTTTTTCTTCCTCGTTTTGCTGATTTTTGAGCAAACTGTAATCGTGTAATTAAATTTCTGGATATACATTCCAGATAATGACTTTTGTTCTGAATTCCTTGTCTAGCACGTTTAATACTGCTGTAATGTGTGTGTATAGCATGCGTGTGTACAACTACTTTTTGCTTATCTAATCTTACCTCGTTCAGCTGTTGCAATGGCCATCATTCTTTCAGCCCTTGTGGCTCTGTTCATAGAGGATAATGCTTCGGTCCTCATTTGGTATTTGCTTTTGTCTGCTCTTGTGCTTGGTGGATCTAAAACAACGGACTAGGTATAGTTTCCATAGTTGTGGTTGGTTAGTCATCATAGTCTATCCTATAGTACATCGACCATCAAATATCGCATACCAGATGAACGGTACTTCACATGAATCCTACAGCGTACCTTTTTTGACCATGTATTGGGCTACCGAGCATTCGCTGCTTGTTTGTTTTGTACCTCCTCTGTCCATTCTTGCTGCTTGTATCTTTGGCCTTACTAATGCGCATCGGTGAACAGTTTCTTTCTTGAGATCTTGAATCATTCCATTTCGCTCCTTCCGTTTGTTGTACTACATTGCCGACTTTAACATGGTCTGCCCTATACTATATGAGTGACGCTTAGCCATACAGGTTGACATTGCAAAGTGTTACCAAATTTTTAGAAGCGACTCTGAATCAGTAATCGATTAGATTTACGTAGAGAAAAATACTCGTAGATATTTTCTTTATTTTGTTATTGAAAAAAATAAAATAAAAACCATAGCAACACCTTGCAACTTTACCCTGTATATTGAATTGAGATCAAACTTCATGATTCTTATGAAATACTTTCATGGGTGAATAATTTTTAGATGGTCGATGACTAAAAGATATTATATTATCATTATGGCACTCGCAGTTCTTGCAAAACATTTAAAGGTAACTTGTAATTAGATATTACATTTAAAGAGTTTGGCTGAAATTCGATAAGTATGCGATTGGAAAAACCTTAGCCATCAAATTCTAACAATCAATTTAAAATATCACATAGTTCTATAACCCTTTTAAGTGTATTTCTAATTACACGTCCCTATAACGAATTACTATAACAACAATGCGTACTATAGTCAGGTCTGCGAGCACATAGAATTTTGTCCAATGACCCCAAGCTACCCATCCTTATCGCTCGCGCGTAATTATGTTGCTGTTGCGCTCGCACACTCACTGCGGGCGCCCGTCGCACAGTCGCGACAGCAATATGATTACGCGCGAGCGATAAGGGTGGGTAGCTTGGGGTCATTGGACAAAATTCTACGTGCTCGCAGACCGGGCTTTACCTACCTACATGCAGGACGCATTAAGACATAATGACATATCTTTCGTTTGGCGTGTTAGAATTACCTTTCCAACAATGATAGAAATTGGTGATATTATATAAGGTGTGCTTAGTTATGACGTCACACTTGTTTTGATTTGTGTGTATGCATTGAACTTTGTTTCGCATTAGTGAGAAAAAGCTGAAGAATTTGATCGCATTGAAGATAGGGGGTAAGATCTTTTAATATTATTTTTAAAGCATAAATCAAAGTCCAGTTAATCACGCCATTTATAACTCGTAGAACGGCTGGATCGAATTTTGATCACTGATTTATTAAAATATCACCAATATTCACGATTTTTTTTAAATAGATGTTGAACAGCCACCATCTGTCATTGCTAGTCGCGGCATATATCTATTACCGCGGTCAGCTAGTATGAAATTACTCTAACAACACCGTGATATGTCATTATACCTACTACCAAGGGGACATCAACAATACGGGGCCGGACACCACAAATCAACAAGGATGATTGCAATTAACTCCAGGGAAGTATCATTGAAAGAAGATAAATTTATCGTGCGTAACAAGCTTTTAAATAACAATATCTGTTCTTAAATAATTATAAATTTCGGTCAGTTATTTCAAAAACAATATCGACTCAAAAGATTAGATTATAGAAGTAATAGGTAGGTATATAAATATTTATTAAAATGGCTTCAATCGTGCGTGTCTAAGCACACTCCCTTTTAAATAGGATTTTTTTAAAACAATAGTTTGACAGAGTTAGTAGTTAGTTACAGGAACACCAAACCACCACACTATGGAGCGAAATTGCGATTTATGGACATAGCGATTTTTTTCACAATTTCTATTTGAAAAAAATACCTATCGATAGGTTATGTTATTCTGATGAATAAATGCTGCACAAGTTTTTCTCTAAAACCAATAGTTTGACTGGAAAAAAATATTTTCCATTTTCGTTGTATGGAATGAAACATAAAGTGGTCGATTTCGACTAAGCCTTGACAGATCTTGCTTTGAAACTACTTGAGCCTTGTTCTATGGCTTGTTGACTGTAATCCTACGCTATCAGCGCGCATCCAAAGTTGCCCGTTCACAAGTTATGAGGTTCTGAAAAATTAAAAAAAAGTAAGTAAAAGTGACTTTTTTTTGGAATATCTTTAAAGATTTAACAAAAATATAAAGATTTTATACGTTAATAATGTAAATTAACCTTAAATTACTGCTAAAAACACATTTTAATAAACTTAAAAGGAATTAAATCAGCGATTTTTTTTTTACAATTTCTGTTTAAAAAAAATACCTATCGATAGGGTATGTTATTCTGATGAATAAATATTACGAACGTTTTTCTCTAAAACCAATGTTTGGCTGGAAAAAAATATTTTCCATTTTCGTTGTATGGAATGAAACATAAAGTGGTCGATTTCGACTAAGCCTTAACCGATTTTGCTTTGAAACTACTTGAGCCTTGTTCTATGGCTTGTTGGCTATAATCCTGCACTGACAGCGCGCGCCCAAAGTTGCCCGTTCAGAAGTTATGAGGTTCCAAAAAATGAAAATTAAAGTAAGTAAAAGGATCTTTTTTTGGGTATGTGTATCATGTTTTAGTTGAATCTTTAAAGATTTATACCCAAAAAAAGATCCTTTTACTTACTTTACTTTTCATTTTTCGGAACCTCATAACTTCTGAACGGGCAACTTTGTGCGCGCGCTGTTAGTCTAGGATTATAGTCAACAAGCCATAGAACAAGGCTCAAGTAGTTTCAAAGCAAAATCTATCAAGGCTTAGTCGAAATCGACCACTTTATGTTTCATTCCATACAACGAAAATGGAAAATATTTTTTTCCAGTCAAACTATTGGTTTTAGAGAAAAACGTTCATAATATTTATTCATCAGAATAACATACCCTATCGACAGGTATTTTTTTTAAACAGAAATTGTGAAAAATAAATCGCTGATTTAATTCCTTTTAAGTTTATTAAAATGTGTTTTTAGCAGTAATTTAAGGTTAATTTACATTATTAACGTATAAAATCTTTATATTTTTGTTAAATCTTTAAAGATATTCCAAAAAAAAGTCACTTTTACTTACTTTTTTTTAATTTTTCAGAACCTCATAACTTGTGAACGGGCAACTTTGGATGCGCGCTGATAGCGTAGGATTACAGTCAACAAGCCATAGAACAAGGCTCAAGTAGTTTCAAAGCAAGATCTGTCAAGGCTTAGTCGAAATCGACCACTTTATGTTTCATTCCATACAACGAAAATGGAAAATATTTTTTTCCAGTCAAACTATTGGTTTTAGAGAAAAACTTGTGCAGCATTTCGTCGTTTCAGCCGAAAGACGTCCACTGCTGGACAAAGGCCTCCCCCAAGGATTTCCACAAAGACCGGTCCTGCGCCGCTTGCATCCAGGTACTTCCCGCGACCTTCACCAGATCGTCGGTCCACCTAGTGGGAGGCCTGCCCACGCTACGTCTTCCAGCTCGTGGTCGCCACTCAAGAACTTTTCTGCCCCAGCGGCCATCAGCTCTTCGAGCTATGTGCCCCGCCCACTGCCACTTGATTTTAGCGATTCTGCGGGCTATGTCAGTCACTCTGGTTCTCCTACGGATCTCCTCATTTCTGATTCGATCACGCAGGGAAACTCCGAGCATAGCACGCTCCATCGCTCTTTGGGTGACCTTGAGCCTTCTTATGAGGCCCATAGTAAGCGACCACGTCTCAGAGCCATACACCATCACTGGCAACACACACTGGTCAAATACTTTTGACTTGAGACACTGCGGTATTTCGGACGTAAGAATTTCGCGAAGCTTCCCGAACGCTGCCCAGCCGAGTTGGATTCGACGATTAACCTCTTTCTCGAAGTTGGACCTACCTAACTGGACTGTTTGTCCCAGGTATACATAATTGTCAACAACTTCGAGTGTAGTGTCTCCAACCTTCAGAGGAGTGGGTACAACACGGGCATTTGACATAATTTTTGTCTTGTCCATGTTCATTTTAAGACCCACTTGTTGAGAGGCTCTACTGAGGCCATCGAGCATTGTGTTTAGGTCCTCCACGGTCTCAGCCATGACTACGATATCGTCCGCGAAACGAAGGTGGGTGATATACTCGCCGTTGATATTTATGCCGAATCCGCTCCAGTCCAGAAGCTTGAAAACATCTTCCAGGGCGGTGGTGAACAGTTTCGGAGATATGACATCTCCCTGTCTCACCCCTCGCTGCAACTGGATAGGTTTCGAGTTCTGATCCTGGAGGCGGACCGACATTGTGGCGTTTTCGTACAAGCCCTTCAGCGCTTCGATGTATCTATAGTCAATTTGGCACCGTTGGAGAGACTGTAGCACTGCCCAGGTCTCGATCGAGTCGAAGGCTTTTTCATAGTCCACAAACGCCAGACAAAGTGGCTGATTATACTCCTCGGTCTTCTGTATAATCTGCCGTAGCGTATGTATGTGGTCTATGGTACTAAAGCCTTTTCGGAAACCGGCTTGTTCGGGAGGCTGGAAGTCGTCGAGCCTGCGAGCGAGACGATTCGTTCAGACGACGCAGCATTTATTCATCAGAATAACGTAACCTATCGATAGGTATTTTTTTCAAATAGAAATTGTGAAAAAAATCGCTATGTCCATAAATCGCAATTTCGCTCCATAGTGCACCAATGGTATGACCGTTCGTGGGTCTGATAAAAAAAATATAACAACATCCCTTCCGACATATTTTTGTAAGCTGTTAAAAAATGATGCACCTCGATGGAGTTGTAATGCAAATATCACTTGCGGAATTTGATTAATTTACATAAAAGTTATTAAAACAAAATCTCTATTTATGTCTGGGATATAACATCAAGTAGGATTATCAACGTGTAATGTCCGATCCCGCATTGAACTGGTATAGGTACCTACACACATAGGCGAGCTTGTATTAATCGGCCATTGGTGGAAAAATCTAATTTTATGCATTTTCGGTAAAAAAAAATCGCTCAGCCAGCCGAACACTGGGCACGTCGGTTTAGTAGTTCAACAAAATACTAAAAAATTATGTGCTAACCCGATAGTTATAAAAACATTAAATTTTATAAAATAAAGCCGAATAGTGCAGTTCTTCGTCGTCATACTGCTGAACCGACTTTCCCCGCCCACTTATGTGTATAGCAACCCTAAGGGATACAAAATGTCAGGAAGCATAATTTATTGGTCGTGTTTACAAAAATAATTTAATGCTTCTATTACGGAATCACCCTCGAAACTAAATCCCAACCCAATCACAAACTTAAATCTAAGTAGAGTTTAGGTCGAGCTTCAATTGAGCGTCATTTCATAATAGAAGCCTACACATTTTGTACGGCATTCCAAATATTACTTCACACTTCTAACATACTTCTCTACTTAGGAAGTGACAGGTTGGCGAAATATAAACAATGAATCCTGATCGAAAACAAGTAGAATTACACTTGTGGAACGAATTCGTTGTTCAAGTTTAGCCGACCTATCCCAAATTCCTAGCATATTACGCCAAAGAAGCATATAACGGAAAATTAAAAAAAAATTTGAGGCTTCAACTGGGTCATGCAAAAACTCAAAATAAAAAAAATCGTTTCAATAATGTTTTTGAAAACGTTTTTGAAATAACAATGCGTCCTGTTGTCTGATCGAAGAGAACAGACATATTTTCTTTAAACATCGCAACAATCAGAAATCCTATCTACAACATGAAAACAACCAATTTACGCGTTCATCTACTGCGGAATTTGCAAAAAAAATACTACGACAGCCAAGTAGCAGTCTAACGACGTAAACAATGTATCATTTTACACTTACAATGCCAGATTTCGGCATTATCTGTGACAAATTTCATGGGTCTTTTGTCCAGACCATCGTCGTTCAGAGCTTTGGCATTCCTTCCAGGCGTCATCTGAACTCTATGGTCATACTTGTCATCCAGGAACTTCTGGCGCAAAACCCAACCACCTCCAACGTGGACATCATTCCGAATTGTTGGGCGAGGTCTAGAGAACTCCCCCTGATAAGGGTGGTAACGACTTGTTGGACTTATCCAGTCATGATTCATTAACCTCGATTTATTTTGGTGGCGATTAGAGGTAGTAAGAGACCTGAACATAGATCCTTGCTTAAAGGCATCAAATTGTAATCTAGGTTTTACATAAATATGCATAAATTGTACAATAAATTGAGGATACAAAGCGGGTCTTCCATTTGTGTTACGGAATAGCTGAACATTTCTTGGGTCACAGTAAGTCACCGGACCTATTAACTGGCCTCCGAGAGCAAACCCATTATTTTGGATTACAGGCCGACCAACCGACGAAACCAGGACTCCGCCGCTTAAGTCATGTTCGCTATGTTGAATCGTGGGCTGTTCTAGCGTGCTGTTAATAACATCAGAGGTAGTATTTTCGATGGTAGGTTCTGCTAGAAATCCACCACTAAGGTCTGCATCATTACTTTGGCCAACTGCCTGACCCAGCAATTCACTGTCTGGCTGATCATTTATTTCACAAACGTCAACACATTCATCATTATCTATAATACTGAGCTGGTTTCCAGATTCCTCATTAGGGTCAAGGTCATTGACCGTCTGACCCACCAATTCAACATTAGATTCATTATTTTCAAGAGATTCAGTTGTGATAAGATCGATATTTTGTATGGTCGACTGACCGAGCATTCCAACATTAGGGCTCGCATTAATTGGGACAATTATTGGTTGTCCCAACAATCTTCCGTTAATATCAAAATTATTATTTTGCACAATCGGCTGTCTCAGTAAAGCACCACCATTGTGAAGGATTGTTGGCTCAGTAGCAAATTGCACTGGAATTTGTACCAGCTGTATCTGAGGCGAGGAGCTACTTTTAAGATTTATATTATTGCTTTGAATGATTTGTGGATATTGTGAATTATATCTATGACTGAAATCATAGTTGTGAACCGAATTCCCAGCCCACGAATTAGCAATAAGGTTTTGAGCTATCCCTGGAGCTTGTGGAGTGGTTATGACATATACATTATTATCTATGACTGGTGTTCGAGCATTAACTTGAAGCATTACATTTGGGTTCACTATGTTATTTTCATAAGTAGGTGGTATATGATGATAAATATTGTTGTTTTCTTCAGTATTGTTGATCATGCCAGGTGTTTGATCATTTATCAGAGATCCCGCGTTTTCTGTGTGATGATAAACATTGTTTTGTTCATTATTGTTTATCATGCCAGGTGTTTGATCATTTATCAGAGATCCCGCGTTTTCTGTGTGATGATAAACATTGTTTTGTTCATTATTGTTTATCACGCCAGGTGTTTGATCATTGATGGTATGTTCTGCGTTGTTGTTTTGTTTGACAACAATATTTTCGATTATGACAGGTTTTTGATCATTTATAAAATGTTCAGAGACGTCTGTGTCATGAACATTGTTGGTTTGAATCAGCGGCTCATCTAACAAATTACCTTTATTTTCACAATCCTCAGTAGAGTTGGTGGAGTGAGCCTGCAAACCACTTATATTGTCGATATCATTATTGGTTGCAGGCTTTGAGTCGTAGCGTTCGATTTCGATTGAACAATCAATTTGATTTCCAAGAGGATTTTCTAATATATTTGTTACCATACTATTTATCTGACTTTGCGATTCAGAATCAGAATCTGCGAATTCATCATCATTAGCGTTGTCATTATAACTAACTTTTGTAGTACAATTGACATTTTGTTCGACTTCATTCTTGTGAGACCGCATACTGTGTGTAATATTGACCTTGGTGTGTGTATCTGAGGCTGGTAATTTATCTCTAAGATTTTTCATTTCATTTTCCCCTTTACGCCGAGTTGTACTTTTATCTACATAAGTACTCTTGAATTTAATTTCTTGTGAAATATTGGAATCCTTATTAATTACAACATCGCTATTCATTACAACCGATTGGGAATTCATATTTGTCTTAAACCTCTTATTATCTGACATTCGAGAACGCGTTCCTAACGCAATATAGTCATTGCCTTGCAATAGTTTAGCTCGCAAACTTATCTTGTGATCATGGGTATCACTTTCACGTACGTTTACTTCTGAAGCATTGTTATTATTTTCAATTGTTTGAGTAACCTTTAAGCTATTTCTGACATCATTGATTTGTGTCGTCGATTTAATTCCTCTATTGGTCGTATCATTACTTTCCATTGTAGAAGTATTGGTAGTTTGGGTAGTCGGCTCGGGGTGCAAATCAGCTGTATTTTCCACGTCACTAGCTTGTGTCGCTGGCGCGGCATTTTCACTACCACTGTCTATGTCTTGGATTATAGGCTGAGTATTGCACTTGGCATTGAGATTTTGCTCCGTATTACAAGTATACTCACTAGGTTTTGTCGCTGGCGCTGGAGAAGGTAAGTTTACTTCTGAAGCATTGTTATTATTTTCAATTGTTTGAGTAACCTTTAAGCTATTTCTGACATCATTGATTTGTGTCGTCGATTTAATTCCTCTGTTGGTCGTATCATTACTTTCCATTCTAGAAGTAAGCAATTGCTCATTATCATTGATAGGTTGGGTAGTCGGCTCGGCGCGCAAATCAGATGTATGTTCCACGTCACTAGCTTTTGTCGCCGGCGCGGCTTTTTCACTACCACTGTCTATGTCTTGGATTATAGGCTGAGTATTGCACTTGGCATTGAGATTTTGCTCCGTATTACAAGTATGCTCACTAGGTTTTGTCACTGGCGCTGGAGAAAGTAAGTTTACTTCTGAAGCATTGTTATTATTTTCAATTGTTTGAGGAAACTTTGAGATTTTTCTGGCATCATTGATTTGTGTCGTCGATTTAATTCCTTTATTGGTCGTATCATCACTTTCCATTGTCGAAATAAACAACTTCTTATTGTCATCGGTAGTTTGGGTAGTCGGCTCGGCGCGCAAAACAGCTGTATGTTCCAGGTCACTAGTTCTTGTCGCTGGCGCGGAATTTTTACTACCACTGTCTATATCTGGGATTATAGGCTGAGTATTGAACTTGGCACTGAGATCTTGGTCCTTACCAAAAGTACTTGTTTGTTGTTTTAGCTCACGTCGCTTCTTTAGTGCATTATAAATAATGTGCGCATGTCTATGTAGGTAATCGTCTACGCTTTCACTAGTATCTTGTACTGTCTCAAAGCGCTCAGTTTCTCTGTTGGTACGCCCAACAGACTCATTACTTTGCATTATAGAAGTATGTGCAGGGTATGGTAGGGCTTTTGTCGCCGGCGAGGCATTTTCATTACCACTGTCTTTATCTCGGGTCATAAGCTGAACCTTGGTATTTGCATTAGGTTTTGGGTTCCTACTACTTGGATTTTTATACCGTCTTAACTCAACTCCCTGAAATTTTAATTTTAGCATCTTATGTATAGTATCATATGAACTATTCTCTAGCTCACGGAGGTCAAAGCTTTCTGTAGCATCATCGCAAAAAACTGGTGTTTGGTCAAATAAATATGTCCCCGCGAAGCTATTGTTAAAATCATTTGGCCTAGACTCAAGGTCGATAGCTCGCATCTTCGTCCTTGGCAGGTGAGCCTGCTGGATTATTCCATCACCAGGTACATTATTTGAAAGTGCAGACTGAGCCGAGGATATTTCATTTATCTCTTTGTGGTCTTTTACGCTAGACAAAATCCATCTGGATTTGGGCTTTTCTAGGAGGTTAAGTCCATTCTTCATTCCAGTGTTATTGTCATTTTTTTCGTTAGCATTACATTCAGTCGACTCAATGCGCGTAATATCCCGGGCTTCATTAACTTCTGCCATAAGGCGAGTTTGCACGGTGTTTTTACTTAAAATGTCATTATTTTGGGTTACAGGCTGAGCCTTAGAGTTTGCATTAGAATCCAATTCATAATGTAGACTGGCTTTTTGACACATGCAAATTTTTCCATTACTATTGTTTTTATTTAACTTAGCAATCGAAACAGGTGTACGTTTGCGATCAATAGCTTGTTTAGGCTGTAAGCTACATTTATTACCAGTATTAAGTTCATTTGTATTACTAGAGATAATATCTGCTTGCTTCTTTATTTTACGTTTGCGGCTCTTACGTTGCACGTTACGTTGTTTTGACCTAACAAAACAATAAGTGCAAACTCGTTTTTGTGTTTTTCGTCGTTGAACATCTTGTATCATTGCCGGGCATTCTTTTGTAAGTCCTATTTTGTCATTATTGGTCGATGAATCTTGGGATGTTTTCGACAAACGTAATGTTCCGTTGTCGTCATTTTCAATATTACATTCTAAATCGGTGCTTTTAACACAGATTTGAGTTCCACTATTAGGTATGTGCGGTATTATTAATTTTTTGTCATTGTTAATAATTTTCTTTCTATACTGTGCCGTTGGTTTGACCTTCGAATGTCTTAGTACTTTCTTTGACTCATTTTTTAGTTCATAGTTTTTAGCTGTCGAGAATGCTTGCAAGCTTGTTTCACCGATTGCCGCCTGAGCCTTAGTTTTTACTTTCGGTTTATTTAGGCCACATTTATTGTTATGTGGTGTTTCTTTTTTCGTCGGCTTTACTAGCGAGTCAGGTGTAAGAAGACTAAGTTCACCATTATCAGTCGCTGAGTGCGTCGTCGAGCTACTAGTGATACCAGTGCACTGATTCAGTTGGATGGATGAAGCCCTAGACTTGGCTGTAAGTTTTAGTTTTTTGTCGTTTTTATCGTCTGGCTGATCACGTAAGCTGTTTGTTTGGTCTTTCTCTTTATTATTGTTTTCAGTTTGAACTGGTGGAATTATTTTACTGCTAGGATCCTGGTCAGGGTTGCGATCAGGACAATCAATGCGTGTCAACTGAACTCGTGCAATCATCTTGAGTTTATTTTGGTTGGATTTGGTAATATCCCTTGGGAGAGTTCTATGGTCAACCTCACTATTAGAGACCTCTTTCAGATTTTTATTTTGAGTTGAGGTCTGGTTTGTTCCGTTTTCTTTAGGTGGAAATGCTTTATTTTCCACAATATGAGATGATTTCGATCTATGTTCTAATTCAAGATCGGCTTTTTGTACCGATGGTACATACAAAAGGTATAATTTACCTTTATAAGGCAAAGGTGATTTAAATTCGGACGTCTCTTTGTGTAGTTTCAAAATTGTATGTGCATTAGGCTGTTCTGGTTGCTCATTATTTGCCAGTTCCAGTGGTGTGGAGATGGCTGGAATAAAGCGTAAAAGTATCAGCGCTAGTTGTCGCATTGTGCGATATCTTTAACAGCGACTAAAATAATACCGTTTGTATAGCTGAACAACAAAAAAAAGAGAATGATTGAACGCGTTTGATATTTAAACAAAAAGTACTAGTTAGCGCATCAGCGTGTCCTACTACGTGGCTTATGTAAAATTGTCTACATTTCTTTTTAAATTTTCTACTGGGTAAATAGCTACTTTTAATATAGATTCTATTTGAGAAAAAATTAAATATTTAAGTAACAAACTAGACAATTTAAGCTTACTTGTCTGTGTGTGTGACGGACTGGACGCAACGGGAGGCAGCGGCTTTGGTTTCAGTGTGCCGCCATCTGTTAAAAACAGATCATTTAATGTTAAAAATCGTTTTAAAGGTTTATGGGTGACAGTTACATCGTACAGTCGTAATTCGAAATAGTTATTTTAGTAACGATGAACCCAACATTTTATACATATTTTATAAAATAAATAGTGAGAAATTAAGACAAATTACTTAAGAACTGTATAAAACCTAATATTAGACACTATTACCACAGAATAATAATATTTAGGCAGTTAAATACTGCACAGTATTTAGTACACCATTTTCTTTATTTTATTCCATCATACACAAGAATACGCGTGCGTGATTCAATGTTCGCTCGTATGTGAGGCCTTGTCGAATAGTATCCTGTAGGTGGGCCATCGTGCGTGTTTTGTTTTCGATGTAAACTCGCGGAGATGAACAGGCCTGCTATTACGCTCTAAAGTGTGGGAACAGTTTATGTACCGTCACATTCACTAGATCAACCCAACCATAGATCTTAGATACGGGAAAAAACTACGCAAAAAAGGGACTACTAAAACCATTTGACACATTATAATTCGTCACTTCATGGCCGCTAACAATTCCTAAGGAAAACATAATACAGTAATTTTGTAATTATAAATAAACCAACCTATTTCCTGAAGCGTAGACTTGTTTTCTACTTCTTTGGGCGACTGGGTTGATTCCGATTGTTTGCTGGTGCCAGCACCTAAACACAAAACATTTAATCAAGAGTAAATCCTCTATTTAATCAAAGATGTAACGGTTAAATATATGTATATTGTTTTAAACTTTCCTGGTCACTAACAAAATTATTATTACTGACGGGATTGCGAAAGAGGGTAGAGTCTACCCTGCTACATTGCCCATAACATCTCACCCGCAAGTTTCTTCAGTTACTCCGTGACCATGGCGCTTGTGTGACAGTAACAGTGCCGAAATATCGGAAACTCAAAATTAAGGTACATGGTAGCAATCCCGTCAGTATTTTTTTTTAAATATATGTAATAAATAAATAAACATGTTTGGTGTCCTACAATATTTATCGACAGGCACTTATTAACTGCTTCAATTCCTTAAAAGAATGAAATAAATATGTACTATCAAATAATAAAACAGGTCAAGTGTTCAGGCTCAGGCGGAACAATAATAAATCGAAAGCAAAAATCATTTTTTGAAACATCGTTGAAAGATTATCGTGTCTGCTTGCGTGTACACATAAGGATAAGTTGATTGAATTAGGGATTGATGGTGAAAACGGGCATAAGTCATTTTAAAAGACCTATACCATGTTTAATACAAATTTTTATTTTATTTATTTCATAAATAAAATAAATACAAATGTTTACTTATGTTGAATCTTTGCTTGCCTCAACCCTTGCAGCTTGACCTAATAAGAAACATTATTTCACTCACCTTCATTGACTTTGAACCCGTTGCTAGCGTTGGAGGGTGGTTTGGTCGGTTGGTTGGGGGCTGGTTTAGTCGCATTTTGTTTGGGCGTGCTTGGTATGGACCCAGAGTCAGTGTCGTAGTCCGAAGCAGAGCTCCTGTCAGTGACCTTTGACGACGGGCCTGAAATAGAGCAATAACAAGATTAGGCCCGCTTCTGTCGAGAGCAGTCAGTCTAGACCCATTTACATAAATATTTAGGCAGAGGACACGAAAAGCCTGTCCACCGCCATAGGCAACAGGATGCTTTGGAGACTTAGATTAATAAAACCTAGATAGATAGTCAGTGCACGAAAGGTGAGGCAGTTTTTAGGGAGCCGGCACGGCTTACCCGTAAACGTCACATGAACTGTCAAAGTGAAAAATTGGTAAACACGTCCGACGAATTTTAATTAATTAAAACGGTTTGTGCTGTGAAAGGGTGTCTAAAATACATCAGAAAAACGAAAGAAAGTGACCAGTGTTACATTTCATAAGTAAGTACTACAATTCGAAGCGTATTTTGCTTGGATTTGGCTTTCAAAATTTAAATACGGGAATGATACCAGTAACAAGAAAATTTATTTCCCAATTGTTCGCCGTACAAATACACTTCCTTTTTTTTATGAAATCGAGACTTTAAGTCGATTTATATTATTGTTATTAGGTAAGTACTTTGAATTCAATAAATAAGTAAGTACATGATGCGTTTTGTTTTTGTTAATTATAAAATAATTAAAAACGTATTAAAAATTTCCCTCCTTTCGGGAAAATCGCCTTCACTGTCTACACTCCCCAACAAAATTGACACTAATGACATAAGATTTTTGCCTCACTCTTGACGAAGCGTTTGTATGAAGACTATCCATCTAGGTTTTATTAATCTAAGTTTGGAGACAAATTGGACGTAGATTCGTGAGTTACCAACTTATTAAATAAGTACAATTTAATCAACATTAACCTTACATTAATTTAATCAACATTAACCTTATTAACCAGTTTTGCAGACCTAATAAAAAAAAAAAAACCTAATTTATTTTAGGTAGGTCGGTAGATGAATTACGACCTTGTTTATAGTTACCAACAGTCATCAACAACTACTTGTTAATTCTAAAAGCGGGAGGTTAAATTGCTTCGTCTGCATTAAGCCTAAGCAGCCCCAGATTTATTTTACAATAGTATTATTATATCACATGCAGAACTTACGAATATTAATTAATACATTTTTAAACCACAATCTACGGAAAACGCAGCGTGGGACGTATACCTACAAGGTGGACCGACGACATCGTAAAGGTAGCAGGGAAGCGCTGGATGCAAGCCGCTACCAATCAATCAACGTGGAAAGCATCAGGGGAGGCCTATGTTCAGCAGTGGACGCCCTATGGCTGAAATGATGATGATGATGATGAATCTCCTATAAGGTCCACTCGCTTAATCAAGAATTAGCATTACTTTTGTCATAGTGTGTAGTCGTCATAATATATCAACCATCATCATTATTGCGTCATTAGTTCTCCACTGCATGTAGCACAACCCTCTCTAATTTAAAAGGGGAAAATTGTTATTTTGGCCTAAACTTCCTAAAATCCATGATAAAGCAAGTGGAAATCTAAAATTATTACCTATAATATTATGTTCTATGTATAGTTAATTTAGTAAGTGGCCCAGCATGCAATGCTAACGCTTTATAATTGTTAGTACCTATTATTTTATTTTATTCAAAAATAAAATCATCCAACAATATGACAAATTAACCCGACCTTCCTTACCGATGAACAATAACGGCGTTGATAAAACAGACCTAATTTTCGTCTTAACAACAGTGTTATAGCCGTTGTTCAAATAGCAGTTTATTACAACTACTAAGCTAACATCTCTCAGAATTATTTTCTAAGAATTTATACAACTGTAAAATAAGTGTTATTTGAGTTGCCAGAATACCAATATAACATGCTGAGATTGAACATATTTTTAAAGAGAAAAAGTAATAAGTTACCCCTTCACCTATCTAATAGAAATAAAAGTCATTTACAAATTGAGACCTGATTGTGCACTGGTTTTCGTAGCTTTTGGCGTCCGAGCCGGGACGGGGACTCGTGCTCGTCCTATAAACATGTTCAGACATTTATTGAACCTTCCTTAAATCAATTATCATTTCTGTATCAGATTATTTTATTAAAAGCCGATACAATTTAATTCACTTGCTACTCGGTAGTTGCTACGCATCTAATGTAGGTACTCACTTTTAGATGTCGAAGTCAACTCGTCACCTACAAGGAAACAAAATAAAATTACATAATAAACACCAGGAGAGGAAATAATGTATCTTATTATATTTATCACCATTTTCAGCTCCAACCAGTTGCGATTTCTTACAACATCTGATGTCTTTAGCTAAACCATACTTGAGAATGTCATCCCCAGTCCAGAAAAAAGTACAACTGTCATTAACACTTAAACCTATTGTTACGTACGACTCTGTATGTACTTCCAGTGATAGAATAAATAAAGCGAGTGGACTGTATAAAGTGCTCTTCATGGATGTTCGCTCGCGAATTGAACATTGCTCGTTCGTTCGCAGAATGTCCGCCGCTCGTCACCGCTGCCGTGCGTAGACATTTGGCAGGACCGACCGATGATACAAGACACAGAATGTTCCCAGTTTCCAAATGGTGTTCTAGCTATACAACGTGTTAATGAAAAAGCGCAAAACCTGAAATTAGTTTGTTCAGAATCGAGAGTAGAATCGATTCCACTAATAAAAAAAACAAATTTTAACCAAAAAAATATTTTAATTACGCCGTGTTACTTAACTCTATTCTATTATCAGAGGTGAATGAACTATCTACGTAAACTACTAACCTACTCATATGCATGCATGCCTTGCAATCAGCGTGTGAAAGGTCAATCTCAATACGTTTCCAGAAATGCGTAAAAAAGAGATAACAAGTGCGCGGGGCGAAAACAAAAAGAGTGAATATCTTCGTAAATAATCCGCGAAAATTTATTTTAATATTTTACATAATTCTTTTATAATAATAATAAGTTGGGGTGTCTGAGGTTTTGCGCTTTTTAATTAAAACGTTGTATATTTACCTTTAAGCTCTGATAGGGAAAGTAAGTACCTACACGATATTATTGCTACCGCTGGCTCTTCACCTTTGCAAATCTTGTGGAGTCAATATCAATCGTCAGGCCACTAATGAATCTCAACCAATGACGATTGAGCAGTCCCTGGCGATATTTAAAACTAGAGAAATATGAGGGACTAGCGGCCGCCCGCGACTTCGTACGCGGGGATCCCGTTTTACCCCCTTCATCTATCTTACGCGGTTTAGATTTTTTCATGCAAATGTTTTTTCTCGCTAATTCCCGTTCCCGTAGGAATTCTGCAATATCCTGTTATAACTAAGCTTTAAGTTTACTAAGGTACCTGCATGCCAAATTTTAAGCGTCCAACTTACGCGGTTTAGATTTTTTCATACAAATGTTTTTTCCCGCTAACTCCCGTTCCCGTGAGAATTTTGCAATATCCTGTTGTAACTAAGCTTTAAATTTACTAAAGTACCTGCATGCCAAATTTCAAGTGTCTATCTTACGTGGCTTAGATTTTTTCATACAAATGTTTTTTCTCGCTAATTCCCGTTCCCGTAGGAATTTTGCAATATCCTGTTATAACTAAGCTTTAAGTTTACTAAGGTACCTGCTTGCCAAATTTCAAGCGTCTAACTTAAGCGGTTTAGATTTATCATACAAAAGGATTTTCCCGCTAATGCCCGTTCCCGTGGGAATTCCTAAGTATCCTATAACCTGCCCAGGAGTATGAAGAATAATTGTACCAAGTTTCGTTAAAATCCGTCAAGTAGTTTTTGTTTCTATAAGGAACATACAGACAGACAGACAGACAGACAGACAGACAGACAAAAATTTTACTGATTGCATTTTTGGCATCAGTATCGATCACTAATCACCCCCTGATAGTTATTTTGAAAATATATGAAATATAGTTATATTTCATGTACAGAATTGACCTCTCTACAGATTTATTATAAGTATAGATAATAAAAGTCCAGGCTCCTAGTATTTTAATTATGATCCAGAACTCCTTTGTGGCATCAGCAGATATGAGAGGCTCCATAGCGTCTGTAGATAACATGTTCCTAGTGTAGAATATACATCAATGTGTGTGGTAGGAAGGGGTGCTCCACCTCTACGCTTCACTAGATCACTTACTGCATAACCCTACATACTTGGTCCCACGTTGAAGGTTTACTTATAGCTTTGTGAAAGACACAGTCTTTCAAGATGGTTAGTCAACTTAAAATATATAAGTAGTCAGGATGATACCAATGATGAGCAAATACTGTGCTCTGTGAAGTCTAAATTTAAAAATAAATGAGGAAATCTTCAGATACCAAGTACACACCAAGTATTCCGATGTGTGAAGTATCGCTGTGAAATATCAAAAATGTACCTCGAGAGTATGCTGTTCGTTTATCCGTAAACGAACCAAAGTCGCTGACATAGCCCGACGGATTAGCAAGCTGAAGTGGCAATGGGCAGGGAACATAGTACGCAGAACTGAAGGCCGATGGGGCAGAAAGGTTCTGGAATGGAGGCCGCGTACCGGAAAACGCAGCGTGGGACGTCCACCTACAAGGTGGACCGACGACATCGTAAAGGTAGCAGGGAAGCGCTGGACGCAGGCCGCTACCAATCGATCAACATGGAAAGCATTGGGGGAGGCCTATGTTCAGCAGTCGACGTATGCTGTTGTTCTTTTCTTGAAACTTCTATCTTCTCTATGCCACGGTGGAAAACTGAAAAAGTATGAAACTCACCTATTCTCTTGCGTAGATTCCGATCGCTGCGTAATGCTACGGTGCGACGTAGCACTTGCGCGATATATGTCAACGGCTTTTCGTCATCAGTGGCATAGATACTCTCAGTCGGGGAAGGCACGCGGTGCCTCCGAAGGTCGCGAGTGACCGCATTTGGTTTATCCCTGTTTTTCTTTTTAACTGGACGTCTTGTCTTGAACGATGATCCCAGACGAGACCTGAAATAAAAGACAAATTTGTACCACTGGAATTCCAAACATCTTCATTGGGGATCTAGACTGGTGACTACCCAGGCCCTGGTCATCATTTAGCGCCAAAGTGCTCGGAAAGACAAACCCAACGAACCCCAACTCGATAAGATTCCATCGTTTCGTTTAGAAGTTCCTATGGCCACCTCCCGACTCCTTCATCAGGACCCTGATCATCATCTAGCACTGATGTGCTCGAAAAGACAAATCCAACGAACCCAAAGATTCCACCGTTTGGTTTAGGAGTACCTATGGCCCCCTCCATCATCAAACCAGCTCAATGGTACCATAATATTGCATTGTCATCGTACTTACATAAGTATGTACCTTTCAGCTCAATCAGTTGAGAAGAACTGGTCTTAAATTCAGTTGCAAGATTTGCCCCACACTAACAAACAAGCGAAGTCAATATTAAAGCTTGTAAAAAAGAGGCTGACTAACCACCCAAACCAACTTGATGTGCAACTCACTATCCCTGAAGCTATGCGGCGACTGCATACAATAAGTTTTAAATGACATAAATTCTGGCACATTGGATTTATACAACATGCAACAGCAGCTGACAATGCTGACATTGTTTAATACTGATATTTAAGCTAGTTGGGAATATTCTCACCTCAAATGCATATTCTGTGGCCTCTGGACCCTTTGAACAACATTCAACCCGCCGGTCCTCTTCGGTTGTAAGTAACGGAATGGTCTTCCGGGCTTGTTTCTGGTGGTAGGGGGGGCAAGCATAGCATTCTTGGCCCCTGGGCTTATCTTGGCACCACCATTGATCTCAGGCAGCGGTGTGTCCTTAATGGTCTCCTGGATCTCCTCGAGACGTTCTAAAAGCACCACAGGCTCGGTGTGCGTGTGCATGTCTGAAAAAACGCCCATCTTTGTAGAGAAAAATGTGTTTAACACTAAATTAATGAAGGACTGCTTCGACCACCACAAACTAAAATAACATACATACTTCTGTAACATTTAATAATAACAGTAAAAGCATGGTGTGTCAAAATGTAAATGCCACCAAAATACTCACTTTTGAACGCAACCATGTCCAGGAGGCTCACTGCAGACATATGGTTAAAGTAGACATTTTTATTCTCGTCTTTGGATGGTGTGACGTCCACACGTCGATCGGCGGTGTTGGCCGACGCACTTGGTGGTATGAACGCGCCTTGCGCAAACTTGCGCTGCGCGTGCACTTTCCTGTAAAAGTACAAGTTGCCATTAAAACTTGAAAATAAAAGTCAGACTTGAGAATCTCCTCCTTCTTTGAAGTCTCTTAAAGACGGGATGGAAAAAACAGTAAAAGATTTCTCGCACAGTCCAATAAGAAATGTTACTTGTTTCAATGCAAAATCATAACCAGCACAGCATCAAAAGATATTCGCTTGACGAACAATTCAATTGAGACCCTTTGTCAAAGAGAGCATGATGAGCACTACATTGTACTCTTTATTTGTGTACATTACATGTGTACAATGTACATTTTTACAGTTAGTCTCTAAAAATTATCTTTCCAAGTATGATAGTTGAAAACAAAGAGATTACAATATTAATTCGCTTTAGCTAGGCTTCATCATAACGTAATGTAATAATAGCTGATCTAAAATGTATGTTTTATTCTCATTTGAATTAATGCTTATGCTTTTATCGCTTTTTAGATCGCTCAGAACAGGGCTCATAGTAAAGCAGACGAAGTAAAAACAGTTTCAGTAGTGGTTCCCAGTATTTTACTACATTGCAACCAGTTTACCATTCATTCAATACTAAATTTACATAATGACAAATGTCAATGGAAGCCAAATGCAGAATAAAATTTAAATCAAATCAATACAAATATTCAAACTTACTTACTAAAATATTATTCTATTCAAATTTAAAACGACTGTTGCATTTCATAGTCATGAGATAGGCAAGTTGATTGATTTAAATACAGTGGACAGCGCATTACACTTACACTGATCTAAGACACTGATAGACGAAGAGCTAGTGAACGTCAGACCTACGTCATTTTAAAAGCTTAGTTTGTCAGCGTATGCTCCTATTAAAGGTTGGAATGTTGGTGAATTATGAAGTTCAGGTCATTGTGGCTTTGGGAGTTACCCTAAAAAAATTGTCTGGCAAGGAGTTGGAATGGAACTGTCAAAACTATCTGGCTGATGTGGAAACAACTTCTAATCATCACTCAAACAAAAATTTTCACTTTTTTTTCATAAGGTAGCTTACAGTATTTCAACACTTTTGAAAAACATACAGCTAAAAGATACATAAACTTTGCCAAAACAACAATAGATGCCACCTGTATTGAGAAGTGACTTTGCCTTGGCAAACATTTAATGAAAACAAACAAATAAAATAGCAATAACTGAAAATTATTACCAGATAGGTTTCTTCTTCACCAATTCTGTCTCAAATCAAAATGGCTCCTAATGTCTAACTCAATGGCTATCTCAAAGGTACATAATTTGGCAAAATCACATAAATCCTATTCCAATTTGAATACACATACCCTGCCCTGCCAAAACAAGGCAAAAGCTATATTGGCCATGGCATGTTTTATGACTTACATGTGATAAAAATGTTTTCACAGGTAGTGCCTCCATAGAGCTTCCCAATTTGCTTGCAAATAATTTACCTCTACGCAGGAACCCCTAATGTATCACATTATTGATTTTATCTCCCTCATATACTGTACCCCTTTTGACGACCAATCAGAAGACAGTTATCAGTTTGACAATCTAAATATGTTTATAGGATATCAGAAAAGAGGGTATGAGTTGGATTATACATAGATAGGTATGTATCAGACATAACTATTGATTTTTCACCAAACTTCGTGCCAATATTTTTATTGTGTACTCAGCATTATTTTAGGACTAGAGAGGTATTGCAGTTATACTACGTTGCATTTGCAGCACTTCAAAATCAAAGCGTAATTACTCGCATTTGCATTTTGCAAGGAACAGTGGGTAGGTAGGAAACAATTACACAAAATGGCTTTCGACCTGGCAAAGACATTTCCAAATTGGAAGAGCAGTATCAATCAAAATGTTGACAAAATAACAAAGAATACTTACAGCTTCATCTTTGGGGTCTAATCGGTGAAAAATCTCAAGAAAATAAATCTTCATGTCCGGGACGCATGGAACGGGCGGCACGCGCTTCCGAAACCAGTTTTATGTCCATCAAATTCGCAGACACACATCTTTCTACTGTTTTTAATTCATAACAAAATTAAAATTAACACTAAACAAATAGAATATAATCTACTTTTACGTACAGCACGAACTATTTATTTCATTATTTATTAAATTCCCGAGCCCGACTCGAACTCAAGCACGCAGCAGCCGTCGACTCGCATCGTACTACTACCCAGGGTTGCCAGATATCAGCTAACTCAATTCGCCTATTTTTTCCTACCGAGTAGCATAAAACGCCTAATATTTTTTTTTCTGACAAGTAGCCTAAAATTCACCTAATGTTTTGAGCTAAAAAGTAGCATAATAATAATTAACACAAATATAAAATACTAGCTTTTACCCGCGGCTTCACCGGCGCGAAAATTAGTTTGTCACAGATCATCATAAATTATAGCCTTTAGGTTATTCTGGGTTATAGAAAAAGGACTGTAAAGTTGTTTATCCGCTGGCAGTGGAGCAGGGTCCAAACTACCGGTGGTCAGGGTCACAGGCTGAGGAACCTCCGGACAATGCGTGCCGTGCTGAGAATCATCGCCTTTTGTATCTGACCCTTGAGCCAACCATCCAGCGAGAGCTTCTTTAGATGTTGGTCGAAGCTCTTCGCTATTAGCCCGTTTGCCGAGACAACTATCGGGACAATGATCGTCGAGTCAACATCCCACATGGCGGTCACCTCGTGGGCCAAGTCAAGGTATTTGCTTTGCTTTTTCTTCTCGGCCTTCACGAGGTTTTCGTCATGCGGGATGGTAATGTCAACGAGCACTGCCCGACGTTGGGATCGGTCAACCACCACAATATACAGGCTTATTACAGACAATAGTCCTATCTGTGATGATATAACGATCCCAATAGAGCAATGCATGACCATTTTCGAGAACTGGCACCGGCTGGTATCGGTAATAAGGCGTCTCAGATTCAAGAAGGCCGTACTGAAGAGCAAGTTGCTGATGGATGATTCTGGCTACTAGGTTATGCCTGTGCAAATACTCACCATTAGCAAGATGCGAACAACCAGAAATTATATGCCTGAGTCGACAAATGTCGACCGCCGTACCGTCCTTCAGGATATATTTTCGGTAATTGTTCGTCATCATGACCTCGTCAGCAATTGCACAAGCAAAACCCTCGGTTTCCCCAAAGAGGTCACCGAAGCGTAGCCAGTTCACCGAGGCGAGGAGGCCCACATCAGGACCTGTAAGGGCCCGATAGCACCTCCCGTGCAGCTCCTTGCTTTTCCATACGTCCTTCCGATCCGCGACGCTCAGCACCTTTGGCTTGCGCCAGTTCTCGTTCGCCAAGGAGAGCGGCGTGAGGCCTTTGTCAACTCCCACAACATCGCGATGCATTCCGCACTCATTGGCAAGGAAATAATCCCCAAAACACACTTCACGGTTGTTGAGGTTCTTGGCATTTAAAAAGCCTCGACCTCCCCACGTCCGTGAATTAATGTAGTCTCATCACAGATGAACGCGGATTTACCATGCGATGTTGTGTGAGCTGCTGACGTACCTTCCTATCCAGGGCGTCAAGTTCAGTCTGAGTCCATCTTAGTATGCCGAAGGAGTATATCAATAGAGTAGAGGCATCATCCAACCGTTGAAAGCTCTTACTTTGTTGCCGCCAGATAAAAGACGATTAAGAACTTTTGTCAGTCGGCTACAAAAGCGTTCTTTTACCGATTTTTTTATGTCTTCTACCGATATACCTAACGATTCTGACATACCAAGATACTTATAGGTATCAGTTTCGGAGAGAGATTTGAGTGTCATTGTCTCAGAGAGTTGTAAATTCACAACTCTCCCCTGTTCCGCATGTAAGACCGCACACTTGTCTACACCAAACTCCATCCTGATGGTGTTGCTAAATACCTGTGTGGTTTTTAGCAACTTCACCACGTCTTGGCGTTTTGGTGCGAACAACTTGAGGTCATCCATGTACAGCAGGTGACTAATGACCTTACCCCTTCTAGGAAGCTGATATCCAAGCCCTGAATCCTTTAACAAAGTGCTAAGAGGATTCAGTGCTAGGAAGAACTGTTGATCAGCTCCCTCCCATCTCCGGTATACTTTCCTCTGGTCACTTTGAAAGACACGATTTTACCAGTATCTGTTCACGCGTTCTTTGTAGCGACGAATACGGTTTTCCCACGCATAAACTTTTTGCTTTAGGTAGTCAATGCGTTCCGTGACACAAGCCATGTAGTCCTGAGGTAGAACGCCAGTCCCAGCAAAGTCTTATTATTATTATTATTTATTAGACTATATATCGGGGTTTTCAGATGTATCTCACAAATTGGTGCAGCGGAATGGCAAAGTGTTATGACCATGTAAAGAAAATTGAAAGCGATTTCATCAAGCAAGATTGAATAAATGAAGTGTGATTTTATTAAATACCTCTTTATCTTGATCATTTGTTGAAGAACAAAAAATGCAAGAGGAGTTCTTAGAATATTTTTCTAGTTCTGAATGAAGTAATAAGTATGATATTATCTAATAAAATGTGTTACATAAAGTAATATACGATTTACTTATTTTTCAAGACATTTTAGAATGCAGTTCTCTTTCTTTAAAAAAATAAAGCAATGTTTTCTTTGAGTAACATTTTCTATCTACAGTATTAAGGGTACTTTCCCTCCAGGTAGCATTACAAAATTCCACCCTGTATAACAACATTATTACTTATATTCGTACTTCATGTTCAACAATATTATAGCCTGACCAGGAACATAAAAACCCTGGCATAGAGGCGCGTCAATTGCATTTGATAGTGCAACACTGAGTACAGTCGTACCTGTGTTAAATTAATAGGCTAACTTTATGTATCAGGATTCAGGATTACGGGCTAATTTGATATTTTGATAAATTAACGAAAAAATATTATTATAGGTAACCTGGTTTAAATAAATAAAATGATTTATTTTATTATTCATCAATAATCAAATTCAGAACTTGAATTTTCAACTGCAATGTCTGCTCATGAACGCTTAAAACTCGGTACTTCTTTCCCAATTCCATAAAATTAAACACAAAGTGACAAAAAACTTTAAAATAGGTAGTTGAAACAAACAACAGCTAATTTTCATAGTGGACTGTACTATACGATAAACATGTCAGTCAATTTGACACCCTTGTCAGAAAAAATTATTCAATGAAGATATTGTCCGAACCCTTAGTATTTCTCTTCGACAAATACTTTAACACATTGTGAACCACTTTTCTTTCACGACTATAAAAAGATTTTAGCAATTTAATTAACAAAATCAATTGCGCGCATTTAAAATAAAGTTTGTTTACACTTTGACAGCAATATTTAGACTGACATGCAAGGTGACATGTCAATGAAGTTTTCAGTTATAGATGACCCACGCTGAACTGTCCCACCAAACTCAATGACAGGGGGGCGCCACCATCGTTCAACTATATGGTTTCCAACATGGCAAAAATCGGAACCAGCGATCCGGTATTGACGGTGGCGCCCCACTGTCAATGTCATGCATAGGACAGTTCAGTACTTTGGAACTATACTGTTGCCATTAAAAGAAATTAGTACCATTAGTTTTCCGCAACATGGCGAGGGTTTTTATGTTCCTGGTCGGGCTATAAAATCATAAAAATAAAAATTAAACAGTATCAAGACTGTTTAATCCATTTTCCCCAGTATTGCCATTACTCTTGTATTGCACACAACAAATTTTAATTTCCACATTTACCATGAGATTCTGGTACACCACACAGCACCACACCTCTAATATACTAACTTTATGATTTGTAGGTACTGAATTAATCAATTTTTACTCTTTTGTGTCGCACTGTTCATTAATTTAAGTTTAAAAAACAAGTTATAAAAAAACTGTAAATAAGTAAGACTTGGCTGTATGGCATAATGTCTCTGCGTTTTCCTGCAAAAAAAGAAGTCGAACCAAAAAAAATAAAAAGTCTATGATTCTCTGGCAATTTAGCAATGGTCGCGTTAGAAGGGGAGTGTTTTATAAGTTTCTAGTGAAATACAGGTCAGTAAATATTAGTATTAAACTTTTTTGTATTACATATAAAGTGTGATTATTAAATGTACATTTTGGTACACTGGCGTTAAAAGTCATTACAGAAAGAGCTTACGGACACGACTTCACTTACGTTTCGTTCATAACTAAATTACTTTCTGTGAACGTACAATCAAAATTATCAAAAGAGATTTACATAAATTCATTTTGCATCATTAATCGTTGATCCGCGGACGTAATTTACACGGGTGCTATGTACTGATGTGGGTGGTAAGTGGTAAACGGCGCTTGTCAAAGTAGTGTTGTGAATATTTTTTCTAAAATTACCTACACAGTGAGCTATCATTCACCTATGTGTAACACTTTTCTATGGTTTTCCGCTCGTGCCGAATACGAATTTAGCTAGTAATGCAAACGAGCACGCTCTACTAAAGTTTAAACTAAGTAGAAGGTGTGGTATCTTAGGGTCTTTGTGTTGATACGTAAAGCGACGGCTAGCCTGCAATAATCGCTTGGTAGAACGTGTAGGATGTTGTTATTCTCGTATCGGCAGTAAACATTCAGAGCTCATTCATTAACCAAGTGAGATGTTAAATTAACCATTTAGCTCCACATGAATCGCCTTAGGAAGCAGATAAATTTACTATAAAAATAGAGGTTTTATATTCATAAAACTTCTTTTCACACAATATTGCACCTTATGATCTGATGTTGGATTGGAGTAGTTGTATTGTTCTTGAACTTATTTTAATTTTAAAAATGTAACTCAACTCTTTATGTTTCATTCATAAGCAATTAATACACAATTGACAACTGCTTGACCCTGCTTTGTTTGCATTTGCACAAAATTGCAGTTTTCAAGATGCTTACTCAGATGTTGGGTACAGTTTGTTTACAGTTCCTGAGTCTGTGTGAACCAGTGCATTAGTCATTGTTTAGTGAACTTTAGTGTTTCCAAAGTGATCTTAATATTAACATCTTTGTTTTATCTGTGTTGTAAAGTGTATTATGCAAGTTGCACACTAAACACCAGTGCTCCTAGTGTGTATAAACTACAATTAAAATCTTGGCTAATACAGTCCTCTATTGATGGCATTCCAAACAGTCCCAGTAGACATCTGTTCTACTCAAACACGCAACTTTATTGTGCCAAAGTAATTTTATATTGTGTGTAACATTATCTTAGAACTCAAAATAATACACCATTAGCTCCATTAGAAATAATATTTTTAATAAACCTACTTACTTTAAATAATAAACAAATACTTTTCGTAATAGTTGAATGTCATCTGCATATATGCAATCCCTTCCCACCGCCTACCCCCACATACTGATGAAATTTTGGATCACATTCCAATATTGTAAGAGATCTAGTATTATTCGGTACTCCGTTTGCCACTAGTGTTCTAACCTACTTATGTGCATCAGGTATATTGGGCACACTGCCAAGTGTTACTGTGAAGTCAGGTTACTCACACATATATTTCGGACACAACACTCATTACAACTTATTTACACGGTGATGTTTTGTATTTAGTGAAACTGTGTGTTTTGTCATGATGACATGAACAAAAGTGCAGTCTATGTGACTTTTTACAATTGGATTTTGAAGTTATAACAACCAAAAGGTCAGTTAATTATTTTTATATTTTCATTTTCTATTTGTTATTTACTTTTAATTGATTTTCTACTTTTAACAACTTCCTCAAGCTAGTATTATTAAAAAAGAAATGACAAATTGTTTGTTGTTTACTTATTTTTTATTAGCAATGTAATATCTTTATTAATGATTAATTTTAATTTGTTAAATGCCAATCATAACACAGTTCTTTGAAGTGTTCTGTCGGAGGTCAATCCCCTTGTTATATTTATACAATGGTCTACAAACATCTGTGCTGCAAAACAGATGTTTTATATTTATTATCGTTTCCTAAATCTCACCAGTTGCTTGATGTGCTCTAATTTTATAATAATAGTTTTATTTTCTTATTGTTATTATTCGTAACTACATAATATTGTATTTATACAATGTGTGGTGCATGCAGCCTTTGTTAAATTTAACTGACACTGGACACACCTAAATAGTAACTACATAATTAGTTTTATAACTAAGTACTTATTTAAGTACACAGTGTAGTGATGACTAAGTAATCCTGTAATGGTGATGATCAATAACAGATATTATAGTATTCCTGCCATACTGTCAAAATGGCTCCTCAGATAATAACAAAAGTATTCACTTACTGAATACTTTATTATATAATTTGACTGTTCGTCATAGCGACAAGTTTGTCTTTTTCGACACTAATAAATTTATTAATAATAAGTTCTTAATGACAGGCAGCTCTTTACACCTGCCCCAAAGCATGAAATTAAAACTTGCTACTTTGTTAGCATATAATATTAACTGTGTTATTAACACAAAACTTGTTAAACATTTTGATATTATTAGTAGAAATACTAATATTTCTGTGACGACCTCTGATTTAAACTGAGAGGGACGACAACAGACAGGTCTTTAAAAGGTTTTAATATTGTTCATCAAAATTTACAAGGCCTGGCTGGCAAAGAATTAGAATTAGAATTGTTTTTAAAAAAGTACAATGTTCACATATTATGCATAACAGAACATTGGCTTAAAAAATATGAATTAATGTTTTATACAGTGTGAGTCACGTTAAAGTGTACATATGAAAATAGATGAAACTAGACCTATTTTTATCGACAAAAAAGAGGTCAAAAATTTTATGAGATTTTTTTAAAAAAAATTTATAGAATTTTTTTTCTTCCAATTACTTATTGTAAAGAAAACGTAATAACTTTTAAACTAAGCGGTATATCCTGATAAAATAAAAACAGTAATAATGCTAAATAACAGGCAGTACTAAAAAATACATAAAATACACAAAAAAGGCCAACAAATAATAAAAAATGATACTTTTTGAAAAAAAAACTGCTTTTAAATTCGTGTTTTTTTGGTTATTTGATAAATTCCTCCAAAAAATGCCCCTATAACAGGTGGTTTTTATTACTTTGTATTATTCTCTATCGTATTATCTTTGTAAAACCAAAAATCGCATGTCTCTATCCCTATCACAATATTTGCTATGATCGTTTGAACAAAGGCCTGCCACAACATTATTCTCCGCTACAGGTAGAGACAATTTTAATTTTAGTTAAAATGCTTATTTTACTTCGAAATCTTTTGTTTTTATTTGAAATCTAACTGGTCTTTATCAAAATTACAAATCTAGAGACATTTTCAGTTTCGTTGTTAACGAAGCGTTGAATGGCGCGCCCGGAGAGGCTTAGTTCAATCAGTCATTGCAAACGTTTTGATAGGGATAGAGACATGCGATTTTTGGTTTTACGAAGGTAATACGATAGAGAATAATACAAAGTAATCAAAACCACCGGTTATAGGGTCATTTTTTGGAGAAATTTATCAAATAACCAAAAAAACACGAATTTAAAAGCAATTTTTTTTCAAAAAGTATCATTTTTTATTATTTGTTGGCCTTTTTTGTGTATTTTATGTATTTTTTTAGTATCGCCTGTTATTTATCATTATTACTGTTTTTATTTTATCAGAATATACCGCTTAGTTTAAAAGTTATTACGTTTTCTTTACAATAAGTAATTGGAAGAAAAGAAATTCTATAAAAAAAAATAAAAAAATCTCAAAAATTTTTTGACCTCTTTTTTGTCGATAAAAATAGGTCTAGTTTTATTTATTTTCATATGTACACTTTAACGTGACTCACACTGTATAGGTAATTATAAAGTAGTAGTTCGTTCACCAGGGAGTCGGCTATTAGAGGGGGGTCACTCATACTATTAAATAACCAATTTAAATGCAAAGAAAGGAAAGATATTGTTTCACTCTCAGTCGAACGAACTATTGAGCTTGCGTGTGCAGAGCTAGAGCAGTATATAATTATAAGTGTGTACAAGCCCCCATCTGCAAATTACCAATTATTCGAATCCACTATGGAGGAAGTCTTAAAAAAGGTATTTAAATCAAATAAGAAAGTGGTTGTATGTGGAGATTTTAATATAGATTTATTAGATAATACTCAATATAAAATAAGATTCTTAAACCTGTTTAAATCTTTTAACTTATTAAACCTCTTCAATGAGCCTACTAGAATCACTCCAACATCAGCTACTTGCTTAGATAATATTTTTTGTAACTGTAATATTCAAAGTAAATCAATAATTAATTGCCTTAGTTCAGATCATAGTGGACAATTGGCCACATTTGAACACCATCATGTCCCTAGTACAGTGGATGTTGTTTGTAGGCCAATAACAACTAATCGAATTGACAAATTCAAGAAAAACATTTGTGATAGTATTGATAAACTTATAATAAATGACAATAATGTTGATCGAATGTATGAGGATCTATTCAGTGTAGTGAGTGATGAGTTCAAAACCACATTCCCACAGAAAAAGATCCGAATAAATTCGATAAAATGTAAATTTGACGACTGGGCTACAACCGGCATTCACAAGAGTAGAAATAAAATGTATGCATTATATATGTCAACGTGAAATTGTGAACTCTGTCAGTTTATAATATAACGCGTTAGATTGTAAACTAACAGTGGGTTAGGTTAGGTTAGATTGTAATTTAACTACGTCAGATTATAATCTGACGGAATTCACAATTTTACGGTGACATATAGACTTAAAGCTGATACGCAAGATCCGAATGTTATAGAATACGTAAAAAATTACTCGAAAATATTTAAAAAGGTTTGTGTGGCTGCTAAATCGAATCATCTTCGAGACATGATTTTAAATTCTAATAATAAAGCTAAGGCTACGTGGAACATAATAAATAAACAAACATGTAAAAATAAATCGAAGGATAACACCTTCTCACTGAAAGTCGGGAATGAAGTTATAAATTCAGATACAGATGTTGCAACCACATTTGAGACATTCTTCTCAAACATTGCGTCCGAAACAACTAAAGCATTGAATTCATCGCCAATTCTTGCAGAGTCTCTCTTAAAATCTAATGTCACCGAGTGCCAGTCTCTACTCCAGTTCAGGCATATAGATTGTAATACAGTAATTAAAACCTTCAGAGAATTGAATATGAAAAAAACCGAGGACCTTTAGGGAATCTCTGTCAGTATTATTGGGACAATTATTGACACCATAGCTCCTCACCTTGCATTCATTTTTAACACATGCATTAATCAAGGTTGCTTTCCTAGTTTAATGAAATTAAGTAAAATAATCCCATTGTTTAAGGCTGGTGATAAATGTGACCCCTCTAATTTTCGGCCGATTTCTATTTTACCAGTACTTAGCAAAATTTTTGAGAAAATTATATTTCATCAACTTCTTTCTCATTTTATTTTCAACAAATTACTTCACAACAAACAATTTGGTTTTACCAAAGGTAGAAGTACTACTGACGCTGGAGTAGCACTACTGAAACACGTCTTTGATGCTTGGGAGAGTAAAAAAGACGCTGTTGGTATTTTTTGTGACCTTTCAAAAGCGTTTGATTGTGTAGACCACCAAACCTTACTAAAAAAATTGCGACATTATGGTGTTTCGGATGAGGCACTTGATCTGTTGAACTCGTATCTCACAGGCAGAAAGCAAAAAGTTTTTATTAATGGAACTGAGTCTTCTGGAGCACCTCTTACCATGGGTGTGCCACAGGGATCGATATTGGGACCTTTGCTATTTCTTATTTATATTAATGACCTTCCCTACTTTGTAAAAGATCTATGTGATATTGTGTTATTTGCTGATGACAAATCTCTCATTTTCAAAGTTGATAGAGGTAAAGTAAACCTTGATGATATAAATGACACACTCTCACAGGTTTTGCATTGGTTTACTGTTAACAACTTATTGTTAAATGCAAACAAAACTAAGTGCATTAAATTTACCTTACCTAATGTGAGGCAGGTTCCCACACAATTGATGGTGAAGAATGAACCATTAAATAGCATAAGTTCCACAACATTCTTGGGAATCACTTTAGACTCTAAACTTCAGTGGGGTCCTCATATTGAAACCTTGTCAGCAAGGCTCAGTTCAGCTGCTTTTGCAGTGAGAAAGATAAGGCAATTAACTGACATTGAAACGGCAAGGCTAGTTTATTTTAGCTATTTTCATAGTATAATGTCATACGGCATATTGTTGTGGGGCTCAGCTGCGGACATTGAAACTGTGTTCGTTCTGCAGAAGAGAGCAGTGCGGGCCATTTATAACCTTGGACCCCGATTTTCCTTGAGAGAATTCTTTAAGGAGATTAATATACTGACAGTAGCTTCACAGTTCATTTATGAAAACCTTTTATATGTTCGCAAAAATATAGAGCAATTTACTAGAAAGAGTGATTTACACAAGTTCAATACAAGAAACAAAAATAAACTTGCCGTTCCAAATTTCAGACTGCACAAGATTGGTAATTCATTTATGGGGAAATGTATTAAACTTTTCAATAAATTACCACAAACTGTTGTAGAATTGCCCATTCATAAATTTAAAGCACATATCAAAAGCACCTTAATGAAAAAGGGCTACTATAAAGTTGATGATTATATAAAGGATAAAAATGTTTGGAATGTTTAACTACCTAGCTCGCATTAATACTTATGACTATAATTTGTATATTTTAAAGACTGTAAAACCTTGAAAAGGAGGCTGACAATAGTGACTGAGTTTCTTGCGCTGCTTCTTCTCAGCACTGGCCCATTTATTGTCCCGAAGCAGTGGTAGGGTTAATATTGGGACGTGTAAAAGCGCTTTTTTAAAGCCTATTTGCAAAAATAAATGAATTTTATGAATTTTATTTATGAATTTTATAGTAATAGTTTCATCATCCTAAACAATTATGATTTCTGTTAATTGATTATTAAAAGTGTCCAATGTTCAAACTTACCTATTTTTATACAAATGGACCACAGTAAGTCAGTAGCTTCCAACTGTCTAACTGAAACACAATATTTTATTTCTTACGACTTCCTTAAAATGCGTACAGGTAGTTAAATATACCCAGTAACGTGATACTCGTAGCAATGATTGAGCGCGTTGACAGCACATCACGTTACACTTTAAAAAGTGGTTGCGATTTCTTATGATACATTTTGCCGAAGGATTCGTTTCCATAAATCGTTTGACGTTAATCGACAAGATAGGTAATAAACACATAACCCGCCTTTGCGTCACGCAGTAGGGTAAAAATTCCCAAGATGGAAAGATTGAAATGTAATTTAATTCGGTTGTGAAAGTTACTTTTATTGTGTACAATGGAAAAAAATTGTCTATCTGTGTGCAGGCGAAAGATGTAGGAATAGGATACACATTCGCGCACAGGTTCTTTGACTCTTTAAAAATAGACACCAGCGCTGAAATTAGATCTCAAATAAGATTCTAGAAAGTAAAATCTATGTTTACATTTTCTTCGTATCCGGTAAAATACTGCGCATAAAACATTAATCGGTAGAAAGTTAATCTTCTAGACACTGTAATTTAACATTGTATGATAGTTATTGTTTATTCAGCTAGTTTATTTATATCAGTATTTTTATAACATGGATTTATCGGTTTTTAAATTATTATTAAATTAAGATTGCTCATTAAGTATGATATGATTCAGTCACATAGATTTGTCCAGAATCGAATTTCTAAAAGTGCGCACCTTTTAGTTTCTCACTGAACATCAGTGTTGGTACATCACTATACGGTGTCCCGATTAGAATTGAGCCCGGTGATCTTTCGACAATCTTCGTCTTGTTCACTTTCGTTATGTTTCATTGTGGGCCAATCAAGTTCATTTACCCAATAGTGTGATTTTTTTTCTTATTACGTTATCATGAAACATTATCATATACCTCTAGATAGAGGTGGACTCTTTATAGTAAGTGCCAGTAAGTTCCAGAAAAAAAAAAGAATTTATAATCTTCAACCGAATTCTTAGCAGTCGTCCTTGAACCGATCGGCGAGCGCACATCGGTTCTAAATCAGCCATCTCGAATTAAAAGTGACACACGGGGCAACGCATTGTAGTGCAACCGGGCTGGCGCGCGATCCAGGCCGCCTACGCACAACGCACGTGGAATGTAGTATGCTTGCTTACACGGTATACATACACACGGCGTCAAATAAATCGCACCTCCTGCGACAAGCACTTTCACACGTGTGCATTCTCACTTCCCACTGTTCCCACCAATATTGGTACCATTTGAAAGTCTAGTTCTAAACCATTAAAGGAAAGGATTTTACCCCAAAAATGTGTCTTTAGATGGATCCAGTGTCTCGAAGCGACAGGTAGTTACGCTTGATACAACTTTCATGGTTATAAAACTGTTAAATTGGGATTAATCGCTATCCATTTGTTAAAAAGGACACGTGAGATCCTTATTTGGTTTTATAACCATAAAAATTGGTCAAATTGGTCCCAGAGGTGAGCCCCAAGTGAGGCTTTTTTCAAGTCACTTGTATGGTACCTATTAATTGTTCATAAAAAAATTTAATGTGTTTTTCTTTAAGTTTATTTATTTGGGCTTTCAAATAACACCAATATTGGTGGGGCACCATGATTGTGTCAGAAGAAAATTATTGTCGCGGGAGGTGCGTATTTAAAATTTAATCGTTTAATTATTTAATAGTGCATACAGTCTTAGTTAGGTAACATTCCATCGGTGAAAAAATGCATTTTACTCTTTCTCTTGACTTCTATAATGTGATTTATTTAACCCATTCTGGCGTAGGAAATATAAGAAGTTTTGAGAGTAACTAGCAACAAATAATTAGATAGACCTAACTTTACAAATTATTTTACGAAGTTAACTAAACCATCAGTCGTATGATCTAATCGTATTATGTCAATCAACTTAACTTTTGGCTATCATTTAAAACTAAATATGTACGTTACAACGGCATATCAATGTGAATATTATGGCATCTTATGTGCTCGGAATAGGTTCTATTTTGCGAGAAAATAATAACAATTTACTCTATAAATATAGTAGTGATACTACTGGTATCGTTCTGTACTGTGCGCCGACGCAAATTGGGCCACGTTGAAGACGTAAGAGTTCAGCTAGCGGAGGTTTGGGAAGTGTTGTCTCAACTAAATAAATAATTTCTAAAGCCACGCTCATAAACGTATCTCTATCGAAGTAGTTGTTTTGTATCGTGATTTTCTCTACGCCAGTTTTATGTCGAATTTCCAAGATAAACTCAGCAGCAAGTAAAGTCTTTATAACGTCACTCGATTTAACGACAAACTCCTTAAAACGTCGAAATTTCTTGACTTTGGTTGGTTTACCTTTTCTATCCGCTCTAAAGTGTCTCTATTTAACTTCAATTCTTCATAACATCAAAAAATGCTCAGTCCCTTAAGTGTTTTTAAATAGAATTTACATTGTATTTGTATTTACTGGTATGTGGTACCTCAGTGTACTACAGTGTATCGACTCCTATGCTTTGGACCACTTTATTATTATTATTATTATTATTTACGCCACACCCTGTATAATGTATATGACACAATATAATGTACTCCACAAAGCTTTACGCTTTGCCTTTCCTACCCTAAGGGCTATATTTCACCGGGACACCATGGCGGCGCAACCAGTCGCCGGTTACCAACAAAATGTATACAGCTCTATAGAGAGTTACTCACCTGGTGTCCGTTTGGTTGCGCAAAGCTCTATATTTTGTTGTTAGCCGGCGACTGGTTGCGCCGCCATGGTGTCCCGGTGAAATATAGCCCTTACAGCTAAAGTATTTTTTTCTAAGCAAATTGTGCCCAAGAGATAAATCTCTTCTCGTAGATGTTAGTAAATCCATTGACTACACCACTGGCCAGTTATTCTCCTATATTTACAAACAAAAGAATGATCAGGAGGCCTATTCCGTGCTGTCCGTATTATCGACTATTTATCGTTCTCGCTCACATCATCAACCATCTCAGGGTGTGTGAAAGAGGCGGATAGATCCGAAAATACAATATCGTAGTCCCACTGATTAACCTGACGTAGCCTTGTTGCGACTATTTCACACATATACGAGTAATGCGTTTATAACCACGTATGTCGATGAGAATAAAATTGCGGTAATTTAGTCCCTGTGTAGATCGTTACGTGCTCCGAACTCCTATACTTACGCCTCTATTACTTTAAAAGAAATAATGGAAGAGAATGTATTTTCTTTAAAAACAGGGAATTATACATTAAGCGATTTTTCAGCTAATTTAATTGAAACTTCGTACCGCCTAAAAGAAACATTGTAGGATTGTATTTGTGAAACAATTCAAATCGGTCCAGTACTTTCGGAGCCTATTCAATACAAACCAACAAAAAAACCTTTAATATTAGTGCAGACTAGATTCATGTTATATGTGAACAAACAAACATTTGTAATAACAGAAACAGACAAAGTAGGTCTTGTTATTTTACGTTATCTACTGGCGATTCCTCGCGTGTAGGTACTGACCTTTGCTATCTTACGGTTATATTTTAATGTTAATTATTATAGCATACTTTTCCTTATTTACGTTGACAGGCAATGCCGGTGTCGTAGGGTTGTCAATTGGACTGATGCCCGTTTTCACCATCAATCATTAATTTTTAAGTGACCCCTATGTCAACAAAATTCCTGTTATTTGTCACCATAGGGGTCACTTAAAAATACGGAATTGATGGTGGAAACGGCATTAGTCACTCGTCTTTAGGTTTAGCCTAGGCGCAGACCACCAATTTTTAGTTGGCCGATAGTTGGGTCGGGCTGTTAATCAAATAAATAAATAAATAAAAAATGTATTTATCGGTAAAAAATTAAAAAATCAGTATGGAGATGTATGAAAGTGCGCACATTACACCGATTTGGTATCGGCCGATTCTTCATACAAATTAGAATCGGGCATAACTATCGACGAACTAAAAGTCTGTGCTTATACAAACTACGTTGTAGTTAGACGCAGACACACATCTCAGCACCAGTCCATATGTTGTCCCGAAGTGGTGGTAGGGCAAGCTATATTTGGGACGTATACAGGTTGTTAGGTAAATGGGTATATGAGCCGACACTAGCCCATGTTAACATGGTCATATAAATGGTATGGTGAAGTCAGAAAATTGATATCTTCATTTTAATTATTTAAATTTTCATGCAAATCGGATTTTATAAAATTTATTTTGTATGAAAATTAAAAAAATTAAAATGATGATATCAAATTTCTGACTTCACCATACCATTTATATGACCATGTTAACATGGGCTAGTGTCGGCTCATATACCCATTTACCTAACACCCTGTATAAGCGCCCTGGAAATGGCCTAAATATTAATAAGAGCTTTGACTTTGACAAACGTTCTGCTCGTACTACCGTAGCATTGTTCAGCATCTCAAAAGAAACGTGCTTGACCGTATTTACGTCCAATTTGGAGGGTTTGGTTTAGGCCTAAGCCCTTTGGCCTCCTCCAATTTTACTGATGTGGCTTACACGTGATTTTGATTTAGTAACCTTTAAGCTTTGGCAACTAACCTACGGAAAATCTAATAAGTGAAGACATGAAATCAAAACGGCAAAGTTATTCTTGCAAGGTATAACTTCTTATTCTCTGAAATCAAAATCTCACATTTCCATTGACCTATCATATACCGCCTCTGTGGTCTAGTGGTAAGACCACCTGCTTCAGACGCAGAGGTCCCGGGTTCGATTCTCAGTGGAGGCAGATTTTTCTGTTCGGTTTGGTTGGTGGTTGGTGGTAGGGCTTGTTCTAAGTTCGCCTGGCTAGCTACCACCGTCTTACCTAAGTCTGTCGCCATAACAACAATGTTAACAGCATTATTGTGTTCCGGCAGTTACGAGGTAAGATAGCCAGTTCCTTCGTGGTTGAGGATTCCGGGTGAAGTTCGCTTCCACCTTCGGCCTGATCGTCACTTACTAGGTGAGATACAGGCCACGAGCTTCCTCGTTGTGAATAAAAAAAAAACAAAAGCCAGCAAAGACGGTATAGTCAGGTGCTAAAACCAGTATGGAATTCAAAGAGCTGAGAGTGATTGCGATTACAAGTACATTTTCTTTAATGGCCTCGGCGAAAGCCGCCTTGGAAGCCGTCATCTCGCCGTGGTCCGTGCCACACTCGTTTGCAGCTCGTACCCGATTGGCAGGGGTTTCCTACATTATATCGAATTGCAAATGATCGAAAATCAAAATATCGAACACGTTTCATCGAAAGATCAAAATATCGAACGATCAAAATATCGAATGATTAAAATATTGAAAAATCAATATAGAGGTTTTAATTAAATGTCATATGATTAATGTAAATAAAACAGATCCATATACACATTTTTTTTATTTCCCACATTAGGGTACCATAGTCAACAAGGAACCCTTACCTTTATCTTCCTATTATACTATGCAACGTAAGATCGACTTTCTATATTCTAATCCTTCGATATTTTGGTCGTTTGATTATTTGTAAATTCGATATTCTGAACGTTCGATATTTTGATCATTCGATATTTTGATCGTTCGATGAAACGTGTTCGATATTTTGATTTTCGATCATTTGTAATTCGATATGGTGTAGGTAGGTAACCCGATTGGCAGGCATGTGAGTGTAGACTACAGAATTTGCTTGTAACAGAACAACGAGCCGCTCTATGATATTATGTTCTAGCGTTATCACGAACCAAACAACGGTCCGTCCGTTTCAGCTCGGAATGACAACTTCTCAAAATGACAACCGGGGCGCAAAATGTCCACTTCTTAAAATGTCAACTTCGCTAAAAGACAACTTCTCATAATGTCTATTTCTCACAATGACAAATTCGCATTTGGTCTATTTCGCATAATGTCAACTACTTGTTGATATTTTATTTTCATTATTTCTAGAGTTTTAGTTCTTCTAGAGTTGTCATTGTGTGAAGTTGACCAAATGCGAATTTGTCATTGTGAGAAATAGACATTATGAGAAGTTGTCTTTTAGCGAAGTTGACATTTTAAGAAGTTGTCATTTCGAGCTGAAAAGCAAACGCCGTTGTTGTCTTAGGTGCATTTTCGTAAGAACGTTACATTACATAGAAATGCTCGAGAAAATGCTTTAGTCTATACTCACCTTGAAGATTACGTGGACACCACTAGAGCTGATGGATAAATTAAAGAAAATGTATTAGGATTCGGCCATCAACAGTTCTGCTTGAGAATTTCATGTAGAATGTTTGATCTCTCTGGTGTACTACAAGTGTAGCTTTAAGCTAAGCGTCCACTTGTCGGTATCGTACGCAACGGACGCATCGCACGCAACGGATCGTATGGGATGTGCGATGCGTACGATGCGGACAGGTGGACGCACTTATATGAGTTTCTATATAAATAATACTACGATCCGTTGCGTGCGATGCGTCCGTTGCGTACCATACCGACAAGTGGACGCTTAACTTTATGGACAAACTTCAGAAAAGAAAGACTTGCTTTAAAACTGCGAACATATTCCTCACTCTTATAGTCAGTGTCTTTTGTTGTCTGTGTGTCAGTTACCAGCACATCAGAGTTTTTGTTGCTACGTTTTTTTTTTCATCAATATTGTTGACTTGAAACTAACAGCATAACATATAGGGTGAAGAAAGCTTAAGAAACGCAACCTTTCAGCTATATATCACGCATTATATCCATCTATATTTAAATGTAATAAACATATTATTATTATATTTCAAATTAATCATAATCTTCAACACTATCAATATAGGTAGCAAACATTTTATAATCACAAAGTAAGTAATTACGTTAGTTATTTAACATAATTTACTAATTATTCTAATTAGGTAAGGTTGCAAAAGTAAAATAATTGCCCAAACCTTGGCTTTTAAAGTAACTATTATAACAATTAATACTCACGAAGTGTAACTTATGTTTGTAACAATTTAATCGAGTTTTCACAGTTGCGCAGTTATATCGTATTTAACGATTAAATGTGAAAGTTTGCAAGTTAGTTTTTCATGTAACAACAGTAAGTAAATACTTATTAGTGACTTACGATCAGTTACGTTGCCAAATGGGCAAAGCGTGCGGCATAAAAATCAACAAACATAAACAAATACAATAGGTTAGTTTCCTAAAATAATTCTGTCCATCAATTATTTTTTTAAGGAAACATTTGCATCCTTAGATATCACTTCTGCTTAGCCGTACTAATACTATCTTTAAATCGTGATTCCTTCTTCCACAGGACTTCTTTTTGTTTTTGTACTAGTTGATCTGGAAATAAATATTTCTATTTTCATTTCATTTTCTATTATATTATCAAAATATATTGGACACGTATATTTTTATTTGTCAATCAAACGAGTAATTACGAAGTTTTGGTGCATTGAAGTTCCGCGTGACGTCACACTATGTTTCACTTTTAACCACGCCTTGACGTCAATGGTCCTCTGTTTTAACTTTGGCGCGCTGTAATCTCTGTCCATTTTCATTAGTTTGAAAAAGTGAAAAATACGTATCGAGTATTTTTTTATAAGTTTAATGACGGGCTAATTCAAACTCTTCCTTTTTATCTTCCTTTCCTTTTTATCCAGAAAACATCTCTATTTACCATACACGTAAAGGTCCCTGCGTTTTAGAGCGACCGTTTTATTGTTTTTGTTTTATGATTAGATAGAGTCAACTCTTTGAAACCATATTTAGTTTGCTGACTCTGACTTCTAAATGCAGTAAGACAAGTTTTAAATTAAAATGTCTATAATAAAACGAATGATAATAAAACTAGAAAGTGTGATTTTGTACTTACATTCACTAGAAAATATTGAAGTGTGTTAGGTCATACTCATAGGTGTTTTTTAGTCAGTTGTGGCTGTAATTTTGTATGGATTCTAAAACTGCTGAGCAGTCGATGTTCTTAGTCCCAACCCAGTCAAATCATAAATGTATTTGAATCTTCTATCGTTTCTGCCACACTATGTTTGTATTGTAACCATGAAAAGTCGCTCATACACGTCTTTTGTTCATAGTCTAATCTCTTCTCATCCACTTTGATTCCTTCAGCACGTCAGACAAATATAAATTCGACTAATTTCGTCGTCAGTTTTAAACCTGCCGATGCGTTTGATTGCCTCTACTTTTCACAACAGACATACCTGCTAGTGAGCGAACCGAACATAAGACTTCACATATTAATAATTTATCCAATGATTAAGAATGTATAGAAAGATTTATTATAAAATAGTTCTATTATCTATTATTATCTCGATGGACGTCGGTTGGCCAGTCATCCGTTGCGGAGTGAATGTTGCTCAACATTGAACGATACTCCTTGAATAGCTATACACGTTGGTCTGTATTTTATTTTAAAACTATACATTCAGTTGCCGCAAATAAACTCTGATTAAAAAGTAGCTTTCTGTACTTGATATTTTCTCAAATGTAAAATCCTTTTATGCAGAGTTCGCCTCTCTTTATCGAAACAACATCGAAATCTGTTTTTCTTATTTAGAAAAGGATACTTGTTGCTCATAACTTTCTTCTGCCCACGCGGTTCTGTCTGTCCTAAAAGGGGTGTTTTTAATATCGTGCTGATTTCATCACGGACGCATGCGTGACACACGTAAATGTCCTTTTCATACAAGTATTTATTGTAATGCGTGAAATACTCACACGGGACAATTTTGAATATTGTCCCGTAATCCCGCCGAGATAAATCCGCACGATATTATAACACGCTTAGCGCGGTTTCTTTTCTAAATAATTTTTTATTACACAAAGCATACATGAAAATAAATCAATTCACTCAACACAGCCCTGACAAGTATTATTTAACTGAATAAATGCAAGACTGTCGCAGTCTGCATTCTTGTTGATTACTGTTTACTGCTGTTTGTTTTACGACCAGTTTTATAATTTTATTCTGTCATAATGAAATATGGACAAAGACCAATGATCTTTGAACAACAATATCTTTGCGGCAGGGTTGAGTGCACATCGAACTTCTTTCTATACCTACTTACTTCTTCTTTTTAATGTTTGATCACTAAACACGACTTATTTGAGTATACGAATATCGAATATACGAAGCACGAGATCTTTTTGTTAATTTTGAAAGTCAATAACGAAAATAGAATCCTTCAAAGAAACTGAACGTAAAGTTAGTTCCTGCCTAGCCTAGGGTCTCTTTAGCTTGGCCTCCAATACTTTATGCACGACCAGTTTTTTGGGTCATAACGTTACTATCTTGGAACCTCTCTTAGTATGGTCTTATACACATACACAAATAACTGAAGAACTTCCCTGTGAGATTTTATTAACTAACATAAACTTTTTCAAGTCAAACTTTACATGAAACTGAAAGTTAAACACTTCAGTATTTTTTATCAAATCCTGTTTGGGGCAACATCGCCTAATATAGAAAAGTCATCAAAAAACTCATTCACCATTGTTCAGCCTTTACAAAAGTGCCACTTATGCAGGTAATTGAATACATGCACTCTTTCATTTGATTTCACTTTATAGGAGGTATACCTTTTTTGATGATTTTCATCGTGTGATTTGAAATTATAAACATACAGTTCTCCAGCGTGATTAAAATTGACGTGTTAGATATTGTTTGATTGGTCTTCATTTCTTAAGTATCATAGGTTACAGGCACTGATTGTCCAGTGCACTACATGTAATTCACGCTGATTGCTTATTGCTTCTTGAGTGGACTATCATTGTGATCTATGAATAGCAACTGCATGGATATTATACTCATAAAATTAATTTATTTATGCAAGTAGGCTTTAAAAGGACTTTTACATGTCCCTACCACAGTACCACTGCTGAGCCAGTGCTGAGAAGAAGCAGCGCAAGAAACTCAGTCACTATTGTCATACTTTGCTAAAGTTTTAAAACTGGCATGTTTTTTAATAAGTAATAATTTGTGGTTACTATTAGAAAATTATGATTTATGTTCTTTATATTGTTTGTCAGAAAGTATACGACTACGTGCTTTAATTAAGCCATGATACATATGACTCAAACTTTGAAATTATCGTTGGAATATTTATAATAACTACTTATAAACATGATTGGTGTTTACTATCCCGCACCGGTGTTTAGTACACGAGATATAACGAGTTGTGACAGACAAGTGCTGTAATAGGAAACTAGTCTATCGACTAGTTTTCCAAGTTACATATAAAGAAAGATGATTTAACTCTCACTGAGTTATCTTGTGATTTCTCGGACTTTGTCCATTTGATGGAGAAATTAAACTGCAAATGTATGCATTTATGTGAAAGTGAATGTTTGTTTGATTGTATCTTTTTCAAGCCTAAATACATTATTTTGATGGATTTGGACAAATGATAAATAGTGAAAGGGAAAATGACAGACTACCTTTAGTACCAAAAGAATTTTAATGCTTGAAATTCTGACTGTCTATCACTGTTTCTGGTGGAAGGGGTCCACAGATGAATCCATCTTTGAATTGACAGGTTATTCTAATTTTCTATTTCGCTATTATCTTTGGAAGTCGAAATCGACTAGCCTAGGGGTGGGTATGTCAAGATTGTAAAATAACAGTGGGTTAGGTTAGGTTAGATCGTAATTTAACTACGTCAGATTATAATCTGACGGAATTTACAATTTTACGGTGACAGATATAAACTACTTTGGGAATCACCGGCTTAGATCAAGATAATAGCCGCTACATGCATAATAATGTGCATGAACAACTACATATCACGAGATTACATGTACATAGTAATCGTGGAAAACGAGACATGTTTATTGCTCGGAAATATTGACATTATCGAGCAACATGTTGCGATGTGATCGATAAAGAAAATCTATTGTCTCAACAAATGATGTGCACCAAAAAACTAATTGAGGAAGTTTCGTAACCACCGTAGTGTTGTACCGCTTAATGTAACGTAAGCGTGACGCAACACGTCACTGAAACGGAAAACTTGGGGTAAAATGTAAGAGTTAAGAGCCCCTACACATTGTAATTTTAACGGTCGGCGATTTGTTCTGCGGTTTTGCGTTAATAATCGGTTCATCGACCATTTTTTACTGCTGCTTCACATCACCTCAGAATTTTACGAGTTCTATCGTTTGTCTCTTATCTTTTCTTGTTACCTTAGATTCATATTATAAAAATTTGACCATACTGTGATAACCTGGCAAATGAGATATGATAAGAATTGTCAATGACTGATGACGTTACTAGAATAATATTTTGAAACATTAAGAGTCACCATATCCACGCGAATTGGCGTATTGAAAAGCCGGAAAATTAAGTAGGTACATACTCTAAAACAAACTTGCATTTTAAAGCAAGTATGCAAGGTGTCTTACAGCCGGCGGACGATTTCACCTTCTGCGTCTAACTGGCATAATTAATTACTATGCATATAATTAGTCGGCGGTTACGGCGAAATGCTCGCCCGAAATATGGATTACGGTGGAGATCGTCTTTGGATCTCTTTATGTTCTTAATTTGTGCTGTAACAGCCACAAACTTCATGCCAAAAATGTGAGAGATTCATGCCTGTATTCACAAACATTACTATGAGGTCTCACAGTGCGCGTGGACTCACAGGGTGACACGAATCAATCACAGAGATTTGCTGCTTCACTTAGCAAGCATCTTTTGTGAATAAGGGCGTCAGATTCACACCACACCTCTACTGCTTAAACTGGATTTTTTATCCAAGAACATTCTACAGGGTGTTGATTTCAATACCCGCCATATTTAGGGAGTAGATTAAGTAGCTTATTCTGATCACGAATCAGCAAAAAAACTGACTTCCAAATTTTTTATTATTATTTTTTAAATATCTACGATTTCCATAATCGACCACTACAGTGCAGAATAGTCCCCCAACGCAAACGGCGCGCGGCGCTCACCCGGTGACCCGGGCAAGCGCTGCGCCCCCCGTCCCGCGCCCCACTACCCGCGCTCGCCCATGAGTCAGTCAACTATCAGCCACAATCAGCTGTGAGTTCAAAGACGACTACTGGACAGAGCTTAATCCAAATCTACCCTAAAAATGTAATAAGTAAATTAGTTACTTACACCTTATCATGTTACGAGTTTATTTGTTGTTCTAAAAACTAATTAATTAAGTACTCTTTAATTAATAAAAAAACCTTTTACACGAATTTGCTTCCTTCCGCAAAATAATTTTTTTTACAGAACCTACATTATTATTATTTTTTAATTAAACCATGCTTTTATGTGTGTGATAAGCTTGTACCTACTTATCATTCAAAAGTACTGTAAACAGATGACAATAATGCTCTTTTATACAGGTTCGTTATTCCTTACATTTCCAGCTCTCTACCTTAATAACTTTTACGTCTTTACGATAGTAATTATTAAAATAAAACTTAACTTACTTAATACCGCAAACTGAACACCTAGAAATAACACACTGGCAAACTCTTGTTCCTTCACTTTCGATAGGAGATAAGACAAGATTTTGTTTTTAAACTCGATTGATTTCAGTACCTAAACAAAATTTCATATCTTAAAAGAAAATTTCATATCTTTCATTTGGAGCGGTGACTTGTAATTGAATACAATAATACCACCGCCTTGCGCGCGGCACGGACATCGGGCTCGCACGGAATAGGTACTTCCCCATCTTCGTGTTTCGGGCGTCATCGGGCGGCCGGCGCTCAATCGTGGATCATCGATTTTCTCTGTTCATCAGTCCGATTTTGCTATCCACGCAGAGAGGCCGCGCGCACGCTCCGCGAAATCTAGCTCGTATTTAGAATACCTAGTACTCAATCGCTATTTTCTTATTTCTTGCCTTGTAACTTCAACTTTTCTCTTCCTCTCTGCTTGATAACTGTTTTCTAGTACTTATTACTTCCTACTACCGTAATAACGTAATTTCATTTCTATCGGCGTTTAATTTAAATACCCTGAACGAATGTTAGTTAGGTTCAGGTTAGACTTCCATTCTTCATAACTTACATAAAATAATTCATCATCATGTTCGGGATTATTTTAAATGAATGTAATTTTTAATAACTACCAAAATTGATTGATATTCTTATCGTTTTAATAATAACGATTAGTAATTAAAGATCTACAAATCATTTGCATTTGAGTGTTTTGAAAGCTTGCTTTAAGAGCATTAATGATAGGACGAATCTTTAGTTCACAAAGATTAAACAAAGTATTTTTCCCGCCGCTTTTACATTCTCATTCGTTGATAGACTTCCTGTACTAAACTGACGAAATTAAACTTTTCTGATGTTAAAAATTACGTAAAGTAGTTGAAAATGAAGAATAACGATAACTACCGATTCACGACGACATTCGATGGACGTATTTCATCGAATGCACTTTTCTAATTGCAAATTTGCGATTTTTGATTGTTTTCTCGTGCGGTTTTGAGTATTTAGTGTGTGAAAGTGTGATAGTGAGTGTAATAATAGTGAGTGAGTGTTAGGAAGATGCCAAACCATACGTACAGTGCTCGTGAGTACGTAAACATGGTTTACTGTTACGGGAGGGCACGTGGAAACGCATCTGAAGTCGCATCGGTGAGTAGGTACCTAGTTCTAAACTTAAAGGAATGTGTTTTTTTTAATGTAGGGAGTAAATAATCTGGTAATTTTGTGTACAAAATACTCCCGCGATTGCGGTAGGTAGTGGCGGAAAGCGCGTAGGTACGCTCCAATACACACACACACACACACACATAGGAAACAGCAAACTAATTTAAAACGAACTTTAACTTTAGTTAGTCAAACAAAAATACCTATTTACACTACCTATTACGTGGCTTCCTTCAGTAGACTATCAGACATGATAAGCGAGCGATCCGCGTAGCTCGATGGGTGCCGCAGTTGAACCGTATTGCAGTATTACGAGCCACAGTACAGTTGATGTCGCACGGAAAATATTCGCTAAAAATTCTACTTTAGTTTGTAATTTTTTTTTTGGTGGATAATGCGTTTATATAAGTCATAATAGATCACCTAAATAAATATGGCGAGGATTGAAATCAACACCCTGTATTTAGCGGTGCTAGCATGCATTGCCCTAAAGAATACTGCAGTTTTACAAGCATCGTTAATTCTTTTCGAACAATACAACGACTAGATAACGGTATCTAATCGGAAATGCGAAATTGTGTGTTATCAGTACTCTTCAGAAATTGCTAGTTTGTTTTGGTTCCGCAATGTCCCGTTTTTTGTGATATTAAAGAAGTATTGTGCGCACGAGTGCATTCCGAGTCCATTTAATATTAAAATCACGTCATATCCTGCAGCTGAAAGTGGAATGTACCTAAATAGACAATGGTTATTTATGTAAGTTGTGATGTGAAGAAAAAATATTCGACCCCAAAAAGATGTAACATCTTTTTAAACAGATTATCTTTTGGTTACACAGGTCTCGAGATATTTGGAATATAAAGGCACCAGCGACATTTATTTGTTAGATAGCATTAATCTCAGATAACTATCTAAAAGTTATAACCGGTGAAACTAGTCTAATTCTCTAATCACTCCGTACTGTCCCTCAGTCCCTCAACTACACACGCGCGTACTTAATGCCCCTTCGTAGGGAAAGCTATATGAAATCATATTTAATGGATTTGGAAGTACATTAGCGCAAAAGGGTCGCTCCCCTGACGGATCTAAATCTGTGTTTGCACCCTTTTTGAATCATTTGGGGACTGTCAGTCAAGCTTTTCTTCTGTTTATGCCTATAATAATCTGCACTAAATAAAACAATAAAGGAGAAGACAGGTATAACAAAACTTATAACATTTGATGGTGTAGTAGATAATATAATATTTACCGGATATCTGTGAGTTTTACTAGGGAATACACTCAGAGGGAGAAATTATGAGAGAATAAAAACAAAATTGATATAAAAATCTATCTATTTATAATAGTAGCAAAAAAAGGGTGGAGTTGGGCACATTCGCATGGGATGCCTTTCTTTAAGTTAGGGACTTGGATATGAAAACGTTTATTTATAATTATGATTTAAAGAAGTTAGCTTTCACGTGATTTTAATACTAATTTAGGAGACGCGCGATAAAGAATTTCGGTGTCTCTCTAGCTAGACAATGCAGCGTTTTTTCTTGCAACTTTTAAAACTTAGTTGCCTTTCATTACAAGTTTTCATTAGTATTTGATGGTTAGTACGCCATATCAAACCCACATAGATTAGCGGTACTAATTAGGGTCGGCACTCACCTGACCCCTAACAGGCCCAATTTGTGGTACTTGGCGGTAATTGAGGGCTACGGCCTTGCGTGATGCCGGCCTTCACAGTACAGTCGTATGGAATAAGCGAAGTCGGGTTATTCATTTGATAGACTATGTCTAAAGACGTTTCTATTTCAGTAACAAAAGTACCTAAACCACAAATACATGCACCAACTTTTTGATTGAGAAAGATGACTGACAAATAAATGACATCAACTTCAGTGCAGAATTAAGATCTAAATATTGGGGTACAGTGCAATCAGACATATCCCTCCTGTGCTTAATTTATTTTAGGTCACACTCAGCGCAAGCAATCAGCATTCAGCCACAAATTCAGCTGACTGTACCGCAATTAATCAGGAGCAGCCGCTGGTACTCGTTAGTGCCGTCTTTGTTTCGAGCATTCGAACAGGCGAGCACATGGGCAGCGAAAGTGTGTCCAGAAGGTTTCCTGGACACTCCTATCGTCATTAGTGTCCATTTAGCATTGTGAAGTGGCCTACGGCGTTATAGGAGACCACAGCCTTACTCCCCTGATATCAGACTATCACTAGTGATAGGACTAGTTCCTCCTTCCACCCATGGCTGGCTACCTACGTGTCGCGACCTCCTCTATCGTGTTGTAACTGCCTTAATAATGAAGCTCAGGGCTTCCCTCCTTCAACCTATGAATGCCTGCCTGCCATGAGGCTAATCAATTCTTGGGAGTGCTCATAGAATAGGACTATTGGTTAGGTTTTTGTGGCGGTCAAGCTGTAGATCCTGGCTACACAGGAGTTGCAGTGGTGGGAACGAGAGGTGGTAATAGTCCCGTAGAATAGGACTAGTGGTAGGCAACTTGCCCGGCGTGTGCGTTTCGCGAGCGTGTATCAGATGCGAATGCGTGCGCGCGCTCGCCGAACACTTGATCGTGACTGCCGTATCTCAAGATGACATCGGCAGTCTCAAGTTAGTGCTCGATCGTGTAAAAATAATTTCTACATTCCTAAATGAAATTATATTTTATTACCATTTTTAACTGCCGTCAAACAAAACCAATCTAATTACTTTAATTAAAATACAGTGTTTACCAGACATTTGTTTTTCTTTGACTGTTCATTTCAGTTAGATTTAATTTAATGGATTCATTTAGCTACCTACTAATTGTATTAATAAAAGCGACACGCTCGCGGCGGTTTCTTAGCGCGCACGCGGCGTATGCACCTGTCAAAAGGAGCCAGATCAAATTAAAGTTAATGAACAAAGTCGACGCCGAAGTCGCGTGCGCCTGTATCTAGTTGAAATACATCCTTATCTTTCCATAATATGTTAGTAAAGGCGCCGGCGACTCAAATATGTACCTACTTGGCTTTTTATTATTTTAGTGTGGCAACAAACTCACTGCATCTCTTTTCAGTGTGACAAGGGTGTTCACGCGAACGTAACAGACCATGTGTGTGGCATAATCAGGTTTCGTTTTTAATATGCGCCAAAACACTGACGCTAATTGATACATGTGCTGACATCACTCATTACTGAAATTGAGTTGTTCATAAATAATTTTGACATAACATCTGCAATTAATGCGAGTCTGCTAAACTTACGATATCTCAAATTTCTGTTGATCGTAATATAAGCAATTTCTATTAGTTTCAATTCCATGATTGATTACTGACTTAAAAACTCTAGTATGCACTGACAGTGCTTGCATCTAAAAAATGTAAGAATATTAATACGTATCATGTTATTTTTGTAACACGCGATGTTAAATTCAATAGCATCTTGGCCTTTGTTAAAATAGGGTTATTTTGTAGAAGAAATAAGAACCACCTAAGAAAATTCTATGCATCGCAACAGTCACTTGTTACTCTTGTTAAGATGTGATATCTTCAGACTAAACTGTCCCACCCACTTCATAAAATCCCTATTTTTCTGTGTGATATGACCGTCAAGTTCATTCCAATTTGCCAAAACGGCTGGACAGGGTTTTATTCGTCCGGGCAATAGAAGTTCAAGGTCATATCGACCTTTATTAGGCGCTTCAGCTCAAAATCTACAGAGTTCGATGCACTCAGTCCAGACTCCAGACAGTAGGCCTTTAGATATGTTTTCGATATTAGGATCAACGACATGACTAATCGATATATTCCATTAAAAGGTTCTCGATTTGTATAAGATACTAGCTAACTCGACACACGTTCTTACATTGAATGTTTTTTCCAGCCTCTTTCCAACCTTTACTGTTCATCATCCTCCGTTCTCAAATTTTTTTTTTGACTAATTGATATAGCTTTTCTCAGATAATATGTACCAATTCTAACTTTTCTAACCTCATAAGTGACCTTTTCTTTAATCTGATACTAATGCAATATAAAGTTTAGTGTAAAATTATTAATAAACTTTTTCCATCTTCCTTTTTTCTGACCTTTACCTGAGTGTAAATAATAAGTCTGCCCTTAACCTTTACGTAAATATAAACTCTTCTTCTTTGGTTTATGGCGAAGAACTTGCGTTTTTTCGCCACTGAGGGCACATTATTCCGCCAATGTCAAATATAAACTCGACTGCATGTCCACGCGATGGCAGATGCGTCTATCACACGGTCAATAAGCTAGAGTTCTACCATAAAATTATGGGTACTAAGGTCAGATGCATTCGTAATTAATCTTTATCGATTGGAGCCATAGCAGACTTGCGATTAGCTATTTGGCGTTTTTCATTTTGCCGATTCGCTGCGTTCAATCGCAGTAGCGAATTTGTGAATTTTCGCGTTTCATTTCATGAATGCTTCATAGCATGTGTGTGGCGTTCTTCAGAAAGTTGTTTTCATGGATCTTCAACTGACAACTAGTAAAGCCCAGACCACACTGAAACGCAATTGCCACGAAACTGCAACTTCTAGTTACTTTTGAGTTGCATCTATGTTTCTGCCATAGACCATTTAAAACCGGTTTCAAACTGGTAGCGTCATGTGTGGTCTCTCAACGGAATCTATGGCAGAAACTTAGATGCAACTCAAAAGTAACTAGAAGTTCCAGTTTAGTTGCATTTGCGTTTTACCGTGTGTTCTGGACCTTACCGGGCTGATTAATGTACCTTCTTGGTTTTTTCCACATGTTTATCTCTGCGTCTGAAGTGGAGGAACTACCTCTTCATTTCGCCATCCATAAGTGCTCAATCTTGCCAATGGACGAAATTGAATAAATGCCGTTGGACGCCGCATCAAGCTTCGGAAACGAGGCTAAAGCGACGTTGCTAAATGTAGTCCGACTGCTACGACTTAGGCATGCCGGCAATGTCAAGGTCCAAGTTCGCTGCGAACATATCACTTGCCAGCTATTGATCCACATCACCCAACAGTGAGGGATGGCTAGAATAAATATCTAGGGGCTAGCAGCCATCGCCATGGCGTATGGCGATGCATTGACTGTAATGTCTGTTTGAGTGAAAATTCAAAACCATTCCAATATAAGTGTTTTCCAAAAGGGCTTAAGATTCTTCTCAAATCTTTGATAAGAACTTTTAGCTGAAACTGAAACTTAGTCCAATGCTTAGACACAAGAGAATGAAAGGCACGTTTGATATGCGTACTTAGACTTACTACCGTAAAAAATAAAAATACATTTGAATTTTGAACGATAAAGTTAATAATACCTTGATTTGAACTTAATTTTCTTTAACATTTATTCGAAGCAGCGCATTTTTTCACTTCTTGCCGTTTAATCGAAAGCTTAAATTAGTACTAAAATAGTTTTTAAAGTGAAATAAGCGACTGCCGGCAACCCTGTAATGTGGACTCACCGGCTGCCTCGGTATCGCATCGTGGCAGTCTTCAGTTGGGCTCGCGCATAATCTATCGCCTGAAATACCTTACTTTTCCCTCACCTGATAACATCAGTCCGGGGTATGTGAGCGAACGGTTTCTAAGTTTATTTTAGGAACAACCTTCAGGAAAGTGTGCTTTAGAAGTTTAGCTTTATGGTTTGGTTTTGTATCGTCTTCATCGGTTAACCATACGAATCATCTTAATTAACACATTTTGTATGCTTGTTATAAATAACCGTCTGCTATGATAGTGTTATTAATATAGCTGTTTAATTATCGTTCGTTCTGATAGCAGATAACGACCTTGGTGTCACTTTGAGTTCACTGATACTTACTCCTGGGTCGTCTATCACTCGCGTAAGGGTGTCTCTTTGTTTGAGGGCAAACGCACTTGCTTAATGGCACGTTGTCTAGCCTGGATCGTAACAACACTCATCTAAATGGTTCTGCAAACTACCAGCTCGTTGCCACTTCAGTCAACTAACACATGGGGTGATTAACTTGAGTTTATCCAGCAGTGTGCGTTGCATCATCTCATTGATTATGCCCCTATACTCCGACAAATGTTCTTATTACACTAATAGAAAATTACTCCGATTATTTATGACAAAAACGTACATTGTTATAAGCCGCGGGAAAAATATATCTCATAAATTGTGTAAATCAATCAAAACCATGCCATGAGCAAAAACAGACTTATGTTTATAGAACGATAAACATTTGGAGTAGCACAATTGCGTTGCTTCAGATATCCGTCAGTTAACATTTTTATTAATTGTCTTCATTCATTGTTCTGTTAAACTTTTCCAATGTATTTTATTTAATTTAAAGTATCGCGTATCGATAAGTCTATAATAAGAAACGGTACAGCTCTTGCTGAACGGGAGCATTCGCTTCTAGTTGCGCGAGCGTCGGTTACGCAAGTCATATTTTTTCGCGAACCGAACCGATTTTTTCGCGAAAATTTTGTGAGCACGAATTTGCCAGGCAGATCAGGAATGTTAGGCATTCATTGGATATGCAGAGATATCTGGCAAATGGTATGTTAATGACGGACATCTGTAATTGAACTGCCTTTCTGGAAATGATTTTACTGAGTACAGCACAGACCGGCAATCAGAATTTGAGAGAATGCTGACGCCGTTTTATTTTGTTCAGATTTCCAAGTAGAAACTTGGCTTTTGATTTAGTTTATATTGGTGACTCATAAGAGTTGCGGGGATGGGAACCAGATGTGGGAGTAGTTCCGTAAGCCTTGCTGAACTTAGTCGTCCATTGAACCGTTCGAATCCAAGTCGTCACTTGTCTTGTGTACAGTGTAGAAGTCTCTTCGTCTCTAGATGTGATTTCCAGTCACACCATTCTGATCGTTATGATGCAGCTCATAAGTTCCATTGTTGCAGCCGCCCGACATGAACCGCGGGGCGCGCGCGGAGCCGACGCCGCCGGAGTGCGCGCTGGCGGCCGAAATGTTCGACCACCTGTGCTCCGCCGGCACCATGAAGCAGATCCTCGCGTTGTACCGTGAGATCTGCCACACGCTCACGCTGAAACCCAACCGGCTGCCCGACTTCTACCCTAAATTAAAGGTGAGTTATCGAAGCAGTTTTTATGATCGTCACTTGTCACCACTGAATTTGAAACATATCTCACACGATGCGGTCATCGGTCAGCGCCCCGATTGCGCTAAAAATATTCAACTGCAACGCGACTGGACGACGAACGAAAATCAGCTGTTTGCACAAATCCGTATCGGTATCGCGGTGTTGCTTTGACAGCTAGTTCAAACATGTAACGTAAACGGAATGCAACTGCGTCTTTGTGTAAAAGCTGACAGAAAGCTACTTTTTCTCAAACGAAGGTCAAATGCTTTACGAAAATATGCTGAGTTTTAGTGAAGAAATAAGATGTTCCGACTTTTAGCGGAAAATGATTTAAATCCGTTGTTTCGTCTTTGTTTGCGAGTGAACTTTACCGCGATACCAAATTGCACAGCAAATGAACGCAGCCCGCACCTGTCAGTTTGTGTTCTTTGCACTTTAAATCGCATCAATACAAAATATATAAAGATTAACAATGTTGTTCCAACAAACATGATCACAGAACGCACCCTGTGTGACACATCCCTGAAGGTGAAGGTGAGAACGCGAAGTTTTTACAGTAATTTATCACCAACGCAACTTCTGCTTTGTTTGATTGCGTTGTTTTATTAATTGTTTATCTTCTCACTATTTTAAAATTGAATTTCTATTTCAATATAAATAAAGTAGTTGTGCAATCAATTATAATCATCTTTCTTAGTTTGACAATTATTGAAGTTAGAATCATCCAATTAAATATTTCCGTTTACAACAATACAATTAAGCTGACTAAAGTCATCGATTTGATGATCGATTGTTCGACGTAACCGCGTAATAGCCGAGCCCTATTTTGGTCTGTGTCGGAATCCAAACACCGTCGATCAGCGATTACAGAAGTTTTTCCAACAATAATTACCCGAAATAAGCCGTCGATCAATAGGCAAGTGCTGAACTTTACACAGTCAGCGTCAAGTAGTTTGTGACATCAGAAGTAGCCAAAAAGTTGGCAACTCGTCTTTGTTACAATTGGAATAAGGTTGTGTGTGTTATCAACTTTTTGGCCACTCTGGCAGCCACGAACTATTTTACGTTGACTGTAATGAAACATTGGGGCGACCGCACCGCCTGTGTTTGTGTTGACACGCCCTCCCATTTCAATGGGGCCGTCATTAACTGGTGTACACCATCGTTCTACTTGAGTAACCATTTGAGGCACCAAGCCGTTTGCCATCAATGAACGATGGCTTGCGTCAAATTACTGGATCGGGAAGGTCAATGCCAGACGCGTGTGCTGCGAGCAATAAATACTGAAGTAACGATTATCGTCTATGGTTTTTACGAGCTTTTATTTAGGTTCACATGTTTCACGTGCTTCTGCCTTGGGTTATCGAGTTTGAAAGCGACCTACTTCTTGGAGTTTGTGTAGTAGTATAGTATTTTGTTTATTTATGTACTAGCTAACTAGCTTTTGTTTATAATATTAGTAAGAAGTTAAAGTGGCTCACTGGGTCATATAAAGTTGTTCTGATGATGGAGCTGAATGAACACTAATACCGTATTTAAAAAAACCTCTCATTTGTTATTTGCGCATTCTTATTGCCAACTCACATAAATTTTTCCACCTCACATCTTTGAGATAGTGATTATGTAATTGGCAATATGACATGTGTTGTGTTGTGGATGTATGAGTGTTTGGATGACGGTGACCCACTGCGGGCGGCTTCCTTGCGGGTGGGCAACTGGGCATGTGAGTCACCGCATGCGGGATCGCACCAGTTCACACCACCCACGACTCCTTTCTTAGAGACGCGTCACGTCACCGCAACAGGTGGGGAAATGGAATACACGAGAATGTACTCCGAACGGCTTTTTCCAATGATTGGACTCAGAGATTCTGAATTAGAATCCCAAGGAGCCCTCCTTGTTATTTACAAGGACTTTGTGTGTTTTCCCAGATTTGTTTAGACATTGTAACGACATTAAGCGAGCTGCTGAGCTGAGTAAGACGCCTAGTACTGATCATAAAGTCTTCCACCAAGCTGTGACCTCAGCAGTCACAATTCTCCACAGCTATCATTTTTGGACTTGTCTTTTTGACATTTAAAGATTTCTTACGCCCGTATTCACAAACGATGCTTGCATAGGTGAAGCAGCAAATCGAATGCACAGCGTTGAATAGAGCTCTGTGATTGGTTCATGTGTCACACTGTGAGTCCACGAACACTGTGAGACTTCATAGTAATGTTTGTGAATACGGGCGTAACGTGTCCAATAAATAAGGGTATTTTTGATAGCTCGCACTATAGACGCTCCATATACCTGGATAAGCGCAGTAAGCTGGTAAATGGATAATTATTTTTTTCCAGCTGGTGTGTTCCCATCTATTCGCAAATAGGTATAGTTGGTTATTTGCCGGCACGCTGTTTGGCGGGCTGCCTCCACATATGCGCGTGCGCCGCCACGCGGCCGGCGCTGATTTATTTGTTTGCATGGAAGCGCTGGAGTGCGCCTAGGGTTGCCAGGTCCAAAAACACAAAAGCCGGACTCTGTGCTTCATTTGTACTTTTACCCTAAAAACAGGACATGTAATTATAGTGTCATAGTCACGATACGAGTGAGTACTCAGTTGTCCAACATCCTGATTCCTGATGCGTGCGCTTCATATTATTCTGTGGCTTGACTTTCGCCTGGCGCGGCAACCAAAAAAAAAAAGCCGGACAGGCCAGACAAGACAATATTTGGCCGGACAAGACCGTAAAAGCCAAACATGTCCGGCTAAAGTCGGACACCTGGCAACCCTAAGTGCGCCCGATATTTGGGAACGGACATAGCACAAGTGCGCAAATGTTACGTGATGCGTTCCATGTAGGTATCTAATACATTTAAACGTATCTGTTTGTGTATACAGTTTGATTTATTTTAGCTTGCCTTAATTAGTACTTCACATTTGTCTTAATTTTGATGGCACCATAACCATTATTTGCGGTTTGTGGGCAACGCAGGGCTTAGTCTAAGGCAATGAAGTATCAAATTAATACTTAATTTACCCGACCAGTATTACTTCTAAAGTATCACGTTGTGTGAAAGTATTGCCCTTTATAAATAAACCAACAGTCGTACATCTGCTCGAGACAAAATAAGGCTCAACAACATCTGCACATAGATATTTGCAGATGCATGCGACACCTGCTATTATAGGTGATTAAGAATAAATTAGTGGTATATTAACCCAAGACTCCTAAGGCTGAGTTGCACCACCTAACTTTGGCCGTAACTATAACGATAACCGGTGATTTTTGTATGGATTTTGACAGATTTTTGACGTTTGTTTTTAAGTTAAGATGTTGCAACCCAGCCTTAGTCCTAAGATTATAACTATAGTCGGAGAGAACGTTACTTCTGCACTCTTAGTAGACTGCTCGTGGTCAGTTCCTGATTTGCTTCACCTTCCACCAGAGACGTATTCTTGAATCAACAGTATCCGCTTACGAACAAATCATATAAAGACGCATTAATTCTACTCACTGGTTGAGTATTTTCATCGTCACATCCTGGCTATTAAACACGACAAGTGAGAATTCTCCCGTTTTCCTTTAGGCCATGCGCAAACGTTAACACCTTTGTGTCTTTGGATATAACTTTTTTCTTTTTATAAAACCAGTCCCAGCTCAGAGCCCCAAACATCGTCATTATTAGTGTCCAGCTCCATCCACTTCACGCACTGAGATTAAAAATTTATCTATTGGAATTAGAAACTGTAAAGAGAAACAAGCAACAAAAACAAACTCATGAACGAAGAACTACGTCTTATAAGGCCTATGATGCGCTGCAAGCTTTTACGCGATAAGCCCATTATTTGTCGTCTAAAATCGTCGATAAGATTTTATCACGGGGGCCCGACTGCCGCGTGTATTAAATTAATAGTCTACGTGTGCGCAGCGCCTAATTAACCCAGTAGCGGGTGACTCGAGCCGCAATCATCATACATTGTCGTCGCGCTATGCAAATAGACATAAGTGCATAATCGTTATAACCGCCGTCATACACATTCGTGTCAGCTCTCGGTGCATCACGATCGGTGACATTGCACGAGAATGGACTCACTAGTCACTACCTCACTTCGCTGGCTTGAGAGGAATCTGTGCGTCACGTGTACAGTTGGATATCGATTCAAGGATATCTAGTCATGTCTGCAGCAGCAAATCATCTTTTTTTTCCCAATTCAATAAGATACAGTAACTATTCGATAACAGCTCAATACTAAGAGCGCACGTTACTCGAAAGTCGACCGCTGGACTATTGTTGTGAACCCAGCCCAAACACGCGAATAGAGGGGTTAATAGCAGTCACATCACAAATTACTAGTAATCTGTAACTGATTGATTCATTTCTTTCAAAGAGAAACGATTATAAAGTTAATAAAATATCGTATATTGCGATTTTTACTTACATTGGCAAGTGACATTAATAAACGTCATTTATTAAGTTAATAAATAAAAACAATAGATGTAAAAATTATAAAAAGAATCTAGATCGCACAATATGAAGAGATGAACTGTTTGTATGTATGTGTATAAAACCTTACCGGTTAGTAAAAGCTGTGGTAGTTATTTATAGTATAGGCCTATGTAGTATTTGAGCTAGACGCCACGATTAATTTCATCAATAAAATGTTAAGTTTTATATATTCCTGATGAAAGTAATAAAATTGCCAATCCCGTTAGTATATGATAAAGTATTCCTTAACATCTATCTACAACTGTCAGACCGCAGCATATTGCATTGCAATGCAGTTCCTACTAAATACCACTTTTTTATTTTCTTTAATTGCCTAATAAACGTGCCTCATTAATATTTTATTGTGAATTATTTTTTCGTATGAATGTATTTTTGTAACTTAATTTAGGAAACATGATAACGTTATTATCGTAGTTATAATTTATGTAAAATTCAGTTTTGGGTTGTCAACAAGTCAGTACCAGGGTCCGACAATGTGTCCGAGTGTACATTCTGTCGCTAGCTCAATTTGTTATGGCAGCACTAATGTTCTAATTGGAGAAAGAAATCAATTAATTTGGCGACCGTATACGAACATGTACGTTATGCATTGTAAATGATAATTATTGCAATTTAAACAGCATTAAACGCGCCACAGTGTATGTGGACGCGGTAGGCTTTCCATACATGGTCACTTTTGTTTCGTCTGGCATTCATGTGTCAAATTGTAGTGGCAATATACACAAAATATAACAGAAGACCAACTCCAAACTAAACGCGCTCGAGCCACGCACACATAGACACCGCTCTAGCAAGACTGTCTTGGACGAATGCGAGCGCGACGTGGCGCGACAGACGTTCGCCACACGTTCGCTGTGGTTCGCTTGAGTCACGCGCCGGTCAACCGCCTGTGATATTATTTTGTTTTGCGAAATTGACGAAAATGAGTGAACAGAAAAAGTCGTATTATAATTGTTCGGTATTTGGTTGCTTAAACTCATCATTAAATACCGAATTTTCATTTTTTAAATTACCAGTTGATTCGGGGAGGTAAGTAAGTTATTTATTTGAATTTCAATTGAAATTGAAAGCCAACTCAATTATTAGGAATATCGAATTGTTTTAGAGAGGTTTTAGGAATTATTGGATAACTAGCTTTTGCCCGCGGCTTCACCCGCGTGAAATTTAGTTTATCACAGATCGTCATAAATTATAGCCTATATGTTATTCAGGGTTATAAACAATAATACTGTAAAGTTACATCAAAATCCGTTCAGTAGTTTTTGCGTGAAAGAGCAACAAACATCCAGACATCCAAACTTTCGCATTTATAATATTAGTTGGATAATAGTGTCAACCACTCAACTAAATACTACTACCTTCTCGTGTATTTGTTTGCAAACTATTACTATAATAACGTACTAAATATAAATAAGTATACGTGGATATCTGTTATTGTCTTTCTTGCATAGTATTAAGAGTAACATTTTTCTATCATAACGAAATAAACGCAACACATGACAAGACAACCCTAGCGCGACGGCCGAGCGTGCGAGCGAGAGAGGTATGCAAAGCGAGGTACATACATGAGTTTACCTTCTGTTATATTTTGTGCAATATAGCTCCGTTAGCAACTTGGTGACGAGACGGTTCACTTGTCCAAGTATAGTCAGCGTCAAATAGTTCGTGACACACAAAGAAGCCAATAAGTTTGAACCCCCTTTGTTACATTGGAATAAGGTGGCGTCATGTCATGTTCTTTACCTGATCTAACCAAACTAAACACTTCACATCTATCAGACTAAAGCAGGGATGGCGAACCAATGGCACGCGCCACAATATTTAGGGCACGCCCGCCAATCACAAATCTTCTATACTAAATCAAATCAAATCATTTATTTGTAAAACTAATATTATAAATGCGAAAGTAACTCTGTCTGTCTGTCTGTCTTGCTTTCACGCCTAAACCACTAAACCGATTTTAATGAAATTTGGCATAGAGATAGTTTGAGTCCCGGTTTTTAAAACAGGGACGCGTGCGATAGTTTTCCTGTGACAGACAAAATTCCACGCGGGCGAAGCGGCGCACTATGTGACGAAAGGCCGAGCTAGATGGACAAAAAGGGTTAACTCAAATCTCCAATAATACTAGCAAAATCGATAGCCGACAATCTGGAGGTCACGATTCTGGTGATAATTTTGTGCAAGTACCCTCCAATAAATTAATAAATATTTTTGAAGTGTCATTACGGGTGGAATTCATGAAGAAATCCTTCACTTTTCTGCATTTGGTCTGTCGCTATTTTAAAGTGTTTATAAAATTAATTGTGCTAAAGTAATTGATGGATCGTGAAGTTGATGGTAAGAACTACAATTTTTATACATTCACATTGAAAATAACTTTACAGTTGCCGAAAACATAGCTGTCGAATGTGATGGATATTACATTTTTAATGCGAACTTTGTGTTTGTTGGACCAGAAACTACATGTACTTTGTTGTACCATGGCTGCAACTTATATATGTTGTAGTCTCATCCATATTGTATTGCTCAAAGTAAATTAGAAAGTGCGGACTGGTGCGGAACCTTGTCAATTTTTTTTGTAAAGCTGATGCCAAAATTTTTTTTTCGTTCTTTTTTTTTTCAGAATACGTAATATTTATATCCCGAAGGGAGTTCTACGAACAATGGATAAAATATCCCAAAAATGAAAAAAATAAGCGGAATGAATATTTCGATAAAATACGAAACTTACGAGGTAACGGAGGAGTTATGAAATATTGAAATGAACATTTCCCGAATTTGTTGTAACAATTGGCTGGAAAGTGGCTGGCATGGCATTCTATATTTTTATTCACTCATCCTTTTTATTTATTTTCAATTGCCATAAAGAATTCAGCTTTGTTTTTCTTCTCAGAAACTGGTCCATTTTAAGCTGACCTCCTATCAGGTAGTAATTCTTTATAACCGTGTATCAACGTATACTGGTTTATGTATTATAGCGTTAAATGTACCAAAACTGAATGCAATTATGACTGTTTTTGCTATATATAGTCAAATCATCAATAGATACCGCCTTTAAAGCTAATTAATATTGTCAAATAATATTGTCCATCTAGATCGGCCTTTCGTCACATAGTGCGGCGGGCGGAAAGCTAGTCCACTATAAAATAAAATAGTACATGATGTGTTTTGAATAAAGGCTACCGTATTTTCCCTTATCAGTTAGTGTCACTGTAAAGTAAAGGTCCTGTCACTCGCCAGTGGTGCCACTTGTACTATACCCCTCAACCCTCATTGATAGCATTAGGTGTTATTTGATGGCACGTCTATGACTACATCAAACCTTTTTTTTTCCGAAAACTGGCACGTTGATACAAAAAGGTTCGCCATCCCTGGACTAGAGAGTGGGTCTTCTTATTTCGTTTCTGTGATGGTCCACTCTATTAATGTGATTTTAAACTCAGTCATCTGTATTTCATAAAAATAATTAGCTTTTATTATTTAATTAGTTAATGCGTCTGCGTGTTTTATTTCAAGTCTTATTAGAAAGTGATTTAGATTGCTTTTGGATTAGGCCGGTGTTTTAGTTTTTTTGTGATGGAGTTTTTTATAGATTTCTTGTTCGCTTTCTATTATTACTTTTGCAGGAGATAGAGTTGTAAACAATTAAATATATTTAAGTCTAACTGTAAATAATTTCTTACTAACAATTATTATTAATTTATAGGATCTTTACCTTTTTGGAAACATTTTGTGTAACTAAATTATTCACTTCTAAACTGAAATACACTAAACGAGCTAAATTACCTATATGACACCAGTTCAAATCAAAGTAAAAAGATATTAAGAGGACATTTAACTATCAAGCTGTAGATGAGGAGGATAATGCGTTATTGTATTGTGTAGTTATTAATTAAAAATATCATATAAACAAGCTCGTTACAATCGTTTTAAAATAACCACAAAAGTAACAATAAATATAAATATTATGCAACAGTATACATTGTGAGTCATCCTTTATTAATAGGGAATGATTCTGGTATGACGTGATCTAAAGGCTAGGTCACACGATATCTGACATGTTAAATTAGCATACTACATTAGATTTACATTCAAATTCCTTTTACTAGTTAAAAATATCATACATAGCATTTTATTGCTATCCAAACATGTGCCTGATGATTGTCGATTCTCATTTTATCGTAGTAAAATAATACGACATCGATTTATAAGTGCTGATATGACAGATGACATAGGCGTCATAGCTCTTGAAAGGTCACTCACTCACTCACTCATCACGAAATCTCAAAAACTACAAGTGCTAGGAGTCTCAAATTTTACATGGGGGTTTCTTTTAGAACGTAGGTGCTCATTAAGACGGGATTTTGCAAATTCTAACCCTAAGCGGGTAAAACGGGATCCCCGCGTACAAAGTCGCGGGAGGGCCGCTACTTTATTGTACTTATTATCTGCCAGCCAACGTTTTGACAAAATGACTCCTCAATGAACACTGTTTACTCAATTAGCTTTTACCTGCAATTTTTCCCGCGTACATTTTGATAAAAAGTAGCATAATATGTATAACATAAACAATTTGTCAAAATCCACCCAATACATTTCATTTTCTATACTATCTATATTCTATACTCTATAGCTATACTAATATTATAAATGCGAAAGTAACTCTGTCTGTCTTGCTGTCACGCCTAAACCACTGAACCTATTTTGATGAAATTTGGCATAGAGATAGTTTGAGTCCCGGGAAAGGACATAGGTTAGTTTTATCCCGGTTTTTGAAACAGGGACGCGCACGATAAAGTTTTTCTGTGACCGCAGGCGCGGCCTCGGGCGGAAAGCTAGTCATCCATAAAAAATGTTTTTTTATTATTGGTATACGTAGATAGGCACTGCATTACTGCCTGCACTGTCATCGACGGACGATGGCCGTGTGTACTCGGCCTAAGTAAACAATAAAGCTATCCTTACGTTATCGAATTAATTGAGCGTTCGAATCGAGATAAGATTACCCCAGCTAATTTGCAACGGCGAAAGTGTTCATGTTTGTTGTGAATGCATCACACTTTCCACGTACTGGCCACAGCACATCAGGGTACACATTTTTGTTGTAATATCGCCCCTATTACAACGATGTAAGTGCTACAGTCTTTAGCTTGACGTGCTGTCGGCTGTACATAATAATATGCGAATGCACTACTAAGTTACCACTACATCTTTTGTATGAGAGTCAAGGTAAGTATAGGTACTGTTCGGTATACAATGTATAACATACATTCACAAAAGGAATGCATCTAGTAAGTTGTCACACCTACTGATGTAAACCCATTTTCGCAAAATGTATGATTTGATTTGATTTGAACAACTCCGGGGTTAGTCTAGAGTCAACTGATACGAAAATGTTCTGACAATGATTCTGAAAGGAGATCCATTTAACATTCATTTGCACTTAAACTCTACAACTAGACGTTAAAAATGAATGTCATAGAAGAAGTACAGTAAACTTTCTTTGTTGTCTGACTATTGCCTATTTTGTCGACCGTTTGGTGTAGTGGTTTGAAACGGTCTACTATTCCGGAGGTAGCGGGTTCGATTGCCGCACAGTACAAACATTTGTGTGCATGAACATATTTGTTTGTATTGGACTGGGTGTTTTCTATGTATAATAAATATGTATTTACAAAAAAAAAAGTATTTTAGTAAGTTTATATCCGTTGTCTAGTACCCATAGTACAAGCTTTGCTTAATTTGGGACTAGAAGCGCAGTGTAATGGTAAAATGGCCAAGGATATTTATTTATTATTTAAAATCCTGATACATCCTAACCATACAAATACTACACAATGAACGTAGTTGTCATCATATTTAATAATATAATCAAGTTGTTAATTAATTCACGCGTTGAGGTGCGGTTTGGTATCGTGATCTAATGGTGATCTTGAATGTAGTCATAAAACAAATGATGAATGATACACTTCATCAATGTTTTTTATATGAGTTGTTACTATGTTGGACAAACTCTTCAAAATTTCTCCAAGCTCCAATAAAGAACTTCCAACCCTGGGAGGGACTCTGTTAAAAGATTTGTCCCAATTCCCATTGTTCTTCCCACTTAGGCGAGTGAAGAATCAGGGTTAATAAAGTTTCCATTAGTGAGTGAGTATGCCTCGTCCGTCTGATTAAGGCGGGGTTGCTGAATCATCTAATTTTAACTTTGACAAACTCCATACAAAAACACCGGTTATCGTTAAAGTTACGGTTAAAGTTAGGTGGTGCAACTCAGCCTTAATCCACATACTTAATCAGGTAAATTGGCATGCATTTTTTGATAAAACCAATCCTGGAAGGACTTATCAAAACTATCAAGCTATTTCGAAAAAGATAGCATCAAAATATTGCCCAACATTTACTAAACAAATTAGTAAACCAGTTCCAGTTTTCTATCTCTATCTTCACGCCTCGAAGGAAAGGGAACTCAATTAGGTGCATAATAACAAAAAACACATTTTAAATATCTTATGACCTCGTTACCGTTCGATACTATCATAGCATCAATTAATAACCGGGTAAAATGATTTAATACGATGCTATTTTGCACGCGATTGTTGTAATATGTTATTTTTTATGCTTTTGTTTCTTTTTTTGGTTATTACGCTGGTTGTGTCATTGTTCCTTTTTGCGCGTGCTTGTTTTGAAGGAAATCTTTTGATGACGTAATTTTTATATAAGTATTATTTACCGGTAATAACAACGAGAAGACGCTGACGAACAATCTTGATGCTTTTGAGAGAGTGCTGGTGGTGATTATGATGTTTATTGGGCTGATGATGAACAGAATTCTATTGTATTCGAAAGTCCCTACAAATTTCCGCAGAGTACGTCTAGCTCAGTTGGGAGAGCCTGGCATGTGAATGTGATTCAAATGAAAGATCATGAAAGTAGGAAATTCGTAATGCTTGCGTTAGGTAACTACTTTAATGAAACACCTAATAAATAAAAGCAACAATTATACATTAGGTACCAAAATATTTAAAAAACATCTAGGATATTATTATAAGAATTCCCCATTCATTCAGGAGATCCTATCATGATTAATGATTTATCACCACTGTCTGGGAGTCAAACCCAGGACTTATCTGGAGAATCGAACCACTTGACGCCCGAAGCGTAATGTTGTTGCATATTCTGTTCTCCAATTGCCAGCGCATGCGATTTTTATTTAGCTCTCAATTGTTTACCGTTTGCTGAATTTATCCAAACATCCCGCTATGCGAAGTGGCCTTTGCTAAAACGGTATGAGAATGTATTTATATCTTTGTATTTGTTCCATTACTACTGCTTGCGAAATTATTCTACTATCTTTATTTTCACATCCATGACTGGCACAATCCTTGTGCAGGCATTTGCCACATGTGGACATCGAACCCGGGACTTCTGACTTTGTAGGTCCACTAGGTCAGATCTGTCAGTTATTCATGATAAAAATATGCTGTGCGAGTTGTTTCTTTTACATAGGCTGGATTAATGTGACCTGGAAATGTTTTCTTACCAGCAAAGCTAACAAAGAATCAGTCCTAGAACTAAGTGACTAGTATTTACCGACTATAATTAATTTACCACTGCCTGTGGGGGTACCCATGTCGGAGTAGTAACAGTATATTCTACATTGAATCACATTGTTTCAAAGAAAACATGTGTAAGGAAATACCGCGATCATATAACACAAAACACATTGTTTCGTCCGGTTTTGCTTGCGTATGTTTTCAAAAGTGGTAACCCAATCGATGCCACTGCGCAACGCATCTGTCGTCTACACCAGACGAGTCTCGTTACGCTGCACATGCAATGCAAGTTAATTGCACTCGTGTTCAGGTGTAACTGAATTGCCTTGTCACAGCAGTAAAAAGTTCTACACAAAGAACACAATAAGATGTAATAACGTTTCCCCGCTTAGCGTTAGTCGCGTGATAATGTAAAAAAACATTATTTCTCGCTGTAGTACGTAACTATGTAGCTTGTATGTGAACATATAAAAGTACAATATAAAATGTTTGAACCAGAAAAACTGCACTTATTTTGGACAAACGAAAGTGACCAAAATTGATGAGACATCAAAATAATATGCCAATATTTGGCAGTTCCTTAATTTTGTGACTTCTTCAGTGAACATTTATTATCCAAATATCGCTTTTACTTCACAGGCGAAACTTGCGAGCTCATGGAAGGCGCAGGCGCTCTTCAAGAAGTTCGATGCCCGGGCGAACCACAAGGTCTACGGGAAGGGCCGAGCCGCTACCACCAGCAAGGTGCTGGTGATCGGCGCCGGGCCCTGTGGACTGAGAGCTGCCATTGAATGCCAGCTGCTAGGCGCTAAAGTGGTGAGTACTGCAACATCATCTCAGCCATAGGACGTCCACTGCTGAACATAGGCCTCCCCCAATGCTTTCCATGTTACCCGGTTGGTAGCGGCCTGCGTCCAGCGCTTTCCTGCTACCTTTATGAAGTCGTCGGTCCACTTTGTGGGTGTACGTCACATGCTGCGTTTTCCGGTACGCGGCCTCCACTCCAGAACCTTTCTGCCCCATCGGCCGTCAGTTCTGCGTACTTCTGAGTACTGAAACGTTACATCTGAATCCAGCCATACACCGGACTGCTTAAAGCAGCTAGTACCAAGCTACAGTATTCTATGTACATTGTACACATGTTGATTGAAAAATCTGATTAGATATAGACTATGACTGCAAGAGTGGTCCGTGTATGCTGATCAATATCTAACTGCTCGAGCTGTCCGGATGTAGCGGGTCCAACGCCCGTATTCACAAACTTAAAAATGATTTATATGAGACTCACGAGAGAACCACAATATCTGCCTGAAAGGTCTCTTCTACGCTTCTTATGCCCATGTTTTATTATTGTGACGGGCTCTGACTGCACCATTCTGAACTGAACAAAGTGAAGGTAGATTTTTGATAGTTCTAGTACATCGTCTGAAAGTCAAACCTTCAGACTATTTTAAATATTAACTGAAATAAAATAAATGTGTAAGTAAGTAAATAAACTGTTCCAGTAATCACATAGTATGCCAATTACATAAATAAGTATAACTAGTCGGTATTTGTCAGCAAAGTAAATTCTGTACAATTTATTTAAGTTACAGAGTGTAAATATCGAGTTCATGAACTAATTGTTAACTACTACTGCGGAAATAGCATTCTCGCAATAATGTTTCCTTCTGCGCGAGTCAGTTATACAGGGTGTTTGGCGCATCGTGTGCCAAAATTATTTAGCGGATAGAATGGGTCATTTCCTATATTTTCAGCCCCCATAACACGTTCCATGCCAGGCGGCTACTTTTATATGAATTATTTTAGTAATTTCACCAAAATACCCAAATCGCATCATTTAATTTCGATTTAAAAAAAACTACTAGGTATAGCCTCCAAGTAAATATTTTGTTTTGACGTGCATTGATGTAGGGTTGCATCAAATCTAAATTTACTGGCAAATATCATCTAGTTATTTTTTAATTCAGCTTTGAAGTTTTCCGAAAAGTTAAAAATGGACTGAACAATTAAGTTTACATGGCTATAATAAAAAAATTAAAAGAGATAGCGATCTTCGGATTTTATCGAAACTTCTCTAGTCTATCCCCATTCAAACGGTATACTAATCTTGTTTAAATAATAACAACAACTTCACAAATTCCTTAAATTAGTGCATTGACTCTACTCGGACTGATATTCAAATTTTGAATTTTGAACCTTTTTTTTTACTTTACAATAAGTTCAAAGCAGGTAAAAACTTCACAAAATATTTACTTTGAGGCTACGCCTAGTAGTTTTTTTTTTAAATTGAAATTAAATGATGCGATTTGGGTATTTTGGTAAAATTACTAAAAATTAATATAAAAGTAGCCGCCTGGCATGGAACGTGTTATGGGGGCTGAAAATATAGGAAATGACCCATTATTTCCGCCAAATCATTTTGGCACACGATGCGCCAAACACCCTGTATATAAAGGCCGTCGCAATAAATACCATTTATATGATCGACGTTGAATAATTGCACAATGAAGTCATTATAAATAAAACATCTAATCTAATTGATATATTGCTAATTAATGATTATTTTTTAACAAAGAATCTTAAAGTGGACGTGAAAATTAGTTAAATCTCTGCTTGAAACGATTGATGTATAAAAATGTAGCCACAGCTTCAGGAAATTTTCGGAATACGTAGACGACACAGTTGTTTTCTTTAGAATTAATTTGAAAGAAAGTCGTAGTTGGCACGTAACCCTGGGTCGACGACACTGTGGAGCAATCGCTGGGTATTTGTGGTTAAATCATTTTTAGCGTTTATGCCAGTGATTCATTAAAATATTCACATTTCTATTGTTCAACGCGTCCGAAGAACCAACTTACAACTATAAAACACCGATAGTTAGTGATTCTTTGTACTTTCATGATACTCCAGCAGATTCTCATCTGCACCCTTCGGTTGAGATTAAGTTGTGTATTCAGCATTGTTGTACTTGTGCAGTTAGAGGTAATATAGCTAATTCTTCTGTGGTTGAGGATTCCAGATGAAGCTCGCTTTCTTTTTCGCCTATTAAGTAGGATGTCAAGACATGACAAGACAAAAATAGCTTTCCTGTGGAAGAAAAATAAATTCAGAAACATACCTTTTTAAGATTATTAGCCATTTGTATTACACACATCCCTCCTGCTAAGGTAGGTTTTTCAGCTGAAAAAGGCCTGCTGGACAAAGGCCTCCCCCAAGGATCGGTCCTGCGCCGCCCGCATCCAGGCACCTCCCGCGACCTTCCCCAGATCGTCGGTCCACCTAGTGGGAAGCCTGCCCACGCTACGTCTTCCGCCTCGTGGTCGCCACTCAAGAACTTTTCTGCTCCAGCAGCCATCAGTTCTACGAGTTATGTGCCCCGCCCACTGCCACTTGATTTTAGCGATTCTGCGGGCTGTCAGTCACTTTGGTTCTCCTGCGGATCTCCTCATTTCTGATACCTATAAAGAACTTGAATATAATTTCTTGTTCGCAGGTTGTGATAGAGAAAAGAGACCGCATGTCTCGCAACAACGTTCTGCACCTGTGGCCGTTCGTTATTCAGGACCTGCGGGCGCTGGGAGCCAAGAAGTTCTTCGGCAAGTTCTGCGCCGGCTCCATCGACCACATCAGCATCCGGCAGCTGCAGTGCATACTGCTCAAGGTGAGAACACTGATCATGATCATCAGGTCACTGTGCATCGTCATCAGGGCCTGCGGGTGTTAGGAGCCAAGAAGTTCTTCGGCAAGTTCTGCGCCGGCTCCATCGACCACATCAGCATCCGGCAGCTGCAGTGCATACTGCTCAAGGTGAGAACACTGGTCATGATCATCAGGTCACTGTGCATCGTCATCAGGGCCTGCGGGTGTTAGGAGCCAAGAAGTTCTTCGGCAAGTTCTGCGCCGGCTCCATCGACCACATCAGCATCCGGCAGCTGCAGTGCATACTGCTCAAGGTGAGAACACTGATCATGATCATCAGGTCACTGTGCATCGTCATCAGGGCCTGCGGGTGTTAGGAGCCAAGAAGTTCTTCGGCAAGTTCTGCGCCGGCTCCATCGACCACATCAGCATCCGGCAGCTGCAGTGCATACTGCTCAAGGTGAGAACACTGATCATGATCATCAGGTCACTGTGCATCGTCGTCAGGGCCTGCGGGTGTTAGGAGCCAAGAAGTTCTTCGGCAAGTTCTGCGCCGGCTCCATCGACCACATCAGCATCCGGCAGCTGCAGTGCATACTGCTCAAGGTGAGAACACTGATCATGATCATCAGGTCACTGTGCATCGTCGTCAGCGCCTGTGGGTGTTAGGAGCCAAAAAGTTCTTCGGAAATTAAGCCTTGTTCAGACAGCGATAACCGCGCGGTTTCTGGGTGGTCCTTATCGCCGAGGAACTGCGGCGGTATTCGTGCGGCTTGATGCAAATGTAGGAGAACTGCCCAGCAAACGCACGACTATCACTGTGTCTGAACAAGGCCTAAGGCTAAGAACTCATGGCGCGATTTTCAGGAATTGCGGTTTTATTTCAAAACTCACGGGACCGGTTAATTGCGCGGTAACGCAGCTTACGCAGCAAGACGGGCAGTTAAGTCACTTGTACAAAATGGTCGCCCGCCAATCGATCGTAGAGCGCGCAGGCGAAAACCGCAGCCTAAAACCGCAGAGGCTGCGGTTACCGCGGCCCGCGCGATTCTACTATTCCCGCCGGTGCCGCGGGACCCGCATACAACCGCGCACGTTGCAGGCGCAAACCGCGTCGTGAGTTGTGCATTAGTTTTTACATAAGTATCTACAGAATTTCTACAGAAGCTGCGGGCCCGCAACCGCCGCGGGCGCGGGTGAAAATCGCGCCGTAAGTTCTTAGCCTAAGTCTCTACTATAGGAATATGACCTTCTTATTTACCAGAAGCAAAAGAGCGGATTTGGCCTGCACTCCCCACGCTGAGAACTTTGATTCATTGGTATTAATAATCATTATATTAATTAATATTGCTACAGGTGGCGTTACTACTGGGGGTCGAATTTCACGAAGGCGTCAGTTTCGAAGAATTGTTGGAGCCGACGGTCACAGAAAATTCAGAAAGTTAGTATTTATATTTAACACTATTCTACTACTTTGAATATATCAAATAATTCAAATACAAACACTAGGCAGATCACGGCTTAGTCGCGTTTTATATTCAACGACCTTGATAAAACAGATTTCGTTTTTTGGAACAACTCATAAAGTATGTTAGTAAAGCGATTTCAAGACCCCTATTATCATATTGATAGATGTTTTACGATATAATAATTCAGTCTGAAATTTATCTTGAATGAAGATAGACTGACAAATGAGTTATATTGTTAAACAAATATATAAAAGGAGGAGATGGGAAGTTATTTTTTTTTTATTTACTGTACTGCCGATCAGTATTGACTGGTTTTTACAGCATGACGTGATTTGACAGCGATAGTTCTTACACTCAAAAAAGTAAATATGTCATGCTCTGTACCTTTAACCTCTCAATCTCCTGTAAAGCCAATATCTTATAGCAGGGGTGGCCAAGTTGATTAGACATAAGATCTACTGTTTACTAACGAAACCCTGGGTGATCTACCACTTACATACTTCTTGAAATCTTAAATGAAACAGCATAGTTTAGTACACAATCATGTACTATTTTTTGCCTTGCCACGATCGACTGGACTAATAATCGCGTTCGACTGGTTGGCCACCCCTGTCTTATAGCCATTAAAATATAACCCAACAGCACAACAGGCTCTGTAAGTTGAGTTAGTCCCGCAATGAAACATGTATGTTAGCTACAGAAAAGAAACGCTGTTAAAAGTAAAACTAAATTCTATCTTGATCCTATAAAATAAGTCCAACAGAAAACAACGTAATCGAAATTAAGCAAAAACAAGATAACTTACACCTTTGCTAGGCTAGAGTCCCAAAGATGAAAGCCTAACGTCGTTGTTACCAGATCCGTCGTTAACAATTTTGTCACTGATAGTGCAATTTTAGTCCTTCCCCAATCTAACCTGCTGGCTAAATCCTACTTCCTACTTCTTCTTATTCGTTACGCTCTTGGCAGAGCGGTCGTGGTCACGTTGAGGCGTTGTTCACATCGGTTGTAGAGGCGGATACAACTCTCCGCACGATCTCCCGCCATCTCTCTCTATTGGCAGACTGTCTGGGGCAGTCACATACGCCGCCTCCCACTGCTGATTTAACTTGGTCGGTCCAGCGCGTTGGTGACCTGCTACGCGATCGGGTTCCTTGAACGACCAGTCATTCTATGGAGTTGTCATTCCGCTTTAGACATGTCCGAAGTATTGCAGTATACGCGACTGTACTACGGTTGATAAACGCTGAGTGACACCGAGCTCCTGGAGTATGGATACATTGGTACGGAACTCTGTCCATGATATCCCGAGCATCTTTCTCCAGCACCAATTCTCTAGGGCATCTATCTGCTTCCTACGCCATTCCCAAAAGGCCGGGTTCCTTTTCAGGCCGCAATATTGTTACAAATAAGGCCGCAGTTCTTTGAACTCGGTACCGCCATTGTGGTGCCCGTGCGCGGAATAACTATCATCTTCCTGCGTTATAGACTAAGAGCTAGTGAACGCCAGACTTACGTCATTTTATAAAAGTTGAAAGTTTGTCAGCGTATGCTCCCAATATAGGATATAATGTTAGTGAATTATGAAGTTTGGGTCGTGGTGGCTTTGGGAGCTACCCTAAAAAAACTGTCTGGCAAGGAGTTGGAACTGTCAAAACTGTCTGGCTGTTGGGGAAAATACTTCTAATTATTGTCCAAATATTATACATAAAAATCAGATTTAATGGTATAAAAAGTAAAAAATGTTTTATTTGACGAAACAGAGCGACATGACATTTACATAAATTACATAAAGAAGATAAACATTGTGCCCTGCTGTCAAATAGGGGCCCGCTCAGCATTAATCGGGGCATGCCATGGGCATAACGTTAGTAGAATTACAGTCTATTGAATATACAGAAAAAGCCACCGTAAAAGTTAGACTTACGTTATACTATACAATCTGATTTTTATGTATAATATTTTGGCAATAATTAGAAGTATTTTCCCCAACAGCCAGACAGTTTTGACAGTTCCAACTCCTTGCCAGACAGTTTTTTTAGGGTAGCTTCAAAAGCCACCACGACCCAAACTTCATAATTCACCAACATTATATCCTATATTGGGAGCATACGCTGACAAACTTTCAGCTTTTATAAAATGACGTAGGTCTGGCGTTCACCAGCTCTTAGTCTATTATGCGAGTTAGGCACTTGCGTCTTAAATGATTTACTGCGGATTCGCCCTGCGGGTCATTAGAATTAGCACTGAGATTCATCACTTCCGCTCGTTGATTGCAATCATTTCAAGTAAGGAAGAGAGAAGATTTGGGGTCGAAATAAAATTAGTAATTTCATGTTTGACCTTGCCTGGACGCTTGGACTGAAGGGTGATTTGCGAAGCGAACTTACAGCGCTATTGTTGTAAATATTATTCTCAATACATACCTTCTTTTGGTATTGAGAAAAATATTACATACTAAATGTTCGCCCAAACCAACGCGATCACACGCGATCAGCGATGGCGACCACACTTAAATGTATTGATCGCTATTGCTGCACGCCGGCTGTTCGCGCGTGATCGCGTTGGTTTGGCCGAACCTTAAGGCGTCTGTCATGCGTTTAACGTCATCTACAGCTGACTCCAATATGACAAAGCTGAGCTGTTTCATAAAAAATAGACTAAGTATTCAGTCAGTTTAGCAAATGTAGTCGTAAAAATCTTCATATCTTGCCATTTGTATACATCACTGGTTTTCCGTCATTATAAAACGTTGAATAGTTCATAGCATCAAAGTTATTCAAATCAAAACGTCAGTTATCACCTACAGTTATTCTCGCTGACCACACCTAATGTATTGCATATTTTGCGTTTGACTGTATAATGCGGCGACGTGTAGGAGCCTCGTCCGGTAAGTGCATAATGCGTTCGCTGCCCGCGCATTTGAAGGATTGCATCTCGTCAGTATTTAGATTTAGTCTGAATCGCTTTAGTGCCGCATCTTCATCCGGGCCAGTGTATTTTGGAGTCCCTTAGTGATCGGCGTCTTCATCTGAAGTAATCTTCTTGTCTCCAGGCTGTCTGAAGTATTGAACCATTTCTGATGAGTGATTTCTTCCTAGCATTGGGATGGCGAGCGCGCGTGACGCCGGCCGACCACCCCGTGTGCCAGTACGAGTTCGATGTACTCCTGGGCGCTGACGGCAAAAGGAACACCTTAAGCGGCTTCAAGAGGAAAGAGTTTCGTGGAAAGCTCGCCATGGCCATCACAGCCAACTTCATCAACCGGCATTCGGAGCAGGAGGCCTCGGTGAGTGCTCAATATTAATTCCAGCCACTAAGACCAGAGTAAATACAAATGAGTAGGTCATCTTCATAGAAACTTCCGAGCGCGGTTTGTATGTGAGCGCGCCAATACGTATGAGGCGCGCACGCACACACTGACAAAATTTAGCGTTGATTAGCGGTGAGGTTGTATTTACTCTGCTAAGACCTTTCATTTAATAAGACTACCTTCTGTAGAGGGATCAAGCATCATCTCAAGATCTAAACACTAATATGACAAGTTCTAAAATGGAAAATGTTTCATCAGAATGTCATAAAAATAAAATTCGGCTCGGTGGCTTACGAGTTCCTTAGGTTAGAAAGTAAAAACAAAAATTTAACACACGAATTTAAGCCTAAAATCAAGGAAGTGTAGCACGAGATTACAACGAGAGTGATGCTTAAGTAGGTACTACCCGCGTACATGGATTGAGCAAAGGATGATCTGATCGTCGACATCCTTTAAAATTTACAGTAGCATACTTAATACATAAGATTAACTAGCTAACGAGTACTCTAAATATATCCCGGTGTGTATTCTTAGAATGAAATTTATATGCTTAGATGCGGTAATGGACGTGTACGATATACATTTACTTACATTACCAATTTACTGGCACTAATTTGATGATGGTGCGGCTTAAGGGCGTATATTCCTTACGAGAGACTTAGCTTTCGTTCTTTAAAGAGAAATGATAACCTTTTAAAAAAAGATTTTCGGGTAGTCACTGATTAGTAAGACGCCAAATGGGTAGACCGAGTAGACCTATGACCTGGTTAAAGTTGCGGAAAGCTGCTAGATGCAGCAAATTGAATAAACTCGCCGTTGCCTTTCTGTGTGGACCTTGATTGTGATGATTCAAGGTTTTTTGCTAACAACAAAAGCCGCTGGAGCAGAAAAGTTCTCGAGTGGCGACCACTGAAGACGCAGTGTGGGCAGGCTCCCTACTAGGTGGACCAACGATCTAGAGAAGGTCGCGGGAAGTACTTGGATGCGGGCAGTGCAGGACCGGTCGTTATGAAAATCCTTGGGGGACTAACTGTCCAGGAGTGGACGTCATTTGGCTGAAACGAAAAAGTCCACACAGTAATCTCCACTCAGTTAAATATTTTTCATCATCTCAGCCATAGGACGTCACTGCTGAACATAGGCCTCCCCCAATGCTTTCCATGTTACCCTGTTGGTAGCAGCCTGCGTCCAGCGCTTTCCTGCTAAGGTTCTGGAGTGGAGGCCGCGTACCGGAAAACGTAGCGTGGGACGTCCACCCACAAGGTGGACCGACGATATAAAGGTTAAATATTTTATTTGAGCTAAATTATAATTAAAGAAATAATTTTCTTCCCCAGGTGCCAGAGATAAGCGGCGTGGCGTTCATTTTTAACCAGAAGTTCTTCAAGGAGCTGTACGAGGTGACAGGCATCGACCTGGAGAACATCGTGTACTACAAAGACGACACCCACTACTTCGTCATGACCGCTAAGAAGCACAGCCTGCTCGACAAAGGGGTGCTACTAAACGTAAGTACTATTATGTACTAAATTCTGGTCGCCAAGCACGTAGAATTTCGTCCAATGACCTATCCTTATCGCTCGCGCGTAATTATATTGCTGTCGCGACTGTGCGACGGGCGGCAGCAGTGAGTGTACGTGTGCGACAGCAATACAATTACGTGCGAACGATAAGGATGGGTAGCTTGGGGTCATTGGACGAAATTCTACGTGCTCGGCGACCGGACTATATTCATTTTAAAAATAAACATGTATTAATTTACATAGCGCTCCTGGTTTGTACATACCATGTTCATTGGCCGTGCACAATCTTTTTTTGTAATTTATTATTACACGTTTTAAATTAAACTCTGCGAATTTGTTTATGTGTTAATTAGGTATGTAGGTTGGAGTAAAAGCTAATGCGAAGTTTCTTTTCAATCGATTTATGATCTAGTAATCGAAAAAATACCCATTGGCGACAGACGAATTTATTACTTGTCATGTTGATTAAATTTTAGTTAAGTACGAGTAAGAACACTTCCAATCGCTTTAGAAACTTTTCCAGGACTACTAAAAAAAAGTTGAATAATTTCAAAAATTGTTTGAATCACAGGCAGGCACAAACTGGTTGTTTGAGTTTGAACAGAGTTAAAAATTCATAAAATTCATAAAATAAAAATTCATTCATTCATTCAAGCGAATGTCATTTTTAGAATATTGAATCGACGCTCAAAAATTCTATAAGTTGAAATTGCACTACTATGAGTAGGTATGTCATTAATATGTGCTTTTAATCTGTGTGTTGGCTGTTCCTTTTTTAATGTAACTCCCAACTTTGTTCACAATTTCCCTGCTCAAGCTTACCACTATTTCGACCACATCTTGCAGGATTTCGCCGAAGTCTCCCGCTTACTGAGCGTGGAGAACGTAGACCGCGGCGCTCTCATGCGGTACGCACAGGAAGCCGCTCGGTTCTCCACCGACGGCCGCCTGCCGCTCAGAGACTTCGCCCTCAACCACTACGGGGAACCAGACGTGGCACTGTTCGACTTCACGTCGATGTATGCCGCGGAGAACGCTAGCATGGTAAGTGTGCCCTTTAGTAGGGTAACTAAACCTAGTTAAGGTCGCGAGAAGCTTCTAAGCATCTCCATTATCATCAAATCGTAGACGTACACACGCCCACACTGTTAACTATCAATTTCCGTTTTTGCTCTCGCTCTAATCAAATGGCGATTCTTTGCGATAGAACGAGATGACATGACTTTCAATGGGCAGTTAACACTGTTGGCGATAGTACATGTAATATTCTACAAGGTACTAGAAAACTACTTTTTCGATAAATTAACCTAAAGAACGTGTATCTGATGATCTAATACCTATTTTATTTTATAAATGATTTTTAATATGGAAGCATGCTATGGGTCACATCACATCAAATAACATTTTAATAATAAAAATCGGTGTCCTACGTCGTCGTCAGTTAAAGAAACTGTCCATAATCAGAATGTTATTTTCGTAAAACAGTATTTTGAAATGAATGATATGGTTCTCCTACATATCTCCTAATTTCTGATTCGATCACGCAGGGAAACTCCGAGCATAGCACGCTCCATCGCTCTTTGGGTGACCTTGAGCCTTCTTATGAGGCCCGTAGTAAGCGACCACGTCTCAGATCCGTATACCATCACTTGCAACACACACTGGTCAAATACTTTTGACTTGAGACTGCGGTATTTCGGACGTGAGAATATCGCGAAGCTTCCCGAACGCTGCCTTTCGGCTGAAACGAACGATATACTATGTCGCCCTGTCATGCCTTCATCCTGTGACGTATACCGTTTTCTTCCAGGTATGCGAGCGCCACGGCCGAAGACTCCTCTGCCAGTTGGTGGGCGACAGTCTGCTGGAACCGTTCTGGCCGACCGGGTCTGGTTGCGCGCGCGGGTTCCTATCGGCGTTGGACGCCGCGTGGGCGGTGCGTGCTTGGGGACAGAACCCGCCGCCGCATCCCTTGGAGGTCATCGCCGAGCGGGAGTCCATATACCGGCTGCTGGGTGAGTTGGATATACTAAAGCCTGGTCCGTGAGCACGTAGAATCCCGTCCAATGACCCCAAGCTACCCATCCCTATCGCTCGCGCGTGATTATGTTGCTGTCGCGACTGTGCGACGGGCGCCCGCAGTGAATGTGCGAGCGCGACAGCAACATAATTACGGGATGGATAGCTTGGGGTCATTGACATAGGGATGGGTAGCTTGGGGTCATTGGACGGGATTCTACGTGCTCACGGACCAGGCTTTATAATGATCTTAAGCCATGTGCCCGCGGCGTGCGCTCAAACCTCGCCACGCTGTTCATACTATTTTACCGCCGACCGCACGCGCGATTTTTAGCGGAGGCCCTAAGGGTTATATTTCACCGGGACACCATGGCGGCGCAACCAGTCGCCGCTACCAACAAAATGTATACAGCTTTGCGCAACCAAACGGACACCAGGTGAGTAACTTTCTATAGAGCTGTATACATTTTGTTGGTAGCGACGACTGGTTGCGCCGCCATGGTGTCCCGGTGAAATATAGCATAGCCCGAAAAACGCATTATGCCCACGTCGCGGTGGCAGCAACAAATGCTAAACTATTTCTCAATATTGCGTAAATAACTTGTAATTAAAATAGTGATTCCATTGTCCCCAGCCCAAACAACCCCAGAGAACTTGCACCGCGACTTTGGCGCATACACGCTTGACCCGGGCACGCGCTATCCGAACCTGAACCGCGCGGCCGTGACGCCGCACCGCGTCACCGGCTTCTACGACTCCGACGACCCGCTGCCGCTGGACGCCGCGCCCACCGCGCGCAAGCGGCGACGAGGTCAGTGACCCCCCGCCGGCTGGCAACAGCTGACGATGACATACACTGCCACTACGGCACACACATACACTCGCTACCCGAACCTGAACCGCGCGCCGTGACGCCGCACCGCGTCACCGGCTTCTACGACTCCGACGACCCGCTGCCGCTGGACGCCGCGCCCACCGCGCGCAAGCGGCGACGAGGTCAGTGACCCCATCCCCGCCGGCGGGCAACAGCTGACGATCACACACTGCCACTGCAGCACACACATACACTTGTTATCCGAACCTGAACCGCGCGCCGTGACGCCGCACCGCGTCACCGGCTTCTACGACTCCGACGACCCGCTGCCGCTGGACGCCGCGCCCACCGCGCGCAAGCGGCGACGAGGTCAGTGACCCCATACCCGCCGGCGGGCAACAGCTGACGATCACACACTGCCACTGCAGCACACACATACACTTGTTATCCGAACCTGAACCGCGCGCCGTGACGCTGCACCGCGTCACCGGCTTCTACGACTCCGACGACCCGCTGCCGCTGGACGCCGCGCCCACCGCGCGCAAGCGGCGACGAGGTCAGTGACCCCATCCCCGCCGGCGGGCAACAGCTGACGATCACTAACACAGCCACTACGGCACATACATACACTTGTTATCCGAACCTGAACCGCGCGGCCGTGATGCCTCGGCTAGCTTGGTATAAATACGTGACAAACATTCGCGGATGCGATTACTAAACCACACAGTTTAAAGTAATAACCCTTTGAAGAAAACAGCAAACGAAATGATCCACTGAAAGAGCTTATCATATCAAGTTTAACCACGTCTGCTGGGAGGCGAGACAGCGAGGCCAGTGACCCGCAAACAAAATACCTAGTCGGTAAAACAGACGATCGTCTGTGATGGTCACGTGACTATCAGACGACGACAGTGCGCGCGCATTTCAAAAAGCGATGACCTGTATATATCATTGACCTACTGACACTGTTATATTTAGCGTATTGACATTGTGGGGGCAACTGCACTGACAATTTAATCAGTGACGCTTTATTATTGATACATTTTCGATGATTCGAGCTACTATTTTCGGCAGAAACAGCTGATGGTCGGTTAGTTTTAGCGAATCAAGACGAGGGTCAGACCGCAGACAGACACGACCGCGCATGCGCGGATTATCTAAAAGCGAAAGTGAAGTTATTGACCATTGGCAATATTGAAGTTATTGTTTTGACGCCATGACGGGTGCACCGTCGCGACGTCTGTCTTGTATGTTCATGAAGTGGTTGATTTTACACCACCATCTACCTTTTTGCATGATTCGTATAAGGCTCGTAGCGGTTCGCTCACTTTCAATTGGTATTCACTGTGAGTTCAGTGACCCCTTGACGTGGAGTGTGAAGCAATTCCACGATTCTTGGGAGGAGCTACTCGACGTTACGGTCACCGTCAGGGAAAAACGGTGACCGTATTAATCGGCGTAGACCAACGTCAACAAACGCAATACTCAACCCTGCGCGCGCACTGTTAAAAGAGTTGACCCAGATACGTCGATGACCTACTGACACTGGTATTGACGGATTTCGCGGCGACTATCAGTGACGATGAGGTTGGTGACCTTGCTTCAAATGCAACATTATAGACTAGCAGCCGGTACCTTTGGCAGATACGGCTCACTACGACGTGTCGTGACGTGCTGCTATACACGTTGAATGAGACGACGAAGTCGCCCGATGCCCGTTGCGCGCGCACGTAAGATGAAAGTGAGTGAGCAGCGGCCGCCATATTAATTTGTTTTGACGTTACAACGCGCCAACACAAAGCTAGGGTCATTGATCTATAGGTGAAGCTCCGATGCATTAGTTACTGCGGTATCTGAAGTTCGGTCTCGCTCGAGAACTGGTGTATTAGTGCCTAAAGTCAAGTACAGGTCGTGGTCTCTGCTTTCGGTCGCTTGTCTCGTTGCCGTCTTAATAATGTTTCAATGAGGGCTATCGTTTTAGCGCTCTCCAGACTGGAGACTCCAGTAGGCACAACTGTAGAGTAAGGTTACTGGCACTTGCTAGTAGCGAAGACACTGGTGCCAACTGGTAAGCGCTAAAGCAGTAAGAGGACTATCGCATTTGCACTCACCTGGATGGCGCTTCTGTAGATTATGTCACATGTTAATCGCCAGTGGTGCTAATTGTTAGTATTAAAACGATGCCCCTCATTCATCATCATCATTTCAGCCACAGGACGTCCACTGCTGAACATAGGCCTCCCCCAATGATTCCCACAATGGCCGGTTGATGGCGGCCTGCATCCAGCGCCTTCTCGCTACCTTTAAGAGTTCGTCGGTGCACCTTGCGAGTTGGACGTCTTACACTGCGCTTTTCGGTACGTGGCCTCCACTCCAGAACCTTGCTGCCCCATCGGCCGCCAGTTCTGCGTACTATATGCCCTGCCCATTGCCACTTCAGCTTACTAATCCGTTGGGCAATGTCAGCAACTTTAGTTCGTTTGCGGATCTCCTCATTCATCATCATCATCATCAACAGCCCTTTACAGTCCACTGCTGGACTATAAGCCTCCTACACTATAGTGGAGGGTTTTGCCATAAACTCCACGCTTGTGAGGCGGGTTGGAGATCGCAGTTTAAAAGATTGATGTTTTTCAGAGAGCGCTGCTCCCCGTTCCCTGTTGATGTGTAGTCCCTAAGTCGTCCACAAAATGGGCCTAATTCCGGACGACAGCTGTCGAGCATGTGGAGAACATGCGGAGTCCATGAAACACCTACTGTGCGAATGCGACGCGCTAGCTAGAACTAGAATGGGTCTCCTGGGGTTGGCTTATCCGATACCAGAATATTATAAGTCCTTCTCACCCAAGCACTTAATTCACTATATGGATAGGATCTTTGCGGATGAGGGGGGATAAAGGTATAGGGAGGCACAAAAGATCCCAATTTGTCGACGTGCACTGCGCCCATGCGCGGCCCTAAATAAGATAAGATAAGTCGCCTCTTACGACTTAACTTATGGTCCTATGTCCCCTAGATGGGGCAGAGGGCGTCCACAACAGTCCTCCATCGCGTTCGGTCTTGAGCTATGTGTTTGATCTCGCTCCAAGTCTTGCCGATCTTCTTCGCCTCGTATGCCACAGTGCACCGCCAAGTTTGCTTGGGGCGACCACGCTTGCGTTTTCCTTGGGGGTTCCAATCCAGAGCCTGCTTGGGGATGTGATCGGGATCCCTTCGGAGAGTGTGGCCAATCCAGTTCCACTTGCGGCGCTTGATCTGCTGGTCGATCGGAATTTCGTGGCAGCGTTCCAATAGCTCGACGTTGGAGATTTTCTCAGGCCAGTATATGCCGAGAATTCGGCGAAGGCAGCGGTTGACGAAGACCTGCAGCTGGTGCGAGATGACTTTGGTGACCTTCCACGTTTCACACCCATAGAGCAGCACGGATTAAACGTTGGACAAAATGGCAATGCCAGATTTTGTATGGAAAGTGGCGTCTTTTTTTTTTCGCGCGGCCATCGACCAAACTTTGTTTTTTGATTACAAAATAGTGTAATAAACCAAACTTACTATAGCATGTATACCTCTAAACTCAGTCTGAACTGAGTTACGAGCATTAGAAGTTTGATGATTTTCATACTAGATTTGCTTTTTGTGCGCAAGTTTTGTAAGAAATTGCAACAAAATATTGCGCTACTTTTTTATTGCGCTGATTCTGCTCCATACTGATGTCTGGAGCCTTTAATGGATGGTATTGTTTCTTTACACATACAATCTCACTATTTTGTTGCAATTTGTTAGAAAACTTTGCGCGCAAAAAGCAAATCTAGTATGAAAATCATCAAACTTCTAATGCTCGTAACTCAGTTCAGACTGAGTTTAGAGGTATACATGTCATAGTAAGTTTGGTTTATTACACTATTTTGTAATCAAAAAACAAAGTTTGGTCGATGGCCGCGCGAAAAAAAAAAGACGCCAATTTCCAGCATTGCGTTTTGCATGCCAGTTGTGGTGATTTGTGCGAACTATTTTTATATGGACATATGCTGTACCGCATATCAAGCAAATAAATGAAATTTGATTTGAAATGGCGACGTGTCCCGTGTGGTTTCCAGAGGCAGACATCAGCGACGAGGTGCTGGTGTCATGGGTGGGCTGGTCAGAGCCTGGCGTGCGCGCCGCCGCCGGGCCCGCCGCGCTGTCGTCGCTGCTGCGCCGCTACCGGCCCGACGTGCTGCCCGCCGCCGCCAGCCCGCGCGCCGTGTACCACGTGCTGCAGCACGAGTTCGGTGAGACATTCATTAACCATTTATTATAAGGGTAGGACCTCTAAAATAAATCAAAATTATCTTTATTTGTTTAGTACGTCTTTTTTTCAAGCAAGAGCTGTAAATCAGTGTTCTGCTCATTTTAGAGCAGTGTCTACACTGAGCTCTCTACTCAGTGTAGACACTGCTCTAAAATGAGCAGGATTTTCTTTTCAACCGACTTCAAAAAAGGAGGAGGTTCTCAATTCGACCCGTATGTTTTTTTTTTTCTGTTTGTTACGCGATAACTCCGCCAATTATGAACCGATTTGAACAAATCTTTTTTCTGCGTATAGGTAATACCTCAAGGGTGGTCCCATTTAAATTTAATAATAGAAAAAACAACCCCCAAGGGTGGAAAATTGGGGATGAACTTTTTTATACGCAACATTTTCAATTTTTAGTTTTTTTTTGTGTTCACGCATTTGAAGTCGGTTTAATTTTTAAAAAAAGTTAATTATTTACTCTTTGTAATGTACTATATCTTTCCTGCTACTCCTGTGTTTATTATCTTACTTTTTGCTTCTTGTGTGTCAATGTGTTTTGCAAATAAACCATATATCTATCTATCTAGTTAGACTAATTCAAATGCTCTCAAGGAGCCTATACAGGTCTCATTCTTTTTTTGCCCTACCACCGCTTGACCACGACTTGAACGGCGCAACGCCGTTTTGTCGCAAGTTTGACCGCATCATCATCATCATCATCATCATCATCATCATCATCATCATCATTTCAGCCATCCACTGCTGAACATAGGCCTCCCCTAATGCTTTCCACGTTGATCGATTGGTAGCGGCCTGCATCCAGCGCTTCCCTGCTACTTTTACGAAGTCGTCGGTCCACCTTGTAGGTGGACGTCCCACGCTGCGTTTTCCGGTACGCGGCCTCCATTCCAGAACCTTGCTGCCCCATCGGCCGTCAGTTATGCGTACTATATGCCCTGCCCATTGCCACTTCAGCTTGCTAATGCCTTAGTTTGACCGCAACTTACTTAAATTACTAAGGGAGTTTTAAACCGCGCGTAAGATTCAAGATCAAAACGACCCCTTTACTTAGCCTAAATAATTGTGTATTCGCAGGCATCGCGCCGTTCGCAGCGGGCGGCAGCACGCGTGACGTGCCCGATGCGAAATTACGCGCGTATCTCGCGCGTGTGTACGCTGCCTTCAAGGGCGAGGTCCCACACGTGCACCACGCCACCGACGCGTACGACCAGGTACGTTTGTACTATAGTCTGGTCTGCGAGCACGTAGAATTTTGTCCAATGACCCCAAGCTACCCATCCTTATCGCTCGCGCGTAATTATATTGCTGTCGCGACTGTGCGACGGGCGCCCGCAGTGAGTGTGCGAGCGCGACAGCAACATAATTACACGCGAGCGAGAGAGCGAGAGCTTGGGGTCATTGGACAAAATTCTACGTGCTCACAGACCGGGCTTTACGTCTGTACGCAACGGAACAGGCGGACACGCACTCACACTGATGTGATAGTCGAAGAACACAACACATTACAGTTCAAATATCAAATACACTATCTGCTTTGCTCTTGCGTGTGTACGCGGCCCTCAAAGGCGAGGTGCACCCCACCACGCCACCGACGCGTACGACCAGGTGCGTTTGTACTGCGTCTGTACGCAACGGAACAGGCGGACACGCACTCACACTGATGTTATATTTGAAGAATAGCTTGGGGTCATTGGACGAAATTCTATGTGCTCGGCGACCGGACTTTACCTCCGAAACTCTGTGCATTGATAAGATACTCACACCCTATACACATTTCCCTGCACAGGTTAAGTAACACAGGTTTTTATGATAAGTGTTCGAATGGATGATTTTAGTGCTACTACCAAAAACGGAATCAAGTATAAATGCCTTTTCATATACACTTAGGCGGGATTTAGAATCGCGCTGACCGCTCGCTGATCGTCGGCGCTGATAGATCAATATGTATGTATACCCTGACCAGGAACATAAAAACCCTCGCCATGTTGCGGAAAACTAATGGTACTAATTTCTTTTAATGGCAACAGTAACTGAAAACTTCATTGACATGTCACCTTGCATGTCAGTCTATTGCTGTCAAAGTGTAAACAAACTTTATTTTAAATGTGCGCAATTGATTTTGTGAATTAAAATGCTAAAATCTTTTTATAGTCTTGAAAGAAAAGTGGTTCACAATGTGTTAAAATATTTGTCGAAGAGAAATACTAAGGGTTCGGACAATATTTTCATTGAATAACACTGGTCAACAAAAAATCAAAATGAAAATGGTGCCGAGATTCTGTTGATAGTTTATTATTAGGTGTGTATTAGTAATAATAAAAATATTTTTCTTTTTTTTTTCCTACGTGTAGTTTTGGATCTACCCTCAGTTTTAAAATTTAGCTTTAATCGGTACTTTGGTTGCACAGTTTGTAGTGTTCTCGGTACATTTTTATAAATGCATTTATTTTAATATCATGTCTACATTGCCAAGAAGTTGTCTCAATAATCAAAATGTATTTCTGTTACATTGGTGGTGTGTACACAATTAAAAAGTTCAAAAATTCAGGCAAGATTTTATTAAAAGTGCTTATTTTTCTTACTTTAAGTCGGAAATTGTGGTTGTATTCAAGCCGTGGATACCCAAAATTATTTTTATAATCTTCTGTGAACACTTAAGGCAATGTTACAATGGTCAAAGAAGCCATAACATGAAGTTCAGAGTGGAGAAAGTGAGGAAAGAACAAAAAAAAATCCTAGTTTGAGCATAATTTTTTTTTAACTTAATTTATTAAGTAATTTTTAATGGTCCATAAATAACAATATTAATAAAAGATACTGATTTCTTAAGTTCGATGGACTATTTGGAACGATTTGCATAGATTTTGTTAATTGAAATTACAATTTTTTTTTCGGAAAACACTAGTCCAGTAACTACTCTGAAATTGTGAGAAATGCCTTAAAAACTCAGGATGTCATAATTTTTATCAATGAGCACTACCTCCACAGTCATTTTGACCAATTCCCAGAGAATCTTGGGTCACTATGGCATGCTATAGCTAAGAATAGGGAGAGCGATGCTATCAAGACCTAAAAACCATTGGAAGAGAGGTACCGAGGCAGATGGGATCGGTATATGATGGCTGATTACTGCTGGAGGATGTAACGTGATAGTTCCATTACACCTCATTCACAAAAGTCGTGGAAAATAAAGTTTTTAAGCATTTCAAAATATTATAAACGCTGATTTTGGTGAAATTTTGTATTTTTCTATACACGTCAAAATCTAGAAAACCACACGTAGGAAATCAACAAATTTGCTACTAAAGCAACCAGCATAAGGTCCTCAATCAAAAAATATATACAGTTCCTTGGCACCAAAACCACTGTTGACCAGTGTAATGTTTCCGACAAAGGTTGTCAAATTGACTGACATGTTTATCGTATAGTACAGTCCACTATGAAAATTAGCTGTGGTTTGTTTCAAATACCTATTTTAAAGTTTTTGTCACTTTCTAAGTGTTGAATTTTATGGAATTGGGAAAGAAGTACCGAGTTTGAAGCGTTCATGAGCAGACATTGCAGTTGAACATTCAAGTTCTGAATTTGATTATTGATGAATAATAAAATAAATCCTACTAACTCGATTGATGGTTTCATTTAATTTATTTAAACCAGGTTACCTATAATAATATTTTTTCGTTAATTTGTGAAAATATCAAATTAGCCCCTAATCCTGAATCCTGATACATAAAGTTAGCCTATTAATTTAACACAGGTACGACTGTACTCAGTGTTGCACTATCAAATGCAATTGACGCGCCTCTATGCCAGGGTTTTTATGTTCCTGGTCAGGCTATAATTGAAGGAAACGTTCTTGAGTGACGCTGACCGCTTGGCGCTGACGCTTCATACATTTTAGCTGTCAGTGCACGTTGCACTGACAGATACTAAAACCAACCTTATAATTTACCATTATCTTCTATCAAAACATCGAACGTACTCGTAATAATATATTCTTACGCTTCGCCAGTGCTAAGATAAAGCTACTATATTGCTAATGGTTTAAAATCAACCAAAATTCTACTGATTTACAACAAATATTTATACTTTAACTATCATTATCGTACGTCTTTATGATGTTTGCTGATCGTTTGCCTATGTTCGTATAATATAATAATAGATATTTGTTCACATTCTGTTGTGATAATAATATCACAAACACGGGCTACAAAAATAAAATAAGTTGCAGCAGAAAAAAAATTAACGTCGTCAGTGGTAATAGTATCAACTGTGTCACTGCAGCCAGCGTCTTCTTCCCAAAATATTTATCAGGTATCAAACTATTTATAATAATAAGAAATGATAATCTATTAACCTCTTCCAGTCGAATATGGTATTCACGTACAAAAATAGTTGTATTCTGTTAAAAAATATAGTAAAATCACGAGGTGTTGATTCGTGTTCAAATTGATATACAGCACATTCAGTTTCACGCTCGAAATAACGTCATTTTTGGAGAACTTACCAACATTTAACTAATATAAGTCTAGAATTTCCATCAATTAAATTAGATCAAATTCAAAAAATATTTGAATTTGATCTAAAATCTTAGAAATTTAAGTGAATGGCCTGAAGGTCATCCAAGTGTGTGTCTATGAAATAGGGGAGCCTTGTACTCCCTGCAGCGACAACAGGCGGCATGAATATAAACTAATGGCTTTCTAAAATCAATACCTCAAACTCGTACATAAGAACTGGAGGCTAGTTTTATCTTTGCTCTCGTATTTGTCTCGAACGTTGACAATCTAGTATGCAACATTAGCAGTTTAATAAACCAGGCTACGAGGCTACCTTAAAGTTACTAAAACCGTAAGTTTATTAATTTTTAACCGCGGGACATAACAACCTCCTGGGCTCCTTTATTATTGAAAATCCACGCTTGAAAAGATACTCGGCTATAAGAGACATTTCAAAGCACGTAGGATAAAGTAGGTTAATAAATTAGCTTAATATTTAACCTTAAAATCACTACAACCGTAAGTCAAGTTTACTTGTCAAATACTGGACGTGACAACCCAGTGGGTGCTATTACTAAAAAATCGAGTCTCTTAACGCCTGGGCCCCGTTAATATTGAAAAGCCACGCGAAAAGTAACTGGTCTCTTAAAGGCATTTTAAGCGTCAAGGACGAAGTTCCTTAATTAGCTTAAATTTTCTACAGTAGGAGTGAAATCAATGTATGAAGGTTGAACACATTCTAGAACTCTCTCAACAAATCTGTTACACGATATACACAAAGACGAACGTCGGATTCATAGTTCGTGCAAATTATTGCAACACTGTGCTATGGAAAAGATATTTGATACCTTACTCTTTGCAAAACTTACAGATATGGAACTAAATGATAATGTTGCGATACTTATTACTACATCTTAACTTAAATAGCAACACATTGGTAGTCTGCACAAACACATTAACTTATCACACAAATCTCCTCGTTTCAAGATAAATACTCAATATATTTTTTGTTTATTTCTAGATCAAACAAAGTATACAGAAAGAGAAACACGTACGAAATTCGACGGAACACTCAGTTTCAGTGTACTCAAGTAAGTAATTACAATTTTACAACCAATGTTATCGTTTTTATTTGCCTTATTTTTCATCATGTACAGTCTCAAAATTAAATGAATTTGTTCGTTTCGTTTACTTTATGTGCGCATAAAATTGTAAATACTTCGCAGACTCACACATATCATTATTTTGTCATATTGTTGCAAATACCCGCTTAATTCAGTAAAAACAAAACAAGGGTGTGAAATATGATCATTCATGCACACGCAAAGATCAAACGAGTGGCACAGTATTTACCATAATCTCGATTTCATATAAGCGATGTCGTGTCCTACGCAAGTGTATAATTCATTTGACTCTTCATAAATGATCTCGCTGTGCTTTGTTTACATCATGGATTTTAAACTGATTTGATCTCTGTGTCAGGCTTCCTCCATAATTGAACAATTTTGTCATTATTCAATTCATGCACAACATTTATTTATGGAGTTCAAAACATTTAAAACGTCTCTTCGCTTCGATCGGCAGACGCTGCGGACGCTGACAAGTCTCACTCCAGCTACCGCAAGAAGCGGCGCTCCGTTCGCACGCCCCAAGTAAGTACCGACCCCGCGGAGTACCTACGGCGCCAGATCGGCCGCCTCGACCTCGACGACATCTCGCAGCTGGCGCGCCTGTTGGGCGGCCGCGACCGCTCGCCCGCGCCGCAGACCGATGACCTCCAGCGGCAGATCCTCGCCCTCCTCGACCCCGACGAAACCCCCGACCCCGCCCTCCTCCGCGAATCCCTCGCCCAACTCCTCGACGGAAACGCCAAAACAACACTCAACACCGACAACACCCTCAAAAACTTCTTCGAACCGACCCAACGAAAACCCGCTCGCCCACCCCGCAAACTCAAAGGCCTCGACGCCTCCACTATAAAAGTACCAGACTTTTCAGATCTCTTCCAAGACACGCCCGCAGATACCGAACCCAAGCCGCAAAGGAAACTCAAAGGACTAGACCCCTCCACGATGAAAATACCAGACTTCTCCGATATCTTCCAAGATGAATCCGCGGACACTGATGCGACAGTCGTCGATGTAGAACCACTGATAAGTTCCTCCAAATCCACCCCTATAGAAAGCAGAAAGAAAAAAGAACTAACGAGATCGAACAGATCGCTGTCAATCGAAATCGGCAAGAAAGAGTTCGCCAGGTCGTTGTCGATGGACGTTCCCAAGAAAAAGGAGATGATACGCACGTCATCTACCGACATCCCGTTGCCGCAGAAAGGAAGGAGACTGTCCGAAGTCATCGACAGCCAAAAGAGACGTCACTCCCAGAGCCCCGAGGTCCTGAAACCGCACCCGCGATCCAACTCAATAGGGTCATCAGAAATAGCCAACACTCGACGCATAGCTGAGCTATTTGAAAACCACAAACGTAGGCATACCCCCAGTCCCGAATCTAGGTCTGTGCGTTCCGGATCCGTGACCAACCCTGAAATGATACTGCGAATGCAGCGCATGGCTGAAATAATCGAGGGCAAACGGCGGAACACGCCGAGTCCGGAGCGCACCAAGCGTTCGGAGTCGATCGGGAATCCGGAGATGGCGATGCGGAGGCAGCGCATGGTGGATCTGATCGAAGGCAGCAGGCCTCGGCCTTTAGAATTGGAGCCAGCTCAGCGCCGAGGATCGGGGGAGATGTCTTTCCACATGCAGCGCGCGTCCGACCTGATGCAGAAGAAGGTTGAAGGGAAGCGTTCGAAGGGTGGAGGGAGACGGAAGGCGGCAAGGGAGATAATGCGGCAGCGCTTCGAGAAGAGTCTTCAGATGCTGGCGACGGAGCCACGGATGGAGTTTGCGCCGTCCGTGGACCTGGAGAACGACTGCGGCTTGCAGCAGTACCGCGCCAGCGCGCCACACTTCGGCGAGCGCGTCAAGAAGCTGGAGAAACAACTGCAGCACTATGTGAGGGGATGTGTGTTGCATGCGATGTGTTCACGCTCGAGTTGAGGTACTTACTCGAGGTTTTAGAGTGGCTCCTTGCTGTAAAACTTTGTATGGCAGATTATTTATGTCTATGAACGAAAGGATAGACAACATTGAACGTCATCTGAAATACAAATGTTTTAGTAAGGCTATGTTAGCTATCTTCCTTCAATATAATAATATCAGCGTGTTCATTTTGTCTGAAAAGTCCAGTACGTGGATGACATAACAATAACGAATTTTTCAGTGTTTGCATGGATTTATAGTGAGACATTAACAACCACGTGATGTTTGTAGTTTCTTCACCGTTTTTACTAACAGATAAGAATCTAGGTGTACATTCTGCTGTGATTACTAGTGATACATATTTATTTTTCCTTTTTTCACTACTTGATTTAACTTATGTGCTTATTAAATGTGATACATTAATATACTACATTAACTTAGCGATAGCTGAAAGGGATGCTCGAAGAGAGGAAATGTGATTTCTCCGTGCCCATTTAAAAAATTGGTCATGGTCTCCAAATGTGGTCCCTTCGATTCTCGTACTTCTGTCTCTGTCCCTTCCCTATATTTTTGAAAATATGGAGTTTCAGTCTTATGAGTAGAATACGACATAAGCCTACTAAACCGATCCTACATTTGAAACCGGTTTGAAATGGTCGCGTCATGTGTGGTGTCTCAACGGAATCTATGGCAGAAACTTAGATGCAACTCAAAAGTAACTAGAAGTTATAAAATTATCACTTCACGGGATTTATTGCAACAATATCTATTTTTACTATATATAACTAGAAGTTGCAGTTTCGTTGCAATGGACAATTTGACACCATTCTCCAATAATTCGAAATCACAACTTTTCTAAGAAGACACTTCATTCTTGTCCTAAAAACTTAATTAATTTTAAATTACCTGTAAATTACGATTTTCGGTCGCAATGTAATTGAAAAAAGTAGTTTATTTGAGTTTAAAAAGTACGTCAATTGATTGGTGGTGTCAACATGTCTATTGCGTTTCACCGTGTGTTCTGGGCCTTACTCTTCGACATCCCCAATACCATAACAAAATTCTAACCCACCGTCTCCACAGGAGGAGGGCCGAATAGTAGGCGGGGGCGGACGCACCAGCGGAGGCGGGGCCCGCGTGGCCCGCTTGGCCGCCGAGCTGTCAGGCACCACCGGCCCCTCGGCCCCCAAGGCCACCAAGCCGAAGGACCTGATGCGCTCCGTGGGCAAGATAGAAAGGGACGACTGGAACGTTAAGGAGATCGAACGCAAGATCATGGAGAACCGGCTGGGCCGGCCTGGGCCCAAGGCGGCGGAGAAGGTGCCCAAGTGGGACCGAGAACAGGTTAGAATTCAATTAAAGCCCGGTCCGTGAGCACGTAGAATTTTGTCCAATGACCCCAAGCTCCCATCCTTATCGCTCGCTCCTATCGCTGTCGCGCTCGCACACTCACTGCGGGCGCTCGTCGCTAGGTCGCGACAGCAATATAATTACGCGCGAGCGATAAGGATGGGGTAGCTTGGGGTCATTGGACAAAATTCTAAGTGCTCACAGACCAGACTATAGCTGCATCAACTTTTCTAAAAGAACACATGTTATGCCCGTTTTCACCATCTACCCCTAATTTTTAAGTGACCCCTATGAAAACAAAATGCCTGTTATGTTACTATGGAGGTCACATAAAAATTAGGGATTGATGGTGAAAACGGGCAATCATTTCAATCGTAAAAACTAAATTTCAAACCAACTGTTGACAAACTTGTCCTTTACTGGTTTGAATTCTATTAGCAGCCAAGTTGTAAATCCTTGTTACATATGAGTTATAGTGGAGGAAATACGAGTTATTGTGTATTCCCAGCACGGGTTTGACGCAGACCGTCCCATTCGCAAAATAGTCACACTCAGATAAAGGTTAAAGCCAAGGTTGAAAATGTTAAACCACTTTCATCTGAGTGTGACCATTTTGCGAATGGGACAAAATGAATGACCAATTTTTAATTTGTGATGAAATGCGAATGTGACGGTCTGCGTCAAACCCCTCAACACTAGCCTATAGATGACCCACACTGAACTGTCCCACCAAACTCAATGACAGGGGGGCGTTACCATCGTTCAACTATATGCTTTCCAACATGGCAAAAATCGGAACCAGCGATCCGGTATTGACGGTGGCGCCCCACTGTCAATGTCATGGATAGGACAGTTCGGTATTTTGGAACTATACATTATTGTCTCCCATCAGTGGCAGGTGCTTTTGCTAAAAACAATTTTTATTGTTCATTCAGTTCCTGGTTCGCCAAAGGCGACTCAAGGAAGGTGATGCCAACGAGGAGAAGTGGATGGAGATCGACGAGACCCTCAACAAACTCGACCAGAAGTTGAGGGACGCCGGCCGACCCGACCACGGCACCAAAAAGGTAAGGACTGTAGAAAATAAAGTGGGATTGTAAGGCCCAGAACAGACGGTGAAACGCAACTGCAACGAAACTGCAACTTTCTGATGATTCTTATGAATGAAACTGAAACTGAAAGTTTCAAACTGGTCGCGTCAAGTGTGGTCTCTCAACGGACGCTATGGCAGAAACTAAGATGCAACTCAAAAGTAACTAGCAATTGCAGTTTCGTTGCAGTTGCGTTTCACCGTCTGTTCTGGGCCTAAAGAAAGATATATTTACTTTAGCAGACATTTTATTGACAGCTTTAAACACTTGTCAAACTAACAAAAAATATAAAATCTTCGTCCAACGACAAACTCAAAAAGAGGTTTTGTACAACCGGCACCCTATTGGCCTGCGAAACAGTCAAAAGTGTTGACATGATTTTATGGTGGTTTCAAAACTGCCGTTTATTTGACTGAAATCCACTGCCGCAGTTTAATATAGTTTCAAAATACTGAACTGTCCCGTCCATGACATTGACAGTGAGGCGCCACCGTCAATACCGGATCGCTGCTTCCGATTTTTACCATGCTGGAAACCATATAGTTGAACGATGGTAGCGCCCTCCTGTCATTGAGTTTGGTGGGACAGTTCAGCGTAGGTCATCTATATCTGCCATTTTGAGTCCTAATTTGCAATATTTGTGTTTGATTGGTCTCCAGGTTGCCAATCTCGCAACGAAATTCGTGAAGAAAGAAGACGCCGAACCAGCGGCGCCGCCGAAACCGCTGCCCAAAGAGGAGGTAAGTGAGGTATAATGTCAAAAAGTTTCTTTTTACTCCTAAGGGAACTATCTTATAATACTTTCCCCTTAAGGGCTATATTTCACCGGGACACCATGGCGGCGCAACCAGTCGCCGCTACCAACAAAATGTATGCAGCTTTGCGCAACCAAACGGACACCAGGTGAGTAACTCTCTATAGAGCTGCATACATTTTGTTGGTAGCCGGCGACTGATTGCGCCGCCATGGTGTCCCGGTGAAATATAGCCCTAATATTTGAAGTGTTTGTGTAACTAAAACAGTACTGGTTCCATCTCCAAAATTCATAAATTCACGTATTTAATTGAGAAAATCTGTCCCAAAACTTCATCTTGCATTTGCGCAACATTAACGACCCTTTTCAACATAATAATATTGACCATTGTCATTGGTTTTCGACCTTATGATAAGTGAATAAAGTAAAGATTATGTTTGCTGAGTTGCACCATCTTACTTTAACTTCAACAGACGTCAAAAGTCAGTCAAACTCCATACAAAAAAAACCGATTAGTTCATATAACTCACGTCTTGACGTTACGGCTGCTATGCTGCAGCCGTGGTCACAAGCAGACTGACGGCTCACGGCGTCTTCCGTTTGGGCGGGCTTGAAAATTTTCAACTACCCTCATATTGCTATTTGTTACACCACTAGTGATGTTACCACGACACACAACACACAATATCCGTATTCGTACTTGACGGCAAAACCCGCGGTTTACATTGATTAATAATCACCAGATTCACACACTGGTGACAATTTAAACCCGTCCTCCCGATCGATATTTTTACGTTATAGTCTAGTCTGAGAGCACGTAGAATTTTGTCCAATGACCCCAAGCTACCCATCATCCTTATGGCTCGCGCGTAATTATGTTGCTATCACGCTCGCACACTCACTGCGGGTGCCAGTCGCACAGTCGCGACAGCAATATAATTACGCGCGAGCGATAAGGATGGGTAGCTAGGGGTCATTGGAAAAAATTCTACGTGCTCACGGACCGGGGTTTAGTTACTGTTAAAGTTAGGTGGTACAAGTCAGCTGTTGTGTGGTAGATAAAGAAGAGCTGGCGCGGGCCGATGTCGACGGGCGTGCAGTGCGCGGCGTGCGGCACGCGCGTGTTCGCCGCCGAAGGCGTGGGCGCCGACGGGCTCGTGCTCCACCGCGCCTGCTTCCGCTGCGCCGTCTGCAAGCAGGTGCTGCGCCCGGGGTGAGTGGAATTACCTTTGGCAACATTTATTTACAGTCAGCGTCAGATTAATCGAAGCGTCTAAAGCCTGGTCCGTGAGCACGTAGAATCCCGTCCAATGACCCCAAGCTGCCCATCCTTGTCGCTCGCACGTAATTATGTTGCTGTCGCGCTCGCACACTCACTGCGGGCGCGCGTCGTACAGTCGCGACAGCAATATAATTACGCGCGAGCGATAAGGATGGGTAGCTTGGGGTCATTGGACGGGATTCTACGTGCTCACGGACCAGGCTTTAAGATAACCAATATGATCTGATATTCAATATTTCAAATACATGTAACCAGTCAAAGTAAGCATATTGTTCGTGGCACCCAAAGTAGTCAAATTAATCTTAGCAACACTGTTCTCAATTATATATGAGCTGGCAGGGTGTTCAAAAATATGTATGCAGATATGACAGAAACTGTCATGATTTTTTCTTAATCTATTTCAAACGACTGACTTTAAAGAGGTCACAAACAAAAACATGGGCTTCGGGCCCTTTTTAACTGTAAATACTGGCTTCCTGACAAACAATTCAGAGGGCCGAGTGTGAGTTTTTATCAAAAGCACTCACTAGTGAGCGCGTCGAAAAATGACATTTAATGTATGACGGATTGTACACCGCCCCTAGCGGGAAACGTTCAAAAACTAAAATTTTCATACATTTTGCTCACTAGTGAGCGCGTTTGATGCAAACTCACACTCAGCCCACACTTACGATCTTTTGTGAGTATTGGAGAAAAACTCAGGAGACGTTGGTAAGTATTGTATTCACACGCAGCAGTTTAGTGGTGTCTTGATTAAAAAGTAATGGCCGTGCGACCAATCGATAAAGCAGCACTCGGATGTGTAACGCTATCTGTGGTCGTTTGTAGGAATTGGCTTACTGGATTAGAATCGCAGTAGTTCTGTTTACGGAAGAAGAACCATAGATGGCGCTTTACAAAGTTGTTTATAGATGGCGCTAAATATACAATATTGGTTTGGAACAGTAACGTTATAAAATGCACGTTTTTAGTAACATGGTGTATTTAACATTTTGTTAGATACGCCTTTTCGTGATTCGACCCACGATTAGTTTATATGTTTGTGCAAAGTTTCAGTCTCTGCAATCCCAACATTCCATACGCTCATGTGATTCGCTGATGCGTCACAGCACAGATATTTGTCAAGATACACACATATTCGTACAAAGCTTTGAGCAATGTTTTACTCTTTGCAAATCCAATAGGCATGCTAACAGATCCTGTTATTTTAAGAATTTTGGAATAGGTATTATAATAAAATACAGATAAAAAAGTAAACTTTTAGTTTCATGACTCACGCTTGATTCATTTCAATTTCAAGCTCAAAACAAAAGTATCAAAATAAAAATAGAAATACCATGAAAATGCCACATAGTTTTTAATATCAAAGCCTTATTTATGAAACCATTTTGAAAAACAATATTTATTAGAGATGTCAAATAAATTCCTATAAGTACGTGACGATTTTTATAAAGCATTTTTGGGAAGTCCATAAATGATTTTCAAAAAGTAATCTAGCAGCGTTTTTAAAATGCTACCGAAATAATACGATGAAATTAATTCGAGTAATAAAGAAAGATGGTGAACATTATTCCTATTTATTGAGGTGTGTCTTGAAAACACCAAAAGTCATCATTTCTCATACCTTTTCGCAAATATTGTTAATAATAATATGTTTTTTAAAAATTGTTAAATTACTCTTTTTTTCAAGCACTTCAAACCAAAAACAATATCTTGAGTAGGCAGTGTATTAAAGAAACGATATCGTTTTTCAATATTGTGTAGGTATAATTCAAAACCTAAAAAGGAATGGGGCTCGTCCGGGATTCGAACCCGGGACCTCTCACACCCAAAGCGAGAATCATACCACTAGACCAACGAGCCGGTTGGAATACAGGACGAACCGTAGCGTAATATTCAGCCAGACGGCACATATCCAGACAGTCGGGAGGGGTGGTATCGATTTTCCGGGCGCGAGTGAAGCTCCTACACTTTGAGAGGGTAAAGAGACGAGGTTTTGCAAAAGGGTTCTAAAGGACAAATTATGAATTCAGAGAATAATAGGCTTTAAAATTGAACATATTTTCTTATTTTATTGAAATAGGTAATGTTTATATTAACAAAAATATTAGATAGGTAGGTGTTTTATGCTTAACACCATCCAAATGTAGATTAATGCCGGTCACATACTGTGTCAAGATGTATGTGTACAAGTTTGTGAAAATGTGTTTGGAAAGTGTTACTCTTTTAAATTTCGATTGCCCGTACACATTTTGCAAATGGTTATAGATTTTGCAAAGATAGAACAGAACACATAATGGACGACCGTTTCATGGATGAGTACAACTTTGTACCGCAACAAAACGCTTGACCAACTTTGCACATACATAGTCAAAATATTTGCATTTAACACTGACCTTTGCATATTTGTGAATATTTGCAAACATCTTGACACACATCTTTGACCATCATAAGAGATACCTTTAGTTCTATCACGTACAAAAGACTGTCATGGAGTCTAAATGCGGAAAAGATAAAAATAAAGAACAGTTCGCGTGCAACTTGAATGCAAACTTTTTGAAACATTCTGCTTCTTACGCTCTGCACTCAACTCGTGATCAGAGACCATAAGCAATTTGCAGACCAATTTTTAATGCAAACCATACATTTCTGCTACAGAAACTACACAATGGAGCGCTACGGCACTCGGCTGGTTTGCCTCCGTCACTCCGGAGTTAGTGTGCCGGACGCGGTGGCAGCCCTGGCCGGCCCTCCCCGCAGCGAGGCGCCTACCCCCACCCCTGAACGGATCAGCCTGGAGCTGAGCGATGGGGGTGCCCGGGAGATCGACGAGGACGAGTGGACTGACAGGAACTGCCTCGCCTCGGAGACATCTGGCGCCGGGGGACTGAGGTACGTTGACCAGCGTGATACAGGCGGGCCAGCTTGGGGCTGAGCGACGGGCGCGCCCGGGAGATCGACGAGGACGAGTGGACCGACAGGAACTGCCTCGCCTCGGAGACATCTGGCGCCGGGGGACTGAGGTACGTTGACCAGCGTGATACAGGCGGGCCAGCCTGGGGCTGAGCGACGGGCGCGCCCGGGAGATCGACGAGGACGAGTGGACCGACAGGAACTGCCTCGCCTCGGAGACTTCTGGCGCCGGGGGACTGAGGTACGTTGACCAGCGTGATACAGGCCAGCCTGGAGCTGAGCGATGGGGGTGCCCGGGAGATCGACGAGGACGAGTGGACCGACAGGAACTGCCTCGCCTCGGAGACATCTGGCGCCGGGGGACTGAGGTACGTTGACCAGCGTGATACAGGCGGGCCAGCCTGGGGCTGAGCGACGGGCGCGCCCGGGAGATCGACGAGGACGAGTGGACCGACAGGAACTGCCTCGCCTCGGAGACATCTGGCGCCGGGGGACTGAGGTACGTTGGGCGGCGTGACCAGGCCAGCCTGGGGCTGAGCGACGGGCGCGCCCGGGAGATCGACGAGGACGAGTGGACTGACAGGAACTGCCTCGCCTCGGAGACATCTGGCGCCGGGGGACTGAGGTACGTTGGGCGGCGTGACCAGGCCAGCCTGGGGCTGAGCGACGGGCGCGCCCGGGAGATCGACGAGGACGAGTGGACCGACAGGAACTGCCTCGCCTCGGAGACATCTGGCGCCGGGGGACTGAGGTACGTTGACCAGCGTGAGGCCCTCTTACGTGAGGTCCCCATTCCCATCCCCGAAGGTCGCACGTCATCTGTCATGGAAATAACAGACGACGTAATTTACATTAGACCGCGGCCTATTGTACATCCCAACTAATATTATAAATGCGAAAGTAACTCTGTCTGTCTGTCTGTCTGTCTGTCTGTCTGTTACGCTTTCCCGCTTAAACCTCGCAACCGATTTTGATGAAATTTGGCATAGAGATAGTTTGAGTCCCGGGAAAGAACATAGGATAGTTTTTATCCCGGTTTTTGAAACAGGGACGCGCGCGATAAAGTTTTTCTGTGACAGACAAAATTCCACGCGGGCGAAGCCGCGGGCGGAAAGCTAGTTTTGGAATAATTTTGAACATCTACTCATTGGTTCCCAAAGTGAGGGGGCGCCCCCCTGGGGAGGCGCAAAGACCTTTAAAGGGGGGGCGCGGACTATGGCTAAAGTATAAAAAACCTGCGACCGCTGAGAGAATGCATCCAGACTGCTGGATACGACCAATAAATAATCTTGACTGAAGCCCCTTCAGTCAAAATTATTTATTGTTCGCGCGAAATTTTTTGTATGGTCGAAAGGAGGCGCGTCTCAAATAAGTTTGGGAACCAATGCTCATGTTCGACGTGAACACTAGTAACGTGTCAACTTGTCTTTCGCAGCGACGAAGAGGAATCGAGCTCGGACGAGTACACGGACGCGGGAGACAGCGACAACGCGCCGGACGGGTCGCCGGAGCCGGCCGGTGCCGCGCCGCCGCGCCCGCCGCGCCACGACCTCTACTTCTCCGACGACTCCTTCGGCTACGACGACTACTCCGACGACGGTGAGTGTGGCTCGGACACGTACCGGACGCGGGAGACAACACGGAGCCGGCCCGCCCGCCGGGCCACTACCTCTACTTCTCCGACGACTCCTTCGGCTACGACGACTACTCGGACGACGGTGAGTGTGGCTCGGACGAGTCCGGACGCGGGAGACAACAACGCGCCGGACGGGTCGCCGGAGCCGGCCGGCGCCGCGCCGCCGCGCCCGCCGCGCCACGACCTCTACTTCTCCGACGACTCCTTCGGCTACGACGACTACTCGGACGACGGTGAGTGTGGCTCGGACGAGTACCGGACGCGGAGACAGCGACGACGCGCCGGACGGGTCGCCGGAGCCGGCCGGCGCCGCGCCTCCACGACCTCTACTTATCCGACGACTCCTTCGGCTACGACGACTACTCGGACGACGGTGAGTGTGGTCCCGCAGGGATGTTATGGATATCCTTAACCGTAACCGAAACTATCGGATATCCGATATAAAAAAACATCCGTAACCGAAACCGATTCAAAAGTTTCGGATAGAGGCGGAGTCTAAATCTTAATACTTTTTAATATTTGTTACTGTCAGGCATTCCCTGGCACCATCTAATGTATAATATAATATCCTTAACCGAAATTATCGGAAACTTTCGGTTAATCCGAAATGATTTCATTATGTAACATCTAATGTACCACATTCTGCAAATAAATAATTTGAATTTGAATTTGATTTCATATCGGTAACCGTAACCGAAACCGGTATAATATTATTCTAATATCCGTAACCGTATCCATACTCCAAACTTCAATGCAATGTCATCAACAGGCGCCGAATCGTCCGGCAACGAGTCGTGTTCGCGGATGCGTGCCGCGCGCGAGGCGAGGCGTCGCGAGGTGCCCGCCGACAACCGTCCGCCGACGGACAGCAGCGAGGTACCGCGCCCACACACGACACGACCACACGACGCGCGATAGGTGCGCCGGAGCGCCGCGTCGCCGCCCCGCGCACACACACACACACACACACACACGCACACACACACACACACACACACACACACACACACACACGCGCGCCAATAGGCTAGATGACGAAATTTCAATTATTTGTCCGTCAGAAAGATAATCAGAAAATATTAGACACATATTTTTTATTTTCTTTCATAATAGACAGTTTGACACCATTCCCCAATAATTCGAAATCACAACTTTTCTAAAAAAGACACTTTATGCTGGTCTTAAAAACTTAATTAATTTTAAATTACCTGTAAATTACGATTTTTGGTCGCAATTTAATTGAAAAAAGTAGTTTGTTTGAGTTGACAAAATAGTGACGTCACTTGCTTGTAGTGCCATACAAAATCTATGGGAGAGTTTCATTTTGACAGTTAAAAAAGTACGTCAATTGATTGGTGGTGTCAACACGTCTATTAAATAATAACAGTGCTACGTCGAGTTGAAATGGCGCGTTACGTCACGCTTGAGTAGAATTTTTACTCAAAAGTGACGTCACGCGACATTTCAACTCAATATAATACTGTAATTATTCGATTATGAAAAAAAATCATATATGTGTCGAAAATTTTTTTATTATCTGTCTGACGGACTAAATAGAATTTCGATTTTATTACCCAGTCATCATCCCTATTAAACAAATTGACACGAAATCGGACAATCACAACTGAATACTTCTTGTACTATGAACTGTCCAAGAGTTCTGATTTATCGCGTACTATGTTAAAATTAACGCCCTTTTGTTTGTTGTCCCACATTCAAGTGAAACGCTACCTCGAGCTTGGCGATCGACTTCTATTTTAAAAGAAAATCTTACTTCATCGGTCGTGTTTTGTCTAAATACGCTCTGTGACAGAGCTGACGACTGCTCGTATCAATCAAGTTTCTATAAAATAATGTGAATGCTGTTGATTAGTAACTGATTTGCTATTTTCGCGCAAGTCATTGGATTCGGATAGTAATGATCTTATTTATTTCGTCATGACTTATAAAGATTAAGTGATCTTTTGAAACTCTAAGAATTTCATTTTTACCATGTTACCAGTCCCGATAAAAACTGCAGACTAAATGTAATTTTAAATTCCCATTATTTTCTCTGTCATAGCCAAGGGAGATAGGTGTACCCCAAAAGCGTGAACCAGTTGTACCCGAGGCGCGTCCACAAGTACCCGATGCGCGTCATCAAGTTTCACCTGACACGCGTCAAGTATTACCCAACGCGCGTCAGAAAAACAAAAAAACCGACGCAACGAACTGCGTAGTCGCGTAGACGCGCAGACAAAAGAGGTGTGCCTAAACGCCGCATCGCCGCCCCCCGCGTTATAACAGCTATTCATCTGTATCATTCATTCATTCAGTGATTCTTCCAATCATTCGCCGTGTAACCGAATGTGTCGTTCGTTTGATTAACGTTTCGCGTATTCATTCATTGACGTTTGTTTTTGAACAAGCATTTTCGAAGTATGGCCCTTATTATTCAACAAAGCAACCAATCATTTCCGCGATATTAGAACGTCTTTTTCCCGTTGGTGATAGAATAGTTGCCACTAAATAAACTTTATTCCGATGCAATAAAGTTTTGAACGAATGAAATATATTTTTCTTAAAACAGTTTAAAAGTTGACCTGTACACAATTTCGGTCTTTATTACCTTAGACCGAAGGTTGATTTCAGATCAATCATCATTCGTTCGTCAATTAAAAACAAAGTCGAACATCATTGAAGCCATATTATGCAAAACTCACCGATCATACACATGTCATATCAATTGATATTCACTCATTAATATGTCATTGAGCATTGCGCAGCTTTGATTGAATTGTTTACCCATACACATAGGGTTGCCAGGTCCAAAAACACAAAAGCCGGACTCTGTGCTTCATTTGGCCGGATATTTTACCCTAAAAGCCGGACATGTAACGGAATTAGTGTCATAGCTCACGAGTGAGTACTATCATCATAGATTGCCTAACATCCTGATGCGTGCGCTTGATATTATTCTGTAACTCGACTTTAGCCTGGCGCTGCAGCCACATAAAAAGCCGGACAGGCCGGACAAGCCGATATTTGGCCGGACATGACCGTAAAAAGCCAAACATGTCCGGCTCAAGCCGGACACCTGGCAACCCTACATACACATTGAGGCTTCATGTTCATCCAACGTTCAATTCGTCGGTAGTGGCGGTGGCTCGCGGACTAACCACGCCCGAATGCGCAGCTAACTCGGGGCGGCGACTTCGGCGGTAAGAGTGTATTTGCCCACACTAACTATCGTCTGTCGGCGCTTACTGTCTTATTTGTTGTGAATTTTACTCAGAGGACTAATAGACTATGAGCTAGTGAACGCCAGACCTACGTCATTTTATAAAAGCTTAAAGTTTGTCAGCGTATGCTCCCAATATAGGATAGAATGTTGGTGAATCATGAAGTTTGGTTTTGCCAGACAGTTTTTTTAGGATGGCTGCCAAAGCCACGATGATAAAACACTAAGCACTCAGATTTCGATCTCGAAGAACATAAAGGCAGATTTACCTAATACAAGAATGAGTAAATGTCCTTTTAAATAAATAATTATCTGAAGTAATTTTCAGGACTCCTTGCTTTTATTTTACATTAATATTCAATAATGCAAAGAGCTACAGAAATTTCATACAAAAAAGACAGTAAACCCGATCGGAACTTTGATGGCGCTTCCGTTTGTTTGTTTTAAATATTTATAACAATATATTCTGTTTTTATCGTTTATAACCAAACCCCATAACGACCCAACTGATTCTATAATACAGTGTGAGTCACATTAAAGTGTACATATGAAAATAGATAAAACTAGACCTATTTTTATCGATAAAAAAGAGGTCAAAAAATTTTTGAGATTTTTTTTTAATTTTTTATAGAATTTTTTTTCTTCCAATTACTAACTGTAAAGAAAACGTAATAACTTTTAAACTAAGCGGTATATCCTGATAAAATAAAAACAGTAATAATGCTAAATAACAGGCGATACTAAAAAAATACATAAAATACACAAAAAAGGCCAACAAATAATAAAAAATGAAACTTTTTGAAAAAAATCTGCTTTTAAATTCGTGTTTTTTTGGTTATTTGATAAATTTCTCCAAAAAATGCCCCTATAACCGGTGGTTTTTACTACTTTGTATTATTCTCTATCGTATTACCTTCGTAAAACCAAAAATCGCATGTCTCTATCCCTATCACAACATTTGCAATGATCGTTTGAACTAAGCCTCTCCGGGCGCGCTATTCAAACCTTCGTTAACAACGAAACTGAAAATGGCTCTAGATTTGTAATTTAGATAAAGACAAGTTAAATTTCAAATAAAAACAAAAGATTTCGAAGTAAAATAAGCATTTTATTTAAAATTAAAATTTTCTCTACCTGCAGCGGAGAATAATGTTGTGGCAGGCCTTTGTTCAAACGCTCATAGCAAATGTTGTGATAGGGATAGAGACATGCGATTTTTGGTTTTACAAAGGTAATACGATAGAGAATAATACAAAGTAGTAAAAACCACCGGTTATAGGGGCATTTTTTGGAGAAATTTATCAAATAACCAAAAAAAACACGAATTTAAAAGCAGATTTTTTTCAAAAAGTTTCATTTTTTATCATTTGTTGGCCTTTTTTGTGTATTTTATGTATTTTTTTTATATCGCCTGTTATTTAGCATTATTACTGTTTTTATTTTATCAGGATATACCGCTTAGTTTAAAAGTTATTACGTTTTCTTTACAATAAGTAATTGGAAGAAAAAAAATTCGATAAAAAATTTAAAAAAAATCTCAAAAAATTTTTGACCTCTTTTTTGTCGATAAAAATAGGTCTAGTTTCATCTATTTTCATATGTACACTTTAACGTGACTCACACTGTATATGGCCATAGAACTTCAATGTATATAATTATTAGTGATGGGCCGACTATGGTCTTTGCCGACTAACCGACTAGCCGACTAATCGGTTTTCAAATTGCCGACTAGTCGGCCGACTAATCGGCAATGCCGATCATTCTAAAACCTACTTGTCCGAAGAATAATATCTAGATTTCTCAAAGAAATGCGAATATCTAGATGTCTAAAGAGATAAATATAACTTTTTGAGAAATTAGATTTCTTTATGAGAAAAAATAAAAAGCAACATTACAATCACCTAACAGTACCTAAGGTAGATATCATAATTTTCGACGGCTGAGGGGTTTGAGGAGGTGACAATATAATCGCCTCCTGCTGGGCTAGGATGCGCGCCGTGATATTATTCTTACTTATCGACGTCATCATCATCATCATCTCAGCCATAGGACGTCCACTGCTGAACATAGGCCTCCTCCAATGCTTTCCATGTTACCCGGTTGGTAGCGGATTGCGTCCAGCGCTTTCCTGCTACCTTTATGATGTCGTCGGTCCACCTTCTGGGTGGACGTCCCACGCTGCGTTTTCCGGTACGCGGCCTCCACTCCAGAACCTTGCTGCCTTATCGGCCGTCAGTTCTGCGTACTATGTGCCCTGCCCATTGCCACTTCAGCTTGCTAATCCGTCGGGCTATGTCAGCGACTTTAGTTCGTTTACGGATCTCCTCATTTCTGATTCGATCTCGTAAAGAAACACCGAGCATAGCCCTCTCCATAGCACGCTGTGCAACTTTGAGCTTCTGTATAAGACTTATAGTGAGAGGCCACGTTTCCGAACCATAAGTCATTACCGGTAACTCACATTGGTTGTACACTCTAGTCTTCAGGCACTGAGGTATTTTGGACGAAAAGATGTTTTCGAGAGTTATCGGCGTCAAATGGGCAAAATTGCGCTTATCGTGGCACGCATCTTAGGCCCACTGATTCCTCTCCACCCTCCACTGTGATAGCACGCCTGCATAGCACGGACTACCACCACCGTCGGATAGGCAGGGCTCGCCATACAGGTGGGCAATTGCCGGGACGGACTGTGATAGTTGATGGCTTTGTCCGGATTCCCATAGTTCTTCACACTAAGGCGATCGACGGAGCTCAGGGGCTATTATTTATGTGGGTATTCGTCATCCTTCCGATGAGAGGAGCCCTACATAATCTACCACTTCCCCACAGGATAGGTATGTAATTCCATGCATATTTTCCCCGAAAAAAATGTCATAATTTTGGATTTTGGACCAAAATGGATGATGTCCTTACATAAACTTTACACATTTTTGATGATTTCCTGGTAATTTTAACTAATCTTAACTTTGTATGAATTTAGACTGATTGCCAAAATTTTAAATCTGGTAAAACCACTTTTTCCTGATTTTTTGCAGTCAAAAGTGGTTTAGACAAACGCCCTTGGTCTACCTTAATCATCTTGGTGATTATGAGTTTTATTTCATTCACATATTTAATTTTGTAATGCGCCGATTATAATCGGCATATTTTGCCGAATAGTCGTCACTAGTCGGCCGACTACAAATGATGCCGAATAGTCGGCTTTCCCGACTAGTCGGCGACTAGTCGGCCCATCTCTAATAATTATGTTTATGTAATATATTGTGTAAATAATACTTTTTGCTTTTGTGGGTTGTGTTTTCCTAATATGTATATTTAAGTATATGTATAATATGACGTATGTTTTATTTAATAGCGTAATTTGATATGTTTTCTAGTTTATTTACTTATTTAAATAGTAATTTATTCCATAATATACTTATTCAATTACCTTTTTGGAATGTTAAAAAAGAAAGTATTGTCACCTTTATATGTATTAATAGCATCCTTCTCTCGAAATCCATTTTTTGTCTGTGATATCATATTATTAGAGAACCAAGTCCCACTTTCAATATTGCTTTAAAATATCATTCGTGTGATTTTATCAACTTACGCTAGTTACCAAATTATGTCCAAGTATATTATGTATATGGAAAAAAGGATATTATTCAAGATAGGTGAGCTTAGTAGTCTGCCATCTATTGTTCGGACGGTAAGTTAGTGTGGAGTCAACTCTGGCGCACCTGAGTCATTCTCGATTTGTTTAACTGCTACTGTTTGATAATTTCCCCATTCACCGGTTGAAGGTGTGTAATATATTTTAAAGAGGTTTACAAGTTGAATGTTAAGCATGTTATCCATCGAAAATGACCGAATGTTATGTTCAAAATATTTCTCACCCTGTCTTTGCTTGTATTGAATGCGGAAAGCACAGCACTTTACGGTCTGTTGGTTACTTCATCAAGATTACCAGTTCATAATCGGTCTATAGAATGCCATGCTTTCCCCATCCGAGATGTGATCCGAAGCCTGGCTTCCGATACTACGAGCACATGTCAAACAGGCCTCCTACTAGGTGGACCGACGATCTGGTAAAGGTCGCGGGAAGAGCCTGGATGCGGGCAGCGCAGGACCGTTCATTGTGGAAAACCTTGGGGGAGGCCTTTGTCCAGCAGTGGACGTCATTTGGTTGAAACGAACGAACGAACGAACGTCAAACAGGTGGAGTCGGAGGAGGAGAGCGAGTCCAGCGACGACGAGGTGTCGTCGGCCACCGAGGTGTCCACCGACAGCGAGTTCGCGCGCGAGGACGCCGCCGCGCCGCCGCCCGCCATCCTCGTGACCGCGCCGCCCCCCGCCCCGCCCCTCGCCCCGCCCCCTGCCACGCCCACAGCCACGCCCACAGCCCCCCCGGCACGTGACTACCCGCTCAGCCGAACCCGCTCCGCCGGCGGCCTCGCCACCAAGCGCGCGCTCGAACTCAAGCGCAAGTACCTCCTCGGCGAACCCTCCCCGCCCGCCGTCAGGAAATCAGACTCCACCTCCCAAATCGACACCAAACTGGAAAGCTTCCGATCCACCATCACGGAATTCCAAAAAATGCTCCACCCCGCCCCCACCCCCTCGCCGCAACCCCAGAAACCCATCACCTTCAACTTCACCACTGACGAAAAGAAATCCCAACCGATGCCGGACATCATAAAAAATCTGTGCGAAATCGCACCCGTCGACTTGCTCACGAAAGGCGACTCTCCGCTCTGCAAGAAAGACTGGCGCGACGAGCCGATCACGGAGGAGAAAAACGAGCCGGAGCCGGAACCGGAACCGGAGCCGGAGCTCGAGTCGGACTCGCTGTCGGAGGACGACTCGTCGCACACGGAGACGGCGCCCAACCAGCCCGTGCCGCGCGTTGAAGTGCACGACGAGGGCGGCGAGCTCATCCAGCTCGACAGCCTCATGCTGGTGGACAGTGCCACCGCCACCGCCACCGCGCCGACCGTGCTCGCCGCCGAGTCCGAGTCGTCCGAGTCGGGCCGCGACGCCACCACGCTCGCGCTAACTGAGACCGAGCTGTCCGACTGGGCGGCCGACTGCGTGCTCGACGACCGCGACGAGCGCCGGCGCCGGTCCCCGCGCGCTCTCAGCGGGCCCAAGCTCGTTCACGACGCCAAAAACGTGTCCCTCGCGGCACACGTGTGCGGCCGCGCCAGCCCCGACCGCGTCGTGTACTCCAACGCCTTCGAGAACTTCGAGTTCGCCGACGAGGGCGAGCAACCCGCGCTGGCACCCGCCACGCCGCGAAACCTCGGCTACATGGAGCTCGTCGACGACGACTACGACGCGCACTCGCCCGGCAACGACCGCTCCATGAACTTCATCGAGCGCAGCTTCTCCGAAACCGTGCTCAAGCCCAGCCTCGACGCCGGCGGGTTCCGAGAGCCCAGCCCCGTCGCCGACACCAATATCGAAGAATCGACCGCTGACGAACTCAAATCGCCCCAGCTGCTCAAATCGATCGAACAGGAAACCAGCGAGAAATCAACCGACAGCCCCACGAAAAGCGAAACCACCACCAAAGTGGAAAATGAAAGTAAAGAAGACACCGCAGTTACGCAATTCAAAATGGAGTCGCTCAGCATATCGGACTCCTCGCCGCCGCTCGACAACACGGAACCCAACAACGAGTCGAAGGATCGAAACGTTCGATCGGAATCGACGGACGCCGCATCCCCGCCTTTAGTACCTGAAACCCCGAAAACGATTAGGTTATTCTCGACGAATTCGCCGATCGCGTTCGCGCCGACGATTCGGCTGTACTCGCCGGCGATTTGTCGGTCGGCGAGCGAGACGTTCAACAGATCGAATTCTAGAAGCACGGACTCGCCCTCGCGGAGCATCGAGCTGACCATCAACATGAGTTCGGGGTCGGCGTCGCCCGTGAGCCCGCCGGTGGACACGTCCAACAAGGTGCAGGAGTTGAAGCGCGAGCGTGAGGAGCAGACCGAGGTGGTGCGACGCCTGGTGCTGGAGCGGCTCGGCAGCGGTCCCAGGACGAGTAGAAAGTCGACGCGGAGGACCAGGGTGTCCCCCATGTCGAACGTTCCACCGCCGGTGCCGCCGCCGCCGGCTTTACCCACGCCGCCGCCGCCGCCGCCGCCGCCGCGACCGGCGCCGCCGCTCATGTCGCTCCCAGTCACCCCGTCCTTCTCAGACCCCGAACTAGCGAGAGAGAGGCGAAACAAAAGCATCATGAAGAGCATATCCAACTACCTGAACAGGCGGCTCGGACCTCGACAAAAGGTAATTATACTTCCAAATAGTGAATCAAAGTGCATTTTGAAGTTTACAGCTTAAAAACGCATTTTGCACACCATTCAACATAATACCATACCATTGATTTCAAAGCAATGAACATTGCACTATGAATCGTTTGCATAATGTCAATACTGTACATAATAATACAATTGTTACCAAGTTAGACGATGTTATTAAAACGGGGGTGGTTGTATAATACCTTGTAAAGTAGGGGTGTCCAGTTGGCAGATTTATTTGGGGTTTGGCACTGACGATTCTGTAACAATCCATTTTCATTTGTGTTTGCTAGGAAAAGTTTTATTTCACTTACTGAATTTAAGTTTATTCAATTACTTACAGAAAAAGACAGTCACCAAAACTATTTGGATTCCTATTTACCTTTTTTAATTTATAAATCCACAGTGGAGACAGCTGAGTGTGGTCACAGTCACCGTCCCACAGTTGGGATGAGGGCAGTGCTTCAAATAACTATTGTTTAACATCAATATGGATTGCTACAGTCTGAATTCAATAGTATCAAAATTCACGTAGTGGACACCCAACGTAGACTAACAACAGTTGAAAATTTCAGTGGGCCTCGGATCCAGCAGTGTCGCGCCACGTAAGAGAATCGTACCATGTCGTGAGTCGCATGCTACCATCTCCCTCGCACCCGCACAACAGCTATTGTACGTGTCTCGCTCGCACACGCGTCGATCATGCGGATCGTTGGCTTTGGATCGGAACTTGTCTTTGTCCCACCACTTTAATAGTTTTTGACAAAAAATATATCTATCTATCACTACACTGTTGTTGTTAGATTTGCAAAGACGTCACTACTACAGTGACAGATAAACTGACAGTAGAACAAATTCAAAATAGTTCAGTGAAAGCTTTGTGACTACAGTATAGGTCGCGCAGCAAGAGTTGAGCCTATAACACAAGCAAAGATTTGTATCTGTATACGCTTGTCGCGTTTGCATATTTTGTTATTTTTATTATGACTGATTTGTATATTCTGAATAGACATGTTGACACCACCAATCAATTGACGTACTTTTTAAAACTGTCAAAACGAAATTCTCCCATAGATTTTGTATGGCACTACAAGCAAGTGACGTCACTATTTTATCAACTCAATTAAACTACTTTTTTAAATTACAATGCGACCAAAAATCGTAATTTACAGGTAATTTGAAATTAGTTAAGTTCTTAAGACCAGAATAAAGTGTCTTTTTAGAAAAGTTGTGATTTCGAATTATTGGGGAATGGTGTCAAATTGTCTATTTAAATATTACTTAAGTGTGGGTATGTGTTAGCCTCAACTGTTATGCTACCTATATAATGGCACAAATCTATCAAAATATCTCAAATCAGTGGATATTAATAAAGTTTTTATAATCTACACGAGTATGATCCATAACGGGACTATTCCCACCTCTCGTTCCCACCACTGCAACTCCTGTGTAGCCAGGATCTACAGCTTGACCGCCACAAAAACCCAACCAATGAAGGTCAAGTTTGTCCCGGGGGAAAGTTAAACTGTCATTGGACCCGCAACGAAATTAATCAGAAGAACATAGGAGGAGTTCGAAATTAAGGTTCGACTTCCCTCCATTGCAAAGCGGATGACAGGTGACAAACAAAGGTTTAAAACCTTTAAGAAAAAGATTATGCACCACGGACAATAAATTAAATTAAGGGGGCCTATCTTATGAGCAATTAGCAACTACCTGCCAATAATATTTTTCACAAAATCGCTTAAAAGCACGGAAATTTTTCCTTGTCGCGACAAGAAGTACACGACAAGAGTATGATCCATAGCCAACGCAGTTCTTGTGTCGTCTAGCATTGCCTCCACATAGCCGCTGTTCGTTCTAGCCACAGACAATCTCACTTCCTGAGGCTGCCATCTTCCGACTGTTCATTTGTCTCTTAGTTTTAAGCAGAATGTCTTGGAGAATGCATGTAATTATCGCTTTATAAAGGAATGTTCAAATGTACAAAGATAATTTGGTTACATAGAGAGCTACCGTGTTTGCGTTGACTAAAGCCCGGTCTGTGAGCACGTAGAATTTTGTCCAATGACCCCAAGCTACCCATCCTTATCGCTCGCGCGTAATTATATTGCTGTCGCGACTGTGCGACTGGCACCCGCAGTGAGTGTGCGAGCGCGACAGCAACATAATTACGCGCGAGCGATAAGGATGGGTAGCTTGGGGTCATTGGACAAAATTATACGTGCTCACAGACCAGACTATAGATGGCGCCACTGACTACTCGACAGTGGCGCCCTCCTGGTGAGTATAATGCAGGACTTTATTCGCCAGTGGCGACAACTAGTGACCGCAAATACAGTAAGCAGTATTGGATGGATAAGTTTTTACCCTGTTAGAAAAAAACAGAAGTCGCCTTGAACACTCCTTTTATATCTTTGTTTTGGCTAAAGAAATCTAGGCTTTACAGTTTTTATGCATTTTAAATTGGCTTATAAAATCTTCAATGGAGGTAGGCAATTCTACAAAAATAATATCAAATAAATAAAAAAAAATAGTTTTTGAGATGAAAACATTCTGTGAATGACAGAATTGAAATAACGAAATGCATTGCTCGTTTATTAATCCTTTTAAATTGTAGTGTGTGCACTTCATGCTAGTCTACTGAAATTGTTTAAATATTAAAAATAGCCCGCTACTCGTTGATATGTTTTAAATAAAAAGTAAATTTGAAAGTTCAAATCATCAAAATCTGCAATATTTAGGTGCAGCTAGTATCAATAGTCATTCATACAGCATGCAATAAATTCTTCGATCAATTCTTTTAGTAGTTACTGCAGTTCATAACTGAATGACCAAGTAATGGTTTTTTGTCTTACTCGTTTTCTCATAAGTTGTTATTAGGTTATTTAATTTATCATAGTTTTACTAAAATGTGACGAGTATCCACTTTCTAGCTTAGGACTCAGGAGTCATGTAGCTTTGGTGGCTATCACCAATAGTGTTTGATGGTAAAGCCCGGTCCGTGAGCACGTAGAATTTTGTCCAATGACCCCAAGCTACCCATCCTTATCGCTCGCGCGTAATTATATTGCTGTCGCGACTGTGCGGTGGGCGCCGGCAGTGAGTGTGCGAGCGCGACAGCGACATAATTGCGCGCGAGCGATAAGGATGGGTAGCTTGGGGTCATTGGACAAAATTCTACGTGCTCACAGACCGGGCTTTAGCTTTAACGATGTCTGACACCAAGAGTCGTCGGTCAAGTGTGAGTTTGGTACAGGAGCCGCCGCCGCAACGGCTGCCCGCGCACAAGTCGACCGGAGCGCTCCAGGAGGCGCCGCCGGTCCCGCCGCCGCCGGCCGCCTACTGCCCGCCGGTAGAACGCCGGCACCATCATAGGATGCCAGGTATGGGCACTAACACATTTATTACTTACAACTAGTCGGAGGAAGGTTAACACTAAACACCGCGTTATGTAATGAATGTACTCGCATTAATCTCCCAAAAAAACGAATTATCTGTGGATTATGTGTCTTATGTCTTTCAACTTAGGTTCTAATTAAATCTAAGAAACTTGCTCATTTGCTACGTGAATAATAATATTTTGTAGATTGGACTACACTTGAAATGAATTATGCCTTTTTGTTATTAATACAATAGACCACGCTAAAGGATGTCTAAAATGTTATATATCAAATAATCCCTCAAAATCAATCAACCTCATTTTAGCATTTTATCCGTATTAGCATTTTGCATTTAGAGCATTAACATTTTCATTTGCATCATTGCATTATTTTACGTCACGCACGTCATAATATCATGTATGACAGTCAAATATTGCCATAATCATGCGCCAGCGCATATTGTTTTAACCTAAGTACGACTGCGTTCTTTATGTATAGTAAATTACTTGTTACCCCCTATTTTGCGTGTGTGGAGACTTGATTTCAGTAAGTGTACTTTTTACGCAATCTTCAAAGACATTAAAGGACCCAGTCGCACTATTGTCATGTGGCTCACTCATGCTGCGCATTAGCGTTAACGTAGAGCAGTGTTTTTCAACCTGTGGGTTGCGAGAGGTCGTAAAAACTACCTCAGTAAAAAAACCAGAGAAGTTTAAAAGCTAGATTTATCCGAAATCTAATTATGCGAATGCATAAATGTTGTATACAGGGTGTTAGGTAAATGGGTATATGAGCCGACACTAGCCCATGTTAACATGATCATATAAATGGTATGGTGAAGTCAGAAAATAGATATCTTCATTTTAATTATTTTATTTTTCATACAAATCGGATTTTATAAAATTTATTTTGTATGAAAATTAAAAAATATAAAATGATGATATCAATTTTCTGACTTCACCATACCATTTATATGACCATGTTAACATGGGCTAGTGTCGGCTCATATACCCATTTACCTAACACCCTGTAGATTGAAGAATTCGTTCCCTACAACATCTTTGTAAAAGGCATGAAAAAAAAGCGAACGGTCGGGGGGTCGCAAACAATTTTTTTTCGCGTCATGAAAAAGGTTGAAAAACACTGACGTAGAGCATGCTTTGCGCTAACTAGGGCCGAGCGCGGGTGACGTCGACGAGCGGGACGCGATGCAGTTGTGGTTCGAGGCCCGCTGGGCGCGGCTGGTGGCCCAACGGCGAGCCCGCGAGGAGCCGCGCGACGAGCCCGCCGCCCGCCGCCTGGCCCGGCTTGAGAGGCGACTGACGCGCCCTCTGTCAGGTTAGAACTCTTGTGGAAGCACAGGAAGGTCCTTGGATGGAGTCAAAGCGCCCGGGGAAAAGAGCCCAACTCTTGTGGAAGCACAGGAAGGTCCTTGGATGGAGTCAAAGCGCCCGGGGAAAAGAGCCCAACTCTTGTGGAAGCACAGGAAGGTCCTTGGATGGAGTCAAAGCGCCCGGGGAAAAGAGCCCAACTCTTGTGGAAGCACAGGAAGGTCCTTGGATGGAGTCAAAGCGCCCGGGGAAAAGAGCCCAACTCTTGTGGAAGCACAGGAAGGTCCTTGGATGGAGTCAAAGCGCCCGGGGAAAAGAGCCCAACTCTTGTGGAAGCACAGGAAGGTCCTTGGATGGAGTCAAAGCGCCCGGGGAAAAGAGCCCAACTCTTGTGGAAGCACAGGAAGGTCCTTGGATGGAGTCAAAGCGCCCGGGGAAAAGAGCCCAACTCTTGTGGAAGCACAGGAAGGTCCTTGGATGGAGTCAAAGCGCCCGGGGAAAAGAGCCCAACTCTTGTGGAAGCACAGGAAGGTCCTTGGATGGAGTCAAAGCGCCCGGGGAAAAGAGCCCAACTCTTGTGGAAGCACAGGAAGGTCCTTGGATGGAGTCAAAGCGCCCGGGGAAAAGAGCCCAACTCTTGTGGAAGCACAGGAAGGTCCTTGGATGGAGTCAAAGCGCCCGGGGAAAAGAGCCCAACTCTTGTGGAAGCACAGGAAGGTCCTTGGATGGAGTCAAAGCGCCCGGGGAAAAGAGCCCAACTCTTGTGGAAGCACAGGAAGGTCCTTGGATGGAGTCAAAGCGCCCGGGGAAAAGAGCCCAACTCTTGTGAAAGCACAGGAAGGTCCTTGGATGGAGTCAAAGCGCCCGGGGAAAAGAGCCCAACTCTTGTGGAAGCACAGGAAGGTCCTTGGAAGGAGTCAAAGCGCCCGGGGAAAAGAGCCCAACTCTTGTGGAAGCACAGGAAGGTCCTTGGATGGAGTCAAAGCGCCCGGGGAAAAGAGCCCAACTCTTGTGGAAGCACAGGAAGGTCCTTGGAAGGAGTCAAAGCGCCCGGGGAAAAGAGCCCAACTCTTGTGGAAGCACAGGAAGGTCCTTGGATGGAGTCAAAGCGCCCGGGGAAAAGAGCCCAACTCTTGTGGAAGCACAGGAAGGTCCTTGGAAGGAGTCAAAGCGCCCGGGGAAAAGAGCCCAACTCTTGTGGAAGCACAGGAAGGTCCTTGGATGGAGTCAAAGCGCCCGGGGAAAAGAGCCCAACTCTTGTGGAAGCACAGGAAGGTCCTTGGAAGGAGTCAAAGCGCCCGGGGAAAAGAGCCCAACTCTTGTGGAAGCACAGGAAGGTCCTTGGATGGAGTCAAAGCGCCCGGGGAAAAGAGCCCAACTCTTGTGGAAGCACAGGAAGGTCCTTGGAAGGAGTCAAAGCGCCCGGGGAAAAGAGCCCAACTCTTGTGGAAGCACAGGAAGGTCCTTGGATGGAGTCAAAGCGCCCGGGGAAAAGAGCCCAGAGCAAGTACCCGCGCGCTCTCCCGAGATTCGGTTCGCACGCCGTGAGGCAGGAAGAACCATGGGTGGTGGTGGGATGGAGTCAGAGTAAATACAAATGAGTAGGTCATCTTCATAGAAACGCTCCGAGCGCGGTTTGTATGTGAGCGCGCGCAAATACGTATGCGGCGCGCACGCACACTCTGACAAAATTCGGGGCACCTCCCCGCTAATCAACGCTAAATTTTGTCAGTGTGTGCGTGCGCGCCGCATACGTGTTGGCGCGCTCACATACAAACCGCGCTCGCGCTGATGGAGTCGCGTGAATTCTTACTTAGCTTGCCAGGGACTTGGTGCGAGTTTAGAGTAGGCGCACACCGTTGATTTTTCGTCGGCCGATAGTTTAGTCGGGCAGTTGATCAGTATGCGCACACTACGCCGATTCGATTTGGCCGATTCTTCATACAATTTAAAATCGGGCACAACTATCGGCCAACTAAAAATCAACGGTGTGCGCCTACTCTCACATCAAACGTCTTCGCAAGCGACTGCGTAATAAATTACCTTAAATGCATGCCGGATTGTACAGCGTCCCTAGCGGATACTTTCAACAAAATCTTCATAGATTTTTTTTGACGCACTCGTTAGCGATGACGTTCAATGCTAAATCGCACTAAGCACACACTACGGGCTCTGGTAGTGGTTGAAGCTTTGGGCAGGTGCACATCGAACAACAAACAACAATTGTTTAGTAACAGCATCTCAGATGGCGTAGCAAATAAGTGTGGTGGTAAGGTCAACATGTTATGTTGATATCCTGTTGTCTCCTTTTGACCAATACCAAGTAAGTTACGTTTTTATGGATCAGCCAAGAAAATACATCATCATCTACGATTCACATCATAATAAAGCATGCAAAAGGAAATAAATGCAGCCAGCAACAAAAAAGGTACGTTGTGTATTACAATATTATATTAATATATCAATCATATCGTGACTCACATCCCATGCACTTTACAGCATTACGCGCATGTCTATTTTGTAGAATTTATTCGTAACTAATTAAATGTAGCTTCTTATTCGTGTTTATCATTCATAGCGCATTCGTTATCACGTAATGTCATCTTACTTATCAAAATTACAAAAATATGAATTAAAATATACTTTTGATTTTGTTGCAATGTTATACTATGTCTTTTCTTTACTGGAGCGAGAGACTTACGATATTTGATAAGGTTGTTAAACTCTAATGATGCTCATGTTTTTTGTTTTATCTCCACAGCTGAGCAGCAAGCAGCAACAGTGGCTGAGCTAGTGCAAGTGTCAGCGCAGCGAGAAGCGCACCAAGCGCTTATGGCGGCTGACAGGTAAGTCGTTTAGCTTTAGGCCCACAAAGTTAATATACCTAGCGGAATAGAGCAACAAAGAACTGAGCGAGCGAGATGACACTAGCAGCAACACTGTGTGATAAAAAGAGATGCGTGATGCCGTCGCCGTCACGTCAACAGAACCGCTTTTTGCAACTATTTGACGGTTAGTTCCTGAGCACTCATTGGCACGCTGAAAATATGAGCTCTGATATTATTTCAGATTTATTGTGACTGAAATGGTGGATGTTTAAGAGAAATAGTGCTTCAGATACGTGGTTCGGTGATTGAATAATGGTACAAAACAGTGAAACAATCCTGACCACTGACACGCAAATGACATTCGGTGTCATCCAAAATCGGTTCGTTTGACAGCTCGTGGTTGTTGCTCTATTCCGCTGGAATATTAACTTTGTGTTAAGGCCTAAAATCCTTAACATGGGACTACACCCACCGCCTGTTCCCTCCCACCGCTGCAAGTCTTCTCTAAGGCTGGTTTTAGAATCGCGCTGACCGCTCGCTGATCGTTGGCGCTGACAGATCAATATGTATGTCATTGAAGGGAACGTTCCTGAGTGACGCTGATCGCTCGGCGCTGACGCTTCATACATTTCGGCTGTCAGCGTGCGTCAGCGTGACTCTAAAACCAGCCTTAAGAATCCAGCTTTACCGCCAATACACAACCAGTAAAAGCCAAAATTTTAACAGTACCTTATAGTTTTATTGGATAAGATAATTACATGCTTCTGAGTTGTAACCCAGTGGATTTTACCCCCAGTAAATTCTTAATTTTTGCTAATATTTATGTCTGCGTGTTATGTACCTAGGTGACCAGCGCTATTATTGTCTAGTTTTATTGTATAGCTTGTCACGTTGTGTATTTATTTATAAGTAAAGCCTGGTCCGGGAGCACGTAGAATCCCGTCCAATAACCCCAAGCTGCCCATCCTTGTCGCTCACACGTAATTATGTTGCTGTCGCGCTCGCACACTCACTGCGGGCGCGCGTCGCACAGTCGCGACAGCAATATAATTACGCGCGAGCGACAAGGATGGGCAGCTTGGGGTCATTGGACGGGATTCTACGTGCTCACGGACCAGGCTTTAGTCATGCACACGAAAATAGGAAATGAAATAATTTATTCTTGTCATTTTATCGGCGTCACGTTTTAAATTAAATTCCTCTCTTTCTAGAAGACGCAGCGCCGCCGGCAATGGCGTTGGCGACTAAAAAGTCTCTCTCAAACTACCCTCAATTTTTCCCGCGACTCCAGTTCTTATCTTCCAACTACAGGCGATTGCTCCACCCACGGAGAAGCAACTGGTAACTAAAAATATTCGAAGGAATCGTCATGCTGTCGACATATAAACCAGGTGGTTTAAGATGACCGATTGGTGTGTTAAAATGTTTAGTTCAGTCTATACTTTTGTGTACGTGCAAAGGAATAGTTACAAATCTGCAATGACATCACACGCTTCTTCTATCTTTGGGAGGTGAAGGTCAAACGAGTATTTCCTTGGAATTGGGTGATTAGCTGTTAATATACAATTTTCTCTGGAAACATGATAAAAAGAACGGAAAAAATATAGTGCTCAAAATGTTCTCATATTCTAATACCACACAAATACGATTCATACTCAAGTAATGGAGTTAAGAGTTTAGTTTTATAATACGGGCAAAAAAGTGCTACTGTAAGTACACCCTGTATATTTGCAACTGATGACGTAGTTTTAAGGGATGTTCGGTTTAATTGTCACACGACCATCTTTAGTCTGGGTTTTTAAGAGGCGTGCTGTCGCAGAATTCAATCATTGGTATTGTTTGTCAAAATAGACGCGATTATGTGTATAATCATTTGATATTTTTTATTTATTTTTTACTTTTATACACAACTGATCAAAATTTATATTGTTTATAAATTTCATTTAATCAATAAGGCTAATAAACTTGATATATTTCGTATTTCAGTTTGTAGCATGTCGAATAATTTTTCTATACATTGTCGAAAAATTACTTTCGTACCTCATTGTCCAGTGCAGTGCTCGCGCCTAGTAAGTAAATTGAAAACAAGCTCTATCGCCACATGATAAAGTTTGATTTCCATTGACAAATGATAGGTGTGGAAACTCGTGTTCACGTGTGACTTATTCCTTTGCACGTATGTTTATTAGTTTGTAAGAAAAACGTTTTTATTTAAAGCTTTATACACTCATATAACTTGGAACGCGATGCCATTTTTTTTTATAATACTCGCAGACGACGTTGACGTTTGTTATTCAAAGTTTATTAATATCACTTACCTAATATAACTTTATAACAAAATGGTTCTAAATAGAAATATCCTTGTTAGACAAGTAATCAGCGTTAATTTAACATATTTGTTAAATCGTATGATTTAATTCAAACGAGTACAATTAATTGACAATGTTGATCACAAAATGTATTTTCTTTTTTTTTTGACACATTTACGACTCTAATTAGAACCAACAAATTCAGACCCCATTATGTAATCAAAGCTTTACGTTAGATTAGTTAAATGTAATTAAACTCATTTAATTTATAAGTTGGTCATCGCAGCGCTCGCGAGAGGGTGGACTCGGCGATACAAATGTCACAAAATAATATTTAAAAATCCCAAAAGGGTACGAACGGTGTGCTAGATATGCCAAATGAGTTTACATACTTTTATTGTATAGTTATATATCTGCTGTAAATGTATAGAGTTAGGTAAAGTACTCGTTGTCTGAATTCGCTATCTAGCTTCGTGTTGAAGGCCAACATGTATAAATTATATTTGTTTTTCTTTGTGTTTGTATACAAGCCCCTCTTGTATACCTGTCGTGGTCAGCTGGTGGACTTGACTGGCCGTAGAAAATATATATTAAGGTACTAATTATTTAATTTGTGACAGCCCTTGGACACGGTAGGGTCTCATAGACTGCTGAATGTTGTATTTAACTTAGTGACTCCTTGTTTATTTACACATTACTATTGTTGATTGGCATATTTATATTTATCGTTTATATTAAAACTATACTTTTTTGTAGCTTCTTTCAGCTGTTAGAGTTACTTATATTTATTACGAGTGGACGTGCGTTTGTCGTGATACTAAGCGAAATACTTGAGGCTTCGGCCTTGTCCAGGAGGGCGAATTCGCCGCTAATGTCTTCGCGCGAACGCGAGCGTAATGTATGGCGCGATTTACGCGCGAATTTTCAACTCGCGCGTGTCTTGTGGACACAATGTATTGGCTGCTGGTATCTCGCCAACGTGCGTATGATTCTACGCGCGAAGACATTCGCGGCGAATTCGCCCTTCTGGACAAGGGCTTACGAATGATTTTTTAAATAAAATTGACATCTATTTCTGTCAAATCAGTTATTGTTTATTTGACAGTGAAATAATTTGAGATCCTCGTAAGTCATGACTTTAAACTTCCCCAAAAATAAGTACGCATGTTCAAGTTTGACACTCGGTGTATACATGTTTGTAACCACTGAGAGGTAGGCGCACTTCGGGCCTTTCACACAAGCAATATACTATATTGTATGTTGTTTTAGACGTAAGAATATGGAAGTGTACATTTTCATATATTTTTGTATGCATAAGCGGTGTAGAGAACGTGATTCCATGTCGATTTGATGATTATCACCATTTACTTTGTAGTAAGGATGGGTCGTAAATATTTTTGATAGTTTGAAAAGTATATTTTATATCTGAGATTACATATTTCTTGAAACGAAATGAAGTCGTTTAATACAAAGAAAAATATTAATTGTAATCATGTGTTTTGTTGTAGATTACTGTGTTATCGCATGCATTATTTTTTTATTAGTTGACTAGAGAAAAAATTAACTAGGTATACAAAAATGATGGAATATGGCAGCTATATTTTTAAATATAAAAATGTCTTTCGTATATGCATTTGCCATTGAAGAGTACATAGATAAAACACAGAAAAAAGTTTATAAACATACACAGCCAAATTTAAAGTATGCTGAATTGCAGACATAAAAGAACTTATTTTATTATACATAATTAATAATAATAATATTTACCATTCGATGTTGTTCAGATACATGTTATGTCGATGTGTATGATGTATAATGGGTTGTGTATGCAGAGGACATTTTATTCATAATCGTCAAATCGACATATAAGATAGAACAGATCAGATTTAATGTGGTACGGAAGGAATGCTGTAGCTGTTTCTTTTTCAATATTTGTCATCAACTCTTTAGAAGCCAAATGTAAGAAAATTTACAAACTACTGGTTGGAAATTTATTCGTTCAATGAGGGTTTTCGCGTATGAAAGATCCGCTAGATGGCAGGACGTGGATGTGGGGTCTGACTGCTGCGTGATTGGTGGATTTTGACATATCTGTCAATGCCATGTCAAAAATAACCAATCATGCAGCATTTGGACCTCGCGTCTACGTATTGCCATCTGGCGGATTTTTCATTCGCGAAAACCCTCATTAGCTGTTTGAGTTTCTATTGAACGCTTTTCTTGCTAATATGTAATTTTTTTCTAATATTTACTTTAATTGTACCTTGCATTGTATTGTAATATGGTACTTTTTGTATGTTTTATGTATCAAAATTATGTTAACTTCTTGCGCAGGACTGGGGTGTTAAATCGTGGCTACTGTAAACATGTCTCGCTCGCTTCTTATAGTGACGTGTGAGAGGAGCATAGCACGATTTTCCGTCTTACATAATAACATGTAGCTTTAATTACTTTTCTTGTTCATCAAACAATAATTAGAAAGTGCCTACGAAATCTAACCAAAATCACTAAGCATATTTCATATTATTATATGTATATTTGTTTACTATTTACCATTTAACTTCCTTTTTATGGTGTGATTTTACTGTTCACAAAACATAAAACAAAAGTTTGAAACAGTTGAATTACAAAATTTAAAAGGAAATTAAGTATGAAATATTTAATACCCTGTAATATTTTCTTTTAAATTAATAGCACACTTTTACACTATGTATTGTTTCTAGATATTGTACAGTTCAAGATATATCATACCAAATGAGATAATTCATCTGTTTTGGACATTTTATAGGTAAATTTGGCGTAAAAGCACTTTTATTCTTTGTTGACTAAATCATTAAAGAAATATAATGTTATTACAATTACCGTTGAATAACTAAACTTAAAGCAATATTCATATTACAAATACATAACAATATGTACAATTTAATTATGCACATAGCCAATGTAGTGCCTAAACAGAGTATGGCACGACACAAAGCCTTAACCGGAAACGAACGGCGATCAATACAAATCCGTGCCTACTCAGCGTTGTATGACATTCTATACAATATTCGTGTTACGAACTATTAAAAAAAAGTAATGAGGCAATCAAAGCCTTAATCAGAAATCAATTCAAATTCGTGTCTGCTTACCTTTGTACACACGTACGCATAGAATGTCACACAATGTTGCTATAGTAATTTACAACAACTGTTAGGAATTGGGATAGAAAAGGGAAAAATGATACCCAGGCTCAAGGAAGGGAAAGCGATATAATAATAAAAAGATAAAAGGAAGATACAGGATACAGGGATAGAAGAGAGAAAAAGTGACATATAGAAAAATATAAAAGTATAAACCATAAACGCTATCAAAAGAGGCCGTTCGTAACATCTCTCCCTCTCTCTCAACAATGATAGATTAAGAATATCATGAAAAAAGAGAGAGAGCGGGAGAGATTGATACGACCGGCCTTAAGGTGGGCTACCAAAAGAGTTAAAAGTTCATTGAACTATGTGACGTGACGTGGTGGTTCAAAATGTGCTGGCTTCGGGTCAGGGGGTGGTGGAGTCTTGCAGTCAGGTGAACAGATGAGGCGTCGTGCAGAAAGGAAGAGGCGTGACAACCGTAAATAAAGCAGCGTCCAGCAGAGTTGAAGGAAGAGGCGCAGCAACCTTAGATAAGGAACGGCCAGGATGCACAGAGGTAGGCGCATCCTCGGTGGCAGCTCCAGGTTGCAAATCGGAGATGTTACGAACGGCCTCTTTTGATAGCGTTTATGGTTTATACTTTTATATTTTTCTATATGTCACTTTTTCTCTCTTCTATCCCTGTATCCTGTATCTTCCTTTTATCTTTTTATTATTATATCGCTTTCCCTTCCTTGAGCCTGGGTATCATTTTTCCCTTTTCTATCCCAATTCCTAACAACAACCCTGCCTATAGATTGTTTCATCCACGAAGACACGCCCCACCAATTTTTGGTCTCGGTCGCGCGGGGTGCGGGGAGTTTGATCCGAGCAATCCGAGCGTCATTATTGTAGTGTGCGTGAGCACTCATGGATAATTTAGCGTGTACCGATAACACTCAAACATTAGCGGAAGAATGGTGGGGCGCGTTTTCGTGGATGAAACGATCTATACACTAAGTACTATAGCAATCGACGCCTTCACCAATAACGTATATCAATATTTACATTACATAATAGTGCCTACACAGTATAGCGACGAGAGCCTTAATCAGAAACGAATAGCAATATCCACAATTGATAATATCGTTCCTAGATAACATTGTCACATAACGCTTTAGTATAGTCAATAGTAAAGGTTCGGCCAAACCAACGCGATCACACGCGATCAGTCGGCGTGCAGCGATGGCGATCAATGCATTTAAGTCTGGTCGTCATCGCTGCACGCTGGCTGATCGCGTTGGTTTGGCCGAACCTTAAGTTATTTTTGTATCAGAAAAGAATATCTTATCCTATAGTAATTTAACAGATTGTTTACATCATTACCTTATAACGACCGAAATTAAGCTGGATGTCAAGAAAATAAGGCGGTAAATGTTTCCCATTTACCAAGTGCGTCTTAAGCTATTGAAGTTATCTATATTGAAAAATCGTACAGTTTCCAGGCCAAACACATTTTCATTAATATGCTACGCTTAGCTCTAAAAAACTTAAAAACATTCATTAAGTTATTATCAAACCAATTTTATTTATTATAATACTATTACTTCTGGTAGTAAAATAAATAGAGAATTTTAATTACCATCTTAAACAGTTGGGTTTGATAATATTAAATGGAGCATACTTTTAATAGTTACAAAATGCATTTCCTTTTAAAGAGAGGTCATTCGCACTAGCTTGAATAATCTCGAAATTGCATGTAAACATTCTGTTGACATTCGAAACCATATTCGCGAAATATTGTTATATCGTAGACTTCTTGCAACTATTATTGCTCTGTTATGTTCATACAACCTGTTAAAGTTTGATAAATGTTTTCTGTTGATCACAGCGCCGCCTGCTTGTCTGACCGCGGTGAATGACCTTTTTTCGCCATTTTGATGACAGTACTAGGATCGATCCCAGTTTCTTAGCCGGTCAGATAAACTGGTAGCTTTGTGTGTGTGTTACATTTTACACCTTCATTGTTACACTATACGTATGTATGGTTACAACAGTACACGTGTCTATCCTTGTATTATTTTAAGGACAACAAGTTATTTCGATTTGTCACATGTATTTATTTGTACACTGTATTTGGTATAGTATAGTATTTTGTATCAGTTTAGCAAAATTTATAAATATTTAAGCCTCTTAGTTATTTTTACGTTAATTTTGTTATATAAATCAAGAAACACATTTTTGTGATTTATAGACTTTATTTTTAGTTATTATTGAACTCACTGCTTCCCGTGGTAACACTAGGTTAATTAAGCAGAACATCGTTATTAAAACCATTAAGGTTACGTTTCTTGTCTTAGATTATAATGTTTGAGATTATACCCAATGCAAGGTTCTACACAAAGCAATGTACCTCCTTTTGTACGCGTAGATAATTTGAGAACTAATTAAACAATAATATATTTTATGTTAAAGTTTTTCATTTCTACACCTTATCGTCAGGGCCGAATTAACCATCTCGGGGCCCCTAGGCACAGCTCGTTTCGGGCCCCCGTTCTTCATACCACAACAACCAATTTGGAAATTTTTACTGTCTACATTACGAAATTGAATGACTAACATAAACATTTAAAAAATAAAAATGTAAATATTGTACTGATTAAGAAGTGTTATTATTTATTAATGTAAATATTAACCCTTCTATTTTTTTAGATACAAAGTCGTTTAAAACTTCTTGAAAATGTACCTTTTCTGATACATCATCTTTAACATAGGTATGTTTTTTTTTTTCATTTTTTAATGAGGAGTGCTGGGCCCCTGGTCCTAGTGGGCCCCTGGTCCTAGTAGGCCCCTAGGCACTGGCCTAAAGTACCTTATGGATAATACGGCACTGCTTATCGTACGAGGGGGGACCGTAAGAAACCCTAAGTCCAAGGATACTCAAAGCTCCATGGGACATAATATTACCAACATCAAAGAAGATTTATAAACTTGTAATAGGAACACCCTTTTGCGAGATTTTATTATAGGTCATTTCCAACAAAAAAATGTAATGAAGGATGCCTAGATTAGTTAATGTATAACTCGAGAATGGCTGGACCGATTTTAATTATATCTGATAAGTTGGTTCTATGCAAAAAATAACGTCCATTTGACTCTTCGTTTAAAAAAAACAGGTTCGAGGTTTCGAAAAATTACGGATCCGCAGTATTTTTAAAACACTCCTTAGTACTTACCAGCCTTTGTCCGTGGCGTGACCCGGGTGAAATTTAGTTTGTCATATTTTGTCATAAAAAAACAGCCTTTATGTTATCGGGGTTATACACAATAATACTGTAAGGTTTCATCAAAATCCGTTCAGTAGTTTTTTGCGTGAAAGAGTAACAAACATGTTAACATCTAAACATCCATACAAACTTTCGCATTTTTAATATTAGTAGAAGTAGGATCGTGCTCTAGTCCTGCGGAGTATTGTGTGCGTCTCTACAACCGAAGTGAAAAATGCAAAACAAGTAAGGCTGAGTTGCACCACCTCATTTAACCGTAACTTTAACGAAAACCGGAGTTTTTTGTATGGAGATTGACAGATTTTTGACGTTCGTTAAAGTAATATGGTGCAAGCCAGCTTAAGTAGGAAATTAAAATTAAAACTATAGGTATTTTCTATCGTAATCGTAACATGTTATAATTTAAAATTATCTTCCCTAACTAATTATTTAGGCGACGATGTTAATGTATTTTTTTAGTGCACTATCGCATCGAGATGTTCAAAATGCGGGAAGTGCTTCAAAAATTTTTTAGCCTTTTCAGGCTTGGAGAGGCCTATGTCCAGCGGACTGAAATGATAACTGGAATAAACCGCCCCGGCATACTTAAGATCTGGAAAAAATCAAACCGAATCGCGAGTCAAGTTACAACCACCGCCATCTATGGTTAAAGTTTGACATTACATGACACGATAGGACGGCACAAAAGTAGGTTCGAGAGATAAGAAGCACGTGGCAATGCGGCGCAAATTAAAAAAAAATTGGTCAAGTGCGTGTTGTGCCACGCGCAGTGTAGGGTTCCGTAGTTGTCCGTTGTTAACACAATATATTTCAGAAGCAAATCACTTTAAATATTTTCTTCTAAGGAATTTTTACTATGTAGTTAAGAAATTTTATAATACATTAGTTATAGCCTGACCAGGAACATAAAAACCTTGGCATAGAGGCGCGTCAGTTGCATTTGATAGTGCAACACTGAGTACAGTCGTACCTGTGTTAAATTAATAGACTAACTTTATGTATCAGGATTCAGAATTACGGGCTAATTTGTTATTTTCATAAATTAACGAAAAAATATTATTATAGGTAACCTGGTTTAAATAAATTAAATGAAACCATCAATCGAGCTAGTACGATTTATTTTATTATTCATCAATAATCAAATTCAGAACTTGAATATTCAACTGCAATGTCTGCTCATGAACGCTTCAAACTCGGTACTTCTTTCCCAATTCCATAAAATTCAACACTTAGAAAGAGACAAAAATCTTTAAAATAGGTAGTTGAAACAAACCACAGCTAATTTTCATAGTGGACTGTACTATACGATAAACATGTCAGTCAATTTGACAACCTTTGTCGGAAACATTATTCAATGAAAATATTGTCTGAACCCTTAGTATTTCTCTTCGACAAATACTTTGACACAATGCAAACCACTTTTCTTTCACGACTATAAAAAGATTTTAGCAATTTAATTCACAAAATCAATTGCGCACATTTAAAATAAAGTTTGTTTACACTTTGACAGCAATAGACTGACATGCAAGGTGACATGTCAATGAAGTTTTCAGTTACTGTTGCCATTAAAAGAAATTAGTACCATTAGTTTTTCGCAACATGGCGAGGGTTTTTATGTTCCTGGTCAGGCTATAAATGACTATTACTCAGCCTTAAACTCTAACTGATGTATCTTAACCGTTATAGTTTTCCTTGAAAGTTCATGAGAAGCAGTATTATTACGATTTTTTCCAGATTTTTCAAGCTAACAGTTTAGTTTTTAGCCCTCTAAAGCAGGGGGGGGGGGGGGGGGAACAATCTAAATGGTATAGCCTGACCAGGAACATAAAAACCCTGGCATAGAGGCGCGTCAATTGCATTTGATAGTGCAACACTGGGTACAGTCGTACCTGTATTAAATTAATAGGCTAACTTTATGTATCAGGATTCAGGATTATGGGCTAATTTAATATTTTCATAATTAACAAAAAATATCATAAAACAGGTAAACTGGTTTAAATAAATTAAATGAAACCATCAATCGAGCAAGTAGGATTTTATTATTATTCATCAATAATCAAATTCTAAACTTGAATATTCAACTACAATGTCTGCTCATGAACGCTTCAAACTCGGTACTTCTTTCCCAATTCCATAAAATTCAACACTTACAAAGTGACAAAAAACTTTAAAATAGGTAGTTGAAACAAACCACAGCTAATTTTCATAGTTGACTGTACTATACGATAAACATGTCAGTCAATTTGACAACCTTTGTCGGAAACATTAATCAATGAAAATATTGTCCGAACCCTTAGTATTTATCTTCGACAAATACTTTAACACATTGTGAACCACTTTTCTTTCACGACTATAAAAATATTTTAGCAATTTAATTTACAAAATCAATTGCGCACATTTAAAATAAAGTTTGTTTACACTTTGACAACAATAGACTGACATGTAAGGTGACATGTCAATGAAGTTTTCAGTTACTGTTGCCATTAACCCTTATTCAAATGCGAGCTGGTATACATTTTTTTTGCAAAGTTGAAGTGGATTTAGGGTAATTGTGGGTCACTTATTTCATATTTTTGATCAAAATTTATAAAAAAATAGGGGAAGGGGTAGTTTTTTGGGTGGTAAATAATTTACCATTATCCATTCATGACTACAAATTATTAAATGTTGGTGGTAAAATAGTTACCATTGTCCGTTTTGGTTTATTTTTGGTTCTTGACTAGTGACTTCCTCTAGGTTCTACCTATATTTTATTAAATATTTTGGGAATGAAATAAATTTATTATTTTTATAAAACAATATATTTATTAATATTAGTTATTATGCTTACAATTATTATGCTTACCTTGAGTCTGACACTAACAATTCACTAATTACGTAAAGTCAAAACGTTACGTAAATAGTTATCAAAATAACTTAAAATTTCTTCAAATATTTATTTAGTTTTATTTGTTCACATACAAAAAACAACAGTTTTTTTATATATCAATAAAATTTGTCAAGACGGGATCGGACAATGGTAAACTATTTACCACTTCTTTAAAATGTCTAAATTATATGAATAAATCAATTGCAGACGCTGCCTATAAGTGAGATTATACAATAAATCTTATAGTTTAGGAATTTGAATCGAAAAAACACTTATCAGAATTTTCGTTGAACAAAGTTTCAAAAATACCAAAAATGCCTGCTAAAAACATGAAATTTTTCACACCAAATCCGTTTGGTTGACTTTGACATTACCTGACAGTGACAAATGACGTTGAAAAGTAGTAATATGGCATAGATAAGTTAAAAAATATATTTAAAAATATAAATAAGTGACCACGATATCTTTAAGTATTACCATATCGAAAATTAGGATCCTTTTTTAAAAGTAAACCAAGTGGTAATATATCTACCTTTGTTTGAATAAGGGTTAAAAGAAATTAGTACCATTAATTTTCCGCAACATGGCGAGGGTTTTTATGTTCCTGGTCAGGCTATAAATGTGATTATGTGAAAGTTATCAATAATTAAGTACCGGTAAATGAAAGCCTACTGATTCAGTAGTACTGAATAATACCTACTTAGAAAATAAGACTTACCGACATCATAGAGCGATGTCAATATTTATAGCCCGACCAGGAACATAAAAACCCTCGCCATGTTGCGGAAAACTAATGGTACTAATTTCTTTTAATGGCAACAATAACTGAAAACTTCATTGACATGTCACCTTGCATGTCAGTCTATTGCTGTCAAAGTGTAAACAAACTTTATTTTAAATGTGCGCAATTGATTTTGTGAATTAAATTGCTAAAATCTTTTTATAGTCGTGAAGGAAAAGTGGTTCACTATGTGTTAAAGTATTTGTCGAAGAGAAATACTAAGGGTTCGGACAATATTTTCATTGAATAATGTTTCTGACAAAGGTTGTCAAATTGACTGACATGTTTATCGTATAGTACAGTCCACTATGAAAATTAGCTGTGGTTTGTTTCAACTACCTATTTTAAAATTTTTTGTCACTTTCTAAGTGTTGAATTTTATGGAATTGGGAAAGAAGTAGGTACCGAGTTTGAAGCGTTCATGAGCAGACATTGCAGTTGAATATTCATGTTCTGAATTAGATTATTGATGAATAATAAAATAAATCCTACTAGCTCGATTGATGGTTTCATTTAATTTATTTAAACCAGGTTACCTATAATAATATTTTTTCGTTAATTTATGAAAATATCAAATTAGCCCGTAATCCTGAATCCTGATACATAAAGTTAGCCTATTAATTTAACACAGGTACGACTGTACTCAGTGTTGTACTATCAAATGCAATCGACGCGCCTCTATGCCAGGGTTTTTATGTTCCTGGTCAGGCTATATATTCTTAGACTAGCATTATGTCGAGTATTAAATACTCGTGCTAGCCTCCAAAAATTTATTATCCTTTTTCAAAAATTTATTATTTGGAAAATATTAAACTATACCGCGAGCTAAGTCAGCGTAGTGCCATCTAGCGGATGCGGAGTTTCAGTTCGCCGTTGTAAGGGTGATAAGAGGACTTTTGATCGTCGACCCGGCGCCTAAGATGTTTTATGATATGTCATTGCCCGGCGCACAGTGTTGTCGGTACTAGACAAAATTAAAAAATGAAAGTGGAGGGGGTGACCGCCCCGGGTGCCAACTCATGCTACGCCGCCACTGTCATCAGTGGTAAATGTGTATTCACAGAGGTGTTAAAATTCAAACAAATTACATTTTAAAAGATTAAGTTGAATGAATTTATAAAAATATACTTAAAAGTTGGTCCTAAATATCATATTTTATTCACTGTCTATCACTCACTGCATTCTTAACGCGAACGAACTATAGTTTGTGTTATTTTGAAATTATGCTCGGCGTAAATGGGCCACCGACCACAGCCACTGGTGGCCAGCGACTTAACACATTTTTAATATATTTTGGCGCGCCGCACACGTTTATTCGATGGCGGCCACTCGCTACAGTAGTGTCCGCAACTCGCCACTAGTGGTCACTACGTGCCACACAAACGCCGACACCCGCCACTGTCGCACTGCTCTACTATAAAATGTGGCGGCTTCCAGCCAGACACCGGTAGCTGTCGCTCGCTTCTGACACTTAGAAATTGTAGCAGCAAAATTGTTGGCGGTAGCGCGCGACAGCCACCGGTGGCTGTGGTCGGTGGCCCATCTGCGCCGAGCCTTAACGTACGACATTCTGTGCGTTACCAAAACATTATTCCCAGTAATCCCATCAGTCGTAAAGTGACCTAAGTATTCTCGGTGTTGTGTGAAGTATTGGGCCCACCCATCGCACGCCTAGGGAAGCCTCAGGCAATGGAACGAATGTAATGTAGAGTATTTGTCGAGCTGTTGTGACCAGCGTTTAGTTTGTGGTGTGAGGTATGATGCTAATAAAATCGCGTTACAAAGTTAAAAGAAAAGTTTATTTATCAAATCACAAGTCATACATCGTTGGCAAGGACAAAAATTAATTATTATGACAATCAAAATGTAGTATTTGTACCTTAAACCAGTAAAACGTTATCCCGAGCAGAGTCCTGAGACATAATACTAAACACTGGGAGGACTTGTTCCTTACTTTGATAGCGCTCTATACATATACAACTGATAAATACAAAAGCGTTTTTCATTATACATATAAAACCCAAAATACAAAAGTCAGGCAGACCGAAGTTTTGAGGAATGTATACTATATCAAAGACTCGTCGCACTCTGCGAAGATATTTTTAACAGCAAGAACTTTAACCATCGCAAACAAAAATGTAGATATCAGCTGTCTTTAATTGTAGCATCCTGAGAGGAGCGAAGTCGACACAACCGAACCAACGAACGGAATGGATTTGTTAACTGAATTGCAAATAAAATAACAATAAACATTATGCAAATCCTTCGCAGTGTGCGACCTCCAGCTTCACACTTACGTACAAACATTAATTAATAAAACTAGCACGATAGTTGCTAACTAAAATCTATAAAACCTTAACCTATGAAAACCTGGCAATCGTAGTGATTCTTCGGTTTTACTACATTATCATAATTATTAAGATCTAAAATCGTATACTAAAACATTGAACGGAGGTGGGCTGCAACTCTGGCTTCTGCTAAACAATTCGTTACTTACTCTATTATCGTAAGTATTGGTTTTTGAACTCTGTTCCTATAATATTATTCCTGTGTAATTAAAATCAATAAATATTATTGAGAAGTATAAACAAATATAGAGATCAGTGGGGCTGGTACATTTAAGTCATATTATAATCAAGAACAAACAAATTATATTCATGAATCAAATACGTGCGGTCTACACTTACGTAAATCAATCAGTAAAATCAACTTATAGTATAAATGGGAAAAAATAAACATTCAACATTAAAAGTCGTCGATGATAGATGTAAAACGCGGACTGTATCTCCGCCCGTTTGAGAGGATCTTAATTTTACTCTAGCAGGTACGTATAGTATGAGTCATCATCAACCGTATTGGGTCATTGAACATACCTAATATTAAACGTACACAAACTTAACCTAATCAACCTACACAAAAACAAGACATGTTTGTACATGACATCGACGACATAAAACGGATATAGGCAATAAAAAAAGCAACTGAAACCAGGCGGAAACGTCCAAAAGTGGATATCTACAGCACAAACATAAAAAAAAACATAAGTGTTAAAAGTAGGCAGCAGAGCCGATTTTTCAATGGTCAGATAACGTTTACTTGCTGAATGTAACTTTATGTTAACATAGTTGGTTGACAATTGAAAAATCTAACTTCAAATTGGTACATAATAGTAAGATAATTAAGTACGAGGCATCCGTAGTCATGGATATTTGTTGGATAAGCGTTAAATTTTACATTCATAAGTAAATGTTACACTATTAGTAAAATATCAAGTTGATACAATTAGTTAAATACTCTGAATATCCGAGACGAAATACTAATGAACATGTGAATGTGTTGGAACGGAGTTCTGAGAACAGATGAACGTTGTGCTTGAGACTCGAGTATTTGTACATTTGATGCAGAAAATTATCGTCTATTTTTATACATGATGCAATATGGTGATAATGTATAATATCAATAAAACTTACCTATTTTAACTTAACATTACAAAGTTATTGTAAACTATCCTAAACATACAGTATAATATAATAATATTAGGTATGTATTAAAATCGGGTTAATGATGAAGAGTCCTAATGGAAGAATCATTACAGTAAAAAACGTTAGAATTGCCACTCATAAAAATTGTGACCGCGTACAAAATCTTAAAATACGCCAACATTCTCGACGCCAGGAAGAAATCAGACACCAATTTATACTTCAGTCGTATTATTATTTAGTTCTACATTCACGAGCTACAATATGAATATTACAACGGAGCGAACTATTATTCAACAGAGCAAGTAAAATACATCTATTGTAAAGGAGGTAAAAATTATGATTTTAGAGGATATCTCAAATACTTCGGAACCTATCACAGCTGTAGCGAAGCTGCCCTGCAGATCGCTACGAGTCCATGACTTACATTAACTACATAGATAAGATTAGTCTTCACGTGAAACACATAGTCAAAGCAGGAAAAGTTAGTCGCAATCAATCGTCCAAAGGCCAAACTGCCAGCAAAGTTGTGAAATACTAATTTACTCCTATAAAGAAAGAAATAGTTTCTAATTGATATGAGCAGTTGCTTGATGGCAGAGTGTACGCTTGGACTGCGACGAATCACACAGTTTATTGAGCAGTTAACTCCTTGTACAGTCTTTTTTTGCGACCGACCGCACATCTGCGACTGCGAGGCAGTCCCAGGACAGACCTACGCTGAAGCACGGACGATACTGTCATATCGGGCTAGTTAAATATGGGGCAATGATTGGGGTTTATCTATTGAATAAAAATAAAGGTACACAAGCTTGCCTTGACTGTCTATATATAATTGATAAAATTAATAAAAGAAAAATAATCGTCTTTGCTATCGGTATAATGAATCTTAATCTGATAAATACAGAACTGCCAGAGTTTCGATGTATTTTATCCATTATACTAGCGCGTCGCAAGTGCGTGGCCGGCCTATCGCGTCGTCGCACGACGGGTGGGGGGCGGGGTCGCGCACGCGCCCTGCGTCATACAGGGTGTAAGAAAAGCGGCACACAAACAAAATATAAATAGACTATTTAACACCATTCCCCAATAATTCGAAATCACAAATTTTATAAAAAGACGTCATTCTGGTCTCAAAAACTTAATTAATTTTAAATTACATGTAAATTAAGTTTTTGGATTGCATTGTAATTGAAAAAAGTAGTTTAATTGAGTTGGCAAAATAGTGACGTCACTTGCTTGTATTACCACAGAATAATAATAAGTACTAAAGGTTAGACCAGACCAACGCGTGCAGCCGGCGTGCACGATGACGATGGCGATGGCGACCAGACAGCGTGTATGAATTTGTAGCGATGAGTTCACATCAACGCGTCCTGTCATTGGTCGCGGCGATCTATGCAGTGTCTGCACGCAGCGATCAGCGATCATCGCGACATTTGTCACTGAGGCGTTTCTGTTTTTTAAAATCGATGTAATAAATAGTAAGTAGGATCTGTTAAAAATTTTTTACACAATTAAAAATGATACCACTAGTCTGACCTACTTGAATAATAAAAAAGGTTTTAGAATAAAGTATCAATATCAGAATTTATTTTTATGTATAGCCTGACCAGGAACATAAAAACCCTGGCATAGAGGCGCGTCAATTGCATTTGATAGTGCAACACTGAGTACAGTCGTACCTGTGTTAAATTAATAGGCTAACTTTATGTATCAGGATTCTGGATTACGGGCTAATTTGATATTTTCATAAATTAACGAAAAAATATTATTATAGGTAACCTGGTTTAAATAAATTAAATGAAACCATCAATCGAGTTAGTAGGATTTATTTTATTATTCGTCAATAATCAAATTCAGAATTTGAATATTCAACTGCAATGTCTGATCATGAACGCTTCGAACTCGGTACTTCTTTCCCAATGCCATAAAATTCAACACTTAGAAAGTGACAAAAAACTTTAAAATAGGTAGTCGAAACAAACCACAGCTAATTTTCATAGTGGACTGTACTATACGATAAACATGTCAGTCAATTTGACAACCTTTGTCGGAAACATTATTCAATGAAAATATTGTCCGAACCCTTAGTATTTCTCTTCGACAAATACTTTAACACATTGTGAACCACTTTTCTTTCACGACTATAAAAATATTTTAGCAATTTAATTCACAAAATCAATTGCGCACATTTAAAATAAAGTTTGTTTACACTTTGACAGCAATAGACTGACATGCAAGGTGACATGTCAATGAAGTTTTCAGTTACTGTTGCCATTAAAAGAAATTAGTACCATTAGTTTTCCGCAACATGGCGAGGGTTTTTATGTTCCTGGTCAGGCTATAATAAACAAATTATTCTAGTTTTGTCGAGAACCTGCTTCTCCAACTTCATAAATAAAATTGGGATATATTATCTGCAGAACAAAATAGCTGAGAATGTACATGTCTGCAGCTTTCTCAAAGGCCCTAGAGCAATTCTAAGTACCTATGCCATAAATAAAAACCTAATTAGAGCCATCAAACGTCTCAGTCATTAATTTAGTGCCACTAGAAATACCTAGTTGACCAAAACTGTTGTCTTTTTGTATTTTTGAGTTATTATTTAAGACAAAAAAGATATTTGGACTATTATGTACTCTGTGGTTTGGGTGCATAATGTAATTCCTTTGCCTTAAAAAAAGTAAATGTCAAGATGACTGTTGCACCAAAAATGAAAATGAAAATTGATTTTGATAGATGTTTTGTTGAGTTCTGTGTAGTTTTGTGCGATTTCGATAAGAACGACAATGGTAAAAGGTAATGGGGGCAATTTTTTTCCCTCAAGGAAAAAGATGAATTGGTTATAATCTTACTTGCCCACAAGGATACTGTACGAGCACGTCAGCATCGACCGTGACTAGCCGACTGGCCCATGAACCCTGAACGAACGTGCACCGTAGGCACTCTACACCGACGGCACATTGGACTGGACACATTGAATTGTGTACATTATGTAAATCTTGTACATAGCAATAGCATAACAGTAATAAACCAGATATCAACCGTCCGCGTTGTGTTTCATTTCCCCCACTGAGGCCAAGAAAGCCTTAGTGCAGTCCTCCTTCCTATCAAACCTTTCTTTAAATCTAATTAAAAGGTATTGTTAGGGCTCTAGGGACTACAAACGAAGCCAGAAATATAGCTTGGTTATGAGTAACCAATACCTACTACCTATACCGCATGTAATCCTGTCTCATTCTATAATACCTATATGGCCGCCTGAATAAACTTGAGTGAAAAAGTGTTTCCACTGTCTCAATTGCATCAAAAGCTTCAAACAAATCATTTAATTCAGTTTTCATTTTGCCGAATAGGCGTGATTGACATTAAGCGAAAGTGACAATATGCGTGACAGTTGTGGTGACAGTGACAACCTGCACGCGCAGTGATCGCCATCGCGGTTGCGGCAGTGTGAAACAACTTTTGCACGCGCAGTGGTCGCCATCGCCATCGCTATCGCTGCACGCGTTGGTTTGTCCGAACCTTTAAGGTTAGACCAGACCAACGCGTGCAGCCGGCGTGCACGATGACGATGGCGATGGCGACCAGACAGCGTGTATGAATTTGTAGCGATGAGTTCACATCAACGCGTCCTGTCATTGGTCGCGGCGATCTATGCAGCGTCTGCACGCAGCGATCAGCGATCATCGCGACATTAAACACTGTGACGTTTCTGTTTTTTAAAATCGATGTAATAAATAGTAAGTAGGATCTGTTAAAAAGTTTTTACACAATTAAAAATGAATTATTCATAACATACCACTAGTCTGACCTACTTGAATAATAAAAAAGGTTTTAGAATAAAGTATCAATATCAGAATTTATTTTTATGTATAGCCCGACCAGGAACATAAAAACCCTCGCCATGTTGCGGAAAACTAATGGTACTAATTTCTTTTAATGGCAACAGTAACTGAAAACTTCATTGACATGTCACCTTGCATGTCAGTTTATTGCTGTCAAAATGTAAACAAACTTTATTTTAAATGTGCGCAATTGATTATGTGAATGAAATTGCTAAAATCTTTTTATAGTCGTGAAAGAAAAGTGGTTCACAATGTGTTAAAGTATTTGTCGAAGAGAAATACCAAGGGTTCGGACAATATTTTCATTGAATAATGTTTCCAACAAAGGTTGTCAAATTGACTGACATGTTTATCGTATAGTACAGTCCACTATGAAAATTAGCTGTGGTTTGTTTCAACTACCTATTTTAAAGTTTTTTGTCACTTTGTAAGTGTTGAATTTTATGGAATTGGGAAAAAGTACCGAGTTTGAAGCGTTCATGAGCAGACATTGTAGTTGAATATTCAAGTTCTGAATTTGATTATTGATGAAAAATAAAATAAATCCTACTAGCTCGATTGATAGTTTCATTTAATTTATTTAAACCAGGTTACCTTATAATCTTTTTTCGTTAATTTATGAAAATATCAAATGAGTCCGTAATCCTGAATCCTGATACATAAAATTATAGCCTATTAATTTAACACTCATTCGTCATTGGGGGAGGCCTATGTTCAGCAGTGGACGTCCTGTGGCTGAAATGATGATGATGATGATGATGAATTTAACACAGGTACGACTGTACTCAGTGTTGCACTATCAAATGCAATTGGCGCGCCTCTATGCCAGGGTTTTTATGTTCCTGGTCAGGCTATAATAAACAAATTATTCTAGTTTTCTCACGAACCTGAGGTGGAATTGTGTAAAGCAATCGTAATCATTTGACAGTTCATAACGTACGATTATTCTGTCAAACGCTTTGTTTAACTGACTTTATCGTACGTTATGAACTGTCAAATGATTACGATTGCTTTACACAATTCCACCTCTGCTTCTTCAACTTCATAAATAAAATTGGGATATTATCTGCAGAACAAAATAATTGAGAATGTACATGTCTGCAGCTTTCTGAAAGGCCCTAGAGCAATTCTAAGTATGCCATAAATAAAAACCTAATTAAAGTCATCAAACGTCTCAGTCATTAATTTAGTGCCACTAGAAACACCTAGTTGATCAAAAGATGTCTTTTTGTATTTTTGGGTTATTATTAAAGACAAAAAAGATATTTGGACTATTATGTACTCTGTGGTTTGGGTGCATAATGTAATTTCCTTAGCCTTAAAAAAAGTAAATGTCAAGATGACTGTTGCACCAAAAATGAAAATAAAAATTGATTTTGATAGATGTTGTGTTGAGTTCTGTGTAGTTTTGTGCGATTTAACGATAAGAACGACAATGGTAAAAGGTAATGGGGGCAAATTTTTTCCCTCAAGGAAAAAGATGAATTGGATAAAATCCTAGGATACTGAACGAGCACGTCAGCATCGACCGCGACCTACAACATGCTAGCCGACTGGCCCATGAACCCTGAACGAACGTGCACCGTAGGCACTCTACACCGACGGCACATTGGACTGGACACATTGAATTGTGTACATTATGTAAATCTTGTATATAGCAATAGCATAACAGTAATAAACCAGATATCAACCGTCCGCGTTGTATTTCATTTCCCCCACTGAGGCCAAGAAAGCCTTAGTCCTCCTTCCTATCAAACCTTTCTTTAAATCTAATTAAAAGGTATTGTTAGGGCTCTAGGGACTACAAACGAAGCCAGAAATATAGCTTGGTTATGAGTAACCAATACCTACTACCTATACCGCATGTAATCCTGTCTCATTCAATAATATAATATGGCCGCCTGAATAAACTTGAGTGAAAAAGTGTTTCCACTGTCTCAATTATTGCATCAAAAGCTCCAAACAAATCATTTAATTCAGTTTCCATTTTGCCGAATATAGATGACCCACGCTGAACTGTCCCACCAAACTCAATGACAGGGGGGCGCTACCATCGTTCAACTATATGGTTTCCAACATGGCAAAAATCTGAACCAGCGATCCGGTATTGACGGTGGCGCCCCACTGTCAATGTCATCGACAGGACAGTCCAGTATTTTGGAACTATAGGCGTGATTGACAATATGCGTGACAATTGTGGTGACAGTGACAACCTGCACGCGCAGTGATCGCCATCGCGGTCGCGGCAGTGTGAAACAACTTTTGCACGCGCAGTGGTCGCCATCGCTATCGCCATCGCTGCACGCGTTGGTTTGTCCGAACCTTTAGTACAGAAGTTTTACTTCGCGAAGGTATTTAAAAAAATGTATGCTCAATGTCATTAACAATATGGTGTAACTTAGCCTGTCTCAAGAGTCAAGCACCATTTTATTGACAAACGTCAGTGATCGGCACTGCGCCGAAGCTATAGGGCTGACTTCGGTAAAATGATGTGACGTGAGGTGCCAAACTGCGGAAAATGGCGGAGGAAATACATGATTTAGCATGAATCATCATGAATAATATTAACTACTTATTTACCTCTCAGTGTCTTGAGGCAACTTAAAAAAGTACATTCTGTGTTTTTATTATTATTTAGGCAGTTAAATACTGCACAGTATACCATTTTCTTTATTTTCTTCCATCATACACAAGAATACGCGTGCGTGAGTCAATGTTCGCTCGTATGTGAGGCCTTGTCGAATAGTATCCTGTAGGTGGGCCATCGTGCGTGTTTTCTCGCGGAGATGAACAGGCCTGGTATTACCATACAAAATCTATGGGAGTCTCGTTTTGACAGTTTTACTGATCAGTTTTATTCAGGCTTTCACAGCATACACTCTGGGTGGGAAGATAGACTTGTTTCTTATTTCTTTCCTTGTTTTTATTTTGGCTTCGTGCTTCGTAAGAGCCTTGCGCATGGCGCGGGTTTTCTTGGGTCTTAAGTCCAATGGTTTCTACTTCTTGTTTTTATAATGGTGGCGTAGGTTAACCTTCATTTTCTGATGATAAACAATATACACACGGGCAATTGCTTTTCTGACTACTCGTATTTTGGAGAGTTTCGATGCATCAGTTAACCCAGTTTTGAGCTCTTCTAATTGTTTAAAGAGCTCCTTCTTATCTTTCGTCCGCAGTTCCGAACACTTAACCTTACCCATTGTGAAAACACAATCTTTTGACACCACAACTTTGACGTAAAGTTGTGGTGTCAAAAGTTTAAAAAGTATGTCGATTGATTGGTGGTGTCAACACGTCTATTATGTCATTCACCAATCGCTAAGTAATAAAATATCCAGCGATTGTTGTTTATATCAGGTTGATGCCTAAGTTTTTGTGATGTTGTCCGCATATTTTTAGTTTTGTGTGTTTTTCTTACACCTTGCACGACAAATGGTGTATACAGGCATGCATATTAGGGCGAAGTACATTAGAAATGTCATAACATAAATATATTCGAGTTCGACATTTATGCCGACAGTAATAATATTCCTAAAAATGAAATCGGAGATATCGAAGAACAACAGGTCCTCTAAATATTTCCAAATTGGGATAAGATATTTTTAATGGATTAATCGTTAATTCTCATTAAATTCTAATTGTATATTTTAAATTCCCATTATACAAATTACTTTTAACATTACAACGATAAGTTTACGATTTTAAAAATTCAATTACAAGTAATAGTATGATTAGTGGGAAGAAATCAAGTTATTTCGATGTGCATATTTAAAGTTACTGAAAATCTATTTAGAGGAACGTGTAATTCTATTATGATAGCGGACGCTAACAGATTTGTCTACTAAAATATTACTTTATCATTGAACAAAATCACAAAGAGCAAAAAGCGGTCACATACACGCTTTTATATTGTTCAAAGTGTATGGTGTCACTCGCCACATCATGTCTGGCGTGTTTCTATTCCGTCAAAAATACGCTTCGGTAAAGAAATACTTGACAAAAATGCATGTCGCTGCTTTGCTATGTAATGTTCGACACGCGCAAGATATGTACGTGTTCGCTTTAAATAATAAGCGTAAAATATAGAAAATTTATAGGTTTACACAGTTGGTGGTATCCAGGAACAGCTCAGGAGCAGTGGCGGTCGAGTGTTTAGTTTCGAGGCTACAGTTCTTACTATTCAAACAACAAATAGGCTAGATGACAAACTTCAATTATTTGTCCGTCAGACAGATAATTAGAAAATATTAGACTCATATTTTTTATTTTCTTTCATAATTAAATAATAACAGTGCTACATCGAGTTGAAATGGCGCGATACGTCACGCATGAGTAGAATTTTTACTCAAAAGTGACGTCACGCTACATTTCAACTCAATATAATACTGTAATTATTCGATTATGGAAAAAAATAAAAAATATGAGTCTAATATATTCTAATTATCTGTCTGACGGACTAAATAGAATTTCGATTTCATTACCCAGTCATCATCCCTATTGTAAAATATACTCCGCTCGCCAGGTATCACGTTATCGCACTATACGCCACTGCTTACATTGAGAGTTCTAGGCTTAACATAAAGTAAGATTAAAGAAACTAACATTAACGATTAAATATTGTATGATTGGTCAGATTTCGAGTCCAAAATGGTTTTGAGGTAAAGTGTTTTGGATGGGAATGATTACAGCGAGACGCCGCTTGAAATTGAAACTTAGTTGGATTGTCGTTGGTTTTTAAGCGTATACCTACATAGAAATAACGCCTAGAATCTAAGTAATCGCAAGAAAACTGAGGCGATTAAAACTAGACAACTGACAAAAAACACATACGTTCTGACTGACACTTGACAGTCAAACACTTGTAAAAACTTGGATGACATGATTTTTGGCTCACTTTACACGAAGCGCTTGTATGTGGACTATCCATCCAGGCGTTATTAATATAAGGGCTTATACAAACCAACAGACAACTAATTTATTTTCATAAAAATCAATATCAAAAAGGTACAGTCAGCATCAAAAAGTCCGTAACAACCAAAGTGGTCGAAAAGTTTACAACAAAACCTTATTCCAATTGTAAAAAAGACGTGTTGCGAGCTAATTGGCTACTTTGGGTGTCACGAATTTGACGCTAACTGTATACAGGGTGTTAGGTAAATGGTTATATGATCCGACACTAGCTGATGTTAACATATGCATAGAAATGGTATGGTGAAGTCAGAAATTTTGATATCATCATTTAAATTTTTTAAATGTTCATAATAAAATAAAATTTGTAAAATCACATTTGTATGAAAATTAAAATAATTAAAATGATGATATTAATTTTCTGATTTCACCATACTATTTATCTGCATAATTGTTAACATGGGGTATTGTCGGCTCATATACAGTGTGAGTCACGTTAAAGTGTACATATGAAAATAAATGAAACTAGACCTATTTTTATCGACAAAAAAGAGGTCAAAATTTTTTTGAGAATTTTTTTAAATTTTTTATAGATTTTTTTTTCTTCCAATTACTTATTGTAAAGAAAACGTAATAACTTTTAAACTAAGCGGTATATCCTGATAAAATAAAAACAGTAATAATGCTAAATAACAGGCGATACTAAAAAAATACATAAAATACACAAAAAAGGCCAACAAATAATAAAAAATGATACTTTTTGAAAAAAATCTGCTTTTAAATTCGTGTTTTTTTGGTTATTTGATAAATTTCTCCAAAAAATGCCCCTATAACTGGTAGTTTTTATTACTTTGTATTATTCTCGATCGTATTATCTTTGTAAAAACAAAAATCGCATGTCTCTATCCCTATCACAACATTTGCTATGATCGTTTGAACAAAGGCCTGCCACAACATTATTCTCCGCTACAGGTAGAGACAATTTTAATTTTAACTAAAATGTTTATTTTACTTCGAAATCTTTTGTTTTTATTTGAAATCTAATTTGTCTTCATCAAAATTACAAATCTAGAGCCATTTTCAGTTTCGTTGTTAACGAAGCGTTGAATGGCGCGCCCGGAGAGGCTTAGTTCAAACGATCATTGCAAACGTTGTGATAGGGATAGACACATGCGATTTTTGGTTTTACGAAGGTAATACGATAGAGAATAATACAAAGTAATAAAAACCACCGGTTATAGGGGCATTTTTTGGAGAAATTTATCAAATAACCAAAAAAACACGAATTTAAAAGCAGATTTTTTTCAAAAAGTATCATTTTTTATTATTTGTTGGCCTTTTTTGTGTATTTTATGTATTTTTTTAGTATCGCCTGTTATTTAGCATTATTACTGTTTTTATTTTATCAGGATATACCGCTTAGTTTAAAAGTTATTACGTTTTCTTTACAATAAGTAATTGGAAGAAAAAAAATCTATAAAAAATTAAAAAAAAATCTCAAAAATTTTTTGACCTCTTTTTTGTCGATAAAAATAGGTCTAGTTTCATTTATTTTCAGATGTACACTTTAACGTGACTCACACTGTTCGTGACTCACTCACATCGTTTCATTCACAAAGATGCGTCCCACCAATTTTTGGTTGAGAGAAGCGCGAGCGTCATTATTGTAGTGTGCGTGTGCACTCATGGATGATGTAGCGTGTACCGATAACACTCAAACATTAGCGGAAGAATGGCGGGTCTTCGTGGATGAAACGATCCATAGTATGTGGATGAGAATGTGAATTTTCGCGAATGAAAGATCCGCTGGATGGCGGGACGTGGATGTGGGGTCTGACTGCTGCGTGATTGGTGGATTTTGACATATCTGTCAATGTCATGTCAAAAATAACCAATCGTGCAGCATTTGGACCTCGCGTCTACGTATTGCCATCTGGCGGATTTTTCATTCGCGAAAATTCACATTGATCTAAGTGGGGATTAAAAGGTCCTAACCGTCAGTTCTAACTTCGAGCAGCATGGTCGTATGAAAGCTGTTTAGTGAGCTGGTTAAGGGTTGAAGGTGGGCATGCTCTCGAGTTTGGCCTTGACCTCGTCGGCGGTGTCGTCACTCAGGAGCAGCGTGTGCGAGTAGCCCATAGCCACCTGGGTGATGTTTAGGCCGTCCATCCGCGAGACTTCCTTGGGACGCGCGGTCGACTTGTTGATCTCGCCGGTACCCTGCAGGTAAGAAATCGACAATTTGACACCATTCTCCAATAATTCGAGATCACAACTTTTCTAAACACTTGATTCTGGTCTTAAAAACTTAATTAATTTTAAATTACCTGTAAATTACGATTTTTGGTCGCATTGTAATTGAAAAAAGTAGTTTAAAAGTATTTGAGTTGACAAAATAGTGACGTCACTTGCTTGTAGTGTTATACAAAATCTATGGGAGTTTCGTTTTGACAGTTTTAAAAAGTACGTCAATTGATTGGTGGTGTCAACATGTCTATTGGTATGATCCTCAAATGTAAAGGGACCATTCCCACCTCTCGTTCCCACCACTGCAACTCCTGTGTAGCCAGGATCTACAGCTTGACCGCCATAAAAACCCAACCAATGAAGGTCAAGTTTGTCCCGGGGGAAAGTTAAACTGTCATTGGACCCCCAACGAAATTAATTAGAACACTACATAATGAAGAATATAATGCATGTAAATGGTACGTAATATTAAATGCATTTTTTGATGAAAAAAAAAACCTTGAAAAGGGTGTGCACTGCGAAAACAACTGGTAGGCTAAACAATAATTGTGCGTTAAAAGTTTCGGTCAATGCATATCGGCCAAAAATTTAGGTGTACCGAAAAACCCCTTATAATGGTATGGGGCTTGTGTGTTTTCTACTTCTACTAATAAATATTTTTTTCAAAGTGCCCCTGCTGTCGCTTGTTTTTGAAGGAAGAGGTGAATAATAAAAATTAAAAACTTAAATCCTTGTTTGTAATTTGGCGAGAGGTGGGTCAAGCCCCAATTTGAAGTATTTTTGTCGTCCACAGATCAGGCCCTTTAAGTTTGATCACTACATGCCCGGACACACTAAAAATCGATGGTCTGCGCCTAGTCTAAGTCTTGCAAGAGCCTGTATTGCGCTATAAAAAGGGGGTGAAAAATGGTATTGTAAGTCCAGTATAGATCGTTTCATCCACGAAGTCGCGCCCCACCAATTTTTGGTCGAGGGAAGCGTGGGGTCGTCACATACATAATTGTAGTGTGCGTGTGCACTCATGGATAATAAAATTTAGCGTGTACCGATAGCACTCAAACATTAGCGGAAGAATGGTGGGGCGCGTCTTCGTGGATGAAACGTTCTATAGTCTGGTCTGTGAGCACGTAGAATTTCGTCCAATGACCCCAAGCTACCCATCCCTATCGCTCGCGCGTAATTATGTTGCCATCGCGCTCGCACACTCACTGCGGGCGCCCGTCGCACAGTCGCGACAGCAATATAATTACGCGCGAGCGATAAGGATGGGTAGCTTGGGGTCATTGGACAAAATTCTACGTGCTCATAAACCGGGCTTTATACGTTTGTTCGCACTTACCAGTTCGCCGTAGGTGGGCGATACGCCCCATGCGATGAGTGAGTCGTCGGCCGCGATCACAATCGACGTGTTGCTGGTTCCCACGCTGCGGATATTCCAGCCTGCGAATAGTGTTCGGTCCCCATTAGTATTGAAAATTACAAAAGCAACTGAATTCGACTGACCGTCATTTACGGTCAAATTGGTCAAAAACGTTACGGTCAAATTGGTCAAAAACGGTCAATGTGATTTCTGTAATAGTTTGGTAATTTTTTAAGTTTTTCTTAGATTTTGTGATTGATAAAAGTCTACAACATCTTAATTGAAATAAAAAAGTGGTTTGTAATTTTGTAAATTCGTGTATTATATGTGAAATGGCAATGTCGCATCGCCGCGCACGTCAATTTGATGACGTTTTATTTTCTCTTAATTTAATACATAATAACGTAATATAAAATTGCATATAAATTAGGTACCTAATTAAATAAATTATTCGGTGGTAGTACAGTAATATTAGAGTCAAATTGACTGAATTTGACAGTTAATAACCGGTCATATATGGTATATTTTGACCATCGTGACGTGTTTTTGACAATTTACATCTGTAGTCCGCATTACGAAACTGTCAGAAGTAAAAATAAGGCGCACAATTAGGTATTTTCAAATGTGTAAATCCGAAAATAATAATTACCTGTGAGATCCTGCACTGGCTTTGGATACATGTTGGCTTCGCCGGTCCTTTTAGTCTGGCCGAACAGAAACAGGGCTCCTGGAATTGCAAATCGAAAAAAATGTCTACACAATGCAGTCAACAATACGGTGTAATTTAGCTTGTCTCAGAGTCGAGCACCGTTTCGTTTGACTTATGGGGCATTTCACGCGAAGCGGACAGCGAAAATCAAGTCAGGTTTTGGATTTTGTTCATATTTGGATTAAATGTACTGCTATATAATCTGAATGGATGTGCATCATTATATTTTTTTTATGAAGCTTAGTTTATTTTTTATGAGCGTTCAAAAAATTGGTAAAATTTTAGGAACAGATTTTTCTGAAGCTATTACTGCTATTATTACATTTGATTAAAAACAAACTGACTATTGGACTTTAGAGAATAAATAACTGTGTTTCTTACTATTTACTACAAATTTGAAATTTCTTTTTTGTTCACATAGAAAACCGGAAGTAAAGTTTTAAAATCGAATTTTACAAAACTTCGGTATTTTTAAATTTTTTTATTTTTATTTTAAAACATACCTAGTAGTCTATAAATAACGTGTGTAAAGTTGTAGAATGGAGTCTGTATTGGTTTTTGATTTAGACGCAGTACAGTGCGAGCGCGCCGCAATGAGCGTCATACCACAGAATAATAATAAGTACTACGTACAGAAGTTTTACTTCGCGAAGGTATTTAAAAAAATGTATGCTCAATGTCATTAACGATATGGTGTAATTTAGCCTGTCTCAAGAGTCAAGCACCATTTTGTTGACAAACGTCAGTGATCGGCACTGCGCCGAAGCTATAGGGCTGACTTCGGTAAAATGATGTGACGTGAGGTGCCACACTGCGGAAAATGGCGGAGGAAATTACATGATTTAGCATGAATTATCATGAATAATATTAACTACTTATTTACCTCTCAGTGTCTTGAGGCAACTTAAAAAAGTACATTCTGTGTTTTTATTATTATTTAGGCAGTTAAATACTGCACAGTATTTAGTACACCATTTTCTTTATTTTCTTCCATCATACACAAGAATACGCGTGCGTGAGTCAATGTTCGCTCGTATGTGAGGCCTTGTCGAATAGTATCCTGTAGGTGGGCCATCGTGCGTGTTTTGTTTTCGATGTAAACTCGCGGAGATGAACAGGCCTGGTCATACTGGCTATCGACATTTGGCTACTGTATAAAAATTATTTGTTCGAAAACAACTGAAACGTTAATATTGTTGCATGCATACTCTTAAACAATTATAATTTTGACTAGGCGAACTTCGTACCGTCTAACAGACAATGATTGTTGGCATTGAGATGGTATTACGTCGCAGACCACCCACAACTTATTGGATAATACTATTAAAACATTACCCTTCTTTTTGGGTAGTCGGGATATCTTAGTCCGGGGTGCCAGTTAACTTCATGCCAAATTTCATTAAAATCTGTTCAGCCGTTCTTTGTTTTATACATAAAACAAAGTCGTGTTAGTTACACGATTTATAAGTCAAGAACGGTTCGGCAGATTTTGATGAAATTTGATATGGTGGTAGCGAGCCAACTACCTAAAAAAGAAGAATTATGTTTTTAGTGTATTATTCAATAAGATGTGATGTGGGTAGTCCGCGACGTAATACGCATCATCTCAATGCCAACAATCATTGTCTGTTAGACGGTACGAAGTTCGCCGAGTGAAAATTATAATTGTTTAAGAGTATGCATGCAACAATATTAACGTTTCAGGTGTTTTCGAACAAATAATTTTTATACAGTAGCCAAATGTCGATAGCCAGTATGACGCTCATTGCGGCGCGCTCGCACTGTACTGCGTCTAAATCAAAAACCAATACAGACTCCATTCTACAACTTTACACACGTTATTTATAGACTACTAGGTATGTTTTAAAATAAAAATAAAAAAAATTAAAAATACCGAAGTTTTGTAAAATTCGATTTTAAAACTTTACTTCCGGTTTTCTATGTGAACAAAAAAGAAATTTCAAATTTGTAGTAAATAGTAAGAAACACAGTTATTTGTTCTCAAAAGTCCAATAGTCAGTTTGTTTTTAATCAAATGTAATAATAGCAGTAATAGCTTCAGAAAAATCTGTTCCTAAAATTTTACCAATTTTTTGAACGATCATAAAAAATAAACTAAGCATCATAAAAAAATTATAATGATGCACATCCATTCAGGTCATATAGCAGTACATTTAATCCAAATATGAACTAAATCCAAAACCTGACTTGATTTTCGCTGTCCGCTTCGCGTGAAATGCCCCTTATGTCAGTGATCGGTACTGTGCCGAAGCGATAGGGCTGACTGTTACAAGAAGATACTGTGTCGCCATCTAGCGCAGCACACGCGTATTTTTAACTTATTTCCACAGTGAATATTTTTTTACAATGAGGGTTTTCGCGTTTAAAAATCACATTAACATTTCTGTCAATGTCATGTCAAAAATAACCAATCATGCAGCATTTGGACCTCGCGTCTACGTATTGCCATCTGGCGGATTTTTCAAACGCGAAAACCCTCATTACATTCACTACTCGCTCGTGAATGCCTTGTGGATTAAACTTGTCGTGAAAAAAATTTATTAATTTTTTATTATTTTTTAGATACTAAAAAACTGTAGATACTAAAATCTGTCAGGTGGGGGGTGGGGGGTAGTCTTAAACCTTACCATGTATCACCAAGGGGAGGGGGCTAAAAAATGCTTAAAAAAAGATCACGTTATTAATGGACGGCCCCTTATACTGGTGATAATATCTAGAATCGTAATTATCTAGATAATTTCGAACCCTGCTACTTTAATTGGGTGTCACGAACTATTTGACGCTGTCTGTACGTGTGTTTATGTGCACGTGTGCGTGTTTATGTGCATGTGTGCTTGTTTATGTGCACGTGTGCTTGTTTACGTGCACTGGTTTACGTGCACGTGTGCTTGTTTACGTGCACGTGTGCTTGTTTGTGTGCACGTGTGCTTGCTCACCGTTCTCGTTGACGGCGAGGCTGTAGGTGGCGCCGCAGTGCACGGAACGCACGCCGCGCGCCTGCGAGTCGAAGTACTTGATGAGGCGCGGCACGCTTTCGTCCTTTTGCTCGGCGTGCCCCAGCCGCCCGAAGCCGCCGAAGCCCCAGCTGAAGGCGCGCTTCTTGGAGTCTATGGCCACCTGTGGAACACAAGCTTCAGTTAGTTAGTTTTGCCACAGAACAATAATAAGTACTAAAGCCTGGTCCGTGAGCACGTAGAATCCCGTCCAATGACCCCAAGCTACCCATCCCTATCGCTCGCGCGTAATTATGTTGTGTACTATGTACTGTGCGACGGGCGCCCGCAGTGAGTGTGCGAGCGCGACGGCAACATAATTACGCGCGAGCGATAGGGATGGGTAGCTTGGGGTCATTGGACGGGATTCTACGTGCTCACGGACCAGGCTTTACCAGGCCTGTTCATCTCCGCGAGTTTGCATCGAAAACAAAAACGCGCGACTACTCCTCCTGCGGTACCTAATCGACAGGACAATCATGAGCTAGTATTGACGCACGCACGTGTATTCTTCACCCATTTGCATTGTAAAGACAATAAAAACGATGGTGTAAATACTGTGCAGTATTTTTTAACTGCCTGAATAATAATAGAAACACAATATAATTCATGCCGGTTCATGTATTTCCTCCGCCATTTTCCGCAGTTTGGCACCTCACGTCACACATCATTTTACCGAAGTCGGCCCTATGGCTTCAGCGCAGTACCGATCACTGACGTTTGTCAACAAAATGGTGCTCGACTCTTGAGACAAGCTAAATTACACCATATTGTTAAAGACATTGAGCATACATTTTTTTAAATACCTTCGCGAAGAAAATCTTTTGTACGTAGTAGTACTTATTATTATTCTATAGAGTGAATGGTGTCAAACAGTCTATTCTGAAGTGGCAATGGGCAGGGCACATAGTACGCAGAACCGACGGCCGATGGGGCTGCTAGGTTCTGAAGTAGGCCGCGTACCGGAAAACGTGTGGGACGTCCACCCACAAGATGGACTGACGACATCATAAAGGTAGCAGAAAGGCGCTGGACGCAGGCCGCTACCAACCGGGCAGCATGGAAAGCATTGGGGGAGGCCTATGTTCAGCAGTGGACGTCCTATGGCTGAGATGATGATGATGAAAAATGTTATCATATTCAGTAGCTTTTCTGAAACAGAAGTCCAAACCCTTTAGAGTTCTTACCGTGTGATTGTTCCCACAGGAGAAGTCCACAATATCGACGTCCCTTACGGGCGAGACGTGACCCTCCTTGGACTTCTCAAAGAACAGCGCCACGTGCTTCGGCACCGTCTCGAAGTGATACGACAGCTTGGTGGACGTCACGAAGTACTTGCCGTCTGTGTTGTGGCCTGTTCAACATTAAAACGGCTTTAGAAGTCATGAATGATGTTTATTGTCCGTGGTGCATATCTTTTCTTAAAGGTTACTAAACCTTTGTCACCTGTCATCCGCTTTGCAATGGAGGGAAGTCGAACCTTAAGGCCCAGAACAGACGGTGAAACGCAACTGTAACGAAACTGCAACTATGTGATGATTCAGATGAATGAAACTGAAAGTTTCAAACTGGTCGCGTCATGTGTGGTCTCTCAAAGGACGCTATGGCAGAAACTTAGATGCAACTCAAAAGTAACTAGCAGTTGCAGTTGCGTTTCACCGTCTGTTTTGGGCCTAACTTCGAACTCCTTCTGTTCTTCTGATTAATTTCGTCGCGGGTCCAATGACAGTTTAACTTTCCCCCGGGACAAACTTGACCTTCACTGGTTGGGTTTTTATTGGCGGTCAAGCTGTAGATCCTGGCTATACAGGAGTTGCAGTGGTGGGAAAGAGAGGTGGGAATTGTCCCGTTTAGGTGCTAGGAGCCTCAAATTTTGCCTTTTAGAACGTAGGTGCTCACTAAGCTCCTAGCACTTGTGGTTTCTGAGATTTCGTGATGAGTGAGTGAGTCAGTCAGTGACATTTCGCTTTTATAAAGCCTGGTCCGTGAGCACGTAGAATCCCGTCCAATGACCCCAAGCTACCCATCCTTATCGCTCGCGCGTAATTATGTTACTGTCGCGACTGTGCGACGGGCGCCCGCAGTGAGTGTGCGAGCGCGACAGCAACATAATTACGCGCGAGCGATAGGGATGGGTAGCTTGGGGTCATTGGACGGGATTCTACGTGCTCACGGACCAGGCTTTAGATATAGATGGAAGTCTTACCAAGTTGTCCGTACTCGGGTAGCCCGAAGGAGTGCAGGGCCCCGTTGCAGTCCAGGATCATCGAGAACTCGGCGCCGCAGCCGACCTTCACAATAGGAGCTCCACTGGAAAAACAAATATTTGTAAGTGGTGCTATTCTATTTAAAAATAACTTATGCTTTAACAGGGTTCGAATAATTATCATGATAATTATCGTGATAATAACAGATGGATAATTATCGGTTGATAATAACAAAAAAAATGCTCTCGTGAAAATGAACTGTATTCGAAGTTTTCGAACGTGTATTTCACTTGTGTCTAGTGGTGGGCGTTAATCAACATAGATAAGTTATAAAATCTATCTATTTAGCTCCACAATGATCACTAGTTATCTAGCGTCAAAATGTTTATCTATTTTCCAAGCTCTATGAGACTAGATGGATAACTTGACAACAATCAGCAACCAAAAAGATAAAGCAACATTCGGAATCAAAATTTCTTATGAAACAATATGACAAACGTATCTTATACTATTGATAATTATCTGATAATTATCATGGAGCGTAATTATCTTGATAATTTCGAACCCTGTGCTTCAATCACACCAATGCGTCATCGATCGCCATCGCCGGCGCGATCATAGGCCAATGACAGGTCGCGCGACCCATGACCGTACACGCGACCTGTCATTGGCATACGATCATTTTACATTTTGACTAGTTGCTACTTGCGCCCTTTTAAGCCTGGGCGCAGACCACCAGCTTTTAGTTGGTCGATAGTTGGGCCCTTTTTTAATTTGAATGAAGAACCGGCCGATACCAAATCGGTGTAATGTGCGCACTTTCATACATGTCCATACTGATTAACAGCCCGACAAAAACTGTGGTCTGCGCCTAGGCTTACTGTCAAGAGTGTCAAGACACAAGGAGAGAAAATTAAAGAGTTGCATCTCGATCAAAATATTGAAAACTTGAAAAAATCGTTTGCTTGGTCGACATCCCACCTGAGGGAACCGATTAGTCCATGTGTTAACATACAGGTTGGAATTTTGTAATGCCACCTGGAGGGAAAGTACCCTTAATACTGTAGATAGAAAATTTTACTCAAAGAAAACATTCCTTTATTTTTTTAAAGAAAGACTACTGCATTCAAAGATTTTCGAAAATTTTTCAAAAATTTACCACCATACCATACAATTTTCTGTAATTACAATAATTTAAGATTCATGCTTTTCCTTTCATTTGATTTATCAAGTTTGTTTGAGAAATTTCATCCTTATACTTAACCCTAACGATCGGTGCAATAAAAATACAGGGTGTAATTTTTAACAGATTTTAGTTGGTTCGATTCCCGAGTGTAGCAAGCAAATTTTTGGAAATCGTTGAATGCAGTTCTATTTCTTTAAAAAAATAAAGGAATGTTTTCTTTGAGTAAAATTTTCTATCTACAGTATTAAGAGTACTTTCCCTTCAGGTGGAATTACCAGGCCTGTTCATCTCCGCGAGTTTACATCGAAAACAAAACATGCACGATGGCCCCCTACAGGATTACTATTCGACAAGCCCTCACATACGAGCGAACATTGACTCACGCATGCGTATTCTTATGTATGATGGAAAAAAATAAAGAAAATGGTGTACTAAATACTGTGCAGTATTTAACTGCCTTAAGTACTTATTATTATTCTGTGGCATTACAAAATTCCACCCTGTATATTAGGGTGTCCCATAATTTTCAAAGTTTTAAATTTGTAACGCATAGGTCTTAGTTTTGTTTGTTTGCCTCTAAAACACTCGGAAATACATTTTTACTTTATTTGGAGTACGCTAACCCGTGCCGACTTGCATCGAAACATGTTGCACGGCAGTAGCGGTGCGTATTCATTTGTTCTCAATTAATCATCACGACCAACTTACCAGCTCTGATGAAAGCCTTAAGGAACTCTTGACATCCACTTTCCAAAAGGTATATGAGAGTGTTGACAAATTGATTTCCAAAGCAGCCTTGAGCAAGTTTAGTCAACATCTTTGTTACTTCATGTCAGAAGAAATTGCCGTTTTATCACTCTTTGATGATGAAGGTAATGAACAAACACCGTCAATACTGTAGTAAAAGTACAAAGAGAGTGTATGTATGATTCTGGGAAGATATACATTCCATCTGAAGAAGGTATGATTATTTCTATGGTAAATAGGACTAGTACTAATTTTTTTATCATGTTTTTAATGAATTGATAATAATACTGCCTTATTTATTGTTGCTGGAAACCCATTGAGTGATTTAGTGTCTGTCAAGACTATACATTTATTTTTCCCATTGAAAATTGATAAGAATTTTCCCCTGAGACCCATTTCTAAATGAGATGAAGATGTTGCCTATTTAAAAGCAAAAAAGTGCTTTCTTTAAGGGTAGTTAATGATACAGCTGAGAGAGCTATAAAGCTTATGCAAGATTTTCATTGTTTGATCACTGCAAAGGAAGAGAAAAAGCTATTTTTGCTACGCACAGTGTAGCAAAAATCAGGCCAATATTCAGGAGCATGGAAATCTGTAGCCAGAATGTAAAAAAGGGACCCAAGGGGGAAAATATATTGTCTGATATCTTCTTTATATAAATATTTTATAAAATTTAAATATTTTAATTGATTAAGCTACATAACTAAAGGGATAAAATCAGCATTTTTCAAAATCTTCAGAGCTCAGTCGGCACGGGTTAATGTTGACGTAGGAAGATGAAATTTTGTATTTAACTATGTCTGAGTAGTACTAAAAGAAATAGAGGGTATGCATTTCAATATCTAAAAAAAATTTTTTTTCAGCCATTTATGGGACACCCTACTGTATATTCGTCTCACTTGTATCGCACGCGGGTCGGCTTCAGCACCTGCGGCGCGGTGCTGCCGAGGCCGCACTGGCCGCTCTTGTTGTCTCCACACGCGTACACCGCGCCCGTGTCTGAAACAAGAAATAAAAACATTCATTTTGGTCTATAGTCTGTTCGCCGAGAGTTGATAAAAAAAATTAAATATCAGATGTTCTAAACTCATTATAAATTGCGGCCCGCTAATTATTTTTGTCTATATAATGAAAAAGTTGGTAGATTATCATTATTATCTCTTTTAAATTTACGGGAATTATTCCGGTTAGGGCATACGTGGATACGGATCAAACACGTGGCGTCCATGTGTTGGATAAAAAGTATTTCATTACTATCAAGTGGCTTATAGTGTATCCCAATGTTGGGCAAAGCCCTGCCCACTGTCATACTATTCATTTCGGTCTTATGTAAAATAAATCTATTCCGTTTCACACATTGCGGCCCGCCGGCCGGGGCGCTTGACGACAGCTGCGTGGCTCGTACCATGGTACTCAGTGCGCGTTGTGACAAACGACGCCCGCCATACAGAATGCGATAATTAAGCGACAGTCGCTATTGCAAGACATTTCATAATATTTATCAACTCTCGGCGAACAGACTTTAACACAACAAAATCAAAATCAAAAATATTTTATTCAATTTAGACGACATTTTAGTAAACTAGCTTTCCGCCCGCGTGGAATTTTGTCTGTCACAGAAAAACTTCATCGCGGCGTCCCTGTTTCAAAAACCGGGATAAAAACTATCCTATGTCCTTTCCCGGGACTCTCTCTATACCAAATTTCATCAAAATCGGTTCAGTGGTTTAGGCGTGAAAGCAAGACAGACAGTTACTTTGGCATTTATAATATAGAAGTATAGATAAAAAAAGGTAGCCTTATGGGGCACTTAACATGTCTCCTTATCTTTTGGGCCCTATCAGCGCATCGAGACAAACATATGACAAGTGCTAAAAAGAAAGAAGAACAATTTGACTCAATTCAAAGATGTGACACATTTATTGAAATATTTTGTAACCGCTTCTTACGATTATTTTACAATAAAACAAAAATACCTACAACTAAGAACAGAAGCAAATCAATAAAGATTTTATGTTTCATACCTAAAGTACTCAAATGATGAAACATAATTTTATTATTCAGATAATAAGATCAATAAAACCAGGGGTGACCCAAGATTTACGATTTTAGATTCATTTATACCTATATCACAGTTGGTTTATTTCCACAAAAAATACTAATAAGTACTTTTATTTTTTTAGATAAACTCGTTTCTGGTTATAATTACATTTCCATTATGTCACTAGTGCGGTATTGGTGATCAACACGTACGCGTGTTACATAAGTAGCACTGCGAGTTTACTACACAATGTTTTTTTTAATGCATGACAAGGCAGATATTTGACCACAATCGCACCTGGTGTTAAGTGGGATGCAGTCTAGGATGGTACATATCTGCCCTGTAAGTGACTATTCACTCTCGCCTTGAAAACGCCCGGATTATACTTCGGTACATGTAAGGTACAAGAAAACACTATTTCTAACGCCCGTATTCACAAACATTACTATGAGATATCATAGTGCGCATGAATGCACAGGGTGACATATGAAACAACATAGCTCTATACAACGCTGTGCGTTCGATTTTCCGCTTCACTTATGCAAGCATCGTTTGTGAATACGGGTGTAAGTGTTGTACGTAGATCACTTTTATGCATGAGGTAAAAGCCATTGCAATTAATTGAATCAGAGCTACTTATTACGTATCTATCGATATGATTAAACCCATCTTTGATTGTAAGTAAAGTGATTTTAAAGATACCAAGACCGCTTTGTAGAAGCGAGTGGTTCCTGCACATTGCCGCGTGTATGATATTGTGGTCTCTCAGGCCCGGGATGATCTGCGACTCGTAGCGGGTTATCGTGTCGCCGAAGCCCAGCTGCCCGCAGTTGTAGCAGCCTAGGTAACGCCAGCTTCTATTGGTGTGTGCTACAAAGCCATGTCTCACCTGTGACGAAGAGCGAGTGGTTCCTGCCCACTGCCGCGTGTATGATATTGTGGTCTCTAAGGCCCGGGACGATCTGCGACTCGTAGTGCGTTATCGTGTCGCCGAAACCCAGCTGCCGAAGTTGTAGCGGCCTAGGTAACGCAAGCTTCTAGCTTTCTAGCTTCTTCAGCTAGCTGGTGTGTGCTACAAAGCCATGTCTCACCTGTGACGAAGAGCGAGTGGTTCCTGCCCACTGCCGCGTGTATGATATTGTGGTCTCTCAGGCCCGGGACGATCTGCGACTCGTAGCGCGTTATCGTGTCGCCGAAGCCCAGCTGCCCGCAGTTGTAGCGGCCTAGATAACGCCAGCTTCTATTGGTGTGTGCTACAAAGCCATGTCTCACCTGTGACGAAGAGCGAGTGGTTCCTGCCCACTGCCGCGTGTATGATGTTGTGGTCCATCAGGCCCGGGACGAGCTGCGGCTCGTTGCGCGTTATCGTGTCGCCGAAACCCAGCTGCCCGCAGTTGTTGCGACCTGGGAAAAGTATTTAGAAATCAATATAGTGGGATATTGAGAAATAAAAATCACGGTTTATTTCCACAATATTGTTTTAAAATATTAACAACAACAGTGCTTCTCGTTATAGTCTCTACGTTGTCTGTCAGGCCTCAGCATGCAACTATTAATAAGCTTTCTTCTGTCATACATTTTTATTGTTCATACATCATCAGCCTCCCCGACATCATGCATCGCATTCCACATAGGAAATGATATTTTAAAATGGATTTGTATGCAGAAATTCAAGTTTCTCAAACGAACATTATAAGTAACTGAGTGAGTGGTGACTTACCAAATGTATAAGCTTTTCCGTCATCAGAAATAAGGATGGAGTGACCAGCGCTGCATCCGCTCACTATCAGTCGGTACTGAACAAAAATTACAGGAATTAGTACGAAAAAAAGAATCGCTTCCAAAAATATAACCAAATCTGAGCACTCATTACAATTTCTTGACTCGTGGAGTAATAATAATAAAATCATTTATTTGCCAGAATACGGTTACAAATAATAAATATCCTTGGACATTTTACACTGCGCTTCTAGTCCCAAACTAAGCAAAGCTTGTACTATGGGTAACTAGACAACGGACATAAACATACTTAAATACTTTTTTTTTGTAAATACATACTATTATACATAGAAAACACCCAGTCCAATACAAACAAATATGTTCATGCACACAAATTTTTGTACTGTGCGGGAACCGAACCCGCAACCTCCGGAATAGTAGTCTGTTTCGAACCACTACACCAAACGGCCGACGACGACGCCAAATGGTTATAGAGAGAGAAGTTTCCAATATATTCTATCGTACATACTTACGTAATACCTTTTTTATTTACATTGTAAGTGAGCTTACAGTGATTGCCAATTCGAAAATACATTTGATGTTGTTGTTATTAAGTGTTACAAGTTAGTGGATAAAAACAATCTTTATACCGGGTGTTAGGTAAATGGGTATATGAGCCGACACTAGCCCATGTTAACATGGTCATATACAGTCGTGGTCAACTAATTAGGGACAGATAGAATACTAAGCAATACTAAGTGTTCATATCCTATTATTGTAAGCTTCATTCAATATTACTGGCTGTTACTTTGTAAACATATTGACTATCAAGTACTCTATTTAACAGAATACAATAACAACAAAAAAACTTACTAACTTAATAAAAAATCTTAATCAAATCACATGAATCGGTAATTATGGTACGGACGGTCTGGCCACCTAATTAGGGACGCTTAAGTTTTTCCTTCTAAATTAAAAAAATAAAAAGTAATAACTTTTATTCTGTTCATTTGTAATTTCGGCGTCAATTTGAAAAACGATATTCTTATCTTGCGAGTTAAAAACTCATCAAATTATTAAAGGTGATGGGCTGAAAGAAAAGCAACAATGCGCTAAGTTATAATCAATCTTTATCAGTGTTTTTTAGTGTCATACCGGTAAATTGCAGATCATCTGAAATGTTCCAAAAACATGAATCTACGATGCAGTGGCTTGTTTCAAAATCATGAAACCACAGAAAGTATGCCTAGAAGGAAGAGGCCAATAAAAACAACCCCACAAGATGATCGCAGAATGGTCACTCTCGCAAAGAGAGACCCCTTTAAGGGTTTCGTTCTGATCAAGAGCGAGATTTTTGGACCAGAACCGACTGCTGGAGTATCTGCGAGGACCGTCAGAAGGCGACTGGTGGAGGCAAAGCTTGTAGGAAGAGTTCCTCGAAAAGTTCCATTACTGAAGATGGAACACAAAGAAGCAAGATTGGCGTTTGCAAGAAAGTATGGACATTAGGCTTTTGCTCAATGGATAAATGTGCTGTTTTCTGATGAGATCAAGATAAATCTTATTTCATCCGATGACAGACAATACGTGCGACGACCTGTAAAGTCCGAAATGATACCAAAGTAAACGAAGAAGCAGGTGAAACATACAGGCGGCAATATAAAAATCTGGGGCTGTTTTTCTGGACATAGAGTGTAACCTATAAAAAGAAATGAAGTTAAACTTGAGCAATTCCAATACAAATAAATATTGGAGAAAACGATGCTATCATATGCTGAAGAAGTCTTACCAGTCTCATGAACATTTCAACACGATAACGATCCAAAACATACCGCGTACTCTGTTTAATCGTTCCTAGCGCAACAGTCAGTGACGGTACTAGATTGGCCCGAAAACAACTCAGACTTAAGCCCTACAGAGCTTATGGTATGAAACGAAGGAAAAAGTTGCAGCTCAACGTACTGGCACTAAAAATCAGCATTTCGTGGCATTTAATGGTGTTTGGAATAACATTTCTTTAGAAACCTGTAATGATTTGATTGCATCCATGCCGCGCCGATGTCAAATGGTTATAACCAACAAAACCAACCATATTGGTTATAAAAATACGTTTGATGATTTTGTTTTGTATTCTATATTTATTAATGAAAACTTTTTATGTAATAAACACTTAAATAATTTCCAATTTATTTACATTTACAGTGAAAGTGTTACGTGTCCCTAATTAGTTGTCCATCCCTAGGTCAATAAATGTGTAGGTGGCAATGATTTATTTATTTTAAAAATATTGATCGCAACTAGCTAGTTTCTTTTCTGGCCTTTAAATATTTAGAATACTAGCCAAATTACTTGTTATTAATAGGTACAAGCTACAATGCCTCATGAAGATTTTTTTTTCGGACTGGAGAGACGATCTTGTGTTTTAGTCATGTAACGTCCCTAATTAGTTGACCACGACTGTAAATGGTATGGTAAAGTCAGAAAATTGATATCTTCATTTTAATTATTTTAATTTTCATACAAATCGGATTTTATAAAATTTATTTTGATATTATTTATTTCGACATCGTAAAGGTAGCAGGGAAGCGCTGGACGCAGGCCGCTACCAATCGATCAACGTGGAAAGCATTGGGGGAGGCCTATGTTCAGCAGTGGACGTCCTATGGCTGAAATGATGATGATGATGATGATGATGATGATGGTGACTTACCCGGCGATCAGTGAACTTGTGGAAGGTGAAGAGGTTGGGGTGGCTCCGCTTGGTGGGGTTGTTCTCGCGCTTGGCGACCAGGTCCCACGACACCATGCCAGCTATCATCAGCCGGCCTGGGGTCTTGTAAAACGACCGCAGTAGTTCCTGTAAATAATAACGTTTGAGGCTTATAAAAAGCTTTTATTTCCACAAACAGATTTGGCTACAATAAATGAAGTTAATTAGAAATATTTCTTTGTTCATTCTTGTGGCACCCTGTATGGAAAGCCTCCTCCATCTTGCTCCACTTTTGCCTGTCCTGGGCTAGGTCAAGTTTAGTGTATCTGGCATTAAATATTATTTAATCTTCTGCAATTGGCCACTTGAATTGATGTTGATTTGCTGATTAGAGGTATTGTGAGACAGTTTAGATCTGGGCTCGTGACCAGTGGCACTGTGTGTGTAAGATGGTGGTAGCTAGCCAGCTACCACCATCTTACCTAAGTCTGTCGCTATGACAACAATGTTAACAGCATTGTTGTGTTCCGGCAGTTAGGGGTAAGATAGCCAGTTCCTGTGGTTGAGATTTCCGGGTGAAGCTCGCTTCCACCTTCGGCCTGATCATCACTTACCATCAGGTGAGGATACAGGCCAGCCAGCTTCCCCATTGGGGATAAAAAAAAACGATAATAGGCCAATGACAATCCTACCTCCGACAATTAGAACTGACGGCCGATGGGGCAGCAAGGTTCTGGAATGGAGGCCGTGTCCCGGAAAACGCAGCGTGGGACTGCCACCCACAAGGTGGACCGACGACATCATAAAGGTAGCAGGGAAGTGTTGGACACAGGCCGCTACCAATCGATCATCGTTCAAAGCATTGGGGGAGGCCTATGTTCAGCAGTGGACGTTCTATAGCTGAGATAATGATGATCACTTACCACCAGGTGAGATACAGGCCAAAAGCTTCCCCATGGGGATAAAAAAAACGATAAAAGGCCAATGACAAATGACAATCCTACCTCCGGCAACTTGACCATGGGCTCGTCGACCATGGGCGACGGGGTCCTCGGGGGCTCCGGCGGCTGTTGGTCGGACAGCGACGAGTCGTTGCTGTCCTCGTCCTCCGACACCGGCTTGCGTGGCTTCCGTGCCTTGGCGCTTCGCCCCGAAGCTGGCGCGGCGCGCTTGCGGCCGTTGCTCGACATGATGCTGCTGGAAAAGTGGAAATATTAATTAAAGTACGGCCAACGAGAAGCGATACCAAATTTAAACAAACCCAATGTCATGGTCATTTGGAATAGTAGGGGTGGGTTGCACCACCTATCTTTAACGGTAACTATGACGATAACCGGTGCTTTTTGTATGGAATTTGACAGATTTTTGACGTTTGTAAAAGTTAAAGTAAGATGGTGCAACCCAGCCTAAGGGATGACTTTGACATATTTTGGCGGGAGAACGAGACATTACGACAAATACACAAGATGGGAAGAGACAGAATAGATTGTCAGTTCGACAGTCGAATCGACCTTTTGTATCGCTGCTAGTTGGCCGTACTTTACCTACATTAAGCATTACTTTATTATTTACTAGCTTTCCGCCCGCGGCTTCACGCGCGTGGAAATTTGTCTGTCACAGAAAAACTTTATCGCGCGCGTCCCTGTTTCAAAAACCGGGATAAAAACTATTCTATGTCTTTTCTCGGGACTCAAACTATCTCGATGCCAAATTCCATCAAAATCGGTTTTGTGGTTTAGCAAGTTTAGTCGTGAAAGCAAGACAGACAGTCAGACAGACAGATAGACAGAGTTACTTTCGCATTTATAATATTAGTATAGATTTAAAAATTATATGCACATAAAACACTGTACATAAGGCGGACTTAATACCATTTGGCGGGCGGGGCACATATAGACGATGGCCGTTGAGGCAGATAAGTTCTCGAGTGACGACCACGGGCCGGAAGACGTAGCGTGTGCAGGCCTCCCACTAGGTGGACCGACGATCTGGTGAAGGTCGCGGGAAGAGCCTGGATGCGGGCAGCGCAGGACCGGTCGTTATTGAAATCCTTGGGATAGGCCTTTGTCCAGCTGTGGACGTCATTTGGAGACGAACGAATGTGCGAACGCATGCCATTCGTTATTATCCTCTAGTCAACCTCAGGATTATTATATTAGCATTTGTGGAATTTCATGCCTAGCAATTACGTATTAGGCCGGTTTCTACCAAAGCGGAGCGGAGAAGAGCGGAGAGGAGACGAAACGAGAGATATGTGAGCAGTGCGTAGCTGTCAGATATCAGTCTATTGCAGTGTATGAAACACTGCACCACGACTGCACCGTTCCGCTCTGTGTGGAGTGGAGATGTGGAAATAAGGAAATCTGATTGGGTGTTCAAAAGACTTTTCCACTCTGCTCCGCCTTGGAAACCGGGCCTTAGAACTACGCCATCAGCCATTTATTTATTATTTATTTACATCAAAACCTCGCACAGCTTTGTGGATGATAGAATTGATAGGGAATACGGTGAATGAGGGTTTTCGCGTATGAAAAATCCGCCAGATGGCAATACGAAGACGCGAGGTCCAAATGCTGCATGATTGGTTATTTTTGACATGACATTGACAGATATGTCAAAATCCACCAATCACGCAGCAGTCAAACCCCACATCCACGTCCCGCCATCTAGCGGATCTTTCATACGCGAAAACCCTCATTGAAGCATAAAAGATCCCAATAGGTCGACTACACTACGCTTAGGCGTGGCCCTACCATACGGTATGATCCATACCGCACCGTACCGTATGACTATCGTAGCTAGGTTCCGAATAAGATCCTAACTTTCATTAATTTTATCTGTATAAATGCAATTCTAAAATCCAAGATGCCTAATTTAGATTTCATACCTCTTATCTGCTCTTTTAAAAAATCTGATCTTCATTTCACTGCCAATTGACCTCTTAACGATATGTCAACGTCGCATAAATTTATTGATGATGAAAAAACAAATGCAAAATTCAAAGTTATTTATAAAACTTGAAACTGCTTCTAAATGCAGAATGTTTTCTGCTTCATTAATGTAAAAAAAAGTTGGTAAAGGTATTATTTCTTTACATACCATCCTCCATTCATTGTGGTAAGATTGTTATTTTACAAATCTACCAATATAGTATATGATCACTTAGTAAAGGTTTAATTGAAGATTTAAGATAAACTTTAAATAGAATGTTCAGTATTCTCTGGACAAAAGAAAGAGCCCATCTGTCGCCACATGTTATCAGAAATTCCATAAGTAGGTAATTTCATAGTCAAATTTGCTCCTCTACTTCACATCTCAAACATGCCAATAAACAAAATAGAATTTGTAATATTTTCAATCTTATTGCTTTGCAATAGGGTCCAAAGGTATTGTTGGACCAGGATGCATCCTGAGTACATAAGTAGGTAGGCAGATTACATAATTAAGTACAATACAGGGTATTCAATCTGAAATCTTCTTATTGTTTTTTTTATGCTTAACAAGGCAGGTATTTGACCACAATTGTACCTGGTGTTAAGTGGGATGCAGTCTCGGATGGTACATATCTGCCCTGTAAGTGCCTATTCACTCTCGCCTTGAAAAGGCCCGGATTATAGTTTTCGGGAAAGACAGTAAGTATCAAACTTACTATCTTTCCCAAAGACTATAATAGGGACAAAGAAAATAAATCCATATTCAGTCTAGATTCTACACTCCAGAATAATTTACACTAAAACTATTGGTATTAGTATTTGGTATTAGAAAGGAACACCGCTTTATGCATTACTATTAATATGAGTACTAATTTTTGACATATAAATAGTGTAGATATTTGAAACATTTTCATCTTGGTTTATGCAGACGACAAGACTGTCAAATAAGTTTTTTGTGACATATCACACGACATTAAAAAACCATGCTATACTAGAGCTAAAGGAATAATTAGATTTATCAACACATTCGGACCCCAGGGCATAATAGAGATGGATTGACATTGACATCAAATCCTAAAGTCAACAAAGAATGTGAAGCAAAATTGGTAGGTACAAAACTGCATACCCATAAGAAAATTCAGAAGTATTTAGCAGCTATGTGCAACCAGACAAGCCCTGCCCGGAAATGGATAAAACTGCTAATTTTCTGTATTAAAGATAAATAAATCAACTATCACATTATTAAGAAACCTAGCAAGTTGGTTGGTGAATAGGTTTCCTACTAATGTACTAAGGCTGTATGAGATGTCAAACAAATAACAAGGAGATTGTTTGTTTGCATTATGAAACCTTGAATTTAACTGCATTACTAGTTGATTAGAGTAAACAAAACTATTCTATTTATCACCTAGTACCACAAAATCTTTTCCAGTTGTGAAGAAGCGATAACAGAAAATAAGTAGTAGGTATTTAAGTTTTTCTCTATTTGACCAATAATGAATGATAGTTCAAACTTGAAGCTTGTGCAGTTTTAATGATTTTGTAAAGTTGTGAAGTTGCATTTTATTGACAATGCCCTTGCATTGTATTACATTGCAATTTTAAAATATAAATTCTGTAATATAAATGCTTCCTACCAAAGCATCAAATAACATGCCCTAAATCAAATGAGGCTACTCACAGGCTCACAGCAGATAAATGAAATTTGAGATGGTACACTAATAATATTGAAATGAAACAAATGACTAAATAACACATGAAAAATTACTTTGTCTCAACATGCTTAACACATTCGCATAGATCAGTAGCTGTACAAAATTATTGATTTTATATACATACAAACAAAGTTCAAGTCTCATGTATTGCAACATACATGGCCAATGGAAGTCTAAAAAAATATTTTAATATTGGAAATGTTATTGATTCAGATTTAATAACAAACACTGAATAGCACTGTAAATAAAATGCAAAAAACGTTAAGTAGATCAACGAAATAGTGAAAACATTTACTTACTATCAAGGTACAAGGATAGGACAATAGGCTCGCTTTGCAGGGTGTAGGTGACGAGACACGAGCGACCCGAGAACCGTTATTCTCGTCAAACAATAGCCGCGACTAAACTTTACATTTTACAACATTGTTAACTATAACATTCTCAAAGTAAATGGAATAGGTAACACAAAAACTACATCTTCACGTAATTATTCGTAACGCGCTCGCTCACAAAATTATTAGACGGTAACTACAAAAAAGAATCCCAAATACTGACCAACACGTGCATGTTTTGATAAATACGATATTAATACACACCAAAAAAAAACTTTGATATCACATTCCGATTAAAACAAAATGTAAGACACTAAAAACACACTTACCGTTACAAAACAATAATTGAATCTAATAAAAATTATCTAAAAATTCAGATGCTATGCGTTTGACGAATTGACGAAAGTGACAAGAAGGAGGGATGCCGCGAAAAAAAAACATTTTTTACGGCACTGGGACCGTGCATCGGATGGCAAAGTAGCAATGCGTTATGTACAAATTTTTATTTTATTGGCTATTTCAAATTATGTTGAGGAGCCAGGAGACTGAGTACTTGTCATTTAATGCATAGAAATAAAATAAAAACAGCATCTTTTTATGATGATGACAATATTATATTCTAAACTCTTGTACATGATTCTATAGAACCATCTATAATAAGTAGTTTTATGCAATTTATTTTAACACGTCCAGTTTTGCGTTCTGTTAAGACCGATGTCTTCTGTCTGGCTACTGCGAATACAGCGATACATAGGTACACGCATTCGCTTAGTGCAGAGAGCGCTATTATTTTAAAATTGTACTTATAGAAATAAATACATTTTAACTCTTACTTTACTTTATTACTAAATATTTGGATTTATGTAAGATAAAGTTCGTGAAAGTACCTAATATTTTATGAATATTTTACACACTTTTTATATTTTAGGAGTGGCATGAGGCATCGAAAGTTCCTAATTACCAATTATTAACCATAAAATGAACACCTTTTTATGGAATTTAACATTATTTTATTATACAGGCCAGGCCTAACAGCCTAACTAAAAATAATAATAATATGTAGGTACCATAAATTGTAATTTTTATCATTGAAATTTTATTGTCCAGACTGTTGTCGTTTAAGTATAAAAATAATAGTTTTATTAAGTTTATCTAATTCATTACCTACTTATTTATTAAATTACTTAATAAGTCAAATCACATAAGTTCATTTATGTATTTTGTCGTATTTCAGTCAGAGTGATTCAAATTTTTTATTGCTATAAAATACTTACCTGTTTTTTCTTGTGCAGGTGATGAGATTTAATAGGCTAGCCCTCTGCCTATAAAATGTTACCATTTGCAAAATCAGCCACTGAGCACAGACAATATAATACACATGAACGCTTGGAAACGCCTTTCAAGTAATATCTAACAACCAATGGATGACTAGGTTACTGCCGTTAGCTGCTGCTAGCCATTGGTCGAATAATTAAAAAAATAAATTATGCAGTCGATTATGGATTTTGTGCCTAGTATTTTTGCCAATGACACACTACTTTATTTTATTTGTTTAATTAGTAAAATATGTTGAATGTATCATTTTGTAAGGTTGCGCAATGTGGGGAAGGATACAGATCGGCTGAACCATTTAAGAACCTAGTAAGGGACACTTTTTCAGATTTTCGTTTTTTGTCATAAATCACCTTAGAATTAAGGTCTCCACAGGATGTGAAGACAGAAATCGCTCTATTACACTTAACACCGGAGAAACGCGTTGCCAAAAACCTAGTAAGTCCAATTCAAATCTGCAAAAACCATTATCAAAACCTAGCAAGTTACAATGACCATTTAAAACCTAGTAAGTGCATGGACTTACTAGGTTTCAAAATGGTCAATGTGACTTACTAGAGGTAAAATGCTACTGTAATTTAAATATTATTTCGAGTTCTGTTGGCTGACACTCGATAACCATATCAAAATCTGGGGACTACATGAGTACTGATTCATATTCGATTTTGATTTTGATTTTTACGAGGCACTTTTGTCACAAAAATAATTTTTAGTGTTAGTAAAGAGCATAAAACTTGCAATTTTTAACTAAATATATTCTTTTATTCCATAAAGTATACTTTAGTAACTAATCTTTAATATAAACATCGGAAGTTATCCAAATCTTTAAGCATCTTAGCAGGGCAAATGAAAATGCGTTTTTTCGCTCTCCTGTAAAATTTGCTCCGCTGCACTTACTAGGTTCTTAAATGGTTCAGCCGAGATGGGCCGTAAGTTCAGCAGAATCATTCATATTCATTTTTTTAAGCGCCGAATTGTCACTTCTTATATCTCGAACCTACTTTTGTGTCGTTATATCGTATCATGTAATGTCAAACTTTAACCATAGATGGCGGTGGTTGTAACTTGACTCGCGATTCTTTTTGATTTTTTCCGGATTATAAGTATGCCGGGGCGGTTTTCACAAGTCATCGTTTCAGTCCGCTGGACATAGGCCTCCCTAAGCCTAAAAAGGCTAAGGAATTTTTGAAGCACTTCCCGCATTCGAACACCTCGATGCGATAGTGCATAAAAATACCGTATTTGTCGTCACCATAGTAATTATTAAGATAAGGTAAATTTAAATGATAACAGTCATGGTTACGTTATACATTAATATATAATTAATTATTTATTAATTATACCATAGTTATTTATATTAACCTACTTTGTTTCGCTCTTACTTGGCAGAGCGGTCTTGGTCACGATGAGGCGTTATGCATTTTTCACATCGGTTGTAGAAGCGGAAACAATCCTACTTCCTACTAATATAAACTACTGAACGGATTTTGATGAAACCTAGGCTTACAGTATTAATGTTTATAACCCGGAATAACATATAGGCTTTAATTTAAGATTATAATGTGACAAAATTACACGCGGGTGAAGCCGCGGGAAAATGCTGGACTATGGATAAAATTAAAATGATGAATTATGACTAGTTTTTGACGCCCGCGCGTGGACTATTATACGATATCGGTAGTTCAAGGTATTCTTATTTTTATCGAAATACGCTAAATTTATTAACAAATAAAAATAAATGTAACTGAATTTTCGATGTAATGTAATTCAAGTGGAATATAATAGCTTAAATTTAATAAAATTAAAATAGTAGGTAGTAGTCTTTTTAAGTTCTTACAAAATTATTTGAGGCATGGAACAGAAATCATCAGCCTATCGATCTCAATAAGTGTATGCTCGTGCCCACACTATAATAACTGTATGTTTTAATGTACCAAAAACAAAAACCATTGGAAATATTTTTTATAAGTATTTTTAAATACTGCGGATCCGTTATTTTTCGAAAGTCCGAACCTTTTTTCATAGAACCAACTTACCAGAGATAATAATAATTATAATCGGTCCAGCCATTCTCGAGTTATAAGTACATTCTAATAGGCATCCTACACATTGAGTTATAATATAATTTTTATTGGAAATGACCTTAAAATCTTTTAAAAGGGTGTTTACTAATTAATTACAAGTTACCTTGTTATACTATGTATAATATTTATGTATTTAAAAAAAAAAAAGTATATAAGTAGTGTATATCCGTTAAGCTAGCACCCATAACACAAGCATTAAGTTGCTTACTTTGGGGCTAGCTGGCGCTGTGTGAAATTGTCCAAAGATTTATTTATTATTTATTTATTTATTCTTCTTTGAACAAAAAAAAATACAGTTTCACTGGAACGACATAGAACAATGATAATAAACGAAAAATCGAACAGAGCCATCTGGTTGCGATTGAAAGTACTAAGTTACATTTCATGCGCTGGTTTTTTCATGTAACACTTGTTGTTCTAGTTTATTTGCTCGTGGGTAGGTGGCGCTAACCTAGACTTATTTAGTTTAAATTTTTGGTCCATAGTCCATGACTTTTAGTTCCGTCGTGACATGAGTTCCATGAACCCCCCTCTCAGAAAGTTCTCCAAGGTAATATCAGTGCGTAAGTAAAAAATGTGCATTTTACAGGAGATTGGTCGGGGAAAAAAGCACGCGGACTTTTTTTCATCCAATAATGGCATCAAAATTTAAAATTGTAAAACAAAATGACTTAACTACGCACTGTTGTAACTTGTAATATAACTTCACTGACGAAATGACGAAATAGGATGCGTATGCTAAAGTAAATAAAGTAGAAAAAACTAAAAGGATTTTTTCGAAAAATAATCCTACTTATAATTAAAAATGCCCAAGTTGGTGAGGATTTATATATGAATGTTTGTTACTCTTTCACGAAAAAAAGAAACTACTGAACGGATTTTGATGAAACTACAGTGTAGGTACTTATTTTACATCCTTCAACTTATAACTAGGTATGCGAAAAACCGAATTACACGCGAGCGCGTCTTTCCATTCTATACATAGCCAGAACGCAAGGGTGTGAAACTAATCGAGTATAGTTTGGATATGACTTTTTTTACTAAGCTCCTCCAAACTATACACGACCAGTACGCATACGCTGCGTACTGCTCGCGTATACTTTGTAGTGACTTAGGTCAATTATCTTCCTCCAAAATATACATCGCCAGTACGCATACGGACTAATCATGTATGTATTGTAATAAGTGCGTGATTACAATTTATACGCGAGTAGTTGCATGCTAGTCATTTTGACTTATTGACCTCTCTTTCTATTACATACTAGCTTTTCGCCCGCGGCTTCGCTCGCGTGGAATTTTGTCTGTTACAGAAAAACAATATCGCGCGCGTATTTGCTCACCGTTTAGACCTACCCTGGACTACGACAAACATTTTAAAACCAAAATCAGCTCAATCGGCCCAGCCGTTCTCGAGTTTTAATCAGACTAACGAACATCAATTCATTTTTATTTATATAGATAGATTATTTCATATCTGCGTGTCTACTTTAAACATTGAATCATCTTACGACACGTGTCATTGTTTTGATAAAGGATTTTTTTGTGTTTCTTATTCTGCCATAGAAAAGATATTTATTTTGGGGCTGATATTTCACCAATTGTAGGTATGGAAATATGTCAAAATGATTTTGTTCTTGAGATAAAAGTTAATAAATAAAATAAATAATAAATAAATATCCTTAGACATTTTACACTGCGCTTCTAGTCCCAAACTAAGCAAAGCTTGTACTATGGGTACTAGACAACGGATATAAACATAATTAAATACTTTTTTTTGTAAATACATACTTATCATACATAGAAAACACCCAGTCCAATACAAACAAATATGTTCATGCACACAAATGTTTGTACTGTGCGGGAATCGAACCCGCTACCACTTCGAACCACTACACCAAACGGCCGACAATACAAACCTAGCATTTAAAGTCTCGCATAATATTGTATTTAATGCGCGTTGAACTTTCTTCTCTCACTCTCTCTCATATCAATTAAATTGTTATTTAATTTGAAATCTACCTAATCAATTTAATTTCAAAAACCACTAACAATAGTTTTAAAAATCTAGATTTATTATAGATTCAGTAAAATAATAATATTTTATGTAATAATATCAAATAAATGTAATTTTAAATATAGTTCCATATTTTACTGAATTTTACTAAATCAATATCAACTAAACACACTCTAGTCAAGTGTAAGTGGTGTAGTAGAAACTAATCGAGTATAGTTTGGAGATGACTTTTTTTACTAAGCTCCTCCAAACTATACACGATCAGTACGCAAAATTCGTGTATAGTTTGGAGTCACAGATTTACAAACAGGCACTCCGAAATATACACGAGCAGTTTCCTATGGGTGCGTTCTGGCCATGTATAGAACGGAAAGACGCCACGCGAGCGAAGCCGCGAATTAATAAAGCTAATTCAAATGAATGATTATGAAATGTTGAAAACAAGGACTATTTTGTTTAAATGCCTATCTCGGAAATTTGAAACCCGCTGCATCCGGTTGCTTATATTCCTATTATTACTATTAAGCTAAGCGTCCACTTGTCGGTATCGTACGCAACGAACGCATCGTACAAAACGGATATGCATAATAATTGCAGAGTGGGGTCCCGTTGGAGTGGGCATCTTGTTGGTGAATGGGTGGCACTGCTCAGTCTCAGTTTACTCTTGTTTTTATTTTTTCTTCTTCCATTATTATGTGTCACTGTCATGTCTATGTAATTGCCTGTATTTGTGTGATGTCCATTGTAATAAATGTATCTTTCTTTCTTTCTTTTTTTCAATATAAATAATACTACGATCCGTTGCGTGCGATACGTCCGATGCGTACGATACCGACAAGTGGACGCTTAGCTTTATACTCGTAAGCAAATAATATTTACTCGTAAGCAAGAAGGTCCCTAATCGATGGCTCCTACGTATACTGGCGTAAGTGAAAAAAGTAAATTTTACAGGAGAGCCATTTTAGTGGCCAGAACCATATTTTTGGGTCATATCTTCTGACCTACTAAAACGAATTTAATGAAATTTCACATTTAGCCTTAACATGTAATGCTTTTGCTACTGCTGTTATCAATTTTTATATTTTTCTTATATATTTTGAGATTTTACGCATTGCCCTTTTACGTCGGCATATTTCTATAATTTCATGTATATTGTTCAACGTAAAGAGACTTAAATGACAACGTAAATATAATATTTTAAGCGATTACTCTCTTTATTTATGCATGTAATTATTTTAATTGTTATCATGTGCTATATCAATAATAAATCAGTTAGAAAAAGTCGTTTAATGTACCGTTTTACGTTTTAACGCAAATACGCCCATATACTGTGCTCGAGATTTAGTTAGGTCTTTTAACATAATGTGTCATATTTTAAAAAAATATAAATAACTTGAAAAAATCGAATTGCCTAAGGCGGGAATTGAACCCACGATGCCTTAGGCAGTTCGATTTTTTCAAGTTATTTATAATTTTCAAATTAGTTTGAGATGCGACTCTTAACGCTAAAAATTAAATAACTATATAATGTGTCATAATTTATAAATAAAACAATTTGCTAAATATTTTCATGGCTTTATTTAAGATTTGGATTATAAAAAATATATGTTTATGTAAGCAACTACTCGTATAGATTGACGAATCGTATGATTGGGCTTTATACGTGGCGTAGTTTTGCACATCCGCCTATTTGCCTAAAGTTTTATTTTGTATCTAATGGAAAAAAAATTTTTTTTTCTTACTGATGTTATAGATTAGAGCAAAGTGAAATCATTGCTTAAATAATTGGAAAAAGGCGTAAGCGGCAGTTTCGCCCTTATACGTAGGAGCCATCGCTATATCCTGATGGAAGCAGACCATATAAGTAGGTACTTACAGTGTGCACGTAGCTTGTATCTTTTGAAAACTAACATTTTCTAAGATAATGGTGGTAGAATTGGATTAAAGAAAATCACAAAAGTTGGTCTTTGATATAAAAATATATTTACCAAACATTATTTTTGTACAAACATGGACATTATGGACAGACGATAGTCGGGAACACTTGCTTTGTTGTTGTGAGGCATGGTACTATGTTGGCGATTGGTTTATTTAAACGAGGTACGTGAAATATTTTGTATCTCTACGAGATCAAAACAGCAAATTCCAGTAAGTCCTTTAGATCCGGATCCTTTACCTCCAATGACTATCTTGAAGCCTTTGAGAGCTTCTTCAGCTTCTGAACCTGCAGCAGCGCCGCCGGCTCCTTCGGTGTTTTCTCCCGCTCCGGTGCCTGCCTTGCCAGCGGCGCCACCAGCGCCACCCGCGCCACCAGCGCCGCCTGCTGTTTCGTCGGGCGGGCAGACGCAATCAGGATCAGTCTTCGATGGAGGAGGGAGTGGAGGCAGCGGACCATTACACTTACAAGCATCCTCAATAGGAATCGCATCGCTTTCTTCAGGAGTTGGAATGTCTTCCGGATGCTCCTCAAAGTACTGCAACGCATCTTCAAAACTCATTTCTTCAGAATCCATATATGACAGTTTTCTATGTAAAGGCCTCTTCTTGAACTTGAATCTGAAACCTGATGTGGTCTGAGTCATATTAGACTTCATTTTAAGTTCCTCCATCATTTCCCGCTTGTCGATTTGATCAAATTCTTCTTTCAAATATTTTAGTCGTTCGTAATCGATTTTCAACTCTTTTGGTGAACTCGAAATGTCGAGTATTTCTTGATCTGCAGGGGCTGGAGGACATTCGCAGACATTTTTCTTTCCTTTGTTACAGTCACATTTTTCTTTACTTTTTCCTTTGCAAATGCAGCATTGGCAGCCTTTAGACTCTGTGATGAATCGCTGACATGGGCATTGCTTTTTCCTCTTCTTTTTCTTTTTCTTTTCATCATTCTCATCACATAGGCAGGCACCTCTCTTGGGTGCTGTAAGGCAAGTGGAAGCTTTACTTCCTTCTTTGGCACCATCTGAAACAAATAGGAAGAAAACTATGTTTTAATTTTATTTACTCCATTAAATAATAAGATCCTGCTGAATACTAATTGAAAATTTTAGATCAGTCTATCTAAACAATCTAACTTGATACAGATACGCCTCGTATAACCAATAATTACCTACTGAAGGAATCAGATATTGGTCATAATCATTACTCATTAATCAAAAGATTTCTTGAGTGATTTGTTTTATTAGATGGTAGAAATAATAATAAAAATTACCTTTAGAACAAGGTAACGTTGCTTTGCGCTTGCGTATAGCGGCGTTCGGATTTGAGTCGCCGCAACTAATTGACGCCATTTGCTTTGCAGCTTTTTCGAATAGTTCTCTTAATTTGTCTGGATCGCATTTACAGTTATCGGATCGGCCTTGCTCTCGAGGGACGATCGATACTTGAGTGCCCATCGGCTGGTGACATACTTCTTGCCCAGCGCACGGTGCAATACGACAAGACGCGGGTCCACCTGATGGTTGCTTTAGTGCTGGTTTAGGAAGCCTGGGGGGGCAAGCCTTGCTTCTCGCAGGGCAGCCGTTGTCATGCATGGATGTCTCAATCCTGACTGATTGTTTTGGTGGGTGGTTAACATGCAAGGTTGTTGGCTTGTGAGGTGGTGGGTGCGGTGACGCTTTTTCCATACGTGATTGAGAAGGGGTTGCTGCGTTATGCGGTACACGACACACTCTTATAGGAGTTTTCTGGGCGGTGAATTTCCTATGCTGTGATGATGTCAGAGATTTTGAGCTTTTACGAGGACACTTGACGTACACTTCACGATGTAAACCTAAAACAAAAATTATTATGCTATAACATTGAAAGCTGATATTTTATAATGCTTTAGAAAGAAAGAAAGAAAGAAAGAAAAAACATTTATTTGGTACCAAAAAATTTACACAAAAGCGTGCAGATCGCTGCATGGTGCGATTTCGGCGCGATCTAAATCTAAGGCCAATGACAGGTCGTGTGAACTGTCATAGGTCGCAAGACCTGCCATTGGCCTTTGATCGCACCGGTGATGGCGATTTGCACGCGTTGGTGTGTTTGAAACTTATGACATGTTTGTAAGTTCCGAGTAATAACCTTGAGCGGCTCCTTGTTTTGCTATTATGGGGGTAATTAATTCTGAAGCAATCGTTGGAATACTTGGAACGCATTCTTCGATTATCGGTATAATTTCTGTGCTCTGTTCTTTCGGTGTGCAACAGCACGGTCTGTCTCGGATCGTATCGACGCTTACAGCTCTTAGTTGTTTTACTGGCTTCAATGTAATAGTTTCTTTAGTAGCGCTAGCGTAGTGACTAGTTATTTCATCGTTTTTTATTTGTTTCTCCATACATTGCTGTAAAGCTTCTTCATCAACCAACTTCGATATATCTCCGTAAATGTGTGGTCTTTTACCTTTCGATCTGAGTTTTATTCCTCCGGGAGCTAGAAATATGGAAAAATTTGGGTTTTGATACAAAAGTAAGTTTTGTAGTAGAACCTAACTTTTGTATCGATACCTAACCTTTATTACGTAGTACTTATTGTTATTCTGCCTTTATCTCGTATACCGATTGCAAACTATTGATCATAATGTCCATTGAAAAAAAAAACCAAGTAATATGATTTTTATGTAGGTATTTAGTAGAATTATTATATTATTGGTAAAAGCATCAATAATGTTGTTTTGATTTCAAAGTAGGTACTCTCTACATACTTTTAATTTTATGACCTACTATGTGTAACACGAGTTATTTGTATCAATGTAACTTACCGTCATAACGACTCATTTTCCGGTCCCATTTAGATATGTTTTCGGATATTTGTATGCAAATAGTAGAATCTGCTCCATCAACAGAACTATCGGTATCATATTCGTCGGATGTTGGCACTACCAAATAAACAGACGAATCTTCTGGCAATTTCTTTCGTAACAACAATTCATTCACGACATCTAACATGCTGTGATCACTATTGAAGTCATGAATAACCATGACAGAGTCTTTTCTATTATAGCTTTCACTTCCTTCTGCTCCATCTTTAGGCGCATCAGTTTGAGACAATCTGAATATTAATACGTCGTTTTTATCTTTATTATTTTTCTTGCGTTTTTCACAATGCTGGTTATTGTACTCGTCAGAGGAAATAATCAGAATATCGCGAATGTAACTGTGGCTGAAAATTTAGCACAAATTAGAAAATCATCAAATAAGTAACATGTCATTAAAATTGTCTAAAAAGTACCTTTTCAGTGTTTCCGATGTGTCGTAGTCAAGCGTGTCTGTTATTATACCAGATTCATCCATTGTGAGCACGCTGTACGTATCACGTGCAGATATTAAATAATGACTTGCGTCTGAAGAAAATTCACTATCGACAAATGAAACCACACTTATGGTGTCTTCTTCTGCGATATAAGAACCTGTAGATAAACTCACTGAAGAATCGGTCTTTACTATGAATATAGATTCGTAGCTCGATGATCTGATAGATGTAGCAATCGTAGTTTGCGATTGGCTTTGGAAGATGGGTGGTGTTGTTTGACCTTCAGAAAATAAGCAGTAAGAGTGGTCATACGACTCTGTGATGTAAGTATTATCAGTTTCAAGTCTGTGCAAATCTATGTAAGAGTCATAAATATCATCGAAAGAGGTGTCTTCAAAAACATATTCAGAAGTTTCGGAAAGATCTTCTTCTGATGTAGTTGTAAAATTAACATTATACTTTAATAAATATTCTATGTCATCTTTTTTCCGACTAATGCGATGTGTTTTTATTTTAGGTTGTGAGTAAATACCCTTCCTCTTATTAATAGACTTATGGGATAAATTAATAGACCCTAAGTTTTCTTCGTTTCCATAATATTGCGCTGTCTCGTATCTTTTCTTTCGTGATTGTTCCATTGAAAAAGATGGAACACCTACAGCTCTTCCAACAGTCACCTTGATTCCTTCATTATCTACAAACACCCCGCCTTTAACTCCTGGCACGCATTCTTCAGGGCATGGGCAAAGAGAAGATATATCTGGGGATGTAACTCTTATTTTGACGTAACTGTGTTTGAATCTTATTTTCTTTTTATCACACCCACAGCCTCGATCACATGTTGTAGTTTTTATTATATCTTGGAATTCTTCCGATATGCCTGCTACTTTTGATTTTACAGCAGCAACACCTTTAACACTTTTCCTAGCTCCAGCTACTCCCACCTTTTTTGATTTAGTTCTGATTTTACCCTTTTTTTCAGATGGTGTAGGTTCAGGCGGAAGACCAGCTTCAGTACGTATTTTCTTTATTAACTCCTTTTCGGATGCAGTTTTGCCTTCAGGAATTGGTAATCCAGCCTGAACTAAACCTCTTATTATTTTTTCTTTTTGAGCTGGAGTCTTTCCTGTTAATGGTGTTATTAAACCATCAGCTTTTGCTTTTTTAACTATTGCTTTTTCTGAAGGGGTAACAGCCTCAGGAGCTACCCCAAATTCTGGTGGTTTTTTTGCTTTAGTTTTAATGCCTCTTCTTTTTTCCGAAGGAGTTGCTTCAGGCGGAAGACCTACTTCAGTTCTTATTTTCTTTATTAATTCTTTTTCGGATGGGGTTGTCCCTTCGGGTATTGGTAGCCCAGCTTCTGCTAAACCCCTTATTATTTTCTCTTTTTGTTCTGGAGTCTTTCCCTTGAGTGGCGTTAACAAACCTTCTGCTTTAGCTTTTTTTATAACTTCTCTTTCGGATGGAGTTTTTGCTTCAGGAGGTATTCCCATTTCTCCCCGAATTTTTCGAATCATTGATTTTTCAGATGCTGTCTTTCCTTCTGGAAGTGGCAAGCCTGCTTGTGCTAGTCCTCGAATGATTTTCTCTTTTTCTGCCGGCGTCTTGCCTTCTAATGGCGTCAATAAACCTGCAGCTTTTGCCTTTTTTAATTTTTCTGATGGAATAGGTTTTGCAGATGGTCGAGCTGCTTTGGCAGACGGCTCTCTTTCTGCCTCTGGGGTCAACAAAGGACATATACATTCGTCGCTAGGCCCCTTGCCTTCTTTCATTACTTTTGCAGTTTTTTGGTCCAACTCCCTGGCCTGATCAGGAGGTAATGCTGGTGGCCCGACATATGCTGGCTTTTTAGGTTTTCCTTTTTCAGCTTCAATTTGAGCAATTACGGCTTTTTCCGAAGCAGTCCTTCCTTCAGGCAGAGGAATTCCCGCTTCTGCCATGCCTCTTAAAATTTTTTCTTTTTGTGAAGGGGTCTTACCTTCAAGAGGGGTAATTATTCCAGCTGCTTGAGCTTTCCGCATTCTTTCTTTTATAGATGGCGTTTTGGGTTCTGGTGGTAATCCTAATTCTGTTCTGACTTTTTTTATCAACTCTTTTTCTGATGGTGTTTTGCCTTCTGGTAAAGGCAGGCCTGATTTAGCCAAACCTCGTAATATTTTTTCTTTTTGTTCCGGAGTTTTTCCTTCTAATGGAGTTAACAACCCTTCTGCTTTTGCTTTTCTTAGTTTTTCAGATGGGACACCTGCAGCAGATGGAGCTCTTGGCGTGGCTTTTATTTTGGCTATCAAAGCTTTCTCAGAGGGAGTTCTACCCTCTGGCAATGGGATGCCCATGTCGTGTTGTGCTTTTAACATTTTTTCTTTCTCTGGTCCTGATTTTCCTTCTAATGGGCCTATAATTCCCGCTGCCAGTGCTTTATTATATTTCTGTTTTTCTGAAGGTGTTTTAGGTTCTGGAGGTAATCCTAAGTCTGCTCGAACTTTGTCAATTAATTTCCTTTCGGATGCTGTTTTTGCCTCGGGTAGTGGCAAACCTTGCATAGCTAGCCCCCGAATAATTTTTTCCTTTTGCTCTGGAGTCTTTCCTGTTAATGGTGTGATAAGTCCAGCAGCTTTAGCTTTTCGTAATTTTTCAGATGGTATTGCCATCGCTTCTGACGGCGCTCGACCTTTGATTTTAGCTATAAGAGCTTTTTCGGATGGTGTTCGACCTTCGGGCAAGGGAATACCCATGTCATGTTGAGCTTTCAAAATTTTCTCTTTTTGGGCTGGTGTTTTCCCTTCTAGTGGTTCTATAATACCTGCAGCTAAAGCTTTATTATACTTGTCTTTTTCAGCGGCTGTCTTTGGTTCCGGCGGAAGGCCGAGGTCTGCTCTAACTTTGTCAATCAATTTTTTTTCAGATGCAGTCTTGCCTTCGGGTAGAGGCAAACCTTTCATAGCTAGGCCTCTTATTATTTTTTCTTTTTGATCTGGAGTTTTGCCTTCTAACGGCGTCAACAAGCCTTCTGCTTTCGCTTTTCGCATTTTTTCTGATGGTATTGCAGCTGGCGCTACCGAGGGAGCCCTCGGTGTAGCTTTAATTTTTGCTATTAAAGCTTTTTCTGATGGAGTTCGACCTTCGGGTAGTGGTATGCCCATGTCATGCTGAGCCTTTAAGATCTTTTCTTTTTCGGGTCCAGATTTTCCTTCTAATGGTTCTATTATTCCTGCTGCTAAAGCTTTGTTATATTTATCTCTTGCTGCTGCGGTTTTTGGTTCAGGTGGAAGTCCTAGATCTGCTCTAACTTTGTCTATAAGTTTCTTTTCAGATGCCGTTTTTCCCTCTGGCAATGGTAAACCTTGCATAGCCAATCCTCTTAAGATCTTTTCTTTTTGTTCTGGCGTTTTTCCTGTTAGTGGAGTAATTAATCCCGCGGCTTTAGCTTTTCTTAACTTTTCTGAGGGTATTGCTACAGCCGAGGGAGCTTTAGGCATTGCTTTAATTTTGGCTATTAAAGCTTTTTCAGAAGGTGTACGACCTTCTGGAAGTGGAATACCCATATCGTGCTGCGCTTTTAGAATTTTTTCTTTTTCTGGACCCGATTTACCTTCTAATGGTACAATGATTCCGGCTGCTAAAGCTTTATTATACTTATCCTTTGCTGCCGCTGTTTTTGGTTCGGGTGGAAGACCCAGGTCAGCTCTAACTTTGTCTATTAATTTTTTTTCTGAGGGTGTCTTTCCTTCTGGAAGCGGCAAACCTTGCATGGCAAGGCCTTTTAATATTTTCTCCTTTTGCTCGGGAGTTTTGCCTTCTAAAGGTGTAATAAGTCCCGCTGCTTTAGCTTTCCGTAACTTTTCTGATGGTATTCCAACCGCTGACGGAGCTCTTGGCGTAGCTTTGATTTTGGCTATAAGTGCTTTTTCAGACGGGGTGCGCCCTTCAGGTAGCGGGATGCCCATGTCGTGTTGGGCTTTTAACATTTTTTCTTTCTCTGGACCGGATTTTCCTTCTAACGGTGCAATTATACCAGCTGCCAAAGCTTTATTGTACTTTTGTCTTTCAGCAGCTGTTTTAGGTTCTGGGGGCAAGCCAAGTTCGGCTCGCACTTTGTCAATTAGTTTTTTCTCGGATGGTGTCTTAGCCTCAGGAAGAGGCAAACCTTGCATTGCTAAACCTCTTATAATTTTTTCTTTTTGTTCGGGTGATTTTCCTGCTAATGGGGTGATAAGACCAGCTGCCTTAGCTTTCCTAAGTTTTTCGGATGGAACACCCACAGCTTCTGATGACACTCGGGGCATTGCTTTAATTTTAGCAATTAAAGCTTTTTCAGATGGTGTTCGACCTTCAGGTAATGGGATACCCATGTCGTGTTGTGCTTTTAGAATTTTTTCTTTTTCTGGTCCTGATTTTCCTTCTAAAGGTTCTATTATTCCTGCTGCCAAAGCCTTGTTATACTTATCTTTTTCTGCTGCAGTTTTTGGTTCAGGTGGAAGTCCTAGATCTGCTCTAATTTTATCTATAAGTTTCTTTTCAGATGCCGTTTTTCCCTCTGGCAACGGTAAACCTTGCATAGCCAATCCTCTTAAAATCTTTTCTTTTTGCTCTGGGGTTTTTCCTGTTAACGGAGTTAGTAAACCTGCTGCTTTTGCTTTTCGTAATTTTTCTGAAGGGATCCCCACTGGTGCTCCTGGAGGTGCTGCTTTAATTTTTGCTATTAACGCTTTTTCCGATGGAGTCCTTCCTTCTGGTAAAGGTATTCCCATATCGTGTTGGGCTTTCAAAATCTTCTCTTTTTGGGCTGGTGTTTTCCCTTCTAGCGGTTCTATAACACCTGCAGCTAAAGCTTTGTTATATTTGTCTCTTTCAGCGGCGCTTTTCGGCTCGGGGGGAAGGCCAAGGTCAGCCCTAACTTTGTCGATCAATTTTCTCTCAGATGGTGTTTTCCCTTCTGGTAATGGTAAACCTTGCATGGCTAATCCACGTAGTATTTTTTCTTTTTGTTCTGGAGTTTTTCCCGTTAATGGAGTAATCAGGCCGGCTGCTTTTGCTTTTCTAAGTTTTTCGGATGGGATTGCAACAGGAGCTGCTGATGGCGCCCTCGGCATTGCTTTGATTTTAGCTATCAAAGCTTTTTCAGATGGCGTACGACCTTCAGGGAGGGGTATGCCCATGTCGTGCTGTGCTTTTAATATTTTTTCCTTTTCTGGACCGGATTTGCCTTCTAGTGGAACTATGACGCCAGCCGCCAAAGCTTTGTTGTACTTATCTCTTGCTGCCGCTGTTTTCGGTTCGGGTGGGAGTCCTAGATCAGCTCTGACCTTGTCTATAAGTTTCTTTTCAGAAGCGGTTTTTCCTTCTGGGAGTGGTAAGCCTTGCATAGCCAATCCTCTTATAATTTTTTCTTTTTGCTCGGGGGTCTTTCCCGTTAGCGGAGTGATTAATCCTGCTGCTTTTGCCTTCCGTAATTTTTCTGAAGGGATTCCCACTGGTGCTCCTGGAGGTGCTGCTTTAATTTTCGCTATCAAAGCCTTCTCCGAGGGAGTCCTTCCTTCTGGTAAAGGTATTCCCATATCGTGTTGAGCTTTCAAAATTTTCTCTTTTTGGGCTGGTGTTTTCCCTTCTAGCGGTTCTATAACACCTGCAGCTAAAGCTTTATTATATTTATCTTTTTCAGCGGCAGTCTTTGGTTCTGGTGGAAGACCAAGATCAGCTCGGACTTTATCAATTAATTTCCTTTCAGAAGCTGTCTTTCCTTCTGGGAGCGGCAAACCAGACATGGCTAATCCACGTAGTATTTTTTCTTTTTGTTCTGGAGTTTTTCCTTCTAAGGGAGTAATCAATCCAGCTGCCTTTGCTTTTCTAAGTTTTTCGGATGGAATTGCTACAGGAGCAGCTGATGGTGCCCTTGGCATCGCTTTAATTTTAGCTATTAAAGCTTTTTCAGAAGGAGTACGACCTTCAGGCAGGGGTATGCCCATGTCGTGTTGTGCTTTTAATATCTTTTCCTTTTCTGGACCGGATTTGCCTTCTAGTGGAACTATGACGCCAGCCGCCAAAGCTTTGTTGTACTTATCTCTTGCTGCCGCTGTTTTCGGTTCAGGTGGGAGTCCTAGATCAGCTCTGACCTTGTCAATAAGTTTCTTCTCAGATGCGGTTTTTCCTTCTGGGAGTGGTAAGCCTTGCATAGCTAATCCCCTTATAATCTTTTCCTTTTGCTCTGGGGTTTTTCCTGTTAGCGGAGTGATTAATCCTGCTGCTTTTGCCTTTCGTAATTTTTCTGAAGGGATTCCCACTGGTGCTCCTGGAGGTGTTGCTTTAATTTTCGCTATCAAAGCCTTCTCCGAGGGAGTCCTTCCTTCTGGCAAAGGTATTCCCATATCGTGTTGGGCTTTCAAAATCTTCTCTTTTTGGGCTGGTGTTTTCCCTTCTAGCGGTTCTATAACACCTGCAGCTAAAGCTTTATTATATTTGTCTTTTTCAGCGGCACTTTTTGGCTCGGGGGGAAGGCCAAGGTCGGCCCTAACTTTGTCGATCAATTTTCTCTCAGATGGTGTTTTCCCTTCTGGTAACGGTAAACCTTGCATGGCTAATCCACGTAGTATTTTTTCTTTTTGTTCTGGAGTTTTTCCCGTTAATGGAGTAATCAGACCGGCTGCTTTTGCTTTTCTAAGTTTTTCGGATGGGATTGCAACAGGAGCTGCTGATGGTGCCCTTGGCATTGCTTTGATTTTAGCTATCAAAGCTTTTTCAGACGGTGTACGACCTTCAGGGAGGGGTATGCCCATGTCGTGCTGCGCTTTTAATATCTTTTCCTTTTCTGGACCGGATTTGCCTTCTAGTGGAACTATGACGCCAGCCGCCAAAGCTTTGTTGTACTTATCTCTTGCTGCCGCTGTTTTAGGTTCGGGTGGGAGTCCTAGATCAGCTCTGACCTTGTCAATAAGTTTCTTTTCAGAAGCGGTTTTTCCTTCTGGGAGTGGTAAGCCTTGCATAGCCAATCCTCTTATAATTTTTTCTTTTTGCTCGGGGGTCTTTCCCGTTAGCGGAGTGATTAATCCTGCTGCTTTTGCCTTCCGTAATTTTTCTGAAGGGATCCCCACTGGTGCTCCTGGAGGTGCTGCTTTGATTTTCGCTATTAATGCTTTCTCTGATGCGGTCCTTCCTTCTGGTAAAGGTATTCCCATATCGTGTTGGGCTTTCAAAATTTTCTCTTTTTGGGCTGGTGTTTTCCCTTCTAGCGGTTCTATAACACCTGCAGCTAAAGCTTTGTTATATTTATCTCTTTCAGCGGCAGTCTTTGGTTCAGGAGGCAGACCAACGTCAGCCCTGACCTTATCAATTAATTTTCTCTCAGATGCTGTCTTTCCTTCTGGGAGCGGTAAACCGGACATGGCCAATCCACGTAGTATTTTTTCTTTTTGTTCTGGAGTTTTTCCTTCTAAAGGAGTAATCAATCCAGCTGCCTTTGCTTTTCTAAGTTTTTCGGATGGAATTGCTACAGGAGCAGCTGATGGTGCCCTTGGCATCGCTTTAATTTTAGCTATTAAAGCTTTTTCAGAAGGAGTACGACCTTCAGGCAGGGGTATGCCCATGTCGTGTTGTGCTTTTAATATCTTTTCCTTTTCTGGACCGGATTTGCCTTCTAGTGGAACTATGACGCCAGCCGCCAAAGCTTTGTTGTACTTATCTCTTGCTGCCGCTGTTTTCGGTTCGGGTGGGAGTCCTAGATCAGCTCTGACCTTGTCGATAAGTTTCTTCTCAGATGCGGTTTTTCCTTCCGGGAGTGGTAAGCCTTGCATAGCCAATCCTCTTATAATCTTTTCTTTTTGCTCTGGGGTTTTTCCTGTTAGCGGAGTGATTAATCCTGCTGCTTTTGCCTTTCGTAATTTTTCTGAAGGGATTCCTACTGGTGCTCCTGGAGGTGTTGCTCTAATTTTCGCTATCAAAGCCTTCTCCGAGGGAGTCCTTCCTTCTGGTAAAGGTATTCCCATATCGTGTTGGGCTTTCAAAATCTTCTCTTTTTGGGCTGGTGTTTTCCCTTCTAGCGGTTCTATAACACCTGCAGCTAAAGCTTTATTATATTTATCTTTTTCAGCGGCAGTCTTTGGTTCTGGTGGAAGACCAAGATCAGCTCTGACTTTATCGATTAGTTTTTTCTCGGATGCTGTTTTTGCCTCTGGTAATGGCATACCTTGCATGGCTAATCCTCTTATAATCTTTTCCTTTTGTTCAGGTGTCTTCCCAGCTAGTGGGGTAATCAATCCAGCTGCTTTTGCTTTTTTCATTTTTTCTGATGGGGTCGCTACTGGAGCCGCTGATGGTGCCCTTGGCATTGCTTTAATTTTAGCTATTAAAGCTTTTTCAGATGGTGTACGACCTTCAGGGAGGGGTATGCCCATGTCGTGTTGTGCTCTTAATATTTTTTCCTTTTCTGGACCGGATTTGCCTTCTAGTGGAACTATGGCGCCAGCGGCCAAAGCTTTGTTGTACTTATCTCTTGCTGCAGCTGTTTTCGGTTCGGGTGGGAGTCCTAGATCAGCTCTGACCTTGTCTATAAGTTTCTTTTCAGAAGCGGTTTTCCCTTCTGGGAGTGGTAAACCTTGCATAGCCAACCCTCTTAAAATCTTTTCTTTTTGCTCTGGGGTTTTTCCCGTTAGCGGAGTTAATAATCCTTCTGCTTTAGCTTTTCGTAATTTTTCAGACGGAATACCCACGGGTGCTCCTGGGGGTGTTGCTTTTATTTTTGCAATCAGGGCCTTTTCTGATGGTGTTCTTCCTTCTGGCAAAGAAATTCCCATGTCGTGTTGAGCTTTTAGAATTTTCTCTTTCTGGGCTGGTGTTTTTCCTTCTAGTGGTTCTATCACGCCGGCAGCTAATGCTTTATTATATTTGTCTCTTTCTGCAGCAGTCTTTGGTTCTGGTGGAAGACCAAGATCAGCTCTGACTTTATCGATAAGCTTTTTCTCGGATGCTGTTTTTGCCTCTGGTAATGGCATACCTTGCATGGCTAATCCTCTTATAATCTTTTCCTTTTGTTCAGGTGTCTTCCCAGCTAGTGGGGTAATCAATCCAGCTGCTTTTGCTTTTTTCATTTTTTCTGATGGGATCGCTACTGGAGCGGCGGATGGTGCCCTTGGCATTGCTTTAATTTTAGCTATTAAAGCTTTTTCAGACGGTGTCCGGCCTTCAGGGAGGGGTATGCCCATGTCATGTTGTGCTTTTAATATTTTTTCTTTTTCCGGACCAGATTTGCCTTCTAGTGGAACTATGACGCCAGCCGCCAAAGCTTTGTTGTACTTATCTCTTGCTGCTGCTGTTTTTGGTTCAGGCGGAAGTCCTAGTTCTGCTCTAACTTTATCTATAAGTTTCTTTTCAGATGCCGTTTTTCCCTCTGGCAATGGTAAACCTTGCATAGCCAATCCTCTTATAATCTTTTCTTTTTGTTCTGGTGTTTTTCCTGTTAGTGGTGTGATCAATCCTTCTGCTTTAGCTTTACGTAATTTTTCAGACGGAATACCCACGGGTGCTCCTGGGGGTGTTGCTTTTATTTTTGCAATCAGGGCCTTTTCTGAAGGTGTTCTTCCTTCTGGCAAAGGAATTCCCATGTCGTGTTGAGCTTTTAGAATTTTCTCTTTCTGGGCTGGTGTTTTTCCTTCTAGTGGTTCTATCACGCCGGCAGCTAGTGCTTTATTATATTTGTCTTTTTCTGCAGCAGTTTTTGGCTCTGGAGGCAGTCCAAGGTCTGCTCTGACTTTGTCAATCAGTTTCTTTTCTGACGCCGTCTTTCCTTCTGGTAAAGGCAAACCTTGCATGGCGAGGCCTCTAATTATTTTTTCTTTTTGCTCTGGAGTTTTACCTTCTAATGGAGTAATTAAACCTGCAGCTTTGGCTTTTTTCAATTTTTCTGATGGTGTTCCAACAGCTACAGATGGTTTTCTTGATTTTATTTTGGCTATAAGAGCTTTCTCAGAAGCCGTTCTTCCTTCAGGTAATGGTAAACCCATATCATGTTGGGCTTTTAATATTTTCTCTTTCTCCGCTGCAGATTTTCCTTCTAGTGGCGTGATTATACCAGCCGCTGTGGCTTTTTTATATTTTTCTTTTTCGGCTGCCGTTTTAGGTTGTGGTGGCAAACCAACTTCGGTTCTGACTTTATCTATCAACTTCTTTTCTGACGGAGTTTTTCCTTCAGGTAAAGGTATACCAGCCATTGCCAAACCTTTGAGTATTTTTTCTTTTTGCTCTTTAGTCTTGCCATCTAATGGCGTCAACAGGCCAGCAGCCTTAGCTTTACGCAGTTTTTCTGACGGTACTCGTTTTTCAGATGGTGCTACACCCACTGCCGTTTTGATTTTTTGAATCAAAGCTTTTTCAGAAGGCGTCCTACCTTCTGGAAGTTGAATACCAAGTTCGGCTTGTTTCTTCAATATTTTTTCTTTTTCTGCTGCAGTTTTACCTTCTAATGGAATTAAAGCTCCGGCAGCCTCTGCCTTTTTCATTTTTTCTTTTTCAGCTGCAGTTTGTGGTTCAGGCGGTAAACCAAGTTCGGTTCTTACTTTTTTCATTAGAGCTCTTTCGGAGTCTGTTTTTGCTTCCGGCAAAGGTACTCCGGACATCGCTAGGTCTTTAAGAATTTTCTCTTTTTCTGCTGGTGATTTACCTTCCATGGCGGCAACTGCTTCTTTGGTTCTTTTAGCTATTTCTTTCTTTCGTTCCCTTACGCTAGCCGTTTCTAAAGCTGCGGCGGATTTTCTTATTTCACCTAACCGTCTTTCTTCCCTTGGCATGTGACCGCAAAGTATACAGTTACAATTATCACAGTTCTTCTTCTTATAGCAGTCATAAAGACTTTTCATTACTTCAAACATGGCATCAGAATTACACGAACAGCAACAACTTTCTTCTTTAGCACCAAATTGGCATCTGTACACCCTCCACCGTGCTTGCATCATGGGGTTATTGTACGTCTTTAAGCATTCTGGTACGTTATAATCAGACACTATATTTACTGTGAAATTTGTATTAAAAGGGTTGTAAGACTTTTGTCTAATTATATCGGAGCCCTTTACAATGAACTTAGGCTTACCCGAGCAACTGTATTTTAGATCAGGCATACTGTAGCGATTATAATAATCTCTAGATTTCTTTGAAGAGCTAACATGATTTAGCAATAATTGTTCCTTAGAATATTTGTACACTTTGTACTTAGTTCGCCTCCTGTGTTTAACTTTCTTATTGTGAACGTATATACAAACGTTTTCACAACCATTACAAGGACTCTCTTCATAGTTTTTGTACGCTGTTTCTTCAGTAATAGTATAATCGGTTGGTGGTTGAAATTTCATCTTTTCATTTGTGTACAATATTTTCAGCTCTTTGCTTCTGTATTCTTTGTTCCGCTTACGAGTATTTTTAATGTAGCAAAATTTTCGTTCGGTGAATTTACAAGCCCAGCTATCGTCTGCCATAATGTTTTTATTACTAATACTTTACATTGATTTTAGTTGATTCAATTTACATATTTTTTTAAGGTATACGTTTTAATTATTTTGATTGTGGTCAGATTCAGCAATCTGAAAAAGAAAAACATATTATGTATTATTATCTCTGTATAAATTAGCAAACTATTGCTTAGTACGTTACATTCCACCAGCTCGAACTGAGGTTTCGATGACTCTTTTATAACGCGAACAGCTAGGGACTGGAATTCGCTGCCTGCTGCTGTCTTTCACGAAGACTATAATAAGGGTCTTTTCAAGGCGAGAGTGAATAAGCACTTACAGGGCAGATAATGTACCATCCCAGACTGCATCACACTTAACATCAGGTGCGATTGTGGTCAAATAACTGTCTTGTTATGCATAAAAAAACGTATATTTTTAGTTATTTCGATTCGTAAGTTTTTATAGTCCGTAACTTGGGGCAATCCTAAATTAAAATAGAACGTTTCATTTTCCTACTGATGTCGCAAACCATTTAACTCGTGTTTAATGCTGTTAACCAATTTAAGTAATTATCCAATAATATCAAATATTTTTCTACAAGTAATAGCTACAAGTTAAACAGTTTTCTACTTAAAGTGTTTCACTTTCTTTATAATTTCCCTACACATCATTTTATATAGGTAAATCTTTTGGTACGTTGATAATTATATTGTAAACTATTATAGCTTTACCTGCAACCAAGTTATTTGGGAAAAGAAGTCACGGACGGAGCCACTGTTTTTACAGTAGGTACCTACCTAAAGTACCAAAAGTATACCACCTAAGTTTAAGCCTCTTACCTGCTGAATAAAGGTAATCAACGACCACCTTCATGGATAAAGAAAAACGCTCCTTTTACATTTCTTCCGATGTTTATGTCTTTTATAGTTTCTACAAAACAATATTGTATACTTATTTATTAAAAATATATTTTTGTAAATATTTTTGCTTACAATTGTCATTGACGATTTTGATTTTTGTCTAATTTTGAAGGGGAATTTCTGAAAGAACTTTACGGCGTTGATAAGTATATTAGGCCAGTATTATTTTAGTACATTTTTAGGGTTCCGTAGTCCTGACAAGGAACCCTTATAGTTTCGTCATGTCTGTCTGTCTATCCGTCCGAGGGTTTGCTTGGAAACTATCGGCACTAACGGGTTTTTAAGACTATTTTTCGATTTAGGGATCCGTTTGCAAAATATTAAAGTTTAAAGTGCCAAAGTTCGAGTAGGGCGTCCCCCCCCCTCTCTAAAAACTAAACTGTTGGTTTGAAAAATCTGAAAAAAAACCATAATAATAGTGCTTTTTATGAACTTTCCAGGAAAATTATAACAGTTAAGATAGATCAGTTAGTTTAAGAGTAATAGTCGTTTAACTCATCTATACTTATAATAAATCTGTAGAGAGGTCAATTCTGTACATGAAATATATTTTCAAAATAACTATCAGGGGGTGATTAGTGATCGATACTGATGCCAAAAATGCAATCAGTAAAATTTTTGTCTGTCTGTCTGTCTGTCTGTCTGTCTGTCTGTCTGTATGTTCCTTATAGAAACAAAAACTACTCGACGGATTTTAACGAAACTTGGTACAATTATTCTTCATACTCCTGGGCAGGTTATAGGATACTTAGGAATTCCCACGGGAACGGGAATCAGCGGGGAAATCCTTTTGTATGAAACATCTAAACCGCTTAAGCTAGACGCTTGAAATTTGGCATTTAGGTACCTCAGTAAACTTAAAGCTTAGTTACAACAGGATATTGCAAAATTCCCACGGGAACGGGAGTTAGCGGGAAAAAACATTTGTATGAAAAATCTAAACCGCTTAAGTTAGACGCTTGAATTTTGGCATGCAGGTACCTTAGTAAACTTAAAGCTTAGTTACAACAGGATATTGCAAAATTCCCACGGGAACGGGAGTTAGCAGGAAAAAACATTTGTATGAAAAATCTAAACCGCGTAAGATAGACGCTTGAAATTTGGCATGCAGATACCTTAGTAAACTTAAAGCATAGTTACAACAGGATATTGCAAAATTCCCACGGGAACGGGAGTTAGCGGGAAAAAACATTTGTATGAAAAAATCTGAACCGCGTAAGATAGATGGAGGGGGGGTAAAACGAGATCCACGCGTACGAAGTCGCGGGCGGCCGCTAGTGTGTAATAAAATTTCATACCTAATAAAAAATCCTTAGAAGAAAATATAAAATGTGACTTTAGATGAAGTAATTACTTGCTTCTGAAATAAATAATTGTGGTAACGACGGACAACTACGGAACCCTACACTGCGCGTGGCACGACACGCCCTTGGCTATTTCTTTAATAATTAAATGACTGAATATATTTTATCCAGTGCACTAATGGCATAGACTAGAATCGGCCTGTCTCCGACATCTAATGTCTATCAATCACCTGTCAAAGACCAAAATAAATATAAATCTAAATCATAGATCATTCAGTTAAAATTGAAAATTAGGTTAACCTGCAGCAGCAGTAAACCCTGTTGACTAATGGAATGCTGAGTGTCCAGGGTTCGTCACAATGCCCTGCAAGTGCTCTGGGGTTCGATATGACAAATGCAAGTGCAGGTTTCTGGGTACGGGTTTCCAGGTGCGATCTTAAATATATATAACTCAAAGGTGACTGTCTGACTGACTGACATAGTGATCTATCAATGCACGCACAGCCCAAACCACTGGACGGATCGGGCTGAAAGGCATGCAGGTAGATGTATGACGTAGGTATCCGCTAGGAAATAATTTTACGAAACCACCCCTAAGGGGGTAAAACGGGATCCACGCACACACTCGCATGCATCCCCACTTCCCACCAATATTGGTACCATTTGAAAGCCCAGTTCTAAACTTCATTTAATTAAAGGAAAGGTTTTTACCCCAAAATGTGTTATTAGAAGGATCCAGTCTCTTTTTAAAGCGACAGGTAGTTACGCTTGAGCCATTGAAGTTATACTACTACATTAAAACTCAATAGCGTGATCTATATTTTTTATCATTTCCAGATGCCCAATGGTGCCAACAGCAGGGTGATGATACTCGCACAGAAGGAGAGCTCATGCTGCATCCACTCTTCGAGGCCGAAACGCAACATTTTCATTAGAGTCTTTGAGTGCGTGTATGAGAGGTGCGCTGGTTATAACTTGAGGTATGTAAAATATGTTATATTATTCTTCTTCTTCTTCTTTTCGTGACGACAACAAACCTACACAATGTCAGCCCAAAACTCCGCCACAAGAGTGGCGTTGTCAGCAGCACTCATCAAATCCTCCTGAGTGCAGATGCTTGAGTACTCAGGGCACGACATCAGGTGCTTCATCGACTGGGGAACAAAACCGCACCTGCACTCAATGTTTAAGTCCAAGAATTCCCACCTGACCAGATTGTCCTTACTACGGCCAACCTGCGTCCGAAGTCTATTTAAAGACTTCCAGGTAAGCCAGTACCTCTAGCATGAACAACTTTCGTCTTCGAATCGTTTGCGTATTCGACAAAATTCGATACTCAACCTTCGAATTAAAACGATAACGTAAATTGTCACGTGATTCTCAAAATAAGTTTCGTGCAACCATTTCTCATACTAAGTTCACTTTACGACACGTTCACAAGGGCGCTGTTGTAGTTTTCGTACTAAATCTTTTTATGGCGATTCGAATACGCAAACGATTCGAACTCGAAAGTTTTTCGTGCTAGCCGTACAGGGGAGCTCATGTTCAGGTGGGGGACTCTCAGACATAGGGACAAAAGGGCAGGGGAGATCAGCCCTCTCGCGTCATAACCTGCATCTCTCTTTTGACCGATCGTCATGAAGGAGAGGGGACACACTTTTTACGAAATTGCTTCGGCTTTTATTTATTACATATACATATTTAACCGTTACATCTTTGACTAAATAATGTCTTTAATCCTCTTGAGGTTTGTCCAGACACTATTGTTCTCTATACAAATAGAATAAACATTTTAGTATAAGCATCCACAACTTAATCTCAACCATGCACCATAGGAAATATAGGCATAATGCAGGTTGAAGGCATAAGAGCGCGCGGCAGGTCGCCCATGCGCTGGACTGACCAGGGCCCGATTGCGCTAAATATTTTCAACTACAACGCGACTAGACGACGACGACGAACGAAAATCACAAATTCGTATCGTGACAGCTAGTTCAAACGAAAACAAAACGCAACTGCTTCTTTGTGTAAAAGCTGAAAGAAAGCTACTTTTTCTCAAGCTCAAGTTAAACGCCTTCCTAAACATTTAATTTTGCTGTTTTTTAGTAAAAAAATGAGGTGTACGGACTTTTATTGGAAAGTGATTAAATCTGTTGTTTCGTCTTTGTTTGCGCGTGAACTTACCGGCCACCGGTGGCTGTGGTCGGTGGGCCATTTGCGCCGACATTAAGAAATAATTGTATTGGCCTGTGGGTGTAAAATGGAATAATCGTGTGGTCACTGATAATCTCAAAGTTCACCTTTTTGTGCTAGCAAGAATGTTTGGTTTGTAGGTATATTTGCGTTCGTTCAAATGTGCACTCTAAAGCATTGTTTAGATATACCTACACCTATGTTACTAGCTGCATTGATGTAGCATGTGTTGCTTGTAACTTCAAGAATATTGTTGGAACCTTGCCTGTGAGAGGTCCCAAGTTAGATATCTGGAACATTGGTTCCCAAACTTATTTGAGACGCCCTTTCGACCATACAAAAAATCCAGTTAAGATTATTTATTGGTCGTATTGAGCAGTCTGGAATGCATTCTCTCAGCGGTCCCAAGCTTTTTTAGCTTAAGTACACGATGGCCCGCGTCCCCCTTTAAAGGTCTTTGCGCCTCCCCTGGGGGGCGCGCCCCCCACTTTGGGAACCAATGATCTAGAACTTTCGCAATAGCCACGGGTCTTGCCACGTGCGGCCTTACCCTGTTGTTGAGTTTGTGCAGCTTCCAAACTTTCCGAGTTCCAAGCAAAGCCATATAATGACCAAACCTGGGTTATTTTTAAAGTGTGCGCAACAAAAACGTTAATTTAGGCAATGAGTGTTTATTAGGGTTAAAAAATTGGCAAGTGAACCTAAAGTATGCTACTTTGAGAATTATTTTAAGTTGAAAAGAAACGAGGTAGGCATAATATTTATAAATCATCATCATCATCATCATCTCAGCCACAGGACGTCCACTGCTGAACATAGGCCTCCCCCAATGCTTTCCATGTTACCCGGTTGGTAGCGGTCTGCGTCCAGCGCTTTCCTGCTACCTTTATGATGTCGTCGGTCCACCTTGTGGGTGGACGTCCCACGCTGTGTTTTCTTTATTTAACGACGGATTAGCAAGCAGAAGTGGCAATGGGCAGGGTGCTATGTACGCAGAGCTGACGGATGATGGGGCAGCAAGTGCAGCAACGTTCTAGAATGGAGGCTATGTACCGGAAAGCGCAGCGTGGGACATCCACCCACAAGGTGGACAGACAAGTCTAAAAATGTTTCTCTGAATTTAATGGTGTTTGTCAGTATTCTATATTTTTACAGATACTGCCCAATCCGTGGGTTCCGCATGAAGAACTGCATGAACGAGGCTCTGAGGGATCTCCTGGTGCTGATGTGCTTCATGCTGGCCAACTTCGTGGTGTTCCTGACGATCTTCGCGCGGATGACCATGCACATGTCAGCGGTGCTCGTGCAATCGGCCAGGTGGGTCAGGAGGTGAGTTATGATGGTGGTTATTTATTTACGGTGGTTTATATCAAATCTGTTTCTTTCATCATCATCATCTCAGCATAGGACGTCCACTGCTGAACATAGACCTCCCCCAATGCTTTCCATGTTACCCGGTTGGTAGCGGCCTGCGTCCAGCGCTTTCCTGCTACCTTTATCGTCTGTCCATCTTGTGGGTGGACGTCGCACGCTGCGTTTTCCGGTACGCGACCTCCACTCCAGAACCTTGCTGCCCCATCGGCCGTCAGTTCGGCGTACTATGTGCCCTACCCATTGCCACTTCAGCTTGTAAATCCGTCGGGCTATGTCAGCGACTTTAGTTCGTTGACGGATCTCCTCATTTCTGATTCGATCTGTTTCTTTACTAGTCCCTTATCAGGGCACGTCCCAAATATAGCTATTCCAAACCAACACCCCGTTTAGCGCCATCTCTAGAAACAGTTTGAAAAGTGCCATCTATGGTATTTCTTACTTTTTTGCAGAACTAACATGAGTAACGACCTAATTCATATAAAGAACCATAGATGGCGCTACACATTACGTCCGTGCTGCTTGCACGGTATTGATGTTATGGATATCTAGTTTCAGTTATGGATACGGTTACGGATATAGGAAGGAATAACATTATACCGGTTTCGGTTACGGTTACGGATATCTGTGCTTTAGAATGCAATTTGTAATAGTTGTCCAACACGGTTCATTCATGGCCGCACACTTTACATCGAATAAAAAGCAATAAAAAAATAAAAATTGATACTAGATGGCATTATAAAGGTATATCAGGCTGTTATATCTTTGCATAAGTATAATGCTATACAAAAAACAATTTATACTGCCTACATCCGAAACTATCCGAAACTTTTGAATCGGTTACGGTTACGGTTACGGATATCCATAACAGCCCTGGTGGAAACCAAATGACCTGATGATGACATGACCATGAAATAGCTCGCGTTAGCTGATAAAATAGGGGAGTTCTAATCTCCTGAATCCGAGTAACAATTATTCTCCTTGAACAAGCTTTAAGCTTCTTTTCACGTGCTTATCAACTTGTGTGAGGCTTTTCCCGTAGAGAGGAGCCTAACCACTAAAATATCTATGAATATCCTATTCGACACGCTTGTCAGTTGCAATACAATCTCTTTCTTTTCAAAAATAAAGGAATGTTTTCTTTGAGTAAAATTTTCTATCTACAGTACTAAGAGTAGGTACTTTCCATCCAGGTGGCATTACAAAAATCCACCCTGTATAAGTAACATAACTTATCTAGGGCATCTATCTCAGATGATATTCTTATTATTTATTTGCTTATTTTCAGATTCCTACTCGTGAAAATGGCAGAGAACAAGAACGATATATTATTATCCAGCGTGGGTACTCAGCAAGTTCACAGTTTCACACCACCTAACAAAGTGTTCTAAATTAACTGCCTTTTGTCATTTTTATTCTTTATACGAATAAGGGAACGAGAAATTTTATTAGAATCGTTTTATACGCTTTATTAAAACTGTTTAAATTCTAATCTTGTTTCTGTCTTAGCTGTTAATCTTGCAGGATCAGTTCTGGATCTTTTTGTTAAAAGATAAATTACTAAGGCCGAGTTGCACCATCTTACTTTAACTTTGACAAACGCCAAAAATCTGTCAAATACCATACAAAAAACACCGGTTATTGCTATTGTCACGGTTAAAATATGGTGGTGCAACTCAGCCTAATAATTGGTATTATAACAGGGTTCTGCAAAGAGTTCACCGTGGCACACTGGTGTACCGTGATCATTAGATGGTGTGCCTCGGAAAAATAAGGTTATCTTGTAAAACTTATTTTTAGTAAGTAAGTAAGGCCTAACAACAGGTAAGTAATTACTTAAAAATTCATTTTTATTTGTAGTGTCCTCCAAAAAAATTCGTTTTCCTACCTTGAATACAAAAATTTTGCGGAACACTGAATGTAGGTATGGTTCAGAGCGTTCATGAAATCAAATCTGTAATTTTAGGTATAAATAACATTCGTTACATTGTTCCAAACTTCTAACGGAATCATTACGAGTAGTAATAAATAATAAAAAACATGGACTTAGGTTCTACAATCTACAGTTTGGAGAGGGTTCGATAAATAAAACACGCTTATGTATTTTTCCGTTTTTATAACAAGTAGTTCCAATAAAATTTTACAAGTTCCTTTTGTACAATTACGGAGTAATCCCCGAGACACGAAACGTAAACGCGTCAGGTAGTAGTTGCATACTGCGGATGTGCTTAGAAATTATTCGGACACAGGTAGTCCGTCCATGCATAGTGCTCAACGAGCCCATCACTATGCAATCGCTCGTCTCGCCTCGGACTATTCGGAAACCAACTCAGACGTGACCTCACTAGCTTGAGCAAACAAACTTATGGTCATGGGAAATTATTCCTACACGCTACTTTGAGCTTCAATCCGGGCCTTAGTAAAGTCAAGTTCATAATCCAGTCTCGATATCATATCGACTGTCAAATATGGTACATCCTCGTTGCAAGTGGTACACAATTGACAATCTTAAACGTTAAATAATTAAATGATGCGCCTTTATTTAATTGAGACGCCATACTTTAATTACGTAATTTTGATATTCAGTAATTTTCAGAAAATAGCATTTCGTGTAGTTTTTAACTAAAAGAAGTTACCCGTCTGGTTAACTAGTAAAGTAAAGGGCAATATAAATGGCAAAAGCTTTTTGATATAAGATGCGTGTTTAGAATTGACTTTTTGATATAAGATGCGTGTTTAGAATGTTCAGCGAGCAAAATTAGACACATACTTATCATTTACTTTCGCTAAGCACATTTAGAGTTAAAAGAAACAACGCGTTAAATGCTACGGGAACTTGTGACGGAAGCACATACAAGGATATAGGGCGTGTCCACTGTCCATACACAAATTTGACGTGCCAGTTTTGAAAAATCAACTGTATACCGCGTGGATTCACTCAATATTGAGGCACTTTAATAACTGAACAGAACACTATATAAAAAGATAACGCCATCTTTGTAAAATTATGTCACAGCCATAATCACCCACGCTAAATGGATGCAGGTTAGAGTTTCATTATATTTGCCTCAGATTTCTTGGACGTCATTTGATTTACAAATAAACTGCGAAAAATATATTTAGTTTTTATATATTATGATGTAATCGTCACAGCCTATTGTTCTATCATTGTATTGTCATCAACTTTAACGTTAATTGTCTTAGATGGTTTGACAAAATAAATAACTTATGGACACTTAAAATTGCTTCGTTTTGGATCTGAGATTTAGGACTTTTAAACAGTGAGTGGTTCGTCAGAGTTGGTTTCTTGAGCATATAAAAATTGAGCTAGATACTTACAATGAACCGAATTGACGAGAAAACTATAGTTACTTCGATGGCTTAGGGATCATCACGGCTAACAGGTCTCAACTTTTGTTTAAAAAATAATCTTTATCTTAATAATCTTTACATAACTGTGATTAACTTCAAAGCATGACAAAATCTGAGTTTTCAATTTCATTTATTACACTTTTGATGTCGAAGTAACATTAGGAAATTAGTATAGTAGCTCAATTCTTGCGTCACTTACAATTAGTTCACTTAATAATATGTTAGATTATTGCAACATAGCCCATCATTCCGAGGCGAACATTCGCAAAGGCATACTTACAAACTTAAGACAATACTACGTAATATTTTAGAATATTCGCCGCCTAAAAATACGATAACTATGATAATATAATCAATAACTTATTGAATATTAATTTTAACATTAATAAAACCTCTCTTTTCATTGTCATTGAAAATCACCTCATATTTTTATAAAATTATACGATTCAAATGATTATAATGCTGTGTATTTTAGGTACATTCTCTTATTTGGACTAATTGAATAAACTAGTAACAGGTGGTATAAATTTCAAACAATTTTAAACAAAAATATAACATAAGTTAAAACAACTTTGACACCCGATATGGGCATTTGGGAATACTTTACAAGGTCAAAGTAATATTTACTATGAATTAATAAAAATAGATTTCACCCCAAATAGTGATTTTATTGAAAGTGCTCTTTATGGAAATCTAGATATAAATATAGTTCGTATAAGCGGCAAAACATTAATACCAGTCCTGAGCTTTACGAAGTTCTAACCCTGAACAAAAAAGAATCCAAACGAATATAATATTAAACCTTAAAGATTGAGTAGATATTCACAGATAACAGTTGACAGTTCATAAATGATTTCCCATTATTTCTTTGGAGAAAAATGGATTATGCGTAATGAATAGGATACTATGATTTCACAACTAGTTTCCGACGATTGCACTATAAATAATATTACTAATTGGGGATCAGTTATAGGCTCTCCTTACCAACAATGCGCACAAGAAAATAATATCTCCTCAACAATAAACAAATCAAAACAATATATTTCAACTAACTAAACAACATACTGTAAATATGCCGTTACATCTGAATTTCACATTAAATCACGATATTTATTACTTTATGCTTATCTAAATATTATTAATTTAACAATATCGTACATACCTACATACATACATTTGATATAATGATTGTACATAGCAATGGGCTCGGCGGCCGGGTCATCTGTTAGATATTATCCTTTAGTACAGGCCCTAAATATGTACACATCGGAGCGTTGGTGACCCGGCCGGTTTATACATTAACTATAAATTATTTATATACATCGCAATATAAGGACCGCACCTGAAATTGAAAGTCCACTTTTATATCGGTATAGTTTTGAGGAATTTTACTCAATTGCCTAAACTTTTTAAGATCTGGGTTATTTAAACAAGTTAATAATCATTAATAGTGTGATTATTTTTATGATGACTGTTTATGTCTATGTCGTTACATATTTTGTCACTGAAAAACTGATTTAATCAATATCTCAGTGATGAACTTCACCATCATCGTACATTCAATTATTATTTATCGAGGAAGTTAACTACTACTTATGTTTCTGTCTGTATTAGTAAAGTAGGTATACTTAAGTACCAAGTTTCATTTGGGACTTTAAAGTAGCCGAATCTCGGGTAAAATTCCTCCCATATCGATATTAAAGTTGTTCTTTTTACCACTCTGTGGTTTTGCTTCACTCAATGTATATCGTCCAAAATGCGACCTCTTTCCAATAGAATTTCAGGACTTGCATCACAATCGTTTACTTCTAATGTTTGTACTGTATTCAATAACAAAGTTCAGTTATTAGACGTGTTTTTAATCACATTTAATTGTACTCCAATAGCCAATAAAATTATAATAAAAAAAGGAGTTTTAAATAGTCTACTTATTGCATCAAGAGTCTCGTTAAATTGAAAGAGAAACGATTGTAATGCAAAACTATCAATTCAAAACGATACTAATGCCTACGGCATTACGTGCCTGGTTGTACTATGATGAATAATAAATATATTTACATATAATATTGGCAGTTTGCTAATTTATTGATACCATACTCCTTTCACGTATATCTGCGATAGTTTCTTTGGTAAGAATGTAGGTACTGATTGTTTCTATGAAACAGTTAGGTAATTTATACTTTTTTCATTAGTGTGTGTATTTTGTCAAAGATCTCGCGATATACGTAATAGGGCAAATGGTCGAGCAAAAATAAGGCTATTGTCAATGATTTGTATTCATCTTTGCAGCGGGTCCAGTGCCCGGACACGCAATGAAAGGTGTTTTATTGATAAACGGTACATCTATTGTCATTAAGTCACGTCAAGGGGATAGACTTATTAAAAGTTAGTTGTTTTTGCACAAATGCTCGTAAGTCCAAATATAACAGCTTTTCGGATGACTTTTTCAAGGATTTTGTTCTTTCTCACAGCAATTAAAGTTAAATAATTCCACCTCTGTTTATTTTGATCTCTGTTACAAAAACGGGGTCATAAGCACAAAAAACTTTATAGTGAACACACAAGTGTTTGCTGGCTTTTAGATATCATTTTACCCGAATATTCTGGTGAATAATTTGTTGTTTTCGGCTTACGAGTATTTGCATAAACATAAATTTGTGCGCGTCGTAAAAATTTTGTGCGACAGTTTGTGCCAATGGAGGAAGCTTAGCGATGGCGCAATAAGTTGTAATGGCGTAAAATCGTCTCAGTTCCAAGGTAATAAACACGAATTTCAAACAACATTTGCTCTAGCCTATTTACTAAAACTATACATTTATATATTTAAGCATACAAATATAAAGTAAACCAAGATATGTATTAAATCAACGCTCGGGCTCACCCAGTATACAATCAACATTTAATTTTATAAAGCGTTTATGGCGAAATTGCTTTAAGTTTCATAATATAGAGGTCATGACAGTTGTTTAGGTATTTATACAACTATAATGGTTAAATGAATATTATTAATATCAATAAACATTATTAATTTATTTTTATTTTATAATAATTTAAGAACATGTTACAAAATATTCAAGATTACACATTGTAATAAGTAATTTTTGACTTTTCACATCACTGTCATGCCCGATTGGTTAGTAAATGAATTTATTAACCTTGTTTTGGGAGTCATATGTGATTCATTATTTCATGGCATGTACATGATTGTCTAGATACATAATTATATAAAAAAAAAATTACAAATCTGAACTCATTCCAGATAAGTTACTGATTTTTATGCATTTATAAATTCAAATATTAGTCAGCCAGTCAGCTTCGGTCTTAATTTAATTATTAAATTTGACTTAAACTGTTGAATCCTCTCAACACAGACTATAAAACTTTACTTTTACCTTCGGCTTCGCTCATTTTTAAATCGTGTGCTGTGGCTGCGGCGCTAACGCGTTGATGTCTTTTGAATGGGAATGTTATTTTGGGCGAACCATCCGATCCAACTTATAGAACCTTTACACTCATGTTATTATGAAATAACCGTAAAATTGACGTATTTGTAGGTTCTAGTTTTGTTGTCTGTGCTAGAGATTAATCTGTAATATTCAATTAAATCTTCATATAAGTGTAGCTTAATATTTTTTTAATACCCACATACAATATTTGACGATTATCAGATTATCATCTATCATATTAGGTTCTGAAGTGGTGGGGTCTTTTTGCGCAATTTGTGTTACAATATTTTAATAACTTGTCATACAACAATAATAGCTACAAATCACTGATGCGAAGAGAAGTTAAAACCACGTGACTCGAGGACCAAACATTGTTCTAATAGAGTAAGTGATTTAGCCAATTATCATGGATCATATGTGACTCATGGGCGTTACAAGCCGGGGATTTTTGGGCTTATTCCACTATTACCCGTTGACAATCCCCGTTAACGGGGATTAGTGAACTTTTTGTTCACTTTTGTTTGTTTTGTTCTTTGATTGTTGTTTCGGAGATTATCATGGGGAATAATGAACTAAAAAGTTCATTAATCCCCATTACGTTAAAAATAAAATCCTAATATAACGGGGATTATTGAACTTTTTAGTTCATTATTCCCCATTATAAGCTCCAATTGGAGATAACGGGGATTAGTGAACAAAAAGGTCACTAATCGCCGTTGATGGGGATTATCAACGGGGAATAGTGGAATAAGCCGATTTTTGAAAGAGCCAGACTAGTCTTCTACGAGATGGATGGGCCTTCAGCCTAATATTTAACATACATACATTGGCACCAGGCTATGCTCACAGCCATCGCGTGCTATTATTGCGAAAATACTGTCCAAAAATTATGTTAACATGGAGATGCCACAATGAAGGTAGAATGAAGTTGTAGGTAGTCGTAATGTCACTTGAGGGTATTCAAAAAGCCTCTTTACACTACACCGTAATTCAGATAATCGGTAAGGCGGTTATCACACTGCGCCGCGCTCCGCCGCGGTCCGCGTGATTTCATATAAAAAATCCCGCGCGCAGACGCGTTGTCAGTGTGTTGTGCCGCGCGTGTTTTCTATACAAACTGAGGTACTTGCATACAATGATTAAATCTGTCGTCCCGCGTATCGCGGCGGAGCGCGGCGCAGTGTGATAATCGCCTAATGGTTTTAAGAGTACTTTTAGTTACGGCGAATGTTGACAAAATTGTGAAATATTTATTTATTTTACAGTAGTGTAGTTTTTAGTAGTGTTGTGCTTTTATATGGTAAACTATAGCCTGAAGAAGGCTTTGCTCGGTGTAACATGAAGAGGCCAAGGACTGCGGGGAAAGCTATCTATGATCTATCTTCATTGTAGACATACTAATAACTTGTACTATTATAGTGCTTTTTTAGCCAATGGCGTCAACTAACTCAATATTTAACAAGTCTTGTAGCTCACAAGTACGACGGAGAATATTTTTTCTATCCCATTATTTTCTCCATATAATGGTAATTGCTTTCATCCTAGATTCATGGAAATTGGAAAATGAAACAAGTTTGCAATGTGATTAGGTATATTTGTATTTAATATTTTGACAGTAGGTAGGAACAATTGAAAATAATTTTGACGACTTCAGGTCGTGGTCTTGTTCAGATTCTGTGCTTCGGAGAGCGCACTCGTAAGAGCCTTGCGAGACGCCTAAACGGTCAATATTTTTCTGATTACCTATGTAACAATTGCTTGTGAGCTACAAGCTATGCATCGTTCTTCACTTTTGCCAAAATTGTTAACGAATTTCATCGCATTATTACCATACGTCGTTAGTGAGGTGACCAAAGCTTTCAGGCTTGCAAACTTTATTAACAATTTCGTCAAAAATGCTTTAAAATGTCTACAAGTAGAATTTACTCTAAATTTCATAAGACGACTGTACTATTCGTAGTCTTATCGACTAAAACTCCGGGTTTCTCTTGCTTTTTATTAACTGTATAATGACAACATCTACAGACATTTATCAAATATTTAGAATAATTTCTTGGTTCATTTTCATGCGTGATTCCTCATATAAACACAGCGCCGACCGGGTCTAGGTTATTCTGTGACAATTTTCTTCAAAACTGCTCATTTTTGAAAGCCTCTTGACGATATCTGGTCATTAAATGTAAGGTTTGCAGAGCCCAAATAATGAAAATCGATCAGTAACAGATGACTAAAGACATATTCACATTTTTACATGGCATACGCAGGGAGATATTTGTATGATACCGCGGAAAGCATGCATACTATGCATTGCATGGGTACGTGAACCTATGCACCGACCCTCATCAAGTCTTCTTACAAACATCTTTTGCCCCACGCAAACCACATACCAATATAAAAATACCTTAAACTAAACCATAAAACATAACTAAACAGCGACCGATCAACCAAAACTGTTTACAATATGAATACGATCCAATCCATTAATAGTTCGCTCCTGTGTATCGAAGCCTCGCGTGGAATGTTTGACGAAACTTTCGATACAAAATTTAACGTCGCTTACAATAAGCTTGCAGCTTAATTGAGCGTGGGAGTGTCGCGGGAACCGACGGGGCGTGGCCGCGGTACGGGGTCGGTGGGCTATTCCCTTGCATCTTGAAATAGAAAAGTTACTGAAAACCAGTTACACAAATCGAGCGCTGATATTCATTCGCAGAGCTACGCGAACGCCAGACAACTTTGAACTTTATTCCAAACAACGAATTTTCATTTGAAATGTTTTCTATTTCGAATAGCCCCCTGCCACCTGTTAATGACGCTGCACGCGACACGCCCATTACTCCATCACTCACAGAATGACCTAGACCGCCCTCTACTCTTGTCGTACAGCCATACCTAATCAGACCCATGTGCTTATTGAGCTTTTTACATTAAATGATATATCGATCAGTCGTCGCAAGTGTGTTGGATGCATATATTTTAGGCCATGCAGTGCGGACGACGTGTCGACGAGCCTTATCAAAAATTTGAGCAGTATAAACATGCATGGACGAACGTATCCTCCTATCCAGTAGTTCTACAGTTGCCTACCTAATTAGTTAGTAAACACTCGATCTTCCACTAGGGCGTATAGTTTTAAAAGCTTCACATTCTTAAAAGTCTTCACAAAATTGTATAACTTACCGTACTCTATTCATCTCATCGTCAATTAAAAAGATAATATGTTCTTTATTATCTCTTACGCTACAAACAAAACAACTATACAACTCAAGTGTACCGTAAAATAACGCAGCAAATGTGAAATGAGACAGTTTAAACTATTTTATATTATCCTCAATTAATTACAATAAATAATTTGCATTTCTCATCAATTCCCGCGGTTGCAATTAAATGTATCTGATAAATATAATTTACAAGTCAAATATAATAATAGAATCTCGGTCATTTTAGATATGACTTTAAGTATCATTAAGTTTAACAATTATGAGTAAAAGAGACTAAAAACATTCGTAAAATAATATAATTGTATAAATGAACAGCACGTCCAAGTCGAGGGGCGCGCGCGCTGGGCGGCGCACCACACTCCCATGGTACCCATTTTACTTTAATTTCCCTACATAGAATTAGTTGGCATGTAACCCGTGTGCAGTGAACTGACGGCGTCATCAGATGTCATCCGATCTATTAGTCGATAAAATATCTACTATTTTTATATTGAATATCCCTCCAACGCACTTATCAATAACGTTAATAATATCAGAAGCGAGTATCAGTAGACCGTTCAGAAGGGCCTTAAGTCCCCAAATCACTTCTGAGAAAATTCATGAAGACCTATTTTAAAATGGGTACAAGAACGCAACAGCACTTTACAAGGTGCATTCGCATTCGATAAATTATGTCATAAAATGACAGACTAAAGAGCTATTATTACGCCGTGACTTATCCTATTTAGCCTAATCACATAAATTTAGAACATTTGTTGTGTGGTAGTAATAGCGAGAGCGGCCGCCGGGCGCCTGAGTCCACGAAACAAAAAATTGGCGGCTGCTTTCAGCGGCGCTACCAGAGGCGCCGGCGCACGGACTGGCCATTGTCAGACGTTGCCGGGGGCGGGGAAGCGCGGGGGCGGCAGCGGCGGCGGGGGGCGCCCCGCCTCCCCCGCTCCCGAGGACTGTTCCGACACTGTAACGTGAAACCAAACATGTACTCACACTCATCATAAACTCTATGGTAAAAGGATCTAAATCTAATTGTAGTCTGGTCTGTGAGCACGTAGAATTTTGTCCAATGACCCCAAGCTAACCATCCTTGTCGATCGCGCGTAATTATATGGCGCCCGCAGTGCTTGTGCGAGCGCGACAGCAACATAATTACGCGCAAGCGATAAGGATGGGTAGCTTGGGGTCATTGGACAAAATTCTACGTGCTCACAGACCGGGCTTTAGGAAAGATGGAATCGACAAAAATTACATAAATTAGATAGGATACTCATAAAAATGTTAGTAGTCTCAATGCTCCTGCGTAAGGAGCGTTACAGATTTACATTAGACTCCAAGAAAACTTTATCTACCTACATTAAGAAATCTTAACAACGCTATATATGTATGTATGACGAAATCCTTTGACTACGAAAGATAGTATAGAAGTAAATTGGGAAATACCTCGCAGAGTCAATCTTGCTCTTCCCACAAAATCTAAGGCTAACGTTTTCAGATGACGTCATGCGATTTTAGAACCGTTCAAAGCCTAGTTACGTCACTAGATGACCATGCCGTATTTAGTTAATTAAGGATATTTACAGAGTTATAAGTAATTTTACGTGTATCTTTGTATCATAGTAGTTTTAGATTAGAAAGAATTCAAAAGATTGAATATTACAAATAATATTACATATTTTCATCTGTTTATTTGACTCGCTATATGACAAAATGAAACTTGGCAAAATATAAAGTTGGAAATATTTACGAAAGAACGCTGAAGTTCGTTCATACGTGGCTGTTTTTACTTCAGCAATTAAATTACTAGTAACTCTGTATTATTCATGTAACATAACTTAGAAGCCATAGCCTCCACTACCTCAGCCATGATGATGACCAGATGAATCATGTACGACAGCAAAAGGCTACGTATCATAACAGTGTCTTATGTACTGTATATTTATGTATACCTTCTTTTTGTCAGGAGGTTAAACAAGCAAATAAGAAAATAATAAAATAGACGAGACGAACATTGGTGTCTTGAAGTATATGTTGGGTGTGATGGCACAAATACACTCAAATGATAGTTTAGTTTACATTTGAACTCATGAGACCCGTAGTCCAAGCGTTTTGCTTAGATTATGGCTAGATGTTGTATAATTTTATTTATTTTTACCAATGGTCCGTGACCCTCACTCGGCATGGGGCACACTGAAAACCAGCGCTGTGGCCTTCGTCACCGTAGGCCACGGCATATGCTGAGTGGGGTCCCGTTGCAGTGGGCATCTTGTTGGTGAATGGGTGGCACTGCTCAGTTTACTCTTGTTTTTTTTTCTTCTTCCATTATTATGTGCTACTGTCATGTCTATGTAATTGCCTGTTATTGTGTGATGTCCATTATAATAAATGTGGGTATCTTTCTTTCTAATGTCCAAGGATTTTATTCAGACTCTCCTATTTTTCTTAGGAATGTTATTTTATTCTAAGTTTTCATGTTATGCTGTGAGTTTAAGTTTTGTTATAGTTTTTTTTTGGGCGGACTGTTCCGCTGACTAGTTTTACTTAATTTGACCTATTCGCCTATCACCCATTTTATGTCATATTTTGATAAAGGTAGGAAAATTGTTGATTCCTGAAAGTGAGAAAATGCATTGGTTTTCTACAGTGGCCTGTTAAATGTTTCAGTTTTGGCCAAACTTTGTAGTTACTCAGGTATTTAGCGAGTTTTAAAGTTAATAAAGATTTTTATAGAAATCACAAGTATGTAAATGTAATCATTTTACATGAAAATGTTATAATCGTGAGCGTATTTGTGCCTTCGAGTGTTTGCGTCGTGTTTGCTGGGGTGTCGTATTGACAATGATCGGCAGTGGGCAGCATGAAGCCGTGAACATAGCGAAAAGGTATCTTTTGCTGATATTATAGTCACACTTTTTCAAAAAGTACTAGATCATTGAAAGGAACATACATTTCTAGCGGCATATTTACATATGTGACTATAAAATCGTTGGGATGACTGTCACGCGAGTGTCAGTCACGTTGATGGAGTCCGCCTCTGCATCAGTCACGCCGATCGTATTTTTTTAAAACCCCACTCCTGTAGTTTTCAAGACAGTGAGTATAGGACAAAAAAAGCAAATATTGTACAAATGCATTATGTTTATATTCAGATGTATGGTGTATTTTTTCGGATTCAAATGTACCCAATGTTCTACCTAATGCTCATTTTAATTAGCGCATTGTTGTTAATACGCACAGCAAGAAAACTATTTAACGAAGTCCAAAACAAAAAAGACCTAATTAAAAAAACAGGCAACCAAGTAAAGAGAAGTTCTATAAAAGAAGACAAAAGAAAAACAAAATACGAACGCAAAAACATCCTAACGCTTCCATATTTAAAATCCGGCGGTTTGAAATGACGCGCCACTCCCTCACAGCGTGACTGACGCGCCCGCGCATTCGACTTACGTGAATCGTGCTTCTCATCGACGGGCGCGGGCGGCGGGGGCGGGGGCAGCTGTTGTTCCAGTGCGTTCACGCAGTTCATCATGCTCCCGTAGAGGCGGTTGTCTCGAAAACTGTCCCTGTTGACACCACGACATCATGAACGGCCGTCTTCGAACTGAAGCTTTGTTATCAGCACATACAATTGGTCGCGGTCCACCGAATTCCGAAACGCCGCTCCTCCGCGCCCTCCGCTTGCTGGCTCGAGAGACTCCGAGTTTAACCTTGGGATGATATTTCATTGAATCCGTCCCGCTCATCGAAAAGTCCCCGAGTTAGTTCCGATCGGGGCAGGAACAATTAAACTAAAGCGTTAAAATACTTCCAACAAACTGGACTGACTGAAAACCGCAGCTCGAATACATTGGTTGCATACGATAATTGCTCATTTCATTTAACTCGAATAACAGTACTATCCGTGTTAGCTCTGGTCAGATTAATTACCAACTTTGCGTCGGCATTAGCGAGTGTCCAACAATTAATTGAGCCCGCTTTTAACGTAAATTGTTTAGTTAACGTCTCATCAGATGCTTTATACAGGAAATACAAAGTCGATTCGTGCTTTGCGTGCTTATGGTATGAGGTTATGACTTGCTCACGGTGTATTCATAGAGCTATGGCTGTTGATAGTCTCAACAGTTGTGGGTGATTATCGGATTGGCATAAATTAGTCTTTGTTGACACTATTAGCAGCCATTATGCTGTCGGGTAATGCAATATGGCCGTGAGACAAAACATGATATCTGTGACTGTCAATGGTGAACAGACACACGGGTGCCGTTTGTAAATAATAATTTAAAAAATCAATAGAAACAACAAAAAACCTTTCTTACCTCCCATTGGAATTCCTGAACAGTGCCAAAATCTCTTCGAAGGTCTTATTTTTTGTTTCAGGAACTTTTTTATACGTAAATATCCAAAAAATTGCAAGGAATACACTAAAAGGCAGGAATGTATAGTTTTCCAGTAGTGCCTGTAATTGAGAAAAAAAGCGTTTGTTTTATTGTTTGGTTTGGGGCAAGTAGGTACATAATAACGGGACCGAGAATGTTAATTTAAAAATTTGAGTCATCTACGTAGATTGATCAATGACGGTATTTGACAAAACCTTTTAAGTTAGTAAACATCTCCGAATTCGGCCCATTAGCATTATATTATTTGGGGTCATCACTACCACGTACCTTCATGCTAGGGAAGCCGATTCCAACGACGAAGTTGGCCATCCAATTTACTAACACGGCGATCGCCATGGCGCTAGGTCGGGGTCCTTGCGAGAACAGCTCAGCGGTGATCAGCCAAGGAATGGACCCGGGGCCGAGCGCGAAGAATACCACGAAGCTGAGTGTGGACACCACTGACAAGTAGCTCATCCAGTCGATCATCTCCTGCACATAGCCAAAGAACTCCTATCAGGGGATAGCATGTACGCTCTTTCCCGTAGCCCTCCGGTTAAGAAAAAACCCACAAACATAAATGCACATCACACACATGTCGTATGTGTCACGTCGTGCTGCAAGTGCCAGGTCGCCCCTGGTGCCGTAGCGAGTGAAGTACCCTCGTCTATCAAGGCGTATGCTATAGTGAAAGTGCCTTCTGCTTTTGAGCAGTGTTCGTGTGAGTCAAATATATCGCATCGGTAAGTATGCGTGCGCTAGACATCCCCGCCGATATAGTCCGAATTCAACCTCATGTCTGTGAGAACGTGTGGTGCGGTGTGAGTGATGTCACTAACATTTATATTTGAGAATTTGTTTCTTCAAAATTTACAGCTTTCCTACCGAGTGTCCGGATTCGGGTACAGGAAAGTCGAGTTTGAGGGGGGGATCTAGCGGAAGCGAAGCAAACAAAAGATGGTAAGTTGTGGGAAAGAAACAGTTGCTGTGCTTGCTACTGTAGTAACTAAAATCTAGAAGAATGAAATGAAACTTGTGTTCTTGGAAACACAATCTGATGTAAGTAGAAAAAAGGAGATAGAACAAATTAAAGTATCGATGGAAATGGCGAAGTTTGATGAGAAAGATAAAAAAAGTGATAGGAAGCGTCATAGAAGCGTGCGCAAGCAGATTTAACTAAATAATATGGTTTTGGTTGACAATATAGTAACCTAATTATATTTTTTGTAAAGTTTACTATTATATAATGTGTCAACCAAAACCATATAATAATGTAATGCTTGAAATATTTTAATTTACTTTGGAACTAAATTGCAATAATTTCGAGCATTACACTATGAATAACTATAATTCTTAATATGATATTAACATAGAAGTAGGTTTTAAGAACAAAATACAAAAGGTATAAAAGTAAATGAAAGGAGCGGAAGTCAGCATTCCTTAAAAGCTCCTCTTGATAAAATAATAATTACGGGAAATTAAAACTCAAAAAAAGTTAATTTAATCGTTAAACAATTTTTACTGTCGATTATTCATTGTATGTTTATCAGGCGTTGAAAATTTTAATCCTGTATCAAAATTTTAGAAAAATAATCACTGTATAAAATATTTTCTTATTCCGCTAATAAAATGATTATCGAATTCTCTGAAACTGATTTTCATCCTTAGTCTCTTGTCGTTCTCATATCATTATCCATAACCATTACTTTGACATACTGAAAATACTTATTGTGTTGAATGATATTACAAAAAGGATAACATTAATTATGACTGTCCTCAATAAATTATTTTCATACAAAAACAACTGGAGACCAAATGTAACTTGATCCATCCAAGTTTCCAATTTCCAACTCGATACCTTGCATTTCATTGACAAAACTTCTTTCTCTATTCCTTTCAAATTTTCACCAGATACCATACATTTTGAGACCAAACCTCTTCAAATCTTTAATCTAACAATCGATCCTACATAAATCTTATACCATTCCATGTATACCTTAACCACATATTCACACATTCTCTCACTCTATTTATTCCGAACCTCCTCCACCCACCGCTGTATCATAGGACACACCTTGATCAGAAACGAGATGGTGATGAAAATTGAGAAGATGAACATCCCGCCGAGCCCGTAGAGGTGTAAGGTCCGTCTTCCAGTGCGATCCATGAGGGGCAGCGAGACCAGCGTCATTCCCACCATGATGGCTCCAATGCCCATGGTAGCGAACTTGGCAGACTCGTCCGTGAGGCCAGATGAGGTGAACAGGAACGTTGAGTAGTAGAAGACCTGGAGGCGAAAGACATTTGAACTTGAACATCATCATACAAACAGAAAGAACGACTGAAAAGAAACTTTACTGATCTAATCTGACAGTTCAATGTTCAAGTTCAGATCACGTCAGGGTTACCAGTGTCATGGCTTGAGGGAACTAGGGAACGCTTTATTTAGACCCACCTGCATTGCGCGACTGCGCTTCGACAACTGATTTCGACCCCACATTATTTGACGCTCGAAATTTTAATTAGTAGACCTTATAGGTATTTGGTTCCCTTTAGAGTTAACAACTTAGATAGAGAGACTAAGCATCACTTCTTACCGCATTAATACCGCTCAGCTGCTGCGACAGTTGCATGACCACGCCGATGAGGAGAGGGGCTCGAAGGGTGGGTGAGCACAACAACTCACGCATCGAGATGGACGCCTCGGCTTGCTGGGCCCTCTCTTCGGCCCTCATCTCTTCAATGTCCTCTTCCACCTACAAGATATCAAAAGTTATTGAAGGAAAACTTTGTAAGGGCTCTAGGCCTTTGCCGGCCGAAGATCTAAGGATACTCTCACCTGGTTACTAGCACGAAGTCTTCGTAGAGCACGGCGAGCCTCTTCCTCCCACTGACGCGTGATGAGCAGGTACCGTGGGGACTCGGGGCACGCAGGTAACAGGATCAGCTGCAGGATTGCGGGACAGATCGCCAGGCCTGGAAAATAGACCAGGTTCAGCATGATCGGTTTTAAATTATTTTGAACGTTTATAGTTGAGCAATCTGGATAATTATGCATCATGTTCTTGTTCAACATGATAGAAAAGTGTCATGCCTTGCTTTACTTGAGGAGCTAGTTTGATGATTAAAAGTATAATGTCAAAAGGACCTAGCTGTGTGTGAGGAAGTAGTAGATATCAGTTGTAACTGATGAACTCACCCAGCAGTATCGGCCACCCCTCATCAGTACCGAGGATCTGTTCGATTCCGAGCACTTGGGACAGCAGCAGTCCGACGGTGACAGCCAGTTGGTTGACCGTACCCAGCCCGCCGCGAAGGTTGAGCGGCGCAATCTCCGATATGTACATTGGCACTAGTGAGGTGTTTAGACCTAGAAAAGAACGAAAGATGAATGTCATGATAATGCGGCCATTAGTCGCGTCAAAAGCTGGTCTAACTGTCTGAAAGACACTAAAGATACTTGTACATACCACAATTGACTCCGATGATGAATCTTCCGAAGATGAGAAGTTCGTAGCAGTGGGATATCTTTGTGAAGCCCATGAGACTCGCGCCGCTGATGCCCAGAATGTTGTTTAGCAAGAGACCCCCTTTCCTATTGACAAAAGGACAACGGTCCCATCAAAATTATAGGTGAACAATAGACTCCGAGTATTTTCGTTTAGATTGTTAAATGGAATCCTCAATGTCTTGTGTAAAGACAAAGAAGTCGCAATTGGTCATGAAAATGGTATGGTCTTGAATACAAGATGAAAGTGGTCTTTAAGAGCTGGTGCTATAAAGGACATACCTCCCAAACCGATTGGCAATCATCCCCCCAGAGAAGCCTCCCAGCATGCCCCCGATGGCGAAGATGCTGACCGCGATGGAATAGAGCTTGTTCACGGTGTCGTCATGCAGGTCCAGCCCGTACCGATTCTTATACACGTCCTTCATGAAGTTGGCGATGTTCTGGAAGGTGGAACGGGGTGTGAAAAGGACGTTCGGTCTATTGGATATCAAGACATGTTTCGGTCGATTTTATTTATCTAAATATATATAACTCATGGGTGACTGACTGACTGACATAGTGTCTATCAACGCACAGCCCAAACCACTGGACGGATCGGGCTGAAATTTGGCATGCAGGTAGATGTTATGATGTAAGCATCCGCTAAGAAAGGATTTTACGAAACTCCACCCCTAAAGGGGTAAAACGGGACCCACGCTTACGAAGTCGCGGGCCGCCGCTAGTTTCTGAATAAAACGCTAGAACCAATTAAACTATTTAAACATCATCATCATCATTATGTCTTTTAGTCTCCATTGCAGGAGGGCGACTCTCCCTAATTTACCAGAGGGAAATGTGGTATTTGGCCTACAGTCTCCACACTGGCCAGACGGGTTGGTGTTATATTAGTTGTATAAAGTAAGACCACAGAATAATAATAAGTACTACGTACAGAAGGTTTACTTCGCGAAGGTATTTAAAAAATGTATGCTCAATGTCATTAACAATATGGTGTAATTTAGCTTGTCTCAAGAGTCAAGCACCATTTTATTGACAAACGTCAGTGAACGGTACTGCGCCGAAGCCATAGGGCTGACTTCGGTAAAATGATGTGTGACGTGAGGTGCCAAACTGCAGAAAACCTCTCAGTGTCTTTAGGCAACTTAAAAAAGTACATTCTGTGATTTTATTATTATTTAGGCAGTTAAATACTGCACAGTATTTAGTACACCATTTTCTTTATTTTTTTTCATCATACACAAGAATACGCGTGCGTGAGTCAATGCTCGCTCGTATGTGAGGCCTTGCCGAATAGTAATCCTGTAGGGTGTCATCGTACTTGTTTTGTTTTCGATGTAAACTCGCGGAGATGAACAGGCCTGGTAAGACACTTATAGACGTCAATATCGTATACTCAAATAGGCGTAACAAGTTGTTAACTAATAGTGATCATCCACTATGATGAGAGTATGTGACGAGTCAATTAGCGTCAGGTCTACACGCCTGCAGGTGGTTTATAACCCTCTAATTTTGATGAGCTGCGATTTTCCCACCAGGACCGAATTTAATTTACTCGATCATGCAGAGAGGCGGCGTCTGGAGCAGTAATTTGTAGACGACGAGCATTAACTCAATAAGGCAACGATGTGCTGTTGATCTGTTGGCTTTATGTTATCGAATATTATGCTTTCGTATGTGAATAACTTCGAACTGTATTGTGTGGTGGACCGACGACATCATAAAGGTAGCAGGGAAGCGCTGGACGCAGGCTGCCACCAATCGATCAACATGGAAAGCATTGGGGGAGGCCAATGTTCAGCAGTGGACGTCCTATGGCTGAAATGATGATGATGAACTTCGGACTTACTTTGCCAGGAGCGTTGATGACACCAGTGTTGTATCCGAACTGCAGCATCCCCAAGACTGCAGCCAGGATAGCGTAGGATAGGAAGAAGGTGAGGCCCTGAAACCAAACCAGATTGATCGTGAAACCCGTTCTAAGAAGCCAGCGAAACACATATACAAATATCAAAGTCGCCAAGGCAGCGTTCACACAAAACATATTGTTAGCCGCTGACTATGAGCATACGCTCGCTGTGAGCCCTAGCATGAAAGTAAACGCATACCGCGTTCTCGCGATATTGACAATATGATGCTACGAAGCTAACAAGCGTCGATAAGACAAGAAACGTCTATTCTGCTGAAATTCAGCGACATTGCATAGCGTAATATCGTGTTATCGGTTCCGTGTAATTATTTTATATGCATGGAAGAAAATTGCACTATATTCGCTCGTAGTCGGCAGCTGTTTTGTTTGAACACAGCCCAAAAAGACTGGCCAGTTTAAACGCTTCAAGATTTTCTTAATTGTCTTGGCGGCTCTGAACTTGGACAATACCCGTGCCCTAGCGTGAGACAAGTGATACACAAACTGACACAATAATACTCAATAACGCTTACATTTCTTTTCCCAGGCTGAGTGAAAAAAATAACAAACTATATCAGAATTAATGGTTAACATTATTCTGCTGCAATATTTTCCCTCACAATTATAATACATGTACAAGTATCACAACTAGTGATTAATAGTTCATCACACACACATTTGTGAGTCATGTCATTCAGTTGTTTGTGTATCTATTTTTATACTGGACACAACTTAATTAAATACATAGCAATTAAATTTAAATGCCCGTGTAAGTTCCTGTAACATTTCTCGTTCGAGTAGTCAGTCAGTAGTTCAGTTATGAAATAATGTAGGTATTGTTGCGCACGATCCGCCTTCCACCTTTACACTCTTTCGGCCTATAGATTTGTAGAAACCAAATTCTCTGTGTCATTGTAATTTTTGTACTTTTTGACTTGTTTAGAAAACTTAAGCTCGTGAATATATTTCTGTTCGATCTCGCATCTCTTTATCTTTTATAACGCATATTTAATTTTAATACAGTCCACATTCCGTTCACAACCGGTATAAATAAGGTTTTTCTTCTTTCCTTAGTCTCATACCATGAAAAATGGCTTATACACGTTGTTCTAAATATTAGAGATAAAAATTATAACTCTAATGAAACCTTTCTAATTTATTTATCTATTATATAAAAGAAAGTCGTGTTAGTTACTCCACTTATAACTCAAGAACGGCTGAACCGATTTAGCTGAAAATTGTCAGGGAGGTAGTTTAGAGCCAGGAGAAGGACATAGGATACTTTTTATTCCGTTATTTATTGCCATTAAGGCGGAACAAAGTTCGCCGGGTCAGCTAGTTATATATAAATTATCCGTTAAGTGATCGGAAAATTTTACCAGCGAAGGTTGTAGCCCAGGGGATAGTACTATTTAAATGCCACCCATTGTACCCCTAACTGTGTAGCCATTGTACCCCAAGCTGTCTTTGAAGAAATAAATCCGTTCACTCATTGAATTCTATATGTGATTGATCTCGAATGGTACTAAATGCGAGTGACAAAGCGCCATAGTGGTACCGTCCTTCTAATGTATGTCTTTCATGTGATATTGGTAAAATTAGTATTCATAAGAAATGTACGAGATGTGGAAAAATACAATTATTTGTGTGAAGTATCTTTTCACAAAGGTTTCTCGGTCTATTGTGTAACGCAGACCGATTGGAGAATACGGTCTACGTTTTATCCCATTTATTGGTATAGTAGGTATATTTAAATGAATATTTTGGTATTTTGGTACATTATTGACAAACATTTTAATTTAAGCTTTCATGACGTCATCATACTTCTCGCACACATTTCGAACAACATCTTTCCTCTAACAAATCTTCTGAACTAATATTACTTACTTTAAATTATTTAATAACATTACCTGAACTCACCATTTTTTTTTGTACAACATTTAAAATGTAAAACGTTGTTACAACATTGTTTTCATTACTCTAGCTACTAAAACTTAGTTGAATCGAACTTAATATTTCTTCTTTTTCTACAGTAAACTCAATCACAGTTGCATAACGTAGTTTTCATATCGATATTCCGCGCAGAAAAATTGAATTACGTAAAGCCACTCCTGGCTAACCCAATCAAACAACAGCTTTAGTGCAGCCCTTAGATTAGCGCTCGGAATATTCTTATAAACCGTTTTAAATAACGACAGCAGCGAATAAATCGAATTCAAATCCCATCGGCTGTAATTGGTGAGATCAGAAATGCAATAAATTATCAACTCTGAAAAATATGTTTTCGTTCTACGCTCCATGTTTTTTATTTGCTGTAGTGGAGTCCAATAATACTTACTTAAGGACGAGATTGGACCTCGATGCACCTTGAAGGCTCTCGTAACTTCCTCTCAATAAAATGCAATCATATCTTGCCTTATTGCAGTTGTGCTATAAGCACAAGCAGTGGCACAAGGTTCTAAAATCGAATATGGAATCTGCCTTTTGAACCGTAAACAACTTGCAGTTGGAATAGGATTCTCATTTAGGATTATAAGATGCAATTGGATCTTCTCTGATATAATAATATTAAAAAGGTATTTTTTACTTCGTGTGTTTCTGAGAGTCTAAGAAACTCCACATAATATTTTAAGAAAAGAGTAAATAATCGGACCCTAACTAACTAAGGCTCAGTTGCACCATCTTATTTTAACCGTAACAATGACAATAACCGGTGCTTTTTGTATGGAGTTTGACAGATTTTTGACGTTTGTCAAAGTTAAAGTAAGATGGTGCAACCCAGCCTAAGTGAACAGTCACCAGCACTCATCGTCGTCAGTCGTCATCAAGTCAAAACCTCACTGGATCTAAATCCGCAATCACAGCTGGTTAAATCATAAATTAATACATTCCAGATCACAACAATCCTTTCATTTCCATTAAGATACAATACTCCATAGTTCTTCCTACAAAACCCTAATCTCGCACGATATTCGCGCAGGTACGAGTAACTCGACGCTACCACGTACAATGTATCAAATTTCCTAAACTACGTGTAATCGGTCCATTATGCGGTTATTGTCTTCGGTTAACCCTCACGTCAGTCACATCAACATAATCGCCGGTTACAGTTAAACCCATTAATATGTATTGCATACGGACAGAATTGAAACAATAAGTTAATAGCTTCGTAATAATTGACGTAATGAGTACTGCGTGCTGTTTTCAGTTAATGGCGACTGATTTAGAAGTCTTCTTCCAATACTTTGGCGTGAAAATCATTCCTAATTTTCTTCGGCGAGTTTTTGTAAATTCATTTTCTGATTTGTTTTATATTTGTAGCCATGACTATTTAAGTCGTTTTCTAAAAGTCTACTTAAACCTGAATTTATATCTAATTCAACTCTTTACATCTGTTGAGTTAAAAAAAATACCAGAAGTAGCACAAACTGTTACCCATTGTAGTTAATAGCTTAACTGTATGAAACAAAGACAAATTACTTAATACCTAGCAGTTTACTAATAGCTATTAGGTACGAGTGAGTGTTCGAATTCCTTCAAACCGCAGACCACATTCTACGTCTCTATCTATCTACATCATCGGCCGTCACTAAAGGTCACGATAATTGTCTGGAAACAACATATTCATAGCATTCTCTCAGCAAACGCCATTGTGGAAACATGTGATCCAAGCCAACAAGCTCGGCTAACTTAGTTTGAAAAGTTTGACGCGCGACAGGACAAGCTGAAGTTAAATAACGATGGTTGCAAACTTTCGAACGGCTGGCGTGAGTGTGGACGGTTTAAATGATAGAAGCACAGAATACATAATAGTAGCAACAGAAATTGCACTCCTTTGTGTAGGATCAGATGCCGGCATTTTAACGGTAATAATAATAATGCAAAATATCCACCGCACATGGTGCATTCGAAATCGCACCTTACTACTAGCTCACAAGAGCGCAATTTTTTTGTGTTCAGAATTGATCTACCTCACAGCTCAAGCGTCAGGGTTGTATATGCAAAGTAAAATAAATAAAAACTTAATTTTAAGAAGCATTTATTGTATATACGATTGGTAAACTTTAATCTAGTGGTGTTTGTATAATCGTACCATCTCTAAAGTACCTATTAATAAACTTCAGTGTTGCGATAATTCGAAATTGGACAAACAGTTTTAAAAGGTGTAGTGTCGGAAAATAGACACGGTGAAGTAGTAGTAGAAGTTAATGTTTTTATTAGCTAAAATAATTTTTTTGCTACAGTTTTTTGTCATAAGTATTTCAAAATTATTTAAAAAGTGTAGTTTTTTAAATTATTTAAATCACTGTGTTAATTATTATTCCTAAATATTATTATTACGATTTTCCATTAAAGAAGAATAACAGTGCTGTTGGAACAATAATCCTTGATTGCGACGATGATCGACCGAGCGTGTATAGAAATACGCGTGTGCTCACAGGCGCGTGGCGGCCCTGACTGATTTGCAACTTGAAGTTGTCGCGCGCTGTAGGTAATTATCTCGGCCGGCATAGGCGAGTGACGGAGGCCTGATAGAAGGTATTTATGGCACTAATACTTGCCACCAGCGAGATTTGAACTCACAATAGCAACAAAAAAAACACGACAAGTCTATGTTCTGAGGCAGGTTCTGTGCGGCATGTAAGATTGAAAATCTTGTGTGACGATCAAATAGACATCATTTTAATCAATGACAGTTTAACAGTCCACTGCTAAGTTTAAAGTTCTTGAAATAGTCCGTCCATCGAGCAGGGAGGCAACCTACACTACGTAAGCTGAGACGTGGTGGAAATCATTGGAGAATCCGTTTACAAATTCAAATATTTTATTAATCAGACTACAGTTGGTAGTAACTTACATTGAAATAAATTTATCTGTTCTGCCACTGCATTCTACCCCGTGACAATTTAGCTAAATTGATTGCCAAATATAAAAGTACTGGATGATTTAAAGTTCACATATTACTGTCGCATGTTGCAGCTATAAGTCTGTCGGTAGATTCGTAAACATCCACCCGGCAAAATAGTGCTCATGATATACTCGTAGGTTGTGAACGTATAAACTGGGCGGCACCAGCCCGGAAACGAACGATGAGTAGGTAGTTGTGAATTTCCGGCTAGGCTATCGAGAGGATGTGAGCAGCCGTGTTGAGGTGGCAAACATTTCTAGTGATATTTTAAAATTTGAAGAGAAAAATATTGGGAGACACCAAGTTTTGCAAGCTTGAAAGTACAAGTAAACATAACTAATTATACGTTTCAACTAGGTAGGTACTATGCTGTATTGTGACATCAATTTGTCTTATTTTTTAAATTAATTATCTGTTGTGTTGTGACCTGTATAAAATTAACTATCTATACGATAGCTATGTAAATAAAACTTTATTGTATAACGCCCGTATTCACAAACAATACTATGAGGTCTCACAGTGCGCGTGGACGCACAGGGTGACACACGAACCGATCACAGAGCTCTATTCAACGCTGTGCGTTCGATTTGCTGCTTCACTTAAGCAAGCATCGTTTGTGAATACGGGCGTGAGTTTCTCCTCAAATCCGTTCCGAAACTATTGATCAGATTGTGATAAAACTTTGACAGTTTTCGGGTATACCTGTGAGCCTATCGTATATTGGGCTATCCCAAAAGATATACCTACAATTAGGAACATAAAATATGCCGGGCACAGTTAGGCCCAGAACAGACGGTGCAACGCAACTGCAACGAAACTGCAACTGCTAGTTACTTTTGAGTTGCATCTAAGTTTTTGCCATAGCGTCTATTGAGAGACCACACATGACACGACCAGTTTGAAACTTTCAGTTTCAGTTTCATTCATCAGCATCATCAGAAAGTTGCAGTTTCGTTGCAGTTGCGTTTCACCGTCTGTTCTGGGCCTTAGTAGTTATAAAGTTAGTAAAGATATCAGTTACAACAGTCCACAAACCTGTTCTAACAACCGCAGCTTCCTCCTCTGGGAGTGCTCCTCCAAGCGGTCCACGTACTCCCTCAGCTCTTCGATCTCCTCCTTCACCTGCTGTACCGTGTCCAGCTCCTGCTTGATGGCGACCATGTCTCGCTTCACCTGTAGACAGGGAACCACTTTGTAGATCCTTTCATCCACGAAGACGCGCCCCACCATTCAGCCGCTAATGTTTGAGTGTTATCGGTACACGCTAAATTATCTATGAGTGCACACGCACGTAGTGTGCGTGTGTATTAATGAAGCTCAGATTGCTCGGATCAAACTCCCCACACCGCGCGGTGCCCTCGACCAAAGATTGGTGCGTCTTCGTGGATGGCACGATCTATTGTGTTTTTATGCCGTCATTTAACTTATATCAGGAAAGGACATTGTCAGAAACGCCCTTAGATTCCTGGGCACAGCAGTAAAGTGCCAAAATTAATCTCCCGCCTCCCGCGCTTCCCTCGACCAAAAAATTGGTGGGGCGCGTCTTCGTGAATGAAAACGATCTATTACTGCACAAAATTCGATTAGTCCTTTTATCAGACAGGTTGTCAGGCCGACCTACGCTTTCCGGAGTTCGTTCGAGACACGTCTTATAAAATTCTTAACGACACACCGACGGAAATCCTGTTGAACTTCCAGTTAATAAAACTAAGCTACTATTTTCTTCTTCTCTCCTTTTCTGTTGCAACAAGATTAACTTGGGTTAACAAGTGCCATCGTAAATATTTTATAAAAGATTCACTGGATGCTTTATTTTTGTTGGCATTTAGTTTTACTAAATAAATACATGACTTTTTATTTAGTGAAAGGGGCAGTGATGATTTTAAGATAAGTTTTAAAAGTTGTTAAACCACTGCTACTGACAGTTTAATTAATACAAAACAATCTCACAACGTTGAATAGCATACGAGTAGGATAACAATTTTATAATCAAAGCCTCTATGTAATAAGCATGAAGATTAATAGCCGTTTCCCTAATCATGTTTGCTACCTACTTGTTATCATACGATATCTGCAACCCAACTGGCTGCTAATTATGCATCCTAACACCAATATTAATTAACCGAATATGATACGAGCTTAAACGTGTCCATTTGCAAAGGTAAATCCATATTACATGCTGCGAGGTAATCGGCCGTAATACGAATGCTGTTGCGCTGGCTAACCCAATCCACTGAGCACGGCATTCAATAAACAAACATACAATCCGATTTGCTCCTGCTCCTCAAAGCGAATCTATTGCAAGATAGTTATGTGCACTATCTATACAGGAATGGCATATCGATAATTAATCTTACACTAAAACAAAGGGTCTGCCAGAGACACAAGAATCAATTAACATTGTTATAGCCTGACCAGGAACATAAAAACCCTGGCATAGAGGCGCGTCAATTGCATTTGATAGTGCAACACTGAGTACAGTCGTACCTGTGTTAAATTAATAGGCTAACTTTATGCATCAGGATTCAGGATTACGGGCTAATTTGATATTTTCATGAATTAACAAAAAAATATTATTATAGGTAACCTGGTTTAAATAAATTACATGAATTAGTAGGATTTATTTTATTATTTATCAATAATCAAATTCAGAACTTGAATATTCAACTGCAATGTCTGCTCATGAACGCTACAAACTCGGTACTTCTTTCCCAATTCCATAAAATTCAACACTTAGAGAGTGACAAAAAACTTTAAAATAGGTAGTTGAAACAAACCACAGCTAATTTTCATAGTGGACTGTACTATACGATAAACATGTCAGTCAATTTGACACCCTTGTCGGAAAAATTATTCAATGAAAATATTGTCCGAACCCTTATTATTTCTCTTCGACAAATACTTGAAAACATTGTGAACCACTTTAATTTCACGACTATAAAAAGATTTTAGCAATTTAATTCACAAAATCAATTGCGCACATTTAAAATAAAGTTTGTTTACACTTTGACAGCAATAGACTGACATGCAAGGTGACATGTCAATGAAGTTTTCAGTTACTGTTGCCATTAAAAGAAATTAGTACCATTAGTTTTCCGCAACATGGCGAGGGTTTTTATGTTCCTGGTCAGGCTATAATTGCATTCGGGAATTAAAATTATATTTAAACAGGCACGTTATACTTCTTCTTCATCTTCGTTTAAATTTGTCTTTTTATCTGTTGATAATAGCTTTGACTATTTGCTTGTGACTTGAAAACATTGAAGTTATATTTCTCTTTTAGAAATGAATAATTATTCAGACGAAAGATTATCTCATGGATAGATTGTCACTATAGTAGAACATACATAGAAGATAAAGTAAATAATGCTAATTGTGTTACTAAGAACTGTAGCACAAATATGTACCTATATTGGGCTCTTATCATCATGATGATTATCATCATTAGGTCATTTGATCTCCACTCCCCACGCAGGCCATGTAGGTAAGGAAGAGCTCTATGTTAGCATATTTCTCCTTTAGTTGCTTCTACTAAATCCATGGATAGAGTGGGGAGGGTTCTATTCTACTCTGTCGGACCAACTTAGTTATATTGGGATCGTTCGTTTCAGCCTAATGACGTTCACAGCTGGACAAAGGCCTCCCTCAAGAATTTCCACAACGAACGGTCCTGCGCCGCCCGCACCCAGGCACCTCCCGCGACCTTCACTAGATCGTCGGTTCGCCTAGTGGGGAGCCTGCCCACACTAAGTCTACTTCCGGCCCGTGGTCACCATTCGAGAATTTTTCTGCCCCATTGCCCATCAGCTCTGCAAGCTATGTGCCCCGCCATGACTTTGGTTCTGCTGCGGATCTCGTCATTTCTGATTCGACCACTATTCTGGTTTCTTTTTCTTCGGCACTTTTGCGATTTTGGTTAAAGTACCTAGCAAAGTGCTCACAGTTGATTGAACTTCGGAAGTTCTGAGCTCAAAAGGCGTTTGATTGCAGTGTGCTAGTAATATATTGGGATACTATGATACAGAAGTGAACTCACCTCGGAGACTTCACTCTGGCATGACTCCACACTCTTAGTCAGCTCCTGGAGTTGGGTCCGGATCTCACAGAGAGCGACGGTGGTCTCGAGCTGCCGGTCCCCCCTCTGCAGGTCGTCCAGCTTAGCGGAGAGGTTCATACTCATCACGCTCACCTGTCTCTGAAGGCTGCACAGAACACGCAAGTGCTTAAGTATTTTGAAGACAAAAATCAATCAATAGTAAAAAAAGATGTTTAGTTATCAAACTATTTGCAGACCAGTTTATTTAAAATTTCAAATATACTGTCTTGTAAAAATTTATGGAAATCAATTTGGAGTATAAAGTTTAATGACATAAACTTTAAATATAAATCTTCCTATTTAGGAAGTACAACATCAAACCCAGATACATAGATTGAAAACTTTTTGCTTTACCAACCTCATCGCTTCCGCTATAATCATCGACTTGGCTATTGCTTATCATCAGATACTGCCAACCTGATGAGTCAACATTATATGATGTTACCAATTAGTTTGGGTACACAGTAATATATGTTTCAATGTCAGATGGAGTAAATAATGCTAAGCAATTAAATTTTGGTCTAAAATAAATTTTGATAAAAATATTATAAAATATTTTGCTACATAGATGACTTTCCCAATCTGTATTCTATATTCTCAGTTTTAAATTAAATAATTATTTATCATAAGTTAATTCCAATAATTTAAACATTATTCATATAATTGTCTGTTGAAAATATTTTCCAAGATGTCTCTGTGAAATATAAATAAAATAATAAGTAGTTCTTATCAAGGCTTCTATCACAGATCAATGATTTGAAAAAGTTAAATGAGGCATATACGATTATTAGATCGGTGGCTGTCCATTTTATTATTTGTGGAATAATTCACTTGAAAGTAATTCGAATTTATACCTACATGAATATACCGAGTACTCGATACAATAATCAGCACTTTTCCAATCGAGTGACTGGCGCACAAAAGCCTTTTGTATAATAGTATCTGAGATATGGAATTGTATTGTACAGTATATTTGCCAAAATGATATCGTATTCGCCCACTATATTATGGTAAATATGAAAAATTCGCCATTTATTATAGTGTTCAATGATTTCATGTTTCTAGAAGAGGAGGAGAAGAGCTCCAATATTTCAACATCATTAAATTCATTCGAAGTTTTCCAGAATGCTGAATTGTCAGACAATAAAATACATTAATATTCGGAACTGAAGACACAAATATAATACATATTATTAATAATATAAGTATAAAACAAAGTGGATAGAGTTATACAAAGATGCGAAGCAGAGTGCTATAGACGCCATGGATAACCGTGAGACCGTGAAAAGTTGTTAATGGGCGTTAATTACAGTATCTAGTATCATGACTAAGGTTCTCACCTTAACTATTGCTACTTAAAAACACATGACAGTCACATACATGCAAGCCGATCCCGTCCTAGTGGGTTCTTTCCCACTCAATTGCAAGCGTCCGCGGAAGAATGACTCATAAAATAGCAAATAGTTTTGTCATGGCCATCGATGCTAGTCGGTGCAAATCCGGTGGTAAATGAGAAATGATCAGCACCGCAGTAACGCATCATATCTGCAATAAAAGATATTTGGGATGCCAAGCCAGGTGTATGAAGGACACATCGACACATCGTATGATTCGAATGCAATGAAGCCGGTTTTAAAGGCGGAAAGCTATCGTTCGTTTCTCTAGGGTGTATCACGTACCTAAGTAGTAGTTCCCTGAGTGTCGCCTCGTCCTCCTCCGTCGTCGCATATCGTGTCAGCTTGCCTCCGGTGTCCCTGCCCACATGGTCAGGTACCACTGTGTGAAAACTCTTCTTTTTAGTCTCTCACTTTAACCGTTTTTCTTCTAATATTCTAACAATTTTTATGTATTTCGTTCATTAATTTTATTACGGGTTTGCTAATTTCTCGCGTTGATCATTTCTATGTTAGTTAAGGTGATTTTTGTGTTTTTTAAAAATACTTTTGGTGCTGTGATAAGAAATGCTATCTAAGTGGTCTTTTGGAGAATATTCCTAAATATAACTAGTTTTTAAAATGTAGAGCCACCTGTTTCGGGCTTTGATCTGTGCGTTCTATATTTGCAGTAGCCGCTACATTTCCAATGCAATAGCGATTTTCGGTTTCGTTTAAAACCTGTATCAAAGGGGATCCGCGTTTGTTTTTCGGAGCTGTAGCTTTTGATACATCAGAGCAACCGAGCACCCAGACCGCGGTTACATCGCGTATTCGCGTACAGTCAATATGTTCGGACAAACTCGGCCGTGTACACCGGGCCGTGTTCCACCGCTCCGCCAATTAGCTTCAATGGCCACGACAGGCAGTCTAACCAATTTTGAAAATAAGCGTTCGCTGGGCACATACCGATAATAAAGGTCCATTCTGATAGCATCTAACCTGCGCGCAAGCGTATGATGTTCTGCGATAACATGGGCCACCCTCCACTTAATGCCTGCGGGATAAGGCTTGTTCGGAACTAATCTAAGAAATTACGTAATAGTCGTACGAGTTAGATTTATTCTAGTATCTGTTGTTACATCTGCGGTAAAGATGTTTGTTACAAAAGCACTCATAAAAAACTGACTGAAACTTCATGTAGGCGCATACTATCTCGTAGATCTACTCTAATAATAAATATTGTTTGTTGTTCCACTTCAACGTTCTTTGATGGTCATCGGCTCAAGGTTGATTACTTAATTTGTAATGATACCATGGCTAAGTAATAAAAATAAAATAGTTGATACAATATTAGAAACACGCTTCGAGCTGTGTGATCAAAAATAGATTTATATAACGCCGACGATTGAGTTACTATTCTCAAAATAGACGTCACGCAATATCGAGTTACTTTAATGATATCTTGCGAAGACATTTTCAGAAAAGGTACTTAGTGGAATAAATAGCTTAATTATATTGTAATCTGTAAGGCACTTTCGTCTCTCGTTATTGTCATTGCGTGGGTAAAATCTACAGGAGTTTCTTTATTTGATATAGACTGTTACCTACTAATAGTTTCCACAACTTTATAATAGGCCTTTTTTAGTCTAGTTTAGGCTAGTTTTTAGCTGTCAATAATTTATGTAATACGGAATTGCGTGTAAAAGGAGTCAAGATGATATACATTAACTCGCAATCATGATCGTAAGTTATGTGTTGTATTTAAACTAAGTAAATAATTAAAAAAATGTTCCGAGAGCATAATAAGCAGCATTCATATCTAAAACCACTTTGTTTGGTGTCCACTGAGTGGTGCCAAAAGGTCTCTTTTAATTTTACTTTCTTTTCCTATTCTCTGATTTACTGAGTCATTTTATAGTACCTAAACTGCACCATGCAAAATACAACATTTGCTGTATTTTGCATTGTAAACTGCAGTTATACCTAATTTTTAATATTGAATTTTGTGGAGGGATGACACATGCCATCATAGGCAAAACCCATAACATCTCATTATGACATTTAAATGTTCTGCCTTAGGACATTGATGCAGGATGGTGCATGAACATGCGATACCCGACAACATAAGAAGCATTACTAGTGCAATATATAGAACATAAACACAAATGTGGGTCTTACTCTAAATATAACATACTTATACTTATATAACGGCAGCAAATCTAGAATACAAATACACATCGGTTAAATAAACAGAATCCATCAATAAAACCGACTTTAAAAAACCGATGTTTTAAAGATTCAGGCGAGTCTTAATGATTGCTGTAATGTTTTGTAAAGTCGGTCTTCTTTATTTCGATTATAAATAATGTTAGTTCGTTTGGTTAATGTTTAACTACAGAGGTTTAGGTAGGTTTTAAGTGGTTGTTTATTGTAAACACAACTTTGAAATTCTTTGTGAAAAACACGTCGGGTGAAACACGTCTGATTCATTTTAGTTTAGCTGTCAAAATATTAAAGATTTTTGAAGTACGAATGATGTCATGCCCATCATTCGTCCGGTAAACGACTAATGGGAGTTTCGACCATTGATTTCCGGTTTCCCCGATGGACGGATTTCTCCCTCGAATGGCTCCCCGATGTCTTAACAGGGATTTCCGCCAAATCAGGCAGGTGATCGCCACCTTTTCCGGAGCGGTTTGTTTAATAGCCACCTGAAGTAAAGGTTGTATTGTAGCCACAACGAGTTAGTCAATGCTTATACAGCATGTAAAAAAGCCTGCACAATGCAAAATACAACATTTTTATGGGACCAACATTTGAATCACAATATAAAATGTCTGCCCTAATTAAATTAGTTTAGAAAATTTGCTCTTAAGGAGCGTTTACGCAGCTCTCCTCTGACTGTCAAGTCGTCATTCTTGCCGAAAACGGTGTTTATTACTAGCATAGCTTCCTAATGTATTTTTTGTATTGTATGTAAAATAATACGAAAAAAACTTATCGGATGCAGTGACTCGTTTAATTATGTACGGTCAAACTTTACTCATTATGCTTTTGTCATGAAAGCGCTAACCAAATTCAGTAAATTGCATCTTTAATGCTTAATGCTAACAGATGATAAAGCCTTACATGCGTATTGCCCAGCCGATGCTCCCTTAGCCACTCTGTCGCGCTATATCGGACACCTTCCGATCGGATGACCCCAATTAAGATCGTCTAATTACCTCAAGATGGCACCCTGACCACCTGTTAGCCGTTTAATAATCCTAGATCAAGCTAATGAGCTTGCACTAATCAATGTCTTGTTGATGCTGTTCTGACTAAATTTATCCATTATCGATTTACGTTAAATGAACATTCTTGTGAGTGCCATTTGCAGCGGATACGACATACATTTTTGTTGACTAACTTGCAAGTTTTGTATGTCAACTTTCAAATAGTTGTTAGATTTTACTTTACCAAATGTGCAAGAGTTGTTTTAAAGTTACGCCTTTTCAAGCTATAGGTATATTCAATCTATGGCATTTCAGTGAATCCTATAAGTCTACAAGCTAGCGTGGAGTGATGGCGGTGGAAAACCGCAACCAGTTTGTTTCCACGGATTCATCGAATAAACTAATACAGGGAATTCCCATAGGGACAGCAAGTAAGCTGCGTTTCGATGCAATATAGAATTGCACAAGTTTAATTCCACAAGTTTCTAAGTAAGAAGCGCCGCCACGTTTTGACTAGGGAATGCTCGCCGCGTTAAGTCAAGTTGGATTCTCTAGAACTTATTGTTATAACTTAAATAGAAAGACACGGGTCTTAACGCCCGTCAAGTACGAATACGGATACTGTGAGAGTTGTGTGTCGTGGTAACATCACTAGTGGTAGTGTAAAAATGACAATATGAGGGTAGTTGAAAATTTTCAAGCCCGCCCGAACGGACGACGCCGCGAGCCGCCAGTCTGCTTGTGACCACGGCTGCAGCATAGCACAGCCGAAACGTTAAGCCGTGAGTACATAACGTAACTCATTAATAAACGTCGCGTTAAGACCCGTGTCTTTCTATTTTAGTTGAAATGGAACGCGAAAGTTAAAAAAAAAAAATTGTTATAACTTATTGGATAGAAACCTCCTCCTTCTGGGACTGTTGGGTAAAAACCAGACTGATTTTAAAGTCCGCTCTATGATTGTTATTTGCCGTCTCAGTTTTATGGTGTAAATATAGTGGAGAGACATGTAAAGTGCCCCATAAGGGCTACCTTTTCTTTTTTTATTATTTACTATTTTTTGACGTTCATAAGTGCCACTTGTGGTCTAAACTGAATAAATATTTTTGATTTTGATTTTTTTTAATGTAAATGTAAACCTTGCAATTTTGATGGTTCACTGTCACTGAAAAAAGATGATCGACACAAAATACGTCATCCTTACACCAAATAAAGGCTGTATAGTAAAATACTAATAAAACATAGCACTCACTGTATATGGTTATTCTTAGTTAAATGACAAGTAATTGTGACAGAGTTAGGTAATTTTTCCAGGACTTTCCAGATGTCCACAGAATCTTAAAAAGGCACCATTAAACTCCAGAGAGCCTCTTCAAAATGCAGCCTTAAATATTTGTGCAAGTAATAGCGTATGAAAATAAAAATAAATCGCGTGTGGACGCACAAAGTTGGTCCGCCGGGGGAATCTTTTATCCTGCATTGTCGTAAATGGGTCAGACTTTCAGACAGTCGGGATCCGTGAGTTCAATGGGACTAAAGTTTTCTGTAAAATTTAAATCTGCTTAGGTACTGTCTGCGCGAAAATCTGGATTAAAGGGCTCTAAAACAACTTCGATAGTTCAGTATTTACCCCATCTGCTGTTTACGAACTTTTATTTTGTTCATCTTTCTCACTTGAAGCGTTCTTTAAATAAGCAATTTATATCTGACTAGCTTTCCGCCCACGGCTTCGCCCGCGTGAAATTTTGTCTGTCACAGAAAAGCATTATGGCGCACGTCCCTGTTTCAAAAACTGGGATAAAACTATCCTATGTCCTTGCCCAGGTCTCAAACTATCTCTATGCCTTTCATCAAAATCGGTTCAGTGGTTTAGGCGTGAAAGCGACACAGACAGACAGAGTTACTTCCGCATTTATAATATTAGTAAGGATTGGCCATATTACTTCTGTATAGCTTCTACAAATGCATAGCTTAAATAACAGACCAAATAATTCTACGAATAAGCAAACGTCGCCTGCTATTACAGTTTCGCAATGCGCTTTTGGTTCTCCGTAAACTAATATTATTGATGTAATTAATGGTTTTCAAAGGGTATTAATTGCTTTTAGTTGCGATTGAACCATGCGCAAAATTCGATTAAATTTAATTTGTTTGGTATGAATCATTAGAAGAGAATATAATGTTTGGCGTTGTTTTGTAATACCATACTCAATAATTTATTATAAGATTTTAAACTTTCGCGTTCCATTTCAACTAAAATTGTAAGACACGGGTCTTAACGCGACGTTTATTAATGAGTTACGTTATGTACTCACGGCTTTATTATGTACTCAATAATTTATTGCTTCCATATTTGTTATTATTAAATATTATACTTATAATTACATTATTAATATTTATTATTACTTACAATAATGAAATGAGTAGTAGGTACTGACTTTTCTTCACTAATAGGTATCACTAATAATCTTCAAACAAACTTAGAACTATAACTGCATAATTTTCTGGTTTCTGTGTCTGTGAATGGTCTATTAAAATAAATGAATCTATTTCTGAGTATTTTCTAATGATTCACGGGTCATACTCTTTTATTTTTTGTTGAATGTCCAGCTTTCTAGCTTTCTCACATGAGTAGTCAATAGCTATTACTCTGTTTGTAAATACTAAGAAACCGAACCAGCTGTCAACTGTCATATTTATATCAAAACGGGGTCAAAGCGTACTATTGAAGCGTACGTAATGCAACGGCCAGTGGCAAGGTTCCAAAACTTAAGGCAATAAGTTTTGATACCCTAGGGATAAGTCCCCGCTTGGCAGGGATCCGGACCGGGTAAAAAGCGGGCCAAGCTTCTGGTAAACTGAATACGGTCAGTGGGGTATTCTAAAACAATGAGGCTGTACATTTTATGGCCGTTTTACTAGCAGATGTAGCAGGCTTAGTTATTGCTGGGAGCATACCGGGTGAAAATTTTCGTTTTGGTTAATATTATGAAGTTCATATTCCTACTGATTGATAGTGATATGAAACGTGATAAATAATTAAAATGTGATTAAGATTGATATTATGGAATTTAAGCCCTTTCAAGTTAGAATAATATTTTGTATTGCATTTTGTCTTTTTAGTAAGAAACTGATTAGCATTTAAATAATTAAATAACCCTACGTATGACACAGGACCATGTCTGGTTGGAATAATGCATTTCTAGATATGAATTAGTCATCTAACTAGAAGATCATTATCACATTGGAATGGTCTAGTGAAATACGCACTGTCACAAATAAAATACCAGTTACAAGCTCATTAAATTCAATTTATTACTTTAAAAAGCTAGATGTGATTCGATTCAAATTCACATGCATTCCAAAATTTAGGCATGGCCTTTATGAGCACACATGTTACTTTTACAATCAGCGATCGGTGATATAACTACTTTTTAGAAACTGATTGTAGTGACCACAGATTGAACACCGCACACGTCAAACGCGGCGATTGAGTGAGTCGCTTTTCAGAAGTTCGATGTGGCGTCACGCAGCGACAGCAATCGATCAAACGCGCAATTCCGATACCTCGTCCAGACCAGGGATGTTATGCATATCCGTAACCGTAACCGAAACTTTCGGATATCCGAAATAAAAAAATATCCGAAACCGTAACCGTAACCGATTCAAAAGTTTCGGATGTAGGTAGTCAGTTTAAATTGTTTTTTGCCGAACAGCCTGATTTACCTTTATAATGCCATCTAGTATTATTTTTTATTTACTTTTTATTCGATGTAAAGTGTGCGGCCATGAATGAACCGTGTTGGACAACTATTGCAAATTGCATTCTAAAGCACAGATATCCGTAACCGTAACCGAAACTTTCGGATATCTGAAATAAAAAACTATCCGTAACTGTAACCGAAACCGGTATAATATTATTCCTATATCCGTAACCGTATCCATAACCGAAACAACATATCCATTACATCCCTAGTCCAGACGCATGAAGTCACGAAATCGCGATGCTGAATCGATACAGTCGCATAATCGCTGATCGTCGACGTTAAAAGTCGCATGCCTGCTCTGCCCCTAAGAAGTCCAAGTTGCAATTTAATTTAAATGGTGAGGTGTAATGGAAGGTGAGTAAAAGTAAGTTTTACCTGAAATTTGATCGATTGGTGAGTAAAGGGGGGGTTCGTCTCCGCCGGCCTGCTGGTGCTCAAGCAGCCGATGACACGATTGTCTCATGAGCGCTCCCGACACTGTCGACAAAATACACCCTGTATTATATCACAATAATAAAATAATACGTACTTATTCTAATATGATACAGTCCATAAAAAAAACCTACTCCAAAAAAGTGCACTTATTAAAACAATAATGCTATTTATTTGGACAATTATATTTAAACAAGCAGAAAACAGCACCGAAAATATGCCGTGGAATTGACACAATATAGTAAAACCGAAATACGAGAAACATACACCCTGTATTAAAATTACATGTTAAAGAAAACAAGCCTTCAATCGTATAAAAATATTGCTTGGCAATTTAAAAATATTGTCTGATAATGTTCATGAAATGGATGAAGTTCTTATTTATTTTATCTTAATATCTTCGTTTGTTTACGTTCTGTAAGTTTGCATAGCCAGTAATCAATTCAATTAGTTAAAAAGAGCTTTAACTGCTTAGTTTTCTTATTCAAATAGAAAAATTACTCAAAAAATATTTATAGAACCCTTCAAAATGTTGTCCTTAAAATATCTAGTCTAGGCCATGGATTTTTAACCCAAAGTGTAAGGTACTAATTCCAGAAAAACTTGTATCTAAAGTACCTAAAAATAAAATAACTGCAAACGAAAGGTCCGTTTTAAAAACCTGCTCTCATGTACAGGCGTGTGATTTATCCAAATATTCGAATTCCACCAAAAAGTCTGAATGCATAGAGCTTGAATAGAGTTTCGAGCTTTCACAAGGGGCTTACAGCCATCGGTTGATTCTCGCTGGTGTAGCTTGACTGACGCCTTTCTTTTGAACCGTTTGGATCGGAAAATACGCCTGATGTGGCGGATGGCCTACATTTTAGCTTATTGCGACATCTTGAATGGAGGTTCTAAAATCTACCTCGTCAAAACTTCCTCATCTAAGAAATTCTGAGGAAGGAAAAGTGGTTACGTTTCAATTTAAAAACTAAGATGTCTGATATGTTTACGTTTTAGGTACAAGTTAATTAGTAAAGAAAAAAAAAATGTAAAAAGTGCTATTTATTTCTTATGGATGACAAAATGCGCAATTTTAGTAAAAAGTTGTGATTTCTTAAGGATGATAAAATGCGCAATTTTAGTCTAGCGGTCTTTCCACTAAGATAGACCTATAAAGTAGTAAATAGCGTCGTTGTAAAATAATAAATTGTGTCTGAAATGTGATGTAAATTATGAAATCTACAAGCTAAAATAAATGTATTTAAAATGCAATGTAAATATAACTTCCACGAACACAAACCATAGGTACTGTTTTTTTTTATGCTCTACCAAAGTGTGTTTTGAAATCAAAACTATTTTTTAATGCCTCATAATGAGTTTTGAAGTCAATGATAGCACATTATTGACATTACTATTTAAAGATAAGCTCATCTGTAGCTCGTTGATTTGGTTTTGTCGTTTTTAAGTAATTTTTTTCATACCTTTTTAAAATACATACTTATATCATATATTTCAGTAACTTAGCTGTAAACAAAGTACGACTCGTACTAATTCCAGAACAGAACACCAAAAGAACTAACAATATTTTAAAAAGCTGCAAAACACTGATACCAACTGGAATAATTCTTAAAAATAGCCATTCCACTTTAAACGAATACACACGCCCTGTATAAATCTGCACATTAACTTACCCAAAATGGGGTTACTGACATTTGCCGGGTGCATACTACCCTCATGACCCGGATTCGATGCCAAAAAGAAGGTAATGTGTTCGCAGATGTACTAGCCATTCGTTATGGTGAAACAGCGAATGCCTCCTCATAAATATGAAAGCTTAATAATTAATAGCAGATTTATGACAGTAAGGGCTACTTTTTCGTAGTAGGTACTGGAGATTGCAAAGGGGTGTATGTTAGATTGTACAGCGCCTCTAGCGGCTACTTTCAAGAACTAAAATCTTCATAGATTTTTTTGATGCACTTACTAGCGAGCGCAAAAAACGTAAACTCATAGCGTGCATACGTCGTATTAAAGTTTCGAAGGCAATAAATCTAATCCTACGAATTTAAAGAGAGTTGTTTCGAATACATTTCATGCAAAAAATGGACTTCAATATTATGAAATTGAGATTAATACAACCTGCTTATTAGTTTGTTACCAATCCCGTTCATACTAAGCTAAATGATAGTTATTGACTTAACGGTCTCTCTAACGGGGTACAGTGTAATTAAATCAACGTGATAGTCCGAGAAGCTTCGAATGCGTCACAGTCATTCCCCACAATACCCGATGCGGGCACTAAGCTTCTTGATTCAAATTGACACTTGTCGCACCGCGTTAGCGCTCACCCGCCTGGGATGGCTGCAGTGCGAATGCACGTCAAATGCAATGTACGATGTACGATTGCGTTAAAACATTAACATTGCCTCTGTCGGCTGCACGGCTGCGTCGCCTCAGTGAGTAATCAAATCACGGGACCTCTGACATCTAGTTTGAATGGATGTTACATGGAATTCTCCCTTGGTATTTAAAAAAAAGTTCTTTTATGATTAATGTCGTAAAAGACAATGTGCTCTTTCAATTACAATGTGTGCGCTCTTATTAACCTACGACTGATGTCCGACTCAAAACAAGAAAAAATAAATAAATAAACCATTAGGGAGAGTAGGTGAAATCACAGTGAAATCCAAAGTAAATTAGAGAGTCGTGCTCCTGCAATGGAGACTAAAATGACTTGATAATCAAATTACTAATTAAAGTAAACCCTTCCATCTGTGCTAAATAATACCTATTGTGTTAGGGGTGGGTTTACTACAAAAGTTAAGGCTGAACTGCACCACCTAACTTTGACCGCAACTAACGACAACCGGTGTTTTTTGTATGGAGTTTGACAGATTTTTGATGTTTGTCAAAGTTAAAGTAAGATGGTGTAACCCAGCCTAAGTGGTCAACGGTTTAACTAGCGACCCTCGAATAGTCATTGTCGCCTGCATGGATTGCCTAATTGGACAAACCAGTGACAAAAACTTGACGTTAGTTTCACAATCGATTACCGATTATTTCGATTAATGCATCGCGTTTGGCGAATTCTACGTTCGACTTTCGTATTCAAATTGCGCGTTTAAGCGAACATCAAACGGCACCGTGTATAGGCGGGGATTTTCTTTTTTGCATTCGGAATGTCACCGTTTTGGTAGTTCCGAAAGGGATTCGATCGGTACCACGGCGTATTATAATCGCACGAGTGGAGTATTCGATCGTTACATTACCTCTGATATTACTTCAAGTTCTTGTTAATTCCTTTGTAGGACTTAAAGCAATTTAGTTTTAGGATGAAGCACCATGTTATTGGCTTTATTGTTTTTAAGCAAATCACTAATAGACCCCTCGTGTCAGGTTATGGTTGTGTCTTGAGTGAGTTCACAACAATAGTCCAGCGGCGGTGTGATTCCAAACTGCTTTCCTCGCATCTCGATGCGGACAGTCCAACACCGACACCATTGGTCTATAGTATTGTCGCTTGTTGTTTCAATGCTACTGAATGTCATCATTCGTCAATAAAAAAAATGTTACAACTGAGGGCTTAGTATGAGTTTACATCGAACGTCGTCACTAGCGAGCGCGTTAAAATATATATGAAGATTTTAGTTCTTGAAAATTTCCGCTAGGGGCGCTGTACAATCCGCCAGACATTAAGGCTGAGTTGCACCACCTTACTTTAACAGTAACTATGACGATCAATCTGTCAAACTCCATACAAAACACACCGGTGTGTTTTGTATGGAGTTTGACAGATTTTTGACGTTTGTCAAAGTTAAAGTAAGATGGTGCAACCCAGCCATGTCACTTTTTTACGCAGTCGACATCGATTGCGTTTGACGTAAACTCACACTACGCCCCCTGAAGGGTTCTACCTTTTTTCGCAGAACTTTTTTAATCAAAATTTTACTATGCATAACAACGGATGGCATAATCTTCTTTACGCAGAAATTCGTTAGGCATACACTCATTTGGTATACATTCAAAACTAATAATTTCGTAAGGCAGAATCATCTTTAGGCATAATTTTAGTATCCCGAATAATTAAAAAGCAGAACCATCACATCGCAGAAAGTTGTTAGTCAGAATAGCCTTTTAGCATACTATTAAAGGTAAAATGTTTATTCCTCTATCGTATTATTAAGGGTTTAAGGGATGAGGTGGAGGGAGAGAGGGGGGTAGGGGAACTCCCCCTGTGAATGGGGGAGATCAAAAATTAGTTTCTGAAAAAACTGAAAATGAAATTTTGAGGTTAAGTTGCGTTTTTGGGTAGTTTTTATTGGAAATCAACTATTTCAGTATGCGATTCTAGACTTAGTGCTCGGCGGCCGCTGCCGCGACACGTTCGCTTCGCTCGCTGCGCTCGCTCGCTCACTCGCCTTCACGCTGTGTAAGGTCGTAAGTCTAACCTAACCTATAGCTTTGTTGTCCAACAAGTTTTTTAAAATGACCTTCGTTGGTAAATTTGAAGACTAGATCATGCCGATCTTACACTGAGAAAAGGACGTCCTAGGCTGGACTCTATTCACTAAAAAAACACGCAAACCCAAAAGTTGGGTAGGCACTCTAAATGTTAGCCGTATTCCACCATTGGAATACCTACCATTATTTATGCCAAATAATCATTATGCTAATCGAAATTATGCCAAATAAAATTCTGCTATCTTAAAAGTATGCCATTGAAAATTCGGGTATATAAGCATTCTGCCAAACGATGATTATTTTTAACAATGTTTATGCCTTATAAATATTCGGTTAAAGAAGATTATGCCAAGTTAGTTATGCCAAATGAGTTTCTGCGTAACGAGATTCTGCCAGATAGAGGGGAGCCCCCCTGAAGGTTACAAAGCTAAGTTGTAACCCTCAGGGGGACTTGTGTCATTCACCTTGTCACAAGTCTCTTACTTCAGTCCTTTAACTTTTTCCATCGACCATTCGAAGGAAGAATGCATCGTTTGATTAAACACTTAACTAATCCGTCTGTTCTCTGGATTTTGGATTGAAATTATTAAGGAAGTTATTCAATGGGAGCTCTCATGTGTATCAGCTGCATAGGATTTTGAGCTTTAGCAGAAGGTATTACGTGCCCTACTTTGTGTAAGTAAGACGCTGGACACTGGACAGGTGATTCCAATATTCGGACTATCGGAATTGTGGTTGCGGTATCGGATCTCACTGGGGTGACAAGCTTTTGTCTGGACGTCTATGAATACACTGTTGTGGCAAGGCTTGTGCATAGAGGCACTACCTAGATACCCCATCTAGGTAGTGCCTCTATGCACAAGCCGTGTCCAGTATGCAGCTTGGTAAATTGGTGTGACAACGGGCAGATTGCGCGATTATATAGCCTTGATCACACGTACCGAGTAAACGGGCGAGACAGTATGTTTACTCGGTCGAGACAGTTGGGTGAGCAAGTCACATACTCAAGCGCTCGGCCGAGCACTCGGCGTAGTGTTCACACACCGTTTGCTCGGTACGTGTGATCAAGGCTTAAATTTCGAAAATCCGTAAAGGTTCAGCCATACCAACGCGTGCGATCAGACTTAAACGCATTGATTGCCATCGTGTTCGCGATTGCAGGCTGATCGCGTTGGTTTGGCCGATCCTTATGAAAATAATTATACTTATAATAATTATAAAATATAATGTACAGTTAAGTCGTCAATAAATTAATACCTTAATACCTCACAAAGTATTAAATTACCTTTTATAAAAGCTTTAAGCTTTTGTTAACGTTTGCAGCAAAAGTAGGTACAATTTATCAATTAACAATGTCTGTTAAAAGCACCTTATTTCAAAGCCATAATTCTTAAATTATTCCAACGAAAATGATTTTAATTTAATTTGTAGCTATTTGGAAAATGTATAGCGGGGATTGCACACTAATCGGCTTACGTTTTATATCAGTCGAAAACAGCAGCCATACAGGTATCACAATACTGATTGATTAAAGGGAATATTAACTAGCCTTTTTAATAGACGAAAAGCTTTATTGGTTTGGTATTTGCTTTTGATATTCAATTTGCCAAAGCAATATTAATATATTTGTAATTGAAGCGAATACATAGGCTACAAATTTTTGGGGACCCGCACGTAAAATATTTTTCCGAACCATTATGATATCCTAACTGGTCGGTCTGAATTTTCGTATAGAATATACTGGATGTATATTGTGATAGAGGTGGGAGTCTTAGTCCCGTCTTAGTGAGCACCTACATTCTAAAAGCAAAATTAAAGACACCACACTTGTAGTTTCTGAGATTTCGTGATGAGCGAGTGAGTGAGTCAGTGACCTTTTTTGAGTAGTAAGGTTTGGAAAATAACCCAAGGTGAGTGACTGTGGGTGTGATACGTCCTACTCGATTTCTTTCATAAGAATGTAATATTCCGTTCCTAATTTATCTTCCATTTTATTTTCTCATCCCAAAAAAGTAAGCTAATTCAATATTTGTTAATACGTTTGTCGCCGATCTAGACCATCGCTTAACGTGGTACGGAGATGTGTTTCTCGTAGATACATCTCAACACTAGTGTTAACATTAGCTCATCTAAGCATCCACTGTCGCTGTAATTAGAGCCGGACGTACCATGATGGACAGACTCTAATTAATAAGCTCTCATTAACGTTAATGATGGTTTAATTGAGTTAACTGCGTACATACATGCTGTAACTAAATTAAACTGGATTCGCGCTGCGATTCTTAATTGGAAATCAGTGTAGTTTCCCAGGAAATTAACGGTGATGATTGATAACTTCATCATATTAATCCCATCATATTTTCATCCATACTGTAATTAATCCGAAATTAACTATCTTCCATATTCGTTTTACGATTAACCACTGATTTAGATGGATGTAGAAATAGTTTTCGACGTGGACAAAAGCTGATTTATACATTCTTATAACAAAGTAACACCGTTTACAAAATTATATCTCCGGTAAGTAGCGGCGCCCTCTGTATTTATTAAGTCATATTTTGTAAACAAATCATCAGAATGGTTAGAATTTTTTATGTCCAATAGACGAGCAGCGGCCTAGTGATTCACAAAGTACAATGGGTTTGCTGGTTCAAATCCCAATGGGGAGTATTGTTGCACTCGCTCCACTCCTCGAGGTCAAATTCAATGGAATTTGTAATGTACCTTTACAAAAAACTAGCAATGTTAAATAGTGACACCCAAAGTAGCCAAAAAGTTCACAACACGGTTTTTTCTAACGAGCAAAATTTTTCTAATCTTGTTTTCGAAACAGCTTTCCATCACACATACGCTCTGCCAATACTCGTATATATTAAAAATTACATTTTAATTAATTAGTAACAGCTAATAGAAAACAGTAAATATTGCCGTTTTCACTTACTAAGGCCCCTTAATAAAGCAATAACTTGAGACTTCATAAGCGCAGTCTGAGCTTGTTTGACTTAACGACTGAGACTGGCCAACTGTACATAAAGCCAAATACAACACAAACTAAGTTGTATCTCAAGTTACCTGCAGAACTGATTAGTTCTCGACCGTGGGTCGCAACATGAAATATGAATGTCTTTATTCAATCTATACTAATACTAGCGGCCGCCCGCGACTTCGTACGCGTGGATCCCGTTTTACCCCCTTCATCTTACGCGGTTTAGATTTTTCATACAAATGTTTTTTCCCGCTAACTCCCGTTCCCGTGGGAATTTTGCAATATCATGTTGTAACTAAGCTTTAAGTTTACTAAGGTACCTGCGTGCCAAATTTCAAGCGTCTAACTTAAGCGGTTTAGATTTTTCATACAAAAGTATGTTCCCGCTAATTCCCGTTCCCGTGGGAATTTCGAGAATTCCTTTCTTAGTGCACCTCTACGGTACCTAAGCTACGTCCCTTCCAAATTTCAAGTGCCTACGTTTAGCCGTTTAGGCTGTGCGTTGATATGTCACTAAGTCAGTCAGTTTCTCCTTTTATATATTTAGATTATAAAGCTGAAGAGTTTGTTTGTTTGTTTGTTTACTTGAACGCGCTAATCTCAGGAACTACTGGTCCGATTTGAAAAAATATATTTGTATTAGATAGCCCATTTATCCAGGATGGCTTTAGGCTCTATAACATCATCCTACACCCAATAGGGGCGGAGCAGTAAAGAAAAAGGTTTCAAAAACGGGAAATATTATTCGAACTAGTTTTACGCGTTTGTACGCGGGAACAGCTAGTTTTGTATAAGATTTGACACTAATGAAGTTTCTTTACAATCCTCTCTATCCTGGGTCTACCACTTCGAAAGAAATATTGACAAGTGCTGACATTCACCGCCGGAACAAACCTAACCGCCTTCATAATATCATCATCATCTTTAGACTTTTCACTACAAGAAATAAACAGTACTTAAAGAACACCACTGCGAACGATTCTATATCTTTGCATACTAGCTTCTCGGAACCTTAACTAGGTCATCGGTCCACCGGGTCACAAGCTGCTACACGCGACTATCGAAGCTAATGAAAACAGCCAAACTAGCTGTTTGCAGAGACACCGGCTAAGAAAGCTACACTCGTTAAGTCGTCTTAACCAAGGGTAGAAGTACCAGTTTCAGCCATGTATATACCGGCCTGTTTTTTTAATAATAGGTAAAAAAAGATTGTAATAAAATTTATCTTTATATTTTTTTTTTATCCACAACGAGGAAGCTCTGGGAGGAGGAATTTCTCAGTCTGAAGTATTTATAAATGTGAGATTTAATATTTTTGATACTCGGTCGTTTCAGTTAAAGACTTCCACTGCTAGACAAAGGACTTTTCAATACTAATTTACCAAAATACATTGGCCAAAATCGATACTTTTAGTAGGGTACACCGTGCTCGTGCAATGAGGGTTTTCGCGAATGAAAAATCCGCCAGATGGCAATACGTACACGCGAGGTGCAAATGCTGCATGATTGGTTATTTTTGACATGACATTGACAGATATGTCAAAATCCACCAATCACGCAGCAGTCAGACCCCACATCCACGTCCCGCCATCTAGCGGATCTTTCATTCGCGAAAACCCTAATTGATTAGTGTGTATTAATAATTGTGATATTTACCTTTAATCTAGTTATTGTCATTTGACTACGACCGATGGCAGTCTAATCGACGACATCGTGTCTGAAACAAAGAAATGCACACATTAATTTAAAATTCTGGATAAAACATTAAAACCTAATAAATAACTGTATTTTAGGGTGAAGTAATTTAAGGTTTTTTTAAATAATATGACGAGCTTACATTATAACAAAAGGGACTGTTGGTTTTAAAGGTGTTCACTACTATAGACATTTCTGTTGTGTATCAATTTATACAAAAACAATGAAAACGTCAAAGTAGTAATGAATTTGTTTAAAAATTATTTGATAAAAGCAGTTTAATTTCGAAAATCGTTGCAGAGCCCGCATCATTTCCGGTGTGGTATTGACAGTGAGGGGTATACGTACGAGTACCTTAATACGATCCAATAAACATGCCAGGCAATCACTACTCGTGATTGCGAAGTAATTAACTGTCTTTGCTATACATATGTATACCAGATTTAATATGTACATATTATTTGCTCACCATCATCATCATTGGACTGAACTTAGAAAACAACGTGTGCCTAATTTATACGAAAATGAATCAAAGGCCGGCAATACACGGACCGCTTGAAGCAGTCAGCTGCGTGTAATACATTTTTTTCTAAATATCTGAATTACATCTAGTTTCCCCAACAAACCATGAGTCAATAAAACTTTCTAATACAAAAAACATCTGCACCGACCGAACAATAAGCTAACTTTCATCGTAGAACATTTTTCTTCCGACTCCAATGAAACTCATTCATCTAAATGATACAAAATTCAATCGCCTATAATCTGAAAGGAACAATGCTTCGGTTTATAGAATTTTAGAATAGGTCGAACTAAGAATAGCCGAAGAATGTTAACAAAAAGACTTGTCGTACGAATTATGGATCCCGACTGCTCATTGCCGGTTCCATGATTTCAATACACGTCTGCGTTTACTTTCCCACGTTAGCAACAGTGCCAAGTAAACATAGAGATGTGTACTGAACGTTTTGCTGACATGGTTTCGTGACTGGGTGGTGTGTTACAGACGCTACAATTGTATTTGAATATTGTATCAGGTGCGGGCGAAAAGGAACTGCGAAGATTGGTTCGTGAGATGGTGTAAGCTATGCCACCATGCCAGAAGTCGCGGGTTCGATCACCGTACAATACAAACATCTGGGTGTTTTCTTTATCTACGTATAGTTACCTAAAATGTGTTATGTATTAGATTATTAGATTACTTTGGAACTGGACGGCGCAGTTAAAAATTTCCAAGAATATGTTTATTTGTCTGATCGTGCTGAGGTTTTGTGGAAGCAGCTTTTATGTTTTTTTGTAACTTACTAGCTTTTCTGCACGGCATTGCCTGATGAAAATATGGTCAAAGATTTGCTCACAATATAGTTTTCCCTTTAAGGATTCTCTTCAATGTTTATTCCTCTTCTTATATCATAATTATGTTGACTTTCGAGTAGATTAGCACGAGTAGCACTCGCAAAAGTTTGTCTACCACAAAAAGTAAGATTATTACAAACAAAAGTAACTTGTCTACGAACTGGGAGCTCTACGACTTGTCAACAAATGAAGCAGTTACGAGTAAAAACTTTTAAACGTTTCAAAGCATTTCAAAGTGATTTACGAACTTAAGTATTCCATTTTAACTGTCTATTTGCGTTTCGACGTCCAGTTGGCATGAAAATTACGGTTCATATGTTACGATGTCATTGTCTACGTCGTTTATAATTGTCGACTGATGTCCTACCGTCATTTTGTCGCTGACGTACAAAATGCATAAGGAAATTTTCCAAGAGTTCATGGTAATATGTCGCGGCAATTTACAATAATGATGAGGTGAAACGTGACGAATGATGGGCGGTTCTGGGAATGGTGGATAATACACTATTAACTTGTACCTATATCATAGAGTCAGTACGTATTGTAGACCAGTTCTCGCTCTTGGGCGGAAAGCGGAATTAGGCGGAAACTTTTTTAATTTTTAAAATGTAAATGTCCACCCACAAGGTGGAGCGACGACATCATAAAGGTAGCAGGAAGGCGCTGGACGCACTCCGCTACCAACCGGGCAACATGGAAAGCATTGGGGGAGGCCTATGTTCAGCAGTGGACGTCCTATGGCTGAGATGATGATGATGATGAAAATGTAAATAAATTATACTTTAAAAAGTATAAAAGTACCCATCTTTTACTAATGATAAAGAATATTACAAGAGGACATATGAATTGCACATGCAGATTGCAGACCATATATATTTAGTCAAAATTGCACTGATTACTAAGTAAGTATTTTATAAAATGCTACTATCTGGATGTACCGCTGTGGGGTACAAAATCGGTTATGAGCTGTTTAACGTTTTTCTCGGCGAATATTAGAGGGAAGAAAAAAAACCCTGATTAATCACATCGTTATTGATGCAAATAAACACATGGGTTTATTTAACTATAGAGTTTCATCACAAAATTTCACTCTTGAATCAACCTAAAACTTATTTTTTAACTGAGAAAAAAATAAAAAGCTTGTATTGTGATCATGAATCAAAAATTCTCTTAAAAATGCCTGACCTCGGGCACAACTCTATTTAAATTGTCAAAGTAGCCTTGATGCGGTGGGAACCGCCACGTTGCACAGAGACGTGGTACGATGCATTATAACGGAGAATATTGCTGCTAATGGTAGAACGGTGTGGTAATTAATAGCTTAGTACGGAAATTACAATGTAGCTTTATGAAACAGGATAAAAGTCAATAGCTCAATTAATGTTTACTTTAATTTTTTATTTTTTTGTTTCTTAATATTACTCAAAGGTGACGTGACTGACTGACTGACTGACATAGTGATCTATCAACGCACAGCCCAAACCACTGGACGGATCGGGCTGAAATTTAGCATGCAGGTAGATGTTATGACGTACGCATCCGCTAAGAAAGGATTTTACGTAACTCCACCCCTAAGGGGGTAAAACGGGATTTACGCGTACAAAGTCGCGGGCGGTCGCTAGTTTGGTAATAAAAGAGAGCAGACCACTATCTACTTTTATTGTATTGACCAAATGTTAGTTCGTCAAAACTGGATATCCTTCGGTATTCAGAATAAACGCAAGTACGCAACAGGTAGGTACGGTTCTTGAAAAAAATGGTTTGAAACGAGCTAGACTGATGATAAAAAGAGAATGGTAGAAAACTGACACATTTGGACGGCTTCCCTTCCACAGTTCTTTTCCACTATTCAAATAACTTTCTGAATTGGCTGCATTCTGTCTATCACTCCTACCAGCAGTTTTTAGTTACTGTACCTATTGGATATGAGGCTTGCATTTTTATGCTTTAATTAAGATAGAGATGAGTAGGCTATAAAATTTTATATCTTATGGACTTACAAATGTTTTAGGTTTAATCTTCATTAACCTATTTTTCTTTTATAAAAACAATTTGGAATCTATTCGGCATCAAAAATACTTTTTTCGTTACACTTTTTCTAACACCAGTTGAACCACCCAATTTTAAACTATGTTGAGTTCCCAAAATACACAGTGAACGTTCCTCGAAACATGCCGAAACTAAAAATTATCGCTTCAATTTCCGATGTGCAATGTTTGGAAAAAAACCAATGGGCTGGCGAAGCAAAAACCAGCGCCCCAACGAAATATTGACAGACGCCAAAAAAATATTAAATTTTCACCACGAATTGTGAAGCCGCGAGGAATAGCACGAATTCGTATCTCGTTTTGGATGTTTAGTACTGTGAAGCGATGGCTGGGATCCATGACAAGATAAATATCGAAAGACATTTATTTTAGACTAGCGGCCGCCCGCGACTTCGTACGCGTGGATCCCGTTTTACCCCCTTCATCTATCTTACGCGGTTTAGATTTTTTCATACAAATGTTTTTTCCCGCTAACTCCCGTTCCCGTTGGAATTTCGCATTATCCTGTTGTAACTAAGCTTTAAGTTTACTAAGGGACCTGCATGCCAAATTTCAAGCGTCTAACTTAAGCGGTTTAGATTTTTCATACAAAAGGATTTTCCCGGTAATTCCTGTTCCTGTGGGAATTTCGGGAATTCCTTTCTTAGTGCACCTCTACGGTACCTAAGCTACGTCCCTTATAAATTTCAAGTGCCTACGTTTAGCCGTTTAGGCTGTGCGTGGGTATGTCAGTGAGTCAGTCATACAAAAGGAATTTCCCGCTAATTCCAGTTCCCGTGGGAATTTTACAATATCCTGTTGTAACTAAGCTTTGCTATGCTTGGTGTTTCTTTGCGAGATCGAATCAGAAATGAGGAAATCCGTAAACGAACTAAAGTCGCTGACATAGCCCGACGGATTAGCAAGCTGAAGTGGCAATGGGCAGGGCACATAGTGCGCAGAACTGACGGCCGATGGGGCAGCAAGGTTCTGGAATGGAGGCCGCGTACCGGAAGGCGCAGCGTGGGACGTCCACCTACAAGGTGGACCGACGACATCGTAAAGGTAGCAGGGAAGCGCTGGATGCAGGCCGCTACCAATCGATCAATGTGGAAAGCATTAGGGGAGGCCTATGTTCAGCAGTGGACGTCCTATGGCTGACATGATGATGATGATGATGATGAACTAAGCTTTAAGTTTACTAAGGTACCTGCATGCCAAATTTCAAGCGTCTATCTTACGTGGCTTAGATTTTTTCATACATATGTTTTTTCTCGCTAATTCCCGTTCCCGTAGGAATTTTGCAATATCCTGTAGTAACTAAGCTTTAAGTTTACTAAGGTACCTGCTTGCCATATTTCAAGCGTCTAACTTAAGCGGTTTAGATTTTTCATACAAAAGGATTTTCCCGCTAATGCCCGTTCCCGTGGGAATTCCTAAGTATCCTATAACCTGCCCAGGAGTATGAAGAATAATTGTACCAAGTTTCGTTAAAATCCGTTGAGTAGTTTTTGTTTCTATAGGGAACATACAGACAGACAGACAGACAAAAATTTTACTGATTGCATTTTTGGCATCAGTATCGATCACTAATCACCCTCTGATAGTTATTTTGAAAATATATTTCATGTACAGAATTGACCTCTCTACAGATTTATTATAAGTATAGATTGATATTCAATCTAAATATACACCGTGTTACTTTGCATTCTTGCCATATTCACAGAGATAAAAGTAGGTAACAATACCTATTATTTAAGATAAACAAGAGACTCCCATAAAGAAAGTACACTAAGATTTTAGTGAATTTGGTTTTTCAGTACAAATTGGAATAAACCAATTTTGTCTCGCACGTTCTACAGGTGCAAGTGGAATATACCTAGTAGGCGTGGCCTAGTTCTTAATTTTATGGCTTTGGGTACCAGCCTTTTTATCCAATCATAATAACTATTTTAAAATACTCTTCAGTTGATTTCAGATTTTCCTTTCTACTTTACGGGCTTAGGACCGTCAAAAATACGTAATAATTAATAGGGTTTCAATTAATTTACAACATTGTACCCTATTTTTACAAATTAATAAATTAAGTATGAAATGAAATCACCTTATTCACAATTAATTATTATTTATTCATAAGTTCCTACTTACAAAGTTTACGTACTGCGAAGCAAGTGTTCAAAGTGTCCTCCGTTCTGATGAAGGCACAGTCTAGCACGGCGAAGCGTAGGTTTTTCGCTTTAGTTTTCGCAACACATAAACGTTTTGTATCACAGTTTCACTAAAACAATCCTTTCATGTAACGCGTTTACACTGTTTATCTCTTCTGCGCATACCAGTCGTTTCAAGTCACTCCAAAAATCCATTGGTGTCAGGTCCGAGGATCGTGGTGGCCAAGCTACTGGACCCCTCGTCCAATCCACTGTTCACCAAACGTATTATTCGCGCACTTGACGTCCTTATTGTGGGGGAGCACCATCCTGCTGGTAGTAGAGCATTTGGTGCAACGCTAAGGGTACGTCATCAAGCATTTCGTCTAAGACGTCTTGCAGACACTCCAAGCACCATTTTGATTAAATTATTCGTTGTTTGAATACACTTCAGTCATTTTTGTATTATAGTCTATCCAATATAGCTTGATTAGAATGACAGCTGTCATCAAAAGTAACGACATAACTTTGTAGTAGCGATCAATGAGAGCAAAATATTGGCGGACAAGAAATAATTCACGTCTGACCTACAAACAATATTTTCGACGACAGTGCTTCCAATAAAAATGATAATTTCGTGTAAATGCAGCGTTAAATTACACCAATAAGTAGTAATTCGAAATTATAAAAATCAAGCTAGAGTATTAACGACGTCTCTACAAGGTTATCTCGAGTTACAAAAATGTTAGTGTTGGGACATATCGACAAATGTCATATTAAATTAAAACTATTTTTTTAACATATTTAACAAAATTTTTTTCTAACTCATTTTTTAACATTATTTAAGTCAAGTTATGCGTTTTTCTAAATGTTCACTATTAAAAACCAAAAAATATTTCATTCTTAAATAATATAATCAAACATCGGAAATCAATCACCGGTAATTTTTTGGGTATTCATAGCACCGTTGCTCTAGAAGAGATGCCCACCGCCCTCTAGCGAGAGGAAAAAACCACTGAAGAACACTGATGATAATGACTACGACTTAGGTTGTACACCCTTGACATGAATTTTAAATTTTACTGTCTTTAAATTTAAATCATAATTGTCATTTTTATGAATAAAGATATATGAAGAAAAATTGGGTGCATTTTTTCATATCATTTTTTCGAAAACTTATCGATACATCTATGTGAACCGTACGAAACATACCCATCACTAGTCACATTCGTTTGACAGCCGTCATTCTAATCAAGCTATATTGGATAGACTATATTTATAACGTGATTTGTGATTGATGGATTTCTCAGTTTTTTACAAGTGTCAAAAAGACATTTTAAAGACAACAGATTGCAAAAGATATTTAAAAATACAATAAAAAGTAAAAAAGTCTCCATCGCCATCGCCAACAAGTGATGTGCATGCGTTACGATAATTAGTGGTGTGTTTAACAGATTGTCGATAAAATAAAATACTCAAGATTAAAAAAAAAATTTTTCAGGCATTATTTTTTTACGGATTTGTGTTCAGTATCAGTAATATAGTAAACTCTGTAAATATGGCAAGAATGCAAAGTAACACCCTGTATATAACTCAAAGGTGACTGACTGACTGACTGACATAGTGATGTATCAACGCACAGCCCAAGCCACTGGACGGATCGGGCTGAAAGACATGCAGGTAGATGTTATGATGTAGGCATCTCTAAAGGTGTAAAACGGGATCCACGCGTACGAAGTCGCAGGCGGCCGCTAGTATTGAAAATTTAGAGAGCTTTTTCTAAAATGTCTGAATTTGAGAAAATTATTAAAGTAGGTAAGTGCTTATGTGATTGTAAATTATTATTATTCACTGTGGTAGTCTTTTCGAATCAAATGTCATAAACAATTGGATAGTAGTACTAGTAGTAGTACCTAAGTATATCTACTTTTGATCTGAGAACAAAACTCAGAATCTCCGGATCAATAAAGACCAAGTCCATCTCTTACCATGCATATGACTAGGGTTAATTGAAACTCTACTCGCATAATGTCTTTTGTATGAACGAGTTGTGTGAAAAGTCCAAACATCTGAGTAGATATTCAGATGTTTGATGACTCGAGGTGTCCGGATCGTTTTGATCTCAAAACGATCCGGACACCTCGAGTCTGCTTTCGTAAACCTGATCAATGATAAGGCTAACCAGCTTAAAACTATCGGAGTTGCACACAAACTGACATTTTAAGCCACCGGTGAGCTAATCCTAGATGAAAGATGCACTGAGCTCTAGAGATATGCAAATAAAGGATTCCCAATTTCCAATTCCATTCGAAAATTATTCATTCGCATCCAAAAATTCATATAACGATACTGTATTTTAATACCTAGTACCTTTGTACTGCTAACCCATTGCATCCCGAGCGCTTCAACACGGTGTTTGATAGGAAGGGTGGAAGCCACCCCCTTTCGACCCCAGTCACCCCCGACTCATTCGGCTTAACAGATACAGCTATGGCTGTGTGACGAACTTATTTAATTTTTCCCTTTGTCCATTCCTACTAACACAGCGTGTTTATGTGCAATCGTATACCCCCTGATCCTCGCTGCATGTCTTTTGTTCTTTTTTGGATGAAGGTACAAAATAGTTTTTTCCCTTTTTGTTTTATGAATTTAATTCTCTTTACTGATACGACAACGTTTGCCCGGATTCTAAGTACCGCGTTTTATTGTTGGATTCGCCTTTGAAAGCTTTGAGCTTTTAATAGTATTTTTGGAAGCTTTTGCGATGCGCCGGGGTTTATAAGTGATATTTGAAAAGTATTGTTTTTCGTGCCTTTGTTACGTCCCCAATAGAATTCGCGTGTATGCCTCGAATGAAAGCACTACGAGTTGTTTTCGTCTACTCTGTTATTGGTGAATATAGTGACATATATTCACCAATAACGATCGGCTGACGGCTATAGATTACATAAGAGAAAAATATACTGCACACAAGTCTAATTTAGGAACATGGTGCGAGCTATAGTAGATTGAAATAATGGTTAAACTTGAATAAAATATTTTTGATTTTGATTTTTGATAATCCTTCGCACCTCGTCGAAATCAAACGATCATTTATGTTTCTTTATATTTCTATCTTTTATTTTTTGGGACTTATAACGTGTGTTAAATATGTAGGTACTCGTAAGTCCATTAATACTACTTACTTTAATAAAACATATATTCAATTGCAATCAACGATGTTATGAAATTTTAATTGCTTCTCTCCTTAATGTAAATAGTCCGGGAACGTCCTGAAACAAAACCACGTCGCCAATTAAGGCACCACTGAATGCTTCCGGTAAATTCCGGTCGCGAGATCTCGATCAAAGCTAATTGGCACCTTTTGATTATGCACTCAAAGTTGCATCTCCTTTGTACATATTTTGAGTTAACTTGTTTTTCATACTTTGTAAGTGATATGTTTGGATACTCACTTAAACTTTGAAGGGAACCAAAGCAATCTATAGCAATATTATTTAATTTTGTATTATTTAGTCAGCCTGTTTTATTTACGCAATATGATACATATTTGTATACATAAAATTTGAAAATATTTAGGTAGCTATTTTAATTTTACTTCTTATGTTAGAAATCCCCTGGGTCCTGGAGACCCCGCAATAACACCCGCGGCAGAAGAGACCGTCTAAACGGTGGACAGACGACATCCGGCAACAGGCTGGAGTAAACTGGAGGCCAACTGGCCACCCGCCAGGGACAGAAGTCGGTGGAAGGTTGAAGAGGGGGCCTATGTTCGAAGTTCGAAGACGAACCTCGATATGATATGGGTAGATTAGAAATCTAGCAGAAAACGCATTATGCACCGGACCACACTTCTTACTTCTTACTAATCTTCTTCTTCATCCTCGTTCCCTCACTGATGAGGATCGCGACCACAGATAGTGTTCCTCCACAGACTGCGGTCATAAGCCGTTACTAATCTTACTAATATTATAAATGCGATGGTGGATGTTTGTTACTCTTTCCCGCAAAAACTACTAAACGGATTTTATGAAACTTTACAGTATTATTGTGTATAACCCAGAATAACATAAAGGCTATTAGATAATTTATGTCGATCTGTGACAAACTAAATTTCACGCGGGTGAAGCCGCGGGCAAAAGAGTATGTAATAATTTAGACGCGTTATAGCAATATGAGTTATAATGTACTAAACAACTAGTTATGATATTAATAACCCCTCCCAAAACGCCTTAGTTCCAGTTAATTAACTGTATAAATTGAGACACTGCATCGAAGGATTTTCGCCGCGCTACTCGAACTTATGGGAACCTACACACCTACCTAGTCCTGAGTAAATGATAGTTAGTTTGAGGGCCATTATTTTTGTGTCAACGGAGTTGCAGATCTGATGTTTACTTATTCGAAATAATGTTAATAATTATTTATGTACCTACATTATTTTTTGTTTGTGGGCTTTGCGCATGCTTCGTCACAAGACAAATATTGTTGTAAATTATTATAATCTCATGTAAGTGAACTACCCTGTTCTTATGAGAATAACGATTCTTTAAACCGAACTTATAGGAAAGCTTGTCTTAACTAGCTAAAGCTTGTTGAACAAATCGACTCTCGAAGAGCTTTCAGCAAAAGAACGGAATACAGACAAGTTTTAATGCGATTAGTATCAGTAACAGCCCTACTTCAACTGAATACTTGCTTCTAGTCGATGTTTCTATTATTAGATTCCTATCGAAGATCAAAAAAAATCAGCACCTTCGGAGTTGCATTTAAAGTTGCAACTGTGTTAAAATTACTTACATTTTCACTGATGAAATACGAGTAGAAAGTAAATCTTGTATGCGCCGGTATTAAAACATCAAACAATTCAAACTCATGTCACACTATTCTCTATCACTCTGACAGTCCTTTCCCTATCCTCTCCCTTCCACCTTCAGTCTCGCTCTCGCAATGCAACGCGCCGCTTCGCCTACCTATCTGGGCGTTAATACGAAATAAGTATCCAAAATATACCAATTCAAATAACTCGTCTCGCGCGCTATAACCAACCCAATAAGAATTCAAATGTTTGTGGAGTGAAAAAAGAAAGAAACGACCAAACGTGGACCGTCCTGCGGAGTCTGCTATATCGAAGGTCCCATCCCACTCCTATCCCAAATCTCCTACACTAAGTTAGTCGACATCTACAATCGCTAAATGGCATTTGGGTAAACTCGATATTAAATTCATAAAACTCATTTATTTTTGCAAATAGGCTTTTAATAGTTAGTAGACTGTTCAATAAATGTTCCGATTAATGTTTGTACCTACATTATCAGTATAAATGTTCAATTTCATTTCGTACGATTTCAACAATTGAACTTACTACCCTCCTGCTAAGTTTAATGAATGATCTTACGCCCTTAATAAAATTTTCATATTTGATCAAAACAATGGATTTTGTGTAAAACAGTCTTTATTGTCATTCCTTTATGTAACTGAGAAAACTAAGAACTAAGTAAATCCGTTTCTAACTCCGTCTTACCAAATCTCTGGAACTAAAACAATAATTGATGTAAGCTAAGAAGTTAATTAACTAAAATTGACCTAAAATGAAAGGTCTCTTGGGCAATTCTTAGCTTTGTTAAATGTAAATAGATAGCCTATTCTCTACTTTGTATGGTAGAGTTAACTTAGTTTTCACATTATTACTGCTAAAGACAAATATTAAAGCTGGGTTGCACCACCTTACTTGAACTTTCACAAATGTGTAGTCTGTCAAACTCAAAAAACACCGGTTATGGTTATAGTCACGGTTAAAATAAGGTGGTGCAACTCAGCCTTAGACTTAGACAAGTGACCAGAACTTAAAAAAAGTATTAAGCTGAGTTGCACCATCTTATGTACCAGGGATGTTATGGATATCCGTAACCGTAACCGAAACTTTCAGATATCCGTAATAAAAAATATCCGAAACCGTAACCATAACCGATTCAAAAGTTTCGCATAGTTTCGGATGTAGGCAGTTTAAATTGTTTTTTGTATAGAATTATATGTAAAGGAACACACAGGTACAGCCTGATGTACCTTTATAATGCCATCTAGTATTAATTTTTATTTTTTATTACTTTTTATTCGATGTCACCCTAAGTATCCGAAACCGGTATAATATTATTCCTATATCCGTAACCGTATCCATAACCGAAACTACATATCAATAACATCCCTAACTTTGACTTTAACAAACGTCAAAAATCTGTCAAACTATACAAAATGCACCGGTTATTGAAATAATTACTGTTAAAGTAAGATGGAGCAATACAGCCTTAAATTTTGTTAAATTAAATTGTAGTTAAAAACAAAATTGAACCATGCCATGTTTGACATTTAAATTAACAACAACAACCCCGCTGGTTGAATCTGGATTTTGTATTTTTGTGACGTCAACCAGAAAGTAAGTTATTACAACTGGTATTGACATTTCAACGCGGTTAGGATTTCAATTCAATTATTAGTTTGTTGTTCTAGTTTGGAACTATGAATAGTTGTTTGTACGCGAATACAGAACTGTTATTCTCGCACTAACAAGTTTTTTCGGCTCTGGGAATAAGCTTAGTATTAGGTATAGGAATGAACATATAGGTAAATAGTTATGGAAGTGATATAATAATATGTCACCAACCCCTACTCTTCCCGCGGGTGACTTAGGGACTACACATCAAACAGAGAACAGGCAGCAGCGCTCTCTGAAAAACATCAATCTTTTAAACTGCGATCTCCAACCCGCCTGCCAAGCGTGGAGATTATGGCAAAACCCTCCATAGTAGAGGAGGCTCATAGTCCAGCAGTGGACTGTAAAGGGCTGTTGATGATGATGATGATGATAATAATGTGCAATTTTTATGTAGTGAAGTTAATATCGCTGGTTTTTATGACCCAAATCATCATCATCATCATCATTTCAGCCATAGGACGTCCACTGCTGAACATAGGCCTCCCCCAATGCTTTCCATGTTGATCGATTGGCAGCGGTCTGCGTCCAGCGCTTCCCAGCTACCTTTACGATGTCGTCGGTCCACCTTGTAGGTGGACGTCCCACGCTGCGTTTTCCGGTACGCCATATGACCCAAATAAAGAGTCAATAATACATTTACCAATAAATCTTATTAAGGACCGTAAAATTAAAATAAGTTTAAAATGGTAATTTTCTGATGAATCGCTCTCATCAACACCTCCTAAACTTCGATAATTAAAAATTGGCGTTACATAACAATCATGGCCGCTTTATTAAGACATTCAAAATGTAATCGAGACGCTTGCGGAGGGCAGGTCACCTTTGATCGATCAATTGCCCTTTATTTTAAACGTAATACTCGTAATCTAACGTGGGAAGACTGTAAAAGTTGGTAAACAACGTAATGCCATCCCACTTAGAGCTTAGCTCGGAATAGCCTGTGACTTTCAAGATGGATCGTCTGAAAAACGGTAGAGCGATGCAGATTACCGGTTTATTGGACTGACTACAGGGCGGTAGACTTGCTACTTTTAGCTGTGGTAGGTGATTTGAATCCATGAATTCTCGATGGATCGACGACCTCAAAGATCGTGCTTAGTGGCGGATTACGTCCAGCGGCGCACTGTCACAGCAGACTGAATAATGAGGCGACTTTGTTACGAGTATTTGATACATCGTATTCTAAAACATTCGATTGTGACATCGGAGTCGCGCATTTTGCGTACGAAGATTCAATATGTATAATGTAGGTATGTCGCGTGGAACGTTAATGCATTTTATGACCTCTACTGAATTCCTTCCTATGTTATAGATTAGATGAAAACACAAATATAAGTATTGGGCATTTCTACAGCACGGTGTTATTTTTCTCAATTCGGTGCTAAAATTTATATTTAGTTTTTTAAGTAGTTTCAATACAAAAAAATAAAGTTTACTCCATTCTGAATGTAAAAATAGCATTGTCACTAAATATTGTGAAGTGGTTTATGAGAATAGTTAAGCACCGAATTGAGAGAGCACCGAATTGTGAAAATGAATCACGGAATTGAGAAATGAATCTCCAAATTTAAAAATCGCTCCGTGAACTTAGAATTGATGACATTATGTAGAAATACATAATGTATTTCAATAATCAAAATAATAAATACCTAAAACTTTTGATATCTGACTGCTGGTCTATTAGTTAGATGGTTAATTTTAGGTTTAATTGTCTGAAATATCCATTGGAATTAAACAAAAATCCTAATCAATATGTTTAATTTTTTAATAAGGAACTATGAATCATTCTTAATTTTTATATATTATTTTATTTCATTAAAGTTATATAAAAATAAAATTATATTTAAATAAAATAAATACATAACACAGGGTCTCCTCTTAGTTTATTTATTCTTAACCTTAAACATAAAACAAATATAGCAAAACCCAAGAGCTAGATTGACCTGACACTATACCGAAGATATACCGGACGTCAGTTTGTATAAAATTAAAATAGCTCTCAAACAGCTGAAATACAACAAGGCACCGGGTGTTGACGGCATCACGGCTGAGCTTCGCCGGTACTAAAGGCTCTACAGAAGCAGTTCAATTCCGTCATCCTCGAAGGAAAAACGCATTCGGCATGACACAAAAGTGTGGTGATAAAATTATAGACTCATCTCACTTCTGAGGCGTGTTTACAAGCTGTTTTCGAGAGTCCCTACGAATCATCTCGCTCGCAGACTCGACGACTTCCAGCCTTCTGAAAAGACTTTAGTATTATGGTACACACACAGGTACGCTACGGCAGATTACACAGAAGACCAAGGAGCCAATTCACGGACGATATCGTAGTCATGGCTAAGACCTTGGAAGATCTAGGCACAATGCTCGATGGCCTCCGCAGAGCCTCTCAACAATTGGGTCTCAAAATGAACATGGACAAGACAAAAATCATGTCAAATGTCCGTGTTTCACCCACTCCTCTGAAGGTTGGAGACTACACTTGAAGTTGTTGACAATTGTGTATATCTGGGACAAAGAGTCCAGATAGGTAGGTCCAACTTTGATCTCACGTCTGAAATACCACAGTGTCTCGAGACAAAAGTCTTCGACCAGTGTGTGTTGCCAGTGATGGAGTATGGATGTGAAACGTGGTCGCTTACTATGAGCCTAATAAGAAGGCCCAAAAGGCAATGGAGCGTTCTATGCTCGGAATTTTCCTGCGTGATTGAATCAGAAATGAAAAGATCGGCAAGAGAACCAAAGTGACCGACATAGTCCGCAGAATTGCAAAAATCAAGTGGCAGTGGGCGGGGCACTTAGCTCGTACAGATGATGGCTGTTGGGACTGAAAAGTTCTCGAATGGAAACCACGGACCAGTGGGCAGGCCTCACACTAGGTGGACCGACGATCTGGTGAAGATCGAGGTAAGAACCTGGATGCGGACAGCGCACGTCCGGCTGCTATGGACATCCTTGGGGAGGCCTTAGTCCAGTAGTGGACGTCATTTGGCTGAAACGAACGAACGAAAAATAAAATAATGAATTATATTGAAAGAAAATAATTTTATCAATTAGTAAAAAACGATTTCAAACATATCCCATTATTTTTGTGCCTCTTGCTCTTTAAGTTATGATGAACAGAGTTGTCGTTTTACCTGTCCATTATCTAGTTTTCAAACAAAAAACTATTAATTATTGGACAGCAAATACCCATAACTCAATAACTTATTATTGTGTTTTGTGGAACCAATAATTATTAAATTATATACAAAATACAATAACTCTTTAGTATAAAAAGAAATGAGCAAATGAGATAGATTTTAAAAAAATATAAAAATGTTATAGACAAACATTCTATTTTCAAAATCGTTGCGATAAGTTAAAGTACATATTTTCAAACTTCTGCTTACATCGTTTACAAATTTTTTGAACTATTGTTTTATATTATTTTGATAAGATAGCAGTAGCAGTGCATTCTTTTTGAAGAAACCACAATAAAAATGTTTTATTGTCTTCTGTCTTATGACTGGTAGTGCCCAATGATTGCTAGTTCATCCTATTATTATGTTAGACTGATTTCATTAACATTTTAAGATACACAAACAATTTATTGTCTCCATTTTCATTTAATATCAATTCGGTGTATACGTTTTCTCAATTCGATGCCCCATATTCCGCGGAATTGAGATCCACGGAATTGAGGAAATATCACAATCCATCAAATTACTCGAAAATATTATACATTACAACAATTTCTACAAAACGTAATGGCAGATATCACTTAAACACTCAATTAATTCAGCAGTAATCTCATTAAATACTTCCTGAACATTATTAATTTCGCACACCGATTTGAGAAATGACCAGTGACCAAAATTTTTTAGTGATTTCAAACCTCTGAAAAATGCTCCTCAAAGCGACAAATCTCTCTTTTACACTACTCGAAAATTCGGGCGCAACTGCTAGTTTGTGGGAATCAGTCGAGGGCGTTCGTACTGTGCGTAGTTAGTGATATAGGAGCACAAAAGTAAAAATCACGGAATTGAGGCACACACGTCGGACAAAATTTAAATGTGTTACTGTAGTCAAACCCAAGGACTTACAATAAAGAAACTCATATATATGGCTTTATTAACTATCCCTTGTTCTGTGAATGTGGGTATCATAATGGGGAAGTTATTATTTCAAAAGTTATGAAGCAAAAACGAGTAAATTCTGGAAACCGGACACTCCATTTTAAGCCAAATTTCGCCCGTTTTTGAACTTTCATATTTTTTTAAGGCGAGATGTAAAACCTGGCGGTCTTTTAAATATGCTCTCCATCAAGTCAAGAGTCCTATAAATACGTGTGATTTTTTTCAAGACCGTACTTCAATTTTAAAGGTACTTTTTTCGCCCCAGTAGGTCAATCGGTCGTCTCCGTAGAAATGCCCTATTGTTAACAAACATGAAAATTAAGAATGACTTGACTCGGTTTTGTGATCAAAATCTCATTATTTTTACAAGAGAATCTCATGTCCTCGTGCCCAGTCAATATTTGTACCAATTTATCATTATCGGTTAGATGCAAAAACAACAAACAAACAGAATTAATTCCACTCATATTATCATATACATATGAATATGGTTCTAAGAAACGCCCAATCAGTAAACAGCTTAAATTGAAGTACATCATTAGGTTATTATTTGCTTAGAGACGGTATGTTTATTGTTCAGAATATTTTACTAAGATTATACTTACGAAGGCTAATTGGCGTCTAAAAGAATCAAGTGGATGCTGCGAACAATATGTTTTGTTTTGGGAAAAACTCGAGTATCAAGAACAACGGAGTGTGTACTTGAGACTGTAATTAGAAAATGAAAACAATCTGTACTTATTGAACTCATGTCTCGAGTAAGGAAAATGTAAACTTCGTTTTTGGATGGAATGTGATTTTATAACGTCGAATCATAGTGACATAATATTCTACATGATTCCATTACATGTATATAGATCAAGAAATGTCACTCTCCTGCATGCATTTGTGTTTGCTAAATATTACTAGACCTTGACTGGTATACTAATTTGTTTACTAATGATGATGATTACTAATAATCTTAAAAAAAATATAGCGGAGCGTGCTTACTGACTGCGCTATTCCATTATGGTGTGCACTTCCACTCAAAAAGGCGAGTTTACACTGTTGAAATTGGCCCCACAGCGCGTCACCGCCCTTTCACGCGTTCACACAAGTTTGTGTTCCCAGTTTATTGGATAACTTTCCGGTTAGTTTTTAACCGCGGTATTTACAAGACCGCCGCGATGCAATAGTGCCGGCGTATTAATTAAACGAAATTGACGCTATGCCGGGTTGGAACTGATTTTTAATGACGCTCGCTGCAGAGTTGTGTTAGCGTGGGTCGTATTATGCAGTCAGATAGAACTGGAATGAGTAATGATTAAATCTGGACTGATTGTTATTGCTTTAGTCATAGACCAATATCTTGTGAAACTTAAAAAATAAGAAACTTTAAACCCCAAGCTTAAAGTAAGAACTTTGGTGTCGACTCATGTCGGCGGGTCGGAGGGTTTTAAATTAATTTAAAAGCCCTCTGAAGTAAAAAAAAACTTTTCTGACAGTCGGTTAATTTTGTCAAACGTCGTCTATTTTAACAAAACAACCAATGTTCAACGTCACTTATAATTCAAACACAAACTGCTGAGTCTTATAACAAAATACTATCACCAAAGGGTAATTGAATTATCGGCTGCTATAACGTGCAAGGTTCGGTTCCCGATTAAGCCATGGCTGGGTAGACTAAATGGCATAATCCCTCCTAGCTTCAGTATCAAGTACGGTAAAATGACTCCCTGATTGGTAATTAAAATGAAGACTAATTGTAGAGCCAAAATGGCGGAATAAAATGCAATCTAAATTATGTTAAACTGCACGTTAGATAGTAACATGTAGTTTGGGGATAATGGAGGGACTAAAGCATTTTTAAGGTTTAGGTCAAAAGCGTAGTCTAGGGTTAAAGTTTTGGGTTTTGGGAATCTTTCTTAAAATTGAGGGTCTGGTAAATTGAGATTGATTAAGACCCTTATAAGTGCTAGTTTATTTTTTAGTTTTAAGTAATTAGTATTGTAGGAGATTGGGATAGGAATGGGATGGGATACCTTCGATTGAGCAGACTCCACAGGACGGTCCAAGCTTGGTTCTTCTTTCACTTTCACAAACACTTGAATTTTTATTGAGATGAGTTTAGCGCGCGATTTGTGTTTATTTGAATTGGTTTATTTTGGATACTTATTTAGTAATAAACGCCCAGATAGGTAGGCGAAGCGGCGCGTTGCGATGCGAGAGCGAGACTGAAGGTGGGAGGGAGAGGATAGGAAAAAGGACTGTCAGAATGAGTGATAGAATAGTGTGACATGAGTTTGAAATGTATGAGGTTTTAATGCTGGCGCGTACAAGTATTATAAATAACTAGTTTTCCGCCCGCGGCTTTGCCCGCTTGGAATTTTTCGGTTTTTTATGTAAGCTATGACACTTAGCAATGATGTGGCTTTCTATTGGTGAAAGAATTTTTAAAATCGCTTCAGTAGCTCCCGAGATTACCCCTTACAATTTAACCAATCAAACACACAAACTACCTTTTTATAATAGAAAGAAAGAAACATTTATTGCCATGGACATCACAAAAGACAAAAGATGTAAATATTAGTATAGATAATTATAGTTATTGGTGACTGTTATTGCCACATTACTTATTAAGGCGGAATTAAACATATACATTGTTTGACCTAGGAACGGAATAAAAAAATACAGTTTCGGACCATTTCCCCTAAATTAATTAAAATTTCGGAAAATATGAATGAATGCTGGCTCTTTCCTTGCCTAAAGGAAGGCTTAGTATTGCCACAGAATAATAATATGGTATTGCTATCTAGTGAGGAAATGCAGCCAGCATCCGCGCCTGTTTGCCTCGCGGGCATGTTTTTATTTTTGAGTAAACAAAAACGTAAGTGCTTTTATTAACGACCCCCTAAAATTTGTATTCTAATACCGTCCGTTTTTTCTTTCTTTCTTATGAAACATAATACAGGTTGCCGAAAACACGTTACTTAAAAATATCTAGTCATGTTAATTGACTATCAAAAAGATTAATTCGATATTGATTACGAAAAACTCAGATAACACTCATGCTCCACAGAATATTAATTACCAAATGCGTTAATCACTCGTTTTTGCATCACCGATCACCAATGCCACCTCGCGGCATCAAAACCAATCGCTAATATCGTACATCCCACTATGAAATAACGTACACGTTGGCCAACTCACTATCCACACGAGGTTTGTTTGCCCCAATTTCGTAAATTGACTCGCCAAAACCAACCTTTCATGCAGCACGACCATTCCCCTTAATTTTCAATCTAAAATAAAAGCCGTGTTACATTCAATCTTCAAAACACGGTATCGACGGTTATACAACATCTTAAGGGCGATAATCGCGAAGCAAGCGAATCTTTGCATGGACATTTTTAGTTGGAAGTTATTTATTATTTAGAGTTTTGCGGCTGGCTGTTACACGAGTCGGACGAGTAGATTTGCACTTATCGATTCTAAATTCGAGTTAGAATTTAGAATTAGAAACGAATTTGGCGGCTTAATTTTATTTTAGCGTAGACGATCACCAAATAAGTTCGAAATTAACCATAAGGTTAATTTTGTCTATTGTACAATGAAAATTCGAACAGAAAATAGACGAGACAATTTTAGTTGCAAGTTTGGAGTTAACTAAACTATGTATTTTTTTACATAAACGTAAATCGAGACAATACTCGCTATAAGAGTAGGCGCACACCGTTGATTTTTAGTTGGCCGATAGTTGTGCCCGATTTTGATTTGTATGAAGAATCGGCCAAATCAAATCGGCGTAGTGTGCCCACTCCCATACATGACCATACTGATCAACTGCCCGACTAAACTATCGGCCGACGAAAAATCAACGGTGTGCGCCTACTCTTACTGATTCAAAAATCACATAGATTCTTGAAGAAAATTTCATGGGATTCATACCTTTAATAATAATGGCCAATGGTAGACTGAGAGCAACATAAAAGACACAAAAAGCCATTTGCCACATTTGATGTGCAGAATGCATGGTTTCATGCTTCGTGATGCATTTTTTATGAAAAACAGATTGATGTGAAAAACGTTGTCTAGTAGAAACGGTATTTACATAAATTGCAGGAGAATATTCAATGGGGGTTGCGTTGAATTGCTTAGAGACCTATGGGGTAGACCTTCGACGTCTATTTTATGTATCATGCCTGTAATTTTGATCATTCTTTCTAGATATACTAATTGTGTATGTTGTATGTAATCCTTTGGACTTTTATGCACATAATATAAGGGCATAGTATAAAAGTATAATAATCCTACATTTGTGACTGTTGATTGATATTAGGCTTGTGATCCTTTTATGTAAATATCAATGGGAAAGTTTGTGCGCATAAATGGTTCTTTGTTGCACTTTGAAGCAAAAGCTGTGTTGTGTTTATGTCACCGTAAAATTGTGAATTCCGTCAGATTATAATCTGACGTAGTTAAATTACAATCTAACCTAACCTAACCCACTATTAGTTTTACAATCTAACGCGTTATATTATAAACTGACAGAGTTCACAATTTCATTTATTCATCAGAATAATTTATAACGACCTGTAACAAGTTTGTCAGAATTTAGACTGTAAAATAAGTTGAGATCTAAAAATAAAATAGTCTCAATTTGAACGCGGAAATCCTCGACCACGAGTATATTTGAGCTAGAGAGCTCAGGTTTAAACTACATATCGTTACGGAAATACAAATCACGGGAGCGGCAACGCATTACACATCGTTATTCGTTACTTGATTCTCGCGTGGGTGTTTCCACACTTATGATATAAATGTACGAAAATAAAATGAGAAGTTGAGAAGTATAAACTCAGTTTATCGTCTGCAGCACTGACTTTATAAATATTACCATGTGGAAGTCTGTTTGAAACTGAGTTTGTCCGTCAGCTCGACTATTGTGGTGAATCAACTCGTGACACAAGCATATTTGGCTTACCACGAGGGGTTAAAATATCCTTTAAAATCTTTCTTAATTTTGATCGAATAAGTAGATGGTGTAAAATCTATTATTTCTTAAGTAATCACATGCGAAAGTTTCATTATAATTGAGAAAAATAAAAACATTTTAACGGCAAGAAAACAGACAAAGTAATACCTACTTAACAAATCTATTTAAGAACACAAGCCCTGGCAGAAATACTAAAGTTGTTTTCTCTAAGTCCAATGGATTATTTCACTTTGTCAAAGGACTCACTTGAATCGAACCAAGGCACAAAGTATTCTTTGTCACTTTGAAATAGTGTAGTACTGAATAAAGAACTTTGTGAACCGTACTAGATTTTCCAAAGATTGTGTACTACAGATATTTTATATCACTTTATTAAATTTATAAAAAAATTGGTAAGTAGATGTGTTGCGTTGGTGCCACTTAGGCGTAAAATCTTACAAAACTATCATCTTGTATAACGTCAGCCGCCATATTGGATTTCAGTGACGTCGCCTGTCATACTCCGTATCGTGGTGGTGGAAATTTTAAAAGCATTGCTTGAGGTTCTATTAAATAAATGTTATACAAGACGACATGTCTTGAGGCAAGTAAGGACATGTAATTTTTGGGGTTTCGAAGTCCTGATAACAAAACCTTTAAGTTTCGTTATGTCCGTCTGTCTGTCTGTCCGTCTGAGATTTTAATTATTAATCACGCCGACAAAACAGTAAAATAAAATTAGTAGAAAATTTTTTTTTAGGGTAGCTCCCCTCCATGTATTATAAAAATGTTGCCAATGCTTTAGCTAACCCATCCCTCATGGAGGATTTATACTTACACTAGCTTTCCACCCGCGGCTTCGCCCGCGTGGAATTTTGCCTGTAACAGAAAAACCTTATCGCGCGCGTCCCTGTTTCAAAAACCGGGATAAAAACTAACCTAAGATGTCCTTTTCCGGGACTCAAACTATCTCCATGCCAAATTTCATCAAAATCGCTTCAGTGGTTTAGGCGTGAAAGCGTGACAGACAGACAGACAGACAAAGTTACTTTCGCATTTATAATTTAGTATACAGGGTGTTAGGTAAATGGGTATATGAGCCGACACTAGCCCATGTTAACATGGTCATATAAATGGTATGGTGAAGTCAGAAAATTGATATCTTCATTTTAATTATTTTATTTTTCATACAAATCGGATTTTATAAAATTTATTTTGTATGAACATTAAAAATCTAAATATTGATGGGTAAACAGTAAGAACTACGAAATTCAAACAGCCAGCTACGGCCGCGCTACGAAATGTATCGTAGCAAGCCCGTAGTGCTCTGTAGCAATTTTACTACGAAGACAGTTCATACTTTATGGCCTACGTAATTGAAAGCACAGCGGAAGGCTTTGATCACCCGACTACGGCGAACCTAATATAATGGGAATGGGTTGTTTTAATACACATTCATATCCATACAATATAAAAATATAGTGTGATTTTTCAAAATAATCACCGAGATAGTTTTCTATTTTTTTCTCATGATTTTGAGATAAAGTTTCCTGAAATCCACGCGTGAAAAGTCATCGGCAAAAGCTAGTAAACTACAAACGAGCAATCTGTAGGCCTAAGATGCGAAGTGATAACTTTTATCGACGTCAAAATGTATAGACAAAATCGATAAAATCGATTGCCACTAGTGGTCTAAATTGAATAAAATATTTTTGATTTGACAAATCGGATTTTATAAAATTTATTTTGTATGAACATTAAAAAAATTAAAATGATGATATCAAATTTCTGACTTCACCATACCATTTATATGACCATGTTAACATGGGCTAGTGTCGGCTCATATACCCATTTACCTAACACCCTGTAGATGTCAAAGCTCAATTTAATCAATCACGTTTACAAATGCGTTCTATAAGACGCTTTGGTGTGTAAGGACAAGTATCAATACAACTTGAATCGGGCTAGGCAGAGTATAATGAAACAGAGCCACTGCCATTAATTGATGGGGCTGGTCGACGGACCTCCGGATATGCAATGCGATTGTGGTTTGAGTGGTGTAAGGCCCGGTTCACAGTACACACGATACGTCGCGCGACAATTTACGCGACGCGACGCGACAAGACGCTACGACAAACGCTTTGCACGAAGGCCATCAGTATAAGAATGCTAGTTCAATCGTGATTGTCACGCTAGAGTCGTTGCGTTGCGGATCGTCGAGACATGTTTTCTTCAATTATAATCACGAATAGTTCGATATAAATCATCTCGAATTCACTTACAAAAGGACCGAGATATTAACGAAATATTTTATACTCTTACTATAAAGCATAGTCCGTTCCGATCTCGCGTTAATGTGATGAACACAGCCTTAGATTTCAAGTAGAATCTGTGGTATCTATTTAGTGATGAGTGTGTTTGTGTCTGTGTACCTATTACGTATATACAAGCCAATTCATTAATTCGCATATAATTTAATTAAACAAAAATAACCACAACGCTTAAATAATCCATTTCAATCCCATCCAATATTTGGTAACATTAACGTAATAAACTATTTGGTTAAGTTTCAAGTTTGTTTATAACAAAATATTTAAATTTTGAAATACTGAAACGCTCCAAGCATTATTTGGATACAAAAATAAAACACTTTTTCAATTTAAAGCTGAATAAAATATTGAAAAAACACTAAATATTGATGGGTAAACAGTAAGAACTACGAAATTCAAACAGCCAGCTACGGCCGCGCTACGAAATGTATTCGTAGCAAGCCCGTAGTGCTCCGTAGCAATTTTACTACGAAGATAGTTAATACCACAGTATATATATGAGCTAAAGCAGTACGGAAACTTAGCCCTTTCGGCGAGTTAAATACCTACACTTCAACTGAGTGTTAGGGTTGGCACTCGTAATCTTTATAAAATTAATAAGGTTCTAACTTACTTATTTATTAAAACGTTTATTAAGGTTTTTTAATTATCAAATACCTAATGGAATAAATTAATTGACTAAGTAGTTAACAAAAAAATAAAACTTTCTTTTGTTAATTAGGTTCTATAATGATCGAATACATAATCGAATAAATTGATTAAGTACTATTAGAGGCCGGTAGAAGATCTACTATCATAAATAAAATACCGGATACTTACTTTCACATACCTAAAGCCTCATTTTAAATACAGTTCATCACTTAGTACAAAAGCGTGGGAGCAAATTACTTTATCAAATAGAACACATAAATTGTTAAAAAGCGTAATTACGTAATTTAAAAAGAACTATTACAAATTGTACACAGTTTTGGCAATAAAGATTATTCTATTCTATTCTTACAAAATCAGATGTAAAGCACTTTATTTAAAAAGTAATATTTAATCATTTTTACAATTCAGAATTATTACGAAGTTTAAAAAATGAAAGTTCTGGTTTTGAAGATGCCGAGTTCAAGCAGCCGTATACTACGCAATACACTCGTGGCATGTTTTTAAATATACAGCGGACAGCGCATGCAATAAAATTATTATTAAAAACACAACGCGCGCGACACCCGCGACCGATGGACTGCGAGGTTCGCTTAGAGCTCGTGTAAAGCGTGCGTCTGTGTGCGTGAGTCTGATTTCGAGCGTTTGTATGAAGCTTCCGTACTGTTTGATTTATCTACTGTGTTAATACTTTATGACCTACGTAATTAAAAGCACAGCGGAAGGCTTTGTTATCACCCGACTACGGCGAACCTAATATAGTGGGAATGGGTTGTTTTAATACACATTCATGTCCATACAATATAAAAATATAGTGTGATTTTTCAAAGGTTATAATCACCGAGATAGTTTTCTGTACCATATTTTTTCTCATGATAAAGTTTCCTGAAATCCACGCGTGAAAAGTCATCGGCAGAAGCTAGTAAACTACAAACGAGCAATCTGTAGGCCTAAGATGCGAAGTGATAACTTTTATCGACGTCAAAATGTATGGACAAAATCGATAAAATCGATTGCCACTAGTGGTCTAAATTGGATAAAATATTTTTGATTTTGATTTTGCTTCCAGTAACAGCCGGACTGCTTCGGCAGTTGAAGTTGTAGTCACACGAATTTGCAAGTCCAGCGGCTCATATTATAAAGGTACCATGATATCTAATTTAACTACTGGCAAGTAGTTTCTTGGTATTTTAAACTCGGGGAATATCTTTATGCATTACAATAAATCATCACAAACTTGCATATCTATTAGTTAGAAGATTGTAGAAGTAGGATTATATCATGAAGAAACTGTAAATGCTCCTAGAATAATATATAAATTGCCACACAAACTGCCCCTGTAACTGAACACAAGCTCAGTTGTGTACACAGTCTTCGAATAAATACGAATGGAACAGTTATAACAAATGATCGTGCCGTGCCATAGTTCGATGGAGCTTGCCTAGATTCAAAGCTTAGGTTCAAATCGATTCTTGGATTCTATCAGATTGAGTTATGAAAACGCATAATGTAGATAAATATCAGGGATGTTATGGATATCCGTAACCGTAACCGAAACTTTCGGATATCCGAAATAAAAAATATCCGAAACCGTAACCGATTCAAAAGTTTCGGATAGTTTCGGATGTAGGCAGTTTAAATTGTTTTTCGTATAGCATTATATGTAAAGGCATAAAAGCCTGATTTACCTTTATAATGCCATCTAGTATCAATGTTAATTTTTTTATTACTTTTTATTCAAAGTAAAGTGTGCGGCCATGAATGAACCGTGTTGGACAACCATTGCAAATTGCATTCTAAAGCACAGATAACCGTAACCGAAACTTTCAGATATCCGAAATAAAAAAATATCCGTAACCGTAACCGAAACGGGTATAATATTATTCCTGTATCCGTAACCGAAACTACATATCCATAACATCCCTAATTAAATATACGTATACAGGTACGTACTCGTATATAGGTTTTAAACCTTTGTTTGTCACCTGTCATCCGCTTTGCAATGGAGGGAAGTCGAACCTTAATTTCGAACTCCTCCTATGTTCTTCTGATTAATTTCGTTGCGGGTCCAATGACAGTTTAACTTTCCCCCGGGACAAACTTGACCTTCATTGGTTGGGTTTTTGTGGCGGTCAAGCTGTAGATCCTGGCTACACAGGAGTTGCAGTGGTGGGAACGAGAGGTGGGAATAGTCCCGAATTTTAATTAAATATACGTCTACCGCTTCACTCAGTCAGTGCCTGAGGTATGGGAGCGGCTCGGGGGGTAATTTTGTGACGGTCAAACGTCAGCGGACTTCAGATTTGTATGCTGTTACGTGATAATATGTCAAAGTTCCTATGTACGTGATAATCCACCCACAAGGTGGACCGACGACATCATAAAGGTCGCAGGAAGGCGCTGGACGCAGGCCGCTACCAACCGGGCAACACGGAAAGCATTGGGGGAGGCCTATGTTCAGCAGTGGACGTCCTATGGCTGAGATGATGATGATGATGATGAACCGCGATAGCAAGATTTTATGTTCAAGATTTAATCGAGACAATTCGTAATTAGGCGTTTTAAGACCATACACTCATTTTAAAATATAAACTTAACAACCTGCCAGGTATTGTCTACGAATTTCTTTCCGAACTACAAGTTGCTGATGACTCACGATACAAAATTGGCTCTAATTAACTTTTTTATTATGTGGGTTGTGATCACAATAACATCAATTAGGTACAAGAGTGAACACAGTCGTGAGATTACCAATCAGATCTTGAATCATCGTCATCCGAATCCTATAACACTAACATTAATTTTGAAGTCCATTTCCACTATTACAAAGAAGAAAAATATCCTATTTCACTCATTAATTCAACACCAATTACAAGAACGGCCAGAGATATATCTTAATGAAGCAGATGTCTAGGTAAGACAGGATTTTTAAATTGCCACCCCTAACCAAGTGATATTGTGTTTCGGGCATCGCTATTTTCAGCTCCAAATAAAATGTGGGTGTCTCAATAAAATTGCATGAAGCTCGGTATTGAAATTACGTCATGTCTGAAGCAAAGACATGACAATTGTGAGTTGTGGGTCTAGACAAAGTGCAAATTATAATCGCAAACCAGTCGAAAAGTGATCGAAAAGCCCCTTTTTTGTATGGAGTTTTGACGGATTCGATTTTCTAAAAAGTGCGTTTTGTCTATAGTCTTAGAGTTCAAGTAAAGAGGTGCCATAAAAAAGCTCTCACCGCAAATCAACTTCAATTATTGTGTTTAGAATTTCAACCTTTGAAAGAGAATCCGATGTAGGTGGCGGTGACAATCGTGATATCTTTATTTATCTATCTAAAAGCAGTATTATAACGAATTTTTCCAGATTTTTCAAGCCAACAGTTTAGTTTTTAGAGGGGACGCCCTACTCGAACAAAAATTGGCACTTTAAACTTTAATAATTTGCAAACAGATCCCTAAATGAAAAAATAGTCTCAGAAACCCCTAAGCCATTTTAAAATACCTATCCAACGTTACCCCACACGATGGGGTGGAAGATGAAATAAAAATCATCCCCACTTTACATGTAGGGGAGCTACCCTAAAAATTTTTTTTTTCAAAATTTTGTTTTACCATTTTGTCGGCAAGATTAATATACATACCTCCACAAAATTACAGCTCCCTAGTGCCAATAGTTTCCAAGCAAAACCTCGGACAGACAGACAGACAGACATATCGAAACTATAAGGGTTCCTTGTCAGGACTACGGAACCCTAAAAACGAGCTTTAAAGCTGGGTAATCTATACTTATCACTATCGAGTTAGCACTCGTGAAGCACTGACTCAACGAAAATAATTTGCTCGGTATTACCAGTCAATTTCTTAAGAAAACACTTTTGAGACGTATAGTCAACAAAAAGAAGGTCAGACCACGAAAAAATCCATTTGAAATTGCTCTGTCCGACCACGAAACTTATTTAGTTTATTCTGTTTACCAAATTTAAACTCGCAAAGTAGTGAACTGTTCAAATAGTTCAAATGCAAACAACATTTCGATCTGAAAAACTCCAATCTTTTATTAAATATAAATGTGATTGGAATCTATCACCATGAAAGCTACACTTCTTCAGTATCAAAGGCTTTTATGCTGAAAATATGCGCCGTAAAAGATTTTACAATAGTATTTCTTGACAAAGCAAGCTCCTCGCAGAAAGCTTTGCAAAAGCTTATAATCTCCACCTGCTTTTGTATGCTTTATGCCACGTGATACCTATTCGACTAGTAACATCATTATGATAGAATTACAAGGTTATATTAAGATAACCTATTTTCGCTATGCGAGTAGTTGCCCCTTTTCAAGATAAACTTAGAATTTGATGCACTAACTTTGATGAAATAGCGGATATTTCGTGTCCATTTAATTAAAAATAAATGATATTATTTTAGAATTAAACATGTCCAAAATTTTATTCAACTTAATATTTGGGGATGGTTACTTCATTTTACTTACGAGTATTTCAATCAATGTGGATCTTAAAAGGTGGCTAGGTAACTCATTGAATACACTGGTATTCAATATTTGAATGAGTAATGTTTGTGCGTGTTTTTATACATGCAAATATTATCAGTATATCTACCGCGTTTGCCTCAACTTTCGCTGCGCGACTTAAACGTCCAGTGGCTATAAAATTCATAAAATGGCCTCCAGGCTATTATAATAACAGAAACTGACTGTCCGAGCCCAATGAAGTTGAAGTCGGAAAGTAAATTCTAAGTAGCAGAAAAAGCGGTGCCGAGATGAGTGCAAACACAAAGTTTTATTATGGAGCGGTTCAAATGAACTCGTTACGCGATATTTGCACTCTGTAAATTTATAGAAACAAATCTAGTTTAAGGCCGGGTAGCAGAGAAAATGGCGAAAATGAGGTTTTCATTTTTCATTTTTGAGGTACTAAACAGTAAAATTAAAGGCTAAGATTTTTATTGGGCATAGTTGAGGATATTTTCGAGGGCTATTAACGGATGGAAACACGATTTGATGAAGTTGACTCGATAGAATAAATTCCCAAAGTTACCTCTATTCGTTTTCTATTTATGGTTTTATTTTTAAAATAAGCGATTTGAGATTCTAAATCTTATACTAAACTAAAGTTCAGAAATAACTTGAGGGCTTTTAACGGATGAAATTTTTATATTGCGTCTTATTTAGTTACTATGTTAAAAAATGTGGAAAAAATCGTCCATGACGGCTTGGACAATCTCAATCAGTCGCGCGGTGGCGCTTACGGAGGACGGACGCGTGTCAGTTTTTTGGCCGTGACAGTTCGCGATTTGTCAATATTTTTGACAATGATGACTTTGATGAGTCACAGTATAATAATATCAGTGTTACTGGAGAAAGCTTAAATTTTTGATAATTAAAAATTATCAATTTTGTCTACCTATTGAAATTTAAATCGTTCGCATCCTTTTAAACGAAGACTCTACTCATGATACATAGTACATTCCTCAAATATGAGACAAAACCAATGAGTTAAAATTACATTTTAATAGTACCTACATACAATCGTCTTACACTCTTTAGAAGAGCACACTGACACAAATAAATAATAAAAAATACTGTCTAAGGTCTGTAGCTAAAGGTCTAAGCTGTAAGATAGAAGAATCTTCTAGCCAAAAAGATGGCAGATGCAGCAGATGTCAACGGATTTAAAACTGGAGTTCATATGACTCCTTGTAGACTTGAGTCTCTAGAGCGTCCCTTCCTCTACCATGCGTAAGAATTTTCACAAAAATACTGTCTAAGGTCTGTAGCTAAAGGTCTAAGCTGCAAGATAGAAGAATCTTCTAGCCAAAAAGATGGCAGATGCAGCAGATGTCAACGGATTTAAAACTGGAGTTCATGTGACTCCTTGTAGACTTGAGTGTCTAGAGCGTCCCTTCCTCCACCATGCGTAAGAATTTTCAGAAAAATACTGTCTAAGGTCTGTAGCTAAAGGTCTACGCTGCAAGATGGAAGAATCTTCTAACCAAAAAGATGGCAGATGCAGCAGATGTCAATGGATTTAAAACTGGAGTTGATGTGACTCCTTGTAGACTTGAGTGTCTAGAGCGTCCCTTCCTCCACCATGCGTAAGAATTTTCACAAAAATACTGTCTAAGGTCTGTAGCTAAAGGTCTAAGCCGTAAGATAGAAGAATCTTATAGCCAAAAACATGGCAGCTGCAGCAGATATCAACGGATTTAAAACTGGAGTTCATGTGTATTCTTGTAGTTTTGAGTCTCTAGAGCAGTGGTTCTTAACCTTTAAGTCATGAGGGACCATTTTACCAAATTTCTGTCTTGTCAGGGACCACCTCATAATCGGTCAAAACCAGTTTGACTGCAAAAATCTGTTAAAAGTGGTTTTGACCAAGGTGTGCAAGTGCACATCGTGGACCACTTGGAATGCCTCCAGGGACTACCAGTGGTCCGCGGACCACCGGTAAAGAACCACTGCTCTAGAGCGTCCCTTCCTACACCATGCGTAAGAATGTTTCAAAAATACTGTCTAAGGTCTGTAGCTAAAGGTCTAAGCTGCAAGATAGAAGAATCTTCTAGCCAAAAAGATGGCAGATGCAGCAGATGTCAACGGATTTAAAACTTGGAGTTCATGTGACTCCTTCTAGACTTGAGTCTCTAGAGCGTCCCTTCCTCACCATGCGTAGAAGTTTTCCAAAAATACTGTCTGAGGTCTGTAATAAAAGTCTAAACTGCAAGATAGAAGAATCTTTTAGCCAAAAACATGGCAGATGCAGCATATATCAACGGATTTAAGACTGGACTGGCACCACCTTGCAATGTCATCCTCTCATTGTTATCTGTAATGTAAATTATTTTTAAAATGTATTTAAAAAATAAAATGTTCGTTTTATTATTTCAATAATCTGACCTCTCAACTCAACTACACTACACAAACACCTTTGTTCGCAACTGTACTGACGAAACCTCGATATTATACCGTTCATTTAAGATGGCAAGCTTTTTGCTGCGGTAATGCACTCCAGGTAACCGTGTGTGATGCTTATTGCTCATAGTGATTTTCGATACAGAGCCCCGTACATACGTTATACATAAATTATGGAAAGAAAACACCCAGACCAATACAAACAAATATGTATGCAATTTTATTATGATATTTTTATTTATTAATAAACAAAAAGACTGAACAAAATTGATGCGTGTACTGATTAATGTAATTAACCACATGCAAAGCTTTGTGAATTGCAACAACTATAATTTATTATCCAAGCTCTAAATAATCGCTACTACGAGTAACATAACTGATCATAAAATGTTTTTCCAATCGCTCAAGCTCCCGAGGATCTACCGATAGGTCGGGTGACGTAATCTTGAAATTCTTTTAGCCGGCGCGGAACTTCCGGAAGGTCGGGTGACGCCACGCCTCTTTGAACCGTGTTTACTTTGGCAGTTATATTCTATATTTATTCGATTCTAAAATATATTCCCAAAAATGTTGAAAGTTGTTTTAATTTGTATCACTTGGATATGATTTGTATTAGAAAGTGCTGTGAGTGTGACGCTTGAACGGAAGGAAGTCAACCTAACCTAACCAACTGCGTATTTCTATACTGTGTAGCCGCGAGAGCTCTTTGGCGCGCTGTCTTCGGCGAAGTATTGCGCGCGCAGATTTTGACAGCGCGAAATACCTACTTTAGCAGAAATACCAAGCCTTAATTCTCATTTATATGATGGAAAGTTTTATCTTGTTCTTTGTTAGGTAAGACACCCCGTTGACTATAAACTTTTGTCTGTATGAACGAACATGTTTCTGGTACACTTGCGCGAAAGACATTTGCGCGAAGACACTAGCGCGAAAAGCCATTTGCGCGCAAGGACACTTGTGCGAAAAGACATGAGCGCGAATGGACGTTTGCGCGACTTTCTCGCTCACAAAAACCAATTTTTTAAACTACTAACGCCCATTTTCACCATCAATCCCTAATTTTTAAGTGACCCCTATGGTAACACATAAACAGGAATCTTGTTTTCATAGGGATCACTTAAAAATTAGGGATTGATGGTGAAAACGGACATTATTCTCGCAATGAAGTCTTTACTAGGTATTCCTTTCCGGGAAGCTTCACAAGTCTAGTCTTTTATTAATTCCAGCTCCTAATGAAGACTTCCCCAAACAAATTGAGGGACAATTTATAACAGTACCAAACTCCGATAGTATACTCAGCGAAAATCATTAAACGGAAATGAGCTCAATTTTTACAGCAGCAAAGTTACTTTCCGTTTGAACTTTTAATGCAAATGCAAACTGACCCAAGATATTGGTTTTAAATGAAATATTGGAAAACCGACTCAATTTACTTTGAAGTGGAGTGGAAATTAAAATACAGATGTCTACAAGGAAATTAGTGAGTATTTAAATCGTTGCCGGTTCTAAGGGGCGCCGTACACATTTGAGATAATCTATGAAAATTGTCGTGGTGGTTGGAATTTTTGTTTACTCACGTAAATTGCGATAATAGTTTCCAGGGATACTTAATAATCGCGTTGGTAAAGACGTTTCTTAGAAGGTAAACTATTATTATTATCAATTTATTTAAGCTACCACATTAGTATCAAGTATTAATTTAACTTTGACCAGTCCAATTGTGTACTTAACACAATTGGTCTTATTTTATTTGTTGATCGATTTAATTTCTATTGCACTTATATATTATTTAGAATATTACGAGGATACCACTATAAGGCTGGACTGCACTGCACCATCCTACTTTAACTTAACACTGAGTTGCGATCCTATCGAGTAATCGTTCTATCAAAATGACCTTGTGAATACGGATTTAGAACTGTTTTTCAATGGGACGACGTAACAAAACTTCAATGACAACAAATCGCTGACTTGAGATCCTATCGAGTAATCGTTCTATCAAAATGACCCTCGTGAATATGGATTTAGAACTGTTTTTCAATGGGCCGACTTCTGAACGTCAGCGAGATCTTGACTGTCAAAATACGTGAATTAGGCCACAGGGCTTGTCTCGAAACTGATTTTCAACTATAATAGCTAGCTAGCCTAGACCTGCTGTATTAATAGAAGCACTCTTCCTTCCTGCAATCCACCGGGTTTGACAACTGAGGTCACAGCGGTGACTTTAAAAGCCGGTATTCTGACACGGCTTGTTTGGACGGATATAACGCCCCTCCTGTCTGGCCGGCAGTCAAAATTTGTTACAATGTGTGCTATAAACCCAATACACTTTTTTGCCATGTTGGAAACTATATAGTTGAACGATGGTGGCGCCCCTTGCCAATGAGTTTGGTGTCATCTATACAACGATAGTGTCAAGTAAGTCGGTCTTTCTACGACAAAAAGAATTTCACGAAAAAGCAGGCAAAAGAAAGAAATCCAGTCCACAATGAGTCCCGCCAAAAATCTTTTAAGACTTAAAAATAACTGTAAAATTATTTTCATGTTGCAACTACCAAAAGATTTCAAACGAAACGAAATATCAAGGAGCATTCCTGAATTGAATTGACGTGTGTTCTTTTATTAACTGAAATGATAAGTTTCTCTGTGAACCAGAAAATTCTTTTAAGAATGCTCTAAGAATAACATTCGAAGAAATAAACGAATTTGCTTTGGAAGATCATATTATTGATATCCTTGTTATGTGTACTGTACCTCTATTACGAAAAACTTTCGAGTTCGTTTCGTTGCGTATTCAAAGTGCCATCGAAAAATTTTGTATGAAAAATTAAACAGCGCCCCCTATATTATAGCCGCCCTAGGGGGCGCTGTTTAATTTTTCATACAAAATTTTTCGATGGCACTTTGAATACGCAAACGAAACGAACTCGAAAGTTTTTCGTAATAGAGGTACTGGTTTCTTGCTTGTCGAGCGAGCGTTATTGCCTACGGGAAATACTCCTAGAACGGGTGATTAAGAAATAAAGAAAGAGCCATAGTTTTATTTTTAGACAGTACACGTTACTCTAAATTATTTTTATGTATCGTGAAACGTTTACCATAATAGAATAGAATATAATGTATTGATGTGTCTCAAAACAGGTTAATAATACCGATATTGATCATGTACCAGTGACGTTATGTTTTTGTTAAATAAAAATCTATAACATAGCCACACGCTAACTGAGGCTTTAATTGCACCACCTAACTTTGACCGTAACTATAACGATAACCAGTGTTATTTGTATGGAGTTTGCAAGATTTTTGACGTTTGTCAAAGTTAAAGCAAGATGGTGCAACCTAACATAAGAATACAAAAGTCACGCAACGTGATAAACGAAATAGATTTTTGATACGACACCAAAATACTCGTATGTGTAACATGTAAATTTTTGCGCAAGGATTTTACTTCTTCGCCTTAAAAATGTTGGAATTTTCCAAGTCGCGAAAGATATGACTTTGAAAATTTATTTTTCAGTTAACCCTTTATTAAATTTTATATTAAAACATGTCCATGAATTTAGTAAGCGGTCTCGACTCGACTCAAGTAGGAAATTAGTGTCAAAAGTATAGCAAAGTGAGTGAATAAACATCAAGGAAGCCAGGCTAGTCCGTAACTAATGCCTTTACGACCCGCCTGTAATGAAACCACTCTTTTGAATTGAATATAATTTGTGAACGAGTCTAACCACCAAAATGGCATTTGTGACAGCGAAATACTCATAGCACTATGAATAAACTAGCGGCCGCCCGCGACTTCGTACGCGTGGATCCCGTTTTACCCCCTTAGGGGTGGAGTTTCGTAAAATCCTTTCTTAGCGGATGCCTTCGTCATTACATCTACCTGCATGCCAAATTTCAGCCCGATCCGTCCAGTGGTTTGGGCTGTGCGTTGATAGATCACTATGTCAGTCAGTCAGTCAGTCACCTTTGAGTTATATGTATATGTTTAGATACGTACCTACTTATATTATATAATACTAATCTGTACTCATATTATAAAACTGAAGATTTTGTTTGTTTGCTTGAACCAGCTAATCTCGGAAACTACTAGTCCGATTTGAAAAAGTACTTTTGTGTTGGATAGCCCATTGATCGAGGAAGGCTTTAGGCTAATAACATCACCCTACAGCCAATAGGGGCGGAGCAGTAAAGACAAATGTAAAAACGGGAAATATTAATCAAACTATTGCACGCGTACGAAGTCGCCAGCACAGCTAGCGAATGATAAAAGAATCTGTTTGTTATTTTAAACCATGGAACTGATAGATATAGTTTGTTTTGTGACCCAGGGACACATATAGCATAGTTTTTACCCCGATTTCTTAAAGGTAAACGCGCGCAATGAAGTCTTTTCATCACTGACCAAAATCAGAAAAACATAGGAGGAATTCGAAGTTAAGGTTCGACATCCCTCCATTGCAAAGAGGATGACAGATGACAAAGGTTTAGTAACCTTTATGAAAAGATATGTACAACGGACAACTAATTAACATTTTGTTAGAGTGGCATAAAAATATAGAAACACCAAAGGAAATAAGCGGCTGCATGATATACAAGTTCTAAAGTAGAATAGCACAAAAGTCCAAAAAAATAAGTTTTTACTACCTACTTATTCTTTAATTTTGTTTGGATTTTAATTTAGTTATGTTTTTAAAATTCGGAATTTGATGCGACTAAAGAAGGTTAAAGTAATTTAATTTATTTAAATGGCAATGATTAGATATTCTAGTCTTTTATAAAACACTTTGTCCTATAATTAACACCACAGCTTCATATAAAATGTAAAGTATTGAAAGATTATAATGAAACCGTGTTAATTAATCACAATTTATAGCACAATCCATTTTAATTGCTTCAAAGTTCGTATTTAAAAACGTCGCGAAATAACGTGTTCATTATTTAAAACAATACTGATTTTATAACATCGTCGGGAAACACGGCACATTTTAAAATAAACGTTAACATAATAAATAAAAGCCAAAAATAAAAGCCGGAGAACCAAAGGCAAGTGATGTGCGGAAATATTAAGCTTTATGAATTTACATTCTCTTGCTTTATCGAAAATAATTGGGAATCGGACCAAATTATTATTTTCCAAGTAAAACACCGTTTCCAGTAAATATTTTAATTGCAACAGGAAACAATATTCGAATATGTAATTCACTTTTTCATTTATTGGTAACGAATCGAAAAACGTTACCAGGAATTTTTTCAGTTCAATTTATTTCAACAAGTGCTTCCATGAAACAAATTATCACCCAAAACGAAAATTGTATAAAATCACTCAATTTATGATTTAATTGGTTCCGGGAAACGCATGATAATTAAATTAATTTCAGTTAAACAGTTAATCGGATTCAGAAAAAAGTATTAATAATGGATCGGAAAAATTTTTTTTAGAAACTCCAACACCAGAAAAATAAATTAAACATCAATCCAAAAGCAAAAATAATTAAAGCTAAAAAAAAATTTTGAAGTCTTACCGAGCCATGTTTAGCAGCAACTAGTGACTAGTGAGCCAACAAAGATTGAGCGAACCGAGGCGGCCCGAGCGAGACACGTCTGCCCTGACTGAGCGGCGCGATGGAAGTGACGCACCCCGCGAGGGGGTGAGGTACCTCGCTTGCACCTCTGCCCTCGTACCACGATCCTCGTACCAATAACTCGGTGCGCTTTGCACTCAGCTCTCCATCGAGTATGATTTTGCTTTCCGCTTTCTAGGCGTTTCAAGTTAATACGGTTGCGAGTTTGCATTCGGTTTTTGGTTTTTTACACTTGACCGAGCACTGTCGGAATGGAATACAACCTTGTTGACTTTCAATTCCGTTTTTTGAAGTTTCACGTGTGTTTTTAAGTGTTTATTCAAACAGTCATAACTGTCAGTTTTGTACGTTTTTTTAATTGTACGCGAGCAGACCGTCTGCGTTTTACGATTGCCGATTTTTAACCGATGAAAAGTGGTTAAAGTTTCCTTTTTTATCTGCGCGCTAGCGAAGTTCGGGTTGGGTTGCACGTTGCACCATCTAAATTTAACTGTGACAAACGTCAAAAATCTGTCAAACTCCATACAAAATACACCGGTTATCGTAATAGTTACCGTTAAAGTTAGGTGGCGCAACTCAGCCTTAGATTGTCCTTTATTGCAACCACCTTTTACACACTTTCAGATAAATTGCAATATTATGGAGACAAATCTTTTAACTTTTAAAGATGGTAATCATTAAACCTCTCGTTTAGTATTAGTATTAGTATTTGTGAAGTACTGACTAATCTTCTAAACAAAGTCAGACGTATATGCTACCAGCTTCCAGGCAAGCTTTACGGATAATCAAACGGCATATGTCCCTCAAGCAAATAGACTTTGAATATGCAGTATTGAGGTATTGCAAAGGCTTGTGGCGCATATTACTTAACTTATGGCTAAATATTGTACTGGCAGGTCTGACGCAGAATGTGCACTTCGCAAAATGAGCACTCCGCAAAATGCGCACTTCTTACAAATGTAATGCTGAAGAGTTTGTTGAAGTATAATAATTATTATGGAAAAGTCAGACCCGTATTACGACCGTCTGTTACATGTAAAAGTATCTAGCGCCTGCCTGAAAATGTAATTGATCATCGTCATCATCATTTCAGCCATAGGACGTCCACTGCTGAACATAGACCTCCCCCAAATGTAATTCATTCAACCTCCCCATCCATGTAATTGATGCGTAGCACTAATTCGGAGTACTTATTATGTAACTAAATAAATGTAACGCCACCAACCGGCCATTGCGGATGCCATTGGGGGAGGCCTATGTTCAGCAGTGGGCGTCCTATGACTGAAATGATGATGATGAAATAGATGTAAAGAGTTTTTGCCCGAGGCTTTGCCCACGTGAAATTCAGTATGTCACAAAAAGATCGAATTACTTGACTAATTAGTTGTAACTTGGATAAAATCAATCGGTATTTATAGCACGTTATTCTGTAAACGTAAAGATTCGTTAAAATCTGTTTACTTGTAAAAATACATATATTATAACGAGCTTTTTTGTGCCTGGGTCTGGGTATATTCCTTATAAATCGTAAATTGCATTAAAATGTGTGATTCAACGTGCTGTTGAGTATATTTACCTACATAGAAACTTTTAAGGCATGAAATCATCATATTTAAATGCTCGTTACAGTTTTCTCAGTCGTTTTGTACTGAAACCCCGAGATGCGACAACTATGAGTATAAGCAGTCTCCTGGGTTGACTCAATTGCGGGTAGATTGAGGCCGACTAAAAAGGAAGCCTTTTTAAGGAAGCAATATAATTTCCTTATTGCTACTCTAAAGGATGCTGCATAATGAAATGCACGGGAACAGTTTTCTCGGAAGTCAAGGCGAAAAGAAACCTGCTCCATTTTACGTAGGTAATATATATTTAAAATGTTTTTCAGTGCCACTGCGCAGTGCAGCGCATTTCCGTGCTTTTAAGCCATTTTGTGAGACATATTATTGGCTGGTAGCTGCACCCTTAATTGATGTTTATTGTCCGTGGTGCATATTTTCATAATGGTTACTAATCCTTTGTTTGTCACCTTTCATCCACTTTCCATTGGAGGGAAGTCGAATCTTAACTTCAAACTGCTCCTATGTTCTTCTACAGTTTAACTTTCCCCCGGGACAAACTTGACCTTCACTGGTTGGGTTTTATTGGCGGTCAAGCTGTAGATCCTGGCTACACAGGAGTTGCAGCGGTGGGAACGAGAGGAGGGAATAGTCCCGTGCCACTGCGCAGTTACCAGGCATCTACTATTGTTGTGCTTTTTTTCACCACATCCTAACCAATTTAGTTAGTTACTAATTGTTATTTGATTGTTGATTTGATCCACATGGAAAGCATTGGGGGAGGCCTATGTTCAGCAGTGGACGTCCTATGGCTGAAATGATGATGATGATGATGAATTGTTATTTTCATTCAGGCTCGTAAGGAGTTAGAACCTGCGACTTACGAAGAGTAATACGACATTATGCCATCAATACATTAAGTATCGTAACGGCTGAACATACATTTGACTTAATTATAATGTACCTCATGCAAGTAAATTCACGTTAGTACGTGTATCTGATACAGCTCAACTTGTATTCAAACTAAATAAATGAAGAGCTCCAATAATTGAGAGCTGGCTGCATGAAATACGTAACGTGGCAGCAACAAATTGAATTAACTTCGTAGCTCCCAAACAATGTGGGTTTAAATCCTCGGGAATAATAGCCTTCGTTGAATGCAGGCTCCCGTGATGTTCGCGCGAAATTCATAATACAGAAGTTGCGTAAAGTTCTACAGGAAATCCTGTGCAACCTTTGTGAGGCCGTGTGCAGTATGACCGATACAACACTAGCGGTTGTTGTTTCTGGAAAATGTATTGTGCTGAGAGCAATATAGGTAACTAACGGGGAGTTCTCGAAGTTTGAAGTAAAGCTTTTCAAACGTGAATATGTTGCACCTCGACAGTCACAGTTTTGAATTATGTACCATAGTACCTGACAGAAGTAAGTATAGGTACATTTAGGCTGGGTTGCACCTGCAACGGGGCGTCTTAGCTAGCTCAGTCTGACACCCCGCTGTTTAGTACTAAGTCCCAGTTCGCCTTCTGCGATGAGGGATGTGTACCTATCCAGGATGCCTACAGGGATATTCGACCAAGGAAACGCACAATCAATAACACAATGGCACTTATAATTCAGGTTCCACAATAGTTTACTTATTCTAGTTTCACTGACTCTAAATTACTATTATTTAAACAATGAGTAAGTTATTCCACAATTGCAAATCTACTATGACAAGAGGGATAGCGACGCGCCCGGTTCGCGTCCCGAGACTAGTTTACGTAATCCGCGAGAGGGGCGGCGCCCTGTGCGAGGTTTAGCAAGTGTTAGTTTGGATACTTATAAACTAAGGGGGTAGGACGGTCCGCTCACCAAATCGGTAACCGAGGTCAACGAAGTGGGGGTTCGAGTACCAAAGGTAAAAAGGCTTAGGACCTACGTGGCGAGTGGGGAGGAATCCAGGAAGGGTGGCAGCGGGATTGCTACCGCAGGTCGGGATTGAGTAAAGCATGCACTCGGTAAGGATTGGAACGTGTATACATACAGGCAACGATGGTTCGCTCGTGTCACGGAAACCGCGCGAGCCGAAAGTCCTATCGAGCCAGGTTAGTGGGAACAGTGAAGGCAGCTATTCGCTAGGGACTCTTGCGTAATTAGCCGTAGACGCGCGCGCGATCGTCTGGCTGTTACGATGGCTCCCGAGCGAATGCTAGGCGCCCGCGGTCGCCGCCGTCTCTTATATTAGCTCGGTCCGTGCGGCGTGCGGCCGCGCAGCCGTAGGGTTGTCAAAATCTCCGCGCTCGGTGCTAGGGCTGTCGATGCGTCGCGGGGCGCGTCACATCCTCCCTTGTTTTGGAGATTTTTACCTGGAAAAATCACAAGTCTGGTACATAAAGGTTCTTTAAGAACAACTAAAATTCATGTCAGTAATAAGTTATTTTTGGGTAATTTCATAACGAGTATAAATTAAAATGTAAAACATGGCTGAATTTGTATTTAATCATTAGCCCAATAATAACTCTTTATTTAAAACATGACAGTACATTTATTTACTTATAATAATATTAGCTAACTTGGTCTTGAAACAATGTAATTGAGATACCCTTAACTTTTTGCTTACAATGAACTAATTAAACGCTAATATAAGCTAACTTAGTTTTGAAACAATGTTGTTATGATAGGTACCTTTAATTTTTTGCTTACAATGAACTAATTAAACGCTAATTTTAGCTTAGTTTTGAAACAATGTTATTAATATACCTTTAATTTTTTTTGCTTACAATTAACTAATGAGCTAATTAAACGAGTTGTTTAATTTGTTATTACGAGTATTACTTGAAATATTTCTTTAATACAATAATAGTATTCATGGCACTTGTTATTAATATTTCTAGTTTACTAGTTTCATTATTTAAATTACTATACTCAGAATAGGCATCTGATTAATGTTAATAATTTCTATAATTATTAAAAGTTATACAAGATAATGGCAGTTAAGGGGTTAAGTTTTAACTACAACAATATTATTTCATAATGGAATGCAGCCTGACGCGGCGCGCACACATTAGGCAGGTAAAATCTAGTTATGAGTCATCTAGTAAGCGAGCGCTGTTGATCGCCCGTGGCGAATAGAAAAAATACATGTTTCTCTGATAATATGCAAATGAGCTCGCTCGGTGAATCGTTCTTACAATGTTTGTTTACTATTTAAAAGTTATCGAGAAACTGGTAGTACTATTGACGCGTAGCAAACCGGTTTGTTATTTATGTGAGTTTAGGTTGCGAGTTACGAGTAAATAACAATGCGATTTGCGTCAATAGTTATTTAACGAGATTAAATAGGACAATTGAACGATTCAAATTATACAGGGCTACTAGGTAATCTATGTAATGTTAATTAATACTTATAGGTTATTGGTATGTGACATTTGACGAGATTAAATTCAACAACTGAACGATCTAGATTGTGCAGGGTTGCTATGTAATGTTAATTAATACTTTTACATTATTGACTTGTTTTTAATATTGATGAATTTACTTTAACGAGAACTGACTAGACAATTACTATGTATTTTGTATCTATCTATTAGAAACCTAACTTAGGTACAAAGTTAAGCTACAAGTAAATGTTACTGGCCTTGTTCAGCTGGTTCTGGATTTGGCCGCGCCTCTTCTTTCTCCCCGGCCGCCTCCTGGTCTGGTCCTTAGCTCGGGTCGGCTCCTCTCCAGGGCCGGACTCGCGCCAGTCCAGGTCTTGTGGGTGGTCGACGGTGTCGACATCGAGGATTTCGGTCCAGTCTGTGGACCGGTTTGATGATATGGGTAGTGGTCTACTCGGGTTTGTAGACACTACGCTCCAGGTTTTGCGTGCGTTGTAGACTTGACAGGTTTTGCAGTTCTTGACGTACGTTGACACATCTCTGTACATACCGGGCCAATAATATCTCTGTGATATTTTGTTCAGTGTTTTAGCTGTTCCTAGATGGCCTGCGATTGGTGTATCGTGGTTTTCTTTGAGAATCTGGTCTTTTTCTTTGTTGTTTATGCATAATTTCCAGTCTGGTGATGCTTCTGTTCTCGGTCCGTATGCGTGATTTGTTATTTTCTTGTATAAACTATTATTTGACATTTTATAATCTTTGTTTCTGTTTTTCTGTAGTTCTTGAATTTTCTTTTGGATCCAGTCTTTTTTTGTTTCTTGTGTTAAGCGTGTTACGTGTTTATTTATTACTTCTTGATTTTTAGGGTTCCGTGAATAGTATTTTTTCTTGATTGGTTTTTCGTGTGCGAGTTCAAGTTTGATCTTGTGTTTTTTCTTGCTTGTCGGTGTTTCAGCCATTTCGTATGTAGGTACGATGTTGGCTTCTGTAGTTTTTCTTGACGTTGTTCCCACTTGTTCCCCTTGCTTGGTACTATCTTTGGGCCATTCTATTTTGGCTCCTATTCTATTTAATATGTCCATGCCTATCAGTATGCTCTTGATTTGTGGATGATATAACACTTGGTGGTTAATTATTTTTCCCTTTATATTTATTTGCAAGTGTAGTGCTTCTTTTATACGAGTTGTGTGCCCATCTGTCATGCTAGCTGTTATGCTTACTGTTTTCGGTTTCAAGTTTCTTTTCACGAATTTCTTGTACACTTGTTCGTTGATGTATGATCTTGTGGCGCCGGTGTCTACGAGTGCTTGATATTTTTCGCCTAGTATCGATACATCTACGAAGGGACGATTATCTTTAAGTTGCGGACCTGTGTTCATTGTCATGGACTGTGTGTACTCACTTGTTTTCTTACAACACTGTTTACTCATTTTGCCGATCCTGCGACAACCGTTACAAAATAGTATTTTCTTACTTCTGCAATCTTTCATGGAGTGTCCGTGTTTTCCACAGCTCCAGCAGCAAGTATTTGTGTTGTAATTGTGTATGTATGATGCCGTCTCCTTGTGTTCTTGATTAAAATTTGTGCTTGTTTCGTGGTAGTCATTTCGTGGTTCTCTTTGTATGAAGCTAGTTTGACGGTCTGCTGTGACATTTTCATAGTCGTTTGCCAGTTGTATTAATTTGCTTATCGAGTCGACTTCTGATTTCTTGATATAGTACTTGTATTTTGCGTTCATGTTTTCGTAGATTCTAGTTAATTCTTCCTCTTTTGACATTTTTGCGTATCTGCGCATGAGTGTTTGTATTTCAATGAGGTAGTCTGTGAATTTTTGGCGGTAATGTTGCCTATAATTCACTATTTTAGCTAACAAGTCACTGTCACAGCTCACAAATGTCAACTTGAAGAGTTCTATGAATTCGTTCCATGTAGTAAACGAGTTTTTATTATTTCTATACCACAGCACAGCTTTACCTTTCAGGAATCTGGGTAGCACTTTGAGCACTTTATCTGGCTTGACCTCGCCCGATGACATTAGTTCGTCCAGTTGCTCTAGGAACTCCACCGGGTCGTTGTATGTGTCGAAACTTAGGTTCCATCTGGATGTTATGTTTTCGGTCTGATCCATGGTGTACGACATGTTTGGTTTGTCGTTGTCTAGTTCTTGGTGCATCTCTGTGTCTTCGAAATCGGTTTCTGACTCACTGTTTTCGGCGGACTTACTGGCGGACTGGACTGGTTGATGGGACTGCTTGGTTCTGAGTACTTCTGTGAGGTTCTGTCTCAGTTCTTGTACGGTTCTGTTCTCCGTTTTTATGTTTCTTCTTTTGCACTCGTTCTCAAGTTCTGTCTTCTTGAGTTTGTATATCCAAGATGTCGGTTCTGACATGTGTGATTATCAACTTGGTGCCAAGTTTTGCTTTCCTTTTGGTCTTTCGCTTGTGTCTAGCGATCTGGTGTTCCCTGTAGGTTCCGTGGGTTATTTAGTTGGGCGCCATTGCAACGGGGCGTCTTAGCTAGCTCAGTCTGACACCCCGCTGTTTAGTACTAAGTCCCAGTTCGCCTTCTGCGATGAGGGATGTGTACCTATCCAGGATGCCTACAGGGATATTCGACCAAGGAAACGCACAATCAATAACACAATGGCACTTATAATTCAGGTTCCACAATAGTTTACTTATTCTAGTTTCACTGACTCTAAATTACTATTATTTAAACAATGAGTAAGTTATTCCACAATTGCAAATCTACTATGACAAGAGGGATAGCGACGCGCCCGGTTCGCGTCCCGAGACTAGTTTACGTAATCCGCGAGAGGGGCGGCGCCCTGTGCGAGGTTTAGCAAGTGTTAGTTTGGATACTTATAAACTAAGGGGGTAGGACGGTCCGCTCACCAAATCGGTAACCGAGGTCAACGAAGTGGGGGTTCGAGTACCAAAGGTAAAAAGGCTTAGGACCTACGTGGCGAGTGGGGAGGAATCCAGGAAGGGTGGCAGCGGGATTGCTACCGCAGGTCGGGATTGAGTAAAGCATGCACTCGGTAAGGATTGGAACGTGTATACATACAGGCAACGATGGTTCGCTCGTGTCACGGAAACCGCGCGAGCCGAAAGTCCTATCGAGCCAGGTTAGTGGGAACAGTGAAGGCAGCTATTCGCTAGGGACTCTTGCGTAATTAGCCGTAGACGCGCGCGCGATCGTCTGGCTGTTACGATGGCTCCCGAGCGAATGCTAGGCGCCCGCGGTCGCCGCCGTCTCTTATATTAGCTCGGTCCGTGCGGCGTGCGGCCGCGCAGCCGTAGGGTTGTCAAAATCTCCGCGCTCGGTGCTAGGGCTGTCGATGCGTCGCGGGGCGCGTCACACACCATCTTACTTTAACTTTGACAAACGTCAAAAATCTGTCAAACTCCATACAAAAAGAACCGGTTATCGCCATAGTTACGGTCAAAGTGGCTGGGTTGCACCATCTTACTTTAACTTTGACAAACGTCAAAAATCTGTCAAACTCCATACAAAAAGCACCGGTTACCGTTAGGTGGTGCAACTCAGCTGTAAACTTTTGGGGCACCTGATCGATCATTGATGGCTCATTCTGATCTGTGTGGCTTTGAGTAGAATAGGACCATCACTACCTTCCTATGAATGTCATAAGAGTAAAGCACAGTCATGATGTTATAAAATAATTAAAATTAACCCAGTCAGCGTAATGTCGCAAAAAATGGTCTTAAAGAGGGTAAAATATTGAAAAATTAAAAATTTTGATGAAAGTGACTTTCATCACGAGAAGCATATTGTAAACAGATCAAAAGCTTTAGTGCAGAAAGTCAAAGTCAAAGTCAAAATTTTATTTGTTTAGACTAATAAATAGTTCTTACAAATCGTCATTTTGCTCTTAAGGAGCCTCTACATGTCTCATAATCTTTTTACCCTACCAGCGCTTCGAGACCAACATTTGGCAAGTGCTGAGAAGAAGCGCCGCAACAAACTCAGTCACCACTGTCTGCCGGCTTTGTCTGCAGAAGCTTTTCAGACGCAAAGTTTAGTACAACCTGGCAAATGTTAACTACGAATTTTTTCAATAGAACCGCGTGTTAGAGTTCGTCCCAGTCTCCGACTAGGTACATCTTTTCAACAAGTTAGTCTGTGCTGGAATCTTAAAGCTCTTTAATACTTTAATGACACTCTTATGCAATTACTTTAACACCTGTTTGTAACCAAACTATTATCTGCATGAATAATTGGATATAATATTTCAATTTAATAGAGCAAGGGAGTTATTAAATATCTAATATAAGAATTTTACCTTTTATTGAGTTATAACTTCTAATTAGGGATGTTATGAATATGTAGTTTCGGTTATGGATACGGTTACGGATATAGGAATATTATTATACCGGTTTCGGTTACGGTTACGGATATTTTTTTATTTCGGATATCCGAAAGTTTCGGTTTCGGTTACGGATATCCATAACATCCCTGCTTTTAATAGGACGCATTTAGACCTTGTGTGGGCAGGGCACGAGCCGATTCAATGGGAATAGAACGAATCTACATAAGTAAAATTATTGTGATTTCGTATATTTGAGGAAAAGGTACACAATAATGTATTATTATATTAATAATATATTTATGTGTAGGTGGTGTTTGTTACAGGACACTTGAGAAGTACAAAGTGGAGTCTTATAATACTATTTGACAGCAAAATACCTAACCTTATTTTGGGGGCCATATTTTAATGAATTATCATTAGACATAGTTAGACTTGTCTACGGGCTTGGTTTTGAACTAATTTAGTTTTTTATGTATATCATGCGGTCAAAGTACCGAGAACAATTTCCACGCGTAAACTCCACGGGCACATCTAGTCTAAATTATCGGATGAACTCTTAATAAATTGGCTTATTATAAAATCTCGGATTACTTGTTTTTGTTATTAATATTTCATCCAGACCCTTTACTAAATAGGTAAGAGGATTATAATAAATCTTGCTAAAAATAGCCCCGATTATATCTTCATGGAATTATCTAATATTAAGCAAAGTTTTATAAATATGACTAGCGACCTGCCCCTGCTTCACACAGGTATGTATTATACTTAAAACCTTCCTCTTGCATCACTTTATATTTTAAAAAGAAGTGAATCAAAATCCGTTGCGTAGTTTTAAAGATCTAAGCATATGTACTACATAGAGACAGAAAGGAAAGCGACTTTGTTTTATAATATGTAGTGATAATACATATTATTATAGCTCAAAGGTGACTGACTGACTGACTTACTGACTGACTGACTGACTGACTGACTGACTGACTGACTGACTGACTGACTGACTGACTGACTGACTGACTGACTGACTGACTGATAGTGATCTATCAACGCACAGCCCAAATCACTGGACGGATCGGGCTAAAATTTGGCATGCAGGTAGATGTTATGACGTATGCATCCGCTAAGAAAGGATTTTACGAAACTCCACCCCTACTTAAGGCGTAAAACGATATCCACGCGTATTAAGTCGCGGGCGGTCGCTAGTGTAGTGATAATGTAATTTAACATGAGTTAATATCTCGCGTACAATGCTTCAATGCTTTTAGCATCGACATACTAACAAAGCCCAAACAAGTAGCTTTTACAAAATATTTATGCATAACGAGAATAAATATACAGAATGCATTGCAAGTTCCTGGAACCGTACAATACACGTGAATGCGACATCCGACAACGTATTTTGAACGTATTTGTGTTGTTAAGCCTTTTCGTGAAACATTCTGCTTTCAGTATTGAATTTAATCATGAATTTCTAGCTTCATTTCGACTGTTACATTTGTACGGCTTACCTACGTGCTGTACAGTTTTCAGCGAACAATACAATAACTGATTTAAACAGGTTATAAAAAAGTGACTTACATTATACTGGCATGGAGGTGCAATGGTTGAGTTTTACCTATAACAATATACTTTGAATGAGTACAATTAGTTGAGAAAGTTTATGAAGAAGGTGACATGATATAAGATAGAAACTTTATTGACACAGTACATAAACATATTAATAATAACATCACAACGAGAATAAAAGGTAAATAAAAACAAAGAATAATAAAATTATAAAGCAGGGCCAGTCTGAAAATCAGCGCTGAGCTTATAAGTCAGCATTATGCTGAGACTGGGACCTTTTGCTCCTGCTACACCTTTCTTTGTTTATATTTTTATTTCATTTTTTATTTTATAATCCTGTGTCTATATCTACCTATCTACATGGTAATTTAGTTTTAGTTATAGTAGTAGCAAGAAAAATAATAATTTTCATTGAATTCATTTTCGAAGCCACTGCGCGAATAGGCTCCCAGCTCAGCATTTTTACGAGCATGTCAAGAAGCTGGTCTTCCGCGGACGGCCTTGCTATTGGCATCGCGCATCCCCTTGAGGAGACACCGACAAATGCAAGCTATTATATTAAAATTAAAAACAATCTACGACTTGGTAATGTTTTATGATGATTGTTAATTTCTAGCACACAAATAAGTTTTATTCACGTTAACCCTCTTTTTAAGGCTTGGTATTTCTGCTAAAGTAGGTATTTCGCGCTGTCAAAATCTGCGCGCGCAATACTTCGCCGAAGACAGCGCGCCAAAGAGCTCTCGCGGCTACACAGTATAGAAATACGCACTTAGAAATACGCAGTTGGTTAGGTTAGGTTGACTTCCTTCTTTTTTAAAAAAAAAAAAAAAAAAAAAAGGTTGACTTCCTTCCGTTCAAGCGTCACACTCACAGCACTTTCTAATACAAATCATATCCAAGTGATACAAATTAAAACATCTTTCCAAAATTTTTGGGAATATATTTTAGAATCGAATAAATATGGAATATAACTGCCAAAGTAAACACGGTTCAAAGAGGCGTGGCGTCACCCGACCTTCCGGAAGTTCCGCGCGGGCTAAAAGAATTTCAAGATTACGTCACCCGACCTATCGGTAGATCCTCGGGAGCTTGAGCGATTGGAAAAACATTTTATGATCAGTTACTCGTAGTAGCGATTATTTTGAGCTTGGATAATAAATTATAGTTGTTGCAATTCACAAAGCTTTGCATGTGGTTAATTGCATTAATCAGTACATGCATCAATTTTTTTCAGTCTTCTTGTTTATTAATAAATAAAAATATCATACTAAAATTGCATACATATTTGTTTGTATTGGTCTGGGTGTTTTCTTTCCATAATTTATGTATAACGTATGTACGGGGCTCTGTATCGAAAATCACTATGAGCAATAAGCATCACACACGGTTACCTGGAGTGCATTACCGCAGCAAAAAGCTTGCCATCTTAAATGAACGGTATAATATCGAGGTTTCGTCAGTACAGTTGCGAACAAAGGTGTTTGTGTAGTGTAGTTGAGTTGAGAGGTCAGATTATTGAAATAATAAAACGAACATTTTATTTTTTAAATACATTTTAAAAATAATTTACATTACAGATAACAATGAGAGGATGACATTGCAAGGTGGTGCCAGTCCAGTCTTAAATCCGTTGATATATATGCTGCATCTGCCATGTTTTTGGCTAAAAGATTCTTCTATCTTGCAGTTTAGACTTTTATTACAGACCTCAGACAGTATTTTTGGAAAACTTTTACGCATGGTGGAGGAAGGGACGCTCTAGAGACTCAAGTCTAGAAGGAGTCATATGAACTCCAAGTTTTAAATCCGTTGACATCTGCTGCATCTGCCATCTTTTTGGCTAGAAGATTCTTCTGTCTTGCAGTTTAGACCTTTAGCAACAGACCTTAGACAGTATTTTGTGAAAATTCTTACGCATGGTGGAGGAAGGGACGCTCTAGACACTCAAGTCTACAAGGAGTCACATGAACTCCAGTTTTAAATCCGTTGACATCTGCTGCATCTGCCATCTTTTTCGCTAGAAGATTCTTCTATCTTGCAGCTTAGACCTTTAGCTACAGACCTTAGACAGTATTTTTGTGAAAATTCTTACGCATGGTGGAGGAAGGGACGCTCTAGAGACTCAAGTCTACAAGGAGTCATATGAACTCCAGTTTTAAATCCGTTGACATCTGCTGCATCTGCCATCTTTTTGGCTAGAAGATTCTTCTATCTTACAGCTTAGACCTTTAGCTACAGACCTTAGACAGTATTTTTTATTATTTATTTGTGTCAGTGTGCTCTTCTAAAGAGTGTAAGACGATTGTATGTAGGTACTATTAAAATGTAATTTTAACTCATTGGTTTTGTCTCATATTTGAGGAATGTACTATGTATCATGAGTAGAGTCTTCGTTTAAAAGGATGCGAACGATTTAAATTTCAATAGGTAGACAAAATTGATAATTCTTATTTATCAAAAATTTTAGCTTTCTATAGTAACACTGATATTATTATACTGTGACTCATCAAAGTCATTATTGTCAAAAATATTGACAAATCGCGAACTGTCACGGCCAAAAAACTGACACGCGTCCGTCCTCCGTAAGCGCCACCGCGCGACTGATTGAGATTGTCCAAGCCGTCATGGACAATTTTTTCCACATTTTTTAACATAGTAACTAAATAAGACGCAATATAAAAATTTCATCCGTTAAAAGCCCTCAAGTTATTTCTGAACTTTAATTTAGTAAAAGATTTAGAATCTCAAATCGCTTATATTTTAAAAATAAAAACCATAAATAGAAAACGAATAGAGGTAACTTTGGGAATTTATTCTATCGAGTCAACTTCATCAAATCGTGTTTCCATCCGTTAATAGCCCTAGAAAATATCCTCAACTATGCCCAATAAAAATCTTAGCCTTTAATTTTACTGTTTAGTACCTCAAAAATGAAAAATGAAAACCTCATTTTCGCCATTTTCTCTGCTACCCGGCCTTAAGAGGTTTTGAACCCCCCGCGTACGTTCCACGCAAGCTCTGCGCACACTATGTCAATATACTCAAAGCCTCCGTGGTTATAAAAAGGGATCAAATCAAATTAGTTTTCAAAAAAGGATGATTCAGAAGTCCTAAGATCAGTGCCTAAACAGGCCACCGAATAAAAAATTAAGTACAGTCAGCGTTAAATATTTCGTGACACCTAAAGCGGCCATAAAGTTTAGTACGTAACCTTATTCTAAATAACAAAGACGTGTTGCGAACTTTTTGGCCACTTTGGGTGTCACAAACTATTTGACGCTGAATGTACCTAATTTGCATCCTTAGTTTGGTTAGAGCATTGCAGACATGAATCATCGTGAGTCCGAAAAGAAATGACGATACATGCGTCAGACGGCATAAGTTCTCGGTCGTAACAGTCATGCCAAAAGCTTATGGTGACCTAAAACTTCTGGCACTAGCATTGTTATTATGAACCAACCACGCTATGCACAGTATTGCACAGTTGTGAATGCATCAGAAAATACGTCAAAATAGCACTTAAGACAACTGCATAAAAGCCACAATTATTAGCTTGACGAGCTGTCGTGTGTACAGTGAGTTTAGCGACTGCGTAAAAAATTACATGAAATATCTGACAGATTGTACAGCGCCCCTAGCGGTTACTTTAAAGAAATAAAATCTTCATAGATTTTTGACGCACTCGCTAGCGAGCATACAACGTAAACTCATGGTAAGTACAAAGTCATGGCATCTCATGGTAAAGCTGCAGTAGCTACTCTGTGATAAACACGCGTCCGTATGATATTTTAAACAACGCCGTCGATTTTTAACACGTAAATAAATCATTGACATTTTAATACGCGCACTATTTGCATATTGGCATTCAATGAATTTTAATTTCCTATTGTATATTTATTCGGTTCAGACAGTGCAAATTAATGGATTTCAGAAACAGGATAATTATATTGTGTATACAGCATAAATAAAAATAAAGCTTGTATTGAAAAACATTGTGATGTGGTAACTTCTGATATTTCTATATGAATAAAAATGTTATAAACGAAGCTAGTGAACGCCAGACCTACGTCATTTTATAAAAGCTGAAAGTTTGTCAGCGTATGCTCCCAATATAGGATATAATGTTGGTGAATTATGAAGTTTGGATCATCGTGGCTTTGGCAGCGACCCTAAAAAAACTGTCTGGCATGGAGTTGGAACTGTCAAAACTGTCTGGCTGTAGGGGAAATTAAGGATTGTTTTAAAAATTAAAAATATTTATCGTCACGTAGCAAGTATAACATTAGACTATTCTTTCTTTAAAAGGCCTTCAAGCCATGTGTTCACTTGAAGCTCGCTGGACTAAGGATCATCTTCATCTTTACTGAACCGAATGCAGACTTGCAATATTTTGATATTATATTTGAAAAATATTAGCTTTATCAAGTTCCTATCTTCTGCCCGCTTGTTCTGAATGAATCAGTACGGCTAGCACGAAAAACTTTCGAGTTCAAATCGTTTGCGTACTCAAATCGTCATCAAAAGATTTAGTAAGAAAACAACAACAGCGCCCTTGTGAACGTGTCGTAAAGTGAACTTAGTATGAGATGTGGTTGCACGAAACTTATTTTGAGAATCAAAATTGTCACGTTATCGTTTAATTCGAAGATTGAGTACGGAATTTTATCGAGTACGCAAACGATTCGAAGACGAAAGTTGTTCATGCTAGAGGTACTGGATCGGTTGGAAAGTCTCACATTTCATTTTATTCCTAAGCAAAAGTATCAACATGATCTCATATCTCTAAGTTGAGAGTCGAGTATTTGTAAAGAGTTATTTTCAAATTTACTTTTTGTTTTGAACTCTCAGTGGCACTCGTGTTCCTTGCTTATTTACAGAGTTTTGGAGATGCAGCTTCGAATTAAGCAGACCGTAATTACGTTAGACCCTCTGAGAATTTGTGTCGAATGCCAATTTAGTAGGATTAAAAGAACGTGCTGCAGTTGCGACCTCTAGAGATACGACTTTGTATAACAAGTCAAAAAGTCGTTAGCTTTTACAAATATTTTCTTTTCGGTCTTTGGATAGCTTTGATCTTTATTATTTACCTATCAGAAACTCTAAGGCTGGGTTGCACCTTACTTTAACTTCGACAAACGTCAAAAATCTGTCAAACTCCATACAAAATACACTGGTTATCGTTATAGTTATGGTCAAAGTTAGGTGGTGCAACTCAGCCTAAGTATCTACATTTCTTGAGTCATACAATTTATTTTCATATTAATACTGCCTACTTAACATATGAGTCAGGTGAAAAACAGAAACAAATGAAGACAAATGCTTAATTTGAAATCAAGCTTGTTCCGAGTTTCAGAATATTACACCCACATTCATATTCACACTCGGCGTTAGAGGCGCTACGTGCTTCGCAGCTCGGGTTTGATTTGCCAGCGTATTTCACCGCCACACACGACCGCTTTGATTGCAACTGCGGCAACAAACGCCAATCTCTGTGAAGGCGGAACTATTTCCTAACAGTATCCTATTACCTTTTGGCGGCATGTAGGTGTAAAGTCAGTTCAAATGCACGCTGAACGCGCTCGGCTCATAATTGTTACGTAAGGTTTTAAACCTTTGTTTGTCACCTGTCATCCGCTTTGCAATGGAGGGAAGTCGAACCTTAATTTCGAACTCCTCCTATGTTCTTCTGATTAATTTCGTTGCGGGTCCAATGACAGTTTAACTTTCCCCCGGGACAAACTTGACCTTCATTGGTTGGGTTTTTGTGGCGGTCAAGCTGTAGATCCTGGCTACACAGGAGTTGCAGTGGTGGGAACGAGAGGTGGGAAAATTGTTACGTAACTAACGTACGTTTGATCGCACGTATCCACACAAAGGATATCGCATTTCGGTACACTTAATAAGACAATGAATTCCACATCACAATAGTTGGCTCTAGATATTTAATTTGCGAGACATTGTGAGTATTTTTTCTGTGATTCGCAGAATCCAAGTTATATTCGCCGTAGTGGCGTTCTCACATGAGGCATTATGATATCAAAGAGTTTATTAAAATCTGGGTAGTTTATGACAAATATTTTTTAAATCACGGATAATCAATATGCTGGGACTTCAGAAGATTGTTATGCTTGAACAGTAATGAATATTCTTAAAAATACCTCTGTTGTTTATCAAATAAAGTGTTGTTGTTTGCTCTCACTTAACTGCGTCTCGAACTTTAAGACAACGCAAGGCAGTTTCTCTTTCAAGTTAGCTGTTAGTTTTATAGGTATATTTATAAAGTTTTTCTTGACTATTTTCTCTTATTATGTAAGTTTTAATACGAAGTTCATCAAAATAAGACTGGGATGCTGAGAAGTCCCGCCAACTGGTTGCTAACTTACTGAAGTTGATTGGGCGGGCGGAACAACTACGCTCGCCGGCGCTACTCGTTCCGCCCAAGAACGGAGTAAATGCAATGTCCGTAAATGAATTTCATTCTGCATTCATATTTGACTACAGATAACCCGCAACTTGGTCCCCGCGGACTTCAGATTTCTCTTGTAAAGTTTTGACTTCTGTTGCTTTCACATTTCATGAAACGTAATACTCGTATATTACTTGTGAAAATTTTTATTTTTAAACGTCAAGTCAAATATACAAAGAAAGCTAAAACGAAGACTAGGGTACAAGATGAAAACTTCTTTTAGGTAGGTGAGTAACTAATTTTTGATCGAAATTAGCCTACATATTTTTTTAATTTCTACTTTGAAAACATTAAAATCATAAAACTCTCAAATCAACTTATAAGAGTTGATAAATCACGTCAAACTGGTAAACATGGACAATTCGTATGGCCAGTTAGTTTTCAGTCCAGCTTGCCAGAGCGGGCGGAACAACGCCGTTGTCCACGCTGTCAATCAAGCGCGCATGTCCGCCCTCAATGGTGGCGCATCTAAACACGCTTCCATTTTGTGTGTTCCAATTGAATAGGCCGTCACAATTAGTGTTAGTCCAATTATGATTAATGAGGCCAGACTGATTGAAATTTCAGGAGAGGCACTAAATGGTTGGGCTCAAATTATTTTGGTACGGTGTTAATATTGATTGCAAGCTTATTACTTGAAGTTGTTCAAGAAGGGGAGACTAAGGTGAATTGTAACAGAGGCGAGTTGTGACGTTGTCGATTTATGGATACCTAGTTAATCAACAGTGCGCATTTGTTAGCTCGAGACTTGAACTAAAATATGCGCACTGATACGGGCTTGCAGTAGTTACTAAGTTTAAAAAAATCGACAATGTCACAACTCTCCTTTGTTACCTACCAATAATAATTATTAGTAGTAGCTAATAGCTCATAAGATAGGTCCCCTTAATTGATGTTTATTGTCCGTGGTGCATATCTTTTCATAAAGATTACTAATTAAACTTTTGATTGTCACCGCTTTGCAATGGAGGGAAGTCGAACCTTAACTTCGAACTCCTCCTATGTTCTTCTGGTAATTTCGTTACGGGTCCAATGACAGTTAAACTTTAGCCCGGGACAAACTTGACCTTCATTGGTTGTGTTTTTACTGGCAGTCAAGCTGTAGATCTTGGCTACACAGGAGTTGCAGCGGTGGGAACGAGAGGTGGGAATAGTCCCGAAAAAAAAAACTCTCCTCTGTTACAACTCACCTCGGTCTCCCCAACTGCGAAAATACACAAATACTTAAAATAAAATGTGACAAAATAAAATGTAAAGTAAGTTCCTATCACCTCTTTTTAAATCATTTGAACTTCTAGAGTTGTCCCGCTGCAAGCTGTATTCCGGTCGCTTGCTTCCAATTATTTTCTTTTTATCAGTGGAGCACTATGGTTCAATGAGCAATGCGGGACATTCTTTACTTTACATTTTAAAATGAACGCCGCAAAAGTAGTTTAAAATAAATGCGACAGCAATAACATCAAATAAATTGATTTGACACTTGGTATTCCCGTAAAGTGTAGCAACTGTGGTGTATGACGAGTCAAAAATGAATTATTTGAAGTGCATCAGTTTCTATGTTCTATGAGACCAGCTCGATATGTATTCACCTATGACTCAAACAGACTTTGCAAGCGTTACAATGAGAATAACATCCTCTAACATGTTCCAGTAAAGAGTGATTTTACTGTAATTAATTTGTGTATTTGCCTGAGATTCAAATCCAATCCAATAACAGCAGAATGGCCCAAAATTGGTACTGTCATAACTGCACAGTCCCCTGAAACGTTAAACCTGAATAAAGTTCAACACCTGTCAACGTATACAACATTCTGTGCAGCTGACTGCACTAATGGGTAGCCGAGGACTCGCCCGAGCTAGGAGCCTCGGAGGCGTAAATTAGTTTATACCTGTCTTGTCTCCGTCTCAGGCGCTACTAACTACCGGATCTGTCGCCCGACACGTCGGCTAATCGCCAACGCGCCGACCAATCAAGCGATCGGACGATGAAAGCGTTGGTTCAGCCAAACCAACGCGATCAGCCGGCGTGCAGCGATGGCGATCAGACTTAATCGCCAATCGCCATCGCTGCACGCCGGCTGATCGCGTGTGATCGCGCTAATTTGGCTGAACCTTTAGAGAAAGAACCAGTGAACGCCAGATCTTCATAAAAGCTGATTTGTTAGCGCTTGCTTCCAACATAATTGGACAATCATGAAGTTTGGGTCATCGTGGCTTTGGCAGCTACCCTAAGGTGCTTTTCTGGCCAGGGTTTCGAATTGTCAAAACTATCAAGCTGATGAGATCAAACATCTTGGAATTAATGCCCAAATATTGTACAGGGTGTCATTTTTAAGTATGGATGAAACAAAAATGATTGATTCTACTGCATACATATACCACTACTACTCAAATGCAACAACTTTCCTACAGAAATACTGACGTCCCTATACAAATCAGCTGTTTGGTGATGATAATTTGTATGGAAAAGTTGTTTTAAAGATTTGAACTTACTTCTCTTGAGGAATATTTGCATTTGACCACTAGAATCAATCCTTTTTGTTTAATCCATACTTAAAAAGACACTCTAATGCAAAAATCAGCTTATAAGTAATGTAAGTAGATTCACTGGCTCTTAGTGCATAAACTCCATACGTGCCGTGGGAATTCCGAAATCCGAAGGTTCAACGCGTTCTAGTTGCTTTAATTATGCAACTGTGAATAAAGGCGGAAAAGTCAATACAGGAACGGCCTGTATTAATCACCAGCTTTGCTGGCTTCAACGCTATGCATTATTGATACAACCATTTGTATGCACTGTACTATTTGTTTCCATTTTTCATACGGATGATTGTATTGTTCCGTTACGATTTGGTATTTGTTTAGTGTGGTGTACGATAAAGTAGTTAGGTGTATATTCTTTGTATCTATTATCCATTTATTAATGTAATAGATAATTTAGGATAGGTAAGCATTTTTCATTTAGTTATTTAAATTTTAAACAACTTGAAAAAATTGAACTACTTACGGCGGGAATCGAATCCACGACCTTTCGCTTGCCGGGCGACTGCTCATCCAGCTGAGTTACTTAGACACTGGATGAACCCGTCGCAATCCAGCGTTTATCCTACTAATATTATACGAGTAAATCGAAAGTTTGATGTCTGGATGTTTGTTACTCTTTCACGCAAAAACTACTAAAATGATTTTGATGAAACTTTACAGTATTATTGTTTATAACCCAGAATAACATATCTAGGCTATAATTTATGACGATCTGTGACAAATGAAATTTCACGCGGGTGAAGCCGCGGGCTAAAGCTTGTTTTATTATAAAAATATCACCTATTTCCTTTACGAGAGGCATAGAATTCAGGGGGAGGAAGTTGCATAACTACCTATGATAGGGAAGATCACCCTCGCTCCAACAATGACATCAGTAAGTGTATAACGACCTGTACCTCTAGCATGAACAACTTTCGCCTTCGAATCGTTTGCGTATTGGATAAAATTCGATACTCAATCTTCAAATTAAACGATAACGTGACAATTTTGATTCTCAAAATAAGTTTTGTGCAACCACATCTCATACTAAGTTCACTTTACGACACGTTCACAAGGGCGCTGTTGTAGTTTTCTTACTAAATCTTTTGATGGCGATTCGAGTACGCAAACGATTTGAACTCGAAAGTTTTTCGTGCTAGCAGTACAGAGCCGCTTGGCGATTGATTTATCAAGTCCGTTTAAAAAGATGTGTCGACTCCGATGTTATAAAAGAACTTAATTAAAAAATTTCAAGTGCCTCCACTTCAGTTGATGACATAAATGAACAATGTATCATGTTTTTTCTTAATTCATCCCACTAGACTTTAAAATTTCAGGCGCAAAAATAAAATGGGACTTTTAGAGAACAATCGAATTATTCTCTACAAAGTGAAATCACATCAAATTGATTTTAAAATGAAAAAGCTGGCTTAAAAATACCAGTAAACTTTTCTAAAGCTAGCAATTTAATGAAGAAATGACGTTGAAATTTTATATTCGTAGAACCTAAAAACAGCGTAAAAGCTAACAATGCTCGTGTTGCTCGTTCGAAAAATAGAGTAGAAACGGCTGACAAAAGCTGTCCACGGCGACTTTTATCGATAAAATCGAGACAACTTCGCCAATATAGCTATACTACAGTGTGGTTATACGTACCAACGATACTAAACAGGGATGTTATGGATATCCGTAACCGTAGCCGAAACTTTCGGATATCCGAAATAAAAAAAACATTCGTAACCGTAACCGATTTAAAAGTTTCGGATGGTTTCGGAACTTTCGGATGTTGGCAGTTTAAATTGTTTTTTGGCATAACAGCCTGATTTACCTTTATAATGCCATCTAGTATCAATTTTTATTTTTTTATTACATTTTATTCGATGTGAAGTGTGTAGCCATTAATGAACCGTGTTGGACAAGTATTGCAAATTGCATTCTAAAGCACAGATATCCGTAACCGTAACTGAAACCGAAATAATATTATTCCTATATCCGTAACCGTATCCATAACCGAAACTTCCCTAAACTAAATGCCCATCACGATTCAGAATTGATTCAGTTTTGACACATTAGAATTAACTTGTAACCGTATTCTGGTTGTCAAAAGTTTACCAAACAATCGTCCGTGAACTAATCCACATCGCCGTCCTTTACGCGTTTCGCTAAAGCCGTAGCTACTTACGATAATCGATTCAGTAGCGAATACCGATATAATCGCGAGTATCGATTTGGCGCCGTTTCTGCATCAATGCAAATGCGCGCCCTTATTAGTTTACCGTCAACACGCTAACGATTGGGGCGATACTGGAGGAAATATGAAAGACTAGCTTTTGCCCGCGGCTTCATTTGATATTCTATTGAATTGACCTTTGTGCTGTAATCGAGAACTCTCACCTGATGATAAGTGATGATCAGGCCGAAGGTGGAAGCGAGCTTCACCCGGAATCCTCAATCACGGAGGAACTGGCTATCTTACCTCTAACTGCCGGAACATAATGAAAAACATAAATTTAAATAAAACAAAGCTGTGCTATAGTCTGGTCCGGGAGCACGTAGAATTTTGTCCAATGACCCCAAGCTACCCATCCTTATCGCTCGCGCATAATTATATTGCTGTCGCGCTCGCGAGCGCCCGTCCCACAGTCGCAACAGCAATATAATTATGCGCGAGCGATAAGGATGGGTAGCTTGGGGTCATTGGACAAAATTCTACGTGCTCCCGGACCAGACTATAGTTACAATATTTATACTCAAGAACGACTGGACCGCTTTTACGAGTATCTGTCTCTGATTTGTTGGTATTCACGCAAAAAGTATGTTTATCATATTATTTTCACGAAACTTTAAACACGTAATTAAAATAAAGTCAATTTGAACAACTTAAAGTTAATCGGTTACAAACGAGGTGTCAAGTAACTTGAGCCTTTTATGAATTTAACGCGGGCAAAAACAATAATGATCGGCTATTTATCCCAAACGGGATTCTGAAAACCGCAGCCAGGCAGTCGTGAAGCACGGGACCGGTAAAATCGATATCGAAATGATTTAATAAGCGTTCGGCGTCGGCGATAATTAATCAATTTACAACACCCTATGCATGCACCGCAAATGCGGCAATCAATATCTGGAAGTCACGGGATTATTCGTGTGTCGGTGTGATATTCGTGAATACAGATTCGATTTCTAGTCGGGTCAAGTTTGGAATCTTATCTGAAGGCCGAGTGTGAGTTTCAAAAATGTATGAAACTTTAGTTGGAACTTTAGTTGAATGTTTCCGCTAGGGGCGCTGTACAATCCGTCATACATTTAGACTGGGTTGCACCATCTTAATTTAACTTTGACAAACGTCAAAAATATGTCAAACTCCATACAAAATACATCGGTTATCGTTATAGTTACGGTCGAAGTTAGGTGGTGCAACTCAGCCTTAATGTAACTCTCGCACTAGGCCCTCTGAACTGAAATATAATATTGAAGTTCTGAAGGTGACTGACAGACAATAGGGTATTTGACACGATTCGCTTACTACTATGTATTTCCAAATTACAACGTCAAGATCAAAAAACTCAACGTCTCAAAAAGTCAATAAGTTTTCAATATAATTTATTTGCTTTGAAAATGTTACAAATTAATCTATTAAATTCATAAATTAGTCATTTTGCATTCAAGTTTAAACTAAATAATGTGTTCTTAGAACATATGTGTGATAGAGATTAGTACCACTAGTACTTAGGGTGGATTTGACCAAACAAGAGTAAATATTAATCACAGAATAAATTGTCAGTTTTGACATATTTCCCATACTGAAACTGTAAATATGCCAGTTATACCACGAGTTATTCTAGGATAAAAGTTTGGTCGAATCGGGCTTACTCGGAGGTAGTTTACTTTTCCCTTTAGGTACTCTCGTGCCCACTCTACTGCCTATTATCTATTTAAAAAGTCGCAATAAGTCCTCATAAAATGCGTTTACCTTGACTATTACTCGTAAGTACATACTATCGATGCACTTTAAACGATTACTAACCATAAAGTAGCAATTCCTTTAAAGCATTCTACTAGCTGAAATAACGGTGCATTTAAAACGATTTATTCACAAACAGGTCCATAAAATTCATTTATTTTTGCAAATAGGCTTTAAAAAAGCACTTTTACACGTCCCAGTATTAACCCTACCACTGCTTCGGGACAATAAATGGGCCAGTGCTGAGAAGAAGCAGCGCAAGAAACTCAGTCACTATTGTCAGCCTCCTTTTCAAGAGTTTACAGTCTTTAAAATATACAAATTATAGTCATAAGTATTGATGCGAGCTAGGTAGTTAAACATTCCAAACATATTTATCTTTTATATAATCATCAACTTTATAGTAGCCGATGAAGCACGAAGGTCAACAGAGGCTTAAGCACTTAGGCTGAGTCGCAACATCTTACTTTAACTTAGACACACGTCAAAAATCTGTAAAACTTCATACAAAAAGCACCGGTTATTGTTACGGTTAAAATAAGATGGTGCAACTCGGCCTTAGCGTTGTTTGATTGAAAATGGGAGCGTAAAAGAACCAAAGCTGTGAAAAACGAAAACGGCTAGAAAAAAAGCTTCCCCGTACGAGCTTACAAAAGAATATTAATGTGTCTCTACAGGAGACTTAATAAAGAACTTAATTACTGCGTCCACTTTGTACCGATTGGTCTTCAAAGGTTAAAAGTGCAGCTTTAAAGATTATAGAGCTTATAGAGCTTTTGTAGCTCCGGGAAGCACTTAATGAGCTTTGTCGTTGTGAGCCGCTTCCAGGAATATTGGAGCTAGATATTTATAGGATGCTGTGACCTGTTGATGCGTTTGCCCTAGATATTAGATCGTAGATATTATAGGCTTATTACGTGAGCAAACAGATTAGTTTCACTTGAGCGCATGTAACTTATTCGTGGAATAAAAACGATGAGTAAAATCGTAATATCACATTGAAAGTATTTTCGTACTGCCGAAAATAGTGTGTAATTTAATATTGTGTCGACCAAAATATCTTCGCAATAAAAGTGCTCACAATAAGTACGGGAATAATACGGATTCATTCTGCGTAAATCCTGAACGCCTACTGCAGATATATTTTGAGAACTTAGCTGTAAAAATATTTTTAATATTAACTAACTAAATCGGTGTTTATTTTTTCTTGTTACTTTTGATTTCTTTTTTTTTCTTTTTCAAATGCTCTGTACATTCACTCTTAACAATATTTTATAAATAGTCAGTTAATTTTTGTATCGACTTTTGATTGAAATGCAATTGGAATAAATATGTAAGAACTGTTAATTGTGAAAAATCTAAAACGTTAAATTAACGGTATCGTTATAGCCATTGACCTGTTGTCATAGTGACGTTGACGTATTTAAATTATGGCAATATAATGTGAAAGTTGAGTATTCAGTGTTTTGTTTATGAGAATAGATCTAATAGTACAAATATTTTAAAGTAATAATTATTTCCACTTATCAGATCAGAACCAAGCATTGTATATAACCAAACATTAAGATAAAACTTCAAAACATAATAAAAATAATAAATTCCCTCTCCTTTGAATACGAACTTGTTTAACTGAACTTTACAAATAAAATATTTACCTCGAGAACTGTACTAAAAAGGTATGAAAAATATCCTGGATACTACATAATATTAAAGCGAGTCGTTGCGACCCATGTCGCTCAAAACCTACGTGGAATGTTTCATAGACAATATAAATCTCACGTGCCCATGTTCTTGGTGTGGGAATTAGCAACATTGTTCCACGATCTCGCTAATGTTACACAACATACTGATTGATGGATGCTGAGCAACATTGCAGCAATAAGTACATCACGAAGATAAAAACTAGGGCAACCCGTAGGAAATTGTCTCTAGATGCATACGTACTAATTGTTTCAAACAATTTTAGATAAACCGAGTGATGTAGAAGAGAAAAAATCGGACTTTGTATGGAATGAGCTGCTTATAAAGTTGTATAGCATGTTACGTGAGGATCAGACGCGTTAAGAGATGAGTTTTTTGAAATTATTGAAAATAATGGACGCGCAATGCTCAGTCTGCGTTGCTTAGGCTGAGTTGCACCACTTTATTTTAACCGTAACATTGACAATAACCGGTGCTTTTTGTATGGAGTTTGACAGATTTTTGACATTTGTCAAAGTTAAAGTAAGGTGGTGCAACCCAGTCTTAGTGTTAGTGTTGCCTGAGGTGAGAAACATATTGCGACCACTTTTACAAAATAACATTATAACTCAAAGGTGACTGACTGACTGACAAAGTGATCTACCAACGCACAGCACAAACCACTGGATGGATCGGGCTGAAATTTGCCATGCAGGTAGATAAGACTTAGGCATCCGCTAAGAAAGGATTATACGAAACTCCACCCCTAAGGGGGTAAAACGAGATCCACGCGTACGAAGTCGCGGGCGGCCGCTAGTCGAGAATAAATGTGCTATATTACACAATATCTGCAACAAGTCGCTCCGTTTGTCTCCAAGTGCGCCTCAGACTTAAACCCCGAAGCAGATCCCGACGTAAAAATATTTCCTATATTTTAAAAGTCCACATTTAAGTGCAAACATCCTCAAACGTTTGCCCCACGTCTATTAAATTCTTCCAGTAAATCCAGGCATCTAAAATGAAAAACAGTATTAATTCTAAGTGCATAAGAAGCTTTTGCAACTGCAATATTCCAAGATGTTTCTTTTTATCGAAAAGAGTTGACTTCTTATTTATAATGCGCTTACCATCTTTTCTTGTTCATTTACTTGAGTTCCCGTTCTGACGATAATATTTTAAAGTAATAATTGAAGAGAAAATTGAACTAGCGTTTTCTTGGAACGTATTTTAAAATCGTTTTAGTGGGAGAGCTTAGTACAGTGGCGGTTCGTGGTAGAAACGACGGCGCGTTCGGTTGTAAAGACTGGATTTCAGACCGCGCCGTTTGACTGCTCGGTTCTAGGTATTTTCTACGGAAGTTAAAATGTGAACTTACAAGGGTTTTTCCCTCATTTTTCCGGTAATATGATTATTACATGAGGAAGGTAATGGTTTTTTAGTATTGTTGGAGTTTGATGCTTTATGTTAAGATAACATTAGAGACTCTGAAAAAAGTTCTAATAATATCATTATATTTACTTTCATATTGTCAGTATCCATGAGCCGTCTTGGCCACCTCGGCTTAGGCCCGATTCGGTCAAACTTTTATCCGAGAATAACTTCTGGTATAACAGGCACATTGACAGTTTTAGTATGGGAAATATGTCAAAATGTCGAATAGCTGACGATTTATTCTGAAATTAAAACTCTTGTTTGGTCGAATCCACCCTTAGTCGCTTATTATTGTTAGAAAAGTTTTTCGAAGCACAGAATATCCTACTAATTTTATAAATGCGAAAGTTTGTATGGATGTCTGGATGTTTGTTACTCTTTCACGCAAAAACTACTGAACGGATTTTAATTAAACTTTAAAGTATTATTGTTTATAACCCAGCTATAACATAATATAGGCTATAATTTATGACGATATGAGATTAATATCACGCGGGTGAAGCCGCGGGCAAAAGCTAGTATGTTATAATAGGTACTACACAAAAATTATCCAGTTTGCTCCTCCTGGGAATCAAACATCACGCCTTCTTGTATTGACAGTCCTACAGATAACTTCCATTTAAATAAGATACATTAATTTAGAATTTGTGCAAATCGCATTCCATCGGTTATTCGGTTAAATAGCACAAAGGACGTGTTTTCCATAATTATCGCCTTCGGGTGTCGGCAAACTGCACTGGTTTGCGGTGGAAACCACATAACCGACGATTTTGGACTCGAATAACGCGATAATTATTTGTTACTCGCTTTATAATGAACAGAAATTTCTTAATTTGTTAATTTTCGATATGAAAATCCGTATTTTGAGAACGGTTTTAATTATGCATGGCGTGGATTTCGGTATTTATTTTTTGAGGATTCCCGTTTTTTCGCTTCATCTAAAGCTTCCTCGGACTTCAAGTAATACTTTGAAATCAGCATTAGGTATTTGTCCAAACATTAAAATTTTTGTGAGTTTTTTAGTACACAGTCTACTAGCAACACATTTTACTTAATAGGTTTATTATGAAAGAAAGTTTGTTGCCGTTATCCTAAACCACTAAACCGATTTAAATGACTTTTGACCGAGAAAGGACAAAGGACAGAATTATCCTAGTTTTTGATGGATCGCGGACAGTGTGCCTTAATAATGGCAATGGGATGAGGAATAAAACCGTAGCAGAGCGCATGTGAACCAGCGGGCAAAAGATTAAGTTTACTCTTATGGGTTAATGTTTTTTGTTGGTTTTTGAGGCCATTTCTGACAATGTCCTTTGTGACGACTTGATCGGTACAGTGCCGGTGCGATAGGTCTGACTGTTACAATAAGCTACTGTGTCGCCATCTAGCGCACCACACGCGTGTTTTATCTTATTTCTATAGTATTTTTTTTACAATGGGTGAAGAATACGCGCGCTTAGACTTCACTCACTACTCCCTCGTGAATGCCTTGTGGATTAAACATCCCAGGAGAGTACACCGTGCGTGTTTTGTTTCGATGCATACCTACTCGCAAATATTAAAACAGGCCTGGTATAACTATTAGATCATTAACCAGCACGTATTAATATCACTTGCTAATTGATTAATCATTTATTCATGTGCCAAATATTGATATCGGCTCATCCCGTTTACAGTGTGAGAGCAATTATACTAATTTAGCATTAACCGCGGTAGTAGGTACATAGTTTTAACGTGCGAATGTGAAATATTATACACACCACAGAGAGGCCCGAAATTGAAATAATTTTAAATACTTAAACGTTCATCAAAGCCTGTGGTTGGAATTTAAATTCACAAAATATAATAATATTATGAGTATCTGTTTGTTCGGGTAGTTTAAAGCCTGCAATACATGTTGGCCGAGCGTCGCCGAGTGAACGTCTCGCGAACGAAATCAATTTTATTTTTTTTAATTTTCATACAAAATAAATTTTATAAATTCCGATTTATATGAAAATTAAAATAAATAAAATTAAGATATCAATTTTCTGACTTCACCATACCATTTATATGACCATGTTAACATGGGCTAGTGTCGGCTCATATACCCATTTACCTAACACCCTGTAGAACTCATTTGGCGTAGCTTGATACAACTTGCGATCACTCGCGACCACTTGCCGCACTTCGGAACGTTGTCGGTTTTTCAGCACAAATCAAAGGCGCTCGCGCGCCCCCGCCAATAGTGTTCACATGTTTGTCTACGCGGTTTGCATTGGCATTCGACAAACTTGCCAAACGTCGAAGCAGTATCACTTGCCTTGTATTAATTTGACTACGCTCGCGTTGGCCTAAGCTCTGCTAACGTGTATTGCAGGCTTTATAGTCAGCCCATCAGGCTATGCATGATGTCCAATAATCTCTATCCGAGACTTTTTAAAATAATAAAATCCACTTTATCTGAAAAATAAGGAGGGATTTACATACATACGAGTAAACGGTAAATGGGAGCGCGTCCAATGAAGAAGTTTCGTGATGTTGAAAACATTATATTTCACTGAACGGGATTTAAAATATAGACCAAAACTAAAAATACGGTGAAGTTTTTTTTTAAATCCATCAAGAAATGGCAGAGAAATTAATTATTTAAATTACCTTCTCTATCAACCTTTCGGTACTAAGTACGTATTTTTCTCTCACATTGGTAGTTGTACTACTTTCTCAGTTCCCAAAACAACCCAAACCATAAGCCTGTGGAGCCCTGGGCAAAAAACACCGTTTTACATTCAATGATACGTCATAATTCCCTGCGTGATCGAATCAGAAATGAGGAGATCCGCAGGAGAACCAAAGTAACCGACATAGCTCGCAGAATTGCTAAAATCAAGTGGCAGTGGGCGGGGCACATAGCTCGTAGAGACGATGGCCGTTGGGGCAGGAAAGTTCTCGAGTGGCGACCACGGGCTGGAGGACGTAGCGTGGGCAGGCCTCCTACTAGGTGGATCGACGATCTGGTAAAGGTCGCGGGAAGAGCCTGGATGCGGGCAGCGCAGGACCGTTCATTGTGGAAAACCTTGGGGAAACCTTTGTCCAGCAGTGGACGTCATTTGGCTGAGACGATACATAATTTACTAAGATTAAAATTAAATTAAATTGAAAGGCACTACTAGGTCTTAGCTAGAATATTCAATTGCGAACTCGTATCTCACAGTCTTTGAGCGCACGCGGGTAAAGCCGTAATATTTATTGAATGAGTGTATAATATAAAATGGGCTCATTTTATATTATATTTTTTGATTTCAAAAGGTCTTTATTTGTTTACTCGACTCGAAGATTGCAGTTACTTTCAATTGAGTTATTCGATAGTAAACAAGTTTATGTCAAAGTTATTTTCTGATCAATTGCGTTTCAGCAAAGTTCATTGCATAAGCAATTTCAGAACTCAAATATTGAATGTTTGTTGCCCTCCTACAGATGACCCGATGATCTCAAGAACCTATAATATATTTATTTAAAACTAGCGGCAGCCCGCGACTTCGTACGCGTGGATCACGTTTTACCCCTTTAGGAGTGGAATTTTGTCTATCTATACTGTGTACATACAAAACACTAGCCGTGCCCGCGACTTCTTACGCGTGAAAACCCGTTTTCGCAATATTTTTCGAAAAATGGGCCTTCCTCGATAAATGGGCTTTCTTACACTGAAAGCATTTTTCAAATCAGACCAGCAGTTTCTGAGATTAGCGCATTCAAGTAAACAAACAAACAAACTCTTCAGCTTTATAATATTAGTATAGATAATTGAGTTAGTTTCAACAGTTGTTCATTGCAGACGTACCTACAATTTAATGTATTATGAATATGGAATCCCGCAGAAGGCTACATATGGCCACCCTTATGTTCGATCTCGTTTCGCTAGAAAGTCCCGAGTACCTGCATGCTAAACTGAGGTTTTCTGACTTCCATAGGCGTTACGGGCCTGGTCTGCCCAGATCTGCCCGTGTACCCCTAGCGATGCACAAGCACAGAACTGTAGGTTTCACAGGCAGTTTCCGCTACCAGGCTACTAAGTGTTGGAACAATATACCACCTCCAATAAGAGCAGCCAAATCAAAGCATGCATTTAAGACTCTGCTTAAATCTGCATTATTGGAGTCGCAAAAACCTGTAACCTGATTGCGCCTTGGTAGTGGTTTCTGATCTGGTCCAGTGGTTTCATGCGTGGTTGTTTTGTTGAACCCTGGCATAATTTGCATAATTTTTATTTTTATATTATTTTTATCAGTGTATTTTCTCCTTTCCTCTTTATCATAAATATCTTAATCTATTTAGTTATATTTATGTACTTAAACTCACCACACCCCAACCGTCACGTTGACGTGTTACGCGCGTTCTTTCGTCCTTAGGCTATAGCTGAAAATCAGTGGTTTGCTTTTAAGTAAACCAATTACTGAGCTATTGCCGTTTTGCATTGCTGCGACACACATTTCTGTATAAAGTGTGTACCTATATTGTATGTCATAATGATTTTTTTTTCTTTTTATTTCTGTCTTACCATACCATGTCATATTGTCCTGAGGGTACTATTTTGTCCTACTTTTGGTACTTTCTGTTTGTAATGTGTGTTTCTGTTATGCAAATAAACGTTTTATCTATCTATCTATCTATCTATCAATGATCATTAAAATGTAAAAACATTCCAGTATTATCCAGTTTTCCCACTATGATTTGGGCTTATACAATTAAGCAAATGAATTTATGCTCGAGTTCCTGTTATCAATATACTGAATTGTGGGTGAGAAAGCTCTAAATGCTAACACTACTTTAATATCATATTAATGCAGATAATTAGCTGAAATTATCGGAATACGAAATAATAATTTAAATGAAATATCCACGCTCTATTGGATTCACAACTAATATTAATTTAGCTAATTTTCCTCGTTTACATTCGCTCGATTCCCCGCAAACCACCAATTATTGGGATCCAATTGCTGATCTATAATCAGCATTGAGCCCTCACGTATCTGACCAGGTACAATTGTTTGGTGCGAATTTTCAAACCGCATAGGTCAGATTTTACGCACCAAAACTGTACCATTTAATATGGCTAGGGATGCGACTTATCCGTATTGAGACGGACGGAGTTTTGAAAATGTCCCATCATGGCTCCCATCGCAAGACTTCATCGTGCTTTTGCAAGACCGCACGCTACGAGTAACTCTCGGTATCGCCTTATTTGAAAGAACCCCAGCACTACCTACTGTCAGCCTACTAGGAGACATGTAAAGTGCCCCATAGGGGCTACCTTTTTTACTATATTTGACGTTGATAAGTGCCACCAGTGGTCAAAATTAAATATTATTTTTGATTTTTATTTTGTTTTTTTATTTTAAGGATTGACTTATTCCTCATATTATGCATTACCTAAACTTGACCTTCATGGGTTGGGTTTTTATGGCGGTCAAGCTGTAGATCTTGGCTACAGTGGTGGGAACGAGAGGTGGGAATAGTCCCGTACCTAAACCACAGTGTTTAGCACAAAAGGAAAAGATATCCTACCAAAAATCCGGTACTATCTTTGAAAAGAAAAATTCTATATGATGATTTGTACAATCAAACAAATATGATCATTCATGTATTACCAAATCATTCACGAATGTCCTGTTTTGATTTAATCATACTACGACCATAACCGTTTGTCTTTTGTTTCAGATTTGTCACAGAATGTCAGCACATTACCACAGCGGCATGGAGCAATGGTACGAACGGAGATGCGATGAAACGTAATTGGTTTTGCGCGTCCTATGAAAGGTGACGCTCCAGCGGAATGAAATGCTAATCGGATCATACGCAAAAAGCGCATCACTACAGCTGACGCGTATAATAGAAGCTGCCACGCTACCGTGTGCTTAATACCACGAGTTTACATTAGAGCAACGGCACACATGCTACGAGTACTTTTGGCATCGACGATCAGCGATATTGCGACTGTATCGATCGATGCAGCAACGCGATTTGGCGATTTTATGCGTTTGGACGCGGTATCGGAATAGCCCTAGCGGTTAGTTTCAAGAACTAAAATCTTCATAGATTTTAGACGTACTCCCTAACAATAACGTTAAATGTAAACTCATGTTAAAGCTACTGAACCGCTTTTACTTGCTCAGAAAACAACCCGAATTTCCAGGTATTAGTCGATCGTATTTGCAACAAAATTTTAACCGCACGGACACTAGTTAATTCAGTCTAAATACAAACATAATTTGAAATTTTGAGTTATCCATCGGTTCATCGAATCAGACGAATAAATACCACAATTTCGGTTCAAATTCATCCATTTGCGTTGTGTAAATAATGAATGTTTTAGTACGTTTTATATTACACGTAATTTGTAGCTATTAACGCGAAATTGGCAGGTTAATACTGTATGCATATCATTTCCGAACATTAATACGGCTATTGCTGATTCAGGAGATACAACTGACCAGCCCATGTTTAACGATTTGCCACTATATTTTTATTTGATGTTTACTTAGCGAGAATGTAGACAAGCTCTTGCCCGCTAAATATCGGTTAGTTAAGTACATAAACACTATTTTTCTTAACAAACTTTGTACTTAAACCGAGGACGGTAAATCTATTGGTGTAAAGCGTATAAAAATGCGTAGAGCAAAGATTGTTTGCTAAGTTTTAAAGCTTCCATAAAGGAATCGCTTATTCAAAAACAATTAATTTTGAACGAAGTCGCATATAAGTAATTCTTCCTTTATTTGATTTTCTTTTTAACGAGCTGACGGTGTGACGATGTGGGAGAGGCTTAGTGGCTGGTGATGAAAAATGAGTGGGTTTTTTATTTTAATTTTGTTTCTCTTTTTTATATCACTAGGTAGGTGCTACCTATGTACGCTGTATTACTGTGCAGAAGACTGGCACCGGCTGAAAACCAGCGCTGCATGGACCTAGCGCCGTACAGCGCTGAGCCGGATGCCCTTGTCACCTTATTCTTAATAATTAACCTGTGTTAATGTGTTTTTTTTTGTTATGGTGACAATAAAGGTTTATTTATTTATTTATTTAGAGTAAATTTTGATTTAACTCACAAACGTGTTTCTACCACCTTGGTTTTATTGTATGTAGTGATTCATAGCGTCATATTATTATTATATTTATTTTAGGACGACGGCGGCTATGTAAGACTAGAATGGTTGGTGATTTTCAACTAAGCTACAGTAGCTTCCAAATACAGTAGCTTCCACGTCATCGCCAGCACACTTGAAGTCTATTACGGCTCCCAGACTAGCCCGTAACGCAATAACCTGCCAATAAGACGACGAGCCACAGGCCTAACTAGATTCGCCGGCCACTCGACACCGGGGACTGCAAGGAATATTGCCAAGGCAACGAAGCAATTTCCAGCTACATGGCAACATTGTATTCAGAAAAACATTGTTTACGGCCTTTACCGGGCTTAGGTTGAATGGCTGGTAAGACATAATATTGCTGTAACACTATACTAAATGCTTGAAACTATACCTACTACACTCAACATCAAATAAACCGCACCTTCCGCGACGCGAACTTTAAAGATTTTTTTCTGACACAATCATGGTACCCCAACAATATTGGTGTTATTTGAAAGTCCAATAAATATCCTTAAAGAAAAATACATTTCATTTCTAAATAAATGATTAACATATACCATAAATGTGACTTGAAAATAGACCTCACTTTGGGCTCACCTCTGGGATCAGTTAGACCAATTTTTATGGTTATAAAACCAAATAAAGATCTCACGTGTTCTCTTTAACAGATGGATAGCGATTAATCCCAACTTAACAGTTTTATAGTCATAAAAAATGGCTATAGCGTAACTACCTATTTTTTGAAGAAGTGACTCTGGATCCTTGTAAAGACACATTTGTGGGGTAAAAACCTTTCCTTTAATGAAATGAAGTTTAGAACTAGGCTTTCAAATGGTACCAATGTTGGTGGGAAGTGGGGATGCATACGTTTGATAAGTGCTTGTCGCGGGAGGTGCGATTTATTTGATGTAGTTATAGCGTCTTTAAGAATACTACCAAAAGTACACCGGATCGCAAAGGTTTTCTTTGTGGTGAAGTGTATTTTTTATGTAAAATGTTATCTTATGGTTCGCATTGTGATAAAATTTATCAGATCTCGTGTAGAGCCAAGCTTCTTAGGCTGAGTTAACCTAACTTTGACTTTCGCCGTAACTTTAACGATAACGGGTGCTTTTTGTATGAAGCCTGACAGATTTTTGACGTTTGTCAAAGATGGTGCAACTCATCCTTAATCTACTCGCCCTAACTTACACGTAAGTTTAAACATGTGGCGTGGCCATTTTACTATAAAGTAATAAGTTAAACTCATAAAACTCATTTATTTATGCAAATAGGCTTTTAAAATGCACTTTTACACGCCCCAGTATTAACTCTACCACTGCTTCAGGACAATAAATGGGCCAGTGCTGAGAAGAAGCAGTGCAAGAAACTCAGTCACTATTGTCAGCCTCTTCTTCAAGGGTTTACAGACTTTAAAATATATGTACATAGCTATAAATATTTATGTGAGCTAGGCATTACTGCCATTTACTTAACAGTTTTTAACCATCCAACTTCTATAAACATAAAGGCAATGGGCGGGGTAATAGCTCGTAGAGCTGATGGCCGTTGGGGCTGGAAAGTTCTTGAGTGGCAACCACGAGCCGGAAGACGTAGCGTGGGCAGGCCTCCCACTAGATGGACCGACGATCTGGTGAAGGTCGCGGGAGGTGCCTGGATGCGAGCGGCGTAGGACCGGTCTTTGTGGAAATCCTTGGGGGAGGCCTTTGTCCAGCAGTGGACGTCTTTCGGCTGAAACGAACGAAACATAAAGGGATACCCAAGATCCGAGGACCGCTGGTTCGAATCCCGACGTTTCTCGACTTTTATAGTGAACCCACTCATAACATGTTAGTAGGACGGATTAAGGAGACTTAGTTAATATTTTTGTAACCATATTTCTTTAAAAAAACTCTCTTAACTCCACTATTTTTCTAGTTTCCAAGACCTCGTAACTGAGTTGTTTCTGTACCTATTTCGTTGCTTCTTGATTTGATTTATTTTCCGTAAAATGGTCCCATCTCCAGGCCTCTGGTTGCAGTACTTAATAAGGTTTCAGAAGCCCTGCCCGCCCCAATGGGCCCCTAACTAAATGATGCATAACTTAATACTGCCTTCTAGGTGGAGCCTACGGCAGCTAATATAGACGACGTGCTCATTATTATGTTGCATCTATTTGTAGGAAGTAATTCAGTTCCTTCGTTTAATGCAAAGGCAAAAAGTGTGGGGTGTCTTACGCCCGTATTCACAAATGTTGCTTGCTTAAGTGAAGCAGCAAATCGAACGCACAGCATTGAATAGGCTCTGTGATTGGTTTGTTTGTCACCCTGTTCGTCCACGCGCACTGTGAGACCTAATAGTAATGTTTGTGAATTCGGGCGTTTAGGCTGTTCAATAGTGTCAAAAATAAAATAACATTACACTTCCTCTCTCTAATATACTCAAATATTGTAAGCAAAATCACCGGAGTGCATCACATCGCAAAATCGACACGCACTTCATAATCGGAATTGAAGTCCAAGCGTCAAATCGTTCAGGTTCAGGTAACAAACAAACCAGCCCCACACACCGTCATACAAACACTCTTTGGTGTCGACGCAACCCTCAAAGGCCCGTGCCAATTTCCGCCATCGAACTGGGCAGACCGTAGAACCTTTGCTGCTTTTGAGCACTCAAAATGGCGCACCGTCACTCACGGCCGTTTTAAACGGTTTAAATCGAAATTTCGTTTGAATTTTCACCGCTAACTGCATTTTTCACGCGTCCTGATTCGATTACACGTCGATGATGAATTTTGCAGCTGATCCAATGATAGGGAGTCGACATGGCGTGGAAAATAAGTTCGACGATTTTTCGTTTACCTTTTTTCCGTATCAGTTTAACTGACTATCATGGGAAATTTTAATCCGCGTGGGAATAAAAAATAAGTATTATTGGAAGGAAATACACAGTTATTTTCACTAGCATCAAAACAATTTTAAATCCGCCTGAACAAAATGTTAACGCCCGGCCCGCGGTTACGATTATTTTCGGCTACATCCCTACATAAAAATTATTTTATAGTCAGAATAAACTGAGGAATGAAGAAAGTAACCTTAATTCTTATACTTGCAATTGAATTAACAATCACAGCAGCACCGAAGTCGCAGCTAATCCCACAGATTAGCGGTTTGTAGTCGCGAAAGTAGCTTGGGAACTATTCTTTGCTAACTTTATATTATTATTGCACCGAACAAAATGAACAATTACTAAATCCTTTATATTGTTCGGTGCTTAAACTCTAGACTCTATTCAATTGATTTTTGTTTTTACTAGTGTATAATTACCCTAACATTGCAAAAAGAAATGCTGTGTATACCTGTAATTGAGGTCATATACGTATCATGTGTTAAACCATGTTAAAATTTATGAACTGTATTATGTATGTGACTTTGTTGGTGTACCTAATAAATAAATAAATAAATAAATAAATAAATAAATAAATTTATTACCTTATTATCTATTTTTCTTTCTCCTATTACGAAACTGAAATAAATCATCCTAGATAATATTTTTAGTAATTGTTCATGCTTTGTAAATAGTGGGGTTGGATCCAGTAATATGAGCCCATGTTTCGGAACGATTGTTCCAATTTAACCATGTCAGACGACCTGGCGCCTCTAAATGTCTGACAACAAATCTGTGACACAACAGCACGCGATGGAAAACCGCGTTTTTAATTTGGTTACTTATTTTATTAATGTAATTAAAGCAAAACTTGTTCCAGTATCACTGAAAACAAAATGCTTATTATGTTTGTTTTTTAATCTTAAGAAAGTTTTTCTAAATTATCAAGTGTTAATGGGAATTAAATTGGAAGTTATCAGTTGACTAAGATAGTGACGTTACTACTCTTTGTTTCATCATTTAAATATTGCATATAACTCAAAGGTGACTGACTGACTGACTGACATAGTGATCTATCAACGCACAGCCCAAACCACTGGACGGATCGGGCTGAAATCTAGCATGCAGGTAGATGTTATGACGTAGGCATCCGCTAAGAAAGGATTTTACGAAACTCCACCCCTAAGGAGGTAAAACGGGATGCACGCGTACGAAGTTCTTTAATAGAAACGCAGTTACAACATTACAGTTAACGGTGGCTATTCGTTTAAAAATAATGTGTTTGTGCACCAGAACTCTTTTGTTCCTTGCAATTCCATGCATTTTTAAAGCTGAGGGTATTAATCTTGTTTACTCTTAGTTCTCCGTCGACACAGAGCTGATTTATCGCAAGTTTTAAAGCTGGACTGCGGAGCATTTTAATACAATACGACGTTTGACCGAGTATGTTTATTTTAAGAAACGTTGATTATTTCCATAAGTTACGGAAATAAAAACTAGCAATATTTCAAAGAAGCGAATAACTGTCAAATTTAAAGTCAAAATTTCTTTATTTGTATAGACTATTAAATAGTTCTTACAAATCGTCAAATATTTTGCTCTTAAGGAGTCTCTACATGTCTCATAACCTTTTTACCCTACCAGCGCTTCGAGACCAACATTTGGCAAGTGCTGAGACGAAGCGCCGCAACAAACTCAGTCACCACTGTCTGCCGGTTAATATAAATAAATAGAAAAAGCAGTAGCAGGTACATTTGATTCAGGAGCAGTTCACTGAATTTACCACGCATTTTTGTATGGTCTATCTTATAAGAATGGGTATACAAAATTGCGTGGTATATTAAACAAAGTAGTAACGTGCTAATATCTAGACTTATATTAGTTGTGTACAATGACTGCTACTCTATTTGTGGGTTTCGTTTATTTCTCGAATCTAATAAGATTATACACTCGATTTTTCTCGGTTTATCTTTAAAACCTAGGGATGTTTCCTGCGTCAGTTAACTTATCAAAAATAATCTACACGTATTTTTCACTTTTTCAGACTGTAAAATTGAAAGAAATAAGCGTGTAAAATTCAAAAGAAGAGGCCCGTGCCGTGACGTCAAGGAGTGTTTAAAAATATAGCGCTTTGTAACTTCGTAATTACTTGTTTGATTGACAAATTAAAAAATAGGACGTGTTCAATATTTTTTTTATAATAATAATTGACAGTAGCCTATTGATTGATTCCCGAATCTGTTAAAAAAACTGTAAAATATCTCCAAAATCCGTTCAGCAGTTTTTGCGTGATAGAGTAACAAGAACCATCCATACCCAAAATTATTCACATTTATAACAGTAGGTTATGATTTACTTTCTAAATAAACATAGAATGTACATACATACATACGTACATTAAACACTGTTATCAAACTGTAATAAAAGTATGTCAGCTGATAAGCAGTGTCATGATGGCCCAATGTGGTATTGAGATTGCATTTTGTATTTTATTTATATGCACATTGATTCCATTTCACATTTAACCCTGTATATTATGTTTATGACGTAGCTGGACCCAAAATTAACGTTTAATTATTTAAAAAACAAAAACCCCAACTGCGTAAAAATTAACAGAAAATAATAGAAACAAGACTCACGAAATAATTAATGTTCACAAATGCAGTCGGAGGCATCAATGACTACTACTTTTGTTGGTGATAAATTATGTATGAAAGCGGGCAAAACCGTGGGCAAGAATTAGTGTAGAGATGAAAGATGAACATAAATCTTTGCTTAAACACACGAAGTTTGAATTTTTAGCAAGTAAATAATTGAATCAGCCATTTAAAAGCGTCTAGTCCGTTTTATAGGTGCCGCCATAAGCACATATTAACTTCGAAACTTTTACATAAATAATACAAATAATTACACCATCTCAACTCAAATTCAAATTGTTTATTCAGTAAATAGGCCCTCACTAGGGCACTTATACACGTTCCATATATAGCTTGCCCTACCACCACTTCGGGACAACATATGGGCTGGTGCTGAGAAGAAGTGGCGGAAGAAACTCAGTCACCTTTGTCAGCCTCTTTCTCAACTAAAACTGGATTGGTAGACAGTGTAGTGTGTCATATTAACCAAAGATAAAAATAACTTATTAATACTTATTATATTTACTTCGTTAGAGTCGCTTCTCAAGCTAAATTATCTTATCGAGTTTGAGTATACGAGAAATTGAACCCGCGATTCAAGATTTACACGATTTTTTCAAGTTCATTCGTTCGTTTCAGTCGAAAGACGTCCACAGCTGGACAAAGGCCTCCCCCAAGGATTTCTACAAACGACCACGACCCTCACCAGATCGTCGGTCCACCTAGTGGGAGGCCTGCCCACGCTACGTCTTCCGGCTCGTGGTCGCCACTAAAGAACTTTCCTGCCCCAGCGGCAATTTTTAAAGTTGTTTATTTATAATTTTACTTGTTTAGAATTTAACCAATCACTCTTAACGGTTTAAAGTAATCGTTGTTTGTTTATTTCATCTAAGGTTTCACCACTTTCCTCTTTCTTTTAATTTGTTTATTTTTGCACCCAGCAAGGTTAAGTACAGTCGACATCACATCAAACTAAGCACAGCGGCGTCTTATTACGTTGCAATACGCGCTATTTTGCAACAAAATTGTAATAACTTAAACTCCACCCGCCAATTAACTCCACCTCTCGATTGACACGGCACGGCATCATCGGTTTTATTACAACAGGTTGAATAAAATCAAAAATCAAAATCAAAAATATTTATTCAGTTTAGACCACAAGTGGCACTTATGAACGTCAAAATATAGTAAATAATAAAAAAAGAAAAGGTAGCCCTTATGGGGCACAATAGATTACTTATTATTAATAATATTGATATTACATAATAATTTAATAAGATGTTTCACTTTTAAATAAATTTAAAAACCCAGTTAGTGTGGGTAGCATTCCAATTAAGTCTGTATTTTTCAAATTCAAATAACCGTAGCTGAACGTACCGTAAACGTATGCCTAATTAAATGAATAATAGTTAGGGAGATTATTGTAGATTCCCTCGCAATTTCGTGTTAGTATTGAATCAAACCTATCAAGAAAGTTTAATGGAGAAGTTTCGTGATGTTGAAAACATTAGATTTCACTGAATGTGATTAAAATATAGACCAAAACTAAAAAGCCGGTGAAGTTATTTTTGAAATCCTTCAAATGGCTGAGAAATTAATTATTTAAATTACCTCCATATTTTCGCGTGGAACTTAAACATAGGCGGTGCCGTGACGTCAGGCCACCTGTTCAAGTTTTAATCACAATGCTTACCATCGCTAACGCATTGTCTAGAATGACACTATAGTGTCAAAGTCTTCTTTTTCTTTTTAAACATGGTCAGGTCTCACGTCTCCCCCTCTCCACTAACTCTATTTTATTTCCCTTCCTCTGTCCTACTACTCACTTACTTGTTGTCTGTTCTCGTGTTTTTTTTTGTGATTTTATTATGTATATACTAACTGTGTTGTCTTATTTGTGCCGTTGTGTTTGTCTGTTTTAGGTGTGCACGCTAGACTATACCTAATAGCACTCAACCCCAAGGTTTATAACTTCATATACCGTGTAATGGCTATGCTCACGTGACATTGGCAAACGTGGAAACACAGTAGCCATAAAGGAGAAGAAGAAGAAGAAGATGGTCAGGTCTTGGATATGTCAAAAAAGGTTACAAAAATTTACTAAGAAAGAATATTGAGTGACCATGGCTGAAAGATTAAAAACTGTTAGATTTTAAAAAATAGACCAGTCAACAGCACTGGACCAGAGGTGATTTACTGTTTGTACTCCGAATGACTGTCGTGAGTACACCGATCAAAATGGCGCGAATATTTATTATGCGCAACTTTAGGGCCCTGTAACTTTTGTATTTGTAGAGATATTTTCATGATTCTTTCACAATTATTATTAGTTTTACTTATATTTTCAAGATTATATTATTAAAAGAAAAAAATTGGAAACTTGTCCATTGCATCACAAACGCAATATTTAACGCAATAGTTCACGCTATCATGCCCCGTCCACAGAACATAAACACAGCGCGGCCTAATTCCGAAGGGCAGTTCTCTTCCTCTGACATTGACACCGGGCGCGCATGCGTAGTGGCGCCAACGGGCAGGGCGGTCGCAAGGACGCCCATCAAGCGAACACAGCATCGGGCGAAAGTTCGGGTGTAGCGTTCGAGTTTCTCGTGCGTACGGTTTGCTGGGCAATTTAATTTAGATTACACTGAAATTGGAGCATGAAAGTGTAAAAATAGCTTTTCCATTGAGTTAACGTCAAAATAGCAAAAATAAAAATTGATTACCATTATAAATACATTATTTGCGGCGGTTTGTTACCGAAACTACGATTGGGTTAAATATGGCTGAGTCTTCTTTGTTCACGAAGATGTGCGATATAAAGACAGTAAATTGAATGTTATTTATAACATCAGCAAGAAGATGTTGATTTTTTTTGCATTTTCAAATATTTTCTACCGATTTCAGACTGAGGAAAATGGTTTCATTAATCGGGCATTTGTCGATCGGAGGTTGATAGCGCAGCGTAGTAACGGAGGTATCCCTGAATAAGTCCCACCCACTGCAAGCTGTACGGTTCCAGTGGGAAGGTTTACAAGCCCCGGGGAGGGGGCAAGACAACGCCAGCTGTCATAGACCTAGTCCGCCTAGACCTGCGAATAGAATTCAACGAACAACACCGATAACGTCAAATATCGGACGATGTCAATAAAATTACGTACCGTTCAAATACTGGAGAGGCTAGAGTCATTTCGTTTAAATAAATATCACTGATTGTGGTCGAAAAAGTCACCCATATCGAACTGCGGCATATTATGATCACTTAAACACTAAAATTTTAATCACAACTGATACAAACACAGACTTTATTGACCAAATCACAATTGTAAATCTTGTCCGTAATAGAAGTATAAAGGAGCCAAAAAGGCGCGTCGGCGCGCGCCCTCTGGCGGCAGGACTCCGAACTAAGCAATCGCACTTCACGCCAAACGTTGTACCCACGAAGTTAGGTGGCAAGGGGGTGCGCAAAACGAGAATCGAGCCAAAGACTATTGAACTCGACCGACGCTACGCACTACGACCTCTGTAACTTTGAACAAAACACAATGAGGGTTTTCGCGATTGAGAAATCCGCCAGATGGCAAAACGTAGACAAGAGGTCCAAATGCTGCGTGATTGGTGGATTTTGACATATCTGTCAATGTCATGTCAAAAATAACTATTATCAAATATACCTCGCGTCTACGTATTGCCATCTGGCGGATTTTTCAATCGCGAAAACCCTCATTGAGTTTATCTCTACGTTGTGATGCCACTGAAGCTATGAACAAATGATAAAAATGTTTGGAATGTTTAAATGCCTAGCTCGCATCAATAATATTAATTTTATAACAAGAAGCTTTGTAAACCCTTGAAAATGCGGCTGACAATAGTGACTTACGCCCGTATTCACAAACATTACTATGAGGTTTCACAGTGCGCGTGGACGCACAGAGTGACACATGGACCAATCACAGAGCTCTTATCAACGCTGTGCGTTGGATCGCTGGTTCACATAAGCAAGCATCGTTTGTGAACGTTTGTGTTTGCACTATCTGAATATTGTCTAGAGCGAGCTATAGTAGGGCTAAAGTAGTACGTGTAAATGTGTTTTTTAAAAGCCTTCTTGCGAAAAATAAATAAGTTTCTTGAGTTTTACAAAACAGCGATAAAGTTCAACTGTATGTTGTTGTCTTTTTTTTTATCCACAACGAGAAAGCTCTTGGCCTGTATCTCACCTGATGGTAAGTGATGATCAGGCCGAAGGTTGAAGCGAGCTTATTAGGTACCTACTGTGTGTTATTTTTATAGTTGTTCAAACAAGAAGGATTGATTCTCTGCTTAAATGCAACAACTATTTCCAAAAGACTGGAGAATATTAAAAAAAAATTTTCAAGCGAGCGAAGCCGTGGGCAAAAGCTAGTTGTAAAATAAAACTCTAATCTCTAATATTAAATTAAAACATAAAACTTGGTACTAGTTAAATGAAAGTGTTACACCAATTACAAATTACTATTCTTGATAGCAAATTCATACTAGAATCGTTTCAAATGCGGGCTCTAGAATTTATGACGCCGTCTCTACGTCATCACTCTTTGCCTCTCTGTCCCACGCGTGCTCTCTCGCTCTCGAGGCCTGTCGCGAATCACATCGGATATGCGGCCCGTTGAAACCGTTCTGTTTTGATAGAGCAAAAATGTATCTTTGCACTTAATTAGTATTTTTTTTACTAAAATAATATGCATGTCTGACTAATTAACACTTTTTATGCGATTGCACTATTAGACTCCAAAAAAACGAAATATTTTCAAAAAAGTTAGTCGACAATTTGCTGTTTAACTTTTTATTGTGGTACGAAGTTCGCGGATAGAGCTAATATTCCATGATTAATACTTTCGAAATTATGAAGTATTTGATTAGTATTGAAAAAATGCTTTCTTTAATGATTTAAAATGTCCTACAAAATGTTAATAGGGATTAACATTTTTAATACTAACTTACTTCATTGTTATTGTTGTTAACTGCTCTAGGTATGTAAGGCCGCATACAGAAAGAAAGCTGGAAACTTATAAGCGCTTACCAGCGCTTGTCAGCGCTGGTAACTCGCGCAGAAAAATAATATGATCGCGCGCCGATAAGCGCTGATCGGCGCCGACAAGTTTCAACACGCGCTGGTCAGCGCTGGACACTGCCATATAAAATGCCATTCAACCTGCTTCCTTTGTGAACGATGGTAAGCGCTTATAAGTTTCCAGCTTTCCTTCTGTATGCGGCCTTAGTCCATACACGGTTTTTCCGCTTTTTCCCGCCTCTCCCGATAGAAACAACAAATGGAAAGCAACAATCAGTCCTACCATTATTGATGACAGCCCTAAGAGCCCGCTAGCCTGGTGCCCGCCTGATCAACCAAATAAAGACCCAATGTCCTACGCACACAGTGCACATTTCACTGACCAATACCCGTATTAATTTTGCCCGACTGCTGCTTGAACCCGGTTCGGCGAAATAAGCAACTTATGCCCATGGTTATTCGGTCCCTATTTGTTTGAATACTTAATTGCAGTAATCCGCGTTGCCCGCATCGGAAAGTGAAGATATTTTGCGTAACATTGGATGGATGATATTTGACGGTAATAAATTCATACTCTATTGTAATACCGAATATCAACAATGCCTCATTTTATTTACAATTTAACTCAAATGATTGATGAAAACAAAATCTCTGATTGGTAGTCAGAATTATAAAAGGTTTTTACGTCGATCCAATAGAAAGATTCAGTTCAAATACATCAGCTTTTGATGTATTTGTACAGTAGATTCCCCGACACCACTGAAACGGTAACAAATAAAATTGGACTCTATTCTGTGAGCCAAAATGGTGATTTTGAAACGTGTCTGGCCCAACTGCACAGGCGCCACTCAGTCTCAGTCTTATTCAACCTTTCAGTCGATACACGTATTTTTCCGTTTTACGCAGAAAATCCTGAAATTCGCCACAACGAAGCGACAGCTCTAGTGAATTGAAAGGCTTTGCTGAACGATTGGCGTACCGATACGTAGTATTTAAAAGTTTTGAAGTTTGACTAACTTTATTGACTTAATAACCTCGTAACGTGAAAAATATTTTTAACTTTGTTTGACAGTGTTTATGATTTCCGCGTAAAATGTTCTAAAACTAGAGTTTGTCTCTACTCGTACTTTAGCGCTAATATCTAATAAAGTTCACAGTTCACATTAACAGTGGTGAATTAAGGTGGTGAACCCTAGTGGTGGTGGTCAAAAATCATATATATCATATGATATCAGCCTTCAAATCTGATGTAGGCATATTCATAAAGACTTAAAATTAGGCACGGGTAATTCAAAACTTAAGAAAATTATTTTTTAGTTGTCACGCGGATCTTCAAGCACTAATGTAAAACTAAATGAATATGTAACGGTAATAAAATAAAAGATCGTTGAAACTATTAACGAGAACAATGTTTACTACACAAAGAAAGGGCTGGTAGGTTTTAATTTGATCGCTTACTTAGATAAGGTTCCAACTCGCGCCTATTTATAAGCGGACTACACAATGAGTGACACCGCTACGGCGTAGCTCCGTAGAATTGTTTCGTAGTAAACATCGTAGACGCAGCGGCTACGAGCCGCGTAGTATCTGCTACTACTACAATGAAATATTTACGTAGGGTAGCCACACAGAAAATTTGCTTATTGAATTTATTGAATTTATTGGTGTTTCTTTATGGAATCAAAGTAATATACTTGCTTATTATTTATTTTGAGAGTATACCCTTAATTCTCAGATCCTATAACATTCTCTAACGGACGGACTGTCATGGGTCGCGCGACCTGTCATTGACCTATGATCGCGCCTGCGATGGCGATCTGCACGCGTTGATGTGGTTGAAGCTTAAAAGGTTTTTGAAAACATTTCATTATTATTATATGTAGCTACATAAATTGAAATAAAATGTAGTTAAATAAAGATATGTGACAAGTAGGTAAGTTAGTCTTTCTGCCAGAAGCCAATTTGTTTATAAATATCAGAATGCGCGTACACGAAGTAGATTCTAATTAAGTTGGAAAATGATTATGATTATTTATAAAACGTTCTATTCGTAGCACTGTAGGCGTCCGTAGTCCATTGTCTACGAGGCTACGCCGTCCGCGCTACGGCAGACATTGGGGCACCGCACTTGTACTGTCGAGTACGTCAGCCTACACATTTTTACTGCAAAATAAACCCTATCATAAGTACATAAGGCACCGCAGTATTCACCTTGATGTGCCGCCGGTACTAAAATAGATTCAACCAGGTGTGAGCGAATGAGTTTTCTCGCTTATTACTAAGCAATTATAGATATTTTCACACGCTAAGTGGCGCTATTTAGGTTTGTATTGTCGATTTATTTATAACATTACCTACACTTGTTTGAAATAGATGATTATACAGAATATTTATATACTCGTATTCTACTTAGTGTCATTGTTTGAGCGTGTGTATGTGTGTGCAACAACAAATGCAATTAATACCAACTATTATCCTATAAATATAAAAGTTTGTGATGATGGATTTTACAAAAGTAAAAAACCCAACTACGACAAAAAACGACACTGAAAAAGTATGGAACAAGATTTTCAGAATACTGAACTGAACAAAGTTACTAATGTAGTTGCATAGTAATTATCATGTTTGGAAAACCGCAGTCACGCGTTGTCAAAGTGCTACGGTAGGTAGGTATATGTAACGTGTGACTACGCCTTTCCAAACATGAAAATTACTATGCAACTACATTAGCAACTTTGTTCAGTTCAGTATTCTGAAAATCTTGTTTTATACTTTTTTTTAAAAGCAAAATACCTACCACTCACTGATTAATCACGAAATCTCAGAAAGTATATCACCAAAATACTTTATATTTTACTTAACTTTAGATTTTATGAAACTCCACTCCTAAGAAAATCAAAATCAAAATCAAAATCAAAAAATATTTATTCAGTTTAGACCACAAGTGGCACTTATGAACGTCAATAGAAAATAATAAAAAAAAGAAAAGGTAGCCCTTATGGGGCACTTTACATGTCTCCTTATCTTTTGGGCCCTACCAGCGCTTCGAGACAAACATATGGCAAGTGCTGAGAAGAAACGCCGGAACAAACTCAGTCACCACTTATTGCCAGGAATTATCTAACGGTAAGAATAGTCAAATTTAAGTACATCAAATATGTGCAGACTGAACTGACCACGCATCCTTGTCATCAATATAGTCTCGAACCTTGTAGTACCCTTTGGACATAAGGGTATTTTTTATATGTATCTTAAATTTGTTTATTGGCAATTCGACAAGGTTGTGTGGTATTTTGTTAAATATGGTAATACATTTCCCCAAGAATGAATTACCTATCTTATGCAACCTGAATGATGGAATAGCAAGTTTATTCTTATGTCTCGTGTTAAATGAGTGGACGTCACTTTTCTTAGTAAATAAATGTATATGTTTACGGACATACATAATGTTATCAAATATGTATTGCGAAGCCACAGTCAATATATTGATTTCTTTAAAAACTTCTCTAAGCGAGTCACGTGGTTTAAGACCGTATATTGCCCGAACAGCTCTTTTCTGTAAAATGAAAATTGATTCTATGTCTGCTGCTGAGCCCCACAGTAAAAGACCATAAGACATAATACTATGAAAATAACTAAAATATACAAGCCTTGCTGTTTCAACATCAGTCAAGTTTCTGATCTTTCTCACCGCAAAGGCAGCTGAACTAAGTCTTCCCGCCAAGGCAGCAATATGGGGGCCCCATTGTAATTTACAGTCTAGGGTAATACCTAGAAAGACAGTAGAGTTTATCAGTTCAATGCGTTCATTATTTACTGTAATATTTGTATTAACTTGTTTGACATTAGGCATAGTGAATTTTAAACATTTAGTTTTTTTTGCGTTTAATAGCAAATTATTAGTTGTAAACCAGTCTAATACTTTGGAAAGAGCATTATTCACGTCGTCAAATATTTCCTGACGCCTGTCAGTTTTAAAAATTAAAGAAGTGTCATCAGCAAATAATACTATCTCACAAAGGTCCTTTGAATAAAAAGGTAGATCATTTATATAAATCAGAAAGAGCAATGGTCCCAGTATTGAGCCTTGGGGCACTCCCATTTTTAGGGGGGCGCCCGAAGAGTTAGTTCCGTGAATATTTACTTTTTGTAATCTGTCTGAGAGGTAAGAGTGTAATAGGCTTAAGGCCTTGCCTGATACGCCATAATGTTCTAGCTTAAATAACAGAGTTTGATGATCAACACAGTCAAACGCCTTCGATAAGTCACAAAATACACCAATAGCATCCTTTTTCTCCTGCCAAGCATCGAAAATGTGTTTGATAAGAGCAACCCCTGCATCGGTCGTACTTTTCCCTTTTGTGAACCCATATTGTTTTTCATGAAACAGTTTATTTAAGTTAAAATGAGACAGTAGTTGATTGAAAATAATTTTTTCAAATATTTTACTGAGCGCAGGTAGTATCGATATAGGTCTAAAGTTGGATGGGTCACTTTTGTCTCCTGCTTTAAATAATGGTATGATTTTACTATGTTTCATCAGGGTAGGGAACTGACCTTCGTTAATACATTCATTAAAGATATGAGCTAAATGGGGAGCTATAAGAGGAATGATGGGTTTTATTATGTCTGTTGATATGCCCCATATATCCTCTGTCTTTTTTATATTTAGTTCTTTGAAAGTTTTTATAATAACTATGGGGTCTATTTGTCTAAATTTTAATGGGCTATTGCAAACATCAACACAACCCTCGAGAAGAGACATTGCCTGATATGAACATGAATTAAGATTGCTTGTTGTTATGATTGGTACATTTGAGAAGTAACCTTCGAATGCGTTTGCTACCTTATCATTGCATTTAATATACTTATTATCAATTTTTAATGCGAATGTGTCATCCCGAGATATAATTCTACAAGTTTCTTTATTAATACAATTCCAAGTAGCTTTAATTTTGTTGCCAGAGTTTTTAATTTTGTCACGTATGTAAATAGATTTTGCCATGGTACAAACTTGTTTAAAAACTTTTGAGTATTTTTTTACATATTCTATAAAGTCCGGGTCGCTACTATAGGCTTTTCTACCATATAATTCAAACATTTTTTTCCTACTAATATAAATACCTACTGTAGCCCAGTCACTGAATTTAGTTTTATTGTTTTTAATAATAATTGTTTTCTTAGGAAAAGTTTTATTGAACTCATTTTTAATTAATTCAAATAATTGCTCATATAAAATATTTATACTACAGTTAAAATAATGCAAAAGTGGGACCTTATTAGATATTTGAGATTTAAATTTGTCTTTCTGGGATGCAGTGACTGGTCTATATTCTATTTCCTTGCTCGATGGCACAAAATGGTGTTGAAATGACACTATTTGACCGCAATGATCAGAATTAACAAAATTTATTATTGATTTCTCTAGCACTAAGCAGTTACAGAATATATTGTCTAAGCAAGTAGCTGATGTTGGAGTCACCCTAGTTGGTTCAGAGAAAAGATTTAACAAGTTAAAAGATTTGAATAAATTTAAAAACCGTATTGAAAGAGAGGAATCTTCTATTATATTAATATTAAAGTCTCCACATACAACTACTTTCTTTGAACTATTACACACTCTTCTAAGTACCTCTTCCATTGTGGTTTCAAATAATTCATAGTTACTAGATGGGGGTCTATATACACATACAATAACATAGTCGTCCAGTTCTGCACATGACAGCTCAATAGTTCGCTCGACAGAGAGAGATACAATATCTTTACGTTCTTTACATTTTAATTTATCATTGATTAATATTAGTGACCCTCCACGAATAGCTAACTCTCTAGTGAATGAACTAATAAGCTTATAATTATTAATGCTCAGCATTAGTTCATATTGCCTGAGCCAATGTTCCGTTAAACATAAGACATGAATATTCAATTCTTGGATAAATAACTCAATTTCCAAGTCTTTGCCGGAGAAGCCTTGTACATTTTGATGCACTAAATTAAAACCGTTAAATTTCTTTGTACCCGAATTTTGTATGCCAGAGTTATCCTCTATTGTCTTACGATAAAGAAGATAAACGGGGTTTGGAAAGTATGAAAGTCCTTTGTTTTCACGTACGAAGTCGCGGGCATAGCTAGTATAAGACTAAACTAATATTCTTCTATCTAGAGGATAATCGTTCACCTACTAAATCTGTAACTAGTTAGTGTAGTTAGCCTCAACGTCATAAATTCCGAAGCTGAGTGTACAAGCGATATAATTTTGGTCCACTTCGTTGAACATATTAATATTACACTACCCACTCATGCGTATACTATGAAGTTGTAAGACATTGAAACACCTTCTATTCTACCCTCCAGGGAAGACAGCGTGGCGGGGAGTCTTAGGGCTAATCTAACCACGATTTGTAAATTCGTCACAAAGATTGAAGAATAAGAAGATTATTTGAAGTATTTTCATCGAAACAAATTGTCCGCTAAATGACCGGACACAATGTATATTATGTAAATGTAAAAACATCCAAAACCGTAGATGTTTTGGCCAAAAACATATAGAAAACTGAAAGTTGACGGACGGATTTGGATTAGGATTGAATATAGAAAACCAGCATTACTACACCAACATCATGCCAAGTTACAATAGCCTACAATACAATATTCTACCAGGCCCCCTAGACAGAGTTACTACGTGATATCACTACGCCCTAACGTATTTTCTACTTCACTCCGTGATACTGGAATTATTATCTGTTAAAATATTACTCTCTATGGCTATAATCGCGTCTACCCACATGGCCAAAACGATTGCATTTCCGCTCCTACTACGCGCCCGTGTGGGCTTAGTCTTTAAAAATGTCATTAAATGTATGACGGATTGTACAGCGCCCCTAGCGGAAACTTTCAAGAACTAAAATGATCATTTTTTTTTTGACGCGCTCACTAGTGAGGACTTTTGATGTAAGCTAACACTCAGCCTTCAGATCCAATAGCTACATCGAAGGGCTACTTTTCAGACAGTACGGCTAGCATGAAAAACTTTCGAGTTCGAATCGTTTGAGTATTCGAATCGCCATCAAAAGATATAGTACGAAAACTACAACAGCGCCCTTGTGAACGTGTCGTAAAGTGAACTTAGTATGAGAAATGGTTGCACGAAACTTATTTTGAGAATCAAAATTGTTACGTTATCGTTTGATTCGAAGAGTGAGTATCGAATTTTGTCGATTCGCAAACGATTCGTGCTAGCCGTACCTCCGCCCCCCCTCTTCGTGGTACCTGTCCACACTCTAGCAGATTAGTTTGCTGAAAGAACTGCAGGACACGCCCTTTCTAACTTGCTAGCCCGATAGATTATTATGACAGCTAACTCCATTCTTCTAATGCCCCTAGGTTTTGATCACGCGTTGAATGAAACACCGAAAGAGGATTTAAATGTCGATAAAATAAAAACTATGTTTATTAAACTACAACCGCCTAGTGGTCTAGTGGTTAGACCACCTGCTTCAGACGCAGAGGTCCCGGGTTCGATTCCCAGTGGGGGCAGATTTTTCTGTTTGGTTTGGTTGGTGGTAGGGCTTGTTCTAAGTCCGCCTGGCTAGCTACCACCATCACATATTACCTAAGTCTGTCGCCATAACAACAATGTTAACAGCATTATTGTATTCCGGCAGTTAGAGGTAAGATAGCCAGTTCCTCCGTGGTTGAGGATTCCGGGTGATATACAGGCCAAGAGCTTCCTCGTTGTGGATAAAAAAATTGGTTAAGTACTAAACGTGGTGGCTGATCTTCTTATTTATACAGGGTGGCCAAAACAGTGAGGTCTAAAAGAAAAATTTAGATTCCTTACATCAAGGTGTACCTAAATCACCCCCATGTATATTATACGATTGTGCTTAGTTTAGGAGATAGAGTTAATTTTGTGATATTTTAAAATTTTATAACCTAGTAGGCTTTAAACATTTTTATCTTTTTTTTGGGTTGACTTTTTTCAGATTTCTTTTTTTCGACAGATTTGTTATGAATTGCAGATGTTTGAAAAAAATAATCACCTTCCTATCTTTGATTTAAGATACAAAAGTTTTGCTAGAAACATTAAAATAATGCTTTTATCAGAACACTATCAAATTTTCAACTTAAAAGTTTAAGTAAAAAAAAGAGCTTCCATAGGTCCAAAACCATTTTAAAAACTGCGCCGTTTCCTGAACTTTCATAATAATATAAAAAAACATGTACTTAATAGGCCACTATTTCCTGTAATCGGTCCACTAAAGTGGTAAGTCGGAGATTCCTATACATGTTTTTGACTTTCTTAGAGTGAATTAATATTGGGAATCCTCTAAGTTTACATTACGTAGAACAGATTTAAAGCAGTAACTGGACAGAACATGTTTTTATTCTCAACGAGGAAGCTCTTGCCCTTCATCACACCTGGAGGAAATTGATGATTAGGCTGAAGGTGGAAGGGAACTTCAACTACAGAGGAACTATGGCTTCCTACCTCCAAATGCCGGAATACAGTAATGCTTTTAACATTATTGCTATAGTGACAGACTTAGGAAAATAGAGTTGCTAGCCAGGCAGACTTAGATCAAACCCTACCACCAACCAAACCGAGCAGAAAATTTCACCTCCACTGGGAATCAAACCCGGGACCTCTGAAGCTTACCTCTTACCACTTGGAGACAGAGGCAGTTGTTACATTTTACTATTACCCTTGAAATATCTACTACAGTGAGAAGAAGAAGGAGGGATATTTGGTTTATGTTCATCAAAACTTACTTAAAATAACAATGTGTTCCGGAATTTGGAGGTAGGAAGCCATAGTTCCTTTGTAGTTGAAGTTCCCTTCCACCTTCAGCATAATCATCAGTTTCCACCAGGTGTGATGAAGGGCAAGAGCTTCCTCGTTGAGAATAAAAACAAGTTCTGTCCAGTTACTGCTCTAAATCTGTTCTACGTAATGTAAACTTAGAGGATTCCCAATATTAATTCACTCTAAGAAAGTCAAAAACATGTAACGGAATCTCCGACTTACCACTTTAGTGGACCGATTACAGGAAATAGTGGCCTATTAAGTAGATCTTTTTTTGTATTATTATGAATGTTCAGGAAACGGCGCAGTTTTTAAAATGGTTTTGGACCTATGGAAGTTCTTTTTTTTTACTTAAACTTTTAAGTTGAAAATTTGATAGTGTTCTGATAAAAGCATAGTTTTAATGTTTCTAGCAAAACTTTTGTATCTTGAATCAAAGATAGAAAGGTGATTATTTTTTTCAAACATCTGCAATTCATAACAAATCTGTCGAAAAAAAGAAATCTGAAAAAAGTCAACCCGAAAAAAAGATAAAAATGTTTAAAGCCTACTAGGTCATAAAATTTTAAAATATCACAAAATTAACTCTATCTCCTAAACTAAGCACAATCGTATAATATACATGGGGGTGATTTAGGTACACCTTGATGTAAGGAATCTAAATTTTTCTTTTAGACCTCACTGTTTTGGCCACCCTGTATAACAAAAAGTCAATTTATAGTTTTCTCGAACTCTTTGCAATGAGTCAAATACTTTTTAATTATTAATCTCTATTTCTGGTCTAGTCAACCTTAGTAAGTAGTTAAAATTAATATGTATGGAGCAGGAAAAGTTTAAGTATAGCTAGCCTTCTATTACACTAACCTACACCATGATATTGAATTGTCATCCGAGTTCAAAAAGTTTCAGACCTGGTAATCAAATTCAATTTCAGGATTTGATTGCTCATTGACAAATAGACACACATGGGCAGACTAAACAAAACAAAAGAATCTTCCTATCAGTCTAAATTTATGGTTCCCAAATACCTATGACTTAGACAGAACTTATGTAACATTACAAGCGCGTATCATATTACATAAAGGTACATACCCCTACTAGTTACGTTGCCAAAACGTTTCATCTATAATTCCTTTATCCACGTTTGATCTCTGATACCTTAATGACGCACTTTGTAATAATCCGCTTACGAATAACAAGGCTATTTTGAACTAATAAACTCAAAGACGCTATTAACTTTAAGTATGTTTACTACGTTTTTAAGTATCCCACGTAAAACGCTCTAAGTAAGGGCAAAAGATCAATCGAAGGTGAACTCCATCCAGCCTCTCAAACAACTATTTAAATTGCTTACGAATATTATTCCAAGAGCAATATTTGATTAAATTATAAATTAAAATGTTAAAGCATCGCTAAGTGCTCTTACTTACTCTAAGTTTGCAATTCGGAGAACGGGTAATTTGGCTGAGGCTTAATGTCGAAAGGTCATTTATATCAAACGAGTCCGACGAAGACCGACGTATGTGATACGACTGACTTATAATTGAATAGTCTTACAGCCAATTTTGCTCATAACGATTCTTCCATCATGTAAATTGTAACAACACGCAAACCTGACTGATTAAGTTTCTGACATAGCTATAAAACCAAATAAATGACCACCCACCACAGTTTAATGAATCACGTTTCCTTCGTAGCCTTTTTAAAATTTAAAGTCAAGTTGTCATGAAAAATAATGCTTTATGAGCTACTACCATCATTTCAATGATACAACCTGTAAATTCCTGCAACTGCATACTACGACATATGAAGCTGGTCTCTGTATGAGCTGATTAAGCTGGTACTGCTGATGATGTCATTACCGAAAAGCAGCTAATAAAAATCAATTACCTACCCACCAAACTCTATCTTTCCCGTTATCTGTAAGAGATCAAATGTTAATATTTTTTTACAAGTTTTTATTAAAACCTGTCCCATTGTCAGTGTAATACAATTTGCTCAATTCTGAATCCCTTTAGTTTTTGCATTCTTAACCCTCGACAAAGCAAATCAAAGAGCCATTTGGCGACTAACTCGAGAAATTCTCGACAATTCTTTAAAATAAATTATTTCTCCATTCACCTGTTAAATGTAACTCGTTTCGATCACTTGTTTGAATAGCCCCGTCGTGATTGGTTGCTTTGTGTAGCGCATGCTGTGCGATGGGTAACCGCTTAGTTGCGAAGTTCGTCTATAGTTGTCATGATAAATATCCCGATCGTGCAACATTTTAATTGATGGTGCACCGGGAAATTTATTGGTACACCGCGGAATTTATTGGTACTCCGCGGTGTTTAAGGGTTAAAGTTTATTCTTTGTTGTAGGTATGTTTTGGTTCTATAGTTTTTGTAGGGGTAATTTGAAAGTGAGTTTTAAGTGTACATTAGTAGGTGTACTTTAAAGGTTGTTTTTAATTGCAGTCGATTATTTGAATGCATTTATTTACTTTGAAGTGCACTTATCAAAACATAAACATACAGTAGTGCGCATTATTTATTAGAAATTCAAGGTTTATGGGCCAGGTCAGCTGTTATCTCTGGTTTTGTTTGTCTTTTAATATTTTGAAGTACTTTTTACGTTTTATAAGTGCAACTGTATATTATTAAGTTTCTAGATTGATTGATACTACAGCATGCATAGTAAATTGTACCCTTTGTTTTTTCATGATGAAAGTCGGAGTTTTAATAAATCGAAAATTAGAAATCTGGGATTGGTTGCGCAACAATAAATTTAATTGATAAAACACTAAGGCTGGATTGCAGCAACTTACTTTACAAACGTCAAAATTCTATCAAACTCCATACAAAAATCACCGGATGTTGTTATAGTTACGGTTAAAGTAAGTTGGTGACACATATCTGACATTTAGGCTGGGTTGCACCATCTTACTTTAACTGTGACAAACGTCAAAAATCTGTCAAACTTCATACAAAAATCACCGGTTATCGTCATAGTTACTGTCAAAATTAGGTGGTGCAACCCACCTTAATTTTGTTGAAGTTAAATTAAGATGGTACTCGGCCTAAAATATTCCGTAAGTTATAAGAAAAGTTGAAACCAGAGATACATAATGAGTACATAATCAAAACAGTAATTAAATTAAAAAGTAATTAATCATTACCCAATTTTCATTTTTATTAAAACGATGAAAATTGCATTTCTATTGCAATTGCAATGGCTTAGTGGCGCGTTTTTAACTAAGTCCAAAGTTTGGTTCCGAGTCGTAACAGGTAATTTTTTTTTTTTCAGAATATTGTGTCCGGTAAAATTCCATCGTTCAATACTCTGTAAAACGACAATGTTATTACGTTTTCCTTTTAACAAGTTAGGTTTAAAACTTTTGATAATGGCCATTGGATTGTGAAGTCAGAATCGCATTTGTAGTCCAGTCAATAAAGCATTATAGATGGAAAACTGTAGAACACAATTTCTGACTTCAGGACTTTATTTAGACTAGTTAGGAGGTGAACATAGCAAAAGTCCCCGCCCTTAGCCCTTGAGCCGGCGGGGAGAGGGGGGCTTAAAGGTGCCACTTTACGGTTTTTCGCTTAATCTTCGGAAACTATGCGGCCTAGTGACATGACTACTTTGAACCAAAAAAAGCATATTCAATTTGCTACAGATGAAATAGTCAAGTTTTTCTATAAATTATATAGTTTTCGCGGCATCTGCTCTAGAAGGTCTGTAATATTGGAAATTTTATTGTTGTCTTACATGTTCCTTTCAGGAGAAAATCGACTAAATCAACATTGAACAAACACTATAGACATGCGGGAGCATGTTAAGCCTAGTTCCATGGAGGGGACTGCACCGTGCATATATTTAGACGAACCAATTAGAGCCACTTTTGACTCCTCATCATTCAAAAACTACTGTGCATTAACACTTCAAATTTGGTTCATGTATTGAGACTTGCAAGATATACATCAGTTTCAAATTTCATAAATATACCTCAAACGGTTATTTAGGTATTGACGTTCAAAAATCGATATTTAGAGCACTACTATCTATCTATCACATGTGAAATGTTAAAATTTACTGGTTTTTTTATTTGTTCCTTTGTATTTACATAACTACCTTTCTGGATGCCAAGTTTGAACCTTCGAGGTCATCTGGAAGTGGTTAGAATTTGGTCTATAGGTCAGACATGTAGATTTTTGGACGTCAATATCTAAAGAACCGTTTGAGGCATATTTATGAAATTTGAAACTGATGTATATCTTGCAAGTCTCAATACATGAGCCAAATTTGAAGTGTTAATGCACAGTAGTTTTTGAGTGATGAGGAGTCAAAAGTGGCTCAAAGTGATTCGTCTAAATATACGCACGGTGTAGTCCCCTCGCTGGAACTAGGCTTAACATGCTCCCGCATGTATAGAATGATTGCTCAATGTTGATTTAGTCGATTTTCTCCTGAAAGGAACATGTAAGACAACTGTTGGAGTAAAACGCAAACCACAGAGCACTGACGCAAACAGCAGCGCCCCCTAGAAGTCTCTCCTCTCTCTGTGCTCTGACGTATCGTTTATCGGTCGAATGATTTGTAATATTAGTTAAAAATAAAAGTCTATTTATCTAAATCAGTGCTTTAATTTATAACAACAGGTTATGGGCCGTCCCATCCTGCAATAGTTTCAGTAAGAATGTAGTAAATAGTAAAGTAAAGTAAAGTTCAGTAACATAACCTCACAGACCGCGTGCAGCACATTTTCTCTTTCAGCAATTTCAGATTATATTGCTATAAAGTCAATAAATATGGCTTCGAACACCTTGTCCATACAAAAGCTAACTGGAAGAGATAATTTTTCGACGTGGAAGTTCGCAATGGAAGCGTATCTACAACATGAAGAACTGTGGGAGTGTATAACCTCCGTGGACTCTGTAGACACGAAGAAAGACATCAAAGCTAAGTCCAAGATTATACTTTCAATAGACCCACAGCTCTATGTGCATGTTCAAGACGCCACGACTGCGAAAATGGTATGGGACAAGTTATCTAAAGCATTTGAAGACTCGGGCCTACTCCGTAAAGTTGGTCTTTTAAGAGATCTAATAAATACAAATCTCAGTTCAAGTTTAAATGTAGAAGATTACATCAATAAAATAATGTCAGCAGCACACAAGTTGAGAGCCATAGGCTTCGGAGTTGATGATGAGTGGCTTGGCACTTTAATGCTGGCCGGCCTCCCCGAAGAGTACAAGCCTATGATTATGGGGATTGAGAGCTGTGGAATAAAGATTAGTGCCGATCTGATTAAAACCAAATTGCTACAAGAAGTTAAATCAGATACTACTACTGCTTTTTATGTCAAATCTAGTAATTACTCTCGACCCAATCAGCCTAAAGGACCCCGATGTTTTAACTGTAATAAACATGGTCATGTTAGCAAATATTGTTGGTTTAAAAATAAAAAAAGGAGGAAAATGAAGATACAAAGAATAGTTTTGTTGCTGCTTTCTCTGCTTCTTTACTGAATGACAGCACCAACTGGTATGTGGATTCAGGGGCATCTGCTCACATGACAATGCATGGCCACTGGCTTGAGAATGAAAAAGCACCATCTGTAAATACCATCAGAATTGCTGACAATACAGTACTTCGTGTTCAGAGCTGTGGTACAGTCACTATTCAAGTCAAGAATGAAGACACTGGGACTGTGGACTGCATTCAAGTGAATGATGTTTTATATGTGCCGGGTCTATCCACAAATTTGCTGTCAGTGAGCAAAATAATTTCCAATGGAAACCGAGTTGAGTTTAATGAAAATGGATGTGCAGTAACAAACAAGGAAGGAAATGTAGTGGCCAATGCGGAACTAGTGAATAATACATACAAATTATTAACATGCAACAGTGGAAGGGCTATGTCTGTCATAGCTGAAGACAGGTACATATGGCACCAACGACTCGGACATCTCAACTTCAATGATTTGAAGAAGATCCCCAATTGTACTCTGGGTGTGAAACTATCTCAAGACAATAAAGATGTGACATGTACTCCATGTCTGCAAGCCAAGCTGACCAGACAACCATTCAAGCATGAAGGTTCCCGAGCATCAAAATTATTGGAGTTAATCCACAGCGATGTATGTGGGCCAATGGAGAACCAGTCTATCGGAGGCGCAAGGTATTTTTTAACATTTATTGACGATTATTCCAAAAAGGTGTTTGTCTATTTTTTGAAGCAAAAATCAGAGGTTTTTGAGAAATTTATAGAATTTAAAAATAAAGTTGAAAATGAATTGGACTGTAAAATTAAAACATTAAGAAGTGACAATGGGACAGAATACAAAAATCATAAGTTTGATAAATGTCTGAAGCATTTTGGCATAAAACATGAGACAAGTACTCCATACACACCTGAACAAAACGGTGTAAGTGAAAGAATGAACCGTACTTTAGTTGAAAAGGCTAAGTGTATGATATTCAATGCCTCTTTGCAGAAGGAGTATTGGGCAGAAGCCATAGCAACTGCTGCCTACATCGTCAACCGTTCGCCAAATCGATCACTGCCACATGTCACTCCTGAAGAGCGTTGGACTGGATGCAAGCCTGACCTCAGCCACCTGAAAATATTTGGATGCCGAGCAATGGTACATATACCAAAGGAAAAACGTCAGAAATTAGATCCCAAATCTCGTGAGTTGATTTTTATTGGATACAGTGACTGCACCAAAGGTTATCGCTTCATTGACAAGAAAAGTAAACAAGTTGTGATGAGTAGAGATGCAGTATTTCTTGAAAACAGTATAAGCCAGAATGTTTGCGAATCTCATAATTCTAAAATATTGAATGAAAATGAAAACACACATAAGGCAGAAATAAATCAGAGGAATGATTGTCATGAGTCTAATAGTACACATATTCAAATTGAACCTGAAAATAATTCTAACAATGCAGAATTGAATAATGAAACAAGATATAATGACTCAGATTCAAGCACATACGAAGACCTGGAAGATGAGAGTTACATACCTTCAGATAGTTTGAGTTCTCCAGAAAGTACATACCATGTAAACCTAAGACCCCGTCGACAAAACCTGCAAGAAAATTTACAACATGAGGATGAAAGTAATGATACAGAACTTAATTCATTCTTATGTTCTAACTCTGAGTCTACCATGAGTCTTTTAGATAATGAGCCACAAAGTCACATTGAAGCACTAAATGGAGAAGATTCTAACCTGTGGAAAATGGCTATGGATACTGAATATCAATCATTACTAGATAATAACACCTGGACAGTAGTAGACTTACCTGCAGGCAAAAAGTTAATACCATGCAAATGGGTTTTCAAAACTAAGCGAAATGATGTTGGAGAAATAGTAAGATACAAAGCTCGTCTTGTCATCAAGGGGTTTAAACAAACAAAAGGTATTGATTATCACGATGTTTATGCTCATGTGGTCCGCTTGACTTCATTAAGATACTTGTTTGGCTTAGCAACAAAATACAGACTGGAAATCCATCAAATGGATGCTATTACAGCTTTTCTACAGGGAGATGTTGAAGAGGAAATATTCATGTCGCCGCCGCCTTGTTATGAAGTCGAAAACAAAGTGTGCAGACTTAACAAAGCTCTGTATGGCTTAAAACAAGCCAGTCGTCAATGGAACAAAAAGCTCAACGCTGCACTATTGGAGATTGGATTGAAAAGATCAATTATGGATCCTTGTATATACTATAGACTTAATAATGAACATGATATACTCCTTATAGCAGTGTATGTTGACGATTTACTCTGCTTCTTCAATAATGAAAAAACTGCATCATTTGTGAAAGAAAAATTACAAGAAAAATTTCAAATGAAGGATCTTGGCAAGGCTGTACAATGTATTGGGTTGAAAATTTCACAAAGTAAAGATTTAGATGAAATATCTTTGGATCAATCACTTTATATTGAGAAAATCTTACACAGATTTCGAATGTTTGACTGCAAACCAGTACCAACACCATTTGAAGCTGGAACACAATTAAAAAAGGCTGAAAATGAAAGTGAAATTCTACAGAATATTCCCTATCAAGAAGCTGTTGGCTGCCTTCTTTATCTGTCGCAAGGCACACGCCCAGACATAACATATGCGGTGAACACTGCAAGTAGATTCAATAACAGTCCTACAATGCAACACTGGACAGCTGTGAAAAGAATATTCCGTTATCTCAAAGGAACAATGAACATGAAATTAACTTTCAAAAAGAATGATGAGAACATGGTTGGCTACTGCGACGCCGATTGGGCGAGTGACACTTTAGACAGAAGATCTTGTACTGGATATTTATTTATTTTTCAAGGCGCATGTATAAGCTGGAACTCAAAGAAGCAAACAACAGTTGCCCTCTCCAGCACCGAGGCTGAGTATATGTCTCTGGCTTCTGCTGTGCAGGAAGCACTCTGGCTTCAACAATTGGAAAAGGACATCTGTCAAAATACTTTAGGGGCTTTGACTATGTACTGTGATAATCAAAGTGCCATTAGCATTTCAGGTTCTGATGTCTATCAAGCTCGCAGCAAACACATAGATGTCAGATACAACAATAAAATTTCCAATTTTACAGACCTTCTAGAGCAGATGCCGCAAAAACTCTACAAGATATAGAAAAACTTGACGGTCTCACCTGTAGCAAATTGAATAAGCTTTTTTTGGTTCATAGTAGTCATGTCACTAGGATGCATAGTTTCCGAGGATTAAGCGAAAAACCGAAAAGTGGTACCTTTAAACCCCCTCTCCCCGCCGGCTCAAGGGCTAAGGGCGGGGACTTTTGCTATGTTCACCACCTAACTAGGCTAAATAAAGTCCCGAGGACAGAAATTGTGTTCCACGGATTTCTCTCTACACCGTCGTTAAGGCATTCATTGACTGGACTATTGAGCGAATGGCCCAATCATAAAACGAGATGGCATATATGTATTATCCTTCTACGATGTGGCCATAAAATTATATCAAGAGTGAATATGTTTTTGTTTTATACATGGACTAGCTGTGCCCGCGACTTCGTACGCGTGAAAACCCGTTTTCGCAACATTTTTCATTTTTACTCTGCACCTATTCACTTTTAGCGTGATGGTATATAGCCTATATATAGCCTTTCTCGACAAATGGGCTATCTAACACTGAAATATTTTTTCCAATCGGACCGGTAGTTCCTGAGATTAGCGCGTTCAAGTAAACAAACAAACATACTCTTCAGCTTTATAATATTAGTATAGATAAGTAGGTACATCTATGAGAACGATAGGTGTCAAAATTGATATATTTATTAGCTAGATTACTTCCCGCCAAAAACGCTTAGTGAAAATTAAACTGCTTTCAGAATCATTTATGGTGAGCGTGAAGCGAGATAAAATGATGTTACGAACATTTCAACGCGCGTCGGCCATTGCTAACTCCCCTAACTTTTTTGGTCGACCAACAGCTTTGACAAGTGACACTAGCAGCATTCAGAAAGTTGCACAGTCCACAGCTCGGAGTCTATTGATGTTAGCTTCGTTTTTCAACATGTGTTGAGTTGTTAATCAAGTGCCCGCGAAAAATCTGTGCTTTAAAAACACAGTTGGTGCGCAGTGATTTTGTGTGGTCAATGCGCAGGTATATTTTGTTAACATTGTTCAGTTAAACAAGTTTTAGTCATGTTGTAACATGCAACTTTCAGTTACAGTGTTTATGAAACTACCGCGTGCTGAAAGGTTTAGTTCGTTGATGTCTTTAGCCCGTGGAAACTGCAGTGGAGCGGAGGCAGCGTTTCGTGCATTTCAGGCGGCCCGCGTTTTACAGTTCATTTTACATTGTTTTTGAGTTTAATCAATGAAATGTCTAATGATTATCTTTCGTTTTGGTATACTCTTCAAATTGTTTATATCTTCAGTCAATAAAAAGGTTTGAAAAAGACATGAAAAGTCTATTTTAGATCGTTTTTGTTAGTTCAGGTTGTACTTTACTTGTTTGCGTATAAATGATAGCTAAAAAAAACAGACAGAGCAAAACAAATGAATAATGACAGAACCCAATCCACCATGGTTGATTAAACTATCCACAAGGTAATTGGCGGATGCATCATATATTTACGGACTAACGAACTTGTGGTTGGATGTTTTAGCTGGTGAATTAGGTCCTTAAATTATAACCAAAAGTATGATTATATTTGAAGCCAAGCTTCGACGATTCATCTCGTAGTACATTAAACGTATTAATTAATGGTTTGGGGGATGTAAATATCGATGTGATTACCGTTTTTTTTCTATTTTATTAGGAATTTAGTATTGAGAGTAGTTAAATAGAATTCTCATTGAGTTCGACATGAAATAGGTTAACGTCAGAGCGCTTTGTGTAAGGTAGCGGGGTTGACCGCTGTAGTTGCTTTTAAGTTCTTGCGGGCGTAGAATTTGGGAAAACCAGCTTTCGGAGCCGTTTTTCATGAATTAAACATTGTTAATATTTGATTAGTGATCATATATTTGATAAGAAAAGACAGCTATTCCTTAACAAATGGACGTTATGTAAACAAAGGTGTCTCGTAAAGGCTCGCTTGCGTACAATCGGTTCAATCTTGTAGAAACTTGCATTTTGGGCGGTTTTCGTGTTGGATCGAAAGTGTGGCGTGGGTGCCACGTACAAATTGAAGTCATTGTTTTCGAAATATCAACTGTATTTTGTATAACCGTTTCGGGTGTCGTCGAAGCTTAGCTTTAATGATACATAGCGTCAAATAAAATAAATAATGATGAAACAAAGTCTTATTATGCATTCGCACTGCGATATACTCTGACCTAGTTAAGGCCCTCCAGGGTGTTACGTGACATGCCAAATCGGTTCCATCGACGGCGGACCGAAAGGCCTCATACATTTCGCTAGATTAAAACATTCGCAGTGTTGCCAGCTTAGGATTAGAGGGCACAGCGACGCAGAGCCACTAACAGTAACCGTCCCGCGGGCCGCTCTCCGTAGCTGCCTCCGGCGTCTCCTCGCATTAAAGTTTCAAGCCGTCCTGCAGTAGACGGCTGACCTTCGCGCCCCGGAAGCCGCGGCACATTGCTCCCGTTCCTAAATCCTGACTGATTCGTGGTGCATTACGGAATGCGGCAAGGACGTACCTGGTGTGTCAGTGGCGCGAGGGCTGTCTCATGGGCAGTCAGTGGCTGGGCATGTCGCGATCGATGCGTGCACTCATGAGTCAGCGGCCGCGCTTCGGTGCGCGCCTAGCGCGTGCACTCCGGTCGATGCTGCGGTGGACACGAGTCGCGCATGACTAACGGCGGCCCCGGGCCCAGCGCGGTGCGCATCCCACGCGCACGATCGATACGCGTGCGCTCTCCGCTGCGGCGCGAACCGCCCGCTGTACGCGGCTCCCTTATTTATATGATGACGTGCAGCCACTACGTCATAATCAAAATTGAGCGCGCGCAAACTGCAACTGCAGCGCGCTCGCAGCGCTGGATGCCACGCAAACGCCCGTGGTAAACAAGCCAGCCTAACCTAAATTCGCTCGGAAATATGTTCGCATGAGCATTCGTCGCACGGCTACTCGATCATAAATTATATTATTCGAATCGAACTGGGGGCAGCACGCGAGGGCACGTCGTTCCGTGATTCTTTGCCTGCTTTGTATTCTCGGGTCTATAACGAGTGGGGTTGACCTGGATCGGCGCGCGATTTCGCCACTTGTCAAATTTTAATGCGTTTAATTATTTAAAAGATCGCTCGTCACAGCTCCGGCTCGGGCCTGCTGAAATGCTTTCAAAAGTTGAAGTTCTTGTGTTGGCTTTTGTTGCTGACATACGAATAACGTCGATGATTTGATCTCGATTGAGACGTTTTTGGTATTTATGGAAGGAAAATTACCGTTATTTTATGATTACCGAGGGTGGAATAATACAACCGTCCCGTAACTATGACTTGGGCTTCAATACCCGCGTTCTCAGCGAGCTTGACGGGACATTTGCGTGTCAAACGTCTCGTCCCCTCGCTTTATAGATCCAATGAGTGCAAACGCTCTCAATGCCTATAAATATTCAAGTTACATTACTTTATTTGTTTGACACAGATAATGTAGTAGAGTGTCTCTAGACTTATCCACTTAAACAAAATCTACAATTCCAAGCAATCTTATTTGCTAGCTACTCTCGTTTTTGTGTTTGTTCTAAAAGTAAGGGGCAGATCTCACTTGGCTGTAATATTTTTTAAGAAAAGTTTTATTGTTTAACTAGCCTTTTTGTTTGTTAGTAGGAAAATAACGATGGACAACGTGAACATTTTTTCGATTAAGTTTTTAAAGTGTTTAAACAATTTTTCAATAATAAATTCTCAAATTATACAGGGTGTTTGGTGGAAGGTTAGAAAAACTTCGCGGGTGTTTAGGTAAGGTCATTTTAAGAATACAAATTCGCCCATTTCGTTATTATTAGTTAAATGAGTCAAATTCAGTTCAGCAGCTCAGTGGTAATCGAATAGAGACCAAGCTGTCCTAGAGTCGATTTCCGATAGAGTCAGTTAAACCAGTTAAACGATGTTCACTAAATATTCTCGCGCAAGGGAGAGATTGCTTAATTTAACTTCCTGGGAAGCTGGAGATAGATGACTCAATTAAGTCAATAAATTGTTCATAAAAAATAAACCTCCAACAAAGTAAATACTTTGACTGCATACTGGATAGTTTATGAACAAAAAATGTGTAAAATCTTGTGTAGATAAAACACAAAATTTCAATATTTCTTTTTCGATTGTTTCAGCCAAATGATGTCCACTGCTGGACAAAGGCCTCCCTAAGGATTTTCACAATGAACGGTCCTGCGCTGCCAAATGCATAAATATTTTTATTCGAGAGCTGTGGAACCGAAAGATGAGATTTATCTGAGAGATAAGCATGTGATAGGTTATCAGGGACTTTATCAGGAAGTACCCTAATAAAAAATAGCTTTCTGGCGCTTACTTATAATGTAATCTAATTAAAGGTATTTACTAGTGACTTTATCTACCAGATATTTCTATCCAAAGCCGAGAAAACTACTTATTAATAAACTACATATTTATTAGTGGTACTGTATCTGTCAGATAAGTTCCTGATAAACTATCAGGGACTTATCAGCAAGTTGTGTAACGGCCCCTTATTTTATAGCACTGACCAACTGACCACTGACCCCATATTATAAAATCGGCTGCTGTGAAATATGGGTGAGCGTTCCGGCCATGTTTGGTTTATCGCGACTCACTTTGGCACGTTCCACGTTGGTATTGGCTTTAATACTTGGTAGATATCTGTAGAAGTAAAACTTGATGACATTTGACTAAGGTTTACACAAATTTTTATGCACAAAAAATACTCTAATCATTTTACGACAGCGTATACCTACGAATAAGTTACCGCAAAAGCGGAAATTGGTATTCATTGTTGTTTCAAGTGATTGTATAAATTAAGCTTATATGTAGCTTACAAAAATTAGCATTATTGAGAGTTATTTTAACTATTTATATGTGTAAATTATAAATAACTTGAAAAATTCGAACTGCCTAAGGCGGGAAATTATTCAAGTCATTTATTTTACAATTTAGTTTGAGATGCAACAAGAGATTTTGCAATAAAAATGTTTAGCATGATAGAGCTCTAATCACTATTATGTACCACTTGTATTCCGTCAACTATGTTTTACTTTATTTGATTTGATTTGAATTCCCAGACCCATCGAGATTGGAACTCGAGACTCAAAGCGTACCGCTGCACTTTGCCACGACACCGAAATTCAATGGTTAAGGCTGAGTTGCACCACCTTATTTTAACCGTAACAATAACAATAACCGGTGCTTTTTGTATGGAGTTTGACAGATTTCTAACGTTTGTCAAAGTTAAAGTAAGATGGTGCAACTCGGCCTAAGTCTTAGCAACTCCGTTTAGTTCAGTTTAGGGTACGCGTATGCTGAGATGGTGACACAATACCAATAAATAAAGCACTTTCACTCTTTACACACACAGAAAACAAGAAGGAAAGATAGCCACGATAGCCGAACGGTGAATGGGTGGGTCGAACTGTCCGACACGATACCCGAGGAACGCGGGTTCGAATCCCACCGCGCCGCTCTACTATTGTGGTGAGCCCACTCGTAACAGAAGCTTATTTAGCTTAACACGAGGGGCTAACGGGACTATTAGTAATTTGTGCAATACAAATTGCTAATAATCTTAAAAAAAAGGAATACATAGAGCAGAGGAAAGAAATCCAGGTGGTCTTATCGGTATAAAGCTCTCTTCCAGACAAACTAGCGAGTTTCCAATTAGAATAATATCTCTACTGTCTTTCGTGTAGACTTATGACATAGTCCAATGGTGTCGGTGTCGGATTGGCCGAATCGAGATCTGACGAGGAACGAAGGTCGGAACCCCGTCGCCGCTGGTCCATTACGTGTTGAACACACTCTTAAGCTTCAACCACATCAACGCAGACAGGTCGCGCGACCCATGACAGTTGGTGCGACCTGTCATTGGCCTATAATCGCGCCGGCGATGGCGATCTGCACGGTATGGTTGAAGCTTTAACATAGGCTTATATAGCTCACTCACATCAATAAAATCGTAATGTCAAGCATTAAATGATATTCAATTAATGGAATAATGGAAAAGATACATGAGATGATGGGGGGATCCCTATCACTGTAGTTTCAATAAAGATGTGGCACTTTTACTGAAACCTGACCCGGACTTCTTAGGGGAATTAATCTACATGACCATGGCACCCTCGACTTAAAAGTCATACCTTATGCCCACGATATATGGTACAAATCGCGACACAATTACTCATCGTTGCGTCGCATGTTCTCGGCTTACGCGCACCCTTATTTCGTTCGGGGTTTCTTCGAAGTTGGAAACTTCCAGTTTCTCATCTGTACTGTGGTGGCCGTGGTTAGTACAACAGACTTCCTAATGGTCTTTATTTTGCAGAATACTTAATAGCCACAACACACATGCTATTTATAGCATCGGCGATTGCGATTTAGCAGTTTTATAGGAGCTGAAGCAGACAACACATTCTACACCGCAGACTTAAAAACGCCAAACGCGGCGACTAGACGCAGCAACTAGACGCCTATTTTGTTTAATTTCTTTAAGCTTATCGTCGCGACAGAGTTGCGCAGTCGCTAAAACGCGCGATTCCCAACGCATGTAGTCGTCGCGATGCTGCTGCTTTAATTCAGTCGCAAGATCGCCTATCGCCGATGCTAAAAAAAGTAGCATGCATGCCTGCTGTGACACATAAGAAATACAAACAATTTTTATGTAGTCACATAAAAAATAAATTTAAAAAATTTTGCGGGGGTAGGTTTGTCAGGGTGGCATTTTTGTCGATAAAATTGACATCACAACATCGCCCCCACTTCTTACGGAATTCACTTTTTTATCACTTACCTTAAATCAGTCATGATAAATATATCTCAAAACAATCGCTCCAAAACTTTATAGTTATTTACGTCAGTGTACTTATAAGACTTGGACAGTACTGCGACACGACTCATCTTTCAAATGTTGCACATAAAAATTGTTTACACTACCCACATTAGTAAAAATATTTATGTAAAAGTGGTGCGCCTTTTAAAAGAACGCTAGTAACAAGTGGGTTGTTATCGCTAGCCCTATCCCAAACACACTGTAACATATAACAAGCTACATTTGTTTTTAAGATGTCAATAGAGCCTCTAAATCGATGCTGAAAGCTCTTTTACCAAGTAGAAACAAACAATAAGAAACTTTTATCCTGAGACAAACGCCTATTTAATTTTTAAACACTTCAATCGCATGGCCCGTATTATTCATGATCGAGCTTAACTTAACGTCACAACTCCATTGAGAGCGTAGCAATAAATTAGTATTGTAGAGAAAAGCTCATTATTATTAATTTATGCAAATACTGCTATATATGCAAACTGGCACCGATCAAACGAGTCGAGTCAAGTGCGAAATACATTAGCCGAAATTGAAATCATGCGGAGCCAAAGCCGAAGCAGATTGGCAGGCTTGTGGACAGGTTGGTCGAGCATTCGCTTTGCAAGCATTCGCGAGCGAGCGTTTGTGACGCGAGCACGTTGTTATTCTTATTTTTTATTACAAAAGCTAATTGTCAACTCTCGCGTAATTATCTCTAGGGTAAGCTAAATATAATTCTTGTATTAGAAATGGGAGCGTGGGAAGTCCACCCACAAGGTCGACAGACAACATCATAAAGGCGGCAGGGAAGCGCTGGACGCAGGCCGCTACCAATCGATCAACATGGAAAGCATTGGGGGAGGCCTATGTTCAGCAGTGGACGTCCTATAGCTGAAATGATGATGATGATTAGAAATGGCCACCACAAAATAACATAACCTTTTAAATATCCGATCCGGTAATCCGATACAAAACCGTTGGGACATTGTCGCCTTAGCGGTCAAGTTTATCTATGTGTTTGAAATCACTAAAATATTCGGTTCGCGAAATAATATGCATTGCTAACAACGCTCGCTACGAATGCTCCAACCAAAAGCTTTCATCCTACTCCAATTGCATCCGTCTCTTTCTACTGGCGCGCTCTACAATCTACATCTACCTTCAAAGTGTACAAGGTCATTCATTATCACCACGGTCTCATTTTCAACCTTAAGAGTAGGCGCACACCGTTGATTTTTAGTTGGCCGATAGTTGTGCCCGATTTTAATTTGTATGAAGAATCGGCCAAATCGAATCGGCGTAGTGTGCGCACTCCCATACATGCCCATACTGATCAACTGCCAAAGATTAAAGAACTTGTAGAGAGTCAAGAATTGCGCGCGGTGGAGTGCAATCTGCCGTAGGCAGCCGCAATTCCGCGCGCATCTCTCAAGATTCGGCCACAATAACCGCGAGGTTGGTATGGCCATGGGTGGTGGTGGGATTTGATCAACTGCCCGACTAAACTATCGGCCGACGAAAAATCAACGGTGTGCGCCTACTCTAAATCTAGGTTATACAGTAACAATTTCTCGTGTTATTACAGTAGTGATGTGCGGAGTGCTTCAGTATCGTATGACGTAATATCTAAATCGATTCCCGAATCGAATTGATATCGAGTTTGCAGACGTAAAGGATATTTACGAATATTTTTCAGATTCAGCCAAGATTTGGCACTTACTGTATTCCAAGGACAAAGTTGTCTACTTGTTCTTCTTTGAAGTCTGTCCATATTTTGCTCTGCTCCACTAAAATGTAGTTTGACAATAGAAATAGGTAGAATGATTGTTATTATGTTATATTTCTGAACCGTACTAAAAGATCTAACTGATGATCAACAAGATGCAACAAAACATTATGACCATGCTATCAAGTTTAAATCAAAGATCGATTAATGACCGTTATTCAAATGATTTCATGTATAAAATACATAGGCGTTAAAAGTGAAAAGTCTCACATAACGCCCCGTATGAGCGTTGCGAAGATTTAAACAATAATGCAATCGTACATACGAGTATTAATCGATTTCGTCCGATTCCAGGTGTGAACGGTCACACCACTACCGTAGGTGCGGCTCGAATTGTGATGCATTATAAACGGCCGGAGCCTGGAGTTACATCGGTCTCTATCCTAACATCGGGTACAGTCTGCACCAGTAAAACAACACGCTATTTTCAGCCTTATAACTACTAGTGTAGAATAGCAGGAAATACATTCGATTTGCGGACGCCTGTAGCCGCTCGCTATAAACTGAGGCAGAGGGGTGTGGCCTATATTGGCTAACACGTTCAGGCGTAGAGTTCGTATTACATTTTGATAATGTCGTTCCTTCGTAATGCGAATCGCATTCAAGTTGTTATTAGAATGTCTCGCGTTATATTATGCATGCCGCTGCTTCACAACTGCAGGGAGGAGAAAACGTATTTGGATATTTTATGTTAGTGTTGCCACTGATAGCTGAAAGTTTGTGGATTAACTTTAAGATAAAAATATGACATTAACTTTAACATAAAAAATATAATATTTATAAGACAAAAAACAACTAAAGAGGATTTATTCTCTTATATATTTTTTCTATATCACTACATATTATAAAACAAAGTAGCTTAGATATTTAAAAATACGCAACTGATTTTAATGCGTTTTTTAATAGATAGAATGAGTCAAAAGGAAGGTTTTTAAGTATAATACATTGTACCTGTGCGAAGCAGGGGTGGGTCGCTAGTTTTATATAATTAACATCTGTTGTTTGAACCTAGGTTTACAAGGCTCTATTTATCCCCACACTTATGAGTGCTGGACAGGGGTTGATCTATTATGTCAAAGTCAAATTGTGAACTCCGTCAGTTTATAAAATGACGCGTGAGACTGTAAGCAACAAACAGTGGGTTTGGATATGTTAAATTGTAATCAGGCCTGTTCATCTCCACGAGTTTGCATCGAAAACAAAACACGCGCGACAACACCTCCTGAGATATCTAATCGACAGGACAATCACGAGCGAGCATTGACGCACGCACGTGTATTCTTCACCCATTTGCATTGTAAAGACAATAAACTATGTATATAAAAACGGTGGTATAATTAATACTGTGCAGTATTTTAACTTCCTGAATAATAATAGAAACACAAAATATATTCATGCTCATTCATGTATTTCCTCCGCAGTTTGGCATCTCACGTCACACATCATTTACCGAAGTCAGCCCTATGGCTTCGGCGCAGTACCGATCACTGACGTTTATCAACAAAATGGTGCTCGACTCTTGAGACAAGCTAAATTACACCATATTGTTAACGACATTGAGCATACATTTTTTTAAATAGCTTCGCGAAGAAAACCTTTTGTACGTAGTACTTATTATTATTCTGTGTTGTAATCTAACTACATACGTCAGATTATAATCTGACGGAATTCACAATTTTACGGTGACATATTAAACTGCAATAGGCAACGAGGAAACAAGTGGACAAGTGCAAACAGGTGATCAGATGAGATGCAATTGCGATCCGCTCGCTGTCTCACTCGGACGCGCAGTCAACAGAACTCTCCTTATTGAGTTAGACGTGTACCTTTATCAGCCACTGAAGTGAAAGTTTAACCCCATAGCTTAACCCTAAGGCTGCTCAACCCCGAGCCACAGTGTGGCCCGCGAAATAATTTTAAGTGGCCCGCGCAAGTATGGTTTGATTAATAGTGACTGAGTTTCTTGCGCTGCTTCTACTCAGCACTGGCCCATTTGTTGTCCTGAAGCAGGGTTAATACTGGGACGTGTAAAAGTGCTTTTTTTAAGCCTATTTACAGAAATAAATTAGTTTTATGAGTTTTAATAGAGATATACCTAGTGAGATGCCAACTTTTGCGCTGAGTTCGAAACTCAGGGTCGCATTAGGAATTTACACACACAAAATAATCAAAATATGTGCTCATTATCCACTGCGCGGCACGGCCGTCTGAAAATCAGCGTCATGTGGTATGCACTTGACACAAGCTGAGACAGGGACGTTTTTGCTGCTGCAACGCCGCCTAAGTAACTTATCCGATTTATTTTAATTATTCTTGATTATTAATTATTTTGACTGATTCTGTAATGTGACTGTTTGTCTTATGTATGTATGTGTATTCATGTGGCAGCAAAATAAACGTAATTCTATTCCTTTCTATTCAATGAACGAAATATTTCAGCTCAATTGGACTCCGAAAGTGGGTCAAATTCAGCTTGTACGACATGATTTCTGCCTGACCAGAGGCATAAAATCCTATTAGTAAGGTAAAGACTCCTGGAAAATAGTTTTCATGAATGAATATTGATCCTTTTTGTAAAATATAAATCAAATTGGGAGACATTAGTCCGATGTATACAGCCTACTAACAGGCATAACATGTTACCTGTCTAGACAAAACCAACAACAAGGTTACAGTTTCAGAACTGTCACACAGCGTATTATAGTGATTTGTTATAGTATATTAGAGTGATACAGTGATGGATCACTGAGGCAACATAATAATATTAAGTGCAGATAGGTTTGCGTATTTAATCTGTACCTACTTATTAATAAAGAAGCGCTAATCTCGGGAACTATTGAAAGAAAGAAAGAAAAAATGTTTATTTGGCACCAAATTACATGCACTTGGTCCGATTTAGAAAAATATTTTTGTGTTAGATAGCTTATGTTATTATATCGAGGAAGTCTTTAAGCGATACAGTGTTTGGGATATGCCTAGCGAAATTTTAGGCGATGTTATTATGTCAATTTTATCGACAAAAATGCCCCCATAAATAAAAGGGCCCACCCCCCTCCTCTTGGAATGGGGGGGGGGGGCTTAGTTTTTTAAATTTATTTTGTATGTGACTCTACATAAAAATTGTTTGTATTTCTTATGGGCTCGTTTTACAGATAAGTTCGACGAAGATATGTGTCATTAAAAAAAGACAAAAATGAAAAATAATGAGCAAGAAACTTAAAAAAAAATTAACGAATTTTAGTTTTTGTCAAAAAATTCAGTTTTGACGGGCACATAAGAAATAAACATTTTTGTGTGACTCTACACAAAAATGTTTAAAATAGAGCTATTTTTTATTTTATGCAACACCTATTTGACTATTATCTAACACGAGCACGACTAGCTCAATTAAAAGGCGTCTCGACGTTTTCATAAAAGGAACAAAACAAAAGAGCCGTCTGCAAAAACACTTAGCAGTAGTGAAAAACAAGGTCTATTATTCTTTAAGCTACTGCAAACGATTTTGATTAAAACCTATTGAAATTGTAAAATAAAATGTTTTATAATTGCTGCTTGTGCCACTTGCAATAATTTTTTGTAATATTTTAAAGCTGGATTTTCTCTTTTGAAATATTTCCGTTGTGATTTTTTTTATTTTATTGTTTATTATGTTAAAATGGGACCACAGATCTTGTATGCACGAATTTTACTGAACGGAATTTTCATTTATTCATTTATTTCAGTCCTCCTCCAAAAAAAAAAGAGTTTAATTCTCAAAATTCCTTCCACACACAAAAGACACAAAATTGAAAATATACCTATTAAGTGTGCTGCAAGCCGCTACCAATCGATCAACATGGAAAGCATTGGGAGAGGCGTATGTTCAGCAGTGGACGTCCTATGGCTGAAATTATGAAGACTAAGCGCTCCTGCACACGACGCGCCGGTACCGCGCCGCCGCCGCGCCGTCGCCGCGCCTTTGCACTGTTTATACGCGCGCTAAGTGTGCACTAATAACAAATACATCTGTTGGTAGAATCCTACCGACTGTAGTTTTAAAATAAAGTTCAATAAGAACTCTCGGAGCCTCCGACCCAGGTCGATTCAATATTGGAAATAAAAATTAACTTCCAAAAGTCCCATATTTCAGGAATCCCAACATCCCAACGTATTTCAGTCTCTACAGAGTCAGAAAAATAGATATTACACTATTAGACTTGCCTATTTGATATCATACTTTAATACCATACTAGCTTTCCGCCCACGGCAACGCCCGCGTGGAATTTTTCATTTTTTTATACAGGGTGACTGGAACTGAACCCATGTCATTATTTACATATTATGTCAATATCTGGATCTGAAATTTATTTTATTTGACTAAAGGTTTATTCGATATTAATATCAAATAAAAAACTGTTAAAATCACGCGAGAAAAAAAATTGAAGCAGTTTTTAGGTCAAATTTCGAAAAAATCTGAAAAAAGTATAAAAATTTACATATCTCCTAAACTATAAAACTTTAGCCATAGAAAGTAAGGTTCAATAATTAGCAAATGACCTCCTCTATACGCGTATTAGCTATGGCGGGTTCAGTTCCAATCACCCTGTATAACCTATGCAGCAATAATGTGGCTTTCTATTGGTGAAAGAATTATTAAAATCGGTTCAATAGATCCCGAAATTACCCCTTACAATTTAACAAATATACAAACACAAACTTTACCTCTTTAAAATATTAGTATAGACTAGCTCATCGCGCGTATGATGCATCAACGGTCTTACCTATGTTAGGAGCATACGCTGACAAATTTTCAGCTTTTATAAAATAACGTAGGTCTGGCGTTCACCAGTTCTTATTGTTAAAGGAGCTCTTTAAGTCTAAATTGCAAAAATAAATGACTTACGACGTTTCAATCGCCTCTTCCCGGCAGCCCGCAGAAGCCTCGGCTCTTGAGCCCACAATAATAAAGCAATGTGATTTTAATTTGCACTACCTTCCATTTCAGAACTATCTCGGAAGAAATATTGGCTAAACTTTACTTAGCGAACTACTGGGCTATATTCGTCGTTTCCTTACTTTATCACTGCTTGAAACTTTGAGCCAAGCCCCGACTTTTACTGTTCGGTGCTTGTTTTATTTCATTCCGTGGTTTCTGAGTTGCTACCTTTTATACAGGATTCTTCAATTTAAAGTGTTCGAAAGTTAGTATGAAATTGTGATGCGACAGCATTGATTTGTAGCGCTCAAAATTATCTTCCAAATTCCGCTTCACTCTCACTCACCATTCACAAATTCAAACTACAGGTTAAGAAAATCCCCCTTATTAATAATAGTTACACCCTAGTTGAACTCTGGCATAAATTGTCATTTAGTATGGAAATATTATTTTAATCCAGAGTAGCCCAACGGTGAAGTGGTCGGACTGGCCGACTCGAGATCCGAGGAACGCGGGTTCGAATCCCACCGCCGCTCGACTATTGTGGTGAGCCCACTCGTAACACAAGCTTATTTAGCTTAACACGAGGGGCTAACGGGACTTAGTAATTTGTGCACTACAAAGAAGAACGGTCACGCCCCATACAAAAAAAACCCAGACCCGACAGAAACGAGACACCTACCTCAATTTTTTTGTCATGTCTTAATTAGTTAAATTATATATTTTTTATATTCGAAATCTATGTATAACACCAAAATATTACCCTTTGTTTTTGTTCAGGCGTTATACAAAAACTAATGCAAAATGCCTATTTATCACCAAAATTGGTAAATGTATGTACCTAAATGTCTATTACAGCTGCTATGGAATGTATCTAGGTGACCTGGAGAAACAGCCGGATTATACAGGGTGGAAACGAGAAGTTACAAAATCCAAAAATTCAATGTTACCAGCTTCCATAATCTGTAACCTATTATTGGTACCATTTGAAAGAACTCGTGAAGCACTTTCAGAATCAGTAACTAGTTTTTCGATATCTTGTATAGTTTAGAAATAATCGAGTGAGATCACTTATCGTTTCCACCCTGTATAATCCGGCTGTATCTCCAGGTCACCTAAATACATTCCATAGCAGCTGTAATAGACATTTAGGTACATACATTTACCATTTTTGGTGATAAATAGGCATTTTGTATTAGTTTTTGTATAACGCCTGAACAAAAACAAAGGGTAATATTTTGATGTAATACCTACATAGATTCCGAATATAAAAAATATATAATTTAACTAATTAAGACATGACAAAAAAACTGAGGTATGTCTTTTTTCTGTCGGGCCTGGGTCACAGATGACCGGTCTTCTTTGCTAATAATCTTTAAAAAAAAAGAAAAAAAATTGTGAGTAAAGGAAACAGATAATCTCCATAACAACACCATTTTGAGGACCTTTTAGGGCCTGCCTCTATACCTTAGGGCACTTTCCCATAGAGGCATTCCGTTTATGCAGGGTACTGTTTTTTGCAGGATCCCGTTTAGCAGTATAGATATTTGAATACTAAACATTCACACTAATATCCCATTTGCAATGTCTCACAAAAATCCGATCCGTTCGAATTTGGGATTCAGGTTTGTCATTAAACTGGACCAGTAAAAACAGGGTCCATTTTAATTACAACTTGTTTAATAAAAGTATTCCTACAATCAGTTTCCAGCATAATTTTTTTTGCAAACCGTACCGCGAAAAACCGTTCCTTCAAAGAATGGGATGCAGTCGTCTGCCCACAAAACTAAGCTGGATTGCCCATAGAGCCATTTCAAGGGCACGGGTGAAAGTGAAATTATGTCTCGCGAGTTGATATTCAGAACGAGTAGTGCCATCTAGCGAAGGGTGTTGGTACTACATTGTCCTTTCAGCTGTGTTTTCCGGAAAATGTTGGTTACAATAATGTGGAAATGCAAACTTTTTTTGTCATGTTTTGTTAATGTTTATTTTGTAACGTCGTTCTAAAAATGTAGATGGCTATGTTCGAGAAGAAAAAAATATAGGTAGACCCAGGTACTATATTGCTTTTTAGAAAATAATACGTAAAATATTTTAATTGTAGTACTTAAAACTATTTGTAGCATGAAAACATTGTATCAGTGATTGATTATAATAAATTCAGGCTGTTGAAAGTTAATGGAATGTTCCTACTCATTATTTTTAATTTTTTTAATTAAATTATTTTATACACGGGTGAATTCAACAAGTCCATAAAAAATTTCATTTCCGTGGATTATTTAACATTAAGGCTGAGTTGCACCACCTAAATTTAACGGTAACTATGACGATAACCGGTGCTTTTTGTATGGAGTTTGACAGATTTTTGACGTTTGTCAAAGTTAAAGTAAGATGGTGCAACCCACCCTAAGTTTTTTAAAGAAAAAACTCGCTATTTTCTATCCCTTACTAGCTGACCCGGCGAACTTTGTTCCGCCTTAATGGCAATAAATAAGCAGACTTTTTTTTAATTTCGAACGGGATAAAAAGTATCCTATGTCCTTCTCCTGGCTCTAAACTACATCCCTGACAATTTTCAGCTAAATCGGTTCAGCCGTTCTTGAGTTATAAGTGGTGTAACTAACACGACTTTCTTTTATATATATAGATATATATGTTACGGTCAAAGTGATAAATGTGAAAATTATGAATAATCGCCGGTTATTATGAATAATTACCGCATGATTTGGTTAATGTGATTAATATGAGGTCATTTATGTGTGTATAAAACTAAATAGGCGGCTTAGGGGTGGCCCAAGGGCCACCCCCGCCGCACCTTAACCTATTTTTCACTTTAAATCAAAACATTATGTTATAGGCATCATGGAAAAGTAATATTATGCAAGAAACATTCCAAACTCATTATGCCAAATTATATTAATATATGATATCAAAACGTTCAAAAGTTTGGCTGTACACGAGCACGTACACAAGATGTTGTTCTCTTTTAAGAAATTTGTTAGTACTAAGGTTGAATTATTAAATAATCACTGTTAAATGTGATTAATTTATCACTTTTACCGCGACTGTCGGTAATTATTCATAATAACCGGTTATTATTAATAATTTTAAATTTATCACATTAACCGTAACATATATATAGATATATAGATTACTTACTCGTGCAACTAAGTAGCGTCGCCTAATATGAAACCTACTAAGTACGTTTGGCCCAGTTTGTGCAGACTGCTTCCAGTGCATCAAAGGAAGTTAATCAAAAAACTTCACAAGCTCGTAATTTCTTAATACCACAAGCGGAGTAATTGCACTATCCACCCCAAACCCCACCCCCCCACTGGTAGCATAGAACAGTTCCCGCCAACGTGTGTGGTAATGAGCATTTTTATACCTTGCTAGGTCGCTCGTTAGTTTAACTGAATTTTCCTTACCTCTTGTTATCATTTTTCATTTATTTTGTCAAAGTTCTTATTTTATTTTTTTATTTATCATAGGCCGCTCACCATATGTTACCAGTGATGACATATGGCTCCGAAACGTGGCCTCTCACTATATGCCTCATAAAGAAGCTCAAAGTTGCCCAGGGCTATGCTCGATGTTTCTTTAGACCATACGAGTGTGATTTAGATACACCTTGATGTATGAAATCTAAATTTTAGCTTTGAACGTCAACTCCTTGGCCAATCTGGCCATCCTGTACAAGTGTACATATTTTATTATTTCACAGATCTACCGAATGTGTAGATACAAAAGTTTAGTCGGCTAAGTTACACCTTTGTATGAGCTTTCAAACATTATGAGCTTAAAGCTATCGTAACTAGCACTGCGGAGCTTCAGATTAAAACACGCCGCTTTAATATTTTCAAAAATTCTCTTTCATAGTACCTGCATGAGGGCCTCGCCCCAATTTCCCTGGAATCGCAGAGGCTAGCAAGACACGCCTTAACAAATTAATAACTGGAGGAAGCCATGAAGTGAAACTCTTAATGAAAATGTCTACCGACTGATTAGGTAATTAAAACATTAAAAAATCCTAACGAAGATGGAGACGCTGCACGGAATTCGTTTACTTATTTTGTGAAAAGAGTTTATTAAAATGTTGGTTTAATAACGAAACTAGGGCATGAATATCGGAATCTCGGAATCTCGTAATATCGGAATCTCGGAGTACGAGATCCGATATTACAATTCCGATATTGAGCGACCCAATATCGTAATATCGGAATCAGATAAAGGTTTTAATTGAGATTTTAAACAAAGCGTTTAAACGCGCCACAACCTGCTACAAAGCCCAAAGCACATGATTGGCAAAGACTAATGATTTTCTCATGTCTCTCACCATCACTTTTTGTCCCACTGCAAATATTTATGGTTAATTTTACTTGTTCTAAAAAATTTTAATACTTGCCGTATTTGGTCTTAGCGATGAAAAACGACATCTCAACTCACCTGTTGGGAGATTCAATTAAGGTCTTCGAGCTTTGTGCCGAGGTCTTCCAGCGATTCCGCACTAGTACTCAAAACTGACGGCCGATGGGGCAGCAAGGTTCTGGAGTGGAGGTCACGTACCGGAAATCGCAGAGTAGGACTGCCATTCACAAGGTGGACCTCAGGCCGCTACCAACCAACCATTTGCATTGTGAAAATTATTGGGGGAGGCCTATGTTCAGCAGTGCACGTCCTATGGCTGAAATGATGATGATGATGATGGCCCGTGGTTTTGTGAGTTGTACATCGATAATCAAAAAGGAACAAATTACAAGGATATTCAAGTTTTTTTACCACTACCTAAAATTTTTGTAACATTTGACTTGAATGACTCTACAAATCGTTCCGCCAGTATTGGTTGATGAAGTAAAAGTTTGTTTGATACCTGTTTTACAAAAACACTTAAATTCTTTGCTAGTCCATATTGGCCTAATATCAGTAACCAAATGCAATGGAATTGGATACCCATAACATACAAAAATGGTTTTAAATACTTCAATTTTATAATTTTAGGATGTGCTGTTTTGTACCAAATTAAAGATATTACTGTATACAATTAAGAAATGTTACGAAAATAATAAATATGTATTCAACTTATAACACAAACTCAATTCCGATATTAATATCGGAACTCCGATATTGAGATCTAATATCGGAAATCAATATCGGAATTGAAAACCTTCCGATATTACATGCCCTAAACGAAACGACAGCGGTTTATTTAGAAATAGTTATAATTAATCTTGCAGTCCCAGTTCGATTTTAGGGGATATCATTTATTAAAGGAATACTTAGGTACCTAAGTAGGTACTTACTTGTAAAATATAATTATCTCAATCCCAATGCCAAACTGAATCAAAATGAAAACTTTTTTCAGACTCCGCGCAATCATGTCGGAAAACATCATACGTGAAAAATAAATTCAAATTTGAATTAAGACGATGGAACGCGGAACTCTCGAAGTTTTTGTTTTGCTCTCAGTTTGAAGTTTGTTGCTGCTCGAGTTGGATCGGCTTGTATTGTAGAGAAATATTTTATTTTTAAGTTCAGACAAGTGAAAAATGCGTGAGTGCATATCCATACACGGCGGACAGGCCGGCGTTCAAATCGGGAACGCGTGCTGGGAACTCTACTGCCTTGAGCATGGCATCCAGCCCGATGGACAGATGCCCTCGGACAAAACCGTCGGCGGCGGAGACGACTCCTTCAACACCTTCTTCAGTGAGACGGGAGCCGGCAAACATGTCCCCAGAGCTGTATTTATAGACCTAGAACCCACCGTAGTAGATGAAGTGCGCACTGGCACCTACCGTCAGCTCTTCCACCCGGAGCAGCTGATCACAGGCAAGGAAGACGCCGCAAACAACTATGCGAGAGGTCACTACACCATCGGAAAGGAAATCGTCGACCTCGTGCTCGATCGAGTTCGCAAACTCGCTGACCAGTGCACCGGCCTGCAGGGCTTCCTCATCTTCCACTCGTTCGGAGGTGGCACCGGCTCCGGCTTCGCCTCGCTGCTCATGGAGCGCCTCTCCGTGGACTACGGCAAGAAATCCAAATTGGAGTTCGCGATCTACCCCGCCCCGCAAATCTCCACTGCAGTGGTCGAGCCTTACAACTCTATCCTGACCACGCACACGACCTTGGAGCACTCCGACGCCGCGTTCATGGTCGACAACGAGGCCATCTATGACATCTGCAGACGTAACTTGGACATCGAGAGGCCGACGTACACTAACTTGAACAGACTGATCGGGCAAATTGTGTCGTCTATCACTGCCTCATTGAGATTCGACGGAGCCCTGAATGTGGACTTGACCGAGTTCCAAACGAACTTGGTGCCGTACCCTCGCATCCATTTCCCGTTGGTGACGTACGCGCCGGTGATTTCGGCGGAGAAGGCGTACCACGAGCAGCTGTCTGTGGCGGAGATCACGAACGCGTGCTTCGAGCCGGCGAACCAGATGGTGAAGTGTGACCCGAGGCACGGGAAGTACATGGCGTGCTGCATGCTGTACAGAGGCGACGTGGTGCCGAAGGACGTGAACGCGGCCATCGGGACTATTAAGACGAAGCGTACGATCCAGTTTGTGGACTGGTGCCCGACGGGTTTCAAGGTGGGGATCAACTACCAGCCGCCGACGGTGGTGCCGGGCGGCGACTTGGCGAAGGTGCAGCGAGCGGTGTGCATGTTGTCGAACACGACGGCGATCGCGGAGGCCTGGTCGCGGTTGAACCACAAGTTCGACTTGATGTACGCCAAGCGCGCGTTCGTCCACTGGTACGTGGGTGAGGGCATGGAGGAGGGAGAGTTCTCGGAGGCGCGCGAGGACCTGGCCGCGCTCGAGAAGGACTACGAGGAGGTCGGGATGGACTCCGGGGAGGGAGAGGGCGAGGGCGGCGAGGAATATTAACTTTACAATTTGTACGTTTTATTTTTAGGACTATTTTTCATTTCTCGTAGGTCTAAAATGTTGTTATTATTATTATGAATTTAATTATTCTGATTGTAATGTAGTTTGGTGGCTGCCAAATAAATTCTGAAAGTGACTTTTGCAATTTGGTTTTTTCTACACTTACCTCCTAAACCCTTCACAGTAGGCCAAATATTAAAACGCTTCACACACATCCCCTAGTGTTCCGGACAATTTGCTATCGATCGGTTTTAGACATTGCCCTCTTTTGCAAACTATGTAGGTAGGTATCGATAAGTATTGCAATCGATTCTAAAGGTGAGTATAGACTAGAGCAGTTAGGTACGTGTACAGAACGAGCCGCTCTATGAAATGTCTGTTTCACCCTGTCACGCACGAACCAAATGTCATACAATTTTTAAGACCGTGACATTGACAGCGGGGCGCCACCGTCAATACCCCCTTCTGACCCACCGCACTACCAAACCACACTACCAGTAGTGTCGTGGGGAATATTTTTTCCCTTCTACACTACCAAGCCAGTAGTGTCGTGGGTAATTTTTAAGGGCCATACATCTTCATTCCCATCGACACTACTACCATAACTAAATGTAAAATTTGTAAAATTTTGGATTGTTTTGTAATAAATTATGTTTATATGCAACACTAACCTCTGTGCAATTTTGCAGTTTGACGGAATTTACTGAAAATAAAATATTACCTAAAAGGGCTTATGTACATGTTACGGTAAATGTACAAGTAAAGCGCTTTCAAATGATACCAAACACGGCATATTTATCTTAACTTTATTTTTTTACTCTGTATGGTTTGTCCGCTAGAGGGCGCCACATTAGATTTTGTGAAACCCCATAGAGCCTATAACCAGCGGACAATTACGACGCTTCTAATGATATGTCATTTCTCGAATTCTGATAAGTAGTTTAGAAGTTACGAGGGAATAGATGAACATACATACATACATAGCCTGTCAAAATCATAACCCTCCTTTTGTTTTGCCGCAGTCGGGTAAAAATAATTTAATTTTTGTTTTTCTTTCACGCAAAGTTATATAGGTATAAGCCCTTTTAGGTAATATTTTTTTTTCAGTAAATTCCGTCAAACTGCAAATTTGTACCGAGGTTAGGGTTGCATATAAACATAATTTATTATAAAACAATCCAAAATTTTACAAATTTTACATTTAGTTATGGTAGTAGTGTCGATGGGAATGAAGATGTATGTTACCCACGACACTACTGGCTTGGTAGTGCAGAAGGGAATAAATATTCCCCACGACACTACTGGTAGTGTGGTTTGGTAGTGCGGTGGGTCAGAAGGGTCAATACCGGATCGCTGGTTCCATTTTTGCCATAATGGAAACTTTAAAGTTGAACGATGGTGGCGTCCCCCTGTCGATGAGTTTAGTGGGACAGCCTTTTGTACCCTTTGCACCACCGGCCTGCACCACTGGTGGTGCAAAGGGTATTTTTTATTACAAGCTTTATATTGACTTCACTTGTTAGTATGTGTGGGACAAATCTTGCAACTGAATTTAAGACCACTTCTCCTCAACCGATTAAGCTGAAATTTGGTATACTTATGTAAGTACGATGACAATGCAATGTTATGGTACCATTGAGCTGGTCTGATGATGGAGTCAGGAGGTGGCCATAGGAACTCCTAAACGAAACGGTGGAATCGCATAGAGTTTGGGTTCGTTGGATTTGTCTTTTCGAGCAGTTTAGTGCTAGATGATGTCCAGGGTCATGATGATGGATTAGGAAGGTGGCCATAGGAACTCCTAAACGAAACGGCAGAAACTCATCGAGTTTGGGTTCGTTGGATTTTTCTCTTCGAGCAGTTTAGTGCTAGATGATGTCCAGGGTCCTGATGATGGTGTCAGGAGGTGGCCATAGGAACTCCTAAACGAAACGGCGGTATCGCATCGAGTTTGGGTTCGTTGGATTTGTCTTTGCGAGCAGTTTAATGCTAGATGATGTCCAGGCTCCTGATGATGGAGTCAGGAGGTGGCCATAGGAACTGCTAAACGAAACGGCGGTATCGCATCGAGTTTGGGTTCGTTGGATTTGTCTTTGCGAGCAGTTTAGTGCTAGATGATATCCAGGGTCATGATGATGGATTAGGGAGGTGGCCATAGGAACTCCTAAACGAAACGGCGGAATCGCATCGAGTTTGGGTTCGTTGGATTTTTCTTTTCGAGCAGTTTAGTGCTAGATGATGTCCAGGCTCCTGATGATGGAGTCAGGAGGTGGCCATAGGAACTCCTAAACGAAACGGCGGTATCGCATCGAGTTTGGGTTCGTTGGATTTGTCTTTGCGAGCAGTTTAGTGCTAGATGATGTCCAGGCTCCTGATGATGGAGTCAGGAGGTGGCCATAGGAACTGCTAAACGAAACGGCGGTATCGCATCGAGTTTGGGTTCGTTGGATTTGTCTTTGCGAGCAGTTTAGTGCTAGATGATATCCAGGGTCATGATGATGGATTAGGGAGGTGGCCATAGGAACTCCTAAACGAAACGGCGGAATCGCATCGAGTTTGGGTTCGTTGGATTTTTCTTTTCGAGCAGTTTAGTGCTAGATGATGTCCAGGCTCCTGATGATGGAGTCAGGAGGTGGCCATAGGAACTCCTAAATGAAACGGCAGAAACTCATCGAGTTTGGGTTCGTTGGATTTGTCTTTTCAAGCAGTTTAGTGCTAGATGATGTCCAGGGTCCTGATGATGGATTTGGGAGCTGGCCATAGGAAATCCTAAAGGAAAAGGCAGAAACTCATCGAGTTTGGGTTCGTTGGATTTGTCTTTTCAAGCAGTTTAGTGCTAGATGATTTTTTTTTGAAGGGACGCGCGCTGGTAGCTTGAAGAGCTTTTCCAGCTTACCGGGCAGAATGGCGAGTAGGTACAGAAGGTACTCTAGCCGTTTGGCGATCGTCGGTCGCAGACCGACGTTCGCGATCGGGCCGTATTGAGCGCATAAAGCGCCCGATCAGTGGCGAACCCAAATAGAGGGTTTCCCACCGCGGTGTTGGACCAAAGTCCAGCCTACGGTGGGCTCACTCTAGTGGGCCCGATCGAGGGGGACTACGGATGCGGCCTGAGGGCGCCACGGTAGGCTCGGACCTCGGCTCAGGCCGTGGCTAGATGATGTCCAGGGTCCTGATGATGGAGTCAGGAGGTGGCCATAGGAACTCCTAACGGCGGAATCTTATCGAGTTTGGGTTCGTTGGATTCGACTTCTCGAGCACTTTGGTGCTAAATAATGACCCAGAGATTGAGATAGGTACAACTAAAAAGTGTAAAATAAAATTATAATAAAAAAAACTTTTTTAAAAACAAGCTTTATCTAAATGCAGATGTACTAAAACGAAAAAAATAATTGTATGCTTGGTTCAAAGAATTTCGAAAGCTTGTAGCGCAAACAGAAAAAAGAGGAATAAATTCCATGCGCGATACAAGCTTTTGAAATTCTTTGAACCAAGCATACAATTATTTTTTTCGTTTTAGTACATCTGCATTTAGATAAAGCTTGTTTTTAAAAAAGTTTTTTTTATTATAATTTTTTAAATCCCTCTTGCACCACCAACAAATAGTGCTGTGCTACCATCGACTGTAAAACTAGTAGTAGACTGTAAAATACTTAATAATTTAATTGTTATAAATAAATCAAAACCTACCTAAAAGTTTTAATTTGTGTGTGTGTAAGTGCCTATAAACATTTCACTTCAGACCCACGATACCCCGGGCCTACATCCTACATACAACGAATAAAGTACCAGGGCAACATAACCATAAAGGAGCTATTTTATGATACATGTTTATTTCTCGGGTCAACCAAGAAGAATTTGATATAGCTCCTTTATGATTATGTTGCCCTGGTACTTTAGGAATTATTCGTTGTATGTAGGTATGAATGGTTGTTATTAATTTTTATGTTATGTTGTCAAATCTGTCCAGTAGTTTCGGAGCCTATTCAGTACAAACAAACAATCAAATCTTCTCTTTATAATATTAATATTATATGATTATAGATAATCATCTTACAGTTAATGGTAGGGCGGCACTATTGGTGGTGCAAAAGGGATTAAAAAATACCTTTTGCACCACCAGTGGTGCAGGCCGGTGGTGCAAAGGGTACAAAAGGGAGCACAGTTCAGTTTAGGTCATCTTAAACACAGTCTTAAACACCTGTAATGACCATTCGCAAGAACGTTACATTACATAGAAATGCTCAAGTCTGTACTCACCTTTATGCAAATCGATAGTATTGCAATCGATTGAACAGCTGCTATTAGCAAATCGCAACTGTTGCTTAGATGTATCGATCTTATTACGGATAGGACGGAGTATCGAGTATTCCCCTATTCCACATATCCCTACTGACATTAGTAGCTGGTACTGGTAGCGAAACTAGGATTTTTTTTTCCACTTATAGCTACCGATAGAGATATTATATGGAATCTTTTGCTCCATCCAATACTAGGTACTACCTGCACTCCCAACGGTTTTAAGTTAGATTTACTGGATAACTACATAATATTTAAAAACCGTATACCTACATCTGACTGCATGAAATATTGTGTTAAATCTATCGTTCGTGATTCCATTACATACACATCGTTTTAGTGCCTACCCTCATTTTGAATTCCGTTTTCTTTGTAGCCTTCCTGAAATAATTACTATGATGGAGAGAGGAAACCCCTCTTCCCTCTAGGTATAGTTATAGCACATGGTTATAGACCTAGTTTATTGCAGTATTTCGAAGTACTTAATATTATTCTGATGTGCTCCAACGTACGAACATGTACACGTTACAACCGTGAACCGTGATCGTGACATGCCGGCAAGTCTAACGGGGCTCACCAAGTGTGTTTAAGTCCGCGCTAACTCCTCATCAAGTAACTTTGCTCGCATGCACCACGTAAGGCGTACTTCACACCAAGACCTAGAAAGTACTTTTTTTTCTCGCCCTGTGTTGCCTTGTCTTTTACTTCTAGGCTAACTTGAAAAATATAAATCTAAATACATATGTAAATCAAAGGTGACTGACGCCCGTATTCACAAACATCACTATGAGGTTTCACAGTGCGCGTGGGCGCACAGAGTGACACATGGACCAGTCACAGAGCTCTATTCAACGCTGTGCGTTTGATTTGCTGCTTCACATAAGCAAGCATCGTTTGTGAATACGGGCGTGACTGACATTAATGATCTATCAACGCACGGCCCAAACCACTGGACGGATCGGGCTGAAATTTGGCATGCAGGTAGATCTTATGACGTAGCGCATCCACTAAGAAAGGATTTGCCGAAACTCCACATCTAAGGGGGGTAAAACGGGATCCACGCGTACGAAGTCGCGGGTGGCCGCTAGTCTTATACAACTTGAATAGAACTTGACTTGAATTTCTAGGCTAAAAATTGCGGATTCAATCCAAGCCTGGCCTGGCAAGCACATGACGAAAACACCCGTAATTCACAAACTATGCTTGCATAGAGCTCTGTGATTGGTTCGTGTGTGACCCTGTCCACGCGCACTGTGAGACCTCATAGTAATGTTTGTGCTCTTGATAGTGTATGTTGGGAATTTTCCTTTAAATGTTAAGTACAATACTGTTTCTCCGTGTTGTGTGAGCTGGCCCTTCCCAATCGTGGTTCCTGGAAGCAATCTTGGCAACAGCCCCCTGATTGCAGCCATGATTGGCGGCGATACTTCGCTCCACACCTGACCTAACTTTAAGTGTATTGATGTACTCTGGTAACTTAGGCTGGGTTGCACCATCTTACTTTAACTTTGATAAACGTCAAAATCTGTCAAACACCGGTTATTGTTAAAGTTACTGTTAGATGGTGAAACTCAGCCTTAGTATTCTAACGCCCGTATTGACAAACGATGCTTGCTTAAATGAAGCAGCAAATCGAACGCACAGCGTTGATTAGAGGTCTGTGATTCGTTCGTGTGTCACTCTCTGCGTACGCGCGCACTGTGAGACCTCATAGTAAAGTTTGTGAATACGGGCGTAAATCTCATGCATGAGCCTTTAAAATTCTAATGGTTCATATTTGGCAAGGAATTTCGTCATATTGAAAAGGAAATCTATACTTAATAGGGTAATTGCGCCGGTTTTCTGTCCAGCTCCTGTTTTCGTCCATTTGACCGACTTGCCACAAACAAATACGGAAAATTAGAATACAAACCTAACTTTCCGTGCAAGTTTGGACTTGTTACAATCTATAATATCTAAGTAACAGTTCTGTCTGCATGAAAATGTAATTTGACAAGTAATAACTCCAAAAAAATCTACGAAAGTTGCTGCTGCACACAAGTGAATGGAAAACGTCGTCAAATTAGAAAAAAAACGTGCCAGTAGGGAACTTTCATGATATGTTTGATTACTGTTTTAGCTACTTTACGTAATGTTTTTGGCACGTATGTCTAATTATTAGCATAATAAACACTATTTTAAGGGTTTATTAAAGTTTTTGTATAGAAATCTTAGATAATTAAGTGGACTAATACTAGCATAACAATTTTGCAAGATTTTGGTTTTCTTCCACGTGGACGGAAACCCTGACACCTAGTTAATATTTTTAATAATCATTTTACTTCAATGGACCTACAAAATACAATGTTTTTTCTTCCAATATGATCTTTATTGCTATTACATTAAACATTTTAGTTTACGTCCACTTTTTAACAGTGATAAACCCATAAAAACCGTTAAAAAGATGTGGACGAAAACAAAAAACAGCTTTAAACGTTGTTGTGTTTTCGTCCATGACGTCATGAGCAAGCACTGGGGTGGACGAAAACCAAAATTAGCTATTCCTGTAGATTAGTTTTCGTCCATTTATCCTTCGACCTATTGCAATATTTTCCTAAATTTAGGTAAGAAACTTATTTAAATCTTTTCGATATCATTTGAAAGCTAACAAAATTACCTTTCAAATGATATACTACCAATTTTGGTGATAAATAGGCATTTTGTATTAGTTTTTGTATAACGCCTGAACAAAAACAAAGGGTAATATTTTGGTTTTATACATAGATTTCGAATATAAAAAATATATAATTTTACTAATTAAGACATGACAAAAAAACTGAGGTATGTCTCGTTTCTGTCGGGCCTGGGTCACAAATGACCGTTCTTCTTTTTCACTGTAAAGAAATTGTTCATTAGTTTCAACGGCTTCGTCAAACAATAGCAAAGTTTGACAATGTGCTTGGTATAGTACAGGTGAAACAACTTCGTAGACGAAAATAATATTTTTAGTACAACGAAGCAATTGCGTATGAGGGTTTCGTACTCGTACTACAGGCTTACGCATAGTTTCCATGCCTCTTTGGCCGCAATCAATCGTTTTAAAGGACTCTAATAATAATCTAAATCACAACAAGCCCAGAGCCCAGCCTTGGTGTCGGCGGCTTTATAAATTTCAAAACAATCATCGTTCGGTTCAGCTAAATGATATCCACTACTGGACAAAGACCTCCCCCAAGGCTTTCCATCCTGGACCGGTCCTGCACTCCTCGCATCCAGGTTTTTCCCGCGACCATCCCAGATCGTCGGTTCACCTAGTGGGAGGCCTGCTCACGCTACGTCTTCCGGCCCGTGGTTTCCACTCGAGAACTTTTTGCTCCAACAGCAAAAGAATCATGTCGATGACTAAGGCTGAGTTGCACCACCTAACTATAACGGAAACTATGACGATACCCGGTGCTTTTTGTATGGAGTTTGGCAGATTTTTGACGTTTGTCAAAGTTAAAGTAAGATGGTGCAACCCAGCCTAAGAGTAGGCGCACACCGTTGATTTTTAGTTGGCCGATAGTTGTGCCCGATTTCAAATTGTATGAAGAATCGGCCAAATCGAATCGGCGTAGTGTGCGCACTCCCATACATGCCCATACTGATCAACTGCCCGACTAAACTATCGGCCGACGAAAATCAACGGTGTGCGCCTACTCTAATTGTTCTTTGTATGACTTTTATCAACATGTCAAAATTCGACGACTCTTGTCGGCGGGTCGGCGGGTTTGATCTTCTTTGCAGTTAAAAAACTAAAAAGACATTAATTAGGTGTGTCACGGAACCCTGAAAAAAGAAACCTACGACATTGCTTAGCCCTTTTGTTGGTACCTTTAAAAGCAAACCAAATTGTGATTTTTTAAGGCTTTGTTGGTAATTTGGTTGGAAAGTTGAGAAGCTGGTAAAACTCAGCAAGGAATTTAGTAAAGTTTGTACGAGGCCATTGAAAAAGACCCCGTGATTTGCAAAAGATCGAATATCTGAAGTACTTCTCATAGTGGTGTAGGTTAGAGGTTAGCCGTGATTGCCACAAAGGCCGGTTGGTAAATGAATAGTTTTAATGGCTGCAGTCAACCAGTCTATTTTATGATTTGACCGAATTATTCATGATTTCATATCTAGCATAAGAAAATGAATGAAAATCAACAAAAAGCCTTAGGACTGAACTTTGTTATTAAACTTGGCTTTCATTACACATTTTATGTTTTCGATGGGATTGATTAAAATAATATTCTGTCGGACATTAAATTAAAAGATTTTATTAAAGTTTCCGCACATATTTCTTATTTACAGAAAGCGCCATCTACCTTAGAATGAATGAACTACAACAACCAATGCTAATTACTTATATTTAAAAAATATAATCACATCTATCAAATAGATGCACATTTTTTTTCTTTCTTTCAGCACTCGAATAGCTTGGTAACAATGAAGAATGTTCACTAATTTTGTTTTTTAGCTTTCTGTATTCTCTGTTAAAAATAAAAAATACACGTGAAAGAATTATTTCGATACGTCAATTACTTTCCAAGATATTGAATTTTAAAGGTGCGGGCGGCGGCCGGCCCGCCATTGTTTGCGCGTGACGTCATATTACAGCGGCTGGCTCAAATTTGTATGGGTGGAATCTTGCAAGCTGAATTAAGACCCACTTCCGGACAACCGATTAAGCTGAAATTTCGCTTACACGTGTAATTTGGATGACCATGCAATATTATGATGACATGGAGCTGATCTGATGATGGAGCTGGAAGGTGGCCATAGGAACTCCATAATAAAACGTCTTAACTACATCGAGTTTGGGCTTGTTCGTTTTGTATTGACGAGTACTTCAATTCTATATAGTAATCAGGGTCTGATGATGGAGTTGGAAGGTACTTCGCAATAAAACGACACAATCGCATCAAGTTTGGGTTTGGTTCAATTTCAATTTCTGTGATGGGTCTGGGTGTTAATATGTATAATATGTATGTATTTACAAAAACAAATGTATTTAAGTATGTTTATATCCGTTGTCTAGTGAGCGGACACTGTAAATGTACGTCACGCGGGGTCACGTGACCGTCGGCGGAACTCGATATTTAAGTAAACTTTGAATGCCTATAAAATCATAACCACTGGGTATTTTTAAATAAAATAAAAACAAATGTATTTGTATATGTAAAAGCTTAACTGTAACAAAGGTTTCAAGTGATTTTGCATACCTAGTAACATTCTCAATTAAAAACTGCTAAAAAAAAAAAAAAAAAAAAGTAAAAAAGTATTTATTACTAAAAGATGTCACATTGTACAAATTATTCTGGCGGTCTCTGCACTAAGCAGGAAAGCTTGTATCGCAGCGGCCAATACGAACAATTACCTTAAAAATAATGACATCGGTCTTAATAGGACGGACATGTTTATACTAGTTAAATAGGCTTAACATTTATAATGTGTTAAAATATATAAAACTGTTCTAAACAAATATTAATGACATGACATAGCTTTGGTTTGGAAAAACTAATAACAATAACATAAAAATTGTATTATTTAAAATTATATAATCCAACATGGTAGTGAGAACGAACGATTATGTGTGTGTGTGTGTGTGTGTGTGTGTGTGTGTTTGTGTGTGGTGTGTGTGTGTGTGTTTTAGAATAGTTAGCTAGTATGACGCGTTTATGCTATAGGAATTGCTATAGGAATGTTTTACTTTATAGTAGTTTGAGTCATCTGCCGGCGGCTTCAGGTATTAATACACTTGATGATTTTGTTTCGTTTTGGCTTTAAATAGCATTCGTAGTTATAGTTCACCTCCCCAACGATAGATGGCGCTTTCACCATGTGAAGTTTCCATTTTCATAATTACCACGTCGCGTCGTGCTACCACAGATAATATAATACTAGTGTGCTACGTAGTAGATAAGATAAGATAATAATTTATTGTCTTTTATGTGTAATACATTTTTTTTAAAGATTATTAACAATTTCTCAGACTCATTAGCCCCTCATGTTAAGCTAAATAAGCTTGTGTTACGAGTGGGCTCATCACAATAGTCGAGTGGCGGTGGGATTCGAACCCGCGTTCCTCGGATCTCGAGTCGGCCACTCCGACCCCTTCACCGTTCGGCTATCGTGGCTATAAGGTAAAGTTCACGCGCAAACAAAGACAAAACAACGGATTTATGCACTTTCCATTAAAATTCTAAACACCTTGTTTTTTAAACTAAAATTACTTGCGTGTAAGAAAAAGTAGCATTCTGTCAGCTTTTACTCAGATGCGCAGTAACGTTCCGTTTACATTACAGCCTCGTTTGAACTAGCTGTCAAAACGACACCGCGATACGCATTTGTCAAACAGCTGTAGTTCGATCGTCGTCCAGTCGCGTTACAGTTGAAATTTTTTTGCGCAATCGGTGCGTTTACATTGCAATATCTGATTTGATCAATTTCGCGCATATTGTAACTGCGCCATAAGATAAATTATGAGCCATCTAACCATGGCTGGATATTCTACCTGCCTTTGTCTGTGTGCTTGTGGTTTAGTTTTAAGTACTAATTTTTCCGTAGTTCACTCTCGAGAGAGTAGATGGCGTGAAAACCAGATCTTAATATAATAATATTATAAATTACAAAAACAACTGAATCATTCCAGAGAATTGCATTTTCAACACTAACTTTTTTGCTGCAACCAAGAATCACCAAGATTTCATCAATTCCAGTATGCTATTAAAACACGAGAGCGTGTTCAAATTTTAATGTATTCAATCTTTAAAACATTCGCCTAAGGAAAATATTATCTGATATGAACCACTTGTGGCATCGACGCTCCGGCCCCGGCCAGATTGAGCTACCCGTCCCTCTCCGACAACGAACACGCCTATTGAAAAGTGAGATAGGTATATTGCGTGTATCTATTAGGCACTGCGAATGTGTGCATGAGGATTTGATTCAGATGGTGACCTCGCAATAATGATGCCCTATTCCTTTCCAATTTACAGGATTCGATAGAGATAGGTTGCTGCCGATAGGGTGTGTTTCGCTCCTACCTTCCAGAATACGTTTTCAGGTAACATCGGGTGCAAAATTTATTGCCGTTTAATGGGCAACTTTGAAGACGAAGGGTAAGGGGAGACATTTCTCTTGCGGGGGGTCTAAGTTGTTAGTGTTAGAGCTATGCTTCGTGATTGAAATGAAAAATTGTTGGCAGACCTAATGGTTTGGAAAGAATGTTTTGTTTGCTTAGTTTTTGACGAAATTACTTTCTTTTACTAAGGAATTTGTGTCAATTTCAATAGAGGTATTAACGAGATTTCATTTAATATCATTTTAAATGAAATATTAATAGTTTTCCTAATTATTTCTGTATTTAAAATTGTAGAATTATTTGGGATATTACTTTAGATAGTATTATGTAATCGGAAATAACTCTTATGGTTGATATTTCTGCCAAATTCAAATGCAATTTATTGTAATGCACATTTTGGAAAAAGATTTTCTTTGCACAAAGCTGAGCTAAAAAGAAGCTTGTTTCCATTGAAATAGGAACCTAAACCAAATTTTCATATTTTAAAGTTATTTCAGATCCGTTTCACAGCTAACTCGTTTTTCAGCGGGCCCCTAAACTGGCAGGGGGATGCTTGCAACAAGTACACACATGCACCGATCGGGCGCACAGAACGCAGGTACCAATTTATTGACCTGCATCTATCTGGGAAGCCTAGATGTAGCTAGATTTGTGCATCGAACGGGAGCCCCAGTCATAGCTCAGACCTCGTTGACTGAACCCGTTTCGCGACATTTGCATAAATTTGAATTTATGTCTCTTAACTATCACTTCAAGATGAAGTTAGTGTTCTTCTTCATCCTCACCGTTGGCTGCTTGGCGGCAGGTAAGTGATTGTCTTGGCTCGCGCTAGCTTTTTCCGATGTTTAGGCGGAGGGCTTCTTAAGTGATTAGGCTTAATGCGACTGATTATCGCGACCGCGAGTTATTTTGTACGTAATCTAATCGCATAATCATAAAATTTAAGAAATCCGTTTTTTCTCATAATTTGGCACTTTTATAACTTCAGCTCATTGTTGGGCCTATCTCATTGCTCGCCGTTGAGCTAAGATTGTCATGTAATGATTTTTATTAAAATGCACAATTTTCATCACAAACCCATATAGCCCATGGTTGGGCATAGTATAGACCAATTATCATAAGTAGTGTCATTTGGCCTTCTGCTGGGCTTAAAATCCAGCCTTATTTGTTTTTTCTGGTAATCTGGTCACTACTGCGCATTTTCTTTTAGTGTAGATCAATACTTGAAGCTATAAATAGATTCCCTCCATCAAACAAATTTTAATATCAAACTGTCAATGTTGTTATCGATGAATTGTAAATGCTTATATCAAATCCCGTAAATTCGCAATTTTGAGCTCATAAATCAGAAATTTGCATATTTCTCGCCAATTGATAAATTCCGCCATTTTGAATTGATAGTTCAAAGGGCATCCTGGATGACCTAAAACTGAGCCATGTAGCGCCCTCTGTAATGTGCCTGCCGGTTCATAGCGGGACCCACCTCACCCACTTGTAGATCAATCCGGAAATGCAAGGGGTGGCGGGTGGCAGTGGGGTAGGGGTCTGTAGTTCAATCGGGAGCCACGGGTGGCGCGCCACACGCTAGCTAGAGCACGTTTTAGTGAAACGCTTTGAGCGCCATCAATCTGAAGAGGTGGAACTACAGGAACCCCTAGCGGGTAAAGTAGGAACCAACAGTGCGCCATCTATATTCGTAGTCGAGTACTAAATAGAGAGAGCCATCTGTGGTTCTAAAATAAACTACTATCTAGTTGGGTGTTTTGCGCGCCCTCTGTGCCATGTGTGTTGAACCTTTCAGTTTGACTAGCAGAGCGCCCTCTATCCTTTATCACTGCAGCGCCATCTGCAGTGCTTGGTGGAACTACTATCAATCGGGATCCACGGGTAGCGCGCGACTCACTAGCTAGAGTTAATTTTAGAGAAACGCTTTGAGCGCCACCAATCTGCCGAAGGTGGAACTACAAGAACCCCTAGCGGGTAAAGTAGGAACCAGCAGTGCGCCATCTATATTCGTAGTCGAGTACTAAATTTACCGCCTAGCGGAGAGAGCCATCTGTGGTTCTAAAATAAACTGCTATCTAGTTGGGTGTTTTGCGCGCCCTCTGTGTCATGTGTGTTGAACCTTTCAGTTTGACTAGCAGAACGCCTTCTATCTGTTGGATTGAAACTATTTTCAGCATTGCAGCGACATCTGCGGTGCTTTATGGAACTACTATCTAGTTGGGTGTTTTTATCGCCCTCTGTGGCATGTGTTGAACTTTTCAGTTTGACTAGCAGAGCGCCCTCTATCCTTTGGATTGAAACTATTTGCCACACTGCAGCGCCATCTGCAGTACTTGGTGGAACTACTATCAATCGGGAGCCACGGGTAGTGCGCAACTTGCTAGCTAGAATTCATTTTAGTGAAACGCTTTGAGCGCCACCAATCTGCCGAAGGTGGAACTACAGGAACCCCTAGCGGGTAAAGTAGGAACCAGCAGTGCGCCATCTATATTCGTAGTCGAGTACTAAATTTACCGCCTAGCGGAGAGAGCAGCACAACGCCATCTGTGGTACTAAAATAAACTACCATCTATTTGGTTGTTTGGTACGCCATCTGCGGTGGTTTATGAACTGCTATCTAGTTGTGTGTTTGGCGCGCCCTCTGTGGCATGTGTGGCTTTCAGCTTGACTAGCGAAACTACTTGCTGCACTGCAACGCCATCTGCGGTGGTTTATGGAACTACTATCTAGTTGGGCGTTTGGCGCGCCATCTGCGGTGTGGTTGTGAACCATAACTTGGTAACAGGGGCGTGTCCATGTTTGTAAAATGGCGTCCAGTATTGATTTTCGTGAACCTTCTCCACCTCCCTCCCTGATGCGCGACGCGTCCGAGGTTTACAAAGAGAAGTTAAACCCGGGACGAACACTGGATAAAATGATATTTTCATACAAATTACAATTTCAACTAGAGTTCAACTAGAGTACTTACACTTTGTAATATGATGCATCTTTAAAATTAACCTACAGAGGGCCTAGTGTGAGTTTTTTTCAAACGCGCTCACTAGTGAGAGAGTAGCGTCAAAAACTGACATTAAATGTATGACGGATTGTACAGCGCCCCTAGCGGTAAACTTCCAAAAACTACAATTTTCATACATTTTTTTGTAAACTCACACTTAGCCCACAGACCATTCTACAGACAAAGTTAAATGTCAAAGTGGAATTACAATTTCTTGTATAGCCTGACCAGGAACATAAAAACCCTGGCATAGAGGCGCGTCAATTGCATTTGATAGTGCAACACTGAGTACAGTCGTACCTGTGTTAAATTAATAGGCCAACTTTATGTACCAGGATTCAGGATTACGGGTTAATTTGATATTTTCATAAATTAACGAAAACATATTATTATAGGTAACCTGGTTTAAATAAATTAAATGAAACCACCAATCGAGCAAATAGGATTTATTTTATTATTCATCAATAATCAAATTCAGAACTTGAATATTCAACTGCAATGTCTGCTCATGAACGCTTCAAACTAGGTACTTCTTTCCCAATTCCATAAAATTCAACACTCAGAAAGTGACAAAAAATTTTAGAATAGGTAGTTGAAACAAACCACAGCTAATTTTCATAGTGGACTGTACTATACGATAACATGTCAGTCAATTTGACAACCTTTGTCGGAAACATTATTCAATGAAAATATTGTCCGAACCCTTAGTATTTCTCTTCGACAAATATTTTAACACATTGTGAACCACTTTTCTTTCACGACTATAAAAAGATTTTAGCAATTTAATTCACAAAATCAGTTGCGTACATTTAAAATAAAGTTTGTTTACACTTTGACAGCAATAGACTGACATGCAAGGTGACATGTCAATGAAGTTTTCAGTTACTGTTGCCATTAAAAGAAATTAGTACCATTAGTTTTCCGCAACATGGCGAGGGTTTTTATGTTCCTGGTCGGGCTATACTCCGATTAATCGAACTAACTAGAAAAAAATGTTCATTGTGGTCCGATCAGTAGGTCAAAGGCAGTAGAACCAGGGGATTTTTTTCAGATATATATTAATGTATAAGATATTTAACAAGATACAAAACATATTTTTTTTAGCTTTCAATATTGCAAATAATGCAACATCAGCTAAACATAGAGTTTAAAACAGGGTTTACGGTTTACTCCGCCATTTCGAATACCAATCGATCGAAAATCAAATTATCGAACAGTATTCATCGAAAAGTCAAAACATCAAATGGTCAAAATATCGATTTGTTTTCATATTATTATCGTAAGCTCATTTAAATCTATTAATTAGTTCATCGAAAATCAGTATAGATATTATTATCCCGAATAGCCGAATTTTTAAATGGCAACCATTTATTTTTTCTTCTTTTCATTTTTCTAAACATTCGTTAGTAAATATTTAGAAGAAGACCCATTCTCCTGGTTGTTTTTTTTCTTTCAGGTACAGACTCAGCAGAAAAACCAAGTATTAAATTTAAAAAATCACCCACTTTTAAGAAAGTAAATTGCTAGAAGAAGTTATAGTGATAGGGACAGCTTATTACAAATAATTTTAAATTTTATTCCATGTAGCGCAAGTTAAAAATTAGGAGTTTGCCTATTCCATAATTTTTTCTAATTTTTTTCCCTTAGATTTTGGGAATCATAATCATGCGCTACATTACATCAATCAATTTTATAGAGCATCCGGATTGACGTTCGTTCCTATTACGTCCTATACAGTGGTGTGAGGGGATTTTTTCTTAAGTTAAACTGATTATAATTATTGTAAGGCCTTTTGGCCGTATGTTAAGTTAGATGACAGTGGTGTGAGGGGATTATTTCTTAAGTTAAACTGATTATCGTAAGGCCTTTTGGCCGTATGTTAAGTTAAATGACAGTGGTGTGAGGGGATTTACTGCTCGTGACAGTCAGGCAGTCCTAGTCATGACTCTAGTCATTGATGGTTGATGTTCACTTGGATGAATATTATTCAAACAAGTATTTCCTTTGTGAATAAGAGCTCTTTCAAAATTTTATTTTAAGGCCGAAGCTTATTTTTCCAAACGCAGTTTTTAGGGTTCCGTAGTCTTAACAAGGAACCCTTATAGTTTCGTCATGTCCGTCGTTCGTGCCAATAGTTTCCAAGCAAAACCTCGGACAGACAGACAGCTAGACAGATATAGCGAAACTACAAGGGTTTCTTGTCAGGACTACGGAACCCTAAAAATATCCATCAATTATTTGATTTATTATCATTACGATTAGAATTATTTAAATTTTGTAAATAAGTAGTATTATTATGCTGAGTATCCATATTTTTATTTATTTTTAAATTTTTCTATTATTTTTTAAGATAAGATGCCTAAAAATACGTAGTGAATATGTATATTTCGCTAATATTTATTTATTTTTAAATCGTGCAAGTATCACTGATATCACTAATAATACTTTTATAGAATTCGTGGGAATTCATTATACCTAATTTAAAAGGAGCTGCGTTTTATGTAGAACTAAGTGCTTACATAAATAAGTAAAAATAAATATTTAAAGATTTAAATACTCAGAAGTAATCTCGTAGTAACTAATTTTAAGATGCTGCGCTTAATTAATTATGAGCTTTTAAGTTCAGAAATTGCTGCGCGTCATCAAATATGAGAGTAAGTAGTCTGATAAATCGGTAAAAAATAAGTTCTGACAAAAAAATAGAGACTTGAATACAGTACCTCTAGTACGAAAAACTTTCGAGTTCGTTTCGTTGCGTATTCAAAGTGTCATCGAAAAATTTTGTATGAAAAATTAAACAGCGCCCCCTAGGGCGGCTATAATATAGGGGGCGCTGTTTAATTTTTCATAAAAAATTTTTCGATGACACTTTGAATACGCAACGAAACGAACTCGAAAGTTTTTCCTACTAGAGGTACAGGTTTCAATTTGAATTCGCATACGAGTTTGCTTGCACAATAATCATTTTATGACAAAAATCTCACATAACATTTTTAATATAATGGATAGAGTAGATGCAGTCTAGAACGTAGAGTCGTATGCGAGTTTAAATTCGAACGATTCATAAATATATCGTCTGCTGAGTTTAAAATATAACATTCCGTGGTTCACACGGACATCAAAATCTGCTAAATTCATATTTTATGTGCAAAATTTTAAGACTATTTTTCAGAATTTCTGATATTTAAAAGTTACAACTTCTAAACTCATATTTTAAAAAGAAATTGATTAATAATATAGACGCATGTACCTGTGCACGTAAATATTCTTTAGTGCTTTATTCTTAGTCACAATTTTAGAATTTCATTAAGTTGCACATAGATACGGCAGAGCCTACTGGATCTTAATCGGATAGTGCGCTAGGGGATTCATTATTTATCTTTTACTAGCTGTGCCCCGCGGTGTCACCCGCGGTAAAACGTAGCCTATGTGATAATCCAGGGTGTCAGCTAACTCCATACCAAATTTTATTAAAATCGCTCCAACCGTTTAGACGTGAAGATTAGAAGTAACAAACGTACACACTAAGACACTCATAAAAGCCTTACTAGCCTACTCATAAAGCCTTTATAATTATTAGGCTGAGTTGCACCTTCTTACTTTAACTTTGACAAACGTCAAAAATCTGTCAAACTCCATACAAAAAGCACCGGACGTTATAGTTACGGTCAAAGTTAGGTGGTGAAACTCAGCCTTAGTGTGTTGTACAGCATACATCATTGATATCGATACTTTATTATTTAACTACCTACGATGCACTTTTACGTCCGTATTCAAAAACGATTCTTGCTTTAGTGAAGCAGCAAATCGAACGCACAGCATTGAATAGAGTTCTGTGATTGGTTCGTATGTCACCCTGTGCGTCCACGCGCACTGTCAGGACTCGTAGTAATGTTTGTGAATACGAGCGTAAGGTAGTTACTTAAATTCTAAGCGGCATCTTAATTTATCAACTACCCAATACAGGGTGGAAACGATGGAGGATGAGTGATATCACTCGATTATTTCTAAACTAATAAGATATCGAAAAACTGGTTACTGATCCTGAAAGTGCTTCACGAACTCTATCAAACGGTGTCAATTATATGTCACAGAATCTATGTATATTATTAACAAGTGCATAATATATGTTTTTCAGTACCTATTTCAGTGATTTTAAACAGTATCTCTGTGGCTGTAAATTTTAATGTATGGATACTGGAAACATTGAACTTTCGGATAGATCCAGTTTACTCGTATTTTGTGACCTTTTATTGATACCGTTTACATTTAAATCATTGGATGGCAGTGAACACAGTTGCATATAGGGCGGAGCACACTTATTAGCCCGGAAACGGATCGCAACCGTATCAACTCGAAGTGATCTGTATTCTTTGTATGAAACTGCGTACCGTAACACACACTTATCCGCATCGTAACGTAAACGCCTCGCCTCGGAACAAGTTCATGGCAAAATTCGATATGGCGTTGATCCCTGATTCTCTTCATAAAGTTACGAAGAGAGCAAAAATAAAAAGCCGTATTGCGTTTGTTCGAAAGTCTGACATCTTTATTTTGTTATTAATTCCTGTCCTTGACAATCCCTTTCCGGGTTGCTAAGTGTGCTATGACCTTAAATCAACAACCCTGCGCACGCTCCGATTCTGGTCCAGTAGACTTTGCCTTTAGCAGATTTTGTTTGTACTTTATAATTTGCTATGCGAAATTGACGTTATAATACGTCAGTGCTTTGTCTTGAATTTTAAATAGTTGGCACAACTTCATTCTTCTTAAGAGAAGAAAATCATTTTTTTAACTTCACCTTTTACCTTAGATCTACAATTGCTGCGCTTCCAAAATTCTGATGACCTCCTCATTTTTCCCGTTTGAAAATCCACTCACACTTTAGTTGAACCTAAGAGTTGAACTAGGTACTTAAAAGCTAAAAATATATACTATATTTAATAATACTATAATTTAAGACTGCTGGTATTAAAAGATGGATCTTTTTTTGCTACAAAATGTTGCTGTTTACTGTTCTAACCTAAGATACAACTATCACTACTATGTACTAAGAAGTAACATATTCTCTGTCTGTACGACTCGTCCGTATGGACTTCACATGTATTACCATTTCATTCCGTTTATTTGTTCGCTTCGCGACGTTTCGCGACGTATCAAACAGTTGATACCATGTATTTTTCGTTACTTCTTCACATCAGCCGAGATATCTTTTTAAATACTGGTGTGATTTAAATGAATTTGGTATCAATTTAAAGTTAAAAGTTTAATCTTTACAATGGTGTGACTTTTTTTGTTACTAACAAATTCGTTAGTACACAAGATCGCGTGGAAACAACTTCATGTAAGTGATTCCATACTTTTGCTCGCGAGTGTAGATGTCATTTGTGTGTCAGTTGTCAGGATTATTTCACTGTTTTGAACTCACAGAAACTAAAGGAAGATGTGACAGGGGGGCGGGGCCGGTGTCGCAGCAATATGCCCAAAAACTCTCATTGCTCGTGACAGCAATAATATAATCAGTCGATCAATCCAAAAACTTTAGCATTTTTAATTGATTTGATCGTCCTATAATACTACGAGTAGAGCAGGTATCGATCGTCCGTAGGGAAAAATAAAGTTTATATTATGTAAAAGCTAAATTTTATTCTAAATTTAGGATACGATGGTAGTAGTCTTTTCGTCCCACCTAATTCGTCCACCTGCGGATCGCGTCGGCGATGGCGATGGCGATCACTGCGCGTGCATAGATCGCGGCGACCAATACAGAACGAATTCATCGCTACCATCTGAGGTGCTGATCGCCATCGCGCACGCAGGCTGTAGCACGCGTTGCTTTGGCTGAAACTTAAGATGTTTTTCATACGAAATATCGTAAAGCGTGTATTTGTATATTCACATAATCACATTTTATTGTTGGGCTTAAAACTACATTTTTATAGATAACTACTTAATTAACCTAAACTAAACCTAATTTAAAAAATAAAATAAAATACATGGCTTAAAAATAAAAAATATCCTTTAATCCGCTGTCTTGGGGGAAGGTGCCAAAAAAAAAAGTAAACACATTTTATTGTTTCAAAAATTAAAAGTAAAAATCACCTTTCGGTTCCATGCCTACATATTTAGTTAGACTGACGGCAAATAGATTAAATAGTAATTTTATAAAACTGCTTCACACATCCCTAAAACTATTTTCAAAAGAGACCAGCAAGCAGACAGTCAAAGTAAATATCCAATTCTCCTTTGCCCGTGGGTTGTTTTAGTGGGTAGGCCTCTCCCTTCCGGAGGGGGGAGCCCCACATACCCATGATCACGGGTATGCAGTTCAATGCATTTTTTCCCACGTTAATAAAATAAAAAAAATCCCAAATATTTCATCTGTTTCTCATATGCAAATCCTGTAGAGTCATTTCATACATCAACCCCTTTCAAATAATTACCCCATTCACAGTTAAATTTAACAAAAGTCTATTCATGTGCGTCTTCACGCTTTTTAGGGTTCCGTAGCCAAATGGCAAAAAAGGGAACCCTTATAGATTCGTCATGTCTGTCTGTTCTTTCACAGACCAAAGTTGGTCTATACATCAGTCTCCGTCAGTCTAGAGGGTCCGGCTCTATGAGTCCTTAGATGCCCTGCCTTCCCCTTTGTTTGAAGCATTGCCTCGATCATTGTCATAGATTCAGCTGGTCGTCTACTGTCGCGTCTCCTCATCCAAGTAAACACCACTACAGATGTCTCGTTGTCTTCGCAATACATGACATCTGACCTAATATCAATAATAAAATGAAACAATCAACCATGTCTGTAGAATTGGAACCGAAAGGTTGTTTTCCAGTTTTTAATTGAGTTAATACTCGTAGTAGGGTTAAAAAAAGAGTTCTTTGTTAAGTTTAGAGCCAAACCCATTGACTGGGAGTTGTCTTCGTTGTCTCTAAAAGTTCTTCACTACATGCATTGATTAGGTCTGATGAAGGAACCAAAATTGCTGACACACTCCCGTCGTTCGAGATCTATTTAAATGTTTTTATACGGAATCCAGAAATTGATGAAAAAGCAATTGACGAAGAACACGGCGAGGTAGGAATTATTCGAAAGACTTTTCATCATTAATGATATCCAGGATCGAATGAAACATCTAGAAAGTTCGTTCGTTTCAGCCGAAAGACGCCCACTGCTGGACAAAGGCGTCCCCCAAGGATTTCCACAAAGACCGGTCCAGCGCTCTCGCATCCAGGCACCTCCCGCGACCTTCACCAGATCGTCAGTCCACCTAGTGGGAGGCCTCCCCACGCCACGTCTTCCGGCTCGTGGTCGCCAATCAAGAACTTTCCTGCCCCAGCGGTCATCAGCTCTACGAGCTATGTGCCCCGCCCACTGCCACTTGATTTTAGCGATTCTGCGGGCTATTAGTTAAGCATAATCTCTCTCAAAAATATTAACACATCTTTTAAACACTATTAGAATAAAACAGCTGGGTCGGATTTATATGGAACTAGCTTTCCGCCCGCGGCTTCGCCCGCGTGGAATTTTGTCTGTCACAGAAAAACTTTATCGCGCGCGTCCCTGTTTCAAAAACCGGGATAAAAACTATCCTATGTTCTTTCCCGGGACTCAAACTATCTCTATGCCAAATTTCATCAAAATTGGTTGCGAGGTTTAAGCGGGAAAGCGTAACAGACAGACAGACAGACAGACAGACAGACAGACAGACAGAGTTACTTTCGCATTTATAATATTAGTTGGGATTAGGGGTTGCAATCGAATATTCGAATATTCGAATATTCGAATTTTCATTTCAAATTAGTATTCGAATAGTAAATTTACATGTATTCGAATATTCGAATATTACAAAAATAAACAAAAAAGATAGAAAGAAGACAACTTAGTGTTTGCAAATGCAGTCGGAGGCATCAAATAAATATCACCAACTAATGTCATTGATGCTTCCGACTAAGTTGTCTTGTTTCTATCTTTTATTTTATTGTATTTATAATATGTAATTCGATTTTTCTGTTCTTTTTTACGCAGTTGCGTTTTTTGTTTTGTCAATCATATTTTTATTATTCGAATCTTTAATACAAATAGTATAAAAGAGGAAATATAGCGAAACCAAGGTTTCAAATAACTTGAAAGAGACAACTCTATTGAGCAAAGTCAGCTGACTAATGCTGAAGACGGCGGACGGTAACGTCTACAAAAGCCGAGGTTCTGGGTGAGATCGAAAAGATTTATGGACAGCTATATACCACTAAACCTGTTCATAGCTCAGCAACAGACGCAAGAGCTAGGAAGACTATACGAGATTAGGAAGGCTCTCAAACAGCTAAAGAACAACAAGGCACAAGGTGATGACGGAATAACCTCGGAGCTTCTAGACGCAGGTGGAACACCGAAACTCGTTCAGAGAAACTCCGTCTTACTCCAGGGCACAACGCCAGAGGCATGGGATAGAAGCGTGGTGGTGCTCTACTTGGACTATGAGAAGGCCTTTGATTCGATCGAGACTTAAGCAGTGCTGCAGTTTCTCCGACTATCGGTATATCGAGGTGCTGAAATGCCTGTACAGAAACGCTACCATGTCGGTCCGAGTACAGGAGCAAAGCACGAGGATGATACCTATGTAGCGAGGCGTGAGGTAGGTAGATGTTATATCTCCGAAACCGTTGACCACTACATTGGAAGACGCTTTCAAGCTCCTTGAATGGAAAGGATTCGGCATAACCTTTCAATGGCGAATACATCACTCAGCTTCGGTTTGCTGACGATATTTTGGTCATGGCAAAATCGCTTGAAGACCTCGGCACAATGCTCGAAGACCTTAATCGAGTCTCTCAACAGTCAGGCCTTCGGATGAACATGGACAAAACGAAGCCTATGTCCAAGTGTCCAACGTCCATGTTTCGGTTGGAGCTCGATTCTCGAGACTGTTGACAAGTATGTCTACCTCTGACAAACGATTCGGCTAGGTAGATCAAATTTCGAGAAAAGGGTAAATCGTCGAATCCAACTCGGCTGGGCAGCGTTCGGGAAACTATACAACATCTTTACCGACCGTGTGGACCGAAGACCTCATATAGGTAGCGGGAGAAGGCGCTGGATACAGGCCGCTGCCAACCAGTCATTATGGAAGTCATTGGGGGAGGCCTATGTTGAGCATTGGACGTCCTATGGCTGAAATGATGATGATGTTGAGAATTTTATAACTGTTTTAAAAACTATATTGTTAATTAGTTAAAATATAGTACCTAAAGCAACAAAACCAGCAATAAAACATCGATAATTTAAGTACATTTTATTTTTTTGAAAGTATTCGAATATTCGAATAATATTCGAATATCACTGAAAAAATATTCGAATATTCGAAATAGAAAACTATCGAATATTTGCAATCCCTAGTTGGGATTGATAGAGTAGCAAAAATTAGCCTTCGATCTACGAGCTTGACTTACTAACTAGGACATTAATCTTTGTAGTTAATCAATATGTATCATTTAGTACCAAATAAATATTTTTTCTTCGGGATAAAAAATGTCCTTTCCCGGACCTTAAACTATATCTATGCTAAATTTCATCAAAATCGGTTCAGTGGTTTAGGCGTGAAAGCGACACAGACAGACAGAGTTACTTTCGCATTTATAATATTAGTAGGGATTGGACGTACTCGTATAAGGCTGACTTGCACCATCTTACTTTAGCTTTAACAAACGTCAAAAATCTGTCAAACTACATACAAAAAGCACCGGTTAATTATGGTAAAATAAGTTGGTGCAGATCGGCTCAATTTCAGGAACAATTTTTATTCCTTTCCGCTGCGTTCTGTCAGTCTTTTTCGGTATTATGCTCTGTGTGTGTATTTTAAGTTCTGCATACGCGAATGTTAGTAATATTACATGTTTCCTTCCAGCAGGCCAAGAAACATCAACATCGAAGAAGAAATTAAAGCCTTACATGGAAGTGCGAGATGATTGTTATGGCGAAAACCCAAAAGAAAAGTATGCCCACCCTCAAGACGTCCTGAAGAACGTGGAAACCACGAACCTAAAAGCACAAACCCAGCTCAGGTCGCATGTAGAAGTGATAGGAAAAGTAGCTGAGACTCTCCCTGAAACCACCACCCCCAAAGGAACTACCCCCAACGATGGTAAGGCAGACAAGGCCTCCAAGACCACCGAGACCCCTGATAACTTGGCGACTGCTTCTACAGCCAAGGTGGATGAAAAGATCAATAGCCATTCGAAGACCACCACTGAACAGCCCACAAAACCATGTAAGTCAATTTCAAACACATTTTTACTAGACCTACTGTCAGTTAAAAGTCGATCATTCTTTATCTATTTATGTTTGGAACTGAAATGACACTTAGTACCATAACCAGCTATTCCAAAAAAATAACTAAAATGTAACACACAATATCATTTATTTTTTAAAATTACACAAATGTTTATTGGTATTCAATTCAATTGACTACTATGTATTTGCAAGTGTCTTCAAGCTGTACACAAATCGATTTTAAATTGTATTGTGGTGTGAACTAACAGACATCATAATATTTAACTTGTTATTAATGCCACGGAGAACATAATATTTGTAAATGGGTCACAAAATATTGATGCACGAAATAAACATAAAATAATATGGCTAACTTCTGCTTCTCACTACCACACTACTGTACAATTAGTGGCAGGGAAATAGCCAACAGAAAATGCTTGTTGTTGAAAATTATATTTTTTTCTAGCTTACCCATTCCGTACTCAGCCGAAGGTGGTCAATGGACTGGTGGCCGGCGAGGAAGACCCACAACAGCTCAGCTATGTGAGTGGCTTTACTTTCACCATCCTCTTACTAATAATCTTTTACGAAGAACTCATCACGGTTATTGACATACTAATTTATTTCGATATATACAATGTGATTGAATTGATAGATGAGAATGACCACCGGTTTATAGTGATTTTGTAATCTGTTGCAAAATACGAAAACGCAAGTTTTTTTTATTTTAACGTGAAATACTGTCCGTGACAAAGGTCTCCATAGAATCTACTTACGCCCGTATTTACAAACATGCTTGCTTAAGTGAAGCAGTAAATTGAATGCACAGCGGTAAATAGAGCTAGTGATTGGTTCGTATGTCACCCACGCGCACTGTGAGACCTCATAGTAATGTTTGTGAATACGCGTTAATATCTTATGAACAAAAATTTTGAGATCTTTACTTATGTAAAGGACGCATTGATGAGTAATATTAACACATAGATTTGATCTTAGATAAAGGTACTACGGAGTACTTGCCTTGTCTACGATCATTATCATTAAGTTGGTGAAAATAAATAAATAAAAAAAAAAAATTATCATGTTTGTGACTAGAAGTAGAATACATGCACAGTATGCATGTGTAGTAAAATAAAATACTCATGTCAATTTCATTCCAATTGACTTTTAAATAATACACATAATGATAAAGATAAGTTAAAGCCGTAATAGAGCCAAAGTTTAAATTATTGTTTAAGTAATTAAGTACCTACTAGTACAACTCCTGAATATTATGTGATAGGTATAGTTACTATATGTTTCTATTTAGTCATCAAATTAATTAATTAGTTATTTGGAAATAAAAATAAGTTTACCTCTTTTTTGCAACAGATTACACATAAAAATGTATTGCATTTTGACTGCAGAGGTTTATCGAAAATAATATTTAAAAAAAACTTTAGTGTTTAAATAGCACCTAAATGAATAAATAAATGTCTGTTTAACCCTCGCTGTACGAGGTGGGGTGTGACACACCCCAGTCCTTTAAAAATAGCCACAGTTTTAAAAATTTGCAAGTGCTGAATTTGAAATTCTCAGTAGCTGGAATTATGACACTGCTGCTTCGATCAGCGTTGCAAAATCAGTCCAGCGGTGACTACCAACTGAGTTACATGCCTTTAAAGTGCGTGTGGGTGTCACACACCCCACCTGGTACGGGACGTTGTTAAAAAGTTTAAAAAAAAAATCTAACAGTTTTGGTGTAATTTATATATTTTAGCTTTGTCAATTGAATAAAATTCAATACAAATATTATTTTTCGTGATTTTTACGGTATCTGAAATTTTCAAGCACTTTTAGTCAAATTAGATGACTTTTACTGCGAATCTGGAAGTTTAGTACTGAGATCCGAAGATGTATGTGAATATTCACTTATGGGCTACAATTTATACTTGGTGATACAATTTATGGGCTACTGAAATGGAATAACATATTTTATAAATAAATAAAATTGTTACGCTCCCATTTTATGCATTGAGCATACTCATTTTCTTTCATCAGAATTGTGGTAAATTGAAAACTGATGATCAAAACAAATTTATACCCTTCCAGTTTTTAATTTACTTTTAAATTATAAGTAAATACTTGTACTTTGTTAAATAAAAACGGTTGTCATAATTAAAGGCACTAATTAAAAATTATACATAGGAAACTGATTCCTAAATTACAAGAACAACGGAAATTGTGTCTTTTTGTTTTTTTATGATAAAAATGTTATAATACATATTTTCAGCTCAGAGCATTTCTTAAACCTAATTAGCATACGTAAATCATCAATATTAAATATTAAATTCCACCTAAAAAAATTTTGAATGATAATTTTATCACTTTGTATATTGGGGTGTGTTATACCCCACCTGGTACGGGACGTAACTTTTAGTCACCTCGTACACGGAGGGTTAATAATGACATTCTTCTACAATACTAACTCAAAAGATTTTAAAATAATTTTTAGAAGTATTAGAAGTACTACTTCTAGAATCTCATAAAATTACATACTTTTTAGAGCAAAAAACTGTAGAGTTACCAAATAATTTGCTTTGATCACGACGGTCATCTCAAATGTTTTTAATTCAATCAGTAACTTGAAGTAAGTATTTCTAATACTTACTCATTTCTAAGCATACCTAAGTCCAGCATAAAGTGCGTAAGCAAAAAGGGTAATTGTACTGAAAATAATAACATCACGACGATAAAATATTAAAATACTATTGTCAAAACAATTATCTTGTAGTTTGGTTGCTAAGATATTTTCTTTCAACAAAATTGAATTTATAGCACTTTATGTAGGACCACCCTGTATTCTTAAATATTTCAAAAGCGTGTATTTATATCCACTTGCGTGCAAATCAATCGACTGTCAGTAGTTATAAATAATTAATCAAATACTGACGCGTTAGTAGTTATTAATATCTTACAAATAATACTTAATTTGCTTTTAACATATTATTATTAAATAAAGTATGAAGTGCATTCCTGTTAGTGCCTTAAAGCTGTAGTGTTACTTTGAGCATTAAATTGCCAATTTCAATTTGTAACCAATTAAATTAGTAATTTACTTATTAATAACAGTTAATAACTACATAATATCAATAACTTACACCTTTTCTAATAACTCCACACACACGCTGCATGCTTCCAGTTAATTTTACACTTTACCATGACGTTTTCTATTTTTAAATTAACCGCATGAATCGGCCCCAGGCTTTTGAATGAAGTCCGTTTTTTTGCACTGAAGTGTAACCCACTCCGATTGTTCGCAGTTGTTCCTTAGCCTCTTTTTCGTACTAGGTCTTTTAGTTTTCTAAAGGAACTAGTGTGATTTTTTTATTTATGATAAAGATAATATACATAATAAGATATAGGTATGTATAAGAATAGCTAAAGGAACTTCGGCAAGTAATTCTTTATAGCTCTTTAATCCCATTAGAGCTTCGCTTGGTGCTTAAAGCTACGTTATGTGCTAGTTGACAAGCTATAAGGCATATTTTACCATAGCAATACCCACGCTGATGCTTCTCCGACTTCTAAATGGCGATTTGACAGCCAGTTGACACCTAGCACCTAGCTGCATGCCCCAATGGAGCGTTTAGAGTTACCATGAAAATTACTCGGAAAACCGGATTCAAGTTTTCAATTTTCCTTTTAAATAAAACAAATATATAATATTGCTTATCTACAAATCAGCTTATGTCTTTGTCCATTAGAAACAGCTTTCAAAAGTTTCGTATTATCACGGAGATTTTTCTTACCAAAACCGGTCAAGGCCCGACTTATCGGATTATGTCCACTTATCTAGTTGGACGGTAACCCTAAACGCGTTCAGTAGGCCTAGGATGCGCACCGCGATAAGCGTTTATCACGCCATTTTATCGAAATTACGTGATAAGCCCAAACATTTGTCGTCTAAAATCATCGATATGATTTTATCTTATCACGGCGCGCATCCTAGCCCGGCTGAAGTCCGTGCTGCCCGAATCCCGTGTGGCACCAAGCGAAGTTCTGGTCCACTACCGCATAATAACAATGTTTTTTGGTTTGCTAGGTGATTGGATCTTGGCCCATGTATATGGACAACAGTCCAAATATCTACGACTTGGTCATACTAATCCTGAATTTTGTGTTGTATAGATACCGTTAATTATGTGAAGCAAATCAAGAAACTGTAATAATAAATCAAATTTAAACATTATTTTATTTTATTAGCCCGTCCACTGCCTTCAGCGGTAGCTTAACAATTAATTCTACTTTTCAAATTCGTTTTTACGATGGGGCAGTAAGCGCCAGTACCTACCATAACCCGTAATACCTACATAGCTTCTGGAAAATGATCTTAGTAGATATTTACAAGCTTTTAGATACATTATTTTGTAGTTAGTAGTAATTAGCTTCTCTAGCTTAAACAGACTTTTTGAGCCATTTTTTCTGAAAATTGAACATTTTCCGGTTGACTGTTACATTTGTGAAAATCTCCTAAGAGATTTTTCCTTTAACTATATCAGTTGAGGTATATTATTATATTTTGCAAGTGTGTGCGTGTTGTTGGGTCAAGCTTAACGCAGTGCGGTCTAATTAAAGATCTTTGCACTACCCTTAAATATTGCCTATTGCCTGTCATCCTATACTGTAATTAGATACAAACACAACACTAACTAATTATGTTCCTAAAATTGTGATAATTTTATTAAGTTCCTGTAAATGACAAAATAATCTTAATGTATTAATCTTCAATGCGGTCTTCATGTTGAGACCAGAATAAACGTGGAGAGGACTATTTTGTTTCTGTAAGCGTTCGTGCTTAAGAAGAAAATGGCGTAAAGTTCTGATGGTTTCCATTACAATGAAGAAATTATATCATGATTACACAGACACAATTTAGTGACAATGTAAGGCAAGCTTTCCCACAACAACGTTTTTTCACTTAATCACACATTTTTCGCCAAGCTCCTCTTTTGCATGAACGCTGGCTCAGATTTCGAAATCACAAAACCAGTCTTGACTCCAGAATAAATTGACGTCAGTCATTGGCCCAAGCATACTTGAATCGATACTTGAGTCTGGATCTAGTTTTGAGTGACGTTTCGTAATATGCGCCTAGTCTCCGCTTGTAGAGTCCACTGTTGAAACTGAGGCGAAACCCGAGTGAAACGAGAGTAACACTATTCAATAGATCATAAAATTGACGCGACTTGGACTTTATAGATTATTGGACTGATTACAGGTTAAAATACAAAACATATTTCAATAAACACAATCCAGAATTCAAGTTTCCTAGCTCGAGATCTCTGTGAGTTTCGCGCGGGGTTCGCCTCAGCTTGAGCAAACCTTAAGACCTACTATCACCTATATTGTACTTATGGAAAGGTCTTATTTAGCACGAACTGTCACCAAACTTTATACAATGCAGTGATTTCAACACATTGGCTAGAATCGTAAAACCAAACACTATCCCTCTAAACTTCTTAACGGTTGTCTTCTGCTTTGTAACCGAGAAGTCATGCACCCTGCTATCCCTAAACCCTCTTTAGCGTAAGATGTTCTTGTTTTTATATCTTTTCCCACCCTTCCCTTCACCATGTCTTGAACACAAAAGTTTAAAAACTGTAAACAAACCATTAAATCTGTGATAAGAAAAGACCTAACAAATCAATAACTACAATACTGCATCTAATCATTTAAGATTGCTTGTGTTTTGACCTTTCCACGAAGTTGTTACTTGATCAAATATTGTGTATAACTTAGATTTTATTCAACTAAGTCTTTTACCAATTAATAGTTTAAGTTCAATTTGTACATATTTTTAGCTTTAGCTCTTAACGCGGCTCCGCACGCGTAGATTTAGCTTTTACCTCGGGCCTTAAAAGCTTCTGCGCAAGCTCTATGACGCTCGGCAGCTGAGCTTACGTTCAAATTATTATTCTAATTATGTTACAAACGCACAAGCATATTAACTACCTCTTATATTATTTTGGAATAGATATTATTTTAGATTCATTTAGCACTACGACTTATTTTTGTAAAATGATTTTATTAGCGATAGGTTCACTAACTTTGGCACTAAAATATTGTCAAGCTTGCGGCAGTGATTAAGTTTTGCGCTGCTTATAGATTTTTTGGAATTATTAAAATTATATTCATTCATCATAATAAACATAGTCAATTAGGTTAAAGATAAAGACTTGCAGTGATGTACCCCGTACTTTGTTAGGTTGACCATAGCTTCTACAAAAGCGCACTGGTATACAACAAGACCTACTTCAACGAGCACTGGACGAATGTCACCAACGGCACTAACCGGGTCATCGTACGCCCATCCCTGAAAAATATGGCCACCCCTCACGCCTATGTAAGTATAAAATAATGTTTCATTACGTTTTTCTTTGCCTTCGCTTAAATTTCCAAAATTATTGTAGAGTTAAACCTTCGTTAGGTCATTCGAGTATAAAGTAGTTTTGGGGAAGACTTTGAAATACAAATCGCATTAGCAGAGCTGGATCTTACTTTCAACAATTCTTTGAACAGTCTTTTATCAATCAAACATATACGAGTACATACATCTCTTCGATGAGAAAAATCTTTGATGCCGTGTGCATTTAATATTAACTCGTACTCGTAACTTACTTACTTCTAATCACCACTGGCTCAACGTCAAGAAATAGCATCGTAAGCATCATAAATGACAGTATCCTTAGAACATCATATTATGTACGAGTGTGTACTATGTATAAGCCTACATTTAGTTTATAGCACATTGGTAAGTATACTGTAGTCTGAATGATCGAGATATTCTAAATAGATACCTACCTAAATATGTCTGAAATAAATATTTTCATTTGATTTGATACACTTTCGCCCACAGCAGTCTCGAAGGTGGAATTTCCAAATCAGAGCTATTACAGTTCACACTTCCAAAAATAATCGGATCAACGACTTTTCATCATTAATTTACAAACATTTCAGATTCATCTTATTAAAGACTGAGTCGCAAGAAAAAAAGCTTAGTATTTAAGAATATTATTTGATTGTAGAGCAGAGTCAGTCAGCAGGCTCATTTAAACAACTTACTAGGCATTACAGTTGACTTCACTATTGTGGGGTTATTACACTCACAAAAGTAAGAAAAAGATTGAAAGATGAACAACAACAAAAATTTAACTCCTGAGTGTGAGTGGGTCAAAACTCCAAGTTTAGCCCTAGGTTTGCTCCGTGACATAAAGTACGATTATGTACCTACTTTCGCTTCTCTGCTTAAGAATTTACTTCAGCCCGGTCTTCAGTGACCAAAACTGTAGGTCAATCAAAATAGGTACACAATAATAAAAATGAAGACTGATTGGTTTGTTATAACAAATCATTATTTAATAATTAATATATTAAGTGTAAAATTATAAAGGCAAGTATCTTGGCTGCATTTAATATTTTTGCTGAATAGCTTTTCCCACCTTTATTTCAATTAAACTAATACCTAACATCATAATTCTTCGCAGCGCGACTTTTCATTTGAGATGAGGATGCCGTTCGATTTTCCGTTCTATGGGCATTACCTCAAGAACATCACCATCTGTACTGGAGGATACGTGTTCACTGGACCCAGCAACCACCGTTGGTATGCTCAGCAGCAGAACATCTCGCCGCTGATGGCCAACTTCGACCTGACCCTCGACGAGACCAGCGGCATCGTACTGTTTGAAGAAGGTAGGGTTCTTTAATAGTATACGGGACTATTCCCACCTTTCGTTCCCACCCCTGCAACTCCTGTGTAGCCAGGATCAGCTTGACCGCCAATAAAAACCCAACCAGTGAAGGTCAAGTTTATTCCGGGGGTTACCCGCAGTTTAGTCCGCGTGAAATTCAGTTAGTCAGAGAATCGAATTACTTGATAAATTTAGCTGTAATATAGCCAATCGACAAAGAACACGGCAGTGTAGTTCTAGTGGGCACCAGATTTAACACAGTCTGGTGAAAACGTCCTGTTATTGGCCAACGCACGCGCAGTGATCGCCATCTCAGACGTGATCTGCGCACGCATTAGTTTGGCTGAAGCTTACAATGGATCTTTTCTTTTATAATTACGTGACCCATCCACATGGAATTTAGTTTAAGTGTAGCAATAAAGATATTTCATTTTAATTTTTCATTTAAAATAAGGAGGACACAATCATAACAGTTGTGGCACTAAATCCATGAATAACCTAAATAAATCTTTTGGTGAAAACCACATGAAAATCCGTTCACTAGTTTTTTATTTCGTCGCAAACAATGTCGCAGACTTTTTAGATACTTAAAATAAATAGACGCATAAACTTTCAGCCGACAAAGTGACCATCGTCTGGGAGAACATGAAGCTGCGCGAGCGCCGCAACCTGAAGTTCACCTTCGCCGTGACCATCTACAAGAACGGCGACATCTACTTCGCCTACAAGGAGGTCCCGATGAAGATCCAGTCCATTGGCGACCGCGCTTCCGTGTTCATTGGCTTGGCCGATTCGTACTTCATGAACAAGGTCGCTTTCTGTAAGTATGATACGAAAGTAGCTGTGAATCAATCAAAAATCATTAATTTAACTTAAAGGTTCGGCCAAACCAACGTGATCACACGCGATCAGCCGGCGTGCAGCGATGGCGACCAGACTTAAATGCATTGATCGCCATCGCTGCATGCCGGCTGATCGCGTGTGATCGCGTTGGTTTGGCCGAACCTTTAGACTAGTCATGCATAGCAGCCTGTATCATCAGTATCTTACCGTTTACTTGACTAAAATATTAGTTAAGTATTCTAAAAGTTAATGTTAAGGCATGCGGTTCCAGTTGACTTTAATAAGACCACCTCCACTCTTCCCGTCTACCGCGTCGATAAAGGGGACTAAGAGTCAAATATGCGAACTTCAGGTCTTCCCAATCCGTCTAGCCAGGGTGGAAGGTGCAGGCCAAATCCTGCATTTTCTTCTACCTCTATACGCGAACGTCAGCAGATTCCAACCTGTCTTGGCAGCATGGAGGGGGAGTATATGTGACATCCTCTATTTCGTTCGCTTCATAGACGTCCACTCCTGATGGCCTCCCCCAAGGTTTTCCATAAAGACCGGTCCTGCGCCGCCCGCATCCAGGCACCTCCCGCGACCTTCATCTGCTCGTCGGTCACCTAGTGGGAGGCATGCCGTGTGGTCGCCACTCGAGAACTTTTCTGCCCCAGCGGCCATCAGCTCTACGAGCTATGTGTCCCATCCTGTATTTACTTTTAGTGAATTAGTATTTCTGCGGAGATCAAAATAGCTGATGGTGACGATGATGATGATAACGATTTTGACTTTTTGATGATGATGATGATTGTTTGCAGACGTCAACCGCCGCACCCTTCACAACTACAGCCGCATCCCGTTCTACGGCTACAACATCACCAGCGGCTCCGTGCTCCAGCTGATTGCCCAACCTTCGTGCCCCATGTACAACACCTGCGAGGCTTGCGTGGCCCACGAGGAAAAGTACGACTCCTTCAAGGTCAGTCATTCATTCATTTGTTCGTTCGTTCATTTCAGACAAATGACGTCCACTGCTGGACAAAGGCCTTCCCCAAGGCTTTCCATAAGGAACGGCCCTGCGCTGCCCGCATCAAGGTTATTCCCGCTACCTTTACCAGATCGCCGGTCCACCTAATAGCAGGCCTTCCCGGGCTACGTCTTCCAGCCCGTGGTCGCCACTCAAGAACATTTCTGCCCCAACGGCCATCGTCTCTACGAGCTATGTACCCCGCCCACTGCCACTTGATTTTAGCAATTCTGCGAGCTCCATTTCACTTTGGTTTTCTTGCGGATCTCATTTTTATTAATAAAATTATTCTCTCATATTAAACAGTGATCTGGACACTCTCCTAAACGCCCATGAAGATCAAGTACGTCTATTCCTAATAAAGGCTAATAAAACTAACAATACTACTAATAACAAAACTAACATTCCTCCTATTGTAATTTCAGTGCATCTGGTGCGAGTCTCTGCATAAGTGCACCAGCGGCGCTGACTTCTTCCGACCCTATGTTGCCGGTAAGTTAATAAATAATATCTTAAATTGCACGTTCCATACACGCCCCGTATTCACAAACATTACTATGAGATCTCAAAGTGCGCGTGGACGCACTGGGTGACACACGAACAAATCACAGAGCTCTATTCAACGCTCTGCGCCCGATTTCTGCTTCACTTAAGCAACCACTCCCAGAATGAGAATCGTTTGTGAATACGGGCGTTAATAACCAAATTAATAAACAAAAAAACCAACTGCGTAAAAATGAACTAAAAAGATAAAAACAAGACAACTTAGTGTTCACAAATGCAGTCGGAGGCATCAATGAATATTTCACACCACTCACGCTAAAATTGGTCAAGCCGTTTAGGCTGTAGGCCGTGCCAAAGAAATATACATACATACCCACATACATACAAACACTCGAAAAACATAACCCTCCTTCTGGCGCAATCGGGTAAAAATATACGTACATCAATCAACGGAATCAATGATAGAAGAACGGTTCAACTTTGTACTTTACAATGGCTACTATTTTAATGCTATTGTCATACACACACATCATTCAAGGACATTTAATACAAGATGTTGCAAGTTATAGAAATAATATTAGAATTGAATTTACACAGATACAGTCAGAATGACCCCATTGAGCTAACTGCGCACCTTGCTGAAATGCTCTCTCTGCGGCTGCCATGTTATGTGCGCAGTTTAACTTGACCGGGTTGTATAAAAAGTTTTTGTCATAGCCGATTTCATCGAATAAAGATCTTGTGAAGCTAACAGACGTTTAAAAGTAGTATTTATCAGAAATCACAACTAAAATCACATAACATGACAACCAGTTCCCATTGTAGTGGCTATAATATGGCCGTTATACAGCAGACTGGAGGCCAACACAAAGGTTTACAATAGTCTCAATAAGGGGAACTTTAAAAGCTCCTAACTTTTTGACTGACCCCTTTGAGGGTCAGAAGACCCTGAAATGAAGACATAGTGACCTTGGCTCAGGAAAAGAGGGTTCCACAAAAAGATCACACGCCAAATACGAGTATTACTGGATAATAACTGATCTTTAAGCTTTACAAAAGCAAGCGGCTTGATCTGATCTGACCTGACAACACATCCTGTTCTGGTTAATTTAACGACTTTTTGATTGCCAGCAAAAAACTGTCATCGTACCTTTACCATATTTTGCAACTTTGAAGACGATGACTATAATATCATCATTCTGCCAGTGGTGAAGCGTGCCGTAGACGGTCCCTGAATCATTTGTTGGGGGCCTCAAATTACTTTTAATTGTGTGGCCTGGGGGCCCCGTATTATTGATACGGTTGATACGCCGTAGCTATGTCCTTGCAATGTGCATTTTGTAAACCTTGCGCTCTTTATTTCCAGATTGCGACTTCGACAACAAGTGCTCCAACAACACCGAGGATAACGACACCCTGCCGCGTCTCAGCTTTTTCCACCGTATCTTCAACTACGCCATGTAAACGCCACGTTGAGGACCTCCCATTGGCAGCAATAGAGGCAGCTATATTATGCACTCGACTTGCACCGGTAGCGTCGCTAATGGGACACATACATATCTATTTTATTCTCTATTCGTCCGTCGGCTATAGACCAAATGACGCCGATGGCTTTGTGTCTCCCTCACTAATATTAAGATCCTCCTACTAACCACGCTTAGTACATTTTAAAATCACATACTATGCATTTAACACCCTGACAAGCGTGGTTAGCCAAAACCGACCAACTAGTCGTTCTCCTTTAGATATAAGCTGTTCTTACATAGTGTAGTCTCAATGTACTGAATAGTAGTGCTCCACGCACGAAAGCGAGTTTGAAAATGAACCTGGACTTTTGAAATTTCAGCAGACCTTGAAATGACTCTAGCTACTCCGTACAGTGAGATCTCGTTGTGTTTGCATTAATCATTAATGTAGTCCAGTCATTATAGTAAGTTCACCTCGGAATTCGAGATACCCAGCTGTAAGTCTGTAAATACGTGTATATTGACACCCTAAAAGTTGTCTCAAAACCTACATATGGTAGGGTGTAAGCAACTATTAAATTTCAAGGTCAACGGTCACAAAAATCGGTTTTTTGCGCTTTTTTTAGAAATATCTCATTTCCTGTGGGTTTTTTGCTATTTGTATTTATTATCAATATTGTAGAATACTAAATTCTCTACAAATTTTGTTTAAAAATTTTTTTTATACGGTGAACCGTTTTCGAGATAGAGGGCGGAGAGCGCGCGGTCACTGCATCACTTCAGGTCTACTTAAGCGGTTTAGATTTTTCATACAAAAAGATTTTCCCGCTAATTCCTGTGGGAATTTCGGGAATTCCTTGTTGTAACTAAGCTTTGAGTTTACTAAGGTACCTACATGCCAAATTTCAAGCGTCTAACTTCCGTTAAGCGTTTAGATTTTTCATACAAAAGGATTTTCCCGCTAATTCCTGTTCCCGTGGGAATTCCTAAGTATACTATAACCTGCCCAGGTGTATGAAGAATAATTGTACCAAGTTTCGTTAAAATCCGTCGAGTAGTTTTTGTTTCTATAAGGAACATACAGACGGACAGAATTCTATACATGAAATATATTTTCAAAATAACTATCAGGGGGTGATTAGTGATCGATACTGATGCCAAAAATGCAATCAGTAAAATTTTTGTCTGTCTGTCTGTCCGTCTGTATGTTCCTTATAGAAACAAAAACTACTCGACGGATTTTAACGAAACTTGGTACAATTATTCTTCATACACCTGGGCAGGTTATAGTTTACTTAGGAATTCCCACGGGAACAGGAATTAGCGGGAAAATCCTTTTGTATGAAAAATCTAAACGCTTAACGGAAGTTAGACGCTTGAAATTTGGCATGTAGGTACCTTAGTAAACTTAAAGCTTATTTACAACAAGTAATTACCGAAATTCCCACGGGAATTAGCGGGAAAATCCTTTTGTATGAAAAACCTAAACCGCTTAAGTTGACCTGAAGTGATGCAGTGACCGCGCGCTCTCCGCCCTCTATCTCGAAAACGGTTCACCGTATAAAAAAAGTTTTAAAACAAAATTTGTAGAGAATTTAGTATTCTACAATATTGATAATAAATACAAATAGCAAAAAACCCATAGGAAATGAGATATTTCCAAAAAAAGCGCAAAAAACCGATTTTTGTGACCTTTGACCTTAAAATTTAATAGTTGCTTACACCCTACCATATGTAGGTTTTGAGACAACTTTTAGGGTGTCAATATACAAGTATTTACAGACTTACAGCTGGGTATCTCTAATTCCGAGATTCTTACCTAATTTAAGCTTAAATGACTGGACTAATGGGCATTCCAGTGTATTGGAGCTTATTTATAAGTACGAGTTAAGGTTTGAAAGTCTCTTTCGATGTATTTAACAGTCATGGGCGGACAGCAAATTGAAATTGCAAAGATTAGGCAATGGTTTGATGGGAAGTTTGAGTCTAGCCATGTCTAGCACAGTTTGGGGCATGTTTCAACATCTGCTTGTACTTGGTCTGATGTTCGCTCACGACATTCATATCTTCTAGTATGTACGTTTTAATCCCACTTGGGTCTTTTGATGTTTCGATTAAATGTTAGTAGCAAAATCGCGTTTCATTTAACACCTCGTACCAATCAGAACACTATCTTATTCATGACCTAGTGACTCTATTTTGTTTCTAAGTTATGGGTTCGATTCCCAAATCATTTAAAGTTACTTTATATTGTTTATAGTTTCATTCTTAAAATAACTTGAAAAAATCTAATTGCTTACGGTAGGAGATGCGAATCTTAACGCTAGAAAATTTTAATAACTACAGTTTGATTGAACTAAATGAACTCATTAATAGAGACTAACCAATACTCAGCTGAAACACTTCAGCTATATCTTTCGTACGATAGAAAAAGAAGGCATTTGTTTGAAAATTATGGATGAAATATGGTGGTGAGTAAGAGTAGCAACCACCTGACTGTGGCATGGAGCATAATGACCCACGCTGAACTGTCCCACCAAATTCAATGACAGGGGGGCGCTACCATCGTTCAACTATATGGTTTCCAACATGGCAAAAATCGGAAGCAGCGATCCGGTATTGACGGTGGCGCCCCACTGTCAATTTCATCGATAGGACAGTTCAGTATTTTGTAACTATATGGTCCAACATCAAAATGGCCCCGTCTGTGGCGTGGAGCATATGATCCAACACAACATGGGTTCACATTTGCAGCGGCACAACACGCTCATTTTTTTTTTGATTGCATTAAGATTACTAAAGTACGGCCAACGAGAAGCGATACCAAATGTAAACAAACCCAATGTCATGGTCATGGTCATGGCAGGGGTGCATAACTTTTTAATAGGTAGATATTAAAGTTTTTAAAAATATCTGGCAAACCATAAAAATAGATGTTTTATTTAATTTTGATTGTGTTATAATTTATGTAGATTTAAATTAAATAACGAGAATAATAATACATTTCTGCCTCTCAATGTGACCGGTGTATGGCAAACAGGCTTATCTCTTTTTCATAGAGACTTAAATATATTGAAATAATAAAATAAGAACCGACAAGTAACAGATTCGCACTCGTGAATTTATTGCAACAACTATGTAGGTATACTAAAATGTATATCCGAATGTTGACGAACCCGTCTGACTTTCACATATTTTGGCGGGAGAACGAGACATTACGACAAATACACAAGATTGCCAGATCCAAAAAAACAAAAGCCGGACGCCTTTTTTACCATGCCACAGGGGGGGGGGGGGGGTTCAATTAGTCATAGCTCATGAGTGAGTACTATCATCTTCGAATTGGTTGCCCAACATCCTGAATGCGCATGTGTGCTGACGTGACGACTGGCGCGGCCACCACATAAAAAGCCTAACAAAAGCCGGACAGGCCGGACAAGAGAAATTTTGGCAGGACAAGTCCCACTCCCAAAGCCAAACATGTCCGGCTAAAGCCGCCTGGCAACCCTATTGTCAACTCGACAGTCGTATCGACCTTTCGTATCGCTGCTAGTTGGCAGTACTTTACAGTACGTTCCTGACGAACCTGGCTGTATAATAACATACGCTTTGGTCACGGCCTCGAAGGAAAATAAAAAGGTATCTGTCATCAAAGTTACTCTATTTTCATTCCGCCCATTTGCCTACTTGTCGCCTTGAATAGACTACGTTGAGACTTTTTGGCGGGAAGTTGAAAAGGGCGGTCTATTTGTTTTTATTTAATTCGTATTTTATTGTTAATTTGTGTATATTTTGTAAAAAATTCTTGTAAATATAGTAATATAGTGTGTTTAGTGTATATATTATATAGGGGTAAGTCCATTTGCCTATTTATAAAGTATGGAGACGGAACCAGCTCTTGACCCTGATCCTCCCCCAGCCACTCCACAAAATCCTTTATTGACCTTAATAGAGGCTGACAATTTCATATCTAATTCTACATATCTAACCAACAAGTAAAAGAGTTTGAGTCATTTAAATTAGTCACAAACAGAATGACTCAAAAAAAAATTAACAAACATTTATTGAAGACCAAATCCTCTCCTAAAATGCATATTACCACTGCTTTTCAAGAGATTTTCACGAAAGCTCCTCCAGCTCCGGTGATCCAACATTCTCAACAGAATAACCATAAAATAGGCAGAAACAATTACCAGGATCAGGATGCAGGTCCTTTTCTGGTACATGTCCAACAAAAAGAAACTCCCAACTCTGGCTCCACTCTTCACCCCATCAAATTTGGGAATTTTCTGTTGAGAAATAATTTAAAAAATATTTTGGATGATGGCATTAAACGAATAGGGTAAAATCGATTGGCAGTGACATTCAAAACACCTGGTGCGGCAAACTCATTTTTGTGTAATACAATTATATAACATGTTTTATCTATCCCAACATACAACATCACCAAGATGGGCATTGTCAAAGGCATTCCCTGCGAATGGTCGCACGAAGAGATTGTTGGAAATTTGAGAGTTCCTGAAGGCTTTGGCCTAATCATTCGGTCTCACCGGCTTAGCCTCAAAGTTACATCACTTGAAGGCCCTAAATGGTTTCCCACTCAGACGGTAGTCCTTACATTCGATGGTCAAGCTCTTCCTCCCCAAATTTATTCCTTTTTTTCCTCACTGCCTGTTGACCAGTACATATTCCCAACAATTCAGTGTTTTAACTATTGTCGTTTTGGATGATTTGAATGCAGAAGCAAACCCAGGTGCTTTAAATGCACCGGGGACAACTCAGGCTCTAATTGCGACGAGACAGGTGTTTCCTGCATTAATTGTGCAGGGACACATCAAGCAAATGAACAAACCTGTCCCGAATTTACACGACAAAAAACATAAACTATTATATTATGTCAGTTAACACAGTATCATATCTAGAAGCCTCTAAACAGTTTCCATTCACTAAGTCATACTCAGATGTCACAGCTAGTTCTCCCAAATCACCTTCACCTTCAAAACCTGTAACAGAACAAAATTCATACAAAAAGACAGTTTATAAATTTTAATAGGAAAAGGATTTCTCAGCTCCCACCAGGCTATGACAAGAAAGCACACGAGTCTTTAATTGATCATATTCCATCTCCACAAAATGGTTGTGGTTTCTTGTCTGAGCCCTCATCTGCGGGGGACTCTCACTCTGTCTCCTCTCGGGATCTAAATAATCTACTGTCTTCATTGATTAATATTATAATAATTATGTAATTAACTCTGCATTCCGTACTTCGTTGCCATTTCTTTAATATTAACAACTTGTCAGTCTCTATCTATTATTACCAAAAATGGATCAAATCCTCCAGTGGAATTGTAGAAGCATTTCGTCTGAAGCAATTGAACTCATTACATTAATTAACCAACACCAGCCATTTGCCATAGCTATCTCCGAAACCTGGCTGAAGCCAGGCTATAACCTTAGAGTTCGTGGTTATTCAGTCTTGAGAGATGACAGAGATGATGGGTGGGGTGGTGCCGCTCTACTGATTAAAAAGCATTACTTGGTTACATCACTAGCACTTCCTTCCTACAATAATAATCACTTGAATGCAGTAGCTGCAAAAATTGGGGATATTTCAGTACTGTCTGTATACATTTCTTGCAAAGATTCATCTGTTATTCCGATTTTAAGTAATCTTATTTCTTCCTGCGCCTGTGTTAATTTTAGGTGATTTTAATGCACACCATTCTCTTTGGGGTGCACCAGTCAATGATTCATTTGGTAATGATCTTGTGGAGCTTATAGACGAGTTAAATCTGTGCGTTTTAAACGATGGTTCAGCAACAAGGAGACCTTGCCCCGGCCAATCTTTAAGCATCTGTTGAGCAGAAAGTCAAGTTATTGCCGAAAGTTTGTAAAGTTATGTTTTTCGAGTGTAATGTATGTATGTATATTTCTTTGGCACGGCCTACAGCCTAAACGGCTTGACCGTTTTTAGCGTAAGAGGTGTCGTTAGATTTGTCTTTATCGTGAGAGTAACACTATTTTAAAATTGAAAAAAAAAATCCAAAATGGCGGATTTTAGGGGCCATAATGCCTACAAAAAAAATCTCAAAACCTATCGAGTGGGGTATCAAAATAAAGGGCTTTTTAAGTAGCTTACAAAAATGTGTGTTATTTAACTAAAAATATTAAAATAAAATGATTATTGAATAAACAAAAAACCCAACTGCGTTTAAAATGAACTAAAAAGATAAAAACAAGATTTGATGCGTCCGACTGCAATTCTGAACACTAAGGCTGAGTTGTCTTGTTTTTATCTTTTTAGTTCATTTTTACGCAGTTGGGTTTTTTGTTTATTCAACAATTTGATTTAAATGTACTAGAACTTTCATGATGCACACAAATTTTTTTCTTTTTTTTTAAGTCTGTATAAACTGGAAGTCAACCCCTCTTATAATTGAATATTAGTAGGATTATACCTATGACCTGTTTAAACCTGATGTTTCTTTCAGAGCGACTAATAAATGATAATTCTCTTTGAGCACGTCTCTATTCTAAATAAATCACATGTGTTGTAGATGTAAACGTAATGGTTTTTCTTACAGAGACGCAATGAAAGTGCGCTATAGATGCATGGGGATGACGATGATAACGGTGAGACGGCCGGGCGAGGTGCTATGGACCCGTGTCGTCACGATCTTGAACGGTAGCGTCTTTTTTTGCTTAGTATAGGCACACACTAGACGACACGCGACAGCGACAGCTCGGCGACTATACGCCTATTCTAGAATTAGCCTATCGTCGCGTCTAAGAATAGGCGCACACCGTTGATTTTTCGTCTGCCGATAGTTTAGTCGGGCAGTTGATCAGTATGGGCATGTATGGGAGTGCGCACACTACGCCGATTCGATTTGGCCGATTCTTCATACAAATTAAAATCGGGCACAACTATCGGCCAACTAAAAATCAACGGTGTGCGCCTACTCTTAGTCGCCGAGTTGTCGCTGTCTTGTTGCCTAGTGTGCGCCTACGCTTAAAGTGGAAGTTTTTTCAACATATTTTTGCTACATATTGTTGTTTTTTTGCAGAGCCATATCTCGCCGAGTTCGACGAGCCCGACGAGCCCGACGAGCCCGTTGAGCCCATTGAGCGCGTCGGGCCCGTTGAGCCCGTCGAGTTCGACGAGCCCGGCGAGCACGTTGAAGTTGTAGAGCCGCCACATCGAATAGACGAGCCCTCCGAGCCCGTCGAGTTCGACGAGCCCATTGAGTTCGTCGATTTTGACGAGCCCGGCGAGCACGTTCAAATTGTAGAGCCGCCACATCGAATAGACGAGCCCTCCGAGCCCGTCGAGTTCGACGAGCCCATTGAGTTCGTCGATTTTGACGAGCCCGGCGAGCACGTTCAAATTGTAGAGCCGCCACATCGAATACGCCTGGTCAGCCAGCCGGGCGAGAATAAGTGGACGGAATACAAAATTTATTATTAAAAAGGGTAAGCCTTTGACATTTTAAGATTTTGCAATACATTTTCTATTACTCCTTTTATTTAATGTAGGTAGTAATATACTAATATTATAGAGCTGAAGAGTTTGTTTTGTTTGGTTGGTAAATCTCGGGATTTATTTATTTTTTGTCGGATAGCCCATTTTATATAGTGGAATGACTTTACCATCACGCTTCGACCAATAGAAGCAGAGCATTAATGAAAATTGTTGCGTAAACGGAAAAAAATACTCAAACTATCTTTACGCGTATGAAGCCGTGGGCACAGTTAGTTTTGTTTTTTTTATAACGATAAATTGATAATACTTTAAATAGCTCCATTTACATTTCATTTGAAGGAAGAGGCCTATCGTACAGAAGCTTATTGTAATTTTTTTTTTGCAGACTGAAGTGTAGCGTGTAGTGAATCGTCCCCTTCCATTGCAGCAGCGTTTTACCACAGAATAAATAATAGTAGTACCTACAGAAGGATTACTCCGCAAGACGATTTAAATAAATATGAGTCTTGCTACCACGCGATACAGTGTTATTCAGCTCGCATAGCACTACGTACCTACAATTTTATTCACCTACAAGTTTTGTCTCTTTCTATCGCGTGTCTCTGAACTCTTCTTACGCTGTTAGGGTTGCTATGCTGTCTAGTGAAAAAATAGAATTAATCTACTTAATTATTTGTAATGAGGTACGTATGTAGGTAAGTATTAGTGTTATTTTACCTTTGTAAAAATAACATTTTAGATATACCTACTGAGGATAAAAAACCACTTATTTTAATACAATGTCTTGATTCATTCCTATTTTAACATAAGACAAATAATTTAAACATACCTACTATCACTGAAGAAAGAATTACATCATACCTACCTACTTACTGCACAAACACGAAACGGCTACATCCTAGAACGAGAGGCGTCCGTCACCCGAAAATCATATTTGTATTTGGCTTTGCACTTTAATCTAATGTTACTCGCTGTACTTTGGCAACAATTTATTTTTTACTGAATATTGTTGGGGTACCTATGCATTATGGTATAAGAACTAGCTTGTCGTAATTTGGTGTATCTGTTACGGCTAAAGATAGGTGTGAACATAAACTTAAGATTAGCCGGCTAAACTTAAGTTTAGCTTCGAGAAGCAGCTAAAGTTCGATAACATGTTAGTTTGCGTCATGATATTCCATCTTTAGCCGGCTAATGTGCACATTAGCCAAAACGATACGGCTAAAAATGTATTCGATGGGCGCGCCAGGCCGGCGGAGGGCTTGAGGGGGCGGTGGGGAGACAACGAATAGCTCCATATTATTTAACAATTGTGACTAGACATTTTTTTAAGTAATTAACACTGAAGAAGTTTTATTTTGTAATTTTAAATACCTACCTACAGAAGATTCTGTAATGACCAAATGGTTCCTTATTATTTTACCTAGATATTGTTTTAAGTAATTAATATTTTGTTATTGTAATAATTGTAATTTTGAATACCTACATAGGTACATAAAAGTATGTGTAATGAAAGTGATTATTTTTTAATAAAGTTTTCGTGTCAAAATAGTAAACATTATTACATTGTTTCCTTTTCCATTTCCTTCTACATTTTTAGCCAAGGGCCTGCGGTTACACTTAAGTTTAGCCGGCTAAAGATAGAAGAAACTAACATTAACACCTCGTCGAAGATAAACTTAAGTTTAGCCGGCTAATCTTAAGTTTATGTTCACATCTATCTTTAGCCGTAACAGTAAAAATAAGTTGTATTCAAAAGAAATTATTTATTAAAGGCAAAACATCAAGTCCCGACGGGCGCGCGCGTGACACTCGACTGATAATACCCGCCGCGGCGGGGCGCTTTGCTGTAGGTACTTCTTTTAGCGGATGTACGGCGCGGAGTGAGCCAGGCCTGGTTTTACTTTTCCAGTGGTTCTCTTAGATTACTTTAAAGGCAAGAAATATTCGTTCATGTTCTTACATTATGTCCATGTTGCGTGTTAATATTTTTTTGTTTGTTTATGCATTGATTTTTCGGTACAATCTCTAAGGAGAATATTTGTTTTTGTTTGTATAAAGTGTTAACTGTAATTGTTATAATATCTATGAATGTTATAAAAAATATTATTTATAGATTGTTGTAGAAGAATACAGTAGGTATTTCTTTGTTTTTTAATTTAGTTTAAGATGTTGAATAAATAACATTAAAACCTTAGGTAAAAGCTGATAAAAATTTAATTGAAGAATTTGTTTATGTTTGATTTATATTTCTTGTCTGTGATGTTAACTATTTCTTTCAATAAATAAAAATCATAATAAATTAGTGGATGGATTTTCATTTTATTAACCTACTAAGTATACAAGGTTATTTTTAGTATATACGAAACCTTAAAACTATTTGTTCAGAATCTATCTTCTATCTATCTTCTATATAAATAAAAATAAATTGCTGTTCGTTAGTCTGATTACAACTCGATAACGGCTGGGTCGATTGAGCTGATTTTGGTTTTAAAGTGTTTGTTGTAGTCCAGGGTAGGTAGCTTATTTACTGCCTTTAAGGCGGAACAGAGTTCGCCGGGTCAGCTAGTCAGTACCTAATAGAATCCATCGCAATATTTTTTTAGTTTTTTTTTTATGTGACAGGAGGCAAACGAGCAGACGGATCATCTGATTATATCAATACACTTATACCAATAGATATACTTCTAACATCCCTTTTTAATAAAATAAATTTCCATACTACCTTGACCCATTTTGGCCATTTTTGTCTGTTTTTGTTAGCATTTATCTCAAAAATTTTCTTAGAAACCTTGCAAGATGTTATGTTCAAATTAAACCTAGTTAAATCAAGTTTCTGGAAAATGTAACTTTTGTTTAAACTATCAGTTCTAAACATGCAGAAATCCATGTCTTGTAACTGCCGATTTGTAAGCAAAAAAATAACCCTTTTTTGTTTATCTCTCATTCAAATTCCATTGTGATTACACATGAACCACTTATATCCTCGTCCACTGATATAGGTACTCAAGTTACTGTAAACATCTGTTTCAATACTCTAAAGCTTTGGTCCCAATAAATAAATATTTTTTGTCGAGCTCAGTTTTTATGGTACTCTGAGTACTGAGTTTTTCTATGAAAGTTTCAAACATGTTTTGTTGATGAAATTTGTATGAAGAGGGTTGGTTTTTTTGTATCTGATCTGTTAAAATATGTGTTGGGGATTAAATTAAATACATAATACAGTCAAATATTCGTTATTATTTCTATAATTCTTAAAACTAAGTTTAAATCGTTGCAATTATTTGGTGTAGTATACAAGCTTTATTATAACATTTCTGTTGGAAAAACTTATTAAATTAGGTCAAGAAACTAATACAGAGTATTCTGTAAAAATATCATGGCTTAGATCCTAATATAACCGAAGATAATTGAGTTTTTATGAACAAGGGCGTAAAAAAAACCCCTGTCTGTGGCGTGGAGCATTTGATCCACACATGCATGGCGGACCAGCTCGGAGGGTCCCTACTAAAGTGAGTATTAGAGAACGAGACATAACTCTACTTTATTTCAACCGTAGATAAAGGCTGAATTTCAATATTTAGACCTAGGATCTAAAGGTTTCTGCCAACTCATGCATTATATCGAGCCATACATAATAAGCCTCCGTGTCAGGTGAGGAGCTGGATGAGGATCTTAAGGTGTATTTATATCTGTCTGACATGTCATGTCGTGACGCATCAGAACTGAATCGGTTTCATACATTTCAGAAGCCACCACGACACAACACTTCTAGTTTAAACATTTGCATTCTGCTACCGTTATAATGCGTCACGACACAACTCGCCAGACTAATATAAATCCACCTTTAGACTTTCCCTGCAGTACACCCACCCTCACCAAGCAACCTTGATCAATACTCTTGCACAAGCGCTTTGTCGAAAATACTGTCACCATAATTTAAACCTTGTTCGCTTAATATAAGGTCGAAAAGCTATGACACACCTACGCATGCGTAGCGTCTTCAGGCTGAAGAAGTTTCTAGCAATAAAATGGCGGGCTGTATTTAAAACAAAGTAAACAATTTAAAAATTCAGATTTTAGAATTTTCGCAGAAATTAATACTTAGGTATAGGAATGTATTTTGATGCCTGAAAGTCCATTTTAAGAAAAAAGTGGGTTATTCGGGGCCTGAAAACAAAGTACAAGATCCTTAAAGATTTTAGATTTCTAAAGTAAGTTTAGAGTCTAAAATTTACAGTCATCGTAGAAGATCTCATTCTCATTGCCAATATAGAATATTATCGTGAATTATGTATGTTATGGCTGCAACAGAAATACACAATTTGTAAAAAATGTAACTTCATGGGACACTGAAACCTAGCCTAGGTGGTACACCCAGCCACCTGGATCAATAGTTTCATGCATGCGCACACTATAATAGGCTAGATGACAAAATTTCAATTATTTGTCCGTCATACAGATAATTAGAAAATATTAAACTATATTTTTTATTTTCTTTCATAATTAAATAATACCAGTGCTACATCGAGTTGAAATGGCGCGATACGTCACGCTTGAGTAGAAGTGACGTCACGCGACATTTCAACTCAATATACCTAATACTGTAAATAATCGATTATGGAAAAAATTGTCTGACGGACTGAATAGAATTTCGATTTCATTACCCAGTCATCATCCTTATTAAGGGTGTGGCAGGAAGCGCAACAAAGAAATTTAGCTTTTTCTAAATCTATGAATGTATATTAATAGATAAATATTTACAAAAAAAGGAAAACAAATAAATAAAAAGTTACAATGGTATCATCTTAAAAAGTGTCCCCAGATCCGTCAATTTTCTAATTATTAATTTTAAAAAAAATGTATTACCTATCTCTAAATTTTAATCAGAAAATGGAAGAAAATAGTCACTTACTTCATATGGGAAAAAACAAAAATAACAACATTGGTAACCTTTTGTATAAAACCTAAAACCTTTGCTATGAGTTTCATCTTCACAGGTGTGGCCTTACTACAAGTAGTAGACGACTCTGTGATCTGACTCTATCGAACGTATTCACAAACGATGCTTGCTTAAGTGAAGCAGCAAATCGAACACACAGCTTTGAATAGAGCTCTGTGATTGGTTCATTTGTCACCCTGTGCATCCACGCGCACTGTGAGACCTCATAGTAATGTCTGTGAATACAAGCGTATGATTTTTCGAGGACAATACATTAATTATGTATTTTTACGGAACAGAAATCAAGACAAGGTGGTCTATGTAAATGTAGAGATTAGTAGAGAAAATTACTTTTTTAAGTCTCCTGGTTTCTTCATCCAGCTATTTATTTTAACTAATTAGATGGCCGTAACAATAGAATTATGCACTTACTTGAGCTTGAAAAATATCACTAAAATTCTAGATCATAATAATGAATAGGGAAAATATTTACGATTGCTCTAAATCTAGTTTAAGTCGAGATTAAAACAGTTATTCCGGGGATAACATTTGTTATCTATTGTTCGGATTATTTATAAAGATTTAAAAGATATTTCTTAATCCCAAACGCGGAGTGCGGCTGCAGCTTTAAACGATTATTAAAAATCATCATCCAAGCGTACAATTACAGTTTCAAAAGATCTTTTTTTATACTCTCCACTACAATATTTCACCCAGTACTTCACAGAGCCCTTACAAAATGTAATAACCATTGTAACACACTGATATTACCGCCTGTAACGCCCCTGGGTCTGCGGGTGTCTATGGGCGACGGTAATCACTTACCATCAGGTGATCCGTCTGCTCGTTTGCCTCCTATCACATAAAAAAAAATATTATGTCTGAGATAATCCTTGTTCAATGACGTATTTAAAAAGACCCTTTATTATAACCAGTATTGAAAGAGACCCTTAGAATGCCGTTAAGGCTAACTGACATAAAAATAGGGTCTGAATTCTAGACCAGACTTCAAAAGATGCAGGTATTATAAGTGTTTCCAAATTATTATCATGGGAACAGATGGTCAAAGGCCAGCTGCAGTGTACCAGCGGTCAACATTTTACGTAGACTTGCGCATTGACAAAATACTTAATAGTTTCAAAAAATGTTTCATTTTAATATTTGAACATTTACAGTTATTTACAATTAATCTATAGTGAAATAAAAAAAAATCAAAACTATATACAAAAGTAATATTTACAGAAAATAAAAGTAAAATAAAAAGAATTAAATAATTGAAACTAAAGAGCCAGGGCAACTTTGCACGGGCGCTATATGAGCGATTTCGTTTTAAAGATAAAAGAAAATTGCTTGTATAATTATGTTATGATTTTACACCTGTTCTAAAAATAAACAACCCTCTTATTCAGTCAGACAATTATACTAAACATCACTTAAAACTCTGCCCTTATTTTATTATTTAGAAATTTAGAGATGGATTGGCTCTGAGAGACAAACTTAGGCTACCTTTTGTTGGAAAAATCACACATCAAACTCATAATTTCATATTTTGGAGATACAAGAACTAAGTCATAGTAGAGTCAGTAATAAAATACATAATATCCAAATAATTATAAGTCAATTATGTATAGATAGTAGCACACGTTACTAATAAGTTACTACTCGAAGCGCTGGTAGGGCCCAAAAGATAGGGAGACATGTAAAGTGCCCCATAAGGGCTACCTTTTCTTTTTTCTTTTTTACTACATTTTGACGTTCATAAGTGCCACTTGTAGTCTAAACTGATAAAATATTTTTGATTTTGATTTTTTGATCTTGTAGTCACTTATTTATGACGTCATCGAAATCAAATACATACCAGTCTTGCATTTTTTATATGATATCATATATCATTGGAATGAAGAGAAGCTAGAGATGTTTAGAACATTGGCAATTCATTATCACCATTCATTTTTTTAAAACGAATTCTAAGTTGATTTTTTTATCGTGGTTTGTACTTTTGTTAAACTTTGACAGATCGTAATTAGCTATCCAATCATTATCTGGATCTGAAATTATTTTATTTTATTTAAGACCTATTCGATATTAATATCAAATAAAAAAATCGGTTGAAAACATGCGAGCATAAAAATTAAAGCAGTTTTCATGTCAAACGGAAAAAAATATAATAAAAACAAAAAAATCAATTAAAAGAACAGTAGCTCACTTAGGGTCAAATGGGCGAACTTGTATTCTTAAAATGACCTTACCTATACACCCACGAAGTTTGTCTAACCTTCCGCCAAACACCCTGTCCAGTATTATTGAAAACAAATGACTTTAGATATCGTCGCCGTATCGGCTATCTGAGTACAAGCACGTACAAGTAGCGTTATTTGTTTTTAGGATTTATGTACATACGATAGTCTAACAAATCTAATACGCGAAAAATCTCCAGATTTATTATGTCTATTTTTTCTTCAGTAATTTCCGCCATGCTATCTGACTCTCCAACGAGTATATTCAATCTTTTGTCCCTTTCCAAGGATTTTGGGTCTAACCACCCTAAAAATCAATACAGTTGTCTGGGCAAGGTACTTCCCTCATAAAGCCCTCGCTAATCATCTCGTCCCTTTGTTCCCAAAAGTTTGGGGGTCGGCCAGGGTATATAAGGGCAGGAGAGGGGACGACGCGCACAGTTACTAACTGACTCTATATACGTGAGCACGTTCAAAGTAACAGCAAAATATTAAACAAAATGTCTCCATTAAAATACAATTTTGAAGTCAGTGACAGTAATTCCTGCCGAAAAAGAAGAATAAAGAAAAATAAGCAGTCGCATTAGACCTTGGTAAGTATTTTTTAATTTATTTTATTTTTGTGAATTATTTTTTGTCATCATTACCTGTTTTCATATTTGAAAAATCATAAAATATTAGCTCCTTAAATGTATTTTTTGTTGTAAAAATCTGTATTCTATGCAACTCGAATTGCGTCACCATTGCACGGCTGAAGTCATGGTATCGATTTCCAAAATGGCGCGCCTTTGTCTCTTTAGGCAGTATGTGCGAATTATTCATACAAAAGTGATACTGAAGTTGTACAAAGCTAATTAATGCCTAATAATTACCATTGCTTCGAATTAGCAGTGTTTTTGAAGCATAAGCGAAATTTTCAATTAAATACTGCATTACCTACCCGCGCTTAGAACCGCCCGCCCACGCCCGCCCTGCTAGGTGGCGCTTTAAGGCGTGTATATCGATCGGGCCAGCGACGCTCCCTTATTCTAGCACTTGTATGACTTTAGCGAAATAATTTTACTTTGACAGATTGTTTTGTGCAACGAAGCTAATGCACTTTTAAGTTACTAGTATGATTATGCGATCATCTTTAAGCAATAATTTTATCTTTAATTTTTTTTAAATTAAAAGCATCGGAAGCGCGAGCCAAAAAATATTTTTTCGAAAACAGGTCATGATTCGTGAATAAAAATGTATTTTTAAAGAAAAACTTTATTGTGCAATAATATTATTATTTATTTTTTAAGATTTAGGTTCAAAACTTTTATTTTATATACGATCCAAAAAATTAACCCCAAACTTAAGCCCTTTAATAAATATAAATTAAGAATAGGTAGGTAAATAAGATAATTAAAATTTGGATTTGTCTCATTTTTCTTCTTTACTCTGTGCGCAAAATAATTACGTCTTTCCTTAATAATTCACTGTAATACTCTTAAAGAATTAGTCAAGTTTACGCAAACTTTGTTCGGAATTTTTCAGAGAAACCCTTCAAATGATAGCTTTCGAAGTGAGACAACTCAGAAATTTTATAAAACAATATCTCGAAACACAAAACTTTTATAAAATTTTACATTTTTTGTAACAAAACACAAAACTACAAGATCGTTCGACAGTTTCCAAGCAATAAAACATAAACTAACAAAACACATTGTGAACATTCTATCATTATGTCTTGTTCTACAAATGCTAACAATTTTTCCCCATTTCAGCGTACGAAGGGGGAGTAGAGTTGTCTGCGCCCGCGTCGATTTCGTCTCCATGAAACGGATAGAAAGGGACTGAGCGAGTACCTTTTCATGGGAAATTGCTACCCCGATGTTTGCTACTGCTAACAGTAAGTAATATTGTGCAGATTTAATTAATATTTAATTTTCAAATGTTTGTAATTTTTTATACCTATACAGGGTGTTAGGTAAATGGGTATATGAGCCGATACTAGCCCATGTTAACATGGGCATATAAATGGTATGGTGAAGTCAGAAAATTGATAGCTTCATTTTAATTTTTTTAATTTTCATACAAAATAAATTTTATAAAATCCGATTTGTATGAAAATTTAAATAATTAAAATAAAGATATCAATTTTCTGACTTCACCATACCATTTATTTGCCCATCTTAACATGGGCTAGTGTCGGCTCATATACCCATTTACCTAACACCCTGTATAAACAATATATTTGCATACTTAATGTGATAGGTAGGCAATAAGGTGAAACATTTACCTACTTCTCCAAACTACTGTACTGTCTGTATGACCCATATTGAGCACATAAGGATTTTTAATGATTTGATTTTTAGAAAGAAGAAGATTGAAAATAATTTCATTTCGCAATGAAAAACATAGTTAAAAAAATAAGAAAACGAAACGATAAAAGTTATAAAAAGGTCCCCAACCCAATATATATAAACCTATGGAAGCAAAACTATGGAATCACTTACATGAAGTTGTTTCCACGCGATCTTGTGTACTAACGAATTTGTTAGTACAAAAAAGTGGCACCATTTTAAAGATTAAACTTATACCAAATTCACCATTTTAAATTGATACCAAATTCATTTAAATCACACCAGTATTCAAAAAGATATCGCGGCTGATGTGAAGAAGTAAGGAAAAAGACATGACGTATCAACTGTCTGATACGTCGCGAGTTACGGCCCATTTACCCCCTATAAAAGCACGTGTTTTCGGATTTTTGCTTTCACACGTTGATCCATACACATCTCAGCTTCTTTTGACACTTTACCTGGGATTCTACACCTTCAGAAGCAGCACAAATCCTTGCACTATTGCAAGCAGGGCTCAGCCAGCGGGCTGTCGCATGTCAGCTCCACATAAGCCAGTCCTGGGTTTCGAAAGTTTTAAGACGCTTTCGCTTTCGAGACCAAGTTCTGAACAGCGCCAGTGCACATCACAGAAGGATGACCGTTTTTTCATGCCAACCTCTCTATGAAATCGTCATTTGACTGGTATCGACGTCCAGCAAGAGCTCAGAAATGTTCGTAGGATAGCTGTTAGCGTGTGGACAGTTCGTCTAAGATATAAGCAATAGAATTTGACTCCAAAAAGGCCTGCCACAGGCTCGAAACTGACGGCAGGTCACCGATAAGCACGCTTTCAATTTGCTCGTACACATCTCGATGGGAAGTCGAGCAAGCCACCCCGATAAGCCACTGTTTCAGCGAACCAGCACTGCACAAATCGCTCCCCAGGCTGCCTATAGACCCGACCTCTTCAACTGCTGCACTGCAAACACAGTCTGCATTCATCGGAGAACAAAACTCGCCTCCATTACTCGCCTACCCATCAAAATAAGTGCGAGTTAATTGAAAGCGTGCTTGTCGGTGACCTGCCGTCAGTTTCGAGCCTGTGGCAGGCCTTTTTGGAGTCAAATTCTATTGCTTATATCTTAGACGATCTGTCCACACGCTAACAGCTATCCTACGAACATTTCTGAGCTCTTGCTGGACGTCGATACCACTCAAATGATGATTTCATAGAGAGGTTGACATGAAAAAACGGTCATCCCTCTGCGATATGCACCGGCGCTGTTCAGAACTTGGTCTCGGGATAAAGCCACCAGTCTCCCGAAAGCGTCTTAAAACTTTCGAAACCCAGGACTGGCTTAAATGTGGAACTGACGTGCGACAGCCTGCTGGCTGAGCCCTTTTTGCAATAGTGCAACGATTTGTGCTGCTTCTGTAGGTGTAGAATCGCAGGTAAAGTGACAAAAAAAGCGGAGATGTGTATGGATCAACGTGTGAAAGCAAAAATACGAAAACACGTGTTTTTATAGGGGGTAAGTAGGCCGCAACTCGCGACGTATCAAACAGTTGATACATGTCTTTTTCCTTACTTCTTCACATCAGCCGGGATATCTTTTTAAATACCGGTGTGATTTAAATGAATTTGGTATCAATTAAAAGGTAAAAGTTAAATCTTTAAAATGGTGCCACTTTTTTTGTTACTAACAAATTCGTTAGTACACAAGATCGCGTGGAAACAACTTCATGTAAGTGATTCCATAGTTTTGCTCGCGAGTGTAGTATTTTTATTGTTTTACTAGCGGCCGCCCGCGACTTCGTACGCGTGGATCCCGTTTTACCCTCTTACGGGTTGAATTTTTGAATTTCCCGTTTTAGTGAACGCCCACGTATCTAAAAGGAACCCCCATGCAAAATTTGGGCCTCCTAGCAATTGTAGTTTCTGAGATTTCGTGATGAGTGAGTGATTCAGTGACCTTTCGCTTTTATAGATGTAAATGTACCAATTTCTTTCCTTCTTTCTAACATGTTATTGGTTTTTAAATATATTAAGTAGAAGTAGGACATAATATGTTTTTGACACTAAAGTCCTATACGAAGGACAGAGTGCGAAACAAAACGATATAAGGGATATCGATAAATAAACATTATAATAAACATTTATGACTATGACTATGACTATGGATGTTTTAACGTTACTTAGATTATTTACTAAGCTTTATACGCATTAGCGCTTACATATTTTGCGCGCAACTTGGCTCAGACAATAAAATAAAATAAAACAAATGATGAATAATACATATGAATATCAAATGACGTGATAATTACCTTTTGTAGGTAAAGAAGCCAAAGCTAAGCAAGAACGACTAACACAAGAACTGGGACGCCGCACAGTGGTCCCGATTTAATAAAACATGGACATTGATGCTAGAGGCACGAAAATTTTTTTGATGGTTACTGCTATGATAACTAATAAGGCAAAAAAATATTACAATCCTACGACGTCTATTTCGTAGTAAAAAAAAATATATAGATATTTTTTGTATGGAAGAAATTACGTTTCTGTCAATTTTTCGAAATTCTTTAACGATGTCAAGATGCCGATCACACATGTTATAAAACAAGTGATTCTGAGTATTTCATGCGAAGATACTTGTCACTTATCTCTGCGTACTTTTGAGTTATCGAGGGTTGAAAAATCGATTTTTTTATATTAAATATTTCCACGAAAAATTGCCAGAATTACAATATGGTGTATAAGGGACACTTTTGATGACACATAATAACGACTCGCACTCGCGCGCGCTCGTATGCATTAACTTTTATTAAAATAAAAAAAAATTAAGGGAAATACTTAATACAACGTTGTATGTATGGGTCAGCTGGCCGTCAAAAAGTAGCTTATACGAGAGGTTTCCCAATTTACAATATGTCCATCATTGATAACTCACACAAATATCGTCTCTCTCTGAAGGATAACAAGTTTTTTTTGTTTCCAGAAGCTCTTGACAGGATGGAAGCCCATAAATACTCTCTGAAGCGAGAATGAATCTCAAATTGCGATATTGCCATTTTGACAAATTACATGATGTAACTAGCGCTAACGTTTATCTTCAGGTAGACACAGTTTTAAGTTAAAAGATTGTCTACTATTTCACACTGTTCTTCATTTTGGAACAGTTCTTTGATTATAGGTAGTCGCTAATTTCGTTTTGTTAGACTCTTTCAGTTTAGCACATAAAGCGTAAACTAATTCCTCCTCAGAATGATCTAAAAGTGTTAGAGAGCGCCTCTTCTTCTGCAGAAGAAGAATTTTGCATATATCTTCAAAAGGTTTTTTATTTATACTAAAAGTCGATGGTTGCACATCTACTTCCGCAGTCTCATTAACTGGAGCGTCTTCCTCAGTATTAACGTTGTCTATGCGTTGTGTTAACTCGGTAAAAAACATTGTTTAAATCTATATTTTTACAATTCGGCCAGACAATTTCAGAGTCTAGCCAATGCGAATTCTGGTGCAAAAATGTGTAAAATTACGACTTAATTATTTGATAATTACTCAAATCTTCGGAAGACAATTCAATGCCAATACGTTCGTCATTTTAGTCTGAAATGGTCTGGCCGAAATGTAAAAATATAGATTTAAAAAATGTTTTTTTACCGAGTTAACACAACGCATAGACAACGTTAACACCGAGGAAGACGCTCCAGTTGATGAGACTGCGGAAGTAGATGTGCAACCATCGACTTCTGGTATAAATAAAAAACCTTTTGAAGATTTATGCAAAATTCTTCTTCTGCAGAAGAAGAGGCGCTCTCTAACACTTTTAGATCATTCTGAGGAGGAATTAGTTTACGCTTAATGTGCTAAACCGAAAGAGTCTAACAAAACGAAATTAGCGACTACCTATAATCAAAGAACTGTTCCAAAACGAAAAACAGTGTGAAATAGTAGACAATCTTTTAACTTATAACTGTGTCTACCTGAAGATAAACGTTAGCGCTAGTTACATCATGTAATTTGTCAAAATGGCAATATCGCAATTTGAGATTCATTCTCACTTCAGAGAGTATTTATGGGCTTCCATCCTGTCAAGAGCTTCTTGAAACAAAAAAAACTTGTTATCCTTCACAGAGAGATGATATTTGTGTGAGTTATCAATGATGGACATATTGTAAATTGGGCAACCTCTCGTATAAGCTACTTTTTGACGGCCAGCGGACCTATACATACAACGTTGTATTAAGTATTTCCCTTAATTTTTTATTTTATTTTATTAAAAGCTGATGCATACGAGCGCGCGCGAGTGCGAGTCGTTATTATGTGTCATCAAAGGTGTCCCTTATACACCATATTGTAATTTTGGCAATGTTTCGTGGAAATATTTAATATAAAAAAATCGATTTTTCAACCCTCGATAACTCAAAAGTACGCAGAGATAAGTAACAAGTATCTTCGCATGAAATACTCAGAATCACTTGTTTTATAACATGTGTGATCGGCATCTTGACATCGTAAAAGAATTTCGAAAAATTGACAGAAACGTAATTTCTTCCATACAAAAAATATCTATATATTTTTTTTTACTACGAAATAGACGTCGTAGGATTGTAATATTTTTTTGCCTTATTAGTTATCATAGCAGTAACCATCAAAAAAAATTTCGTGCTTCTAGCATCAATGTCCATGTTTTATTAAATCGGGACCACCGTGCGCCGATCTATTATAGTTTAACTTAGTGTAGTATGTTTGTATATATTTGTCATATTTGTTAGGTTTTTCACCCTATTTGGGGCATTTCAGGGTAAGAAAACCATGAAATGAGTTGGTAGACATCAGTATACAGCTTGCAAGAGTCATAATTATTATAATATACATTATAGTGTACTCGTACGAGTATGTTTACCCAAAATTAACGCAGGTTTTGAATTAGCTAGAAAACATAGTGTTCGCGCCTAAAAAATACGAACGAACGAAGAGCGGTGAAGGCAGCCAAAGATTGACGATCGGGCGCGCTCGGCAGTGTTCGGTTTTTTCTTGGCGGCTTCATTCTCTTTCCCGGCCAATTGGAAAAATTCTGCAAATCATCAAACGTACGGTGAATATTACATAATACAAATAATGAACGTACCTACATAGACTAAATATTTACAAATAAAAAATATGTCCCAAATCGCTGTCCAAACAACGCGACATGGTGCCCTGAATGCTGGCTACATTTCCGCGCTGAATGGCCAAACTGATTCGTTTGACAAGAAATGCGCCATCTATTCCATCACCTGTACTGTACAGTACAGATCTTCACTGGAAGGCAGCGCTGCATTAGTTATTAAATCTATTAAGTTTTGTGCAGACAATTACAATGCAGCGTAGAAACTTCTATGTGATAGATACAAAAAAAAAGGTTGTTGATTAACAATCACATGAAGGCCTTATTTAGCTTTGAAATACTAGCAAGAGAATAATTTACAATATTTACTGAACACAGTGACATACGGCACTACGACAGCACCTTTCTTGAGCACTCGTTGCCTGCAATAAGAAGTTCAGGAAGTAGGTAGGTGCAAATATAAAAAAATGTAATAGAACTATTAGTATAAATATAGATAAAATCAAGTCATTGCAAGGTAAAAATGGTCGAAAAAATTGCAAGCTGGACAAGTTAAGTTTGAAAAATAAGAGTAGGCGCACACCGTTGATTTTTAGTTGGCCGATAGTTGTGCCCGATTTTAATTTGTATGAAGAATCGGCCAAATCGAATCGGCGTAGTGTGCGCACTCCCATACATGCCCATACTGATCAACTGCCCGACTATACTATCGGCCGACGAAAAATCAACGGTGTGCGCATACTTACTCTAAATGGGCTTGTAACTATGTACAAACTAAGCCATCTTCGGGCACACCAGCGCCGCCAAGACAGCTAGGAGTCGGACTGGTCGCCATGGCCGAAATCGATCGGATGGATCATCATCACAAACTGAGCTCGCAAACATTCTTTATAATGTTATTAATTTTATTTTTACTGTATTAGTATAGATAAAATTTGTAGGTACTGGAGATTGCAAGTTAATACTATGAATAAGGAATATTTTTATAAAATAGATTTTAAGTTGGTTGACTTTCATATGTTTGTATAAATAAAATATGTATGATTTAAAAATTATTTGTCATTTTCATTATCTACCCTCCCATTTTTAGAAATAGCATAATTTTATTATGTGAATATTACTTCTAGATTACTATTCTAAAAACGTAATTTATTAAAGATGGAAAAAGTAAAGTAACATGCTCAAAGGAATTTTTCCATAACTTCATGATGCAAATTCCCATGAAAAGTTAACGATTTACGTTGTTTTAAGCAAAGTACATAATTTTGATTGAGAATATTGCTAAACTGGTCGAAGTAATGCTGAACAGGCTATAAAGAACTGATTTAATATTCAGTATTTAGAAGTATTTACAAAATAACTATTATCTTTATGAACAAAGAGCAACCATACTATTTTTTCTGTGCCATACGCCTCTATAAGTACATTCTTATTAACCCAAAAAGGGACACATAAATATTGGTATCCCACCCCATGTATAGGGCCGAGGTATTGATTATTTTGCAAGAAATACATATTGCTTTGATTAATAATTAAAGTTCTATATTCTAAGGCACATTAATTACAATAACGAACCTAAAACTGGCCAGTAACAATAAGAAATAACTAGAATATCTACGAAAAGGCCCAATTTGTCTGCCTGGTACTTACTTGTATTGAATGATTTAGTGCGCAGAATCAGCTTTATTGATTGCGCCTAGGAAACCAGAATCTTTCCAGATTTCTCAAGGCTATATAAAGAAGGGACGAAGTAGACTCGGCCATTTCTTCAGGGGAGAGCTGCCGTGGAAGACCTGCAGCTAGATGGAAACTAAAGAAATACCATGCAATTGAATACGTTCAGTTGTATGGATTTTTTTTGGTTTTCATCTAGAAGATGAGGCGCAGGGCGTTCCTAGCTGTGCGGCAATTCTAGAGGTAAGTCGTTTTTTACGTTTATTTTTTAAAGAGGGAATATACGTTTTTATTTCAACTGGCCCAAAGCCTTTTTGCATTTTTTTAAGCTAAATAAATTGATTAAAATACGTAATATTTTTCAATTTTTAATGTACTTATATTCCCCCTTTTAATTTTTATTACATTGTGATTATGCATACTGTAATTTTTCTAATCCAAAACGGCGACAGCACTTACCTACCTGTTACCTAAATACAAAATAATATTGTTACCAAAATAAAATATTAAAAATATTGCGCATTAAGTTTAAATAATTTATCCTACAATTGGTTCGGTAGATTTAATTATTATAATAAACATACGGTTTTATAGTGATAAGTGAGTGATTTTACACTTAATTTTATTGTTAATTACTGTTTTGTGATAACAATGTGTAATATTTATGTGTTTGTTGAAATACCTACAATTATTATCTAGGTAGTTATTGTGATGTGAAAGTGGTGAATATTTTTTTATATGTGATTTTATGTGTTACTTACCTACATGGAATCAATTCTTTGGCGATGGCGACCCTGGCCCTATCGAGAGCAGAAGATTCAAGATTACAGTAACATATTTATTTATATTGTATTTATTGAAAACTAAAATAAATATCCACAAGCATTAACCGTTTCATTTTAACCCACCAAATAAAGAGTTATTTATTACCTTGTCTTATTTCCCAATTTTTTATGCATCAGAATAATGTTAAAACAATGCAACACTTGTTGCTTTGTATTTAAACGAGGTTTTTTTTTTCAACTGAAAATTTATTAAATTTTTTGAAAAATGAATGACGTGTCCACCGAACTAATTAGAAGACTAAAAAGTTATTAAAAAAATGCATAGATTTTTTCTATTTAAAGTAAAGTAAATACGAAAAAATATTTCTTTGAGGTTTTGACGTTTACACCTCAATTAATTACTTAAAATAAAACAAATAATGCATAAAAACACATTAATTAAGTAGGTAGGTCAAAATAATATTTTATTGTGTCGTAATGCAAAGCTGATTTTTAAATTAGTATCACGAATGTGTAAACTATATGCGATTTAAAAAAATGATAATATGATTTTCCAAGTTTCAAAATACGAGTAGGTACATTAGGTATAGTTAATTATCATTATTAAAAACTGAACACACGCGAAAGTAATTATTTAATAAATGATCTTGTTTTAACATTCAACTTTACGATTATTTTATGTATGTACATAATAAAATATATCGGTTTTAATGATAGTAACTGCTTATAAGTAGTTTTTAGTGGTAATAATTTTATGCTCACACGATTCGATGCATGTTACAAAAACTACATAAACTTTTAAAAATCGTTTTTGTAATAAAAATACCTACATTAATGGATTTTTAAAACGTATTATTGTGAACTTTAAGGTCCATACTGCAGCATCCCCAGTTTCCATGCCCCTGCCTTCATACCCCGCAGACAGGAAAATCCATACTTAAAATTTAGGTTGGAGGGGCGCGGGGTACCTAGATTCTGCGCGGGTCTCCCGATCCTCATCATTTAGTACGGCACACACCTGTTGCTCAGTGAACACCAAAGTGTCTCAGTTCCCATTTATTACCATCCTAGTCTTAAAAACCCCTCTGGTGACCTCAGTTTAAGTTTTTATACAAATTTAAGCCCTTTTATGGTAAACTCAACGTCGCATCCAATAAGTGCAGTGATTTTGAGTGTTAATATCGATGAAGCTTTAGACGAGTGCTCAGCTAATTTTCCGAAAATTTCATGCAATGAAATTAACAACGAAGTCTTTGTTACCCAACCGTAAAGTAAAACGAGTTGTAATATGTTTCACTTGCCTCGAAATTAAAAGACAAAGGCAAGGTGTTATTGTGTTTTTAAAGGAGCTAAAAAAGCAAAAAAAAAATGGTGAAAATTTGTGCGCATCCCACGCGCATCGAAGCCAAAATGGCGTCAGGCGCAAGAAACGCATTCAAGTAGTAGGCGCATGTAAAATCCATAAGAGATTTCTGAGTGGCACAATTGCATCGTGCAATGATGTTGTTCCTATTATTTTTATAAATGTTAGTACCTGCTTGTGCCAATGAACAATTCAAACACATTTTAATCGATGAAATATTTTGAATATAACAGTAAATTGACATTGAATTCATATGAGCGTGATTGTTTATAAACGGTGTATGATTGCCTTGATTTGATTTGACATCCCCATAACTCTACTTCGTTTTTTTATGTTATTGCTTCACTTCTAACATTCTGTGCCTACACGAGATCGCGATAAATAAGATAATGAATCGTTTAAACGTGTGATGCATTTAAAATAAATCTTTCTTGAATCTCTAAATTCTGTATCCCAGCATAACACCATAACAAAATGGCGACAGACGCTAACCTAAATAAATAAATAGGTAATGAATCGTTTAAACGTGTGATGCATTTAAAATAAATCTTTCTTGAATCTCTAAATTCTGTATCCCAGCATAACACCATAACAAAATGGCGACAGACGCTAACCTCAACCTCGCGTATGAAAAATCAATAAATCGAATACACATGCGCAATAAATACTCTTTGCTGATTGGTCCGCCATCTCCCCCTCCCCGCGTCTCGTTACATGTACGCATGTCAAAATCTGTCTTTGTTCGCCTGTAACCTATTAGCAGACGTGTTCGTTTCTTTAGACTTGGAAACTGGAATCAATTTAAATTATGTTAGCTTTCAAGTGTTCTTAAAATGTGTGTTCTTAACTTGTTGGAGTTTCTGGGGGTATGTAATTTGAATCTCTATAACTAACCTCAATCTTACTAAACATAACCTCCTTCGTTTCCATTTCATCCCTTTGACATTGGTCTCACCATCACCCAATACATAATAATTATTCTCAGTCGTTGTTAAATTCGTTTTGTTGCTAAACGACGTTGCTGAATTCTTGTAAAAACTATAAAATAAGTAGGTACATTTTAAACAATATGGCTGCCTGTTTTGTCCTAAACATGGCGTTAAATCGATATTATTACAATGTGCACATGCGCAATAAATCACCCCTCCCGCAGCACCCCTCCCCCTTGTCTCGTTACATCTACGCATGCCCATTTTGTTTCGGCTGTCAGACTTGCTAATTTTAGCTCATTTTGAATTTGAATTTGAATTATAAATTTTTCGACCTAACCTAATGATGTCTTCGTTAACTTCTTAGATTAAAAGGTTAACTTTAACTTAAAATTTTCACCCCACTAACCTTATACCGGGTCTAATTGATTCCCAATTGAACTACAATTAGCGTAGATATTACTAAGTTACATAATTAATTTCTAGATTACGTAGTTTATCCTTCGTAAATGAAGGCGTCGTAAAGTTTTCATGAAAACATTTCGGCATTTTCACAAAATGGCGGCCGTCGGCCGAAGCGTGACCTGTGCATGTGCAATACGAATCAACGCACATGCGCACTATTACTGAACGACTAGCAACTCTCTCTTCTCAGTTTCTTCCTACAAGCATAAGTAGTTCTGTTGCTTTCAACGTCGCAAGGTTAATTATAGATTTTAATAAAAGTTTCAATAAAAAAGCTACGATTGAAGCTTTCAAGTGTCATTTTAAAATCTTAACTTACTGGAGTTCATTAGGGTGTGTAATTAATTAATTACTATGCCTTTTATTATTTTAACTCATCAAACTTCTAATATTCTTAAAAATCCTTAGCGATCATTTGCAATTTGTCATTAGTCATTATTTCGTCCCAGTCACTAATGTTATTAGATCCTCTCTACTTTTCTTCTCAAGTATCAATCATTGATGTCATTAGACTCGTTTTTTTATCGGCAACTACTTATTCTATTCCAATTCATATTGTTAGGAATTCTTATTGTATTCTTATCAAGCTTTTAGCTTTCAGAAGGGTTGACTTTTACATCTTGTTTCTTTTTTTTTACAAATATTATGATACTATAGCTTATTGACTTTTCACACTGTTTACAAATTATAGATCTCTACTTAGTTAATTTAACTTTCTACTGATTTAAAGTGCAGTATAATTTCGTATTTCTGAGTTTCGCCGAATCATAGACAATTCAGGCGTGTCTCAAGTAGTCTCAACAAAATGGCGGCCTAGCCTGGCGAATATTATGCGCTTAAATCAATAAACACAAATGGAAACCTGTACAACCAATAACTTGGCAACGATTGGTTCCCATGCAGATGCAGTTTAGTTACCATATCAATTGGTTCAGACAACTTAAACGAATAAATCAAAAAATCAACACTTTAAATCCACTTTTCCGTGAATATGGGAGTTGTGCCCATACATAAACCTATTAGAGTTTCTGGGGGTATGAAAGCTAGTAACCCTTTTTACAATGTACGCCTCGTCTTTTTGCGGTCAAGCATAGAGTCCTGTTCTTCTTTCGAATGTAATTAAATTTGTTCATTTACAGTCCAATGAGATTTTTCCCTTCTTGTTTTGTCAAGACCAATACACAAGTATACCAATTTACAGAGTTTAATATCTTCTTGCACTAAAAATGATTTTTCTTTATCATCTCAAAAGTGCAAAATCGCTGTTCTCAAAATGGCGTATAAAACAGGCCACACACCAGTGTACCATGTGAAATCAATAAATTCAGGGGGTCGGGTGCCCGTACTTGCGCAGTAAGGGTTTGCGCCACCGACCCCCAGTCCTCCCACCCCGCTGTAGCAATCGGAGGACTCCGCTAGTCGTCCTCCGTCGCGCATCCTCATTGGTGGTGGCCACTTTGATAGTGTGAACAGCAATAAAGTATATCCATCCAATGCCAGGCAGGGTGGTGCCTGAGGGGAAGGTCCTCGTTTCGTTTAACGTAAGTAATTTTAAATTATCGACAGTGATATTTTTTCTGAACGGATGACCCATCCCCCAACCCCTTTTCTGTCGCGCTTGCTTGTTCTTGATTCAATTGGTCCGGATTTATGCTCACTTCTTAAAACTTTATCATAATCCTTTTTTTTTTCATAAAATCTTTAAATGCAAGTACGTCTTACGCGAAATTAATAATGCTACATTTATAAGTTTGCCTTTCTGAGCTACCAAATGTATTGTAATCGTGATCATTTTTGCATAAAAGTTCTTTGTTAATAATTACCCATTTCCCATACGGTTCACAAAATGGCGGACGCTGCATAAAATCAATAATGCTGCCCGGGTGCAGCACATGCGTATTGGGATTGCCGCATCCCCCCACCCCCAACTTTGCATCCGCGCATCCTCGGGCTGTTTTATCGACTGCATTAGTTCTTCTGTCAGTTCATTGTGACTTGATCATCTTCTAAACAGTAGTTAAATTGTTGAATGTAATGGTTAAAATAGAGGAAGAAGAGTCTGTGCCCGGTCTAAGGGACGTGTTGATTGAGTATGCTCCATAAAGAGCTACCTTTCATAATTTTTAATTGTCTGCGGAAAATAATATACTCCACATTATTTTCATGTAGTTTTTTACCTTTTACATTTACAAGTATGTATGCAATATTGTCTTTTCCAGATTCACAAAATGGCGGACGGGTCACATATAAAATCAATAAACCCAAGTTCCGCGCGCACATGCGCAATAAATCTCAGACCCACCCGGTACCACCGCGCATGCTCTGTCACATGATCTGTCAAAGTTGACAAAACAGTTCGTTGGCTAAATAATTGTTGAAGTAATAGTTTGAAATGAAAATGGCTTATGAAACGTGTTGATTGGATATGGGTTGACTGTTTATAATGCTCCATAAGTGATTACCCGTATCATTAAGATATTTTTGTACTGTCTTAAAAAAATCTTTGCTGCTAAAATGTCCAACATTTTATCGTTTTCGTTGCATAGTTTAAAATGTGTACAAAATTTCCTCTCAAAATGGCGGTCCGGTTACTAAAAATCAATAATGCTAGCCCGCGTACCGCACATGCGTAATAAACATCAGACCCACCCGGTACCATCGCGCATGCGCCGTCTGAACTGTCAAAGTTGTCAAGTCGGCTTGCTAGCTAAATACGTGACCTGCGCATTAGATCTCACTACAACCGCGACTGCTCTGCCTGATCTGACAGATGACAAGTCAGTGTCTACTTATCTGTAATATGAATGATGGTCACTGATCATTTCTTTCTTATCTGAACAGACTTATTGTTTTTGTCTTAAAATTGTATGTCGTCCTTATTTTAATTTATCGTTATAGTTCTTTAATCCTACGTTTACAAAATTGTTTTTCAAGATGGTGGACGAGTCACGTATGAAATCAATAATGTTATGGCCGCGTACCGCACATGCGCGATAAATCTCAAACCCACCCGGTACCATCGCGCATGCTCCGTCTTAACTGTCAAAGTTGACAAGTCAGTTTGCTAAATAAAAGAAAAAATGGTTGAAGCAATAGTTTTAGTAGAAATTGATAAGGAGTCTATGTCTGGTCTAAGAAAAGTGTTGATTTAGTACCGGGTTTAGTAGGTTTGAAATAATAATGCTCTGCACATAATATTACTTTATCTTTTTTTTACTATATTTAGAAAGAAAGAAAGAAAAAAAGAAACATTTATTACGATGAACATCACTTAGTTAAGGACATAGAACGTATACAGAAAAAAAAGATAGAAATAGCACATAAATATTACAAGGAAATAAAAAGTGAACTGAGCAGTGCTATCCTGTCGTATTTCTATCTATTTACAAGAATGTGTACATAATTTTCTCTCAAAATGGCGGATGGGCAACATAAAATCATTTTTAAGCCCGTGTGCCGCACATGCGCAATAAATTTCAAACCCTCCCGGTACCATCGCGCATGCTCGATCTGTTTTGTCAAAGTTGACAAGTCACTTCGGTTGTGGTGACCTGCGCATTAAATTTCAACACAACCGCGCGTTCTCTGTCTATTGTGACAGGTGTCAAGTCATAACTATTTTATGTCCCTTTATGTCTTTAAAAGATGGCCATTAATAGTTTCATTCACGTTGTAACCTTTTTCCGTTATTCATTTTTGTTCCATATTTACAAAATTGTCTCTCAAAATGGCGGACGGGTCACATACAAATTCAATAATGTTCCGCACATGCGCAATAAATCTCAGACCCACCCGGTACTACCGCGCATGTTCCGTTCTGTCAAATTTGATCTGTCAGTTCGCTAGCTAAATAAAAGTAATTAAAATTGTTAATGTAACTCACAAACCAGCCACTGACTCCTTATTATTTTAAAGGTATTATATCGTATTGCGTTCTACGTTTAATTTTATGAATACGTGCATAAAATTGTCTCTTCGTGACACAATATGGCGGACAGGGCGCACATGCGCAATAAATCACCTGGTACCACCGCGCATCTTCTGTCTGATCTGTCAAAGTTGACAAGTCAGTTCGCTAGCGAAATGAAAGTAAATAATTGTTAAAACCACAGTTTGAAATGGATAAGGAGTAAAATATAATGTACTCGACGTATTGTTTTATCGCTATTGTTTCATAACTACCTTATGTGTCTACAAAATTGTCTCTCAAGAAGGCGGATGGGTCACCAGTTCACCATATACAACATAAAAATCTTATGCCCCTGTTCCGTACATGCGCAATAAATCTTAGACCCACCCGGTACCACTGCGCATGCTCCGTCTGAGTTGTCAAAAATGACAAGTCAGTTCGCTTGTCAAATAAAAGTAAGTATCACTAACGCAATAGTTTGAAATGGATAAGCAGTAAAATATTATGTCCTCCACATATTGTTTTATCGTTATTGTTCCATACATCTACAAAATAGTCTCATAAAATGGCGGACGGGTCACATAAAGTCAATAATGTTACGCAAATGTGCACATGCGCAATAAAGCTCAACCCACCCCGTACCACCACGCACGTTCCATCTGATATGTCAAAGTTGACACAAGTCAGTTTTATACTAACCAAAAGTAGCTATATAAATAAATTATAATACCCCCTTTTGAAATGATGACATTTATACTTACTTTAGCTCTCTTCATAATAGAGCTTTCTGTTTAAAATGTCCTCCTAATCAAATAGTCAAGTCAGCATTACCGTCTTCGAAAAAAAAAGTGTTTTTATTCATTCTTTAAAAGTAAAAATAATCACTTCAGTATTCTCAAAATGGCGGACCGTCCGTAGTCCACACGAAAGGGCCCATATAAAATCAATAATATCAGGGCTAAGACGCCGCAACTGCGCAATAGATCTCAGAACCACCCCCCGACCCCACTCGGCAGAGTCGCGCAGGCTCAGTCCGCTGTCTGGACGAGGCAGTTCTGCTCTCAGTACCTACAACAGTTTACAGCACTGCGGTGGGTAAAAGAATGTGCAGTTTAGCACATTCTTTTACCCAAAGCCTGAAATCTATCTGTAAAAAATCTCGGCTTATAAAATGGCGGACAAACAAAAATCAATAACGTTGTAGCCAGGGTGCGCACATGCGCAGTGACTATTTCCTTCAAGGTTTTCCCCAACTCCCCCTATTTTGCGCAGCCGCGCATGCTCGGTCTGCTTTAAAATATGGCCACTAGATTGTCATATCGATTAGTGGCAGCCATTTTGAATAATACTGAATGAATAATGTTCAATAAATTGAAATGACTACTGTACATTGTGTTAGAAAAGCATTAATTGAGTAAAGGGTGTGTAGGTATTTTGAACGTAGATAAATAATAATGATTTTAATAACATCCCCATTTAAAATTACATAGTGGCAAATTCAAATTCTTTATTGCTTCACGCATTGACCATTTCATTCTTTTATCCATGACCGTTTGACATCTTTTATTACTCTCTTGCACCATACTAAAAGTTGGATTCCATACTCAAAAATATAAAATTATCCCTCCCAGAGGCGGCGTAAGGCGTAGGCGACGTGGGCCACCGCCTACGGCCTCGCGGAACAAGGGGCCTCGCGCATCAAAAATTTTGAAACATTAAGAATAAATTTATTACTGTATAAAAACTTAGCCTAAACACGTACAAGTTTGGTTTCGATAAAATTAAGGTTAGTGTGCGTAAGTAACTAATGATAGGGTAAACCGTATAGCTATTGCCCACTTAAAGATTTCAAACACTTTGACATGCAAAATTAAAGAAAGTATTTTAATTGTCGACCATTTATAACTTTTTTCTTATAACCCAATAAACTGTTAAACAGAATATTAACAGTTTTTAGTTAAAACTTACATAACTTAGAAAATATTGAAATAAATTTAAAATCCTCCAAAAAGTACAGTCATTGCCCACTACTTACACTAATTGCCCACATCAAAGCACAGTAATTGCCCATTATCTTAAAACAAAATAATCAATTTTAAAAGGACAAAATAGGCTTTAAATAAACAAAACAAAACATTAAACTTAAATTCTAGTAGTACAGTCTTCAAAATTTCAAAATAAATTACCTTTTGCTTTATTAACTATATTATCAAATATTTCTTGAGCTGATGTTGATGAGTCAGAATCAGTAGAGACAGAATCATTTACTTCAAAATAAAGATGACACAAAAATGAAAATTTTATATGTTTATTTTTTTATCTTCTTTGATATCACAGTTCAAGTGTTTGCTCAGAATGTTCAATTAGCTGTTGGTTATTCTTCCCTAAAGTTGTAACTAATTCCTTACAAATAACATTTTCACTAGTAGATTTAACGTAGGATTTTCATTTTTTGTATTTGCGTTTGAATTTTTATCAATTTTTTCAAGCCAAACCATATTTTTCCTCAATTTATCTTGTAAATAAATTGTTGAATACATTTGTACAGCTTCGATTGCTTTTTGGAAATTTTCTTTGCTATATTGAACTTTTGGTGTCTTTGGCATACTGGAAATGAAACATTAAATGCCATTTCAATACTTATGCCTGTAAATTGCAAAACAAGTCTAGCAATGAGCAATTTAAACACTGCTACTGCATGGTGGCAACACTCTAATAATAATTGCCCTGGGCAATAACTATACATTAACATATGGCAATAACTGAAATGATGGTGGGCAATAACTAAAAATATGCAGATTTACGTACAGTTATTACCCACCGTTAAAATGACCGTTAGAAATCAAATTTTATCAGATATTTTCATTGATAATGGAGAAAACACTTATAATTTCATCATGACTATACACCATTAGTTGAATATTAAATAACTTACAAAAAAGAATTTACCTCTAAGCAAGTAATTCCTTAATAAAATTGTTAAAGTCTTAACCTGTTTGAGTAACATTTTCACCCGTCTTGACAAAATCTGCCATAACTGTTTTTTTTAGTGTTTCCTATTGTACATTTTAAATCTACTGTACATTGATCTCGGAGCCATCTACTTAGTAAATTCAAATCTAACTAGAGTGATTCAAAGTCAGCACCTGACAATATTATTCTTAAAGTGGGCAATCACTACCAGTGGGCAATCACTCTCTGGTTTACCCTACCTAAACTAAGCAAAATTTATTGCCTGTATCTTAGGTATCTGTTTAAAAAGTGCTGACTATACAATATTGGAATAGATTATCAAACTCAGAATAAGTAGGTTACATTTACTGCTATACTTAACTACTTACTTACTAAGCATTATTTTTACATTGACCTACTCTTAAAATAAATAATTATTACAATTGAAATAGTTTCTGTGTGTAAACAAATAATACGATCGCGAGTCATATAACTAAATATTCCTAAGAGTGTAATTGCACATCTTTGGACTGCGTTAAGTAAACGGCCTTTGCGGCGCCCTATGCGCCCTCATAATCAATTGAGCTCATGTATCTTGCTTCAGCAATTTTTCTTGCAGGGCAGCTCTCTGCTCCCGTATTGTGCTGGCTTGGTTTATTGAAGCGCCGGCACGTGGCACAGGTCGAAGGTGCTAGTAATTTTGAGCATTCCTTGATTGTGTGTCCAGCACAGCCACAGTGTCCACAAGTGGATTCAGTTTCTCTGCAGAATTTTGCTGAGTGACCATATTGATGACACTTGTAACACCTTGTAACAAGTGCATAGTCTCTAACTGGACAGGAGGTCCAATTAATGTATGCTCTCTCCTGGTCTATGAAAATTTTTCGCAGTTCTGAAGTAAGTTCTAGCACATAGTTGCAGTAGGGCCCGTCTTTTTTGCCAGTTTTGTGGCTTAGTTTAATAGAACTTAAGAATTGCGGTCAATGTGTTGATATTTACCCGAGATGTTTTGCTCGTAGAGACATTCAAAAACATCCTTCTCAGATGTGTTGGTGGGCACTACTAACAAAATCACTTTGGGCCTTCGTTTTGTGGTCTCTTCTACGTTGAGACCTGATGTTTTCAGCAGTTCTGATTTTTTCAATTTTTCAAGGTCATCTTTGCCTTCAGCGCTGATTATAATACCCCCACCTCTGGTTTTTCTCATCCCTCGGATATGCAGTTTTAATTCTTCCGGCTTGATGATGGTCTGAATAAGTTTCTTAGTCTCTTCACTGGTCTTATCTTTGCTAGCTGGGTAAATATCAATGTTACTGGTGCTTGGTGGTCTTACTATAGAGCTCTTACTGGTTCTCAGCACGTCGGCAAAAGATACATTCGGTTGTTCAACCTTTGGGGTAGAGCGAATAAATACTTTTAGGTCCTCGATCTGATCTCCTAGTGCGGTAGATGACTCCTTTTGATCAATTAATGTTTTGATCATTGATTGGTCTGAGATATATTTCTGTTTTAGTGACTGATATTGCACAGCCAATTGAGAGACACCACCCAACACGTTTCTGCTTGTGTTGCTGATTCTCAGCTTCTGTTCTGTGTTCAGTTTACCTTCTCCTGATGTATAGCATATGTCGTTAAGGCATTTCTCAATGGAGGATATCCATTTCTGGATTTCTTCGGTCGATACAACTTCAATTATTGATGTCGCCGGAGTAGAATCTTCTTCAGTTGGTCTTCTCTGTGGTGGAGGCGGGCTTCGGCTGGTCATTGTACTTCGATTAAAGGGACTTTCCATTTTTAATTAAAATTCAATTAACAACACTGCACTAGGTAAGTGTGTCATAAGTGCATGACAGTGCATGCGCCGGCACAGTTTTATTTTAACACAGATTTTGTTGTCTGCATTGTAATAATTAATTTATTAAACAATAATAGCAGATGGCACGTCCATCTGCAAGCGATGCGCGAATAGACATTGACTATTAAATATAAATTATTGATAGCTAAACAATAATGTAGTTAAAATTTTTTTTTCCAAACAAATTCAGCCATAATCAGACACAAAATTAAGCAACAACACGGTTTTAAGTGACAAACATTATTCTTTGGCGCAAAATTCCTTTAAAAATAATCACTGAATCAAGAAATCAGAAACTGTCAATGAATAGACCATTGACCCGTTTTTTTTTATTATTTCATAAAATCCGTCTTCAGGTCGCCACAGAACAAGGCCTCGCGAAATCTGTCTTGCCCACATCAAATTTAGGTCTTGCCCCGCCACTGATCCCTCCATAGTTCATAAAATGGCGGATCGTCCGTCCCATGTTACGAGTACATCAATAATTTAACGCTTGGGTGTGGTCGCCCATCCCCCCCCCCCCCTCTCGCAGAGCCCGACCGTTCTCATTCCAGTGCTCTGACTTGCATCTCGACTGTCGGTCGTCTCCTTAAGAATACAAGTGAACAGTTCTGTTATTGAACATAATGGTTAAATTAGAAGAAGAGTCGGTCCCTGGCCTCATGCAGGTGCTGATTGATTATGGCGTATGTATTGTATTTAATTGATTTTTTGTAATGCCAAATGTTACTATCATATCATATTTAAGTTATGTATTTTTTACCATAAATATGGCTGTGTAATTGCCATTGTCAGTAAAGTCTTTCCTTGCAAAATGTATCTGTACATGGTACTCAAAATGGCGGGCCAATTCCACGCACCTAAGGATACATAAAATCAATAAATCTGCCCAGGTGCCGCAATGCGCCATAAGCTCTAACCCATTCCCCACCCCCCACCCCGGGAGCCACACCTGCGCAATAAAGCTGTAACGCCTCCCCCAACCCCGCACCCGGTCCAACTGCGCAGCCTCCACTTAGGTGCGTCAGTTCTCCGGTTTTCATCTCGACGTTCAGTCGTCTCCTTAAGAATACAAGTGAACAGTTCTGTTGTTGAACATAATGGTTAAATTGGAGGAAGAGTCGGTCCCCGGCCTCATGCAGGTGCTGATTGATTATGGCGTACGTATTGTATTTAATTGATTTTTTGTTATGCCAAATGTTACTATCATATCATATTCAAGTTATGGAATTTTTACCATAAATATGGCTGTGTGATTGCCATTGTCAGTAAAGTCTTTCCTTGCAAAATGTATCTGTACATGGTACTCAAAATGGCGGGCCGATTCCACGCACCTAGGGATACATAAAATCAATAAATCTGCCCAGGTGCCGCAATGCGCCATAAGCTCTAACCCATTCCCCACCCCCCACCCCGGGAGCCACACCTGCGCAATAAAGCTGTAACGCCTCCCCCCACCCCGCACCCGGTCCAACTGCGCAGCCTCCACTTAGGTGCGTCAGTTCTCCGGTTTTCATCTCGACGTTCGGTCGTCTCCTTAAGAATACAAGTGAACAGTTCTGTTGTTGAACATAATGGTTAAATTAGAGGAAGAGTCGGTCCCCGGCCTCATGCAGGTGCTGATTGATTATGGCGTATGTATAATCTTTACCAAATTAATTATGTCTCTCTTGTCTTGATAATAGATTTTTGATTATTTGACCACCATTTTGCTCTATAAAAAAACACTGTAGACATTATATTATTCAGTCAAAAGTGCAAAATAATGACGTATCCTAGTTGGATTTCAAAATGGCGGACCGGGTGAAAATCAATAAATCTGCTCGGGTGTGCCGCACCTGCGCTGTAAACGATTGACCGCCCAACCCCCAACCCCCCACCCTCCACCCAGCACAACCCCCTACCCGAAGCAACCGCGCAGCCTCTGCTTGGGCGCGTCAGTTGTGCGGTTTTCATCTCGACGTTCGGTCGTCTTCTTAAGAATACAAGTGAACAGTTGTTGAACATAATGGTTAAATTAGAAGAAGAGTCGGTCCCCGGCCTCATGCAGGTGCTGATTGATTATGGCGTATGTAATCTTTACCAAATTATTCATTTTATCTTGTCTTAATCGATTTTTTTGTTTACTCGTAATGTTATAACTTTGTGAACAAAGTCTGCCACCATTTTGGTTTGGGTACAGACCAAATCAATAATTCTAATGCCCGGGTGCAACAAAGCTTTAACACGTCCCACCTTTTATCATGGGTCTCAAAATGGCGGGCCGTCTTCAGCCCACATAGAAAAACCAATAAATACGCCCGGGTACAGACCTGCGCAATAATTGTCTGAGCCATCCCCTCACCTTCCACCCCCCACCTGGTCCAACTGCGCAGCCTCTGCTGGGGCGCGTCAGTTCTCCGGTTTTCATCTCGACGTTCGGTCGTCTCCTTAAGAATACAAGTGAACAGTTCTGTTGTCTGTTGTTGAACATAATGGTTAAATTGGAGGAAGAGTCGGTCCCCGGCCTCATGCAGGTGCTAATTGATTATGGAGTATGTAACCTTTACCAAATTATTCATTTTATCTTGTCTTAATCGATTTTTTTGTTTACTCATAATATTATAACTTTGTGAACAAAGTCTGCCACCATTTTGGTTTGGATGCAGACCTAATCAATAATTCTAATGCCCGGGTGCAACAAAGCTTTAACACGTCCCACCTTTTATCATGGCTCTCAAAATGGCGGACCGGCTTCAGCCCACATAGCAAAATCAATAAATACGCCCGGGTACAGACCTGCGCAATAATTGTCTGAGCCATCCCCTCACCCCCCACCCCCCACCCGGTCCAACTGCGCAGCCTCTGCTTGGACGCGTCAGTTCTCCGGTTTTCATCTTGACGTTCGGTCGTCTCCTTAAGAATACAAGTGAACAGTTCTGTTGTTGAATATAATGGTTAAATTAGAAGAAGAGTCGGTCCCCGGCCTCATGCAGGTGCTGATTGATTATGGAGTATGTAACCTTTACCAAATTGTTCATTTCTATCTTGTCTTAATAGATTAATTGTTTGCTCAATATATTTATTCACATAGTCTGCCACCATTTTTGTTCCTAAAATGGCAGACCTATAAGATACTGACCAAATCAATAAATCATATTATGCCCGGGTGTCGCACCTGCGCAATAAAGTTTCAACACGTCCCACCTTCTTCCCTTGTAATTTATCATGGCTCTCAAAATGGCGGACCGTCTTCAGCCCACGTAGCAAAATCAATAAATAAGCCCGGGTGCCGTTCTGACCTGCGCAATAAGTGTCTGAGCCATTCCTGCACCCCCTACCGCCTACCCGGTTCACCCGCGCAGCCTCGGGTTCCAACAGGGTTGGGCAGGTCAGTTCTCTGGTTTTCATCTCGACTGTTGGTAGGTTCCTCATAATACAAGTAAACAGTTGTTGAACATAAAGGTGAAAATAGAGGAAGAGTCCGTGCCGGGACTCATGCAAGTGTTGATTGATTAAGGGGTATGTGTTGCATTAATACTTGTCATTGATCTAATAACATGTCCATTGTCTATACCGTAGTCACATATTTATTTTACCCATGGCCCTATTATGGTGTGCCAATGCCCAATACTCATTAGATTCTTTCCTTGCAAATTTATTCGTACATGGTTCGGCAAATGGCGGACCGACGGGGTACAGACAAAATCAATAAATCTGATGCCTGGGTGCCGCATCTGCGTAATAAAGTTTTAACACGTTCCACATTCTTCCCTTGTAATTTGTAATTTATCATGGCTCTCAAAATGGCGGACCGGCTTCAGCCCACATAGCAAAATCAATAAATACGCCCGGGTACAGACCTGCGCAATAATTGTCTGAGCCATCCCCTCACCCCCCACCCCCCACCCGGTCCAACTGCGCAGCCTCTGCTGGGGTGCGTCAGTTCTCCGGTTTTCATCTTGACGTTCGGTCATCTCCTTAAGAATACAAGTGAACAGTTGTTGAACATAATGGTTAAATTAGAGGAAGAGTCGGTCCCCGGCCTCATGCAGGTGCTGATTGATTATGGCGTATGTAACCTTTACCAAATTGTTCATTTCTATCTTGTCTTAATAGATTAATTGTTTGCTCAAAATATGTGTTTGCAAAATGGCGGACCTATAAGTTAGAGACCAAATCAATAAATCATAATTATGCCCGGGTGCCGCATAAAGTTTTAACACGTTCCACATTCTTCCCTTGTAATTTATCATGGCTCTCAAAATGGCGGACCGTCTTCAGCCCACATAGCAAAATCAATAAATACGCCCGGGTGCCGTTCTGACCTGCGCAATAAGTGTCTCGAGCCATTCGTGCACCCCCCTACTGCCTACCCGGTTCACCTGCGCAGCTTCGGCTCTCAAAATGGCGGACCGTCTTCAGCCCACATAGCAAAATCAACAAATAAGCGCGGGTGCCGTTCTGACCTGCGCAATAAGTGTCTGAACAATCCCCTCACACCCCACCCCGTTCAGCCGCGCAGCCTCTGCTTGGGCGCGTCAGTTCTCCGGTTTTCATCTCGACGTTCGGTCGTCTCCTTAAGAATACAAGTGAACCGTTGTTGAACATAATGGTTAAATTAGAGGAAGAGTCGGTCCCCGGCCTCATGCAGGTGCTGATTGATTATGGAGTATGTAACCTTTACCAAATTGTTCATTTCTATCTTGTCTTAATAGATTAATTGTTTGCTCAAAATATGTGTTTGCATATTCTGCCACCATTTTTGTTCCCAAAATGGCGGACCTATAAGTTAGAGACCAAATCAATAAATTTAATCATAATTATGCCCGGGTGCCGCATAAAGTTTTAACACGTTCCACATTCTTCCCTTGTAATTTATCATGGCTCTCAAAATGGCGGTCGGCGGAGCGGCATGGCGGTGGCGGTAGATTTTTTTGTTTACTCATAATAATTATTATAACTTTGTGAACAAAGTCTGCCACCATTTTGGTTTGGGTACAGACCAAATCAATAATTCTAATGCCCAGGTGCAACAAAGCTTTAACACGTCCCACCTTTTATCATGGCTCTCAAAATGGCGGACCGTCTTCAGCCCACATAGCAAAATCAATAAATCCTACGCCCGGGTACAGACCTGCGCAATAATTGTCTGAGCCATACCCTCACCCCCCACCCTCCACCCGGTCCAACTGCGCAACCTCTGCTGGGGCGCGTCAGTTCTCCGGTTTTCATCTCGACGTTCGGTCGTCTCCTTAAGAATACAAGTGAACAGTTCTGTTGTTGAACATAATGGTTAAATTAGAAGAAGAGTCGGTCCCCGGCCTCATGCAGGTGCTGATTGACTATGGAGTATGTAACCTTTATCAAATTATTCATTTCTATCTTGTCTTAATAGATTAATTATTATTGTTTGCTCAAAATATGGTTTTTTTTTTCAAATTCTGCAACCATTTTCCACCATCAAATTTAGTTTTATCGTTAAATTCGGCTGTAAAAATAAAGTCATCCCTAGTTGGTTTCCAAAATGGCGTACCGATATGGTGAAAATCAATAAATCTGCCCGGGTGTCGCACCTGCGCAATAAAGTTTTAACACGTTCCACATTCTTCCTTGTAATTTATCATGGCTCTCAAAATGGCGGACCGTCTTCAGCCCACATAGCAAAATCAATAAATACGCCCGGGTACAGACCTGCGCAATAATTGTCTGAGCCATCCCCTCACCCCCCACCCCCCACCCGGTCCAACCGCGCAGCCTCTGCTGGGGCGCGTCAGTTCTCCGGTTTTCATCTCGACGTTCGGTCGTCTCCTTAAGAATACAAGTGAACAGTTCTGTTGTTGAACATAATGGTTAAATTAGAGGAAGAGTCAGTCCCCGGCCTCATGCAGGTGCTGATTGATTATGGCGTATGTAATCTTTACCAAATTAATTATGTCTCTCTTGTCTTGATAATAGTCTGCTTGATTGGTATTTGACCACCATTTAGCTCTATAAAAATGTACATACTAACTTTCTTCAGTGAAAAGTCCAAAATAATGTATCCCAGTTGGATTTCAAAATGGCGGACCGGGTGAAAATCAATAAATCTGCCCAGGTGTGCCGCACCTGCGCTGTAAACGACTGATCCCCCAACCCCCAACCCCCACCCACCACCCAGTACAACCCCCTACTCGAAACAACCGTGCATGTTCGTTCAGCTCCATCGATTAAACTGGATGGCAAATTGTAATGGCGCCCGTGCCTAGCCTAAGAAAAGTGTTAGTTCTTTACTAAGAATATAGGATCGTCAAACATGAATGGTCGTTTTCATCTCAATCTTCTTATCTGTTATATACCTACTCGTACTGCTGTGATAAAAATTTAACAATGACATTGACTTAACACTGTAAAAATGGCGCCCACTCGCCCGGAATAGGTACGCGCATGCCCTGTAAAGGATTGATTGATTCTCTCCCATCACCTGCGCCTTCCATTAAACTTTTCTGTAATACCAGTAACATCTTGATGTTGGGGCTTACCAAGGGACAAAAATACATAGTTTAAAAGCTCACTTGTAACACGATATTTCATCGATTAAAATAGGATGTAATATTGGATACATTTACCATTGTTACATTGTGCACAAGTTGATTTATTAATTTCTTTTTCCTAGCACTTACCATACGTTAGAATAATGGATACTGCGCATTCTTACATTCTGAGGCGCCAAGCTAGATTGAAGTTCCTGATTATGGCAGTGGTTGCCGAAATAATATCGATAGCTTTGATGTCCTTTATCACAATCTTTTTAACCATCGTTTTCCTGATTATAGTTTTAATTACTTATCTCATTATGCACAATAACGTCGATACAGGTAAATGTTTCGATAATTTATATGCATGCAATAGAAAAATCACAGTATACGAGTATTCGCATTATTTGAAAGATAGAGGTCGACAAATCGAGATCTATGGGATGCTACTGAGTCTCTTCTTCGACTTGTAACAACGTTTTCTCTTTCTTTACAGGTGGACCCAGAAATGGCCCGCATTGGGTCCAGGTCTAGGGTCGCCCCCCACGACGTAGAGACGGTACGTAATATTTCCACATGGCGCAGTTACACTATGCGCGAAGTTGATCGAAATATATACAGTTCAGTTCGCCGTGCGTTGTCCATACTTCCGTGCGTGTGTTCGCGCTTGTGTTCGATCAACTTCGCGCATAGTATTAATATAATTGTTGCAGTCACCAACAGTCTACGCAGAACTCCATATTTCTGGACGGGTTTAAGGCCTCAGCCTCGAGTTTAGCGGGCAGCGGGGCGGGAGCGGCGGCGGCGCGGGAGCGGCAGGATCTTATGCGTAAAATCAAATAGACCGGTTCTCGAAAACAGCGGCGCTGGAGTGGGCAACGAGCGGGCAGCGGCGCGGGAGCGGGCAACGAGCGGGCAGCGCACTCCTTCTTTTGCCCACAATAAATCGAGCGTTTGGAATAAATTTCAATCGAAATAAAATTATCGCCGTTGTTCAGACATTTCGTTTGCGAATAAAAACAAATATCTCGACAACACAACCCCGAACACAACACTTCGCCGCTAAAGCGCCGCGCGAGCTGCCCGCTCGTTTCGAGAACGGGTCTGCGTTGCCCGCCTCGCTCCCGCGCTGCCGCCGCTCCCGCCCGCTGCCCGCTAAACTCAAAGCTGAGGCCTAAAGCGCGAGTAATATTAATAAGCAGCCATTCAATTTGATAGGTGATTTCCACTGGTAATCTCTATTATGAAGGTGTTCAGACTTTTAGGAAGGAGTTATGACTGCAGCAGACTGCAGTGTGCCGAGGTTGCAAGTTCGACTATTGTTGGAGGCAAACTAATAGGTACTTCTTACCAGCGATCATGGATGTGTTCACACTTTTAGGAAGGAGTTATGACTGCAGCAGACTGCAGTGTGCCGAGGTTGCAAGTTCGAATATTATGGGAGGCAAATTGGTACTTCATACCAACAGCTTAGTACAACATCTACTTAGTTCGGTCCAGGGAATGGTGACGAGCAATTGGAAGATTTCATTTATAGGCATTTTAGAAATGTTACCTTTTAACATCGAACAGTGCAACCTACAAATACCTTAAGCTGTGGAGTGCCTAATACCCAACCAAAGGGCCAGCGTGAGGAGGGCAGGCGAAATTCTCCATTTGCCGCTTGTACATACGTACATTAGAGAGAGTCGTACTCCTGCAGTGAAGATGATGATGATGATGATGATGATGATGATGATGATGATAATGATGATGATGCTATAGATGATGTTGGAGAACTACCATCAAATTGATACTCTGTTTTAGATTTCCCCTTCGCATTTCAGGACCACATAAGCCTGCTAATTTGAATTGTAATTAAACAGTATTTTTATTCTAGTTCATGGAGTACCTGAACACGGTTCAGCTGCAGAAGGATCAGAACATCGATCAGTAAGTATTTTTTTCATTTAACCCTTTTAATCCAAGCTTTTATTGGGTCAAATATCGCAAGCTGAATTAGACCCACTTCCTGGCAACCGATTAAGCTGAAATTTTGTATACACACGTGATTTTTTTATGCGCAATGATGTCATGAAGCTGCTGAGATGATGATGGAGCTGGAAGTTGGCCATGGGAACTTGTAGCGAAACGATGAAACCCGGCCAGGGTTAGGTGTTAGAGCTATGTTATACTCATACACGCGGCCGCCCGCGACTTCGTACGCGTGGATCCCGTTTTACCTCCTTAGGGGTGGAGTTTCGTAAAATCCTTTCTTAGCAGATGCGTACGTCATAACATCTACCTGCATGCCAAATTTCAGCCCGATCCGTCCAGTGGTTTGGGCTGTGCGTTGATAGATCACTATGTCAGTCAGTCAGTCACCTTTGAGTTATATTATTATACTTAGAAGATTAAGGGTATGGATGAGCAGCACCCGAGGTTACGGATGTTTATCAATGTGTTAACATCCTTTCGTTGAAGGCGCCAGAGTCAGATTCATGGCTGTTTACGTGTAGGTATTTGTATTTTTTCCAGCATTGTTCAAGCACATTTACTATTAGACTTTCATCGAGTCCCTTCATGAATATTACATACTTACATCATGGACGAGTGTAAATGATGATGAAAATGACTGTATGTGTAACACCATTGGAACCGTGGCTGCGTCATCACTCCAGTGTTTTCAGAAATGACTTCGACACTTCAAGATATCGAACCTTCACTGGTTTGATTTGATAGAGTTATTGACACAACAAGCGTGGGATAATTTTTCCAGGCAAAAGTACTATACCCATTGGAAACCTAGCAGTCTTAGCAGACAATAGTAGTGCCCCTTTTACCGGTGAAATATCCCGAAGCCGCCATCAGCGGATCCAGAGATAGAGTCCCCCCCTCATTGTTACCTCATGTGCATATGCATGACAGCTATCCGTGCTTTTAGGTACATGATCCGCATCAACAGCATGCAAGTGGTCGAGGGCCTCATGCGATACCACGAGAAGAGGCGCAAGATGGCGAAGCCTGGCCAGCCCACCTACTTCGGGAACGAGAACGGCCAGAACGTGCGCAAGCAGGAGTTCAAGAAGCGCCGCCCCATCCGCATTCCCAAGAGGAAGGTGAAGCCGGCCTTCGAGCTCGAGGTCCACGTGGTGCAGCCACCCGCTCAGGTGCCCAACGACAACTAAACGTCTCACGCCTTGTAGTATCTTAAATACTACTCGTATAAATGTTCAGTGTCCCCACAATCCCCATGTATTCTCGTGTCCCTGCAATGTAACCCCATCCCTGTTTCCAATCGATGTGCGTCCTTGTCCCTGTGTCCAATTGGTGTCCATATAATCGATATAGAAAGTCTCACACCTATCTATCTATTCTATCCCCGTCATTCCCAAAACCTGTCGTATCTCTATATCTCTATTGACCTTGTAATTTCGTACTATATTCGGAACGCGATCGTGAAAATAAAACTAATGTAACTATATTTCGGTTGTCTTTTTATATCACTAAACTTTGACAGAATGACAGACGTCTTACACGTGAACGGTTGTAAAGTTAAATTAATTTTTGAATGACATTTTAATAACCTTTTCTTTAACAAGTTTTTCACCTGGCAGGGTCACACGGTTTAGCTTAATATCTTGTCGAGGCATTATCAAACACAGCCCTACCGTTGGTAATTAAATTAGTTTTGATCACCCGACACCTACCAGGTGAAGTTCCAAGCTTGAAATATAATACTAACGGCGGGCAAATCTTGCATTGTATATATCAAGATTCGGTTGGTATTTTTACAACTTGCAAGTTGCTAACCGTTAGATTAGATATCAGATCTTATCAGCGATGGTAGATATGTTAACCGTATGTGGGTATAAACGGATGCAGGTTAACAAAAGCTGTTTTTATTATTTCTTACTTGGGGAAGGCTTTCAAATATTTATTATTGTTTAACATTTCTTATTTGTATTATAAACTATTATAAAAATGGACTGAGTATTTAAGGGTAGATAGGACGTCGTTTTCACGGACGAGTAGGGTAAAATTTTTCAAATTGGTAGGTAGGGTGAAAATATTTCGATATTTTGCCTATTTGCTAATGTCTTTCTTTTGGACAAAAAATATTGAATACAGTTTTTACGTTGATCTGATGTGATTGTGGTGGAGCTCTGACATAAGAAGCTGTCGTTTAGATATGAAACTAAATTGTTGTTGGATTGAAAGAAATGTTTGATGCTGGTGTCATCTGTTGTACCAAAAGTGGTTCTTTAGAGTTTGACTTGCCCCATAACATCATAAATATCAAGGCAGTGACAGTTGCCGCGAATGTGTCGCCCGTGTGAGTGGAATGTTAGTTAACACCCTGAAGTTAAACAATTGGAAATGTTTAAACGGTTGTATCATCATCATCCGTTGGAACTGTTCTAAAACTTGACTTACCTATTTAGACAGTGTCAATGACAATGTCTAACAATTACCGGATTTGACTTAATCGGAATGTCACATGATGTACAAATTATGAAAGAGATGACTTTCTTGGTTTAGAAGTTAACGCAAATGGAATACGTCCGGGGTTCCAAAAAGAGTGAATCAGTCTCCAATTTTCCTAAGACCATCGAATCAAGACGAACTGCTTCAATTCTTAGATCTTCTTGTCTGGAGAAGGGACGTGTGAAACAAAAAGATCGGTTTTGTCTGGGACAAGATGGTTGAACAACCTGGGATGCTCAGTTGGTAACGAAATGACGCGACGCTTCGGCGAAGCGTGTGTGGGGTTAGTAACGTAGGAATAGTGACGAGCGTGGTGCAACATGTCCTAAGATGGTTAAGGCAAGCAGTGAGGTTGGCCCTTGGGGTTAGATTGAATGACATGTTGCAATGACAAGATCTACGCTTTGATATGGTGGGCGAATGAAAAGCCATGGGCGTTCCGATATGGATCAGTGCGGGTTTCAACCGCACGCTTACGAGTGAATGAGTAGCCAAGCTTAAAGTTAGCCGAAAGGCTTTGGGTGATTGTTTCGATCGCGGTTGATAGGGACTTGGCTAGTTGTGTTACTGGATAGGAATTATTGTTTTGGAATGCAAACAGACAGCTTGTCTGTTTGTCGTTTGGACAACACCATGGCAGATTTTTGCAGCTGTAAGAAGATAGTCAGGGTTCATCTTAACGCACGGCTTCAGAGAGGTAGTTACATTTCTGTTGCCAACTTTTCAGCACAAAAATGTTTGAATCTCTTTGCATCTCGTACTAGCTTATTACAAGCACTGGTTTGAAATGGTTTGGGTTTTGAGCTGCATATTGTTTGTGACGCAGCTTTGGAGCTACTGATTTTGACAGCGCTATAGCTTGTATTGACAGGCTTACCGCTAGAATGAGGACCGCTGTGATTGCGAACAAATCAAAAACATTAAATTATACACAGCGACTTATTTGCTAAAAGGCTAGAAGGGGGTTGGGGGTAGGACAGGCTCGTGACTTGTCCATTGTTAGTGAGCTAGCCGATTTTGGGATATATTTTTATTATTATGGAGTTACAATTACTTTATTTCTCTTGATTTTGAGAAGATGGGTGGAAAGCCATTGCGTCTTAATTGCGCATGGCTCAAGGGCTATGTTTCCACTTAAACATTCTGAGAAGAAAGAACTTTTGGAAAACGGGGTTTGAAAATTTGTATTTTGAAAGGGGTTTAAAACAGTAGTGAACGCGTGCTTAGCCGCGGATAAATAACTAAGACAGAAATGTTAACAACAATGATTATTTCTTGATTGAGCATGGTGTAGCGTAGGGTATAAAGATATGAGGTTTGATTTCACCTAGTGCTGATTGGATCGGTTTGGGTAACGGCGTAGAGTAGCTGTGCTTCTGTGTGAAGTTCGGTAGAAGCGTTGGAAGTAACAAGAGCGTATTTTGATTGCATCATCAGGCGTAGACTGGGCGAGAGGGGTGTAAAGAAAAGAGTACAGAGACTTGGTCTTTGTACACGTTGGTTGAAGGGCATGGCAGTAGGTGTGTCGGATCTCATATTGACTATATCAACCGGACCGGGCCGGACCGGTGATACAGTTAATCTGCTGGATCGGTGGCAATTAAATGAAACGAGAAACGGGGTCGACATGGGAGAGTAGGGAGTTCTAGTGGGGTGTGTTGGGACTTATTGATTATATCCAACGTAGGGCAACTGGTGATCAGATAATCTAGATGGAACTTGCTGGGTCTGTGAAAATTGGATGAACAGAAAAACAGGGTCGAAATGGGAGAGTAGGGTGTCCTAGTGCGTTCGTATGCGTATGCGAAGGGCATGGCAGTAGGTGTGTCGGATCTCATATTGACTATATCAACCGGACCGGGCCGGACCGGTGATATAGTTAATCTGCTGGATCGGTGGCAATTAAATTAAACGAAAAACGGGGTCGAAATGGGAGAGTAGGGTGTCCTAGTGCGTTCGTATGCGTATGCGAAGGGCATGGCAGTAGGTGTGTCGGATCTCATATTGACTATATCAACCGGACCGGGCCGGATCGGTGATATAGTTAATCTGCTGGATCGGTGGCAATTAAATGAAACGAAAAACGGGGTCGAAATGGGAGAGTAGGGAGTTCTAGTGGGTGTGTTGGGACTTATTGACTACATCCAACGTAGGGCAACTGGTGATCAGATAATCTAGATGGAACTTGCTGGCTCTGTAGCAATTATATGAAACGAAAAACGGGGTCGAAATGGGAGAGTAGGGTGTCCTAGTAGGGTGTGTCGGATCTCATATTGACTATATCAACCGGACCGGGCCGGATCGGTGATATAGTTAATGTGCTGGATCGGTGGCAATTAAATTAAACGAAAAACGGGGTCGAAATGGGAGAGTAGGGAGTTCTAGTGGGGGGCGTTGGGACTTATTGACCACATCCAACGTAGGGCAACTGGTGATCAGATAATCCAGATGGAACTTGCTGGGTCTGTGAAAATTGGATGAACAGAAAAACAGGGTCGAAATGGGAGAGTAGGGTGTCCTAGTGCGTTCGTATGCGTATGCGAAGGGCATGGCAGTAGGTGTGTCGGATCTCATATTGACTATATCAACCGGACCGGGCCGGATCGGTGATATAGTTAATCTGCTGGATCGGTGGCAATTAAATGAAACGAAAAACGGGGTCGAAATGGGAGAGTAGGGAGTTCTAGTGGGTGTGTTGGGACTTATTGACTACATCCAACGTAGGGCAACTGGTGATCAGATAATCTAGATGGAACTTGCTGGCTCTGTAGCAATTATATGAAACGAAAAACGGGGTCGAAATGGGAGAGTAGGGTGTCCTAGTAGGGTGTGTCGGATCTCATATTGACTATATCAACCGGACCGGGCCGGATCGGTGATATAGTTAATGTGCTGGATCGGTGGCAATTAAATTAAACGAAAAACGGGGTCGAAATGGGAGAGTAGGGAGTTCTAGTGAGGTTTGTCGGATCTCATATTGACTATATCAACCGGGCCGGGCCGGACCGGTGATATAGTTAATCTGCTGGATCGGTGGCAATTAAATGAAACGAAAAACGGGGTCGAAATGGGAGAGTAGGGAGTTCTAGTGGGTGTGTTGGGACTTATTGACTACATCCAACGTAGGGCAACTGGTGATCAGATAATCTAGATGGAACTTGCTGGCTCTGTAGCAATTATATGAAACGAAAAACGGGGTCGAAATGGGAGAGTAGGGTGTCCTAGTAGGGTGTGTCGGATCTCATATTGACTATATCAACCGGACCGGGCCGGATCGGTGATATAGTTAATGTGCTGGATCGGTGGCAATTAAATTAAACAAAAACGGGGTCGAAATGGGAGAGTAGGGAATTCTAGTGGGGTGTGTCGGATCTCATATTGACTATATCAACCGGGCCGGGCCGGACCGGTGATATAGTTAATCTGCTGGATCGGTGGCAATTAAATGAAACAAAAAACGGGGTCGAAATGGGAGAGTAGGGTGTCCTAGTGCGTTCGTATGCGTATGCGAAGGGCATGGCAGTAGGTGTGTCGGATCTCATATTGACTATATCAACCGGACCGGGCCGGATCGGTGATATAGTTAATCTGCTGGATCGGTGGCAATTAAATTAAACAAAAACGGGGTCGAAATGGGAGAGTAGGGAATTCTAGTGGGGTGTGTCGGATCTCATATTGACTATATCAACCGGGCCGGGCCGGATCGGTGATATAGTTAATCTGCTGGATCTGTGGCAATTAAATGAAACGAAAAACGGGGTCGAAATGGGAGAGTAGGGAGTTCTAGTGGGGTGTGTTGGGACTTATTGACTACATCCAACGTAGGACAACTGGTGATCAGATAATCTAAATGGAACTTGCTGGGTCTGTGAAAATTGGATGAACAGAAAAACAGGGTCGAAATGGGAGAGTAGGGTGTCCTAGTGCGTTCGTATGCGTATGCGAAGGGCATGGCAGTAGGTGTGTCGGATCTCATATTGACTATATCAACCGGACCGGGCCGGATCGGTGATATAGTTAATCTGCTGGATCGGTGGCAATTAAATTAAACGAAAAACGGGGTCGAAATGGGAGAGTAGGGAGTTCTAGTGGGGTGTGTTGGGACTTATTGATTATATCCAACGTAGGGCAACTGGTGATCAGATAATCTAGATGGAACTTGCTGGGTCTGTGGCAATTGGATGAAACGAAAAACGGGGTCGAAATGGGAGAGCAGGGAGTTCTAATGAGGGTGTGTTGGGAACTGGTTACCGTTGATCTGGTGTGATCTGGCTGGGTCTGTGGAAATTGGATGAACAGAAAAACAGGGTCGAAATAGGGCAGTAGGGAGTTTTAATGCATTAGGGGTTGAGAAGGGAGAGTAGAGAGTTTTAATGCGTTAAGGGTTGAGCTCCCTTCTCGAGGGTCTGTGGAAATTGGATGAACAGAAAAACGGGGTCGAAAATGGGCAGTAGGGAGTTTTAATGCATTAGGGGTTGTGAAGGGAGAGTTGGGAGTTTGTCAAAGTTGTTGCGATATCATCAAGCAACGAATTTATTAGCTGAATGTGATTTGATTTGGCATAGACCTGAGGAAATCTGATGGATGCTAAAGATGCGATACTTTCGTGTGAATTTGTGTTTGTCCGTTCTAACCATCCAGTAAAGCAGTACCGTGTCAGGGCAGAACTTATACTGAACCACTTTTGTCATTGTTCTTAAAACGGATCATTTAATGTACGAGTATGTTAAAGCTTGGAATCGTTATGGTTTGTTTAAGAGTTGATACCATCTCATTGTTATGGAAATAAAGATGGATGTTGATTGTCGTTTTAAAGATATGATCTTGGAGTGCACTTCGAACATTTATGAAAGAAATTTAATCATTGGTAAAGCGGCTCCTATAAGGTTAAATCTGCTTTAGCATGTCTAGGTCTCTTTCAAATATGTTTGCAAACTTAATAATTTGAATACGGCATAGTTTGTTGAAGAGTGTTGTAATTCAGATTAAATCTAATCGCAGGAGTTAGACGACTGAGCCTTTCAGGCTATGAGAGAGATGTATTGGACTGAAACAAAAAGAATTGTGATTGAAACTGTATTCTAGTTATTAAATTGAACATTGGCAGATTTGAACTGGATTGTAATTGGAAGGTAATAACAAAAATGAAAAAGCAAAGTGACTATAATCTTCAAAATTTGGTAAGATACCTCATTCTGTATGTTCCCCTATTTCAAGTGTGCATCTGTTCAATGTTGTAATGCTTAATCCAATATAATAATGAGGACTCAATATATCTTCTATCGTACTTCTTCTTGGAGAATTGTATTGTTAATTTAAATACTACTGTTACTACTAACTGTTGAGTTCTACTTATTACTATCGTTGAGTTCAAATGGGAATTGTATGACTATTTTTAAAAGTAACTTAAGTTTAACTATTTTATACTGTTATAATTTTACAAATCTATCAATCTTCTACGTGTTTTAAAATTTATGCATTAGGCACTATAATGTATGTAATACTCAGTAAATAAATGTTTAAAAATTATAAATTGTTTCGAATTGAATTTAAAATTAACATTATAACATTATGGACAGCGAAAAGGCCACAAAATTGGTGATTCTCTCTCGTGATGTTGTTTAAATACTTATTTGATGATGTTGTTTTTAACTTTTAAGCCTTTAGCCTTCGTAATGTAATGTTAAAAATACTCCTTTACACTGTACATTAGGTACCTACTTTTGTTATTATGTTATTTTTGTTATTGTTATGTTTTTTAATTTTAAGTTGGTTAAGTATAATGTTTTGTTACTTTTGTTATCTTTATGCGATCTAATTGTCAGTATACTGTGAGAAATTTTCATTAACCAGACTTATGTAATGCATTAAGGTTTAATCTTACAGCATTGATAAGTTTACGAGTTGGTCTGATTTTAAGGTCGAATATTTTACTGTTTTGTATATTTTTAATTATGTTAATTATTTATGCCAAATTTTTATTTTTCTCAAATTTAAATTAAAAAGTAACATTTTAAAATTTCACATTAACATTTGCAATTGAATCTCAATTCAAGTCATATTGATAAGATAGGTACACTTCCAAATTGTTTATTTTTTTTCGAACTGACTAATGACAAACAACTTGACTTGGGGACAAACGCAAAATAATATCAAAACCATGATTTGGTAAAAGAGAACTTATCAACTGTATGATTGCAGAATGATCTAGAGCTAAAAGAGCGACAGAGAAAGAACTGCAGATGTCAAGCAAGTGATCTGCAAGGCATTGGGCCGTCGTTGTTGCGAAACCAAAGCAGCGAAGTTCTGCTTGGCTTATCAATACTTCAGACACACCAAGAAATTGTCATAGAAGATACAGCCTCTGACATGAAGGCCAACCATCCGTCAACAACTGAAGATACAACATGAAGACCTACGGTTCCGCCATCAATATCATAGAAGAAGACCACTGCATTGAGCAGGTTTAATCATAAAGAGCTGGAAGAGCTAGAAGACCTAACAAACCCAAGAAGTCAAGAACCCACGAGCTGAGTAACTACTTAGTTCTGACTCAACCGCCATCGTTGCCTTTTGCCCTGTGCCTCAAGAGCTACAGTTATCGTCACTCGAAGAATCACTCGTCAAAGAAGAACTTGAACAACTCCTCGAGCACCAGAACCTTGAAGCTCACAAGTTATTTAGAAATACTCAGAAAAATATAAAGAAGTACATCACCCGTAATATCACAAAACAAGTTTCAACTGTGCTGAAGATGAATCGATTGAAGAGTTTAAAGCATCAAGATTATGAGTCTAACTCCTCGTCACCAGATTACACTACCGTCTGCTCGCTGGCCGTCTGCTGGACCTCCCCAGTGGGTCTCATCCGGCAGGCTTGTACCGCGCTGAGGACGGTGTTGTGTTGCGTCGAGGAGTACAGAGCAAACAAGGGACCGTCAGATAGAACCTGATAAGAAGAAACTCTGAAAAATATCCAGCACCATATCTCTCGAAGATCACAAGTTTCTACTGTGCTGAAGATGGTGTTATGTTGCATTGAAGAGGATAAAACCTGTAAACTGCTCCAAGAATGACAATAAAAAAAAGCATCAAGGTTATCAGTTAAGAAGCCATGACAATGAAACCACTCATCCTACTATAACCACAGATGAAAGATCGACGCAGCTACAACAATCTAATTTTACAAACTGGCTCCTGGAAGACTGGTCTTAATCAAAGCCGAAAACGAATATCACAGTTACCAAGACCACAAGATCGTAAAGGATCTACCAACCCCAAGGCTATCGAAGAAGAAAAGAAGAATCTCCTTCACTACCTCGGAGTTTACAAAGTTTCTTAGAAAAACTCATAGAAATATAAAGAAGTACATCACCCTTAACATCACAGAACTCAAGTTTCGACTATGCTGAAGATGAATCGATTGAAGAGTTTAAAGCATGAAGATTATGAGTCTAACTCCTCGAGCACCAGATTACACTACCGTCTGCTCGCTGGCCGTCTGCTGGACCTCCCCAGTGGGTCTCATCCGGCAGGCTTGTACCGCGCTGAGGACGGTGTTGTGTTGCGTCGAGGAGTACAGAGCAAACAAGGATCCGTCAGATAGAACCTGATAAGAAGAAACTCTGAAAAATATCCATTACACATTACATTTAAGGTTCGGACAAACCAACGCGTGCAGCGATGGCGATGGCGATGGCGACCACTGCGCGTGCAAAAGTTGTTTCACACTGCCGCGACCGCGATGGCGATCACTGCGCGTGCAGGTTGTCACTGTCACCACAACTGTCACGCATATTGTCAATCACGCCTATTCGGCAAAATGGAAACTGAATTAAATGATTTGTTTGGAGCTTTTGATGCAATTGAGACTGGAAACACTTTTTCACTCAAGTTTATTCAGGCGGCCATATATTATAGAATGAGACATGCGGTATAGGTAGTAGGTATTGGTTACTCATAACCAAGCTATATTTCTGGCTTCGTTTGTAGTCCCTAGAGCCCTAACAATACCTTTTAATTAGATTTAAAGAAAGGTTTGATAGGAAGGAGGACTGCACTAAGGCTTTCTTGGCCTCAGTGGGGGAAATGAAACACAACGTGGATGGTTGATATCTGGTTTATTACTGTTATGCTATTGCTATATACAAGATTTACATAATGTAAATGTACACAATTCAATGTGTCCAGTCCAATGTGCCGTCGGTGTAGAGTGCCTACACCGACAGTTCATTCAGGTTCATGGGCCAGTCGGCCAAGCATGTTGTAGGTCGCGGTCGATGCTGACGTGCTCGTACAGTATCCTTGTGGGCAAGTAAGATTATAACCAATTCATCTTTTTCCTTGAGGGAAAAAATCTGCCCCCATTATCTTTTACCATTGTCGTTCTTATCGTTAAATCGCACAAAACTACACAGAACTCAACACAACATCTATCAAAATCAATTTTCATTTTCATTTTTGGTGCAATAGTCATCTTGACATTTACCTACTTTTTTTAAGGCAAAGGAAATTACATTATGCACCCAAACCACATAGTACATAATAGTCCAAATATCTTTTTTGTCTTTAATAATAACCCAAAAATACAAAAAGACATCAGTTTTGATCAACTAGGTGTTTCTAGTGGCACTAAATTAATGACTGAGACTATTGATGACTCTAATTAGGTTTTTATTTATGGCATACTTAGAATTGCTCTAGGGCCTTTGAGAAAGCTGCAGACATGTACATTCTCAATTATTTTCATACACGCTGTCTGGTCGCCATCGCCATCGTCATCGTGCACGCCGGCTGCACGCGTTGGTCTGGTCTAACCTTTAACAATAATTATGTTGCATTGAAGAAGATAAAACCTGAAAACTGCTCAAAGAATGACAATAAAAAGAACAGAGCATCAAGATTATCAGTCAAGAAGCCATGATAATGGAACCACTCATCCCACTGTAACAGAGGGAAGATCGACACAGCTGCAACAATCTACTTTAACAAACTGGTCTTAATCGGCGCCGAAAGGGAATATCATAGTTACCAAGGCCGCAAGATTGGGAAGGGTCTACCAACCCAAAGGCCAACTATCGAAAAGGAATAGAAGAATCTCCCACACAACCTTGAAGCTCACAAGTTTCTTAGAAAATCTTTTTTTTTTGAGATTTTACGGGTGTTGACCCGTAACATCACAGAACACAAGTTTCGACTGCGCTGAAGATGAATTGGTTGAAGAATTTAAAGCATCAAGATTATGAGTCTAACTCCTCGAGTACCAGATTACACTGCCGTCTGCTCGCAGGCCGTCTACTTAAACCTTTGAAGCAAGCTAAAGTCGTTGAAGACTTGCCAAGAAGATTCAGTGACACAATAGACGTCACTATTATAACTTCAACCTACCAAAGTCACAGACCTTCAGTGCGCAAGTCTGCCTAGATTTAATGTAAGCAAAGTACGACTCAACTTTTACCCTGAAGAGCGAAGCAAACAATGCAAGGGTGCAAGAACAAAACTTGAAGACACTTGGGAAATGCAAACAAGCAAAGTTTCACCACCACCAAGAAAACGAAGAGGATCACCATAATGGTAGAAAGTTGCTACAGAAACGAGGCAACTCAAGAATCACAACAGATGGAAAGGGTACACACTGATTATCTTCATAATATGCTTCAATGCCCACTCTTTCCTATGAGTGAGGTTTTTCTGTATTCTGAGCAGTGAGGTCACTACCACTCACTGGAGAACCATCCATCGACCAATCCATCCATAGTGTGCCAAATAAATGTATTTTCTTTTCTTTCTTCTTTCATCACCCACAAAAAGGCGATTGAAACTGAAATGAAACCTTTGGAGCAAGCTAAAGTCGTTGAAGACTTTCCAAGAAGATTCAGTGACAATAGACGTCACTATTATAACTTCAACCCACCAAAGTCACAGAGCTTCAGTGCGCAAGTCTGCCTAAATCAAATGTAAGCAAAGTACGACTCATTTACTTTTATCCTGAAGAGCGAAGCAAGCCAGCAATGCAAGGGTGCAACATAAAGTACAGAGCATCAAGATTATTAGTCAAGAAGCCATGATAATGGAACCACTCATCCCACTGTAACAGATGGAAGATCGACACAGCTGCAACAATCTACTTTAACAAACTGGTCTTAATCGGCGCCGAAAGGGAATAGCACAGTTACCAAGACCACAAGATTGGGAAGGATTTATCTACCAACCCAAAGGCCACTATCGAAGAAGAAAAGAAGAATCTCCCACACTACCTCGAAGTTTAGAAGTTAAAAAAAACTCAGAGAAATATAAAAAAGTACATCACCCATAATATCACAGAACACAAGTTTCGACTGCGCTGAAGATGAAAATTGGTTGAAGACTTTAAAGCATCAAGATTATGAGTCTAACTCCTCGAGCACCAGATTACACTACCGTCTGCTCGCAGGCCGTTTACTTAAACCTTGGGAGCAAGCTAAAGTCGTTGAAGAAGCCAAGAAGATTCACTGACGTCACTACGTACAACAGATGTAAAAGGTTAAAGACACTACTAGCTGACTATCTCCATAATATGCTTCAATGCCCACTCTTTCCTATGAGTGAGGTCACTACAAGTCACTGGAGAACCATCCATCGCCCACAAAAGGGCGATTGAAACTGAAAAGAAACCTTGGGAGCAAGCTAAGGTCGTTGAAGACTGGCCAAGAAGATTCAGTGACGTCACTACGTACAACAGATGGAAAAGGCTTAAGACACTACGAGCTGAATATCTTCTATAATATGTTCCAATGCCCACTCTTTCCTATGAGTGAGGTTTTTCTGTATTCTGAGGAGTGAGGTCACTACAACTCACTGGAGACCATCCATCGCCCACAAAAGGGCGATTGAAACTGAAAAGAAACCTTGGGAGCAAGCTAAAGTCGTTGAAGACTGGCCAAGAAGATTCAGTGACGTCACTCCGTACAACAGATGGAAAAGTTTTAAGAAACTATGCTGAATCTTATTTTCATAATACGCTCCAATGCCCACTCTTTCCTATGAGTGAGGTTTTTCTGTATTCTGAGGAGTGAGGTCACTACAACTCACTGGAGAACCATCCATCGCCCACAAAAGGGCGATTGAAACTGAAAAGAAACCTTGGGAGCAAGCTAAGGTCGTTGAAGACTGGCCAAGAAGATTCAGTGACGTCACTACGTACAACAGATGGAAAAGGCTTAAGACACTACGAGCTGAATATCTTCTATAATATGTTCCAATGTCCACTCTTTCCTATAAGTGAGGTTTTCTGTATTCTGAGGAGTGAGGTCACTACAACTCTCTGGAGACCATCCATCGCCCACAAAAGGGCGATTGAAACTGAAAAGAAACCTTGGGAGCAAGCTAAAGTCGTTGAAGACTGGCCAAGAAGATTCAGTGACGTCACTCCGTACAACAGATGGAAAAGTTTTAAGAAACTATGCTGAATCTTATCTTCGTAATATGCTCCAATGCCCACTCTTTCCTCTGAGTGAGGTTTTTCTGTATTCTGAGGAGTGAGGTTACTACAACTCACTGGAGAACCATCCATCGCCCACAAAAGGGCGATTGAAACTGAAAAGAAACCTTGGGAGCAAGCTAAGGTCGTTGAAGACTGGCCAAGAAGATTCAGTGACGTCACTACGTACAACAGATGGAAAAGGCTTAAGACACTACGAGCTGAATATCTTCTATAATGTATGCTCCAATGTCCACTCTTTCCTATGAGTGAGGTTTTTCTGTATTCTGAGGAGTGAGGTCACTACAACTCTCTGGAGACCATCCATCGCCCACAAAAGGGCGATTGAAACTGAAAAGAAACCTTGGGAGCAAGCTAAAGTCGTTGAAGACTGGCCAAGAAGATTCAGTGACGTCACTCCATACAACAGATGGAAAAGTTTTAAGAAACTATGCTGAATCTTATCTCCATAATATGCTCCAATGCCCACTCTTTCCTATGAGTGAGGTTTTTCTGTATTCTGAGGAGTGAGGTCACTACAACTCACTGGAGAACCATCCATCGCCCACAAAAGGGCGATTGAAACTGAAAAGAAACCTTGGGAGCAAGCTAAGGTCGTTGAAGACTGGCCAAGAAGATTCAGTGACGTCACTACGTACAACAGATGGAAAAGGCTTAAGACACTACGAGCTGAATATCTTCTATAATATGTTCCAATGTCCACTCTTTCCTATAAGTGAGGTTTTCTGTATTCTGAGGAGTGAGGTCACTACAACTCTCTGGAGACCATCCATCGCCCACAAAAGGGCTATTGAAACTGAAAAGAAACCTTGGGAGCAAGCTAAAGTCGTTGAAGACTGGCCAAGAAGATTCAGTGACGTCACTCCGTACAACAGATGGAAATTTTTTAAGAAACTATGCTGAATCTTATCTTCAAAATATGCTCCAATGCCCACTCTTTCCTATGAGTGAGCTTTTTCTGTATTCTGAGGAGTGAGGTCACTACAACTCACTAGAGACCATCCATCGCCCACAAAAGGGCGATTGAAACTGAAAAGAAACCTTGGGAGCAAGCTAAAGTCGTTGAAGACTGGCCAAGAAGATTCAGTGACGTCACTCCGTACAACAGATGGAAAAGTTTTAAGAAACTGTGCTGAATCTTATCTTCATAATATGCTCCAATGCCCACTCTTTCCTATGAGTGAGGTTTTTCTGTATTCTGAGGAGTGAGGTCACTACAACTCACTGGAGACCATCCATCGCCCACAAAAGGGCGATTGAAACTGAAATGAAACCTTTGGAGCAAGCTAAAGTCGTTGAAGATTCAGTGACACAATAGACGTCACTGTTATAACTTCAGTGCGCAAGTCTGCCTAGATCAAATGTAAGCAAAGTACGACTCAACTTTTATCCTGAAGAGTGAAGCAAACAATGTAAGGGTGCAAGAACAAAACTTGAAGACAATTGCCACCAAGAAGTCGAAGTGGATCACCATAATAGAAGACAGTTGCTACAGAAACGAGCTAACTCAAGATACTTGGACACCTCTTCTCTTCCATTCCTTGAGAGGTGCCCTGAATCACGAAGACGAGCCAGACAAAGCAGCCAATCCACGGGGACAGCAACAGCCGCAACGACAGCATCATTATGAGGTGAGCCTTAACTTCATGTCTTTTCGTTACTGAATCAGAATCAGAGTCATCGTTTATCCACAATTGTGGTGGTTCAAGTATTAAATTAATTAACTGTCAACGCCTTATTAATTAATCAAGACTAACGGTCAATCTACATAATATAGATATCATTTTGCCTCTAGAATTAGTTTGTGTAGAGAGATGAACAGACACTGCAATTTGATAGCAAATCCCTAAACTCTATTAATTTTTTGAGCGTTTCAATCGTTTCAATAAATAATATAAATATTATTGTCTTTTTTTCCAGGTCATTTTTACTACGACGGGCATGCAGCGGCTGAGGCGTATTACATGCAAAATTCAGAGATGAGACTATCTACCCACAAGAGTTGACAAGTGTCGTTAATTCAGTCACGCACTACATATTGTGCGCTGAATGAATATCTTCATAATACTCTTTCAACTGAGTAAGGTCACTACAACTCACCGGATAACCATCTGTCGCCGACAAAAGGTCTGATACAAAGCAAGGTGGGAAATGGCACAGTAAATCACAGCGAGCTTAAACTGCCTAGATCGTGGTCAGCAAAGCACCTGACACAATGCAGTAAAGAAATATTGTCGACCATATGACATCCCATAAAAGGGCGATTAAAACTGAAAAAGAACAAGCTAAAGTCATTGAAGACTTGCCCAGAAGATTCAGTGACGTCACCACCTACAACAGATGGAAAAGGTTTAAGACACTACTAGCTGAATATCTTCATAATATGCTTCAATGCCCACTCTTTCCTATGAGTGAGGTCACTACAGCTCACTGGAGAACCATCCATCGCCCACAAAAGGGCGATTGAAACTGAAAAGGAGCAAGCTAAAGTCGTTGAAGACTTGCCCAGAAGAATCAGTGACGTCACCACCTACAACAGATGGAAAAGGTTTATGACACAACACGCTGATTATATCTTCACAATATGCTTCAATGTCCACTCTTTCCTATGAGTAAGGTCACTACAACTCACTGGAGAACCATCCATCGCCCACAAAAGGGCGATTGGAACTACGCTATGTCCTATGGCTGAAATGATGATGATATTGATAAAGAAACAAGGGAAGAGGCGTAGAGGATTCATTGTGCTGAACTGCCTTTAGCATGGGTCAACCTGAGGGGTCAAGTACAAGACGTCATCAACACACACATCATCTGGAAGTATTTTCGACCACGAAACATTGACTGCTGACAACGATTTGTCATCAACAACACCAAGAAGCATTTCATAATTATAAACCGACATGCAGAAATTATGGAAGATGGTGATATTACTGAGAAGATAGAAATCGGAATTGGTTAATGATGAAGAAAAAGGTCAACCTAGTAAATCTATATTTTTCTAGCATTCTTCACATGTTATAAGACAAGATATGCAACTCATTTTGTGAAGTACTAATTAATGCATTTTAATTTGCCATTCAAAAGTGTCATTAATATCAGAAAGGGCTTATTATGTATTGACACATAATAGTGACGAGTTTCTATTCCGCTTCTTCTTCTCAACACTATTCCATTTATTGTCCCGAAGTAGAAGTAGGTGTTGTAGTTTTGTGAATTTGTTATCTCGAAGTAGTGATAGGGCAAGCTATATTTGTAACGTTTATTTGAATTTACGTACCTTTACTCAATGTATGTGTACTCTACAATCAATAGTTTGTAGTTTCGTCTTTAGTTTATATAAAGCATAACAATAACAGATCAAATGAATATTCATCTTATTAATACTTTAAAATAGCCTTTAAATTACATCAGCCCAAAATTATGAAATAAATTAGTTTTTAATAAGGATGTACACTTCACATACTATTAGAAGTTATAATCTATAATTATATATATATCTATAATGCAGGTATGCATTTCTTAGTATTTGAATAATAAAGTTATTCCATGATCATTAATAAAAATCGTCATCCAAGAAACAACATTGTCATAACTCAAAAACTAGCGGTGTTTTCGTAATATGAATGTGACATAGATTTTAAGCTGCCAAGTGTGCGGTCTGCAAAGCCTGCAGAAATCTATGCTGCTATGCTGCACTGGTGGATGTCAACCCAGACTGAAGTCTCAGAACATCAGTTGTCCAGTCTGCTCTTCATAATTGGTGAGTCAGTAGCTAGTAATTTGTAACCTGTAGCAATGAATATTATAATCCATATTCTATATTATATAGTGAATGTATAAAGATAAACTGAAGTTAATTTAATCATAATTTTGAAACACAAATTCGTTGTTACTGGTTAAATTGAGTAATTTTACTTTCTCCAATAATATTACGTTGGTTATTTGGTTACACTTTTGGTCAAATATCTATTTTCAGGGCTTTTATTCATTTATTTGATATTTGAATATTATCGTTCAATCGCCTGTCAAAGCTTATATAACATCTCTGTTACTATTTAACAAATCAAGGACTGCCCCTGTCTATTCGTTTGAAAACCCTAAAGCTCGATTCACACATATTAGTGAAGCCACAGTTCCGTCACAGTGTCCGCTCAGTTCAGTATCAGTTGCGTCAGTGAAATATTTTGAATATTTTAAAATGTCAGAGAGTTGTTTCAATATTCTTGTTCAGAGACTATGAAGTAAGTTATTTTGTTTTTGATGCCACGGCGGCGTCCGTGATCCGACAAAAAATACGTCCGTGATTGCTGGTGTCGGCACTGACACTGAAAGCACTGTGTCGTCACTGACACTGACAAGTGGGGATGCGTTTATAGAAACTGTATGAGAAAGAATATTTCGCACTGTGCCGGTACTGAGCCTGAACTGTGACTTCAATAGAGCTTCTGATTCATTTCCTTGCCTCCGTCGTTTCCGTTGGATAGAAGCGCTTTCATAGCCTCTTAGGCCTCAGCCTCGAATTTAGCGGGCAGCGGAGCGGGAGCGGCGGCGGCGCGGGAGCGGGGCGGGCAACGCAGACCCGTTCTCGAAACAAGCGGGAAGCTCGCGCGGCGCTTTAGCGGCGAAGTGTTGTGTTCGGGGTTGTGTTGTCGAGATATTTGTTTTTATTCGCAAACGAAATGTCTGAACAACGGCGAAAATTTTATTTCGATTCAAATGTATTCCTAACGCTCGATTTAATGTGGGCAAAAGAAGGAGTGCGCTGCCCGCTCGTTGCCTGCTCCCGCGCCGCAGTTTTCGATAACCGGTCTATTTGATTTTACGTATAAGATCCTGCCGCTCCCGCGCCGATACCAACGCCGCCCCGCTGCCCGCTAAATTCGAGGCTGAGGCCTGAAACTCGCGGCTCGTCCCTTGAGGAAGTTAAATTTCCTTCTGTCTATCCGTTTATAGAGGCGCTATCAAAGCTTCAAAGCTCGCGGCTCGTACATTTCAAAGTCAAAATTTGACTATTCAAATAATACTTACAAATCATCAAATGTTTTAAGAAAAAAACACTGATAAAAAACCTTAAAGTTTTGCTCTTAGCGAGCCTTTACATGTAAAGGCTCTGTAAAACGGAAAGTTTATATTCATTCATGCATTTGGTTGCCAAAGTGTCACTCATTTAATTGATGAAATTATGAAGTCATCAAACTATTTTTATTATAAAAAAACACTGATAAAACACCTTAAAGTTTTGCTCTTAAGGAGCCTTTACATGTCTAACAATCTATTTCTTTAATCGGATAATAATATTGAACATCTGTGTGTAATGGTATAAATTATAAAAAAATATTTCAAGTAACAAAGTCAAGGCCAAGTAAGGTGGCCCATTAGCGCCGAGCCTTATTGTCCGCGAATGGGTGAGCTAAGCATTCTTGCATTTGGTCGCTAAAGTGTCACTCATTTTATTGATGAAATGACGTCATCAAACTATGCATAGTGTTTATTAAGTCGCGGGTGTCGCATTGTAATGCAGACTGTGCGATCTTGACAATGAGGCACCATTATGCTCGCTTTGAGCTCATTCTGACCCATTCCGCGAATGGGCGAGCTAAGCATTCTTGCATTTGGTCGCTAAAGTGTCACTTATTTAAGTAATGAAATGACGTCATCAAACTATGCATAGTGTTTATTAAGTCGCGGGTGCTGCACTGTGATGCAGACTGTGCGATCTTGACAATGAGGCGCCACTATGCTCGCTTTGAGCTCATTCTGACCCATTCCGCGAATGGGCGAGCTAAGCATTCTTGCATTTGGTTGCCGAGGTGTCACTCATTTAATTGATGAAATTATGAAGTCATCAAACTTTTTTTATTATAAAAAAACACTGATAAAACACCTTAAAGTTTTGCTCTTCAGGAGCCTTTACATGTCTGACAATCTATTTCTTTAATCGGATAATTATATTAAAAACCTGGGTGTAGTGATAAAAATTATAAAAAGTATTTCAACTTTCAAGTAACAAAGTCAAGGCCAAGTAAGGCGGCCCATTAGCGCCGAGCCTTATTGTCCGCGAATGGGCGAGCTAAGCATTCTTGCATTTGGTCGCTAAAGAGTCACTCATTTTATTGATGAAATGACGTCATCAAACTATGCATAGTGTTTATTAAGTCGCGGGTATCGCATTATAATGCAGACTGTGCAATCTTGACAATGAGGCGCCATTATGCTCGCTTTGAGCTCATTCTGACCCATTCCGCGAATGGGCGAGCTAAGCATTCTTGCATTTGGTCGCTAAAGTGTCACTTATTTAATTGATGAAATGACGTCATCAAACTATGCATAGTGTTTATTAAGTCGCGGTTGTCGCTTTGTAATGCAGACTGTGCGATCTTGACAATGAGGCGCCATTATGCTCGCTTTGAGCTCATTCTGACCCATTCCGCGAATGGGCGAGCTAAGCATTCTTGCATTTGGTTGCCAAAGTGTCACTCATTTTAATTGATGAAATTATGAAGTCATCAAACTATTTTTATTGCAAAAAGCACTGATAAAACACCTTAAAATTTTGCTCTTAAGGAGCCTTTACATGTCTTACAATCTTTTTACTATGTTACTTATGTTGTCGGTTTCGCATTTATCACACAGGCAATTGGTCGTTGTTGCGCGGCCGAAGCCGCGAGGAAGTGATGGCTCAAGTTGGAATTATTCGCTGATGAATTATTATCTGTTATAATATTTGGTCCCATTGTTGGACTTGACACTAAGGCGCCATTATGCTCGCTTTGAGCTCGTTCTGACCCATTCCGCGAATGGGCGAGCTAAGCATTCTTGCATTTGGTTGCCGAGGTGTCACTCATTAATTTGATGAAATTATGAAGTCATCAAACTATTTTTATTATAAAAAACACTGATAAAACACCTTAAAGTTTTGCTCTTAAGGAGCCTTTACATGTCTAACAATCTATTTCTTTAATCGGATAATTATATTGAATATCTGGGTGTAATGATATAAATTATAAAAAAATATTTCAAGTAACAAAGTCAAGGCCAAGTAAGGTGGCCCATTAGCGCCGAGCCTTATTGTCCGCGAATGGGTGAGCTAAGCATTCTTGCATTTGGTCGCTAAAGTGTCACTCATTTTATTGATGAAATGACGTCATCAAACTATGCATAGTGTTTATTAAGTCGCGGGTGTCGCATTGTAATGCAGACTGTGCGATCTTAACAATGAGGCGCCATTATGCTCGCTTTGAGCTCATTCTGACCCATTCCGCGAATGGGCGAGCTAAGCATTCTTGCATTTGGTCGCTAAAGTGTCACTTATTTAATTGATGAAATGACGTCATCAAACTATGCATAGTGTTTATTAAGTCGCGGTTGTCGCTTTGTAATGCAGACTGTGCGATCTTGACAATGAGGCGCCATTATGCTCGCTTTGAGCTCATTCTGACCCATTCCGCGAATGGGCGAGCTAAGCATTCTTGCATTTGGTTGCCAAAGTGTCACTCATTTAATTGATGAAATTATGAAGTCATCAAACATTTTTTATTATAAAAACACTGATAAAACACCTTAAAGTTTTGCTCTTAAGGAGCCTTTACATGTCTTACAATCTTTTTACTATGTTACTTATGTATTCTGTCTCACATTTATCACACAGGCAATTGGTCGTTGTTGCGCGGCCGAAGCCGCGAGGAAATGATGGCTCAAGTTGGAATTATTCGCTGATGAATTATTATCTGTTATAATATTTGGTCCCATTGTTGGACTTGACACTAAGGCGCCATTATGCTCGCTTTGAGCTCGTTCTGACCCATTCCGCGAATGGGCGAGCTAAGCATTCTTGCATTTGGTTGCCAAAGTGTCACTCATTTAATTGATGAAATTATGAAGTCATCAAACTATTTTTATTATAAAAAAACACTGATAAAACACCTTAAAGTTTTGCTCTTAAGGAGCCTTTACATGTCTAACAATCTATTTCTTTAATCGGATAATTATGTTGAACATCTGGGTGTAATGATATAAATTTTAAAAAAATATTTCAAGTAACAAAGTCAAGGCCAAGTAAGGTGGCCCATTAGCGCCGAGCCTTATTGTCCGCGAATGGGTGAGCTAAGCATTCTTGCATTTGGTCGCTAAAGTGTCACTCATTTTATTGATGAAATGGCGTCATCAAACTATGCATAGTGTTTATTAAGTCGTGGGTGTCGCATTGTAATGCAGACTGCGCGATCTTGACAATGAGGCACCATTATGCTCGCTTTGAGCTCATTCTGACCCATTCCGCGAATGGGCGAGCTAAGCATTCTTGCATTTGGTCGCTAAAGTGTCACTTATTTAATTGATGAAATGACGTCATCAAACTATGCATAGTGTTTATTAAGTCGCGGTTCTCGCTTTGTAATGCAGACTGTGCGATCTTGACAATGAGGCGCCATTATGCTCGCTTTGAGCTCATTCTGACCCATTCCGCGAATGGGCGAGCTAAGCATTCTTGCATTTGGTTGCCAAAGTGTCACTCATTTAATTGATGAAATTATGAAGTCATCAAACTTTTTTTATTATAAAAACACTGATAAAACACCTTAAAGTTTTGCTCTTAAGGAGCCTTTACATGTCTTACAATCTTTTTACTATGTTACTTATGTATTCTGTCTCACATTTATCGTGTGAGCTAAGAATATGTACAGCTTAGGATCAAGTTGAAATATTTTGTGCTGTAATATTATCTCACATTCTTGTTACTATTATTGATGCTTTTCGGTCTTGCTTGTGGACATTTCGATATAATGTCCAATTTCCAAGATTTCGATAACTACTACATTCGCCATTATGCTCGCTTTGAGCTCGTTCTGACCCATTCCGCGAATGGGCGAGCTAAGCATTCTTGCATTTGGTCGCTAAAGTGTTTCACAATGGTCCTTCGTGGGCTGCTGAATATTATTAATATGTTCATATCTAGATTAGTTTCATCCGTTCATGGACCTATCCTTTTTATAGAGGCGTTATCATTCTATGGCTGCGATCGTCATTCGTGGGCCGTATTTTTCCTGCGCCTGACGTAGGTGAGGTTTCATATTCTCGTACATATTTTTCTGTATTTTCTAATATTCTTTTTTTCTTTTCAATATTTCTTAATATTATGGGTGTTGTTCAATTTTATATAACAAAGGTTTGACACCTATTGTTCTGCTAGACGTTAAATGTTTGAGATTTGTCGTGCTAAAAACAATTGCACAACTGAAATAAATTATTAAAAAATGTTTCAAGTAACTAAGTCAAGGCCAATTAAGGTGACCCATTGCGCCGAGCCTTATTGTTCTTACATTATTTTCTAGAATTAATATTTCGAACGCAAATATTCAAATATATTACTACGCCACGTCTTACACGGCAGGATCAGGCACGTTTTATCAAATTTACCGTATTTCACAAGCAATTCTAATAAATAGTGTAATGGACTTGATATTTAGTACAAATAATTATGCAGTAATGTGAAAAGATAGATACCCTGACCATAAATAGTAATCCAATAACCAAACCGGTCAGTAGGAGGAAGCCGAGTTACCTCTAGGTATATAATACGCCAAAAGCATCGAGGAATACTTTTACACCAGAATATATTAAATTAACATATTTAATAGCTTTTACACCTATAAAAAGATAGTGAGGTGAGCTCTAGAGTTCACAATAACATCGATAAAGCAGCGCTTCTGCAGACCCAAGGTCATTAAGTGCATCGATATACCTCGATTGAAACAACAATCCGTATTAGGTATTAGTCTTTGATTATATCGATTTGTATTCGATTGTTCAGAAGTTTAGATACGAACGTGTAAGAGATTGACAAATTGTTGTAATTTTCTGGACCAAATTTTTTGAGGGTTTTTGAGTTGCGGCAAGGTTGTTGCTTTGTTTCTTCTTTTCATGTAGGTAGGCATAACTTTGTAAACAGTTTTTCTTATGTCACTTAGCACGGGCAAATATTATTATAGATTTGTCAAATCTCGACTTTCTTTGCAAAGCGACTATGTGTATTTTATGAGGATAGCAATAAAACGCTGGAGGAGTTTTTAAACGCCCGTGCAAATTGTTTTTCATGTTAAGTTTATTTTCTTCTTGATAGTATGCATTGTGTTGTTATTATATTAATGCTATTGTATCTTAGCAATAAAAAGTTTGACAATGTTAGATGTGGGCTTGTGGAGATAAAATTTTGTTATTTAGTAATTTTATGATTGTAACCATGCATTAAAAATTATATAAAAATATTCCGTTTAATAATAACAAAGGCTAAAATGTCAATTTGTTTAATTGAAAATTGATAAGGGATATGGATTATTTAGATGTGCGGTCAGTATTTATAAATATCCACTCTAATTGAGCCACAGTACAGAATTAGCAGTGGTAGAATCACTCCCCTCTTCGTGTTTTCAAATATTCTATTTAAATTACATCTTAACTCATTTCTACAGGAGAGGGAGTGAATCTCCGTTGTTTTAAACCTGTTAATACTTTAATTATTGCAATTGTTTAAAATTTATTGACTTATTAAGAAAATGTTTCACTTTATTGTAATATTAATATTAAATCGGATTTTATAAAAATTTATTTTGTATGAAAATTAAAAAAATTAAAATGATGATATCAAATTTGTGACTTCACCATACCATTTATATGACTATGTTAACATGGGCTAGTGTCGGCTCATATACCCATTTACCTAACACACTGTATATTTTTTTGAAATGTGATGTAATTTTCAAAACGCATGTATCAAAACGCAACAATAACCTAGAAATTAGCACGGCACTAAAGAAATATATTCAAAACTGCCACGCGGTCTCGTGCTAGATGGGCGTCTTAAAGGCCACCTTCTATCAACGGGAGCGCGTGGTAAGTAACTTGCTTCTGAATGTATGTAACTTCCTACTTTTTTATATTTTTTTATATTTTTAAACCGGCAGACAGTGGTGACTGAGTTTGTTGCGGCGCTTCTTCTCAGCACTTGCCAAATGTTTGTCTCGAAGCGCTGGTAGGGCAAAAAAAGAATGAGACATGTATAGGCTCCTTAAGAGCATTTGACGATTTGCAAGAACTAATTTAATTAGTCTAAACAAATAAAGATAATTTTGATTTTGATTTTGATTTTGAAAACGATGTATAAATTGTACTCAACGCACAATTCGGAAATTAGGCCCTTGAAGTATTTAAACCACAATAAAAACTGTTATGCTGTTATTGAACTCTATAATATATTGTTATTGTATATGTAATGTAGCCACAGCCCTCTCAGTGGGAAGGTTTGGCAGCACTGCGTCCAGAATGGCGGGAAATTATGAAGAGGCCCGTCCATCTGCCGCCATTCACTATAACTAAGTTGGCGGCGTGCTCAGATGCCCTCAATGTGCGAGGGGGTCTTCCGCGAAGATCGGCTACGTAAGCCATCTTCGAGCACACCAGCGCCGCCAAGACAACTAGGATTCGGAGTGGTCGCCATGGCCGAAATCGGTCGGATGGCTCAAAAAGCATTGGTTTTTACTTTGTTTCTATAAAAATAAACGCCTTGATTTAATTCACTCTTTTATTCCTGAATCCTTTTTTTCAATTGCACACCCTACAGTATAGACTAAAGCCTTATCCTCAGCCTTTAAAATTGAGTGCTAAAGGGGCAGTAGAGCACAAGCCTGACCTAATTCAATTCAATTTCTTTATTTAAAGATCACAATAAGGTTACTAAATGCCATTAAAGAACTATGTTAGTAGGATATCCAATCCTAATTGTAGTAAATACTTATCCAGCCTGTGTGGTCAGAAACCGATAGAAATGTAATGAAACAGATAATGGGAGAGTCGTACCTTTCCACCAGTCTTCAAGATGCTGTTGGAGCTCGCTCATATGCTACAGAGCAACGAGGAAGTCTTTTTGCGTAGGTGCAAAGATGCCATCAGTCAATCAATTCAAATCAAAAAAATATTTATTCAGTTTTGACCAGTATCAGACCAAAAATACTTGTAGTTTAAAAAAAGCTAGCCCTAAAGCGGCACTTCACAGGTCTTCTTATCTTTTAGGCCCTACCACAGCGCTTCGAGACAAACATATTATGACAGACCAGTTCTAAGAAGAAACGCCAGAATAAACTCAGTCATCACTAATATCTAGTCATTATTAAAAAAAGTACCTATAACCAAATTCAAGTACATCAAAGTATGCGACTGAGCAATTTCAACACACTGAGCAAGCCCAATAGCGCCCTGAACCCGTTGTTATATTGGATCCGAAGGACGTCATGCGATTTCTGCGAGTACCTACGTAGTTAGTAGGTACCTACGAGTACGTTGTCCACAGATTAGAACCTGATTAATCTAAATCTATATAACTCAAGGGTGACTGACTGACTGACTGACATAGTGATCTATCAACGCACAGCCCAAACCACTGGACGAGCTGAAATTTGGCATGCAGGTAGATATTATGTATGACGTAGGCATCCGCTAAGAAAGGATTTTACGAAACTCCACCCCTAAAGGGGTAAAACGGAATCCACGCGTACGAAGTCGCGGGCGGCCACTAGTTACACAAAAATTAGAAACCGCCGCTGTCTTTTCTGATAAGGATATTGAATCCATGCAGTCATCTGCAATGTACTGATGCAACTTGTGTGAGATCAGATAACTACTAGTCGGTACCTACTTTGTTTTAACTCACAATCAGGGTACTGTATGTCTGTAGGTACTATTCTTTCACCTCTATCCTATCGGATGTTTACAACTCGTCTTCAAAGTCCGCAATAAAACATCAAGGTCACCGGTGGACTGCACTTTGCAGTTCTCAGAATCACTGGATCTATCGGCGAAAGTACCAATTACTGATAAGCATTAAGCACACAAAGCGAAGCTGATGTTACTTGAACAACATTTTGTCATTTGAGATACTATTTGACCTGTCTCACCTAGCGAGATTAAAAAGACGTTTCAATGTGGATATAGTGTTTTTTTTTTACAATAGACTATGTCCAATGGATCAGACTTGCCGAGTCCCGAACGCGGGTTCGAATCTCGCCGCTACTGGACTATTGTGTGTTACCAATCATAACACAAGCATACATACACTCGTACATAATTTAATTTAAGTTATAATGGGACAAATTAGTAATTTTTTTTTAGGTCAATCTCAAATACGATAAAATAATATATAAGGCACTGATTATTTATTAGACAACAATTGAAAAGATTAGATTCTCAGGGTGGTATCGCGCATTACTTTACCTCATCATCATCATCATTTCAGCCATAGGACGTCCACTGCTGAACATAGGCCTCTCCCAATGATTTCCACCATGGCCGGTTGGTGGCGGCCTGCATCCAACGCTTTCCCGCTACCTTCATGAGGTCGTCAGTCCACCTTGTGAGTGGACTTTACCTACTAGGTAACAATAACATAACCCTCCTTTCTGGCGCAATCGGATAAGTAAGTATGAAGCTGCGATGTAATAAAATAATACCTACCGTTTTAATCGTCTATTTTATATTGTGCTGACCATTTCATTCATTTTTAACCGACTTCAAAAAAGGAGGAGGTTATATGTATGTTTTTGTAATAATGAGCGTATAATATTTTCAAAATAATGTATTGTGTGGGACTGTAGCATTGAACTAATTTACTACCTACTTTTTTATACTATACACGAAATTCGCAGTTCTTATCTACGACTACGAGTATGTTGAACTACTAATACCCCGAAAATATTAATTAGCATTCGTTTAAATAAGGCTTTGATTACTAAAGGACTACTCTAATGAATTCCTTGAATATTCTGAGGAATATCGGGACACAGAGACTTACCTTCTAGGCTCGATATTGATAGTTGTCAAAGTTAGCAATCTGGATGCACCTTTATCTCTGTAATGATACGGACCCTGAGCACGAATAACCAAAAAGCTTCCATTTGGCTGCAAGAGATGGCTAGTAACGCCCGTATTCACAAACATTACTATGAGGTCTCACAGTGCGCGTGGACGCACAGAGCACAACACAGGGTGACACGAACCAATCACAGAGACCAGAGTCCTATTCCACGCTGTGCGTTCGATTTGCTGCCTCACTTAAGCAAGCATTGTTTGTAAATACGGGCTACTCATAAGTTAACTTGGCAAGTATATTTTTATGTATTTATGTATTATTCTTTTGTAAACAATAAAAAAGTATAATGAGGAAAATATGCCTATGAACGAGGCATTGTAGGGTAAGTACCTAAAGAAAGAGAATATTAGGCCCGTATTCACAAACGATGCTTAATTAAGTTAAGCAGTAAATCGAACGCACAGCGCTAAATAGAGCTCTGTGATTGGTTCATGTGTCACCCTGTGCGTCCACGCGCACTGTGAGACCTCATTAGTCCAGTCAATGAATGCCTTAACGACGGTGTAGAGAGAAATCCGTGGAACACAATTTCTGACCTCGGGACTTTAGCCTAGTTAGGTGGTGAACATAGCAAAAGTCCCCGTCCTTAGCCCTTGAGCCGGCAGGGAGAGTAGTCATGTCACTAGGACGCATAGTTTCCGAGGAATAAGCGAAAAACCGAAAAGTGGTACCTTTAAACCCCCCCTCTCCCCGCCGGCTCAAGGGCTAAGGACGGGGACTTTTGCTATGTTCACCTCCTACTAGTCTAAATAAAGTCCTGAAGTCAGAAATTGTGTTCTACAGTTTTCCATCTATAATGCTTTATTGACTGGACTACATATCATGTTTATGATTGAGAGGCATAAGAGGCCTAATAAAATTGAGGCCTCTCGATCTTTATTATTGGTGGATTTATTTATTTATTTATTTATTGCACATAATAGATACATTTCCCTCACTACGCTTCGAAATGATAATTTTTTAGATAATAATCTCTTTTAATGGAACTTTTTGTAGCCAGCTACGAAATCTGGCTACGAAATGGTCCAAACTAAAGGGTTTCTAAAACCTTTATAACATAGACCATTGTATGGGGTGGAGGGTTGGTAACCTGAGACACAGGAATCTTCCTAGTTCAGGTATCAACCCACCAACATTCTTACTTTGTTTTTCCTGATTGTTTGTTATCATAATATTATCTGTTATGTTGGTGAAAAATAAACATTACTTTACTTTACTTTACTTTACTTTAGTTACTTTTAAACCCTGATCATTGACAATTCAGCTGGTCCCAGGCTGGTTCCAATTCCAACCAGCCAATCTGAAAATCATAAGGGAAACCTATGTCCACATACATAGTAGTGCACCTCTGGCTGAAATTGTGTTGATGATGATGAATGGCGCAGCATCCAAGGTTGAAGGTTTAGTCAATTGAGCGCAGAGAATTGTCTCTTTTATTAAGAACTCTACACACCAAGCAGTCCAGTCAATAAATAAATAATAGATATCCTTGGACATTTTACACTGCGCCTCTAGTCCCAAACTAAGCAAAGCTTGTACTATGGGTACTAGACGACGAATATAAACATACTTAAATACTTTTTTTTTGTAAATACATACATATTATACATAGAAAACACCCAGACCCGTCACATAAATTAAAATCATTTCAATTACTGCCCGGCCGAGAATCGAACCCGGGACCTCTCGGCATAGTAGTCCGTTCTGAACCACTACACCAAACGGCCGACTTAGTTAATAAAGTTTTATAGAGAGAAATATGGCGAACACAATTTCTGACTTCGTGACTTTATTTAGACTAGTTAGGGGGAGGTGAACATATCAAAAGTCCCCGCCCGAAATAAGCCCTTGAGCCGGCGGGGAGAGGGGGGTTTAAAAGTCCCATTTTTCGGTGCGAGCTAGACACATGACCACTATGAACCATATAAAGCTAATTAAAGCTACAGGTGACTTATGTCCGTTTTCACCATCAATCCCTAATTTTTAAGATACCCCTATGGCAATACTTAACAGGAATTTTGTGTTCATAATGGTCACTTAAAAATTAAGGATTGATGGTGAAAACGGGCATTAGTCAAGTTTTTCTATATCTTGTATAGTTTTCGACACATCTGCTCTAGAAGGCCTGTAATATGGAAAAAATCATGTTTGTCTCACATGTTCCCATCATGAAGAAATCGACTAAATCAACACTGAGCAAGCATTCTAGACATGCGGGAGTATGTTAACCACTTCCAGATGACCTAGAAAGCTCACAACTAACTACCTAAGTTGTGTGAATACAAAGGAACAAATAAAAAACCAGTAAGTTTTAACATTTTACTAGTGAAAGATAGAGTTTTATAAAAATCTCTAATTCATTGACTGGACTAAAGCTCACCGACAACCGTCGATCAATAGTCGGCGACTCATGTCGGCGAGTCGATGGGTTTGGTGTGTAGACTAAATTACTCGTAGTCTGTCACATTTTCAAAACTATCCTAGTATTTATTATCCCAAAACATCCGATTTTAACAGCTATGCCCTAAGTGTTCCTACGAAGACATCCCGTTTTTTTCAGGAACTCTTTTTGCAGGATCCCGTTTAATAATATCCGTGTTATAATATTAACGTTCACATGAATATCCAGGTTGCATTTTCCCGGAAAAAACCGGTCTGTTCGAATTTGTTTTAATTTCAAACACATGCCGTGTGTTCACACGACTGTCCAGTTTTACGGAATCCTGGACTACTTACTGGATAGCACAAAACAGGATCGTACGAACGAGCCCTAAGGTGTAGTTTGTTAACTAACTAGGCCAAGCAGAGTTAGGGCGTCTAGATTTAGAAGCTGGGCTACGTGAGATCTACAACTGGCTCACAATGCAAGCCATTATGGTCTTGTCGGAGCAGGATTTTGCATGCAAATGTTTTTGGTGGCATTTTCAGGTGCTTTTTCGACAAATATCTGTAAGTCTAGATATCAGCACGTCACTGCCTTGTTTAATAAACTACGCAATCTTGTATTACCCATTTTTGTTTAAGATACACCATACAAGAATGCATGGTAATTCAGAGAACTGCTCCTGAATCAATAATGTACCTACTACTGCTATTCTATTTATTTATCGGCAGACAGTGGCAGAGTTTGTTGCGGCGCTTCTTCTCAGCACTTGCTAAATGTTGGTATCGAAGCGCTGGTAGGGTAAAAAGAATATGAGACATGTTCGTTCGTTCGTTCGTTTCAGCCAAATGACGTCCACTGCTGGACAAAGGCCTCCCCCAATATTTTCCATAATGAACGGTCCTGCGCTGCCCGCATCCAGGCTCTTTCCGCGACTTTTACATGATACATGTAGAGGCTTCTTAAGAGCGTTTACGCGAAGCGCGGCGTTTCAAGGGGCATCATTGGAAATGATTCGCGCGCGGCGTTTTTTAATAGTTTTCAAATGTTTATAGCAAAACAATAACAATGAATTAAATATCGTTTCAAAGTAAATATTTTAAAGAAGATGTTGTTTTATTATATTAAGCTATTTTTATGTTGAACTAGCTGACCCGGCGAACTTTGTTCCGCCTTAATGGCAATAAATAAGCAGACTTCTTTTTTAATTCGAACGGGATAAAAAGTATCCTATGTCCATCTCCTGGCTGTAAACTACCTCCCTGACAATTTTCAGCTAAATCGGTTCAGCCGTTCTTGAGTTATAAGTGGAGTAACTAACACGACTTTCTTTTATATATATAGATAAAGGAAGAATGTTGGTGAAAAAATCACTTTGATTTTTGGGTATTTCACGTTCTTTTAATTTGTGATTTCTTATTGTAAAATGCTTAAATCTAAAAATTTTCTCTGATAACTATTTGCCCAAGGATCTATGCTATAGGATATAAATGTTTGTTAAATCGTATTCACAGTATTTTTATAAAAATTTCAGCTTGTAAACTGAAGCTAAAGTGGAAATTTACAAAACCTGTGTGGACTTATCTTGATAGAATTCTTAAATACTAAACTAATCGCAATATTTTCTCAATTAACTATTTAGACGACGAAATTGCCTAACTATTTATGCCTATAACATATTTGTAGTATTACTGGTTAATGATTGTAACGAGTTGAAAAAGTACTGTTTTTGCGCCAAACGGCGTAAACGCTCTTAAGAGCAAAATATTTGTCGATTTGTAAGTACTATTTAAATATTCTATACAAAAAGAAATTTTGACTTTGAAATAGCAAGCCTATAATGCTACTCCTAATGTATCTTACTAATACTATATTTTCTATACTAATATTATAAATGCGAAAGTAACTCTGTCGATCTGTCTGTCTGCCTACCTTTCACGCCTAAACCACTGAACCGATTTTGATGAAATTTGGCATAGAGATAGGTTGAGTCCCGGGAAAGGACATAGAATAGTTTTTATCCCGGTTTTTGAAACAGGGACGCGCGCGATGAAGTTTTTCTGTGACATAAAAAATTCCACGCGGGCGAAGCCGCGGGCGGAAAGCTAGTAAACAATAATACTGCAAAGTTTCATCAAAATTGTATCTGTACCCAAGTAACATTTTACTCCATTTAAGAGTTCAATAGTCGTTCACATGTACTCCACAAGCTGTGTATGTCAGCTGTATACGAGCTGTATAGCTTGCTATAATGCTTTTATAGAACCAGTTTGGGCACAAATTAGACAGCTTTAAGTTCACTATGGCTGTACATTAGCAGTATAATAGCATTATAATAGCAGTTTAAGTAGTAACATCGTACTTAAGGCTGACTTACGGCACTATATGGGACGCAGTGTGAACCATACAACGTACGTGAGGACAATAAAGAGTAACAAGTAGCTAAATGCACAGCTTTCAAAGTTATAAAGTCCGACAAAAGTACTCCAATGCTACCTAAAGTTCACGTGTGTCTTAAATTATTTCCACATTTTAATATTAGTTTGGTATTTGTACGTGAGTGCCAAGAGGGAAACAACTCGGGCGGATAATCATTTATGCAAATAATAACACGGGTTTTAAATACTTAATAATGTTAATGCCATTGGGAATGCAACTTTATCGTGAAATTTATACATATTTACAGCTAAAATATTTACGCGCCTCTGTAAAAACGCGATATTCATTTTAAAATATTTAAAACTGGCTGAGAGGAAATCTACAATTTTCAGTTTTTGATATTGGATTGGCTTTATAATTATATTACGGTAATTAATTATAACATGAAACCAAAACTCAATCGCTCTATCTGCGAATTTTGTGATAAATCTGCATTAATTTTGGAGATTTATTTGGTAAATATTTTAGGTTATGTAGAACAAAATGGTGGAAATGAAATACGGCTATGTGAACTGTTATAACTCCAATTTAATGCGGTGAGCGTATATTAGGTTCACATGGTGTTCTGTTAGAATGCTGTTATCTATATGAAGTTCCACATTTGTACCACTACAGCGCTAATGTCTATAAATTTATTCTAATGTGAACTTATGTACAGCTTTAAGATGTACCTAGTTCAGGTCAATTGTGTATCTTTAATTCTTTCAAATACTGAAATTTTAGAGATCCGCAATAAAAATTATTAATGTCCGTTAAATCGCCTAGCCCAGGTACTAATAGTCAAGTATAAATACCTAAAGCATCAGACGGTAGTGTTCCCGGTTTAAATTCGTTTATTATGCTTGATAATTTATTCAAAGCGGAATGAGGAATACGATTTTCAATAGCCCATGTTCTTATTTTTTTTTGCGAAAGGTTAAATAATTGTCCAAATCAAAATGGTATTCACTATCACAAGAACTGCAATCATCACACTCTGATATCTGGTATATTTTGAAGGGAAATTTCAGGTTCAGGCATAATATTTTCCTCTGCATCATGTACAGAACCACCATGAACAACTAAAAACAGGCTTGGGGAAATGTGTAATAGAATATCACATTCACATTCGTGTTCAGCTTAAAGCAAATAAGAGTAGTACTTGTGGACAAATAAACTGCTATTGATGTTAATGGACAACACATATAGTCCTTTTAACAGCCTACAGTGTACATGCGAACCATTGAAACACTTTTGTACAGATAGTAAAAAAAGGTTATTTTAATTATCACAAACAAGTCCTACTACAGCTACTAGCTGTATAACAGTCTAAAACAAGTAAACATAACAGCCTTTGGCTTTATAAATGACCACGTGTGTTCTATTAAAATGCTAGCTCTATAACATCGTACAAGTAGGCCGTTAAACAGCGGTTGCCGTATCTCTACCCTCCTATAATGCTCTTAGTCAGATGGCTGACTAAAGGATAGTTGTTAGAGTATTATAACACCAACAATCGTATAAAAGTATAACTCTACACTAGTCTACACTCCAATAAGTCCCTTAGACAGGTATAGGTGTAATTAATTGCAATAATACAGCTTATACATCACGAGTGAACTGTACTAATGCTTTAAGTACACATTGGAACTAAATGTGAACTCTTAAATGGAGTAAAATGTTACTTGGGTAGTTTTTGCGTGAAACAGTTACAAACATCCATTCTTGCTCACAAACTTTACATTAATACTTATTATTAGTAAAATAGCATAAAAAGAGTAGGTCGTACATTTAGATATCGGACTAAGATTTATATGTGATTGCAGCTTCCGAAATTGGTTGACTCAGCTACCACCACGCCATACGGGTTCGAATCCCGCAAAAGACAAAACTATGGGATGATAACAGTACCATTTGTATGTCTACCCGCTGTCTGATCACCATAGCTTACCTACTTGCGATTATAGGAAAAGTTTACTTTGCTAAGTACCTACGTATCCGACCCGTCGACCTGCGTTGGTAGATAGAGCCTCTTTGACCCATCCGTCGGATCGAATTAGATAAATTATTGGGGTATATAAGAGGAGGCAGCCCTTCCATTGTCCCAGTCTCTGGACGGCCAGCAACGAGTGACGTCCGATTGAGTAATTGCATCAACCAAGATGAACGTATTTGTTTTGATTGCGCTCCTCTGCGTCTTCCTTGGGGCCAGCCTCGGGAAAGGTATGTATTTTTGATTTAATTTCCATTTAAACATCTGCAAATACAACAAAATATGCCAATATTGTCCTATTTTCACTGTGTTTGGTACATTTGAAACACATTTTATTGTCTTTGTTGGATCCACGAAAAAGTATTTGGTTCTAATCTTATTAGATAAGCTTTTTAAGTTGACAAAGGCTGGAATCTTAGATTTATTTTGTGTTAGGAAGGCAAAGCGAGAATTTATTTTAAGTTTTATTTTAAAAGCTCTGCTGCGGATTTTAAAATACTTTAAAAATATATCTGGTTCCTTAGCGAAACGGTATTTATTCTAAACCATTTATAGGAGTGTTCATTAATATAAAATATCCATGTCCTCGTAAGTAGGTCTAGGACGTACGTAGTAAATAAGTGTGATTATTTTCAAATTATCAGTAGGATCAGTATTTATTTTTTTAAATGTTGTGTTGTTTTATATTTATTCTTTGTCTTATTAATCTGCATAAAAGATGTTATTTTGATTCCGAATTTGATAAAATAGGTACATATTTCCGCTGTACGACCAGCATTATTAATTTGACTTTACGCCGTGAGTCAAGCACGGACTGATGTATTTATAGATATTGGTAATTGGGGCATCGGAATGCATTTTTGATAGTGTCATATCTCTGTATTTTGTTTACAAAGAAAAGTGAGTGTGCAATGAATGAGTGTGGAATATTTAATATTTATCAATTTGGTTATTTAATTAAATATTCTTATCGGATTACCTACTTAAAAATATAGTATAGAATACAAATAAATAGCAGAATAAAATGAATCGCAAGTAAAAACAATCCAGACTGAGCTTTTTCTTTAATTAAGGTACGTACTACCGATACATGAGTTAATTTTGTTTAGCAGTATGGCTGAGTTGCACCACCTAACTTTGACCGTAACTATAACGAATACCGGTGCTTTTTGTAAGGAATTTGACAGATTTTCTAACGTTTGTTAAGTAAAAGTAAGATGGTGCAACCCACCCTAAGTAGCTACGAATTTTTAGTTCCAAAACCCAGGCAAAGCTTAACATTAGAAGACTGAGCAACAGTTTATTTAGAAGAGTCCATGAAGTTATTTTTATATTTAGATTTACACGTGTTATGTACATAAGTAGGTAACTAAATATTTACTTGATTTTTCTGTCAAGTTGGTGGGCGGGGCTTGCCACTTGACACGTTTTGTTTGACAAGCAGTTTCATAGTAAACAAAAGCTTGACGTTTGGACTTACATTAAAATTTAGATAGACTAGGCGCAGACCACCGATTTTTAGTTGGCCGATATTTGGACCCGATTTTAATTTGTATTAAGAATCGGCCAAATCAAATCGGTGTAATGTGCGCACTCCCATACATGCCCATACAGATCAACTGCCCGACTAAACTATCGGCCGACGTAAAATCGATGGTCTGCGCCTAGGCTTACGATGCAATTTGATCCCTTAAAATTAAATTAAAGTTACTTACTTACTTAACTACTTAATACGTGTAAACCAGCCATCAGTTACTTTGCTTAGTAAACTTGATTGTATGTAAGAAACTTAAGTGGTCAGTCTTATTAACACTATTTCTAAAAGAAAACTCACGAGAAACGTGTGCAAGAGAACATACAAATAGTCCAGTCAATGAATGCTTTAACGACGGTGTAGAAAGAAATCCCTGGAACACAATTTCTGACCTCGGGACTTTATTTAGACTAGTTAGGAGGTGAACATAGCAAAAGTCCCCGCCCTTAGCCCTTGAGCCGGCGGGGAGAGGGGGGTTTAAAGGTATCACTTTTCGGTTTTTCGCTTAATCCTCGGTAACTATGCGTCCTAGTGACATGGCTACTATGAACCAAAAAAAGCTTATTCAATTTGCTACAGGTGAGACAGTCAAGTTTTTCTATATCTTGTATAGTTTTCGCGGCATCTGCTCTAGAAAGTCTGTAATTTTGAAAAATTTAATTTTGTCTTACATGTTCCCATCAGGAGAAAATCGAGTAAATCAACATTGAGCAAACATTATAGACATGCGAGAGCATGTTAAGCCTAGTTCCAGGGAGGGGACTGCATCGTGCGTATATTTAGACGAACCAATTGGAGCCACTTTCGACTCCTCATCACTCAAAAAGTACTGTGCATTAACACTTCAAATTTGGCTCATGTGTTGAGACTAGCAAGATAAACATCAGCTTCAAATTTCATAAATATACCTCAAACGGTTATTTAGGTATTGACGTTCAAAAATCGACATTCAGGACACTAAAATCTATCTATCACCTGTGAAATGTTAAAATTTACTGGTTTTTTATTTGTTCCTTTGTATTTACACAGCTACCTATCTGGATGCCAAATTTGAACCTTCAAGGTCATCTGGAAGTGGTTAGAATTTGGTCTTATAGGTCAGCCATGTACATTTTTAGACGTCAATACCTAAAGAACCGTTTGAGGTATATTTATGAAATTTAAAGCTGATGTTTATCTTGCTAGTCTCAACACATGAGCCAAATTTGAAGTGTTAATGCACAGTACTTTTTGAGTGATGAGGAGTCAAAAGTGGCTCCAATTGGTTCGTCTAAATATACGCACGTTGCAGTCCCCTCCCTGGAACTAGGCTTAACATGCTCCCGCATGTCTAGAATATTAGCTCAATGTTGATTTAGTCGATTTTATCCTGATGGAAACATGTAAGACAAAAATAAAATTTCCAATATTACAGACCTTCTAGAGCAGATGCCGCGAAAACTATACAAGATATAGAAAAACTTGACTATCTCACCTGTAGCAAATTAAATAAGCTTTTTTTGGTTCATAGTAGTCATGTCACTAGGACGCATAGTTTCCGAGGATTAAGCGAAAAACGAAAAGTGGTACCTTTAAACCCCCTTCTCCCCGCCGGCTCAAGGGCTAAGGGCGGGGACTTTTACTATGTTCACCTCCTAAGTAGTCTAAATAAAGTCCCGAAGTCAAAAATTGTGTTCCACGGATTTCCATCTATAATGCTTTATTGACTGGACTAAAAAGCTTAGGATAAAGGTAAAATATAAAAATGCATGTACCTACTTAATATGTAAATCTCTGTATGAATTATTAAATAAAATAAAAAAATCTCTTTTACGATAACGAAACTACGAAACTGATAATAAATCGTCAGTTATTCGACATTTTGACATATTTCCCATACTGAAACCGTCAGTGCCAGTTATACCAGGAGTTATTTTCGGATAAAAGTTTGGTCGAATCGCGCCTAAACTGATTAAGGGTGGATTCGACCAAACAAGAGTAAATATTAATCTCAGAATAAACTTGTCATTTTGACATAATTATTTCCCATACTGAAACTGTCAATGTGTCAGTTATACCAGGAGTTACTTATTCTCGGATAAAAGTTTGGTCGAATCGGGCCTAAGACGAAAAGTGTGGAGATGTGTAGAGAACCAGGAAAAAACAGGATAATGTTATCCCGATTTTTAAAAGGGGTATAAAAATACGAAGCACGGTAAAGATACGCGTATACAGGGTGTTAGGTAAATGGGTATATGAGCCGACACTAGCCCATGTTAACATGGGCATATATTATAAATCGATGGCTCCTACGTATACTGGCGTAAGTGAAAAAAATAGATTTTACAGGAGAGCCATTTAAGTAGCCAGAACCATATTTTTCGGTCATAATTATCTTCTGACCTACTAAAACGAATTTAATGAAATTTCACATTTAGTCTTAACATGTTATGCTTTTGCTACTGCTGTTATCAATTTATATAATTTTTTTGTATATTTTGAGATTTTACACATTGGCACTTTTATTTTATTTATTGTTCAACGTAAAGAGACTTAAATGACAACGTAAATATAATTATTTTAAGCGATTACCCTCTTTATTTATGCATGTAATTGTTTTATTGTTATCATGTGCTATTATCAATAATAAATCAGTTAGAAAAAGTTGTTTAATGTATCGTTATTACGTTTTAACGCAAATACACCCATATACTGTGTTCGAGATTTAGTTAGGTCTTTTAACATAATGTGTCATATTTTTAAAAATTATAAATAACTTGAAAAAATCGAACTGCCTAAGGCGGGAATTGAACCCACGATGCCTTAGGCAGTTCGATTTTTTTAAGTTATTTATAATTTTCAAATTACTTTGAGATGCGACTCTTAACGCTAAAAATTAAATAACTATATAATGTGTCATAATTTATAAATAAAACAATTTGCTAAATATTTTCATGGCTTTATTTAAGATTAAGATTATAAAAAATATATATTTATGTAAGCAACTACTCGAATAGATGGGAGAATCGAATGATCGGGCTTTATACGTTGCGTATTTTTGCACATACGCCTATTTGCCTAAAATTTTATTTTGTATCTAATGGAAAAAAAATTTTTTTTCTTGCTGATGTTATAGATTAGAGCAAAGGGAAATCATTGCTTAAAATTGGAAAAAGGCGTAAACGGCAGTTTCGCCTTTATACGTAGGAGCCATCGAATGGTGAAGTCAGAAATTTGATATCAGCATTTTAATTTTTTTAATTTTCATGCAAAATAATTTTAATGAGATCCGATTTGTATGAAAATTAAAATAATTAAAATGAAGATATCACTTTTGTGACTTCACCATACCATTTATATGCCCATGTTAACATGGGCTAGTGTCGGCTCATATACCCATTTACCTAACACCCTGTATAGCGGGGAGACCATGATGGCATACTTTATTATAATACATAAAAGCCCTTAGTCTCCGTTGCCATTATACTGAGAGATAAAAAAACTCGTCTAGACAAACATTAGGTAGCATCTTATCTCGTTGTAATACAGGCTATTTTCCGATAAAAATGTAGGTATAGTCTGATGTCTGTACAGTTCCAGACGACCTTCAAGAGAACCTAGACAATCTAGCATTTTAATCATTTAAAGACATTAATTTCATCAACGTTTTATCTAAATTAATAGCCAATTACAGCTTAAAATAGAATAATGCGACACATATAAAGCTGATTACCAAGTTGTCTTTCCGAAGGCTTGGCCGATAACGAATACCTACCATTGATAGTGTAAGTACTTACTTAGTAGGTACTCGTCTTTAAGACGAAAGTCTAGATAAGCTCAACAACACTCGTCCCATGCACACTTTACCCCCCACTGCTTGATAATATAGGTCAGTTCTAAGAGGAAAAATTATGTCTTTATCAAATCACTCAAGGATCTGAGACGTGGTCGCTTGCTACGGGCCTCGTAAGAAGGCTCAAGGTCACCCAAACAGCGATAGAGGAGGATGGCGATGCTATGCTCGGAATTTCTCTGCGTGATCGAATCAGACATGAGGAGATCCGCAGGAGAACCAAAGTGACTTACATAGCCCAAGTGGCGGGGCACATAGCTCGCAGAGCTGTTGGCCGCTGGGACAGAAAAGTTCTCGAGTGGCGACCACGAGCCGGAAGACGTAGTGTGGGCAGGCCACTAGGTGGACCGACGATCTAGTGAAGATCGCGAGAGGTGCCTGGATGCGGGCGGCCCAGAACGGTCCTTGTGGAAATCCTTGGGGAGGGCCTTTGTCCAGCAGTGGACGTCATTCGGAACCAACGAACCAAATCACTCTGATCAAGAAAAGTTGTACAAAAACGAGTAGATAGGACGAGTTAATGTTCTGCAGAAAAAGAATCTTTCAGATTCTTTACAAATCTAGCCTATACCCATCATCATCGTCATTTCAGCTATAAGATCATGTTCAGGTATACCCAACTTAATTAATTGAAATTAGAGTCGCGTAAGTTACTGATATAATTTGCAAACAAACACTGATACAAAGTAAACAGATCTAAATTTCCTTGTTTATTTATAAATTAACGTCTCGAGCCCTGACCTGGCCGAAGATAACCTGGCAGCCATGTAAATAAGATATACAAATATATCGCTTACACGTGGGGTCGCATCCACGAAGTAGAGCAAAAGGTACTTAATCAATTACAAGATATCGAATTCATTTTATACCTATCGGTAGGCACGAGAGGGTGTTAGGGAACTTCAAACGCCAGCGAGACTTCAAATATGCATCATATTAATTACTCGTAATTGTTCACATCATAATAATGTCAATGTGAGGCTTCTGGCGACTGGGACCGCAATTAACTAGGACCGCGGTCCCAGTCGCCGGATCCATAAAAAAAAAATTTTTTCTTCCGGCGACTGGGACCACTCATAGATAACTGAAAAGAAAATATTATTCAATCCAAAATCGGTACAGTACTAAAATCCATGAGTGGTCCCAGTCGCCGGAAGAAAATTGTTTAATTTTTACGCATCCGGCGACTGGGACCGCGGTCCCAGTTAATTGCGGTCCCAGTTGACGGAATCCTCTCAATGTCACCCCTTCCGTGCCGCTCCTATACCTCAAGCACTGACTGAGTGAACCTCTAGACCAGTGGTTCCCAAACTTATTTGTCTACTGCCCACTTTGAGAATAAATTATTTTTAGCGCCCCCCATTTTTATAGTCAAGAGTCGAGCTCAGTCGGTGTCTAAGAGTCCTCCTAGTAGATGACGCCTCCCAAGCCTCTACACAACGTCCCGATTTTTTTTCTGGGTCTCTTACCGCCCCTCTTTAATCCTGCAGCGCCCACAAGGGGGCGTTATCGCCCACTTTGGGAAAGACTGCTCTAGACCTAGTCCGAGATTTGCTTGCCTGCAACGCGGAAGATTTCCACTTCTGCTCTGGTTCCTGGATCATCTTTTTCTTCTGCTTCTTGCTTATAAAGCTGAAGAGTTTGTTTGTTTGCTTCAACGTGCTAATCTCAGGAACTACTGGTCCGATTTGAAATATTAGCCTTTGTGTTGGATAGCCCATTTATCGAGGAAGGTTTTAGGCTATATAACATCACCCTAAAACCAATAGGGGAGCAGTAAAGAAAAATGTTGCAAAAATGGGAAATATTATTCAAATTATTTTCACGCACTTTTGGCAAAAAAAAAATAAGTTACCATCATGGGCTAATCGCATATCTTGGGAAAAAGTCAACTACCTTTAATGGAACAGTGGGAAAAATTAACTACCTTCAAGTGCAAAGCGATCATTCTGTTTGCTGACGTAATCATCCCATATGATACCCCTACTACCCAACTAAGGGCTACCTATGTGCGTTATATCGAACTTGACGAGTACTTTGTTCTTAAGTGGTAACCAGGGTCTGATGATGGAGCTAGAAGTTGGCCATAGGAAGTCCGTAATGAAACGTGCAGCTCCATCGAGTTTGGGCTCGTTTGAATCGTATTGACGAGAGCTTTGATAATATATGGTAACCAGGGTCTGATGACGGAGCTGGAAGGTGGCCATAGTAACTCAGTAACGAAACGATGCAATACCATCGAGTTTGGACTCGTTTGAATCGTATTGAGGAGTACCGCGTTGCAAACCCGTTTAGTAATGTCTTATTCAAACCTTGAATGACTTCTGTTGTTTTTATAACAACAACCATCATCAGATGGTGGTCATCATAAATGATTTTAATGCGTTTATGATATTCAAACATGGTAGAGGTACCTAAGGTGTGCTTTAGCAACAGTACCTAGGTATTTTTTTCATAAATATTTTCTATTTTGTCCTCCATTCCCTGTGGAATTAGACAGGGTCTGCTGCAGTGACTTCATGGTTTGGGTAATGATGCTTATGATTGGTTTCTATATTGCAGAAACCACAAGAAGCCCTCAGCCTGATGTCAACAACATTGAATACGTGAGTATTATTTTTAATTCACTAATTTAATAAAATTCCCAAGCAATTTGAAGAAGTAAACCTGTCTTGTTGTCATCATTTTCTGTTATTATTTTACTCCTGCAGGCTGATCATGGATTCTACAGGAGTTCTTTCATTGGAAACGACGAGTACTTCGACAAGCATTGGAACAGTCTTTGCGGCTATTTCCCGCTCATAGTCACCAAGGACAGTGGACTCGATCCCGTAAGTCTATTATTTAATTTTGTTGCCATATTGTTCATTAATTCAGGATCTGACAGAATCACTTTTGACATATCAACTAAATTCTTAATTCTCAGTCATCGTATTGTTTCAACCAAAGGACGTCCATTGCTGGACAAAAAGGGCCTCGATTTCCTCGACCGGTCTTGCGCTGCCCGCATCCAGGTGCTTCCCGTGACCTTCAGTCAATTAATAAACCAATTCAAACAAAAAACAGCTCCCATGTTAGCCTCCTTATAGGTTTGTGATATGGTGCGTCCAGACAGGGCGCACGGGCTCACGCGGCACGCTGGTCATCCTGCTCACCCTGCTCTTGAGTGAGCAGGATGTTGAGTTTTCCGCGTGAGCCCGTACGCCCAGTCTAGACACACCAATATACTGCCCAAGGCAGAGCAAACGGCCAAGAATTACCTACCTAAATAACAAATTCACAGATTTTCGGTGTAATTTGTTCTACGTAATTATCTTCCAGCCCTTCCACCTTAAATTCAACTTCACTTTCTTCGGCCGGAGCTATTCGCAAGTCCACGTGTCGCCGCACGGCTTCCTCAGCATCGGCAAGGATCGACTGGCTAACCCCGCCGCCACGCAGTACGCAGCACCCCTTATGGCCCCCTTCGAGGGTCCAAGGAGATACTACATTTGCAACGGAGGTGAATACAACACACTAGACTTATGGTGCGTCCAGGCTGGGCGAACGGGCTCGCGCGGCAAACTCGACATCCAGTTCACTCAAGAGCAGGGTGAGCAGGATGACCAGCGTGCCGCGCGAGCCCGTTCGCCCAGTCTGGACGCACCGTTACTACAATCATGGTGACCAACCATATCAATCATCAATTTTAATTTTTTTCATCGTTTCCCTTAAATTAAGTAAAACATAGCAGTTGCTGCAAAAACAAGCTTTTTAAGCTTCCTGCCAAGACAGGAACTGCCAACAAAAGATTTTACAATCAAAATCATAAAGTCCCTAGGTAGCTACAGAATCTTTTTTGCTGCTTCATCACTTGCATTTTTTTACTATTCTTTCAGAAAAGAAGTTCACCGCTGTGTGGCTGGACATGGCTACCCCGGATGATCCGAACACCCAGTTTTTATTTGCAATCACTCTCTACGACAACGATGACATTGCTTTTTCTTACAAAGAGGTTCCCAAGCCAATTAAATCTATTGCAACATCACCAGTCAAAGTCGGACTCAGCGACGCGTTTACCGCCTACTTCGAGAATCCCAAGTGTAAGTAGATTAAACAATTTTGATGCTTGTCCAATAAGTTTTGTGATTTTTAAGTCAAATAATCCTCAAGAACCTTCAAAATAGTTAATGTTAGGAACATCTTCAGCAAACAAGATGTGATAAGGTACCTTTACCTATAGTAGGTATCTCCGTTTTTTAATTTTTTTTATCTACAACGAGGAAGCTCTTGGCAGACATCTCACCAGATGATAATAGAAGCAAGCTTCACACGGAATCCTTAAGCACAGAGGAACTTGCAACGTCAATTATCGTTTTTTTTTAAATAGTATTTTTTTTACAGCCGATGATTCTACAGACACAACGTACAACAGCATTTCCTTCATCAACTACGACATCAAGAACAAGACTGTCATCAAACTGGAACGGCTTCCAACTTGCAGTGATCACTCCGACTGCCGAAGCTGCGTCAGTGCTGACTCTAACTTGAACGTAAGTACTTAGTAAAAACATAAGTACCTCCACAAAATTACAGCTCTCTAGTGCCAACAGTTTCCAAGCAAAACCTCGGACAGACAGACAGACAGATAGACAGACATATTGAAACTAAAAGGTAGCCCTTTTTACATGACTGTCTCCTTAATCCTTTGGGCCCTACCAGCGATTCGAGACTAATACCGGGGGGGAGGGGGAGGGTATTATGTGTAACTCACTAAAAACCTAGGGTATTCCCTATGCCAGTTAGTGGTCGGCGCCTTAAGTATTAGTTAGTGCCAGGACAACGCCCCCCTCAACGAATGGGGGCCGACGGGATTAGCCGGGATTAGCCGGGACTGTCCGACGGTAGTGACATATGCAATGCAGGAGAAGCATCCCTCACGCCTCCAACCACCACCAGGGAGGAGGAAGAAGCGAGTGGTTCAATAACCTTCTAACTCCCAAGTTTTTTTTACCTTAGAATATACTCGTACCTTATAGGTACATACGTCCAACCATGTGTAGTCTAGTAATAAACTGCTCTTTTAGTAGCTCGCCCAGGATGATAATATTATTTATTTATTATTTATTATTTAATTTTACTAGTCAATGCAATGCACAATCGAATTAACCTCATCGAGTAACCATGAGTAAACTTCTCAAATTATTATTTTATACTTTTCGTTGCAGTTCCGAAACCTACAAATATTTTAGTGGTGCATTCTCCTTTTTTCAGTGCGTGTGGTGTGCATTACTGCAGAGGTGTGGGGCGTTTGACTCAAATCTCAACCCCTGGTATAAATGGGGTAAGTAAAACTTTTTTGCCGATACTTTTTTTTAGAAATGTGAAAACTATAAAATTAGGATCTCAGTTTTAGGCCAGTAGAATTAAACACAAAAATGAATTAAATCGGAAATAATTCCTACTAAAGATTTTAGTGCTTTAATGGCTTCATTAGTTGCCCATAAAGACTCTCCTAGGTTTTCGACTTCGACGGAGTTGTGCTTAAGTAGTGGGGGCCCCCGAAAGGGGCGCTTTTTTGGTTTTCCGGTTATAACGCGTAAAGGACTTACCCTATCGAAGAGTGGTCTTCCTGACGGTTGAAGGGAATTTAATCATGCATTAAATAAGACCAAATTCATATGTTTTGAACAAACCGTTCTCGTGCAAATGTTCGGCAAAGTAGAAAATATGTGTATAATTAATTACCCTCTCCACGTCCAAAGGCTCGTTACCCGCAGGCTTCCAAGTCTTGAAAAGGAGCGCCTCAACCAGTGTAACCCTATCAAGGCTTACGAGCTGGATGCGCCTATCCTTGTTCGTCCCAGCCGTTCCTTAACTGCGGTTGCTGCACCTCTTCCTAGCACTTACCTGAACGACTCTGTGTTACCTACTGTGGCTGCCCCTCATCCTTGTATCCTCCTGCACGACTACATTGCCTAGCCGTATGCCTGGTCTAAGGTTCGACGCCAAAAATCAACAACAACAAGTTCATATTAAAACACTGAAGAGTTTTTTGTTTGTTTGTTTGAACGCCCTAATCTCAAGAATTACTAGTTTGATTGAAATAATTATTTTTGTGTTGAATAGCTCATAAATTGAGGAAGGCTATAGGGTATATACAATCACTCTACGACTAATAGAGGCGAAGCAGTAAAGAAAAATGTTGCAAGCACGGAAAATAGTATGCCGCTTTTTTGCTCGACTTGGTGGGGGCACTGCCGTGCCCCCAGATTTAAACTATTTTCACGCGTACGAAGTTGATTTTGTGGCGTCTAACCTTGGACCAGGCATATGGCTAAGCAATGCAATCGTACAGGAGGGTACAAGGAAGAGGGGCGGCCACATTAGGTAACACAGAGTCGTTCAGGAGAGTGCCAGGGAGAGGTGCAGCAACCGCAGTTAAGGAACGGCTGGGACGAACAAGGATAAGCGAATCCAACTCGTGAGCCTTGACAGGGATACGCTGGTTAAGGCGACCCTTTAGAAGGCTTGGGAGCTTACGGGAGGCGAGCTATAGGACGTGGAGAGGGTCATTAATTATTATACACATATTTTCTATTTTGCCGAACATTTGCACGAGAACGGTTTGTCCAAAACATATGAATTTGGTCTTATTTAATGCAGGATTAAATGCCCTTCAACCGTCAGGAAGACCACTTTTCGATAGAGTAAGTCCTTTACGCGGTGTAACCGGAAAACCTAAAAAGCGCCCCTTTCGGGGGCCCCCACCACTTAAGCACAACTCCGTCGAAGTCGAAAACCTAGAAGAGTCTTAATGGGCAATCAATGAATCCATTAAAGCAATAAAATCTTTTGTAGGAATTATTTCCGATTTAAAATCTAGTTCTACTGGACTATTTATTCTTTTCATATTTTTTAGTTGCTGCTAGATGGCACCCTTAACAAAACTCACGTACTACTTAATACTAGATGGCGTTCCAAAATACTTATCAATCAAAGAGTTTTAAGATGTATCGCTAGATGGCACTTACTAAACAATGTAGCTTTACCACTAAACAATAGATGGCGCTATTTGCATACCTTACCTAGTACCCACCATGATGTGCACCACCACTAGTTTCAATCATAGCCGCTAGATTTTGCTCTGTCATTAGTACTTAGTTATACTACTCACTACAAGGTGGCAGTAAAAACTTTCAAATGCTAGTTCTAGCTATTTACTTAGATGGCGTGGTAGTCTTAATTCTTGAATAATAATTACTCCTTACTAGAGGGCGACACAAGCTCATGTACTGCTAAAGATTAGTAAAGTATTTATAAAAAAATCGAAGATTGATATAGGTGACCCAAAAAGTAGTGTCAAGTTAAAGCCCAGAGGTAGAGCAACTGTAGGGCTACCCGAATCACCCCTATGTATGTTCCGCAATTTTTAATAGTTTTCGAGTTATGATTGTTTTTCTGTGCTTAGGCACGTTTTTGGGTCCGTGGCCGAGTCCCCCTGCAATTTTTAATAAAATGTTGACTGTACATTAAACGAATAAATATTTATACTGATCGTACAAATAAATGTTAAATATTAATTTTTACCATAGTGATACCTAAAAATATAATAGGTTTAATTTTAACCTATCATATTTTATCATAGGTTTTATTTACCTATAATAACATGTAAATCGTTTTACCTAATCAAAATAATTGTAACAATCAGTCTTTAAAATAACTCTACTCTCTCTACATTTAACTAACTACAAATAAAAGTTTTAAGTATTTTTAACAAAAAATTAAATACATCATTTTAAATAGCGTCAATCATGCATGGGTTTCGTTGACTGTACTTAGTGCAAAAGCCGAAAAAAATATGATATTAAATTTATTTAAATCGGGGGCTTCAACCACGGGTGCGTCGAATACTGGGGGACTCGGCCACGGACCCCTTTTTTGGTCACTGAAGCGCGAATAGTCAAGTTACATGCCTGTTTTTTTTTATAATAACTAACACGATTGTAAACTAAAAACGTTAAAAATTCTGTAGGTAACTCGAAAACTATCAAGCCCTAGTGTTGCTCTACCTCTGGGCACAGAATTGATACTCCTTTTTAGAACAGCCTGTATAAAAGTTGTATTTTGTCTGTAACGATTTGTATATTTATTTCTAGTGTGTCAACGTTACACCATCCAGAAACCATCGCAGTGCCACACAGAGCATTTTTTGCTATCCAAGGTGGACAACTCCATCGACTGGGCCAAATAACAAATCCTCTCTTATCAGTTCACCCTTAACTTACCTCCGTATTTTTAGACGATCCCTTAGCAAAGACTTAGTGCACGTCAAATTGTTCCATTATTTTAGTCGGTAAATCAATTAGATCACTTTTGGGAAGTTCAAACAGGAAATAAATTAAATTAAAAATAGTTTTCATTGCACCATTTGTATAATAATGTTCAGCTTCTTTTTACTTTAATTTTGTTGTTGTCATCAGTTGCTACAGCTATATACCAAATACCTACTAAGAATATGGGGGTGCACTAGCATGTAAGCCGCCGTCTCACTCGATGTGAGATGAGGTAAGGAAGCGAATGTCTATTATTAAACTACCGGACATTGTCTTTTTTAATTCGAAATACTCACTATTTAGAGTGAAAGTCGCCTTACAAGCCAGTGTTTTATAGCGTTTTAAGTAATTATATTAAGTTTCTTTTATTGTAACAGCAAAAAAAACTAACATAATTGTTTTGGTATATTTTGAAATGTGATTCTAAAACTGCCCATTTTTTTTGTAATAAAAATTTTGCTTTCGTTAAAATAAAATTATTATAATTGCTGTTACAACTACTTGTCGATAGAGGGCGCTACTTCACCTGTTTTATGTTTAAAAGGAGTTGTCCCAAAATGTATGGAGCCTAGGCCCACAACCTGTACACCTACCAAAAAGAAGGGCTTTTAAATGTACAACAGTTTCTTATTATTCAATTTCTTTTAAATGGTTTAGTTTATTCGCTTAAAACAAAAGATTGTTAAGAAAATAGCAATACTCAACCACAAAAACCATCATGGTGGACGAATGTCATTTTGATGACATCTGTCACTTTTGACATTAAGTCGTATAGATGACCCACGCTGAACTGTCCCGCCAAACTCAATGACAGGGGGGCGCTACCATCGTTCAACTATATGGTTTCCAACATGGCAAAAATCGGAACTAGCGATTCGGTATTGACGGTGGCGCCCCACTGTCAATGTCATGCACAGGACAGTTCAGTATTTTGGAACTATATCTTGGTGGAGAGTGACAGATGAAATCTGACAGCGACTGACGTTTAGTTAGTCTATGGTTCATCTTTTTTTTTTTATCTGACGCCATACGCCATCTTGTGTATGCATTTGAGAATGATAATTCATGAATAGTTTTTGATTTTGAGCGGCTAAATTATATGCTAGATTTAGTTATTTATATTTTTCCCTTAATCAGTAGATTTTTCTTGATTTTTGATATGGCGTACAACCTCTGGGCCGAAATTGGGACATCTCCTTTGTGTACTCTGTGTATTCCTTAATATTAGTCAAATGGGCTAAATTAAACTCATTGGGTCATTCTATTAATGATTTATTAAAACAATTAGGTACCTGAATGTAATACTAATGCTAATCTTAATTTTAAAATTTCATTTTGTTATTATTATGAATATTAATTGTGTGTATCATTTCTTGATTATGATTTTCGATTAAATGAGTCTAAATTCTGTCTGTTCTATTATTTTAACTACTTAGGCTGAGTTGCACCACTTAACTTTAACGGTAACTATAACGATAACCGGTGCTTTTTGTATGGAGTTTGACAGATTTTTGACGTTTGTCAAAGTTAAAGTAAGATGGTGCAACAACTCAGCCACATAGTAAGGTTAGTGCTGCTGGTAGTAAAATACATCAATATTTATTTAGTGAAAGAATATTGGGCGTTAAAAAGTACCTATACTAAAATTAAAGCTTAATACCTAGGTACTTACTAGTTAATTTCATAGTATGACAACAATCCTGAAACACGCGGGGATACGGAGATAGAGGTCATTGAATATGCAAAGTTTTCATGGTAGGGCAATAAAAATAGTACATATCAATAAAATTACTTGTATCGATTATATTGATAGTATTGTATCATATCTTATTATCGATTCTATCGATTAAGTAAGTGGGTAATACACATAGAGTTATTAATAACTCTATGGTAATACATGTAGGTAGGTAGGTAGGTATACCGAATAAATCATAATCGATTATTATTCGATTGCAATAATAGATGATATTGCTGAAAATAAGGAATCAAACTAACAATAAAAAAAAAGTAATGATTGGTAATCAATAAAATAAATTAAACGAATCGTTAATCGATAAATCGTTAGTCACTATCGATTAATAATCAATCCGTGATCGACCAGAGCCCCGATTACGGTAACTTTTAACGTTTCCAATCCAGACGCGTTTCTGATTCTGCAATACGATTGGTCAAAACAGCTGACGTACGCTGTTGAACGACCAATCGTATCGCAGAATCGAGAAGCGTGTCTGGATTGGAAACGTTAAAAGTTACCGTAATCGGGGCTCAGTTTGAAACTTTCAAACTGGTCGCGTCATGTGTGGTCTCTCAACGGACGCTATGGCAGAAACTTAGATGCAACTGCAACTTTCTGATGATTCTGATGAATGAAACTGAAACTGAGAGTTTCAAACTGGTCGCGTCATGTGGTCTCTCAACGGACGCTATGGCAAAAACTTAGATGCAACTCAAAATTCTTTAGTTGTCACATCCTACTAATATTATAAATGCGAAAGTTTGGATGTTTGTTACTCTTTCACGCAAAAACTACTGAACGGATTTTGATGAAACTTTAGTATTGTTGTTTATAACCCAGAATAACATAAATAGGCTATCTTACGACAATCTGTGACAAACTAAATTTCAAACCGCGGGCAAAAGTATCGTCACAAATTATAGCCTATAATATGTTATTCTGGGTTATAATATAAACTATGGACTACTTTTGTCTGAAAAAAATGATTTTTATTTATTTTATTTATTTATAAACAATAATACTGCAGTTTCATAAAATCCGTCAAGAAGTTTTTGCGTGAAAGAATAACAAACATCCAGACATCCCGACATCCAAAATATGAAAGTAGGAAGGTAGGATAGTAGGATAGGAAAAAAGGATAGTAGGGTTTGTAATACATATTATTTATTTTATTTGAATAAAATAAAATATTAATATTATTTCATTTATTTGTATTTATAAAATGCATCTTAACTTAAAAAATGTGTATACCTATAACAATTTATTGATTGAAATAATATTTCATTATTTAAATATTTGTGAAATATTTGAAAATACACTCGGCGTCAAAGAAATCGCACCTCCCGCGACAATAATTTGAAGATTTTCTTCTGACACAATTATGGTGCTCCACCAATATTCGTGTTATTTTAAAAAGCCCAATAAATAAACTTAAAGAAAAACACATGCAATTTTTTATAAACAATTAACAGGTACCATAAATTTGACTTGAAAAACCGGCCAAGTGCGAGTCGGATTCGCGCACCGAGGGTTCCGTACAAACCTGTAGGTATATAACTTTGATTTTGTTACAACTTAAAGGTAGTACTATAGAATAGACCTGTGTATTTGAGGGGTAGTAACTTTTTTTTTAAACTACTTACTAGATCTCGTTCAAACCAATTTTTAGACTACATTTTACCACTTTGGAAGCGTCTCTCGCTCAAACTATTCAGTTTAGAAAAAAATGATATTAGGAACCTTTTGAAGACCTATCCACGTGAAAAAGTCGAAATGATGAAATCAGTTCTATGTATGGAGAACCCCCAAAATTTATTGCTTTACTTTTTTATATTTTTGTGTAAAAATCTTAATTCAGTTCACAGAATACATCTACATACATACCAAGTATCAACAGTATAGTTTTTATAGTTGCGGAAAAGTGGCTGTGACATACGGACGGACAGACAGACCGACATGGCAAATCTATAAGGGTTCTGTTTTTTGCCATTTGGCTACGGAACCCTAAAAATCCAATGTTGGGGATCACATCTGGGACCAATTAGACCAATTTTTGGGGTTATAATACCAAATAATGATCTCACATGTCCTCTTTAACAGATGGATAGCGATTAATCCCAATTTAACAGTTTTATAACCATAAAAGTTGGCTCAAACGTAACTACCTGTCGCTTTTAGAAGAGACTCTGGATCCTTCTAAAGACTCATTTTTGGGGTAAAAAAAACCTTTCCTTTAATGAAATGAGTTTAGAACTGGGCTTTCAAATGGTACCAATATTGGTGGAAAGTGGGGATGCATACGTTCGAAAGTGTTTGTCGCGGGAGGTGCGATTAATTTGACGCCGAGTGTATATAACTACTCTACTTCATTTGTGGATTGATTTGATTACAACTATACACAAGCACATTAAACTACACTTTTTATTGCAAATAACATAATATGTTACAAATACAAAGATGCTTATTTAGCTTGATGTACTTGCTCTGTATTTAACAGTGATTTTACATTAACAAGGAATGGTTAAACGATTTACTACTTATTCTAAGAACTGGTCTAAATGTGAGCCACAGATATTTCTATGTAAGACGACGCAGCGACATCGCTCCTTCGTCGCTCCGGGACCGTAAGGCCTCAGCCTCGAACTTAGCGGGCAGCGGGGCGGCGGCGGCGGCGGCGCGGGAGCGGCAGGATCTTATGCGTAAAATCAAATAGACCGGTTCTCGAAAACAGCGGCGCGGCAGCGGGGCGGCAGCGGGCAACGAGCGGGCAGCGGCGAGGGAGCGGGCAACGAGCGGGCAGCGCACTCCTTCTTTTGCCCACAATAAATCGAGCGTTAGGAATAAATTTGAATCGAAATAAAATTGTCGCCGTTGTTCAGACATTTCGTTTGCGAATAAAAACAAATATCTCGACAACACAACCCCGAACACAACACTTCGCCGCTAAAGCGCCGCGCGAGCTGCCCGCTTGTTTCGAGAACGGGTCTGCGTTGCCCGCCCCGCGCCCGCGCCGCCGCCGCTCCCGCCCCGCTGCCCGCTAAGTTCGAGGCTGAGGCCTTACGCATCGTGTGCTTTGGATCTGACGCATTTTTACTCGCACGATATTATTATTGTGATACGACGAGTAGAGGTTCATACATTCTATTCACATATAGTCCCGCGTTTTGCCTATAAAATTACAAGATGTTTTGCATCTGGACCAGCTCTAATACATTATAGAGAATTGCACACGCTTCGAGTACCTAATTAATAGCTCTCGAAAACAGTCAACAGCACGTCAGACTATTAAGTTTTATTGCAACATCGCACCCATTGCAACTACTTATGGTGCCTCAGTATTTAGCTCATAAACTTAATATTCCTTTGGAATAGAGCAACAACCACGAGCTGTAAACAAAACCAGCGAAGAGACTTACAATGCATTGATCGCCATCGCTGCACGCCGGCTGATCGCGTGTGATCGCGTTGGTTTGACTGAACCTTTAGGCCTCAGCCTCGAATTTAGCGGGTAGCGGGGCGGCGGCGGTAGCGGCAGGATCTTATGCGTAAAATCAAATAGACCGGTTCTCGAAAACAGTGGCGCGGGAGCGGGCAACGAGCGGGCAGCGGCGCGGGAGCGGGCAACGAGCGGGCAGCGCACTCCTTGTTTTGCCCACAATAAATCGAGCGTTAGGAATAAATTTGAATCGAAATAAAATTGTCGCCGTTGTTCAGACATTTCATTTGCGAATAAAAACAAATATCTCGACAACACAACCCCGAACACAACACTTCGCCGCTAAAGCGCCGCGCGAGCTGCCCGCTTGTTTCGAGAACGGGTCTGCGTTGCCCGCCCCGCTCGACTGCCCGCTAAATTCGAGGCTGAGGCCTTAGGTATATAACATAGCATAGACTTCATTTCATGATGATGACGTTCATTGACCTAAGGGTTTAGTGTGAGTTTAGCGAGCGCGTTAAAAAATATATGAATATTTTAGTTCTTGAATGTTTCCGCTAGGGGCGCTTTCACTTTTTCCCTTTACTTCACTTTTTACGCAGTCGACATCGAATGCGTTTACGTAAACTCACACTACGCCACTTAAGGTAGCCTTTCGAACTAAGCGTCACAGACGCAGCGTCTTTAGCTTTGGTCTTAAAGGTAGCCTTTGGAAGCGAGTTAGTGACGCGGCGTTGGTGGCACAAGACCAAAGCTAAAGACTGCGTCTGTGACGCTTAGTTCGAAAGGCTACCTTTAACCGCATCCTGTGTGACGAATGCTTGATCATTACTTCTCCTCCTCCTTGAATCGGGCCTTCAGCTGTTTGGTGTAACTGTCAAGCCGGTAAGCGGTCACCTCGAACTGCGACACTTGAGCGTCGATCTGGTCAATCTGCATGAGGAGCGGCTTGATCTGCTGTTGATCTGAAATTTAAAATTGGGTAATAAAATAATAGATAGTGCATATAAAATCGATTTTATGAATTACTAGCGGCTGCCCGCGATTTCGTACGCGTGGCTCCCGTTTTACTCTCTTAGGGGTTGAACTTTACAAAATCCCGTCGTAATGAGCACCTACGTTCTAAAAGGAACCCCCATGCAAAATTTGAGACTCCTAGCACTTGTAGTTTCTGAGATTTCGTGATGAGTGAGTGAGTCAGTCAATCAGTGACCTTTCGCTTTTATAGATAGAAATAGATTTCACTTAGCATCACTGTCCACTTATTTAAAAATTAAGCTTAAGTTTGCTTAAGTTTTTTTTATTTGTTCAACTTTTAACCAAAAGATGGCCACTGCTGGCTTTAAGGCCACAATCCTGAATCCGATCCTCCACATGGCTCTATCGAGTGAGAGGCCTTTATGTATTATGGTCTGTGTTCGCTTATGACCATTTATGCACCACTTTCTCATGGGCAAACCTTTATTATCTTTTGGTTTAAAAAAACATTTTGGGCTGATACGAAGACGAAGATATGCAAAGAATTAACTTTTATAATAAAACTTCAACTCACACATCTCGTTGTACTCCGTGAGAGTTTTGTTCAGGTTGACTGCCAAGTTCCTGAGGTCAGTGTACTTGGTGATGGTCAGCCTGTTGATGTCCTCCAACAAGTTGTAGTGTTCCTAACAATAATTATCAATTAATTATTATTTAATAAATTGCTCATTTTTATTTTATTTATTAAGCATAAAACATCTTTTGGGAAACCATATGGCAGACAATTTATTACTTTGGTAAAAGTTACGATGTGTCTAACCTCAGCATTAAGGAGATTACAAAGAGTACTTATTGATATTCGCGAATCCAATGCTGAAATACATAATTATATTTAAATCATGAACCCTGTGAACTGATTTACAAGTATTTTTCGCTTCAACTGATATTCTACAGTCATGGCTAAACATTTAATTCCGTACCTGTCCAGCAGACATTTCTCCTTGCAAGTAGTCATTGGTGCGCTTGAACAGCTGCGTTGCAAGCCGACTGATGATGGGGTCGTGTGGGTCCAAGACTTCAAAGCTCGAACAACTTGGCGACATTTGTATCTCTGGAAAAACACATAATAACATTTTCAAAGAATGCTAAATTACTTCTAAATGAACTTAACTTTTAAAAAATTACATATAAACATTTCTTTTATTATTATTTACCAAGTCAATTTATTAACATTGTATTTTATACCATAGTAAGTGATCAGAAATGGCATTACGAATTAGAAGAAAATGAATACTGATTTTGTATGCCTTTATGAACAAAATTAAAGACAAATAATTAAGCTCTCCATCAATATCATCCAGTAGCACTGATACATACTATTAAATCCCTGTGACACAACCAATTGTGCCATTCAAAATTTAATTTTTAATCAAATATATTCAGCTAGCTTATGCCCGTGGCTTCACCCGCATAAAATTTCATTTGTCACAGATCGTCATAAATTATAGCATATATTTGTCACCATAATATTGTGAATTCCGTCAGATTATAATCTAACGTAGTTAAATTACAATCTAACCTAACCTAACCCACTGTTAGTTTACAATCTCACGAGTTATATTATAAACTGACGAAGTTCACAATTTCGCGTTCACATATTCATTTTTAAAGACCTATATGTATAAACATATTATTTTTGAATATGTTTAAGGTATGTATTGAGTCTACAAGTTTTGTTTACGTGTAAGTTTGTCATTAACACCATTACCAGCAGTTTGTAAGTAGGTACCTAAATACCTAAATAAAAGTAAATACCTAGGAGCAAACTATTCAAGCAAAGGATTCTTCAACCATAAGATGGGTTTTATCTACCTTTGGTCCTCACCTCCCTCGTCCATTTTTCCACTTCGTCTTCAGACATTTTCTGTCAACAGCTTGAGGGTTTGTGACTGCGTAAGCAGTTTACTGTATGGAAAATATTCGGCCAAAACTTTGTTTCTAATGTCTGCACGCACAGACGCACAGTCAATCAGTCAGTCAATCAACAAAAGCTGAAGAAGAGAAATTCAGAAATTGACTTTTCTTTTTAATTTTGACAACATCATCTGTCAGTGTCACTATTTTTTTTTTCCATATAAAGTCAGTGTCACTACTACTAACAACCACAGACATGAAGCTAAAGATAAAAATGGAGGCCAGACTTGGAACAAAAACTTGAGTCAAATACCTACTTATCTCTATCTCGCTCTCTGTAGGCCGACCTCTCTTTTTAGTGTGGACTGTAGTATTGCTATCTCCTGATTTAAATCTCCTAGTAAATTCTTCGAAATAGCCAATTCACTAACCAAATCAGAAGTTAAACAAATAAATAATTAAATATTTGAACTACGATTACCTAGTTGAATTAAAAATCACAAAATTGTCGGCCGTTTAGGTTTAATGTGTTGGCGAATCAGGGAATTACAATCCCAATTCCTGGGGAATCGGTAACATGTGGCAACATCGGCCCAATCCGGCCCATCATGGCGTTGTTTACTATTTTGTTCATTATGCAGTTAATTTCGTTTGAGATTGTTTACAGGAAATAATCATTGTTTTATCACAAGAAATGGTGCAAAATTTTGTAGTGCGTGGTTGCGGTAGTACGTGGTGTCCTGGAAGTGACATAAGATTCCACGCGTAAGTGTTTATTTCGTGATTTCCGACATTGTAAACATTTTTCATATTTTTTACAGTAATTTCTTCCTAAAACGTTTTACCAGTATTTACACTTATCATTTAATGATACCTATGTCAAGAAATAAAGATTTTACATTGAGTTTCATTGAATTTGAGCAAATTTATATTTTTTGTTTATTTAGAAAGAGAGTCTGCCCACAGAGAGCGAGATAGTGATACATAGTTTGTGCTTCAAGTAGGTATTCGGAGTGTGGCCTCCATTTTTATCTATAGCTTCATGACCACAGATTACAGTGTCATTAACTAGTGATGCTCCAGGACACGACAGACATGAAACTTTTATCTTGAGATAATTTTTATCGATATTTTCGATGAACATTGCAAACTTAAGCCGGTTCTCTAACGCGTGTATTACAAAATTTTATTATAGATGACCCACGCTGAACTGTCCCGCCAAACTCAATGACAGGGGGGCGCTACCATCGTTCAACTATATGGTTTCCAACATGGCAAAAATCTGAACCAGCGATCCGGTATTGACGGTGGCGCCCCACTGTCAATGTCATCGACAGGACAGTCCAGTATTTTGGAACTATACTCTTTTTAACCGAGATTCCTGTGAGAGTCAAATTTTGACAAATTTGACTCTCACAGGAAGGTGTAGTTTTTTGAGGGTGAAATGAAGAATGTTCACTAATTTTGTTTTTTAGCTTTCTGTATTCTCTGTTAAAAATAAAAAATACACGTGAAAGAATTATTTCGATACGTCAATTAGTTTCCAAGATATTGAATTTTAAAAGTGCGGGCGGCGGCCGGCCCGCCATTTTATGCGCGTGACGTCATATTACAACGACTGGCTCATATTTGTATGGGTGGAATCTTGCAAACTGAATTAAGACCCACTTCCAGGCAACCGATTAAGCTGAAATTTCGCAAACACATGTGATTTGGATGACCATGCAATATTATGATGACATGGAGCTGATCTGATGATGGAGCTGGAAGGTGGCCATAGGAACTCTATAATAAAACGACTTAAATCCATCGAGTTTGGGCTCGTTCGTTTTGTATTGATGAGTATTTTAATTCTATATAGTAATCGGGGTCTAATGATGGAGCTGGAAGGTAATTCGCAATAAAACGACACAATCGCATCAAGTTTGGGTTTGGTTCAATTTTAATTTCCGTGATGGGTCTGGGTGTTAATATGTATAATAAGTTTGTATTTACAAAAAAAAAATATTTAAGTATGTTTATATCCGTTTTCTAGTGAGCGGACGCTGTGAATGTACGTCACACGGGGTCACGTGACCGTCGGCGGGACTCAATATTTAAGCGAACTTTGAATGCCTATAAAATCATAACTACTGGGTATTTTTGAATGAAATAAAAACTAATGTATTTGTAAATGTAAAAGCTTAACTGTAACATAGGTTTCAAGTGATTTTGCATACCTAGTAACATTCTCAATTTTGTAATGCCACTTATAGCCCGACCAGGAACATAAAAACCCTCGCCATGTTGCGGAAAACTAATGGTACTAATTTCTTTTAATGGCAACAGTAACTGAAAACTTCATTGACATGTCACCTTGCATGTCAGTCTATTGCTGTCAAAGTGTAAACAAACTTTATTTTAAATGTGCGCAATTGATTTTGTGAATTAAATAGCTAAAATCTTTTTATAGTCGTGAAAGAAAAGTGGTTCACAATGTGTTAAAGTATTTTTCGAAGAGAAATACTAAGGGTTTGGACAATATTTTCATTGAATAATGTTTCCGACAAAGGTTGTCAAATTGACTGACATGTTTATCGCATAGTACAGTCCACTATGAAAATTAGCTGTGGTTTGTTTCAACTACCTATTTTAAGTGTTGAATTTTATGGAATTGGGAAAGAAGTACCGAGTTTGAAGCGTTCATGAGCAAACATTGCATTTGAATGTTCAAACTCTGAATTTGATTATTGATGAATAATAAAATAAATCCTACTAGCTCGATTGATGGTTTCATTTAATTTATTTAAACCAAGTTACCTATAATAATATTTTTTGGTTAATTTATGAAAATATCAAATTAGCCCGTAATCCTGAATTCTGATACATAAAGTTAGCTTATTAATTTAACACAGGTACGACTGTACTCAGTGTTGCACTATCAAATGCAATTGACGCGCCTCTATGCCAGGGTTTTTATGTTCCTGGTCAGAGCCCCGATTACGGTAACTTTTAACGTCTACAATCCAGACACGCTTCATCGATTCTGCGATACGATTGGTCAAAACAGCTGACGTACGCTGTTGAACGACCAATCGTATCGCAGAATCGAGAAGCGTGTCTGGATTGTAGACGTTAAAAGTTACAGTAATCGGGGCTCTGGCTATAAAGGGAAAGTGCTCATAATACTGTAGATGGAAAATTTTACTCGAAGAAAATATTCCTTTATTTTTTAATTTTAATAGAACTTCATTCAAAGGTGGCCCTCCTACCCTACTCGTAGTAGTACCAAAAACTCCCATTAAAATCTTTATGAAACACTTTTAACCTATGCTTTTAACATAAAAATGATGTTTTTTTTTTATTTTTCATAAAAAAACTAGACCGGTTTTGTTTTGTTTTGTAAATTTAAAAAGAAGCATAATTTCTTACTTTATTTTTTATGTTTCAAGTGTTTATGAGATATTTAAATAGGAGCTTTTGGTAAACTTTTTGATGTCAACTTTGCTAAATAAATTAATCCATCCGGACTCAGAAAACTAAAATAGCTATAATTTTTTAATAGTAGGGATAAAATGTTTTATTCCAGTGGATTTGTCAAAAACATTGATCATATTACTGCGCCCTAACGTGTCGGACACTGATGACCGGAGACACTGTATAGTAGGTATGTTATTTAATAGTATTCGATTCTATTCGATAGCTTTGTATGAATGTACACGCAGCTTTAATTAAATATTATTGCATTGTGTTGCCATTACCCGTTAACCCTTTAGCTCGCCGCGAACACAAACACTACACTTGAACAGCGCGGCGGCGAATAGATGTGGAAGAAACGTGTGGGGCAGTGTGGAACCGTTGCTTCGTTCGTTCGTTCGTTCGCTGTCCGCTCAACATAAACCGTGCTCGTCATTTGAGTGACTTGTAATTTGTACGCGAAACTAAGTTAGTTTTTGTTCAAAGACAGTGCCATGGATATCTTTCGTGTGAAAATGAAGATGAAATCGTTGCAGGTCGCAGTTATTTTGCTAGTTTATTTTAGCTTCAGCTCAGAAGGTGAGTTTAACCCACACGCATTAAAAACAAAGTATCGTTTTCCCAGAGACAGTCTTGGAAGTTGAGCCCTATTAAAACTTGGCTTTTACTCGGCGATGACGTAGGATCGTGAGATGTGTATGAAGAAATAATCAGTTTAACAATTAGCGTGGACTTAAGGCTGTTGTTCGAGTTTTCTCGAAGCCTAGCAACCTTACAAAATATTTCTAGGTCACGACTTGTTTTCTATAAAAAGTTCTAAGTACTATCTGTAAGTAAATATGTTTTGGCTAGAGTACCACGAATCGCGCCACATACCCGTTGCTATATTTTATAATCACGTATGCTTGCTCTTTTGTTTGCACAGCCTTCGTATCTGTAAAAGTCGTTATGGAATATTTCATAATTATTAGATTACCCCATTTTCTAGTATAAGTTCAAAACTAGTTATTTTGCAACTCAGTTTGTGAACTTTACATTTACCTCTAGGTGTAGTACACATCTGTTACTTACTAAAGATGGTTCTAGATCCTATGATATTCAGATAATATAAGAAACATCTGTTTTATTCAAATTGTGTGTTCATCTTGCAGTTAAATTAAAAGTCAAAGTCATGCAAGGCAACTTTTTTAAAGTTTTAAACTAGTTTTAGTAATTCTCCAACTTATTGATATGATTCATTGATTTTTAATGCAATTCTTGGAATAGTGGAATACACATTCATAATGTGATTAACTGTGGTAAATTGCTGTGTGATTTTTCAATCATTTCCACATCTGGGTGTAAATTAAACACTACAGTATTTTTTTTAGTGATTGTCTGTAGTTAGTATATTTCTTACATTATTTATTAACAGAAAAAAATAATTGCAACAAAGAATTAACTAAGACACCTATGTTAAAACTTTATGCCTTTATAACACACTATTTTTGATATGGTTTTATCATTGTTTCGTGACACGGTGACAATCACTTCACCGCATTATCCTATCTTATCAAGGGTTATGTACTCCTACTAACATTTAACCCCATGCCCTTAGTGTTCGTAGAAATCATGTCATGACAGTTTCTCTTAAGTAAACATAATTCATTCATTATGAATCATCTGTGTTAGTTAACATGGCAATAAAAAAATAATGGAAAGAATATAATGAAAAGCATAAACTTACAAGCCTTAGAGGTGCAAGAGAAAATAATAAAGTTTTATTTCTCAAGAACTAAGTTTAATAGATGATAAACTCATTAATAATACCTTATCCTTAGACATTTTATATTTAATTTTTCATTGTATTCATTCATTTAAACTAATTTTAATAATGAATCTGAACATTCTAATCAGCTGGCATAACTTAATATCAAACTGCACCCACATTTTCTGTGAGCTGACATAAACATTAGGTGTAAAAATGTCCATCTAACTTACGCTGCTTCATTGATATTTAAATTATCTTTACGAGGGGTTGAGTTGATCATTCATTGGTTTAGTTAGATATGATGTCCGAAATATTGTCCAAAACGACCATCATCATATTTCATGATATAATCATAGTATTATAATGAAGGAAAGAGTATTTTACCCTTTTATCTTAGTTGTGGTAATTTAAATGATCCTTGATACTAATATTCTGTAAGACTAGTCTGGTCTGTTTTTAAAGTTAGTTTCTATTCATCTAATTTGTATAATCGTGGTCCTATAAATTTTTAAGCATTAATGGCTTAATGGTTTTTCACGATGTTCGTATATTTTACGGTAGGTATGACAAATCATTGGCTTTCCCTCAGATACGTAATATTACGAAACTTCTCGTAAAATTCGTAAATCAATGAATTTGTGAAAAGCCGTGTAAAATCAGGTTTTAAAGATTAGCCTATTAGACGCGCGCGGCGACTTTGCTAGACTAGAAAATAAATCTAGATCGGATTTCCATTAATTACTTAATTATTCGCCGCTAATACATATTGCAGCCGCTAAAACAGCTTTTAATGCTTTTTAGTTGTTTAAATTGGATTTTGTGTTATGAGGTCCAAGACAGCAAAATTACTCCAAATAGGTCATCTTTTCTCTATTATTTAAAGACTAATTTTATTAAGTATCAAGGAACTTCCCTGTTCCCACGTTCTGCTACAGAAGGGAACAGAACACGCCCATTTTTCATTAGAATAGAAAGTATTTATAGTTATTTTTTTTTATAGTAATAGGAAACGATCTAAATGATGCACTATGTAGACTCAAACACAATGAAATGAATACATAAATGCAAAAATTTTTTTTTTTCATCTAAGATTGATGCCATTGGTGCAGGCGGTTGTGGTTTCTACTGTCTCAGCTTTTGATGCTTTCCCGCCTTATTTACGAAAAGTTAAACTCTCATTGATCACTGCGCCATCAATGACTATCGGCACCTCGACAACATTGAATTCGTTGATAGGATTTGACGTAGGCAAGCCAATTTAGAAAATATAACCTTGTACTATCATTGAAATCGTCACGCTATCTTTCGTTTTAGTTTTACAATGCTTGAAACCAATATCCCAATATCTTCTGTTTTCTAGAACAATTGTTCGAGCCTTTGTCCAACGGGGTTCGTCGAGATGGCGAGAATTTAACATTGAATTCGGTTACAAACACGACCGTTTGTTTTAATTATTATAATCTAGCTAAAAGATAAGACTAATGAAACGGTTACTGAAGGTCAGGCTTGCAATCAGACTCAGTTATAACTAAAGCTCATAATTACATTTTGTTACACAAATCGTGTTTTTGGATCGAAAGGCTATGCAGTTCCCGTGACAGTAGTGTTTATTTACTGAAAGGATCATAGTATAGTCAGATAACTATTTTTGCTCCCTTTATTGATGACGACGAGCATCCATTGTACTTTACCGGAACGGAACCCTAGTTGGTTGGTAATCTTCATCAAGTTTTTCATTTTAACTAGCTAGTAAGCATGTACTTACTGGATAACTATCAATTAACCCATCCAGTCCGCTTAGAACATTGTTTCCGAATGGGTAATAGCTTCGTTAACACGTCACATGCTCACAGCTCTTAATTATTGTGGTTGGGTTACCGCTCTATACATGCCATGTGCAGGCAGCACATCAACCTAAACCCAGTGTTGTCTTACCCCTTTGCAATACGGGCTATTTTGCAACAAAAATGTGTATAGTCAGATGTGTCTGTACATAATGATGTGTTCTCGGAACTACGCCCGTGACAATGCGTTGTTACGAAATGTTGGGCCCTTGTGTATCAAAACATAAATGGTTACGCATTGATGAGGCTACGCACCAATTGTCGTATTGACTGGCCTTTGTTCCCTATTTTACTCAGGAATGAAGATACACGCATCAAATCTAAAATAACTCAAAGGTGACTGACTGACATAGTGATCTATCAACGCATAGCCCAAACCACTGGACGGATCGGGCTGAAATTTGGCATACAGGTAGATGTTATGACGTAGGCATCCGCTAAGAAAGGATTTTACGAAACTCCACCTAGGGGTGGGATACACGCGTACGAAGTCGCGGGCGGCTGCTAGTTTTTTATAATTATGTAGTTGTGTAGGCAGAGGATTTAACTCTCGGGCACTAAAAGAACAAACTACAGCTCTTATCTATGGACTTTTAAGGTAATTATGTAAGTAAGCTAACTAAGAACTGATAAAGAACTGTCATAGAGATGCTTCATGATGTTATACTGCATCGCTTTGCAATCTAGAGTTTTATTCAACGGGGATATAGACAGACCTGTATTAATATTACTAATGTTAGTCTTTCTGTTTGCGTGGACTATATTTTCTGCGGGTTATCGTACTTCCCATCAATATGGAACGAAAACAAGATCACTAAAACAAAAATTCCACTGTAATTTGTATGTCAGACGACAGACTCCTCGACGGATGTAGCAGCATGAAGCCAACCATGCATAGCATCATCACAAATTTAGAAAGCATTCACATCAGAATCTGTCACCGTTATAACATGGCGAAAACTTAATTGGAATCGAAATCTAGTTTGACTGGTCTACATTTTAGATCTCATGATTATGTTGGTTAAAGTAGCTATTTGAGTCGAGCGCCAATGCCCAGTCAAGGAATGGTAGTCCCTGCCTGTTTATATGAATTCATACGCCCGTATTCACAAACTATGCTTGGTTAAGTGAAGCAGCAAATCGATCGCACAGCGTTGAATAGAGCTCTGTGATTGGTTCGTGTGTCACCCTGTGAGTCCACGCGCACTGTTAGACCTCATAGTAATGTTGGTGTATACGGGCGATAAAACCATATGGTGAAGAGTGAATACTAGTCAGGTCTTCTGGGTAAGCTCGCGCAGTCGCGCTATCATGGTCTCCTACTTCTTTTCTTTTTTTTTATATCCACAACGACTAAGCTCTTGGCTTGTGTCTCACCTGATGGTAAGTGACGATCAGGTCGAAGGTAGAAGCGAGCTTCACCCGGAATCCTCAACCACAGAGGACTCCTACCCAAGTTTACACTACCTACGTACCATTTATGATCGTCTGATTAAGTTTATTCTTTTAACTTATCAGTGACTTTTCACTTTCATAAGTTCGAGAATAGCGTTGCCGGGTGTCCGGCTTTGGCCGGTCTGGTCTGGCCAAATATTGTCTTGTCCGGCCTGTCCGGCTTTTGTTAAGCTTTTTATGTGGCTACCGCGCCAGGCAGAAGTCGAGCTACAGAATAATATTAGGCGGCACGCATCAGGATGTTGGTTGGGCAACCGATAATGAGATGATAGTACTCTCTCGTGAACTACGTCACTAATTGCTTTTATTGTAAAATGTCCGGCCAAATGAAGCACAGACAGAGTCCGGCTTTCGTATTTTTGGACTTGGCAACCCGACAATTCGAGAATATCGAATGAAATGCACTTATAAGCAACTAAATAATTGTGTTGCTTCTCCACACTAGCAGCGGTATAGTTGTTCCGGGGCGGTGAGCAAAGTAAATCTGAGACATAAATAGTGCTTTATATACTCGTGCTTGTTCACCAACCTATGTAATAGAGTCTTAAGGCTTTCCGACTTATTTTCCTTATGGGCTTTACGCCAAGATCATCCGTCTGGTTCGACCTTTAAGGTGGTTACTTAAACCGCGACATTACAAGTTCATAAAAATAAAACAACATAATGGAGACGGTTTCGTTCGATATCTTTACGACCTTAACATACGCATTACATACATACGTTTGAAAACTAAGTATCGAAACCAGTATCACCAGTATTGCAATAAAGACAAGAAGTCCAGTCTGGGGGACGCATCTAGAAAAGTACAAAGAATTTTCAGTTCATTATTTCCCAAACTTAGCTTCACAATAACAAAGCTTTTGTCCCAAATTTTACCAGGATTATACATGTATCGGATACCTTAAATTTATCTGTATTATTACAGATAAATTTTGAGACCATCTATTTTCTTTCAGATATAGATAACTTATCGGTACCCCCAAAGAAAAGAATCTCGTACTTATCGAACTTGTACATACCTCCACTTATCAGTAGCAAATCGCGACCCATTAAGGGCTCTGATAAGGGAAAGTTTTTGTATTGAGTCACTTAATGTAGGTACCTACTTCAGAATGTTTGCCCGTTATCTAGTGTCCACACAGTAGCTAAGTAAGGGGCGTTTCTGGTGATTGTTGGATGAATTATCGCTTACAGATAACTATTTCTGGAGTCGTAGACATCACTTTTTTGATATCGTCTCAAGTTTTTTAGGTAGGTAGGTACTTGCGTGTTCACCTCATGGCAAAGTGTGACCTTTGAACTTCATAATTATCGGCCATACCAACTTGTAACTTTACTGCCACTGCTGAAAATGGGTCTTCCCTCTCGATTCCATCTCGAGATAAATAGGTACACTGGCTTGAACCAATTCTCAAGGGATAATCATGGGTGATGTGTGGTTATACTTACTTGAGTTTCGATTCATAACCAAAAATTGGAGGATGTTAGGAACCGGTTTTGATATTTTTGTCTATGTTTTCATACTCTTTTTGCCTTTTTTACCTTTTGTTTTTACTTTGGAAGTAGGTACATAATTATGTTTTGATAGCCGTCTGGGCATTTAACGCAGAAATACATCTTCATTTTAAACCGAAGATATTTTCTTATTTCCGCACGCCCGAGCGGCTGTATCTCAGTTTGTTTAGACTTCGGGCATAAAATTGAGACTTTGACAAAGTGATAAACCATATATTTGCCTAGCGTGTTGTTAAGTTTGTAAACTCATAATATTTCGCTAGCTCTCACTTATCTGAGACTAAATTGTTAAGTTACAACTTTGCATTCTTGCAAAAACTGGTGTAAGTTTTTTGTTGATGCAAAAAAAGTTGATTATTTGAAATGCGTCAACAATAAAACCTGATTGCGTTGGATTCTTATGTTGTTTTCCTGTTTAGTACACAGTTGAAGTTGATGGAGTAGGTCCAGTCTTAAATGTGCGTAGGTACACAACGATTAGATTTGCATCTCTTAATTTAAAAATATGTAATATGGCTTTCTTTGATAAAACAAAATATACTATTGCCATTTTAAATCTAAATAGTTACACTATTCCAGTTAAATATCTTTTGTGTATTTTTAACCGGTTTTGTGACCGACTCAAAAAGGCCACCAAAGCATATTTAATATAATATATTTATTTATTTTAACTGACATCGTACCATACATTTCCTGTACCTAACATCTTGAAATGACACTTTGCACTGCCACTGACTGAGTTTGTTTTGTTTGCTACTTCTTAGCTTTGTGGAACTCGAGAATATTTTCGATATCATTAGGTAGACCACTTTCTCCGAAACCCAATTTAGCCTCATTTTGCTGAATTAGATACCTTATTACCTTTCAATAAAGTTTAATCATCTAAAGCCCGGTCTGTGAGCACGTCGAATTGTTAGCAACATAATTACGCGCGAGCGATAAGGATGGGTAGCTTGGAGTCATTGGACAAAATTCTACGTGCTCACAGACCAGACTATATCCAACGTCTTACTTTTTTAAAAGATAAGCTTACCGTGTCCATGTACACTGTGGGATCTGGCGTTAATCGTTGCAATTGGAAGAAGTTTTTAGTGTCACAGATCAGGAATCTAATTAGTGCCTTTCGAAGGTTGGTGGAAGGTCAGCCCTTGGTGTGGTATGGAGGACAGTTACCTCTGGAACTTTGAAAGTCACAAATTTTAGGTATTTTGCTTAGCTATATCTGTCTGTATGTAGCTAACTGATCTTCAACTGTCAATTGCTTAACGGACTCCGAAAATCAATAAGAATATTGAGTGTTATTGTATAAATTGTGACAACGTTCACGGTAATTTGATACCAATTAATCAATGGTTCAACTGTTTATGCGTATACGTAATAGACAGAATTGCAGGCATTTTATATTGGTATAGAATTATCATTGAACAGTAGTATCAATATCGCTCGCTCGTGCGCGAACAGAAGTACGTATTTACGTCCAATGTCATAATATATTGACCAGATAAGCAGTGTACAGTACACGTCAAATAAAAAAGACAAATATGTTTGTTTGGAGTCTCATTGACAAGCTATCTACGATTAATAAACTACATATTATGTAGTTCTTTATGCTTAGGTATTGATAGGTAAAACATGTATTCCGAATGACTGTCATATTACATAATATATTTATCAACGCACACGAAACACACTATTATTGGAAGTTAAAATCAGATACGGTGTTGTTAAATCCACTAATTATATACTTTGTAAATTCCCAGCCCTATTTTAATCAGAACGTCACTAAATATTTGATATTTCATCCTCACAAGTTCAGAACAAACAAACATGACCCTCGTTTCTGCAGTAGGGTAAAAATTGTTCTCATGGTGTTAAATTGCAATTCGCAAACAAGAAACAAATGCTATTGTTGCAATGAGCAAAAAACGGCATCAAATTGTTTTTAAATTACAATTGTATTCGATTCCTAGCTAAATTGCCCATCCGACGAAATTAAATATCAAACGTATTTACATGTAACTAAAGTTGTGAAGTTTACAATTTACCTAAACGTAAAAATTCCCTTTTTATCAAGTCAGTAAAAATTATAATCATAATATAAATTAAGTTGAAATCTCATTAGTTTACATGTTTACATCAATTTGTCTACCTCTACACTAATATTATAAAGAGGAAAACTTTGTTTGTTTGGTTGTAATAAATAGGCTCAAAAACTACTGGACCGTTTTTAAAAATTCTTTCACCATTCGAAAGCTACATTATCCACGAGTAACATAGGCTACATTTTATTTTGGAAAAAAATATGTAGTTAGTCCACGCGGGCGAAGCCGCGGGCGGAAAGCTAGTGTACTATAAATAGGTTTTAGGGTGTTTTTAAAATGTTACTTTATATGATACTTAATAGGCACTTTTATTGTAAAATATTTATAACTCCATCATCAAGATTGGTATCTTAAAAAGTTTCACACATTTTATGAAATCCCATAAAGTCTAACGTCAACCGAAATACCGTATGAAAATATTATGAATGCTGCATGAATCATTAGTGACTGAGTTTCTTGCGCTGCTTCTTCTCAGCACTGGTCCATTTATTGTCCTGAAGGTAGTGGTAGAGTTAATACTGGGACGTGTAAAAGTGCTTTTTTAAAGCCTATTTGCAGAAATAAATGAGTTTAATGAGTTTTTATGAGTACTTTAATACCACGACTCTGGTTAGATAAGCGCAGCTCCTGAAGGGAATCGAACCCGCGACTGCCTCCTAGTGCCACTGGTCCATACAGCGAATTGCCAGTACACTGAACGGTTATTTCCTGCATTTCAATTAAAAATAATCATGAGTGACCGGCTTAATAGCTGGCTGACATAGACATCCTCAACAATTTGTCAGTCTTAGGGCCGGTTTCCACCAAGGCACTTCTCCGCTCTGATCCGCTCCGCTCCGCCTTGGTGGAAATCAGGGTGGAAAAAAAACATGTTTTTTTATTTTAATCAAAATAATCAGATTTTTTTATTAATTTGATTTTTATTACATTTTGCGATCATTTCTTTACTTTTTGGTACGGAAAACATTTGTATTTTCAACCGACTTCAAAAAAGGAGGAGGTTCTCAATTCGACCCGTATGTTTTTTTTTTTTTCTATGTTTGTTACGCGATAACTCCGCCAATTACGAACCGATTTGAACAAATCTTTTTTCGGCGTATAGGTAATACCTCAAGGGTGGTCCCATTTAAATTTAATAATAGAAAAAACAACCCCCAAGGGTGGAAAATTGGGGATGAACTTTTTTATACGCAATATCTCCGCCGATTATAAATCAATTTGAACGATTATTTTTTTGTTGAATAGGTATTATCAAAAGGGTGGTTTCATGCGAATTTGAAGAAAATATTTCACCCCCAAGGGTGGAAAATTGGGGATGAACTTTTTTATACGCAATATTTTTAATTTTTAGTTTTTTTTTGTGTTCACGCATTTGAAGTCGGTTTTATTTTTTTTAAAAGTTAATCTAGTGTATTATTTACGTAGAATTGATGTATAGAGCTGGCAAAACCGCCAAAAAAATTTATGTGGTTATCTATATGGGTTAAAAGCTGGAATTATGATTGTATGAAAAAATTAATTTTTCTGATTCTCCATACAAAACGACAATTTCATACCTAATATTAACATTGTTTTCGAACATTGCAGTTGAATAATATAAAAAATAAACTCCCAAGCCTTTCATTAATTCCAATTTCGGTCATTGGTTTAAATCAGTGATTTTTTTTTTAAAAATCATGTAATAAAAATCGTGATTTAAATCATGCAACCCTGGTGGAAACCGAGTCTTACTAAGCTGCCTTTTACTAGCGTGTGTTTAGGGTAAAATGTGGGTAGACGCTAATTTTAGAACTTCAAGTGGGAAGGTCGTTCAGGATGTATATTTATAAATCAATTAAAATGGCATCATTTTAATAATGAAAGACATTTGAGTAAAAAATTCATGACGGCTAAACACCGGGGCTTCTTATCTTTTTGTAATACGGGCGAATTTGCAACAAATATAATATAGTCTGATGTGCAGTCGTTTGCACGTATTTATTAGTTCATTAGAATTTCAATTCATATCATCATGCGCATAGGAAGTAATAAAAATTATTATGCGAATTGGGAAAATAAATATTGTATGCGATTCAAAATTCGGATTGGCCAAAATTACAACTTCTGTTTTTTTCTATGGCCATTTCATTTTTATCCTAAGAATAAAAATGTGACATGGTACCCGAAACAGTAAAATGATACATGTCAAATTAATTAACTAGATTGCATGATTTTTTACATATCCTTGTCGTATCCCGATGGCGGAAGTCGGTAATGCTGACGTAGGGCTCTTATTATTATTTACCTAATTAAAAAATAAATAGCCAATTGGAAAAAAGCGGTGTCTGTCTAATTATTTTTCAGCGATACTATTTAGAATAATTACAATGCGAGGTTTAGACTAGCAATAAAACTTACAGAAGTTGACTTCCGCAAGCTGTTAACCACAAATAGCTGTGGCAAGCCAACTTCTGCAAGATTTACATTTTACATAGTGATGATAGCTTGCAGAAGTCAACTTCTGCAAGTGTCATTTGCTAGTCTAATCCTCGCTCAAGTTGAATAATATCACTTAAACTAGCTGTGCCCGACTTCGTACGCGTGAAAACCCGTTTTCGCACATTTTTCATTATTGCTCTGCTCCTATTGATCGTAGTGTGATGTTGTATAGCCTTCCTCGATAAATAGGCTATCTAACACTGAAAGAATTTTTCAAATCGGACCAGTTGTTCCGGAGATTAGCGCGTTCAAGTAAACAAACAAACAAACTCTTCAGCTTTATAATATTAGTATAGATGAATTTATCTCGTTAACCTAAAGCGGTTAACAATAAAACATGTCAACGCTATAATACGGGTTTAACGCTCGTGAGAATCGGGCCTAATTGTCTTTATACATGCAAGTGGGGCATTAATTTAAACACTATAACATTACTATTGTTGCACGACATGCCAGAATTGATTGCAGAGTAAATACAAATGAGTAAATGAAGATGACCTACTCATTTGTATTTACTCTGCAATCAATGACAATCGAGTAGACTTTAATAGGCTTTCTTTATCATCAAAAATATCTTAATTTTCAACATTTTTAGTTCCCAGTTTCTGATAAATACGCGGTCATGTAACAATAGATACTTATCTAACAAACATAAGTTACTGATAAGATAACTTCAGAATGACTCATCTACCCTAGCCTCGTAAGCCCGGATGTGCCTCAGAAGGAACTGAAACTTTGTAGTCAGTAACGCCGAGACATTTTCGGAGGTGATTTCGAAGTATCGCCGGATGTGCCTTCAGAGGAACTAAAACTTTAGCGATAAATTTAAGTTCGAAAATTCGCGCCTATCGAAAAAAAAGAGTGATAGTCTATGGCTTAAAGTATTTAAAATCAGGTATCCGAACTTATTTATATAAAAAAAACAAAATGTCTCTGTCAAATTATCATTTTTCTTTGACAAGGTGGTTCGTCCGAGAAGACATGATGTACGATTAATTTTTTTTCTTCACGTAAACGTAGTTTAGTTGCAAAACTGACCAGTATAATTTAAGTTAAAATACTGCTAAACAAGCAAAAAAATTATTTTTCCCAATTTGAAGTAGTTTTGTAAGATTTTTTTTCGTTTGAAAATAAAAGTTCTTTGCAAGGAACATTCGGTCTTGATGGTGAAAGTTTTATTTTTGTATATTTTTTCTATTGAGATGGCATTGAGTATTGGTCTTTTAAAATTATGATATGATTGAGAAAATTTACCATAAGAACGTTCTGATTTTTAGTTTAGTATATATTATAATTAACATGAATATTCACTTTACTTCTTGTACATTTTAACCTATCATTAGTGTATGTTATAAAACCGATAGTACTTTTAAAAGTACTAATTATGAAACATTAAATAAAATTAAAACCGTTGTTCCTTTTCAGTTACATTTATTAATATCGTTATTGTATCTTTATGTAGTATTAATTTATTAAGAAGGTTACATTTATGTTTTACTTTAAAGTATAAAATACAATTTATTTACTTTTCCTTTTTAAAGTCTGTAATACCGAATGTTCTTTTAAGAGAAAACATTTTTTTATTATTTTTCACCTAAAATAAGCTCTATGCACTATTATATAGAGCCCCTGAAAATATGAATGCAAAAGAAAATCTCTAACATAGAAATTTTTTTACTCGAAGTGCTCGGCGTTTACTACTTCAAATTATTCGTTCTTCTGAAAGCACATTCGGCGATACTTAGAAGTCGACACAATTTACTCTTCGGTCTTACGAGGCTAGTACCCAGGTATATCTATCCAAGACCTGTGAAGCCCAAAGTTTATTTTATTGGACTATTATATATGTATGAGAAATTATGTTTTATGTACTTACATAATAATATTAATAATATTTTTCATTATAAATGCAATAAGCTTAAATGCGCCTTTGTTAAAATCTAATGAATGAAAATTCAAATTACGTAGTAACGTACGAGTACCACGGCACATTTTCCACATGAGTGCATGCAGCAGTGGACAAAAGCTAATAAATATGCTGTAGTCAGGTATCACAATGAGTACGTGACTGAGGTAGGCTTAGCTGTCCGGTATTTACACGGTGCGATTTATATTTCGCCGTAAACGTAAATGGAGGTCAATAAGTATGTATTAGTTATTTATCGATTATTCAAAGCAATCAAAATGTTATGAGATTGATTTTTTTTTTATTTGAAGCTGACTATACCAGAGATTGATATTACGTAAGACATGATTGGTTGGTATTCCATGACATTGATTACTGTCTGTATTTGCAGGGCTTTGCCAATTCACTCATTTTGTCAGAAGAGCAAAGATAAGGCTCTTTTTATAGCTCAGTCACGATTAGTTTCTTCAATTACTGTGATGATAGCAACTGTGATGGTATCGATGATTTAATAGAAATCATTCTTCTTCTTCTTTTCGTGTCGACAACAAACCTACACAGTGTCAGCCCAAAACATTAATTAAACAAAAATAGAAATCATTAATTCTTTGTCATTCATGGACTCAAATTGTTTAGCCAATATCAACTAAAAAGTAAATTTTTCGTTTTGTTTTTAGACAGATTATGTAAAATATTTTTGGATAAAGCGATTGTGGAGCGAGAGAGCAGGAGTGAAGTCAAACTCCATTACACAAATTGTCGTAAAGAAAGACATTTGTATATTTTTTAACCTTTAAAAATTGATTGTATTTGCCTAAAATTAATTTAACGTTATATAAAAGAAATGTATTTTGTATGGCTATAAGAGTTTTCAATAAACTGCCAGCTTATATACAGGGAGCTTCTATGCCTGAATTTAGAAATGTATTGCACAAGTGGCTGCTCGATAAATGTTTCTACTCTGTAAATGAGTTTTTTTAGAATTAAATAATTGTGAAATTTTATGTATTAATATTGGTTGTGTTATTTTATGTAATTGACATTTAATTGTAATGATTAGTATAATTGGATTGTTGACATTGTTATGATTTTATCAAATGACTTTTCATAAGATTATTAATATTTTGACATGTTCTCCTAATTAACTTTCACATGCCAGTCATGGCAAGGTACACTGTAACGAAATTGATTATTTACAAACATCTAATGGACGTGTATTTCTGTGAATAAATGAATTTGAATTTGATTTTTGAAGGAGAATCTATAAATTAGGACGAACAAGAGCTTCGTTTGTTGAAAGGGTTTTATTTTAAAATGTAACAAAACCAAGGATTCAAAAGGTAAATCGTGTCGCAAGATGTAAAGCCCCCAAAAACGTGCCTTTAGTTGACAGGAAAATTAGAGGCCACGCGCCTTGGAAAGGTTAGAAGTTGACGTTACCGTCGCCATTGCAGTATTGGTCGCCATTTGCCACCCACCAAATTGGACGATTCGCCGCATTGTTTTTCTTCAACGATTGACGTTGGGGGGCATCCCCATTCCCCATTCCTGTATTAATTGGTCACTACAATAACCCACTCGGATGATAAACGAAATTGTTTTTCTTCAATCGATTGACGTTTAATTACGTGTATTGTAAACAATTTTTCTCGATGATTTTATATTTGTATGAGATTGCGTCCATTTTGTTCTAGTTTACGGTCTACCTAGGCCCCAATAGAAATAAGATGCACTCATTGTGTATCAAAAAATAAAACTGTTCCAATTCGACCTTTGAAGTGTTAATATCTGTTGAAGAAAGTGTCACAGCGAGAATTGACTTTATTTTTAGAGCAAACCGTGTGAACTCGTCGCTCACTCGCTGCACTAAATATAAACTTAGTTGTAAAAGTAAAAATACGAATAGTTGTAAAAGTAAAAATACGAATATTCGCGCAGAGACTTCGTCGTGCTCACGTTAAATAAACGCTACATAACAACGTACACCGATCGTTTGCCAGTCAATCGGCCAGTTAACGAAGACCTCTGTTTATGTGGAACTGGGTCCACTATCGAGGTCTACTACCGCTTTGCACTGGACTCTGGAGGACACTGGACCCTAACTTCGAATTCCTAAGTACATCTGATTACAATTAAACTTTCCCCCGGGACAACCTTGACCTTCACTGGTTGGGTTTTTATTGGCAGTCAAGCTGTAGATCCTGGCTACACAGGAGTTGCAGCGGTGGGAACGAGAGGTGAGAATACTCCCGTACCGAGGTCAAACTACGAGTATATTTACTGATCTGAATAAAATGTAAGAAAAAATAAAACTTCAATAATTTTGTAATAATTTGGGTTACCAAAATAAAATCTTTTCTGAGCTGAGGATTTCTGTGATAAGATTGATGAAGGCATACGGGAAAATTCCGACAATTATGTTTTGTACACTAATATTATAAAGAGGAAAACTTTGTTTGTTTGTTTGTAATGAATAGGCTCAAAAACTACTGGACCGTTTTTAAAAATTCTTTCACCATTCGAAAGCTACATTATCCACGAGTAACATAGGCTAAATTTTATTTTGGAAAAAAATAGGGTTCTGTAAAATATGTAGATAATGTAGTCCACGCGCGCGAAGCCGCGGGCGGAAAGCTAGTGTGATAATAAAATTATTATTTATCGGTCTTCCTCAAATTGATTCAGAGAAGTCACATTCTCTCTTTATCTCATGAATGTTTATGAACTCATCTGGTCAATCCCTGACGCTGTATTTTCGAGGCTATCTATCTTTCTTACTCATAGCGTGATTCTAACACGTGCGATAGTGATGGTGGGAACCAAAACACAGACATATAAAGATATTTTTTTACTACTATGTATGATTAATTATTATTAAAAGTAGGTACTTTTGTGTGACAACGCGCATTGAACACCGAATGTAAAAACATAGTACTAACATATGGAGGCTTCCGGCGACTGGGACTGCAATTAACTAGAACCGCGGTCCCAATCGCCGGATCCGTAAAAAATAAAAAATTTTCTTCTGGCGACTGGGACCACTAACATTTTAGTACTGTACCGATTTTAGCTTGAATATATTTTTCTAAGTTATCTATGAGTGGTCCTAGTCGCTGGAAGAAAAATATTAAATTTTTATGTATCCAGCGAATGGGACCGCGGTCCCAGTTAATTGCGGTCCCAGTAGCCCGTAACCTCACATCTGTTTCATCTCGTATCGTTTACTGTTACTTCGATAGAATAGACAGAGGCATCAACGACCCGATGTTTGCGCGACACCATTTTGTCCTTTTGTTCAGTGTTTTGCGCAGTAACTAGGGCATTACACTTACCGTCATACTTGAGTATTCCAACTCTGAACAAAGCACTGCTCTTTTGATATTCATTTTATACAGGGTGGAATTTTGTAATGCCACCTGGAGGAAAGTACCCTTAATACTGTAGATAGAAAATATGTACGTATTGTACGTACACTATATTGAGAGCACTTTCCCTTCAGGTGGCATTACAAAATTCCACCCTGTGTAGTTTAGAACTGACCTATAACTCGAAACTACAAACTGGAACAGGCTGGTATTGGTGAACTTGCACATAAACCCTACAAAGTTACTAATTACAAACGATACGACTTAGGAACTTTTGAGACGTGACTTCAGCTGCTCCACTCACTCGATGTACGTACCTACTTCTCGATTGTATCAAAGTAACGAATATACGAGTAGCAACAATCCAATAACCATCGTTATTGTGACGAGTGTTGATTGATGTAGTAACGCATACGACACTATTCGTTACGTTCACAGTTCTATTATCGTCTCTACAGACTACTTTTTGTAACCGTCAAGCAAACTAAGCCGTAATTCAATGAGCATGGAGTTCATGATGATTTTAGCTCGTTGTTTAGCTTCAAGTAAATGGCTGCGATTTGTCGCATTTTCATTATAAGGATCCAACAATCTACATAGTATAGTAATTAATTTTTTATCGAACTTAGCATACTCGGAAATTATATCATTTTCGGAAAATCTATTTAGTTAGGAAAATAGATAACACATTTACAAAAAAACTTAGGAAAATGTCTTTATGACTTGCATAACTTTTAAGTCGTGTGAATTTGAGGGTTGGCTACTGACATTAAAACCATATTTGATTGACCTACAGAAAAGATCCGAAAGTGCTAACTGTCTTGGTGCCCATCATGACCCACAGAGCGACGTTTGTTCTTAAAAGCAGATGATTCTAATACTTGCTGCTTATCCTTTAAACGTGAAGAAAGTTATAGCAATATAATATGTTAGTGTTAATCATACCACGTACATTTTGCGGTAATCCACAACCTGCGTTGCGAAAGCTCCTGCCAGCTCGAATTTAGCAATCTTGTGAACGTAGTACCTACAGTCAGCGTCAAATTAGTTCGTGACTCCCAAAGCGGCCAAGAAGTTGACAATCTTATTCCAATTGTAACAAAGACGTGCGATTGCGAACTTATTGGCTACTTTGGGTGTCACCAGAGTAAATACAAATGAGTAGGTCATCTTCATAGAAACGCACCGAGCGCGGTTTGTATGTGAGCGCGCCAATACGTATGCGGCGCGCACGCACACGCTGACAAAATTCGGCGCAACCACGACTGGCTCCCCGCTAAATCCCCGCTAAATTTTGTCAGTGTGTGCGTGCGCGCCGCATATGTGTTGGCGCGCTCACATACAAACCGCGCCCGTGCGTTTCTATGAAGATGACATACTCATTTGTATTTACTCTGGTGTCACGAACTATTTGACGCTGACTGTACTCTGACGATCGTATCCCAGAACTGCACGCAATACTAAACTTTGCGAGCATTCGGGTTCTCCTAGATAGCGGACAGTTATTATCAGACCGGTTTTTCTCTGAAGATTATTCCTTGATATAATTTACTATAGTCTGGTCTGCGAGCACGTAGAATTTTGTCCAATGACCCCAAATTACGCGCGAGCGATAAGGATGGGTAGCTTGGGGTCATTGGACAAAATTCTACGTGCTCACAGACCGGGATTTAAGCTCGCAATTATGGCGACTAAACGTCTAATAAACATAAATAAGTAGATGCATTTAAAAATTAAACAATATTGTCTTGTCTCGTTCTTGATTCGTAGGGGAAAGTCGGGTATATTGGACCGGCTGCTAAATGGCACCACCATAATATTTCCTGGAATATTCTTTACATTGTTGCAACACGGCGACACAGCGATACATAACTAATTTCGTTTATGTCAGTCATAAAAAAAACTCATAAAACTCATTTATTTTTGCAAATAGGCTTTTAAAAAGCACTTTTACACGTCCCAATATAGTACTATTTAGCAGCCGGTACAATATACCAGACTACTTGGTACTACATATTACTTATTCTGTGACTCTACTTGTATCAGGTTTTGGAAATCCTCTAATCACACTACGTCTAAACGGCTGGAGCGATTTTAATAAAATTTGGAGGCTAACACATAGGCTACGTTTTACCGCGGGCAACACCGCGCATCTAGTTAATGAGACAAAACCGTTATCAAGTGCCAGTTTCCTAACCAGCGACCTTGTTTCCAGCCCACCAGCCAGAATATGTGATGGATGCGCAATCGTTCAGCGGGCTGCGGCCCCACATTGTGACGCTCGACCACGCCAGGGTGAGGCGCGGGGCCGCCGACCCCGTGGCCCCCGTGCCCCCCTCGCCCGCTGTGCCCCCCTCGCCCGCTGCGCCCCCCGCGACCCCTGATTCGGCCGCAGCCTCCAACCAATCTACCCCGGTGCCCCCTGATGCGGATAACAGGACTACGAACGTGTCAGGTAAGTAACAACTGATAGTTAAAAATTGTAGCCGATGTGTTGGATTTTCATACGATTCTACGAACGACCACAAAATGCGATTCACGAAACATTTCTATCTCGTCATCTAATGATTACTAAAGGTCTTTTATACATTATAGAAATAGTTTGGGCACTACGGAGCAGGAACATAATAAAAAAAACTCTTTATTGCACACTACTTTATTGTGACACCACAACAAGAACAATAACAAATTAAAGATAAATCGTCAAGTCATAATAATTTACTTTCTAAATAAAACTTATACGACGTCGAGCATATTATCTTTGAATTTTAGGAAAAAATTCTAAAATAATTTATTATCATTTACCTGTCGACATATTGTCGAAATGTCGACATAATTATCCAAATCGTTAAAAACTCACGTCTAATAGAGAAACAGATTATACTTTTAAATGAGGTCAAATTAATTGGATTATACATGATCAATGCTAACGTACGAGTACCCTCTTTTGTAGTCGAACGTAAAATCCGTTCTTAGTGGATGTCACAGAATAAGTAATAGTACAGGTACAGAAGGATTACTCCGCTAGACGATTTAAATAAATGCGAGTCTTGCTACGACGCGATACAGTGGAATTCAGCTCGCACAGCACTACGTACCTACAATTTTATTCACCTACAAGTTTTGTCTCTTTCTATCGCGTGCCTCTGAACTCTTCTTACGCTGTTAGGGTTGCTGTCTAGGAGTGTCTAGTAAAAAAATAATTAATCTACTTATTTGTAATGAGGTACGTATGTAGGTAAGTACGCATTCATTATGGAAAACCTTGGGAGAGGCCTTTGTCCAGCAGTGGACGTCATTAATTGGCTGAAACGAACGAACGCATTCTGAGCAGTAGTCATGGTAGGTTAGGTTCGTATACTATCCTAAGAATTATTGATTACCTACATGGCCAACATACCTTTCAGCATCTTTGGGAAGCGAAAAAAATGATAAATCCGGTAGATTTATTTTCGAATTTAAACACCCGAACGCCGCACAATAATATTTCTTTCTCTTTATGTCCATTTTTAAATAATACTTCGATCATAGAATTAGGTACTACAACGCACGCCAGCGTCCTGACGGGCGCGCGCGTGACACTCGACTAATATAATACCCGCCGGCGGGGCGCTTCGCTGTAGGTAATTATCGGATGTACCGCGCGGAGTGAGCCAGGCCTGTGGATGTCTACACACCCTATGAGGAACCTACCTGCCATATTTCAAGATTGTAGGTGTTATAGTTTCTGATATTTCGTAATGAGTGAGTCAGTCAGTGACCTTTCTCCCGATATATGGTATTCCTTGACCTCATATTTAATTATGCAGGGTGTACAGTACACGCCAAGTCCTTGAAACATCGTAATTAACACCTGATACACAGCAACTTATGGGAACAACAATCGAAATCGTGGAAATTATTCATATGAAATGCTGTGGTAGATAATATTGGGGCAGGTCTATATTTACGCTATTCAAAATTAAAAATATTTATTCTATTTTGACCTGTATTTTGGCACTTTTTTACGTCAAAAATAATTAAATAAGAGCTAGTCCTTTAGGGGTACTTTACATGTCTCCTTATCTTTTTGCGCCTACTATTGGGATGTTTTTAGGACGGTAAGTAGTAAATGATTTGAAATATCTGTCTTTTTTTCCGTATACTTTCTTTGTTCTCTAAGTGATGTTCATCGTAATAAATATTTCTTTCTTTCTTCTTTAAATATCAGTCCGTATTGAGTTAAGACCAGCTAAGCCGGATATTATATGCACTGATCGGCCTGTATCCGGATTTCGTGTAGCCTTCGGATTATTTATGAAGGTGTCTAAAATAAAACTAATATTTCTCGACTACACAGAACCAAGCACACAACGTAAAAGTTATACAATATAATTGTTAAATGATTTATTATTAACATTGTTAATCTTGTTGAAAGTCTGTGAACTGTAGGAAATCCGTTTTTAATCAATTTTTAATCGAATATTGATTTACTAATGAGTCAATTAACATACATTATTTCTTTAATAGCGAACATTGGTATTAACTGATTGTTTCATATTTATTGTCACATCAAACTTCTAGTAACTAATAAATATAATTAATAACAACTCGTATGATTTAGATATCATAAAAGTAGTTTTGATGTTACTCGCTCTACAACAAACAAAACAAATGAAATCATATGAATAAGTTCACTTAATTTCATTTTACTTTATTTTTATTTAAAAACATAAAAACAATTCTACATAATTATTTTTTGTATACACGAAAGCCGAAACACGTGTCACGTATTTCAATCTTTAGAATCAGTATAAAAAAATTTAAAATGATACCTTGAAAACTCACGAAGTTCCAAGCTTTTTTTGTTGTCCCATTATCCGCACGCGAGTGTTGACAACGCAATGTTTGTTAAGTTTGTCTATGGGCGACGGTAATCACTTATCATCAGGTGATCCGTCTGCCTGTCACATAAAAAAATGATATAAAAAATATTGCGATGGATTCTATTACTGATTCTGAACAAATAGTTTTAAGAATCGGGAGTATAGTTCGAAATAACAGCGCACTTGAAAGTGATTTCTTACTTAATTAACGCCAACTCACAGTTAGTAGCGGGGTGGAGCTGGGAATTATACAGGCTGTAAAATATTAACTTAAATTGATGGCAGACGAAAAAGGAGATGAATTACAATAAAATAACTTCTCAAGTGCGCTCTTATTTTCCGAGACGTATTTTTTGCGATGACACGATATCTAGTTGGTTGTTGATCGAAGACTAAGGTTCAAGACAACATGCCTGAGTCACACGTTCGATTTCTTTGTCGGACAAACCAGTTCAACGATAAGCACTTGGGGATAACCCAAGATAAAACTTTAAGACATTAGGATCATATTTTCCTTTTTGTACACGGTGGCCGGCAATGATACTTATACCAAAGAATATTTCATTTATGATACCAGGTGTAGAAGTAGTCGGAGTGGTTGTAGCATCGGTCAGTTCACCTTTACTTCGAACTCCTCCTAATGTTCTTCTGATTGATTTCGTTGCGGGTCCTATGACAGTTTAACTTTCCCCCGGGACAAACTTGGCCTTCACTGGTTGGGTTTTTATTGGCGGTCAAGCTGTAGATCCTGGACCTGGCTACACAGGAGTTGCAGCGGTTGGAATAGTCCCGTATCCATGTCAGTTCAGCGCACAAAGTTTCGCGTTTCTAGTTATGTACCTATTATATTATCAAGCATATTTCTTATTATTATGAAATGTTGTTTTTACCAAGTTATTTCGGATGCATTCCAAGAAGCCGATGCCGAGTTGTTTATTTAAACAAATAATGCGGTATGACCGCATATTAATTGCATTAATCATTATTAAATTGAGATTCGTCACCATCGCTGGTAACTGTAAATAAAATCATAGGTATTATCCAAACTTTTAAATGTTGTTTCAACAATTGAAATGATGAATTTTAATTTCTGAGACGGGTCTGGGTGTTACTATGTATAATATGTATGTATTTAAAAAAAATATATACAAGTAGTTATATCCGTTAAACTAGCACCCATAACCCAAGCATATGAGTTTCTTTAGAGCTAGCTGGCGCTGTGTGAAATTGTCTAAAGATGTATTTTATTTACGAGTATGATAACCGATTTTTAAGTTACTGAACGTCTAAAATACGTTATTTAACGATAAAAGTTGAAATTAACTTAACATTTGACCGGTTAAGTAAGGAGATAATTATAAAATGACGTTATTTATTTGTTTGAACTATTTATAAATATGCGCGCAATGTAAACTGGAGTCATATTTATTTGATGCATTATTCAAATATTATAAGTACGCATATTCCAGCAACTTTTCATCCACATTTCTTACCAAAATAGTTGGTAACCAAGCAGATACATCGCAAATTCACAATTTTTTTACATTTTTAATGTTAAGTTTTGAGGTATACTTGCATGTATAGCTTGTGGTAGCTATTGGTTACACCTGTTCAAGCTGGGCACGTTAACAATATCTCGCATTTACATACTGTTTACACGAAGCAACAATACATAAGATATATCGTCTATTCCAACATGTTTCTGTAGTATCTACGTAAGAAAAATATTGTTCTTTTTATTAGTATTACTTGTATTATTTATTATTCAGTGAGTCTTCTTAGAAAATAATTGACATGTGCCATGTTAAGGGACCGTAAGAATGAGACAAGAGTTGGATTTATGCAATTTAAGTGACCTGTGATGGTCCCCATTTCATTATTTCATACATGTTTTTTCTATTACGCGAGCTACAAGCATTTTAAAGAGACGAGATCCGCATGCGTGCCGAAATCTGCGTCACAGGAAAAAAGGATTAACAGAGGCAAAGATACTATAGATCGTTTCATCCACGAAGACGCGCCCCACCATTCTTCCGCTAATGTTTCAGTGTTAACGGTACACGCTAAATTATCCTTGAGTGCACACGCACACTACATTAATGACGCTCGGATTGCTCGGATCAAACTCCCCGCTTCGCTCGACCAAAAATTGGTGGGGCGCGTCTTCGTGGATGAAACGATCTGTCTGACCTACACTTTACATTTCCTGAGAACAAGTTACTTCTGGAAGTTATTTTAGTAAGAGTGAAACTCGGAATCGACGCCATTGTTATCAGACCATTGTTTGACCCGAGCGTTTAATTTGACACGACATTTTGATCCGCCGCGATAAAAATGACATTAAATATGCTGACCACATTTATTTATAGTCGTATGCTTGACGGTAATGATGATATATTCCGGATAAGGTCATCGGATGACGGTTGACACCGACAAGATTGGAACTGTCATTGCTACGGTGAATTATTAATACCTACTTCCTATCCTAATATTATATTAACCGGCAGACAGTGGTGACTGAGTTTGTTGCGGCGCTTCTTCTCAGCACTTGCCAAATGTTGGTCTGGAAGCGCTGGTAGGGTAAAAAGATTATGAGACATGTAGAGGCTCCTTAAGAGCAAAATGACGATTTGTAAGAACTATTTATAGTCTAAACAAATAAAGAAATTTTGACTTTGACTTTAATAATGTTTGACGAACTTGAGTTTCAAGTTAACAAAATATACATTAACAAATTCTTTAGTTACCCCATCAGCTGTAGAAAGCATTGATGTACTTTATCTAATTTAATTTCCCTTTACTGTCAAAGCAGTCTAAGCCTAGGCGCAAACCACCGACTTTAGTTGGCTGATAGTTAATTGGGCCCGATTTAATTTTGGATGAAGAATCAGCCGATACCAAATCGGTGTAATGTGCGCTGTTGTCCATACTGATTAACAGCCCAACCCAATTATCGGTGGTCTGCGCTTAGGCTAAATTGAGAATTGGTGACGTTGCCACTTATAAGATAGTTTAATTTAGGTATTGTTACATTACATCATTTATTAGAATCCTTTTTTTTTGCGGGGAAAAAATGCGTTGAATCGCATACCTACCCTGCGGGGACAGGGTAGGTTATGTGGGGCTCACCAAGTCAGAAGGACGAGGCATACCCACTAAAAAGACCCCGGTGCTTCGTCACTCGCCATAAGTGGGAGGAAACTGTGGGTTTCCGGACAAAGCCTTCTCTACTACAGCCCCTCCCGGCGATTGCCTACAAGCCCCCCCCCCCCCCCCCCCCCCCAGGACGGGGGGCGACAGGAGCAACTGGAAGCACACAGCTGTTCCCGTCCGACGGTGGTGGTGGCCTGTGCAATGCAGGCGGGGGCGCCCCCACGCCCCCGGCCCGCTGGCCATCACCGATTTATTAGAATCCTGGATCATCCTTCGCACAAGTAATATGAACGAACATGCCTTTGTTCATCCCCGTGATCACTGTTTAGGTGGCAGTCAAGTTATGATTGTGTTGATGATGATGTTCTATCTGACGCATTCGCTTACGATAACTTTATTTAATTAACATAAATGAATAATATTTTATCGGCAACACTATTCAATGTAAATGAAGTTAATTATTATTTAGTTAATGACTAGAATTGTATGATTAGTGGTAGATTGAAATTAACATCATGTTATTGATTTGTCCTAATACCTACCTATTTTTATGCTAAACGCATGATGGGCGCGGTGGAATTATGTATGTGCTGTTTTTATCTTATTCTTTACCGATATGATAAATAAATGATGCAATATGATTGAGGTATGTATGAAATTTGAACTCATGCGGAGTAACCCTAAACTAAAAGCGAGAATCGATCCACTCATCCATTCTACGTGAGCTTACAATAATTATGTGCATTGCATGCATCTATTGTATTAGCAAGCACTTTGTATATGATTGTAGGTATAATGCCTTGCATGCGATTTCGGGTTAAAATGATAACCTCAACGTATTAGGAACAAAGAACACACTCCGGCAATATGCGCATACGCGCCACAATGGATAAGTTCAGTCAGTAGGAATCTCCAATGGCTGAATGAAACGGTTCACTTCTTCGGTGTCAACTGTCATCATGACGTTCTATTTTTCACCCACGATGAAGCTCTTGGCACACTCTTGGCCTGCATCTCGCCTAATAGTGATGATCAGGCCAAAAGTGAAAGCGAACTTTACTAAGAATCCTCAACCACATGACGTGGCATCAGACAAAATAAGGCGTGACTGTTGTGCAACGATGCAATTTCACACGAAAATTCCAAACCCGAAAAATTAAATTGTATGATGTTGAGAATGTTGAGAATACTTTATCTTTTTCCATTATGTAGATACAGTTGTTGCTAATTATAATTCAAGAATTCTCGCTAGTTTGCACTCTTCGACAGAATATTTAATAATAATTTGCCTGTATAGGAGTACGCTCTTTAAAGTAATCGTTTGTGGCGAAGTAGCGTCGCTTTAAGTAGCGTTGTTAATACTCGTATGTCATTTAGATTATTTTTCAAAAAGGCACGCAACACTCATTTCGTAGGTAGGTACAATGTGAACATACAGGTATATTCTATGATGTGTGTACCTGAGGCCACATCTCATGTAAAAATCCAGCACGTAGCTACAAAAACGCACAGGATTCACTTACTCGAGGATTTATTTTCTTGTCCAACAAGTCTAATTGTAGATATTAACATGATTATAGTAATTTGATTGCCTACAATTAACTAAACTGTATTAACGAAGTAATTAAAGTCAACCAAGTACTAACTATGTTATCAAAAAAATATATCTTGCAGTCATTGAGCCTTTTTATACCTAATCAGTTTATTTGCAAATCCTGCTTTCATCACAAAAAGTTGTCCACCGCAAAACAAAACCTACAAAAAATCCCATCTTTTGTGTGGGCAAAAAGGCTTGAATACGGTAGGATCATTAAGCAAAGAGATCTTAGCCAGTAGCCTGACATCCTTGTCAGATGGCTGCTACTGATAACGTCTGTGGGTCTAGACAAAGTGCAAATTATAATCGCAAACCAGTCGAAAAGTGGTCGAAAAGCCCCTTTTTTGTATGGAGTTTTGACGGATTCGATTTTCGATTCGATCAAAAAGTGCGTTTTGTCTAGGGGGGCTGGTCTAAATATAGATGACCTACACTGAACTGTCTCACCAAACTCATTCAAAGGGGGGCGCCACCATCGTTCAACTATATGTATAGTTTCCAACATGGCAAAAATCGGAACCAGCGATCCGGTATTGACGGTGGCGCTCCCCTGTCAATGTCACAGGTGAGACAGTTCAGTGTATTGGTTCATCATCATCATCATTTTTGTAAATATTGTCTCACGTACCTTACAGTTTGCCAAAATTGCGAGAAACTATTCCACTCTCTCTCAAAAAAAAAAGCGCCCGTAATCTAAGTCTGTTTCTTTTAGCAGTTGATATTAGGATCTCAACGTATATAGTCAGTTTTAGGAGTGTCAGCAGTTACCTTTATGCCTTTGTTTAGTAACATAATGTTTTGCCTTCGTATAAATTGCCCCTTTTGCAGTATCTATCATCAGAAACTATACCGATATCAGACAACGGGCCTACTGCCTGTATTCATCATATGCCTATATGCTAAAACCTGTCAACAGCGTTCCAAACCAGTCCGGGACAGGTTTCATAATCGAAGTTTGCAGGTTTAAACTTAGGCTATTAGCAATAACCAGTGTCGGATGCGTTACCTCATACTGTACGGAGAGCTGGCTGGAATATCTTCTAGGTGAACCTCCAGATGATATTTTTAAGGTAGATTTTGTCCACAATAGTTTTTATGGCAGTACAGCCTATGCTTGCAACCATAATTTTAAATGACCTCTTCATTAATATAGGTTAGTACTACGGTGAGGTCAAGCTGTATCTCTCACTCTGGTTCCACCCACCCGAATGTGATAAAACCTCGGTTATATGTATTTTAAGTCGCTTACTAAAGAATAAGTACTTACTTGCTGCTACATACCTGTGGTTCATAATGAAGTCAATGGAAGTTCTGTAGGGTTCTATCAATTTCCACTGTATTTGTAGTCGCAATAATAATTATGCAGGTCCATTATATCGTCAATGGAGTCGTTTCTATGATTGCAGCTTTTTTTACACCCCACTTATGCGACATAATGTAAGTTAATCCTAGGTTGAATTCAATAAAGTCAATTTGAAAAATTTCAGACTTATTTTTTCATTTATACAGAATTTTTTCCCATGAGAATTCTTGCACGTTGTTGCAGCGATATCAATATTCGCACCAAAGTTTCTAAATGGTCACATTAATTAGTTTTTAAATAAGAAATAATATTGCGGTCAATGACAGGAAAATTACTAACCACAAATAATTATTTATCTTTTCTAATGAGCACGCACGGTGTGAGCCAGACAAAAGAGCTTGAATAGATTATACTTTTTACCCGACTGCGCCAGAAGGAGGGTTATGTATTTTTTAGTTTTATCAAGTCCTAACTTCTTCTTCTTGTCCCTATGATGGAAGATTTATTTATTTCGATGGAAGATCATCCGCGCGACGTCGCTGTTTGCCTTGGAAAAGTTTGTTTTATTTATATCGTTCGTCTCCACTAAAATATCCGTTTCTGTTTACGCGCACGCAACAGTCGATGCTGTTATGGTGCGTCCACACTGGGCGAATGTGCTCGCACGGCACGTTTGTCATCCTGCTCACTCTGCTCTTGAGTGAGCAGGATGTTGAGTTTGCCGCGCGAGTCCATTCGCCCAGTCTGGACGCACCATTAGAGGCAAACTTTGACAGGAAATTAATAAAAATACGAACCGAGCATCAAAGGTACGACATTTATTTATGAAATACTAGCTTTTGCCCGCGGCTTCACCCGCGTGTTTAGTTTGTCACAGATCGTCATAAAAATTATAGACTTTTTGCCCTTGGCTTCACCCGCGTGAAATTTAATTTGTCACAGATCGTCATAAATTATAGCCTATAATATGTTATTCTGGGTTATAAACAATAATATTGTAAAGTTTCATCAAAATCCGTTCAGTCGTTTCTGCGTGAAAGAGTAACAAACATCCAGACATCCAAACTTTCGCATTTATAATATTAAGTAGGATGTTTTCAAAGAACCGCTGTAGACCGCTAAAGTATGTTTAAGCTAAAATGACACATCGGCTGATACTCGGTGTTTGGCCACAGAATAATAATGGTAACACTAATTAAATGAACTATTCGTCTATGTCCTAACAGTTTTTCCGCGACAAGATACCGAAAATATGTTGAGCATCCAAAGACATTTCTTTCAGCAATAGATAAGATATGGATAAGTCTAATGGTTAAAATGACTCGTATGTTCTGTGGGCGTAGTGTGAGTTTACATCAAACGCATTCGACTTCGACTGCGTTAAAAATATGTATTAAAATTTTAGTTCCTGAAAGTTTCCGCTAGGGGCGCTGTACAATCCGTCATACATTTATTGTCACTTTTTTACGCAGTCACTAGTTTGATGTAAACTGACACTAAACACCCTCTGATAATAGTAAATACGTTAGATGTACCTATCCTTTCCGCGCCTCTCCATTGCATTTAGAAACATACTAGTAGTTGGTATATGACTGATCTGATGCAAATGCGTAAGCTCATTGGTTATCGCCCAACACAGGGGTTCCCACACTTATTTTGTCTACTGCCCCCTTTGGGAATAATTTTAGCGCCCCCATTTGTAGTCCCTAGTAACCCCTGTATTGAGAGTCGACACACGTCGAGAGCTCAGTCGGTGCTAAGAGTCCACTTGGTAGATTAAATTACAAATCGCCTCCCAAGTCTCTACGCCAGGGGTGGCAAACCGGTCGATCGCGACTATCAGTCCAGTCGATCGTGGCAAGGCAAAAAATACTACATGATTGTGTACTAAACTAAACTGTTTCATTTAAGATTTCAAGAAGTATGTAAGTGGTAGATCGCCCAGGGTTTCGTTAGTAAACTGTAGATCTTAAGTCTACCTTGCTCTCTAATCAAGTTGGCCCCCCGCCCCACTTTGGGAAAGGCTGGGCTAATACGTACAAAGTCGTTTCATAAATGATTTTAAGAATTGCGCTCCTTTAATTCTTCTCTATCCTGTTATCCAACTTCACATTGTAGCTGACCAATTATTGTAACTGATGTGATTGGACGAAACGAGTCTCGTCCCAGCAACTGCATTGGCCTTGCCCTTGACTCTTAGGAAGTGCAGACCTGATAGTGCAATTTGTCTGCTTATAGTGTGTAACATTTTTTAATTTAAAATACCTATCGCACATACGTTATGGTACCGTATATGCTATATCGTCGTTCATATTGCAATTTGTCCTATGTCAAAAATGACAAGTTTACAGGAGAGTAAAAAAACAGCGTACGGGAAAAAAATCTTTTAAGACACCAAAATGTTTTTTCTATGATCTGAGTTTTTTAACTAATGTTTCCTAAGCAGTTTGTTCTTTTTAATATAAATATAAAAGTCTCCATAAATAATTTATGTTTTTTTAATTATTTTTTTCATTGAACTTTTTGTTTTTTAATTTTGAATTTTTTGTCATTGAACAAATTGCAATATGAACGACGATATGGAGTAATTCACTAACTCGGGCCACCAGCCTACGGCCCATTTGAGACGAGTTGCGGAAAATCAAAATTATTTAATATTTCATTCATCAACTCGTCCCACGTTACTATCGATATAAATAAAGGTAGATACAATCAGAAGTAAAATTGTTTAAGAAAATGTGTTTTTTTAAAGATATTTTTCAATCACAGACGTTGATAAAGTTTAAAGTTTTACGAAAAAAGTAAATGGGACGAGTTGACGAATGAAATATTAAATAATTTTGATTTTCCGCAACTCGTCCCGAATGGGCCGTAGGCTTGTGGCACTTGTGGTCTGAGTTGGTGAATTACTCGCGATTTGTGTTCCTCTATGAACTAGTACATAGTAGGTCTGAAAAGAACCCATTGTTTGTATATAAAATGCATTAACAAACTTAACATGGAAAACCTATTCATCCGACAAGTGACGGATGGAGTTGCGCATGAGGCGACCATATACGAGCACTGACAGCAAACAGCACATGAAGCTAAATACAGTAGCATCTTATATCGCTGTAACAGGTACGATTTTGCAACAAAAATAGTCAGATGTGTTGTTGATTACAGACGACAGCATCAAACCATACATTTTAAAATAGCCTCTATTACTTAGCTCATAAGAGGCCACTGTGTTTAGCTGGTCATACTGTCGTCTGTACATCGAAGCGCGCAATCGTTGCAATGACTCACTGGGTGACCACTCACGCGCAGTTCCGCCGTGACGTATGGGGCAAGTGGCAAGTGAAATGGCGCTTTTCACTCGCCCATGTCACAACAATGGCGATTCTACGCGGTTTCCGAAACCGTTCATCGTCCGTTACAATCAACATTTCGATGATCGAGTGTCCATCCATACCCCATAACTGACAAAATCACAAAGGTATTCGTTTATCTATACTTAATATTATAAAGCTGAAGAGTTTGTTTACTTGAACGCGCTAATCTCCGGAACTACTGATCCGATTTGAAAAATTCTTTCAGTGTTAGATAGCCCATTTATCGAGGAAGGCTATAGGCTATACAACATCACGCTACGATCAATAGGAGCAGAGCAACAATGAAAAATGTTGCAAAAACGGGTTTTCACGCGTTCGAAGTCGCGGTCACAGCTAGTTTTTGATAAAATTCAAATACAAAACGTAATCGTATCTTTAGACATTCATTAATAAGTCCAAAAGACCGATCTACACATTGGTGTATTGGTTACAAGACTATTACTTGGAGTCAATACGAATACCGTCATAAAAAGTCATAAAAGTAATTTATTTTTGCAAATAGGCTTTTAAAAAGCACTTTTACGTCCCATATTAACCCTACCACTGCTTAGGGACAATAAATGGGCCAGTGCTGAGAAGAAGCAGCGCAAGAAACTCAGTCATTCATCATACATCGCATATTTATTTACTTCTTTATACTTGCTTGAGACAATAATACATAATACATAATACATACCACCCGTGTGAGACGGGTAGGTACATAACGCGCTTCTTTGTTAGTCGACCTTCGGTTGAAGCGATTATATGCATTTTTATAAGTAATGCTTAAATAACAACCAATCCGTCACGCACATGGAAGAATAACGCATTAGCATTGCTTAATTAGTTGCATTTGCGTTTCGTTTTTAATGTATCGGTTAATCGGATTCAAGATTGGTTCGTGAATCGGATCTCACATGAAATTAAATCAAAGTACATAATTAACGTATTTTCAGGAACTGTCAAAACGCAATTCCCAGGAGTACCTCTTTTGTACAGCAATAAAAGACAACATCACTGCAATACTAATATCATAAATGCGAAAGTTTGGATGATGGATGGATGTCTGTTGGGTGTATGCTATGTTTGTCTCTTTCACGCAAAAACTTACTGAATGTATTTTGATGAAACTCTACAGTATTATTGTTTATAACTCAGAATAACTTATAGGCTATAATTTATGACGATTAAATATGTGACACACTGAATCTCACGCGGCTGAAGCCGCGGGCAAAAGCTAGTAGGCAATATTTTATTTCAAAGTGACTAAAATCAAAATCAAAATTTTCTTAATTAAATTAGTTCTTGCAAATCGTCAAATGCTCTTAAGGAGCCTATACATGTCTCATTCTTTTTTTCCCTACCAGCGCTTCGAGACAAACATTTGGCAAGTGCTGAGAAGAAGCGCCGCAACAAACTCAGTCACCACTGTCTGCCGGTTTAAAAATATAAAAAAGTAGGAAACTAAAAATACTACCAGACATACCTAAACTGGTTTCACATTATTTAGTTTCGCATGTGGTTCATAATGCTTCTTTATACATATTCCTCATATCGAATTTCGTGGAAAAAATATCTTTCTCACGATTTAAGGCGAAAAGTTCGCATCAAACCTTAGGTTGCGTTCACACACTCAGATTGGTGCTCAAAATGCGACGCGAAACTGAATTTCACTAGCTGTTGCTAAAAACAGCTTTGTCTCTTTTCTTTGAAAATAATATTGAACATTTTCATTAATAAGAGGTACTACGGGAATACTCCCACCTTTTCCCAACACTGCAACTTCTGTACAGCCAATATCTACAGTTTGTAGTCTTGTAAAAGTACTTGCATTTATTTATTTTATTGGGCTATCAACATGAGATACAGCATTAAACACAATTAAAGCCAAAGGTCTCTAGCTAACTGCTCCCACACAAACGATAACCACAGCATGCATAATATTATAATGTGAGCAACCCGTGAACTTTACACAATACAATAACATAATATAGCACCTACCTAATTACAACTTTGAATTTAAACCAAAAACAACAAAAAGAAAGTAACAAAATAATAATAATAAGAGACTTCCTAGATGCATGCCACCAGGGGCACGTCACCCGTTTGTAAATTCTGACAATTTTTTTCCCTATGACTTCAGACTCATTTGACAATATAAAATTCTGTAAAATTCATCTCACGGGTCCAGTTTAAAGCAGGGTTCGAAAATATCTGATATTTATCAGATATACAGGGTGTCCCGTAATTCAACGTCACCCGATATATATCGGATATAATGTATATCATAAGGATATTTTCGAACCCTGGTTTAAAGTGCGAACGAGTACCTCTTTCAGTCCAGTTTTCAGCTGCGCACGCGTAGACGCGGCCTTATTGCATTTGATTCCCAGAACGTTATTCCTTAGTTCATCATATGACACAACTGCGATGCGATGACGTTACGTAAATGTTATTTGAAATGGCATGACGAGAGAAAGGCGACGGTGTTTATAAAACACTCAACACACATCCCATCTTAAGTATTAAACAATGATATTATTGTTTATTATCTACATTTTATATGATTCATTACATAGTATTTCGTTTTGTAAGGTGGCTTTTGTATGGCAAATGCGATGACGTTTTATCAAAGTAATGTCCACCGTATAATATTTTTGGAATACCGTTTGTGTGTACGTATTTGTATGCTTATCAATGTAACTTGCCGGTTCTGTTTCAACAGTTGTATAGGTACAAAAAGGAAAATATGTACAGTACATAACTGTATTTTTAATGAGCAACTTTAGTCCATTTTAATCCACTCGTGGTTGAGTCACTTACTAATTATCTTAAATAGTGTTTTACCGGTTTGGTTTAAAATTGGACTTTACCATCAACTAATAGCTAAACGTTTATAAAGAAAGAACGATCGTTTGCTAGTTCGGGGATAGTAATTAATATTTCGTCATGAATTGGATAATATACAAACGAGGTCTATCGATTTTTATTGTTTGACCCATGGGGTTAATATTTTAACAGTAAAGTGGTAGAAGTGATATTATAAGCAGTATAAATAGAATTTGGCAATATTGTGTAATTATAAGATCATGCGATAGAGAGAGAGAGAAAAGCAAAGAATACGTGTGATTTCTTTTGTACGTTGCTATTCTTATACTAAACTCCCATCCAGAATAAAATAAGACTTAACTAGCGGCCGCCCGCGACTTCGTTCGCGTGGATCCCGTTTTACCCCCTTCATCTATCTTACGCGGTTTAGAATTTTTCATACAAATGTTTTTTCCCGCTAACTCCCGTTCCCATGGGAATTTTGCAATATCCTGTTGTAACTAAGCTTTAAGTTTACTAAGGTACCTGCATGCCAACTTAAACGGTTTAGATTTTTCATACAAAAGGATTTTCCCGGTAATTCCCGTTCCCGTGGGAATTTCGGGAATTCCTTTCTTAGTGCACCTCTACGGTACCTAAGCTACGTCCCTTCCAAATTTCAAGTGCCTACGTTTAGCCGTTTAGGCTGTGCGTTGACATGTCAGTGAGTCAGTTTCTCCTTTTATATATTAGATATATTTAGAAGATACTACGACTGTAACATTTACAACTGTACGTGTTTGCATTCTCATTAGTGACGCTTGTTTGAAACAACATTCGAGGGGTTATTAGCGCCTGGCATGCTAAAAAACGTGACAAATTGTATATGGCATTTAATTATCACTATTGCAATTTACTCGTATACCTACGAGTACTTGTCTCAAGATGTGACGTCACAAAGTACACTTTTAAGCACGCCTTGACATCACGGGCCTCTTTTTATGAACTTTGCACACTTAATCTCTTAAAATTTTCATTTGTTTGAAAAAGTGAAAAATACGTGTCGAGTATTTTCAACCGACTTCAAAAAAGGAGGAGGTTCTCAATTCGACCCGTATGTTTTTTTTTTTTTTTTTCTATGTTTGTTACGCGATAACTCCGCCAATTATGAACCGATTTGAACAAATCTTTTTTCGGCGTATAGGTAATACCTCAAGGGTGGTCCCATTTAAATTTAATAATAGAAAAAACAACCCCCAAGGGTGGAAAATTGGGGATGAACTTTTTTATACGCAATATCTCCGCCGATTATAAATTAATTTGAACGATTATTTTTTTGTTGAATAGGTATTATCAAAAGGGCGGTTTCATGCGAATTTGAAGAAAATATTTCACCCCCAAGGGTGGAAAATTGGGGATGAACTTTTTTATACGCAATTAGTGATGGGCCGACTATGGTCTTTGCCGACTAACCGACTAGCCGACTAATCGGTTTTCAAATTGCCGATTAGTCGGCCGACTAATCGGCAATGCCGATCATTCTAATACCTACTTGTCCGAAGAATAATATCTAGATTTTCTCAAAGAAATATGAATATCCAGATTTCTAAAGAGATAAATATAACTTCTTGAGAAATGAGATTTCTTTAATATGAGAAAAAATAAAAAGCAACATTACATTCACCTAACAGGTACCTAAGGTAGATGTCATAATTTTCGACGGCGGAGGTGACAATATGATCGCCTCCTGCTGGGCTAGGATGCGCGCCGGGATATTATTCTTACTTACCTATCGATATCAAAATGTATGGGAAAAATGGCCCACTGATTCCTCTCCACCCTCCACGGTGATGATCAGCGAGCTGGGGGCGTGGGGGTACCCCGCCTGAATAGCACGGACTACCACCACCGTCGGATAGGCAGGGCTCGCCATGCAGGTGGGCAATTGGCGGGACGGACTGTGATAGTTGATGGCTTTGTCCGGATTCCCATAGTTCTTCACACTATTCCTCATCCTTCCGATGAGAGGAGCCCCACATAATCTACTACTTTCCCACGGGATAGGTATGCAATTCCATGCATTTTTTCCCCAAAATAAAAGTGTCATAATAATTTTATATGGACATTGGACAAATTACATAAACTTTACACGTTTTTGATGATTTTCTGGTAATTTTAACTAATCTTAACTTTGTATGAATTTAGACTGATTACCAAAATTTTAAATCAGGTGAAACCACTTTTTAATGTTTTTATGCAGTTAAAAGTGGTTTAAATAAACGCCCTTGTTCTACCTCATAATTATCTTGGTGATTATCAGTTTATTTCATTCACATATTTAATTTTGTAATGCGCCGATTATAATCGGCATGTTTTGCCGAATAGTCGTCACTAGTCGGCCGACTACAAATGATGCCGAATAGTCGGCTTTCCCGACTAGTCGGCGACTAGTCGGCCCATCTCTATACGCAATATTTTTAATTTTTAGTTTTTTTTGTGTTCACGCATTTGAAGTCGGTTTTATTTCGTTTATTTGATAAGTTAACCGACGGACTAATTCAAACTCTTGCTTTTTTTACCCAGGAAACATCACTATTATGACAACATTTCCACGTGACTATCACAGCGCTAATTAATTAGGGTGTTACATTATTAAAGGACATTCGTGTAGGGACACAATTGAAAATCGATAGCATTCGTTATCGTAATGGCTTTTATCTTGTGGTTAACGTAACTGCTACTTGACGTTTATTATTAATAAACTTACAAATTAAAGTGATCATACCGAACTGAAAAAGGCAAGGCCATTGCTGTCTTGTCTTAGAAAATGGAAAATAATGCAAGTCATCTCATGCCATACATCATTCTTGATAGACAATAGACATATGCCCGTTTTCACCATCAATTCCTAATTTTTAAGTGACCCCTATGAAAACAAAATTCCTGTTATGTGTTACCATCATCATCATCATTTCAGCCACAGGTCGTCCACTGCTGAACATAGGCCTCCCCCAATGACTTCCACATCGCACGGTTGGTAGCGGCCTGCATCCAGCGCCTTCCCGCTACCTTTATCAGGTCGTCGGTCCACCTTGTGGGTGGACGTCCCACGCTGCGTTTTCCGGATGTGCGGATGTGTTACCATAGAGGTCACTTAAAAATTAGGGATTGATGGTGAAAACGGGCATTAGTTATTTATTTTTCTACTATACACAACTCGAGTCGTATTATACTGCTCTGAAGCCAACATGTCATCTTTCTTTTATAATAATTATTATCTTGAACACAGTTTTTAATTATTATCGTGATAGACATAACATGGTTTTGTATTGCCGTTCGTAGAATCAAAAGTACGTATGTTGGTTGAATGAAGGGGCCTCCCCTTACCGTTCGGGGATTTCCTATTATCGATTGGAGTTGTTTTTGTATATCTTAAGGGTGAACATTAAAATGTAAATGTCACACGTACGAAGTTACAGCAACGTAAGCTGTAAGAGTAGGCGCACACCGTTGATTTTTAGTTGGCCGATAGTTGTGCTCGATTTTAATTTGTATGACGAATCGGCCAAATCGAATCGGCCTAGTGTGCGCTCTCCCTTACATGCCCATACTGATCAACTGCCCGACTAAACTATCGGCCGACGAAAAATCAACGGTGTGCGCCTTCTCTTACAATCTTGTGCCATTTGATTTTGCATTGCGAATAAACTTGTGTATACTGTTGTCTTTATTTGTTAAGTCTACAGTGTCATTGGCACATCATAAGTGTTCATAATATTGCATTGTTACTGCTGTGGCGAATTTGTCGAATACTAATACATAATATAATAAATGCGAAAGTAACTCTGTCTGTCTGTCTGTGTCGCTTTCACGCCTAAACCACTGACCGATTTTGGTGAAATTTGGCATAGAGTCCCGGGAAAGAACAGAATAGTTTATATCCCGGTTTTTGAAACAGGAATGCGTGCGATAAAGTTTTTCTGTCGAAGCCGCGGGCGGAAAGCTAGTCTTACATAAAGTTAGTTTGACTATAATGCTTGACAATAGCACACTTGAAGACATGAAAATTCCACTATTTGCTGAGTCCACATTCCAGGAGCGTTGGAGGATGTGACGATGAATGTGGTTTACGCAGACGGTAAAGATGTAGTCCGGTTCGATTCCTGAACTGGTCAATTTAGCAAATTGGTGTGCAGAGAACCGCCCCCGCCAGAAATCTGTATGATGCCGTCTCAGACAGGATAAACTTCGTTACTTCGAAGTTATGATGATGCCAGTCTGGCAGGCTATCAACTGCTATGATTAAACGATCTTTTTAGCTAGATTACACGCTATTTTTATATGCTGTTTTTTATTTATCTTGTCGTGTTCACATCTTGCGATTGTGTTATCTATCTCCTTCGTTTGACCTTGACTGAGAAAAGAAACGACTTCAACTAAATGTTTATATTGCTAATGTTGATATATGCTTTATGTATGTATATCTTTGCGAATTTAATTACATTGTTATGTCTCGCTGTGCTTTTGTTTACTTTTGGGAAGTGCGATATGCCAGTAGGGAAGAACCTGTTATAGAAATGTTGTATGTTGGATGTCCAACATTCGTGTGTTTTATGAGCTCTCAAAACGCAAATATTAACAAACTTCCAAGGTTATTTTGATTACAACGGATGGAGTGGGTTTAGGATGTGGATTATTTTAACTGACGCAAAAAACTTGGTAATCAGCAATGACACTCGCAAAACTAAAGCTGTTAAACAAATTTTATGATCTCATAATAATGTACAATTTGTTACTTTAAGCCCAGGCGCAGACCACCGATTTTTAGTTGGCCGATAGTTGCGCCCGATTTTTAATTGTATGAAGAATCGGCCAAATCGAATCGGTGTAATGTGCGCACTTCCATACATGCCCATACTGATCAACTGCCCGACTAAACTATCGGCCGACGAAAAATCGATGGTCTGCGCCTAGGCTAAGAGTATGCGCACACCGTTGATTTTTAGTTGGCCGATAGTTGTGCCCGATTTTAATTTGTATGAAGAATCGGCCAAATCGAATCGGCGTAGTGTGCGCACTCCCATACATGCCCATACTGATCAACTGCCCGACTAAACTATCGGCCGACGAAAAATCAACGGTGTGCGCCTACTCTAATACTAATTAATATTGCCATCTTATTGAAACCTATACGATTACGAATTAGCAACGACGTCATCATCATCCTAAATGCAATTGCATGATTGCATCGATACATAATAATCTACCGATTCATCAGTATCCATCGGCTCATGATATCATCGACACACGTCTTAAACGTTTGTCTACGTCACATCATCACATGCCAGCATGAAGCCACTTTGCTCAATATTAGAGGGATTTGGCTCCTAGGTACATAAACTGTTATTTTGTTGTACTTTTCATAAATCCAGCTAATAGGAACTTTCTTAAAACTTTACCTATTTGCATCAGAAAAATCAGAACAGCATCAGCACGTTTATGTGATGCGTTCTAATTTTTATCTGACAGCAGCGAGCAAGTTATAAAAAACATTTTTTCAATATTGATTATTCATTTTTTTTACTTTTGTAAAATCTATTATAATAGAAAACAAGCAGCTGAATTTATTCGTTGGGAAAAACAGTCTTTTGTTTCGCCGGTTGATAAACAAAACTATGGAATTACTCATACTTATGACATCCCTGCGCACTGAATCACCTTTTGCGCCAACAATTCCAACGACGGTATATCAACCTAAACACTATCTTATTATATGGCTAATAATAATAAGACCTATTTTTCAACAAAAAAATATTGTGTGTCACATCATTCTGCGCTAAATAATATACAAGGCCATTCAGAAGAGTCGTACGTAAATATTTACTTAAATTTTCACAAACACGTTAATTTAGGAGCAGCAGAATTTTGTTTTGCGCGTGGCGTCAAATTTCAGTTCTAATTATTCAATTATTCATAGAAGTGATTTACCTATTCATAAACCTTGAATTAAACAGAACCTTTGGAAGTTTCATTGATGGAACGAACAATATAGTAAGAAAAAGGGAACGTAACTAAAGTTTACACAAACGAGCAAATTCATTTTCACAATGTCAGTCTTAATTCCTTTATGTCCCTTTAGTAAAAATATTTTTGGACGAAATCCATGTCATCCATAGAACCGTATACAATGACATGATGACTATAATATTGTTTCCACTCTTGGACAACTTGGCAAATAACTCAGTAGCTGGTAGCGCGGAGTTCGCCAAGTTGACTTGGGCGCACTTGTCGAGTTCTTATCAACTATGTGTTCAAATTGACTTGGCTTGGTCAATTTCCCGCATGGTGTACCCGCACCATATCACTAGCTGACACTCGTGGGGCTTCGGATCAAGTGGATAATAATGTCTTTTATCCCATAACAAATAAAAACGGATTTTTTTCGGTGTAGCTGTACATTTTCCAATCGAAACTTCCAGCGTCCACAAACACACTCATTGCGAAGAACGTCGAGCATTCCCATTGAGGGCCGTCTGGATCGTATTTGTGACCCCGTAGGTGTAGACATCCATTCGATTACGCATTTTAAATCGATAAAGTTTCGAATGTAAAGATAAAAAGTTTACAGTTTCATCGATTATCGTTTAAATCGAGAATAACACTCGTGTTTGCGTTCCGGCGGTAATTTGAGAATGTTACTAGGTATGCAAAATCACTTGAAACCTATGTTACAGTTAAGCTTTTACATTTACAAATACATTAGTTTTTATTTCATTCAAAAATACCCAGTAGTTATGATTTTATAGGCATTCAAAGTTCGCTTAAATATTGAGTCGCGCCGACGGTCACGTGACCCCGCGTGACGTACATTCACAGTGTCCACTCACTAGAACACGGATATAAACATACTTAAATACATTTTTTTTTGTAAATACAAACTTATTATACATATTAACACCCAGACCCATCACAGAAATTAAAATTGAACCAAATCCAAACTTGATGCGATTGTGTCGTGTTTTTGCGAATTACCTTCCAGCTCCATCATTAGACCCTGATTACTATATAGAATTAAAGTACTCATCAATACAAAACGAACGAGCCCAAACTCGATGGATTTAAGTCGTTTTATTATAGAGTTCCTATGGCCACCTTCCAGCTCCATCATCAGATCAGCTCCATGTCATCATAATATTGCATGGTCATCCAAATCACATGTGTTTGCGAAATTTCAGCTTAATCGGTTGCCTGGAAGTGGGTCTTAATTCAGCTTGCAAGATTCCACCCATACAAATATGAGCCAGTCACTGTAATATGACGTCACGCGCATAAAATGGCGGGCTGGCTGCCGCCCGCACTTTTAAAATTCAATATCTTGGAAAGTAATTGACGTATCGAAATAATTCTTTCACGTGTATTTTTTATTTTTAACAGATAATACAGAAAGCTAAAAAACAAAATTAGTGAACATTCTTCATTAGTGTTCTAATCGCAGGATAACAGTAGTCGATGGCACTTGAATTAATTATTTTAAAATTACCTACACAAATGAAAATGTTTCGCTAGAAACTAATGTGGATGGTCTTATTGACGTAAATCATAATTCAGAACGAATATTGTTTTTATATGACGAATACTTGCAATAAAAGAAAACAGTCGGGAGTGACTAATTTTATTATGGTTGTTTTACCGCAAAAATTGAGCTGTCTGGTTTTGTCAAAATAAATGAGTGATTAAATTTTTTCATCTTTTTTTTGGATCTGCCATTTAAAATTAACAATACTAGTGTGTTATGTCTCATATGTTATACTCGTATTTCAGAGAAATTCAGCGAAACGTATGGAAAACCAAATAAAAAAGTTGAAATATTTAATCACATTACATTATTGGGGTCAATAAAGTCGGTATCATTGTAGGTCGCGAGTAATTTGCAAGTTTGCCTATTATTGCTACTAAAATGATTTCTTATCTAGTCTAGGTGACGAGACAACAAATTATAATTAATGTAGGTATTATCAATAAACGTCCATATCTCCCAATTACTAGGTGCATAATTTGGCCTGACATTTAACCTTAAAAGCCGGACATATCTTTTGCAATGTGCAATTAGTATGATATTATCACACCTCATGAGTGAGCGCCATGAGTGACTATCATCTTCGAATCGTTAGCCCAACATCCTGATACGCCCATTTCGTCGTACCCGACGAAGACTGCCCCAATGATCATTAGGGCTTTTTTCTTTTATTTCATTATTAAATACTACATTCCTTAATACACCTTTCAGTAAAACAATTGTATTAAAAAGTTCAATACTTATTTAGATATTCGACTTTATGCAAAAGCCACAATCTCATACCTACAAAATCTCCCGTGGAAAAAAGCCACAACCTGAATATGGCCCTTATGGGGCCATATTCCAGGGAAATAATTGGCGCTCGATTTTTTCGATGTATGGAAAACAAGGAGCCACAATGGCGTTAGTTGTAATTGAATTAGTTTTTTACTCTATTTGTATACAAATTGCTCTTTTTGATTTCGTGGAACTCTAGGGTATAATAGGATTACTTCAAAGAATTACGAATTTTTTCGACTTATTTTTTATACAAAATAATTCGCCATAGTTAAAATAAAAATAATTATTACAATACTTTAGTTCTAACAAGTCAATAAGAGGTCCATACACACTATCATATCGAAAAATTATCATTACCGTGATTACTTTATAAAATAAACACAAAAATGTCTCTCCTGAAAAGTTGCTGTTTTGCAATTAGGGCAGTTTTCGTCGGGTACGACGATTTGTGCTATATATTATTCTGTTGCTCTACTTTCGACTGGCGCGGCAGCCACATAAAAAGGCTAACAAAAGCCGGAAAGTCCGTAAAAAGCTAAATATGTATGTCTGACTAAAGCCAAACCCCTGGCAACCCTATGCTCATCCCAGCGGGATTCGAACTAGCAACCATAACTGACAGGCCGATCCATGAACCACCGGGTCAGGCGGCGAGCAGTTTTAACGACGCCTCGTTAAGCAATTGTTATGTTAACAACGCATTCACTGCTGCGATTGGCTGATGAGCTGTTAACAAGATAGTCAACTGCGCAGCAATCGGATGTGATTAACTGCGCGTTCATCCTCGAAGTATTAATTCACTGAAAGTGGAGAAAAAACTTGGAATAATATCGTGAATAACTTTATATTAGTAAAACAGAATTATAATATATTACTTCACTTGTTAATTCCGACTTCCGAGTTTATAACATTGATTTTGTATTTAAATGACAATATCTGTTATTGAAGTCTCTTGTATTTATTTAAATTGCATTTCTGTTTGTTCCACTAGTTCCAAAGCAAAATGGAGGGTTGTATGTATTTTAGATTCGATACGATTATGTACGTACGTCATTATGCTAATGATTATTATTTTAAAATACAGGCTTTTAGAAAAATCTTCCACACTTCGCCTTTGCGCAGCTGCCTGCAGTGCATATCCGACCGATTAAACCTCGCAACTTACTTGATAATGTTATAAAAATGTTTGGCTTTAATTCTGGTGATAGTGCCAGTGAGAGCAGTTAACAAGTCACTGACCGAGCTAAGTGGCAGTTAGCTAAGTTCCGATTATCGTACATTGCACCGGGCAGGATTATGAGGATGTGCAACTGAATGCAACGACTATTGCATTGTTGCCAAATCAACGGCATGGAAGAGTAGTATTCATCCATTCATTCGCACAATACAAATTATCCCAGATTGACATATTGTGTTGGATGCGCAAGCACAGGCTACAATAGTTATTGGCTGATTGGCAACTAGCTGAAGTAGGAACTTTTCCACTCCAATTGCGACTAACATAAGCTTTGAAATCAACAGTCTAAGAATATACCGAGTGTTATTATATGAAGCAATAAACGTATTTTAAGTTCGAACTATTTTATTATTAGCTGACAACGACTCGGGGAAGCCTTTGTCCAGCTGTGGACGTCATCCGGCTGAAACGAACGAACGAACAATGTTTATTATTTTCAATTATTATAATTGTATTATTTTACTTACTTTAGTTGTATGCTGTCTGCTTAATTTGAGTTGCATTCACGTTAATGACGTGTGGTTTTAATTATTTTTTATTATAATTTAATTGCTTGGTAACATCTTTGTAAGTAACGCGTTTATAATGAGCTAATAGCGAACTACATATTTCCTGATTTACTTTTTTATTGTTTTTAAATTAGATAATATTTCATTATTCTCTCTTGTGTATTAAATTATCAAGAATGTTACTTTCGCTTGTGTAACAAACAGTAATAATAGCATCAATATCATAAATATACTACAGTTAAAAGTGCCGAACTGTAACATGTTGTTAAATGCGTTTACAAAGAAAATGTTTTTTATTTTACAATATTCATGAATTTTATTAGCTAAATGGCGCCGGCGCGAATTCATACTATCCTGTAACCTGTATTATAATTTTTTATTACTTCAACATTTAAGTAAATAAATAAACGCACATCACATCTTTCCCATTAGTTTCGAAGTAAGGAACTACTTCCTTATTTTACGAGATGTCAGACGACCATTCTGTTTTATTCCGAGGCGAGCTGTAGGCGTTTAGAAGATCTAAGTACTTGTCATTTTGCGTTGTTGACCTTATGCTTTTAAGCCGAAACTTTAAAAAACGCTGTTTTTCGGCAAGCATTTTAGGAATATTTCATGCCGCATATTATTTTATGCCGCGGGTAATACCGCAGCATCTTTATGTTATACTGATATCGTTTGCGCTGTTGAATCACACCTTTCTCAAATGTTTACTATAGTTACTCGTAATTGAGATCTTTGGATGTCCTCACATAATATTATGTTGTTGTTTTCCAGCTCCCATCAACCACACGGCTACCGTAACGCAAGTGCCCATTCTGGGGGCCAACGGCACCGGCCAGCGGTGGGCCAACGCGACCAACACGCCGAAGGTCAGCGACCCCATATCAGCTGATGACAGTAAGTAACTATTTTGTGTACGTAAAATGGCGCCTACGTCACGGTCGTGCTAACGCGGAGCTCGAAGCGAAACGTGGGATGAAACGACACGCATTTTTGTAGCAATGGAATCGTAAATTGCATACCGGTTTGCTCAATTCGCATAAAGTAGCTTATATTCTAAACTCATGAAGGAAATTACACCAGGAAAGCATTTGGACTGAATATTATTTTAATATTTATAAATCACGTCGATTTCATTATTTTTAGTTGCAAAGTTCGAGTTTTTAATTATAAATGTATAAAAGCAGATTATCATAATTTGCTTTGTTTACCTTCGTGCCGAAATCGCGTCCACTTTATTTGCATAGTTAGCATGTTTACGATTGAATCGGACATCAGAGGTCAAGAACCGTAGTCTGTCCTTGCTGGCATCACGATCAATTAAAAGTGTTATGCAGTAACCAACAGTCATGCAAGATAAGCATTAATGGCTCTATGCTAATATCCATTCTTATAAGATACAATACAAGAATGCGTGGTATATTCAGTGAACTGCTCCTGAATCAAATGTACCTACTACTGCTTTTTCTATTTATTTATATTAACCGGCAGATAGTGGTGACTGAGTTTGTTGCGGCGCTTCTTCTCAGCACTTGCCAAATGTTGGTCTCGAAGCGCTGGTAGGGTAAAAAGATTATGAGACATGTAGAGGCTCCTTAAGAGCAAAATATTTGACGATTTGTAAGCACTATAATACAAATAAGGAAAATTTGACTTTGACTTTGAATCTTTGAATGTTTAAAATATGAGTACTCTGTCTGTCTATTACATTTTTGATGGATTTTGATTATTATAATATACATATAATAAACTTAATAAAACACTCCTCTGATCTCATATTTTATACCGATTAAGTTGTTGATCGTCGGTCCACCTAGTAGGAGGCCTGCCCACGCTACGTCTTCCAGCCCGTGGTCGCCACTCGAGAACTTTCCTGCCCCAACGGCCATCGTCTCTACGAGCTATGTGCCCCGCCCACTGCCACTTGATTTTGGCAATTCCTTTGTCCAGCAGTGGACGTCATTTGGCTGAAAACGAACGAACGAACGAAGTTGTTGAGTTTTATACGAATTTATGCGAATAAAGTTAACAATGATGTTACACGATCCGCTAATTGCTCGTTCACGTTGACACGAACAGAATATAAAAATGTAGTTTGTTGACAAAATAAACGTTTGTATGAAATGGCAGCAGTCATTATTATAAATTAATACAGTTTGTTCAGACATGAAGGCACGCAGAAAAAACATTCGTTTGCAGCTAGTTCTGCTTAAAATTGTATCTATTATATTACTAGCGGCCGCCCGCGACTTCGTACGCGTGGATCCCGTTTTACCCCCTTAGGAGTGCAGTTTCTAAAATCCTTTCTTAGCAGATGCCTACGTCATAACATCTACCTGCATGCCAAATTTCAGCCCGATCCGTCCAGTGGTTTGGGCTGTGCGTTGATAGATTACTATGTCAGTCAGTCACTTTTGAGTTATAGCGTAGTACACTGTGGTTATAGTATATTTAGATATGTGCTACTTTACAACAAAAATGCATAATAAATGCTGTCGACTGTACTCACAACGATAAGCGTTTCTGATTTGCGTAAAATAAGCAAACTTTCACTATACCACTGTAATCATGCCGTGTCAAACATCGGAAAACATTAATTCAAATCCTCTACGCACTTTAGGTGTTGTTCATCATGAAATAAAGTCCCTTTTGGCTTGCTTGCGGCTAATGAAGGTAGCTCACTTATTTGCCTAGTTCATCATGATTGATTCGCGGAGTGTCACGCGCGCTTTGCTATGACACCAACAAAAACACTTCCTGATCTACACAGCTTCAGAGATTTTTTTTATCCACAACGAGGAAGCTCTTGGCCTGTATCTCACCTGATGGTAAGTGATGATCTTGCCAAATGTTGGTCTCGAAGCGCTGGTAGGGTAAAAAGATTATGAGACATGTAGAGGCTCCTTAAGAGCAAAATATTTGACGATTTGTAAGAACTATTTAATAGTCTATACAAATAAAGAAATTTTGACTTTGACTTTGATCAGGCCGAAGGTGGAAACGAGCTTCACCCGGAATCCTCAACCACGGAGGAACTGGCTATCTTACCTCTGTCGGAACACAACAATGCTGTTAATATTGTTGTTATGGCGACAGACGTAGGTAAGATGGTGGTAGCTAGCCAGGCGGACTAAGAACAAGCCCTACCACCAACCAAACCGAACAGAAAAATCTGCCCCTTCTTCTGATTCTTCTGTCGTTCGTTAGTTTCAGCCAAATGACGTCCACTGCTGGACAAAGGCCTTCCAAGGATTTCCAAGCGACCGGTCCTGCGCTGTCCATATGCAGGTACTTCCGGCGACTTTCACCAGATCGTCGGTACACCTAGTGGAAAGCTCACTACACACAGTTTCTTCTGTTTTGTGTCCCAAAACAAATCCTGGTGTCAGACCATTGCATTGGGGGATTGACTTCCTAAGTACATGCAACTGTTTTTATGATACTGCCTAATGTCGAGTAGTGTGTAGGTGGTTATATTTATAATGGTTTTATTACAACACTCCCAAGCATGAAATTATTCCTTTCTAATCCAGGTTAATGCAAAGGTCAAACCTTGGCATTGTTTTGAGATTATTACCTGAGTACTTATCATTTTCATTAGAATTCCAATATTTGAATTACCAACTCCAAATATGACCTGTAACAAACAATATTTATTGACGTACATAACAGAATATTATAAAACATTTAAAGTGAAATTTATTTTTTTAATAATAAATTAAGTCGTGCACGTAATTATTTTCAGTCGTATTTCATAATTCCGCATTAATTGGCAAGTCTGTTGTTGTATTTTCGAATTGATCTAGGAAATAATTATAACGCCTGTAACACACAGCCGCGAAACAATTACAGCGAAATGATTTCAATTGAAATCTTCGCGTTAGGCCCAGAACACACGGTGAAACGCAATTGCAACGAAACTGCAAGTTCTAGTTACTTTTGAGTTGCATCTAAGTTTCTGCCATAGATTCCGTTGAGAGACCACACATGACGCGACCGTTTGCGTTTCACCGTGTGTACTGGGCCTTACACACAGGCTGATTGCTCGTTAATAGGGATTCTTTATATAAAAAACAAAACCCTCCTTCTGGCGCAGACGGGTAAAAATCAACGAAACCTTCCATTCTCAATATAACACTTATATAACCAGCAAAGTCAAGTTCGTTTTTCACGGTTTATAGTAATAATGCGAAGCGTATCCAACTGTTATATGGTCGGCTCGTAATCCCGATGGATAATTATACGCTCGTTAATGACGCATGAGTTCGAACCGACTGTTAGCGATTGCGTGTGTAATGTGACATTTTGAGCAGAACATTTACGCTCCTACTTAAACACTTGGTTAAGACATATTAAAGTCGTAAACTTTTGTTTAAGACGCTCTAGCTTGATTAAACCATCTTTAGTTTGATAGTAGCACAAATAGTTTGATACTACAGTTGCGGCCATAGCAAACTAGAGATTTGATCAGAGCGTTGTCTAAGGGCTAAAGGATTTATAAGGCGTGTAATTTTTAAATACTAATTCGTGTGATTATGCTTTCTCAGATGGATTTCTACTAATTTACTAATATCTTTTTTCAGATATCAATACTGACGCCTTCGAGACTCCGGAGCAGATCAACAGCCAGTTCCATTTAGGCAATTTGACTTATGTAAGTTTTTTATAGACTCATAATTAAAAAAATACAAACACCTTCCTTGTTTTTAGGTATAAGTAAATTTTGAACTTTGAAATTCCATATAAGACAAATATGGGATTCACGAGAGTCCAGCTGTCGGCTGGGATCACACTACGATCCTGTAATCGGCAATCCGACATCGATACCGTTGAGCTATTTTCATTTTTACTATTTTTTACAACTCCAGCCATTGTAATTAGCCATATTAATGTAACGAGATTAATTTCAAGAATATTATTATAACGGCTGTGCGGATCGCTCCGCACAGCCGATCTGTATGAACTGCTAGGGAGCGGAGCGGTTCCTCCGGACCGCATTACTTTAAAACGCTCCCTAGAAGTTCATACAGATTGGCCGTGCGGAGCGGGTCCGCACCGGACGGTCCGCGTGACACTAAAACCAGCCTTAGGCCCGAATCTTTATTTAGAAAGAAGATAAATAAATACATCAGGGTTCTTACGGCCTCGAAACTAGGAACATTTTAGACAAGACTAATGAGCTCCAACAAAATGTCTCGGACTTCTTTTAAAACAGTTTTATTTTTGCCATCAGAATGAAGACCACGACTTCTACAACAGCTCGTTCATCAGCAACCAGACGTACTTCGCAGAACACTGGACCAACATCACCGGTTCCAAGTCCGACGTCCACCAAATGCTCAGCAACTCCCACCGCAGAGCCACGGTAAGATAGCTATAGTCTGGTCCGGGAGCACGTAGAATTTATTCCAATGACCCCAAGCTACCCATCCTTATCGCTCGCGCGTAATTATATTGCTGTCGCGAATGTGCGACGGGCGCCCGCAGTGAGTGTGCGAGCGCGACAGCAACATAATTACGCGCGAGCGATAAAGATGGGTAGCTAGGGGTCATTGGACAAAATTCTACGTGCTCCCGGACCAGACTATAGACTTAAACACAGTTAAATGTACTGCTATAGATCGTTTCATCCACGAAGACGCGCCCCACCAATTTTGGTCGAGGGAAGCGCGAGGTGCGGGGAGTTTGGTCCGAGCAATCCGAGCGTCATTATTGTAGTGTGCGTGTGCACTCATGGATGATTTAGCGTGTACCGATAACACTCAAACATTAGCGGATGAATAGTGGGGCGCGTCTTCGTGGATAAAACGATCAATATAATACGCACAGAATATGTGCACTCGCATTTGCAAGCCTTGGTAAAACCTCATTAATACGCGAAACTAGGCAAGCTACAGGTTTACTGGTATTATCGAAGAGGTATACTGTTCTACCAGACGTTCTTCGCCAAATATTGGGCCAATATCATCCACTTCAATTCCAACTCCTACTGCAGATCCACGGTAAGATCACCAAGCTAAAAACCTAGACATCGTGCTATGTACCTCACAATTCCAGGAAATGGCATGGTTCCATTAACTTAAAAGCTGGGCAAACCTAAGGTTTACAGGCGTTGCGTTGCAAGGAACTAAGTAGTTCAACCATATTATTTTGGCTAAATATTGGGCCAACATCACCATCTTCCAAGTCCAAGATCCACGCAGAAGAAGCAGGGCTACGGTGAGATCACGAGGCTGAAAACAAAGGCACACTCTGCTGTGTACCTTGTACGTCATACCAAACTGGACACTGAGCTTAAATAGTTCAGCATAACTGTAAAATAAGAATAAGAATCTCTTTATTCAGCACAATATATGGTATACAAAGCTCTTGCTTTACTCTTGTAAACATAAACAATAAATAAAATAATATGCGACATGACACAAACGTCATGCCGAGAAGCTGGTTTTCGCGGGAACCAATGCGTGATGAGTGTTGCGGGCCCTTCTGGTCGAGACCTGTGGTCGAGACAATTTGATCAGACAGTGTCAGACAGGTTTAAAGGCGAGTTACAATCTGATGTCACAGTGAGCTAGGTCAGTCTACTGGCAATAAGGGCGCGCAATAGGGGGCGTTGTAGTCGATAAATTAGGAACAAAAATTATGAAATAAATTCAAATCAAACAATAATAAATGGGGGCGCCTGTCGGAAAAATAGCGCCAGCGCAATAGCAAAAAAAAATGGCGTTCTTTTAGCGGTAAGTGCTGTCACTATCAATAAAAATAAAAATGTATGGTAAAGATAAAAACATATTATGTCTGTACATCAAGAAGAAGAATTCAAAGTGGGTGTGTACTCGTACCTACCCTATGCATATTACTCCCATTATCTGCTACTTACTAATCTGATGTTGTGCAAATGACAGAGCCTAATAACAAGTATTTTTGCGGTTTGTCATCCTCCTGTAGTGGAAACTAAAGGACCTGACTGACCTGATGATGAATAATAACTTCTTCGTAATGAGCAGAAAAGTTATCGAGTGGCGACGTTAGGCGATTACACTGCACCGCGCTCCGCCGCGGTACGCGGGACGACAGATTTAATCATTGTATGCAAATACCTCAGTTTGTATAGAAAACACGCGCGGCACAACACACTGACAACGCGTCTGCGCGCGGAATTCTTTATATGTAGCCACGCGGACCGCGGCGGAGCGCGGTGCAGTGTGATAATCGCCTTATCGCTTTGTCTAGCTGTGGACGTCATTTGGCTAAAAAGAAAGTCGACGAATGAGCTTAAGCTAACAAGCCAATGTTTTCCCTTATCCGCAGACGGTGCAGCTCAGCTTCCAATTCCCGTTCTACGGCAACTGGATCCAGAACATCACGGTAGCCACAGGCGGGTTCATCTTCACGGGCGAGCACACGCACGCCTGGCTGGCCGCCACGCAGTACATCGCGCCGCTCATGGCTAACTTCGACACCTCGCTCAACAACGACAGCATCGTCAAGCTGTCGGACGACGGTGAGTCGCTGCATACAGGCACACGTCGCGAGTGACTGCATACAGAACATCACGGCAGCCACGGGCGGGCTCATCTTCACGGGCGAGCACACGCACGCCTGGCTGGCCGCCACGCAGTACATCGCGCCGCTCATGGCCAACTTCGACACCTCGCTCAACAACGACAGCATCGTCAAGCTGTCGGACGACGGTGAGTCGCTGTCTACAGGCACACGTCGCGAGTGACTGCATACAGAACATCACGGCAGCCACGGGCGGGCTCATCTTCACGGGCGAGCACACGCACGCCTGGCTGGCCGCCACGCAGTACATCGCGCCGCTCATGGCCAACTTCGACACCTCGCTCAACAACGACAGCATCGTCAAGCTGTCGGACGACGGTGAGTCGCTGTCCACAGGCACACGTCGCGAGTGACTGCATACAGAACATCACGGCAGCCACGGGCGGGCTCATCTTCACGGGCGAGCACACGCACGCCTGGCTGGCCGCCACGCAGTACATCGCGCCGCTCATGGCCAACTTCGACACCTCGCTCAACAACGACAGCATCGTCAAGCTGTCGGACGACGGTGAGTCGCTGTCCACAGGCACACGTCGCGAGTGACTGCATACAGAACATCACGGCAGCCACGGGCGGGCTCATCTTCACGGGCGAGCACACGCACGCCTGGCTGGCCGCCACGCAGTACATCGCGCCGCTCATGGCCAACTTCGACACCTCGCTCAACAACGACAGCATCGTCAAGCTGTCGGACGACGGTGAGTCGCTGTCCACAGGCACACGTCGCTAGTGACTGCATACAGAACATCACGGAAGCCACGGGCGGGCTCATCTTCACGGGCGAGCACACGCACGCCTGGCTGGCCGCCACGCAGTACATCGCGCCGCTCATGGCCAACTTCGACACCTCGCTCAACAACGACGGCATCGTCAAGCTGTCGGACGACGGTGAGTCGCTGTCTACAGGCACACGTCGCGAGTGACTGCATACAGAACATCACGGCAGCCACGGGCGGGCCCATCTTGCATACACAATATCACGGTAATCACGGGCGGGAACTAACTTTGTAGGCGCAACTATGCTGTCAAAGCTTATTAGCTAGTGAATAACAGCACCCTTGTCGAACTGTCGATGTGAAGCTATAATATTGACTGTAGAGTGAACATGAATTCACTGTAAAGCTGCTGTACTGACTGACGCCCGTATTCACAAACGATACTTGCTTAAGTGAAGCAGCAAATCGAACGCACAGCGTTGAATAGAGCTCTGTGATTGGTTCATGTGTCACCATGTGCATCCACGCGCACTGTGAGACCTCATAGTAACGTTTGTGAATACGGGCGTGAGTTCTTACGTTGAGCCTTGTTTGCTGCCCCATATTATACATTCGGTATATAGGCACATCCTTGAAGACACCTTAAAGTTTTAAATATGTGGGAGTATGAATTCTCACAGAAAGTAAATAATATTTTCATCGTATGTATTTACAATTTACCGCGTCCCATTTCATATAACAATGAAACAATGTAAGTATACTTATAAATAATGAAAATTGTTCCTATTTTATAAATTACTGCTTGACGCCTCGTAAAGTATCATACAGTTGTTTGTAATACATATTATTACGTAATAACATGATTATTGCTATTTGCTACGAGGTTACTCAAGCGTTTCGTTGTATTTCATACGAGCGTATTTTTAAAGTAAAAAGTATTATGCTACCTACTAAATTGGCCGTGAAAACATGTGTTCAAATACATAATTCAGTGTGTAAATACACATATACATTTTAGTGCTATGTGGAGCGAATTGTCTGATGAATGGTATAATTTTCATGTGGAGACATTAATATTTCCGTTCGTGTTTTTTTCGACAACACCACTGCTTTTAGCACAAGCGCCAAGAAAAAAAAACTGTTTTTAAAAACAAGCTTTTATTCTAAAATGCAGTTGTACTAAAACGGAAAAAATAATCTAAATTAATAATAATCGCTCATGGAATTTATTCCTCTTTTTTTCTGCTATAAGCTTGGTGGTGGAAAATTCGTTTATATAAGTTACTAGCTTTCCGCCCGCGGCTTCGCGCGCGTGGACTACATTATCTACATATTTTACGGAACCCTGTTATTTTCTAAAATAAAATTTAGCCTATGTTACTCGTGGATAATGTAGCTTTCGAATGGTGAAAGAATTTTTAAAAACGGTCCAATAGTTTTTGAGCCTAAAGTTGAGCAAGCAACAAGTGATCTGAAGAAGCAAGAACTGAGAAAAGGAAGCGAATAATAAACGCGAGAAGTCTCAGCAAGTGAAATAGTGGTTTTATTCCTGCAAGTAGCACCCACTACGCCTGACATAGTAAGGGCAAGCTCTCAACGGCAGTCATCATCGTCCGGTCAGCGCTCTCGAACACACACAAACGCATACAGTCCACTGCAGTCCACCACAGAGCCTATTCATTACAACCAAACAAACAAACAAAGTTTTCCTCTTTATAATATTAGTGTAGAAGTGTAGATAATAGATCATCTAAATAAATATGGCGAGGATTGAAATCAACACCCTGTAGTGTTCGAATTATTGTATGAATTTATCGAATAAAATGCGGCCTCGCCAATCCTTTGCTACACGATAGCAAACTCAATTTGCGGCGCACAGCTATTGATTACGCTGGCATACCCATCAATACTAAATTGGCAGTCCAATAGTTCAACGAACTGCAATTGGACCGCCGCATTCTTGGTAGGACCCATCACAGTGGCATAAAATGTAATGGACAAAGTGTTGTTACCAACCCAAATTGATACTATCGCCATGATAGCTAATAATGCACTGCCTAACTAATAACATACCAGGAGTTAGTTTGTCCGTAACATATTGTTAGACCGTAAATAGTAAATGCACTGATATGGGTTTGGATATGTTTTATTCGGAAAAGCGTAACCATTTCTGGAAATTTCAACATTTTGGATTATATTTGACATAGATCTGATAACCTATATAATTATTGTGATGCGTTGATATCAAGTCACGTTTATTTTAATTTTTATTTTTATTTTAATTTTATGAATTTTTATGAACCAATTTTATTTTAATGACTGATGACTGTAGGTGATTTGTGTTTACCCTTTACAATAAATGTTTCAATTTTTTCGTTGAATAAAATAAACAGTGAATTATTATATTCTGTACTCTTAGTTAGTTACAACTTATTGTTTGTCTAAATTGTAAGACCTAATGTGAATGTGCTAATGTGGTCATGCAATAAACGATTGAGTATTGAAAAAAGTAGGAATAGAGTCGCTTACTAATTAAGCTATTTTTTTAGTAAATTCAAATTATTTAGTGCATGTAACTTAGTCGAACATAACTTTTTTAATTCTATAGACACTTAATAAAATGGTTTGACTTCTTCTCAGCTCTTGCCAAATGTTGGTCTCGAGGCCCTGGTAGGGTATAAAGATTATTAGACATGTAGAGGCTCCTTAAGAGCAAAATATTTGACGATTTGTAAGCACTATAAATTTTGACTTTGGTTGAGTTGTTGGAACAGTATGTCTATCCTAATTGCGTACCGGAAAACGCAGCATTTGATGTCCTCCCACAAGGTGGACCGATGACATCGCAAAGGTAGCAGAAAGGCGCTGGACGCAGGCCGCTACCAACCGGGCAACATGGAAAGCATTGGGGGGGCCTATGTTCAGCAGTGGACGTCCTATGGCTGAGATGATGATGATGACTGAGTTTATTCCGGCGTTTCTTCTCAGCACTTGCCATATGTTTGTCTCGAAGCGGTGGTAGGACCCAAAAGATAAGGAGACATGTAAAGTGCCCCATAAGGGCTACTTTTTTTTTTATTTACTATATTTGACGTTCATAAGTGCCACCAGTGGTCTAAATTGTATAAAATATATTTGATTTGATATGATGACGATGTCTATCCTAATGCAGTGATCATTCTAGCAAGCAACTATAAACCCAATCACCTTGTCCACAGGGGAGAAATTCACTGCCTTCTGGGAGAACGTTACGCTGCGTGAGAGTCCAGACAAGCCGTTTACATTCGCCGTGACGTTGTACAAGAACGGGGATATAGTGTTTGCATACAAGGCCATTCCACTTCGCGTGCAAGACATCGACGACTCGGCGCATCCTGTCAAGATTGGAATCAGCGACGCCTATCTCACTGATAGGGTCATATTCTGTGAGTACCACTCCTTCCCAATCCCTTTTTAGGGTTTCGTTACCACTCAGAAGAAAAAATTGTACTCCCAGTATCATTTTTCTGTCCTTCTTTCTGTCTGTATCAGCTCGTAATTAACGTCAAATAGCATCCCTTGAAGCTGTGAAAAATGTACGTCCATACGTACCGGTCCGGCACACAAAGCCTTATCGACTGCAGTATGACCTGGTTGCATAACCGCCCCGTACTAATTTGAACAAATACGTAGCCAGGCTTAGATCCCGTCTAACTTCTAGTTTGTTGTACCCTACTATTCCGAGTACAGATAAAGTGTGTTACAAACAAAATATGTTCTTTAGACGTCCGCCGCAAGACCATCTACGAGTACCACCGCGTCACGTTCAAGCACTACGAGATCGGCAACAACACTGTGCTGCGACTGACAGCGCTGCCCACCTGCCTCCAGTACAGCACCTGCGACGGCTGCCTCAACCACAACACCAGTTTCGACGTGAGTACCTCAACCACAACACCGGCTTCGACGTGAGTACCTCAACCACAACACCAGCTTCGATGTGAGTACCTCAACCACAACACCGGCTTCGACGTGAGTACCTCAACCACAACACCAGCTTCGACGTGAGTACCTCAACCACAACACCGGCTTCGACGTGAGTACCTCAACCACAACACCGGCTTCGACGTGAGTGCCTCAACCACAACACCGGCTTCGACGTGAGTGCCTCAACCACAACACCGGCTTCGACGTGAGTGCCTCAACCACAACACCGGCTTCGACGTGAGTGCCTCAACCACAACACCGGCTTCGACGTGAGTGCCTCAACCACAACACCGGCTTCGACGTGAGTGCCTCAACCACAACACCGGCTTCGACGTGAGTGCCTCAACCACAACACCGGCTTCGACGTGAGTGCCTCAACCACAACACCGGCTTCGACGTGAGTGCCTCAACCACAACACCGGCTTCGACGTGAGTACCTCAACCACAACACCGGCTTCGACGTGAGTACCTCAACCACAACACCGGCTTCGACGTGAGTACCTCAACCACAACACCGGCTTCGACGTGAGTACCTCAACCACAACACCGGCTTCGACGTGAGTACCTCAACCACAACACCGGCTTCGACGTGAGTACCTCAACCACAACACCGGCTTCGACGTGAGTACCTCAACCACAACAACGGCTTCGACGTGAGTACCTCAATGATCGAAAACTACACGGTGCTGCGGCTGACGGCGCTGCCTCTTTTTGTAGAACCGCATTCTTTAATGAACACGTGCATGAATAACTTCTAGAATTATTTGTAAAGCTAGATTTTTGTACTACCTTCAAATTTCATCACTGCTTTTTCCATCCGATTTCGCACGTTTATTTTTAGGTAATTTTCAATTGTCATCGCTTTTAATGCACGCCTTATGAAAATTTGTGCTCTTGCCTAATCTATAGAAGACCGGTCTTTATGAAAACCACGTGCCGTTAAAGCACGTGCCATCTGTGCTCGTGGTCTTCTGTGTTCTGGCTTAGGTTTTTTTGATCTGCATTAGGTGCCTGACCTTCGTTTAAATGAAGCTGTCACGTGGTCGTTTTCTTTCGTGCGTGTCTACTGATCGCGATAGTTTAGACTTTAGCCTCCTTCCCTATGTCGTATTTAAAGAGATGCATCCTCTAACTTAGATATGTTTGTTTGCAGTGTTCGTGGTGTGAAAATCTTATGAAATGCTCGAGTGGCACGGATCGCAACAAGCAAGATTGGCAGCTCAGAAGTAAGTGCTTTTGCTTCTATTTAGTTGCGCGTAGTTACGCATTTGCGTATTTTGAATATTTAATCGAACGGCTCTGTGCAAAGCAGGCCATACATGCTCCTGCTCCTAAACTATTGATTTCACAAAACAGTTATGTAATCATCAAATGCAGGAAATTTTGTCTTATTTGTTTCTGCATAATTAATTTTCCAATATGGTGGCGAACGCGGCAATCACAAGAGGTCGCAAAGTTGGAATTCGGAACGATACACACACACGCGTCTGTATCGCTACAAACACGCGTCGTCGACGCGTTTAAAAATGAAGTGCACATAGGCCTTAGGTCTAAAACCGGTTTCATATGAAAGTCGGGCACTTTGTATGAAACCGCGCGGGCGCCCGCATAACGCAGTTTCTGCCCTGAGGGTTTGACTAAAGTATTAACCTTTTCAGCGCCACGTCAAATACAAAAACCATCACTCTGACGCCACGCTTGATAAATAATGATATCAATATTTAATTGTATTCATTATTATTCAGTTTACATAATACTCAATTAGCCTATTACTGACATCATTTTTAAGGCGGATTAATCCGTCGTTGGCGGTCAACCTGAGGGCCTAGTGTGAGTTTACATCAAACGCTCTCACTAGTGAGCGCGTCAAAAAATGACATTAAGAGTAGGCGCACACCGTTGATTTTTCGTCGGCCGATAGTTTAGTCGGGCAGTTGATCAGTATGGGCATGTATGGGAGTGCGCACACTACGCCGATTCGATCTGGCCGATTCTTCATACAAATTAAAATCGGGCACAACTGTCGGCCAACTAAAAATCAACAGTGTGCGCCTACTCTTAAAATCGGGCACAACTATCGGCCAACTAAAAATCAACGGCGTGCGCCTACTCTAAATGTATGACGGATTGTACTGCGCCCTTAGCGGGAAACGTTCAAAAATTAAAATTTTCATACATTTTTTAAACACACTCAGCCCACTTATGTCATTACGGTCATTGGCGTTGAAAAGGTTAAAGAGTAACCAATCGTGTCCCGCCTCAGATTGCGACAAGTCGCTGTTCACGAACGCAAGCATGTGCCCAGCGAGCGCGCCGGCGCCCGCGCAAGACGGGTCGACCTACGTCACCGACGCGCAATCCAGCGGCCGCCACCAGGCTGTCGTCAACACGCGTGAGTATACCTCTCATCATCATCATCATGTCAGCCATAGGACGTCCACTGCTGAACACATTCTGGGAGTGGGTAGTCAATGCGAAAAAACGCTCAACGGTTTGAATGTGCGGGTGTCAAAATGTCCATACGGACCGGCTGTTAGTGTGGCAAAAAGTATGAACGTCGAAATGAGCAATGGTTAAAATGATCTGAAGTTAAAATGTCTTCGGGTTTATTCGAACAAGCGTCTTATTGTATAATAGCTAACGTGAATACGTGCTTAAATGCATCAAGGTAAAAATGTCAAAAAAAAACTCTATGACTGGACTACAAGAACATTGAACATTTTGACATTTAATTTTATTAATTTAATCATGAGCACAAATATATCAGTTGATCATTTTATCTATCACACCTTTTGTTGTACTTGTATTTTGTGATGTGTACCATTTGTCACTAAACCATTGTAACCATGGTAATAATGTACATTTTGACACTGGGACTTTTTGACGTTCATACTTTTTGCCACACTAACAGCCGGTCCGTATGGACATTTTGACACCTGCACATTCCAACCGTTGAGCGTTTTTTCGCATTGACTACCCACTCCCAGAATGGCTGAACATAGGCCTCCCCTAGTGCTTTCCACGTTGATCGATTGGTAGCGGCCTGCGTCCAGCGCTTCCCTGCTACCTTTACGATGTCGTCGGTCCTCCTTGTAGGTGGACGTCCCACGCTGCGCCTTCCGGTACGCGGCCTCCATTCCAGAACCTTGCTGCCCCATCAGCCGTCAGTTCTGCGTACTATGTGCCCTGCCCATTGCCACTTCAGCTTGCTAATCCGTCGGGCTATGTCAGCGACTTTAGTTCGTTTACGGATTTCCTCATTTCTGATTCGATCTCGCAAAGAAACACCAAGCATAGCCCTCTCCACTTCTATTATACTGGGTGTTTCCCACAGATCACAGAAACTAAAGGGAGATGTGCAGGTGCGGTTTTGCTCCCCAGTCGATGAAGCACCTGATGTCGTGCCCTGAGTGCCCAAGCAACTGCACTCAGGAGGATTTGATGAGTGCTGCTGACAACGCCACTCTTGTGGCGGAGTTTTGGGCTGACAGTGTGTAGGTTTGTTGTCGACACGAAAAGAAGAAGAAGGGAGATGTGACAAGGGGGCGTGGCCGGTGTCGCAGCAATATGCCCAAAAACAGAACACATTGCTCGTGAAAGCAATGATGACAGCAGCGACGTCATAATGTAAACATTGCTTGTGTAGTGCTAAAGATTATTCGATCGTTGAGTACTGATACCGCAGTGGATAATGAGCACATTATTTTGATTACTTTGTCTGTGTGAATTTCTAATGCGACACTGAGTTTCGAACTCAGCGCATGTTTCCTGTAAGGCGTCAATTTAGGAGTTAACATAAATTCTGTAACTTTTTCAAATTACATGGGGGTTAATCGATAAGTATCCACACCTTAGTATCCTCACCTATCACCCCGCGCCTGCTTGACACCTTACAGGAAACACCCTGTATAAACAGTTTCTTGGTAAAAATGGTAAATTGTCGTTTGACAAGCTTTGCATTTGATTTATATTAAATCCCCAGTGCCTGCAAACGAGCCGTCTACCCCCAAGCTGCCGCCGCCGAAAAGCGGCGCCGAGAATTCTCCCTTCATGGCGCCGGTTCGCGAGCCGGCGAAGGACGAAGACACGCACTCGGCCATCGGCGGCGCCGTCAGCGCCATTCTCGTGGTCACGATCGTTTGCGCGCTCGCCGCCTGGACGCTGTACGCCTTCAAGAACCCGCACACTCGCAGCGGGCAGCTGCTCATCAAGGTACTGAACTGCTAAAGCCTGGTCCGTGAGCACGTAGAATCCCGTCCAATGACCCCAAGCTACCCATCACTATCGCTCGCGCGTAATTATGTTGCTGTCGCGCTCGCACACTCACTGCGGGCGCCCGTCGCAATTACGCGCGAGCGATAGGGATGGGTAGCTTGGGGTCATTGGACGGGATTCTACGTGCTCACGGACCGGGCTTTACTGCACAACACAAGTGACCAACCTGCTACATTTAGCACTGCTAATGGTGAGTCAAACGTGGACCTCACTTTGTCCACAAGAGGAGTACGCATCTCCAAATGGAGAGTGGAGGCCAGCACTTCTGACCATCGCCTCATCACCTTTGAGGTATGCCAGCCGTCCCACAGATCGTATTCGGAGCACACTGAGCCAATCGAGGAGCCTCGGAGGTTTCGGGATCGGGGGGTCACCTAACCTTTTTTTTTACGGGGAAAAAATGCGTTGAATCGCATACCTACCCTGCGGGGACAGGGTAGGTTATGTGGGGCTCACCAAGTCAGAAGGACGGGGCATACCCACTAAAAAGACCCCGGTGCTCCGTCACTCGCCATAAGTGGGAGGAGACTGTGGGTTTCCGGACAAAGCTTTCTCTACCACAGCCCCTACCTAACCTAACCTACGCCAAGTTCTGCTTCAGGCAGGCTTCTGGGTTGCTCATCAAGGTACACCCGCACACTCGCAGCGGCCAGCCGCTCATCAAGGTACACTCGTACACTCTCAGCGGCCAGCTGCTCATCAAGGTACACTCGCAGCCGCCAGCTGCTCATCAAGGTACACTCGCAGCGGCCGGCTGCTCATCAAGGTACACTCGCAGCGGCCGGCTGCTCATCAAGGTACACTCGCAGCGGCCAGCTGCTCATCAAGGTACACTCGCAGCCGCCAGCTGCTCATCAAGGTACACTCGCAGCGGCCGGCTGCTCATCAAGGTACACTCGCAGCGGCCGGCTGCTCATCAAGGTACACTCGCAGCGGCCGGCTGCTCATCAAGGTACACTCGCAGCGGCCAGCTGCTCATCAAGGTACACTCGCAGCCGCCAGCTGCTCATCAAGGTACACTCGCAGCGGCCGGCTGCTCATCAAGGTACACTCGCAGCGGCCGGCTGCTCATCAAGGTACACTCGCAGCGGCCAGCTGCTCATCAAGGTACACTCGCAGCCGCCAGCTGCTCATCAAGGTACACTCGCAGCGGCCGGCTGCTCATCAAGGTACACTCGCAGCGGCCAGCTGCTCATCAAGGTACACTCGCAGCGGCCAGCCGCTCATCAAGGTACACTCGCAGCGGCCAGCCGCTCATCAAGGTACACTCGCAGCGGCCAGCCGCTCATCAAGGTACACTCGCAGCGGCCAGCCGCTCATCAAGGTACACTCGCAGCGGCCAGCCGCTCATCAAGGTACACTCGCAGCGGCCAGCTGCTCATCAAGGTACACTCGCAGCGGCCAGCTGCTCATCAAGGTACACTCGCAGCGGGCAGCTGCTCATCAAGGTACACTCGCAGCGGCCAGCTGCTCATCAAGGTACACTCGCAGCGGCCGGCTGCTCATCAAGGTACACTCGCAGCGGCCAACTGCTCATCAAGGTACACTCGCAGCGGCCAGCCGCTCATCAAGGTACACTCGCAGCGGCCAGCCGCTCATCAAGGTACACTCGCAGCGGCCAGCCGCTCATCAAGGTACACTCGCAGCGGCCAGCCGCTCATCAAGGTACACTCGCAGCGGCCAGCCGCTCATCAAGGTACACTCGCAGCGGCCAGCCGCTCATCAAGGTACACTCGCAGCGGCCAGCCGCTCATCAAGGTACACTCGCAGCGGCCAGCCGCTCATCAAGGTACACTCGCACACTCGCAGCGGCCAGACGCTCATCAAGGTACACTCGCACACTCGCAGCGGCCAGCCGCTCATCAAGGTACACTCGCACACTCGCAGCGGCCAGCCGCTCATCAAGGTACACTCGCACACTCGCAGCGGCCAGCCGCTCATCAAGGTACACTCGCACACTCGCAGCGGCCAGCCGCTCATCAAGGTACACTCGCACACTCGCAGCGGCCAGCCGCTCATCAAGGTACACTCGCACACTCGCAGCGGCCAGCCGCTCATCAAGGTACACTCGCACACTCGCAGCGGCCAGACGCTCATCAAGGTACACTCGCACACTCGCAGCGGCCAGCCGCTCATCAAGGTACACTCGCACACTCGCAGCGGCCAGCCGCTCATCAAGGTACACTCGCACACTCGCAGCGGCCAGCCGCTCATCAAGGTACACTCGCACACTCGCAGCGGCCAGCCGCTCATCAAGGTACACTCGCACACTCGCAGCGGCCAGCCGCTCATCAAGGTACACTCGCACACTCGCAGCGGCCAGCCGCTCATCAAGGTACACTCGCACACTCGCAGCGGCCAGCCGCTCATCAAGGTACACTCGCACACTCGCAGCGGCCAGCCGCTCATCAAGGTACACTCGCACACTCGCAGCGGCCAGCCGCACATCAAGGTACACCCGCACACTCGCAGCGGCCAGCCGCTCCTCAAGGTACACTCGCAGCGGCCAGCTGCTCATCAAGGTACACCCACAGCACAGCACGAAACCACTCAGCCGTCGGCGGCGCCGTCAGCGTTTTAAGAACTTTGAAAATAGAGAGAAGCTATTGAGACACGTTGTAAGAACTTAACTAAGAGCCTGTTTCAGCTTGGACTAAATAATCTGATAAGTCCCAATCCCTGATAAGTATTTAAACTACTACTTTCGATCTCACAGGTCTCTGATATCTCAGAAAGTAACTAGCAACCTTTTTATACATCGGTCCTTAACCTTAACCTTTTATTACACATAGTTTATTATGTAAAACCGAATGAATACCTGTTGAATCGAGCCCTAATTGTGGTATTATGTCCGCAGTACCGGCCATCGCAATGGAGCTGGCGCCGCGGCGAGGCGCGATACACCGCCGCCACCATCCACATGTAACGCACGCCGCAGTCGCGTACCCAGACCACGGTAAACTCAACCATATTCAATTATATATCGTAGTACTGGGTATTACCTGATCACAACCGGGTAAATAATATTCAGTATTTACCTTCACCGTGTACAATTACGATCTACTACCATAATGCAGACAATTCTAAAAGGTCAATCTTGATAAATTAATGGTAACTGTTAATTGAAGTTCAAAATAGAATGTGTGTGCTAACGTGTCTTAGGCCGAGTTGCACCACCTATTTTTTACCGTAACTTTAACGATAACCGGTGCTTTTTGTATGGGTTTTGACAGATTTTTGACGTTTGTCAAAGTTAAAGTAAGATGGTGCAACCCAGCCTTAACCATTCCAAATGCACGATTTTGTAACGATTATTGAATTTTACTGTACCAACATATTTTGTAAAAAAAAATCTCACCTTCGATATAAGATTTTTATCACCCTATGTTAAGTGCTTCGTTATCATTTTTCACTAGTATAAATGAACGTAATACGTGTGACGAATCAGTATGAATACAGCAGATGAAAGTATACTATTTTTTATTACTCAATCATCTAGTTGGTCGGTTAATAACGAAATTACCAACTGCCTTGGATGGTTCGGGTGGACCCGTGTTCTGGTCCTGTAAGTACGGGTTACGGACCTGTTGGTCAGGGAAGCTTCAAGCCCTAGCCTCCTCTAGTAATTTGGATATCACTAATTACTGCAGAAAGTGTTTCTGAACCGGCTGTCGATGATAATTATGCTGCATTAGGGAACATCAAGCCTCACCAACCCCTTTGGCCTCCGGTGCTTTCGTCTGCTTCATACCTTTTTGTCACGCGGTACACACCGCCCGCTATCTCTTCCTCGCAAAAAACACCTTTAATGAGGGTGAAATGATAGTGCCTCAACAATACATATTCCATTTAGGCATTTATTTTATTAAACTAATATTAATTTTCAACGAAATCAATTAAAACATATCTGGGTACGTCGAAAAGGAACAAGTGTGCGAATAGAAAGATTTGCCGCTGGTGGGTCAATAACATAATGGCATTTATAGAAAAAATAATGCTATAAAACTTTAACAATATGATTTTATGACAATTGCTTTTTAATTGCCCTCGGTCTTGTTTTGTCAATTAACAAATACGACCATTGTGTCAAATGTCAATTAACATTTTTTTCGGTGGTACGAAAAATTTAATGCAAATATGACTTTTTATTTTTGACACAACTACAAATGTAATAAATGACGAGTTCTATTGAATCAGCTTAGATAGTACGAGAGCAGATCGCATATTTTCGTACCTATCTGATACCGCGATGAAATGCACTATTGTATCTCATAAAAGTTATGCTGAGTCCGGATCAAATTGTCGCCACGACGGAACTTGCCGGTTAGTATGAATAATTCTGTATTTTTGGTGAGGAAAAAGGGTTGTTACTTTTGTTTGTACTTACTTTTTAAATGAGTCGCTTTTATTCTCATGGTGCGATATGTCTGCCAAGGCTTATGAAGTTCTATGTGTGATAAAAATATCTACAGGTGAGTTTTGTTTAGTTTCACCTGTCCCTGTGACAATGCAATATTACGATGACATGCAGCTCACCATAGGAACTGCTATAAAATGACAACCCCATCGAGTTTGGGCTCGTTTGATTAGTAATGGTGCAGTTTAGTGCAGAGAGATGAGAGTCATAACGCAATTTTTTAAATAATATGGTTAATTTTAAAACTATAAGAGCCTCAGTCAGATTCAGTTCGTCGGATCCAACAAAGGTGACGCAATCACAGCAAGCTGCATTGCATTCAAACCAGGAGGGCGAAGAAAAATTGCGTTAAGTCTTCTAAGAGTTAAGAGAATTTATTGTATATGTCCGTAAAGTATTCATTTAGTAACATTTGTCAATAAGTTAGTTTTCTGTATCTAACAGTAAATTTCTATTATCTCGGTATCAGATTGGTAAAGTAACACCCCATTTTTCGCACCGAAGTTTCGCCGTGGTGACACTTTGATCCGGACTCAGCAGAACTTTTATGGGATACCATTGTGCACTTCATCGAGGTATGAATATTTGCGGTCGGCTCTCGTACTAATATAAGTATTAGAGCGCCCACCAGCAGCGTGAGTAGGGATTAAAGGTCAATGTACAACTGCGGTCAAGTCTGTGCGTTCGTAAGTGTGCAATAGTTCGTATGTGTGAAATTATATTAATATATTATGTAGAAAATTTTTGATCTCTACTTAAATCGATTAAATCTATGTATATTCTATAAAAATATTTTGCATTTTTATATTTGTAATCATTTATTTACGCTTGTTAACAAACAAATCATTTCTACAAAGTTCAATATTGACTATAGGTCTGAGTTCACATGCAGACGCAACAGTAATTTTTTTATTCAATATTATTTTGTTTGCTACCAACTACGAACCACGCTATTGGCGAATATTTGTTAGTTAATGTGTAAGTTTACGTTTACGTCTGGTGTGACCCCGGACTAGACATTTCTGCGGTGGCGTTGGTTCTGGCACGCATAGTCTAAACTCAACTGTTGTAAGTTTCGTCCATTGCATTTTCTTTCGGTGAAACAGAGACTGCCGTCTTTTTGGCCGTATCTATTCAAGTTCCCTTATCAAATGCGAGCCAGAACTAACGCAATCTTGTTTGTTACCGCTGGAAATATATCGAATTCAAGACAAATGAAGGTATAGCTAGCATAATATGCATAGGCAGCTATCAAACTTTCTGATGCAATAAAACTTAGGCTTGATTTCCTTTTAGGCTGACATCGGTGACCGACGTCAGCGTAGGAGGAAATCAAGCCTTAAATCCAATTGCCGAGAACCCAAGTTTAGTCTGATTCTGTAAAATTATGATGTTGACTGTAACCTCGACTTAATGACTGCTGACTTCCAATTTTAATATCCAAGCGTACGTCATACATCAACGGCGTCTTAAAAGTCAATATTGAACTAATGATCTTTCTATACAAAATTATATTATTACTTTATGAATGAACTGAAAATTATAAATATGAATATTAGTGCCTTGAAGTTCCGTGGGTCAATAAAAGTAAATATTGCTTATGCGCGCGTACTGCAGCATTTAAAAATATATATTTCAAAATGTTTATAATTTATATATCTATGTCACTGGGTCGCATGAGATTTTCGATTATTGCATAGTTTTGTCCGTCCCTATCAATAAGCATCGTGATTGATGATAATTTTAATGAGGTTTTGATAATATTATTGTTGTTTATAGTGTAATGACGTAATCCGATGATCATTCATTTTGAATGCTCTTTTTGAATACATTTATTAAGAAAATTGCCTTACGGGACTAGCTATGACGGATTTGAGTGTACGGAGTGCACGCTTGACCAGAATCATGCTTCGGTTGAATTAGTTAAGGTATTTTATACGAATATAGGTGATATTATATATAAAATATTATTTTGTAGTGTCGTATTTAATTAATTTGTAATTTTCATGTAATATCATTTCGATCTTGTGAACATTAAACACCAAAGAACTTCGGAAAGTAATGTACAAGCGGCGCAGGCGCAGGATAGGACTGAAAAGTATCGGCTGTCTCGCTCGTCCGTCATAATGTAAGAGCGAGAGCTGTTTATTTTCATTCCATCCTATGCTCGCGCGATTCGCAAATGAATCTTCAGATGATTCGTCTTAAAATAAATCGATCTTTTGCGTTTGGATTGACTTTGGTACTTACTGTGCAATTCGAATCACCGCTATTCGTAATGTAACTTTTGAAGTATTTTATTGTTGGTGTACCAATTGAAATAAATAATGTATAAATTTGTATTATTAGGGACCAGATGTAAATCAAAAGACTACAATAAATTGTGCCGTTGAATAAAATGTTTTCTTTCTTCAACTTATACCCGAGAAAATTAACAACCTCTGCTTTACCTTACGCACACACACATACACACACAACACGGAAACACACATCACCTAACAAGAAATCATTATCACTTAGATTGTTTTGACCCTGAGCACAATAACTCATAATCGTTAAGTAATCAAACTCCTTAAACAACCGTAGCAGTGCTGCTTTGTTTTTCATACAAAATTGACGTTTACCACAACATAACGAGAACGATTTTTATTCGTGCTCCAAATTCTGTTAGTCTTTGATAACACGTGCACTAGAATTTCAATTCGCACACTAATTTATACTAATAGTATACCTACATCGAATGTTGTAAGCGTCAAGGAAATCTCCTTGGCGATGTAATTGAATAAAAGTAAATTTAAAAATAAATTGCATTAAATTTCCTTTAAATTGCAATAGTTAAAGTTCTATAAAAATGTATAGTTTTCGTTTCCTTGAATTTTCAAAAGTGAATTTTCTTCTGGGCCACCTTTTATTATGATTACGATTATGATTACTAAGTAAAATATATTTTGACCGGTTGTATGCATCTACGAGTAATAGGTAACTCAATACATATAGGTAATAAATAAGCAAGTTATATTACCTATACTAGCGGCCGCCCGCAACTTCGTACGCGTGGACCTCGTTTTACCCCCATTAGATATCATGTTGATAGATGGCGTTCACGGCTCCCTCCATGAATATTTACGAACGTCAAACAGTACTTTGTCCAGCCCTGTAGATTTTAACCAATGACGATAGAAGGCGTTTTTAGACACGTCTTATTTATTTATCGAAATGTATTTGTCACATATCGTCATAAATTATAGCCTATATGTTAATCTGGGTTATAAACAATAATACTGTAAAGTTTCAACAAAATCCATTCAGTAGTTTTTGCGTGAAAGAGTAAGAAACATCCAGACATCATGACATCCAGACATCCAAACTTTCGCCTTTATAATATTAGTAGGATGTGACCATGGACCTATAAAAAAAGTCGGACGGATTCTCATCAACAAAATACTGTGACATTAGGATACACCAGCTTGCCTGTACGTACAGGCCGGCACGCACACATTCACACCCTGATACACCACTTCGAGTGCAAACTTCACACAGTTGACACATTTAAGCAGCGAAAAAACAACACGAATACGATATGTCTTGTGTGATGAAATTGTGTAAAAACCGTTCTGTTCGAACAAACAAAAATTAAGGAATCACATTTCACAGGCAAAATAATAATCCAATCACTTATTTCCCGACATTAAAATATTGAAATTCATTGAAATCAAACGTCATTCACTCGAAAAAATAATACGTCAAAGACCAGTTTTCTCAGTTATTTACGTGGGAAAATTACCCGAAATATGGGAAATTAATAATAATTTTAGGACTTTTTAGTTATTTATTACGCATACTATGGAAATAAAATAATTTATCATAATAATTGTGTTTTAATGGGATATAATATTTTTATAGGCAAATTTGATCCTTCCCAAAAATGTGGAACTGCGAAATTCAATGTATGTTAAAAAAAATCTATCAGAGGTAATAATAATATGTATATTGATGATGCATAAGATTATGATTATAATGTACACAAGATTCGTAATTTGTAACTGCGTGAATCATTTTTGATCAACATTATATTGTACATACCCTGACACACTGACTTGCAATCAAAGTAAGAAAATTTGAACATTGAAAATTTCGCGCCTACCTCAACGCATTCCTTCCACCTTTCATCCTTTTAAAATGGCCCGGAATAATTCTGTCATTTCCAAGTACCATCTGCCGATCTATGTTTTTCTTAAAATAAATGGGTAAAATGTTTTGGCTAACATGGCATCCCTAAATTCACTCACACAATAGACAAACGCCAAAATTTTGCGTCACAGTTTTGTTGTAGCGCGAGTTCCGTCCGCCTTTTTTTATAGGTCCATGGATGTGACCAGCTAAATTTCACGAGTAAGTCATTTCACGTGTAAGTCGTAATAAGTCAAAAGCTAGGTATCTTTTATAAAGCAACATGAGAAATCAGAAACAAAAAACTGCTAGTGCGTAGGGGTATTTCTTAAACAAAACAACACAGAGTAGTAGTAGATCTAGTACTTAAGCGAAGTGATTAATTTGAAACTTAATAATGCACACATTCACCCGACTAACATAATGGTGAACAAAACAAAAACCTTATCGCTCTCATTGTAAGTTATCACAATGGCCCACCTGTTCTGCGCTCAATCGAACCTAACTCCTGGACTATGGAGTACGTTATACTAGCCTTATTCCTAACGCACATTCACGCCAGAATGTTCTGTGAGAAAACCAAGCTGCCTCTAGAAGTGGGCGTGTGGCGGCACGACCTTCAGCATATGGACTCCGCTGTGGTCGAGAACAAGCCTGTGTCCATCACCGAAGGCCAAGTGTACGTGTACGACAACTACTTCCCAGGATACACGATCAAGTACATCCACGTTGACAACGTGGCGATCAAGTCTTGCGGCGCCAGCGCTACCATCAAGATGGGAGGCATCGGCACATCAACCGTCCTAATAGTCCTTCACGCGGACACAAACCAGGAAATCCGCTCGGTGATCGACGTGTGGGGAACTAAAGACGAAGCCCCAGCCCCGAAGAAAAAGGCGCTGCCTTTCTCAAAGGACATAAAAAACTTGAAATCATTATACCTATTCGGAAAATTAAGAGCCGTACACCACAATAGGGGGTACTGACAGCAAAATCATATCAATCTTGTGTACTTCAGTGTCTTCTTTTTGTATCGTAATTTTTTAACTTCTTGGATTAAAAATACATTTTAAGTGTTTTCTTCTGGGACTTTTATTGTACAAAATAGGTACAAATTAGGTTTTGTACATTTTTATAGGTCTATTGAGATATATACCTAGTTTGAAATTTCTTATTTACTAATTGGGCACTTTATTTATTTCATTTTATAAATGATGTTTTTTTAAGTTGATTTTTTAGAATATTAAATTACTAGGTTTTGTATGCTAATATTCTAATATCTAAACTATGTTAAAAATTAAGATAATCCATAAATTGCTTAATAAGTTAGGAAATGTTTGATTTTTTCTCGGCTGTGTCCAGATAAGTAGTTCCATTGAGTTACGAAATGTTTTCGATCCCTATAATCAAACACTGTATAAGTTTATTCCTATTGGTAACTCCGCTTAGACTGCGCTGAGTTATCTACTTACGCTGGACGCCTGGCAACCCTAATTGCAATAGATTTAAAATCAAATCGTAATGTTTGTCTTCAAACAAACATCTTTAAATTAAAAATCAATATTGGTGATTGATAACACGGCACTTACATTAGAAAGAACACAAATTATTATTTTTTTCCAAGAAAATGGTAAGATAATTTGACAGTTAGAACATAACAAAGAGTAAAGCTATGTTTGTATAAATTAAAATACACAATTCCATTAATGTCATCTCGTTTATTTATTAAAGTACACGTAAGTAAACAAATTACATAAATGTAACCATCTTAAACTAATAAATATTTGACTTCTTACCACTACATAATACGATTTCAGAAGTTTTAAGTGGCTTGAATATAACCAAAATGATTCACGAGTTTGACTAGATATTAATATTATGGCTTTTGTTGGCAAAACACTGATTAATCATTAATTCCTAAGCTAATTATTTAGTAAAATATATTCTACAGAATATGTATCCCCAAAACTAACTGTTTTTTATATAATAAGAACTTACATTCAAAATGTATTTCAAGAATAACACAATTACGCACATGATTTTACTAAAATATACTATTATCAAAAATAATCACGTTATAAACACATAGTAGCACAAAAGTTACTAGGAGGTTAAAATGGCAGATAACATTATACAAGAAATACGTACAGCATTACAGCAACAAGAAGCACTAAACACAAAACTATTGTAAAAGTGTCGTAACATTTGAGCATAAATCTTGTGCTATTTTTGAAATCTTAAAAGTAAAATACACTACACCGTCATCCATAAACATACTTAAATACCTAAAAGGTTTTTTCCTATCAAAGCAAGTGGTTGGTCAACTGAAAATGAAAATATTTATTGCCAGATTCAAACAATACAATAACTAAAAGACAGACCTCCACACTAGGCATTGCCTGTCCTGTGGAGGAAAGAATAACGATTTACAGATAGAATTAGTACGGCTACTAAAGCCTGGTCCGTGAGTACGTAGAATTTTGTCCAATGACCCCAAGCTACCCATCCTTATTGCTCGCGCGTAATTATATTGCTGTCGCGACTGTGCGACTGGCACCCGCAGTGAGTGTGCGAGCGCGACAGCAACATAATTTCGCGCGAGCGATAAGGATGGGTAGCTTGGGGTCATTGGACAAAATTCTACGTGCTCACGGACCAGGCTTTAACTAAACTAAAGTAAAAGATGCCTTTTAGGCCGTATCATGAATTAGAAATAACTTCCAAGTAACATTCATTGTAGCAACTATTTATGTGTCATGATGAAGAGGCAATTTCTATCATTTACAATACTAAACAAATCTATCACTTGAAAAATCTTGCGCTTCAGATTGTAATCGAACCCATGAACATACGCTGTCAGAGCTATCGGTGTGTCGCTAGGTTCTGTGCATTTATTATTTATTTACCAACAGCGTTATAAAAGGAAATGCAACAACGAAGTATATACAGGGTGTCCCAGAATGGGTGAATCATACTGCTAGGGGATGTAGCTCTACTAATGTACTATCCCTATAAAATATGAAGAAAAAAAAATAAAGCGCATAAGGACACAACAAAACATTTTTTTAAATTTAGCACCTTTTACATGCGGCTCACGCTTGACCGTATTTTTACTTTTTATTTTGTCTATGACAACTCTGTCACCACGCGCTGTCACCTTTCTACTCATGTATTACTTTGCCCTATGTTCTACTCTCTGATCCAGGCTGTCGCCACTCCATACAAAACAAGGTAAGTTAACTTTGGTCGTCAACATTGCAACAAAACATACAATCCTAAAAAAATAAAAAGTATCCGAGAAAATCGACCCAATCGACAGCCCGAAAATGGAAAGCATAGTATTCCTGCCAAAATAGTTGACTTTCATTAAATAATCTTCAATAATATTCATTACTATTTATTTTTAAAAAGTAGGCAATATCCATTCACAGCATCATTAGAAGAGCAGGTTATAATATGTTATTCATTTATTTCGTTGCTGTATTGGATTAAATTGCCTCCTTTTATCACTAGAGTACCTATAAAATATTTTTGACGATAATACCGAACAAATCGATATCAAAATTCGATGTATCGATTGATGTCCAATCAAATCGAGTTCGATGTATCGATTAATGCCCAATTGGGTATGGTACCTCACTATTTTTCTGTTATGTTGGTACCCTTGTTAGTTTCTTAGTTAGGTTGGTAGAAAAAGTCAACCTAACTTTGAAAACTGCTAGTTAACATGTAATTGTTTGGTGTTAATAAATTCACATTTATTTCCTCGATAAAGACTTTATAATTTATAATTTATATATATATAATTTTTTTATAATTTATCAGGTTATTGTCCCAGTAAGCCCTAAAACGCTTTTGCGGTGAACAAAAATTTTAAGAAGTTTCACAAGAAAGAATCTAAAGGACCTAGATGTTACACATGTAACAAGTATGGACACAAGAGTTCCGAGTGCAAATCCAAACCAAAGAATAATGCATAGAAGTCTACGAACTCTACGAAGTCTTCATATGCTGCTGTGTTTATGGAATCATCCAGTATGTGGATTCCGGTGCGTCCGCTCACATGACAAAACACAAGAACTTGTTTTTGACTCAAACAGTTTCCGGTGTTAAATAAGAGCTGCAGATGTGCAGGACAAGTGATCTTAGATGTCTATAATCATAAAGGACAAGAAAATAAAGTACTGTTTACTAATGTACTGTATTTCCCAGATCTGGCAACCAATTTGTTGTCCGTGAGCCAGATATTCAAAAGTGGTGGCCAAGTGAAATTCAATAGTACTGGCTGCACTATTTTAAACAGCAAGAACCAAATTGTTGTCACAGCAAGTCTCATCAACAACATGTACCGGCTGAATATGCCAAAAGGCTATGCATGCATGTCAGATGTTGAAGGACAAGATAATTACTTATGGCATCAACGGATGGGGCACCTAAACTTCTACAGTTTAAAGAAGATGATATCCAACACTGAAGATGTAGTTCTCTCGGCAAAACCAGAGAAGGTGACATGTTTAACTTGCAAAGAAGGTAAACAGACACGACTACCTTTTAAACATGAGGGCTCCAAAGTTAAAAAGGTTCTTGAGCTGGTCCATTCTGATATTTGCGGGCCTATGGAAACACAATCACTTTCAACCAAGAAATTATTTCAAGGAAGTCAGCCCCCTCTCATATGATACGGAGGAAAAACAAGGTGAACTATGTTAACAAGGACGTAGCTATAGTTAATCCAGCAAAAACGGAGGCATGGCCGAAACTACCCCCGCGACAAAACTGTAAATTGGAAAATAGAGAAAACACACATAAACCACACAGCAATGACAATCAGAACACAGAAAAAAAATCAGAAAGATCGAAAAATTATACAATAGAAAAAATACTTGCAGCCCAAACACAAAAATTTGAAGCAATCCTACAACAAATGAGCACTTTGCTGAGTCCCATAACAGCACTTGTCAGAATGGCTACATGGAACATAGAGCACTTTATTTAAAAAAAAAATCCGAACCCAAAATTTTTTTTTTCATATTAGGAATAGTACATTAGTAGAGCTACCTCCCCTAGCAGTTTGATTCACCCATTCTGGGACACCCTGTAGATGTAAAGTATTGACACTTTATGCAGATGTTGAGGGTAGATTACTATCTCGTACAGTGCTGGCCCAAGCAGTCCTACCGACATAAAATAATATACTTTTCTCGGGCATTTGACATTGAAAGAGGGCATTGTTACTGAACGAGTCTATTTTTAGATATACGCGAACAAACAAGTACATCCAATTAGGTTTGTATAGCAAATAACAATTATTAAGGAGTTTACTTAACGCCGATTTTTAAGAAGAATTGGGCTTCGACCGAATTTCCTGACCGGACGAAACTTCAAATCAGTATTTTGACCTAATTTTGACAGCGTACCAAACATATATTGTAATTCAATCAAAGTAGGTAGAAGTAAATAATTTGCAAACAATCATGAGGGTGATATATTCATAATTAATTATTTTCCATTGCCAACCACATCAGAATATTACTGAAAATAAAATAAAAACAATTACCTACCTAACTTGTTTAGTTTACACGGAAAACAATAGAACTGATGTCAATGCTGACGTTTTGTACCTTACTTGAAGTCAAAGTTGAATGGCAGGTCTTAAATTCGTAAAAACTATTTAATGGGGGTACAGTTTTCGTTGCGGAACTTAATTTATAAGCTTTAGCAGTTTTATAAACGAAGCCATATATTTTCAACAGAAATTTGCTTCAATACAAGGAGATTTCAACATAAATATTGCAAGACTAAGTTTGTATCATTGTCTCAAGAGATCATAGAAAGACAGTTGATAATTTAATCCTACGTGAGAGTACGCACATGTCCGCCACTATAGTTTGGTCTGCGAGCACGTAGAATTTTGTCCAATGACCCCGAGCTACCCATCCTTATCGTTCGCGCGTAATTATGCTGCTGTCGCCACTGTGCGACTGGCTCGCACACTCACTGCGGGCGCTTGGGGTCATTGGACAAAATTATACGTGCTTTACTCGCCAGGTTGTCGACAGTGTCACCTTGCTCCTAGACTGCATTTATTTCTCGAGCGATCGTGCGAAATCAGCTCTTAAACCAAAACTCAACTGACAAAATGCTTGTTATATAAGTGCCATGCGTAGATACGTACATAGAAATAGCAAGCTGTGTGTTACAGCACGACCCAATGATTAGAAAACCGTCCTTATGCCACTCGCATCAATCATCATAGGATGGATACATCTCAATCGAAAACACAATATCAATCAATCGCGCCCAAGTCTAGTTAGTGGCAACAGTACAAAGGTCAAACAAGGTCACCTGGTCTTATCAAAGGTCACCTGGCCTTATCAAAGGTCACCTGGTCTAATCAAGCCAGGACGACAGTGTACGAGCCTTATCGTTGCTATCACGTAACTATTCACGACCTCGTACAGAAATTGACGTTACCCATTCCGCAAATCACAAATCCAAACAATAACATGAACATACTAAACGACTTAATAATAACTGCACACTTAACACTAACTCTTTGATATACATAGACACCTAGTTTTAAAAACGAAAAAATCACCTACACCTATTAACCTAACTAGTTAATGCTTAATTTTTATGATTACATACATACATACTATGATATATTTTATAATTTCAAAATCCAATGCAACAACAAAAAATATTTTAGAGGGTACAAATTAACAAAAACAATTTTTAACCGATTAGTGGATTTTAACGAACATAATATAACTTACATACAGGATGCAAAAGTTTAAATATAATATGTATCGTAGGAAAATATTTTTACATAATAAGCATAACGTAATATAAATAGCCGCATATGAATCGTTATTTACACTACGTTACCTCGCGATGATTTCCCGACGTATCCTTTGCAAATTGTAGGTAAGTATTTAAGAAAACCATTTACAGCATTTAACCGAGGTTGCGGGGAAAGCAGACTTCCGGGGAAGGAATCCAATTTAATCGATAGAAAATGTTATTTAAGCGAGTTGTATCAATTGATTTAAGTCCCTCTCTGCCTTTCGCCACACGGTCTCGGTAACACTGGCCACTTCTGACCCCAAATTGGTCTGCTAAAACGATTAGCAGACAGATTCAATCTTATCCAAACAAATTAAATCACGATTGTTCAGAATACTTGACATCAAATAAATCACATAAATACCTACGTAAGAATACACATATTTAAAATATATTTTGATATCACCCAGGTGATATCTTACATTTAAGCTCACATTTAACGAACTAAGCGCCATCTGTAATGAATTGTAAACTCCAACACAAGTAGGCATTTACAATTCTAGTCTTTGCGTTTTTGTATTAGTCGTTTTGTGACGTCAACTATACAGGGTGTTAGGTAAATGGGTATATGAGCCGACCACTAGCCCATGTTAACATGGTCATATAAATGGTATGGTGAAGTCAGAAAATTGATATCTTCATTTTAATTATTTAAATTTTCATACAAATCGTATTTTATAAAATTTATTTTGTATGAACATTAAAAAAATTCAAATGATGATATCAAATTTCTGACTTCACCATACCATTTATATGACCATGTTAACATGGGCTAGTGTCGGCTCATATACCCATTTACCTAACACCCTGTATATAGTAGTAAACGTACCTACGTTAATATTCCGTCACAAAAACTGTAATTTAAAAACGCCGCTATCCTACCGTATGTACGGTTCTTTGTTTGTCAAAGTGTCAATCCGACGATTGCTAGTTTAATACGCGATTGGAACGCCATCTATTGTATGAGATGAAGTTGTCACAGGTAAAATATTAAGCGAGCGAAAGTAGCGCCATAAAACAGGGTGGAATTTTGTAATGCTACCTGAAGAAAAAGTACTCTTATTAGAAAATGTTAAAAAATCCTTTATTTTTGAAAAGGAGAACTGCATTCAAAGATTTCCAAAAATTTTGCGAAAATCACCATCATACCAATTTTTTTTTTTTGTAAATAGTTTAAGATTTCGTGGTTTTCCTTTAATTTAATTTAACAAGTTTGTTAGAGAGATTTCATGCTTATACTTAACCCTACCGATCGATGCAATAAAAATACAGGGTGTATAGCCTGACCAGGAACATAAAAACCCTCGCCATGTTGCGGAAAATTAATGGTACTAATTTCTTTTAATGGCAACAGTAACTGAAAACTTCATTGACATGTCACCTTGCATGTCAGTCTATTGCTGTCAAAGTGTAAACAAACTTTATTTTAAATGTGTGCAATTGATTTTGTGAATTAAATTGCTAAAATCTTTTTATAGTCGTGAAAGAAAAGTGGTTCACAATGTGTTAAAGTATTTGTCGATATGAAATACTAAGGGTTCGGACAATATTTACATTGAATAATGTTTCCGACAAAGGTTGTCAAATTGACTAATTGACTGACATGGTTATCGTATAGTACAGTTCACTATGAAAATTAACTGTGGTTTGTTTTAACTACCTATTTTAAAGCTTTTTGTCCCTTTGTAACTATTGAATTTTATGGAATTGGGAAAGAAGTACCGAGTTTGAAGCGTTCATGAGCAGACATTGCAGTTGAATATATTCAAGTTCTGAATTTGATTATTGATGAATAATAAAATAAATCCAACTAGCTCGATTGATGGTTTCATTTAATTTATTTAAACCAGTATAATCTTTATTCGTTAATTTATGAAAATATCAAATTAGCACGTAATCCTGAATCCTGATACATAAAGTTAGCCTATTAATTTAACACAGGTACGACTGTACTCAGTGTTGCAATATCAAATGCAATTGACGCGCCTCTATGCCAGGGTTTTTATGTTCCTGGTCAGGCTATAATTTTTAACACATTTTAGTTGCTTCGATTCCCAGGTGTGAGAAGCAAATTTTTGGAAATCTTTGAACGTAGGTAGTTCTATTTCTTATCAAAAATAAAAGAACGTTTTCTTTGAGTACTATTTTCTATCTACAGTACTTTCTCTCCAGTAGGCCTAAGATGCGCGCCGCGATAAGCGGCTATCACGCAATTTTATCGATTTTGCCCATACATTTTGACGTCGATAAAAGTTATCACGGCGCACATCTTAGGCCTACAGGTAGCATTACAAAAGTCCGCCTTGTATATTATCACGCCTTGAACAAGAAGAAGGTAACGCCGAATTGACAGTTTGATCAGAGGCTGACAATTGGTTCAGCTCACCGCCTTAATCGATGTCGTGGAACTTCAGGATGGCCCGGCCCTTGATCTCGGAGTTGCAGAGTTTCCGAACCACCTCTTGCGCCTCTTGCGCTGGGAACACGGAATGTGGCGGCGGCTCGATCTGAAGAGGTAAACAGGCCATGCATAAGTGAACGAACTGGAGTCAAAATTATTACCTAACTAGCGGCCGCCCGCGACTCCTACGCGTGGACCTCGATAGATGGCGTTTCACGGCACGGCAAAATTTTTGTCCAGCGCTGTCTACAGCGCCTTTAACCAATGACGATAGATGGCGCTTTTTACACACGTCTTATTTATTTATTGAAAAGTTTATCACATATCGTCATAAATTATAGCCTATATGTTATTTTGGATTATAAAGAATAATACTGTAAAGTTTCAACAAAATCCGTTCAGTAGTTATTGCGTGAAAGAGTAATAAACATCCAAACATCCATACAAACTTTTGCATTTATAATATTATTAGGATAATTTTTTATTCATAATCGTGAAAGAGTAACAAACATCCATACAAACTTTCGCATTCATAATATTAGTAGGATAATTGTTTTTATAATAATGCGGGAAGTCAATCATTGTACAACGATCTATCTACGCGCGTAAATAGTTTCGTACGCCGCGTACGCATGTTCATGACCTTCCACTAAAGGATCAATCGTTTTGTTTGTGCAATCGTGGCCAATTCCGACCACTTTGCACTGTTCGCCTCTGATTGAGCGGATTTAAACATTCTTCTGCGTCACCCCTTGAATTGGGTCGAGCGGTCTCTGTCATGTCGCAGTGTGTCAGTAAACAAACATCTATATCTATCTATACTTAAAATAAATCTGTAGAGAGGTCAATTCTGTACATGAAATATATTTTCAAAATAACTATCAGGGGGTGATCAGTGATCGATACTGATGCCAAAAATGCAATCAGTAAAATTTTTGTCTGTCTGTCTGTATGTTCTTTATAGAAACAAAAACTACACGACGGATTTTAACGAAACTTGGCACAATTATTCTTCATATTCTTGGGCAGGTTATAGTATACTTAGGAATTCCCACGGGAACGGGAGTTAGCGGGAAAAATAATTTGTATGAAAAAATTTAAACCGCGTAAGATAGATGAAGGGGGTAAAACGGGATCGACGCGTACGAAGTCGCGGGCGGCCGGTAGTCTTGTAATAAGTAAATGAGTCATTAAACTCGATAAAATGCAATCGATATTTGGATTTAGACAATAAAGATCAGATCCATACAAACTTTTGCGTTTTAATTGTACTAGATAGAAAAATCTGTTGCGTTGTTTAAAAGATCTAAGTGAAAAAACAGCGGGAGCTACTTTGTTTTATAACTATGTAAAGATAAAGATTAATATGATAGTACCAGTGCGCCGGCGCAGCGTGTTCTAGAAACATTCGCTTCTGTAACCCGCTTTAAATCATAACTGCAAGTTAAACTGTGTTGTATTTTTAGACATGTTCACTGTTATAATCGCGTAGGTACTTATGACTGGTGTTTTAACTGCTATTTGTTATTAGGGCCTAAAATACAGAACGTATTCGTAAAAAAACATTTAAACTTATCGATTATGTGAGCTAAACTATCTGAGCTCAGATTTTATAGTGAAAGACTTGATTGACATGACCCAATTGACGTCTTAACTTGCCCTCTATATTATCGGAAAGCCTTTGGAGCTGTGAATCATGAAACAAAGAAGTTGATTTAACTCGATTTTGTCTGAACTAAATACACAATGAGCAAGTACACAGTTATTTTATACTACGTATGAGCAAACATGTGTCGTGTGAGTCGAAAATGTGTGAACACCGGATGACTTGGGCGTTATGTATGACTATTAGTCACCCAAGAACAAAGATACGTACGTACAAAGAGAGTTTTGCATAAACAGACACATTGGACAACAGTAGTACCTCTAGCACGAAAATCTTGCGACTTCGCATCATTTGTGTATTCGAATCGCCATCAAAAAATTTAGTATGAAAACTTAACAGCGCCCCTGTGAACATGTCCTAAAGTGAACTCAGTATGAGAAATGGTAGAACGAAACTAATTTTAACAGTCGAGATCGTCACATTATCGTTGAATTCGAAGGCTATCGCATTTTTTCGAGTACGTAAAAATACTCGTACTTTGACAGTTTTTAGTTTCATTCATGAAAAAATCGAAAAAAAATTGAGTTTGAGAGACAGTGAAACATCTGGACATGGCCCACCCTGGTCGTTGATTGCAGTAATAAAGCCGGCATAATCGTGCAATTGTTCTGAATTCTCTAACGTTATTTTGAGTTCGTCTATTTTGGCGTAAGTTATTGAAATTAGGTATTGTAGAGTTCAACGCTTCGTCGCGGCCGTCTGAGTTGGCACGCTGCCGGGCCGTGCGACAGGCCGATTCAAGTTCGTATGCTATCTGTCATAATATTTATATTTTACAGATTAAAGTAACTAATAACGACATTTTAACCTGTCAATATCATTACTATGACAAATGAAAAACGAACGTTGGAACGACCGGTTTATCCAAATCCAAAGTAAAAAAATCTTATATTAACGAATTTTGAACTTCGATATGAAACGACTTGCTTTTGAGATAGTTTTCTAAAATGTTTGCTTAAACATGCGTAACATTGTCACCAGGATCATCGTCGTTCAGTGGAACGAGGATCTGTATGTCTATAATTATGTCGACGTTGTCATAAACTAGTTAGGGGAAAGTAGTACGAGATGATCCCCTTAAGCGGGAATCGCTGTAAAATACATATTTTTCAAGGTAAACCAAAAATAAAGACGATTACTACTAGTATATTTATCTATCCAACTTTCCTTATACTCAAAACCAGAAATTAATTGAGGTTTCATTAAAATATTTCATTTTTTGCAAAACCTTACAAAGTGATCATCTTGTACACCCCTGTGGGTAAGATGATCCCCAGGTAGGGGTAAGATGATCCCTATGATTCTGTTCTATTGATCTATTCTTTTTTGGTTATATTCCTTTCGGAGTACTTAATTATGCCAACAAATCGTTAAAAAGTTAGAAAAGAAAAACATTTACGAATTAAATAACGAAAATAACTGATTCTTTCTTAGTACCTGCTAAAAAGCGTTTAAATAATTGAAACGCTTTTTGGCTGGAGCTGTGTTGAATATATTACAAATAAATTCACCTGCTTCATCACCCTCTACCCCAGCACATGCTTTATGGCCCTATTTTCCACATGCATAACATTTTATCCATCCTTCACCCTTGGTATCGCTTGAAAACTTTTCTGTTCAGTACAGCCACTCAGTATCATCTCCTTCAGACTCAGGTGAGTTATATGAAGTTCTCTTTCTTTTATTTCACTTCCCTTTACCTACTCCATTGACTTTTTTGTTTTAATTCCCAGGGATCATCTCGTACATATAGGAAGGGATCATCTTGACCCAAGTCCCACTTTTTGTTAAATATTTGCTAAAATAATCTACAAGTACGCGGCTACGTTTTTATGGCCAAAATATTAAAATTAAACATAATAGAAAGCCTAACGACAACAGTAATTACATTTAACATTGTTTGAATAAAAGTAACATAAGCTCAAAGTCATGCCTATTTTAGATCAGAAGTACACAATTTTTCTTTTTTCTCGTCAAATTCGATGTATCGCTCACGCCACCATTACGATTTGACTGAGGCGGGGATGTGTCCAGAGCTATGTTTTACCAGTGAAAGAAACTAAATGACGTTAGTGGTTTCAGCACAATCGCGAAAGATCATCTTACCCCAGGGGATCAACTCGTACTACTTTCCCCTACTAAAATATTTTTTTAAATAATAAAGAATTAGAGATTTGCTCGGAGTTACCCTGCGTGATCGAAGCAGAAATGAGGAGATCCGCAGGAGAACCAAAGTGACCGACATAGCTCGCAGAATTGCTAAAATCAAGTGGCAGTGGGCGGGGCACATAGCTCGTAGAGACGATGGCCGTTGGGGCAAAAAAGTTCTCGAGTGGCGACCACGGGCTGGAAGACGTAGCGTGGGCAGGCCTCTTACTAGGTGGACCGACGATGTGGTAAAGGTCGCGGGAAGAGCCTAGATGCAGGCAGCGCAGGACCGTTCATTTTTTTTTTTTTTTTTAAAGATTATTAGTAATTTGTTACTACACAAATTACTAATACTCCCGTTAGCCCCTCGTACTAAGCTAAATATGCTTGTGTCACGAGTGAGCTCACCACAATAGTCGAGCGGCGGCGGGGACCGAATCCGCGTTCCCCGGACCACGAGTCGGCCAGTCCGACCCCTTCACCGTTCGGCTATCGTGGCTTCAAAATGGAAAACCTTGGGGGAGGTCTTTGTCCAGCAGTGGACGTCATTTGGCTGAAACGAACGAAAGAATTACAGTTGGATCTCACCTCGCCGGTGGCGACCAGGCGGACGAGCTCGCGCAGCTGCTCGATGGAGCCGTTGGGCACGATCACGATGTTCACGCCCAGCTCCTCGGCCTTCTTGGCGAACTTGGGAAGCAGCTTCTCGCCCACGTCCTCCGTCACCAGGACCACACCTCCCTGCCAACAGGCAACGTCATATCTACAGGGTGTCCCAGAATGGGTGAACCAAACTGATAGGGGAGGTAGCTCTACTAATGTATTATCCCTAAAAAATATGAAAAAAAATTGAGTGCGGAATTTTTTTTTAAATAAAGTGCTCTAATCTTAAAATCTAGTCATTATTTTCAAAAGTTTGTTTACAGATAAACGAAGCGATCATGTACAATTAATATTAGTAAGAAAAAAGTACAAATAAACTCCAACCGCAGCAATTATAGCCAGATACTTAGGCAAAGCTGATTTATTTTCACTTTTTAAAAAAAAAAAATATTTCCTTATGCGCTTTATTTTTTTTTCATATTTTTTAGGGATAGTACATTAGTAGAGCTACCTCCCCTATCAGTTTGATTCACCCATTCTGGGACACCCTGTATAACAAGTGCGTGTCGTGCCACGCGCAGTGTAGGGCTCCGTAGTTGTACTTCGTTCATACTTTATCATGATAGATATAGCCCGGTCTGTGAGCACGTAGAATTTTGTCCAATGACCCCAAGCTACTCATCCTTATCGCTCGCGTGAGTGTGCGAGCGCGACAGCAACATAATTACGCGCGAGCGATAAGGATGGGTAGCTTGGGGTCATTGGACAAAATTCTACGTGCTCGCAGACCAGACAATAGATGAAGTAGGTAATTACTTCTTCACACTAGTGTATTCGAGGCTTAAGTCTACATTCAGACATGTGAATTATGCATTAAACGGAACACTATCTAGATCAACATGATTGAGTCAATACGAAACAAAACATAAGAAAATATATTCATCGTTTGATCGCATATTCCTACCACCTTGAGCCGCCCTTCAGGCGATGCGTGAGATCATTTCGCATATAGCAGGCCGTTCGTACATACACACATAACATTTAAATTCAAATTATTGCTAATGTTTAGTTATTAGTTTCCTCGAATTCAGACGTCATTTTTTCATGTTGACAACGATTTGTTTTCTTTTTATCGAAGTTAAGGCCAAATGATCTTGTTGATTTTGAGATATTAAATGTGAATCAAATAATTCTCACATAATTCGATCAAGTTCGCGCATGGTGTAACTGAGTTATACATATTAGATCGTTTCATCCACGAAGACGCGCCCCACCAATTTTTGGTTGAGGAAAGCGCGAGGTGCGGGGAGTTTGGTCCGAGCAATCCGAGCGTCGTTATTGTAGTGTGCGTGTGCACTCATGGATGATTTAGCGTGTACCAATAACACTCAAACATGAGCGGAAAAATGGTGGGGCGCGTCTTCGTGGATGAAACGATCTATAGTCTGGTCTGTGAGCACGTAGAATTTTGTCCAATGACCCCAAGCTACCCATCCTTATCGCTCGCGCATTATGTTGCTGTCGCGCTCGCACTCCCACTGCGGGCGCCCGTGGCACAGTCGCGACAGCAATATAATTACGCGCGAGCGATAAGGATGGGTAGCTTGGGGTCATTGGACAAAATTCTACGTGCTCGCAGATCGGGCTTTATACTGAGCTGTTACATACCGGGGCTAGGCATTGCAGCGAGCGGTGCAACGAGCGCGAGGCGGTGCCGAAGTTCATGACGACGTCGACGGGGCCGCCGCACGCGTCGGTCGTGCGTTCAATCAGCTGCTTCTCATACAGATCCTCGTTCCACTGAACTACGTTGATCCTGGCGAAAATGTTACGCATGTTCAGAAAACATTACATTTACATTTTAGAAAACAATCACCAAAAGAAATCTCGAATTTCAAAATTCTTCCTTCGAAGGAGGGATGTTTCCTGGGTAAAAAAGCTAGAGTTTGAATTAGTCTTTTAGTTAACTTATCAAAAAATACTCGACACGTATTTTTCACTTTTTCAAACTAATGAAAATTGAAAGAGATAAAGCGCGCCAAAGTTCAAAAGAAGAGGTCCGTGACGTCAAGGCGTGCTTAAAAGTGTAGCACTTTGTGACGTAACGCGGAACTTCAACGCGTGTCCAATATTTTTTGATAACGGACTAAGTTTTTTTAGGCAACTAGCCTATTTAAATGGAGTCGACCTTGAGCACCTAGGTCCTAGATTATCAAAGGACACTAAAGTGTAGGCACCCAGATGATTTCACAGTCACCAGTGGAATAGACCGCTTTTCATTGTGGCGACCTGATACGCATAATTTCAAACTTATAACTTTCAATGTATGGAACTTACAAGTAAAAAACTGAAAAAAATCATTTATTTTTGCAAATAGGCTTTTAAAAAGCACTTTTAAACGTCCCAGTATTAACCCTATCACTGCTTCGGGACAATAAATGGGCCAGTGCTGAGAAGAAGCAGCGCAAGAAACTCAGTCACTATTGTCAGTGGGACGAATCGGCATGTTAGCAAATAAACATTAACCCCACACAAATAGGGAAGCGACTAGGGCCCAGTCATTAGTAACAATGTTCATAATGAAATCAAAGCATCCTTCGTTTTCCAATAACTTCATACAGTTGTCAGAAATAGAACGTTATTTCAAACAATATTATTGTATTTAGTGTAGTGTTGTGCAAGTCACTCTAATGTTGCATTGTGCAGTTGTAATTGACTATAGTCAGTCTTTCCCAAAGTGGGCGATAACGCCCCCTTGTGGGCGCTGCAGGCTTAAAGGGGGGCGGTAAGAGACCCAGAAAAAAAATCGGGACGTTGTGTAGAGGCTTGGGAGGCGTCATCTACTAGGAGGACTCTTAGACATCGACTGAGCTCGACTCTTGACTACAAAAATGGGGGGGCGCTAAAAAATAATTTATTCTCAAAGTGGGCAGTAGACTAAATAAGTTTGGGAACCACTGGACTATACAAAGAGTGCATTTGAATAACGGCTAAATTAAGGGTTAAATTAAGTTCTAGGATATGTTTGTTTACTCATAAATTAATAATAATGAGACAGTAAGCTACATAAAATCTTGTAAAATGCAGTCACATTCATAGCAACATTTCATCATTCACTATTCGTAGAGACTCGCCCGTATTCAGAAACATTACTATGAGGTCTCAGTGCGCGTGCACGCACAGGGTGACACACGAACCAATCACATAGCTCTATTCAACGCTGTGCGTTCGATTTGCTGCTTCACTTAAGCAAGCATCGTTTGTGAATACGGGCGTACGTAAATGTTTACAGTAACCTTAACACAAAATAGATCGTACGACTGTCGACGTAGTCAGTTTTCAATTGTTTGCGAGACCTACGTAGACGTTTTTCGAATGCTGATACAAAAACAAAATTTGAGTTCGCGCAAATACAATCCAAAACTAAGGGTGGGTGGCACCATCTTACTTTAACTTTGACAAACGTCAAAAATCTGTCAAACTCCATACAAAAAGCACCGGTTATCGTCATAGTTACCGTTAAAGTTAGGTGGTGCAACTCAGCCTTAGACTTTGAATTTTTAATCAGCAAAAATGAAATATTGCAACCGTAAACAATATTTGTTACCTATTTTAAGAAATATTGGGAAACAAAGACCTTTTTGCTACATCGTTTTATCAATCCCAACTAATCCCAACTAATATCCCAACTAATATTATAAATGCGAAAGTAACTCTGTCTATCTGTCTGTCTGTCTGTCTGTTACGCTTTCCCGCTTAAGGCGATTAGAGTCCTCAATCCGCGTCAAATGGGCATTTTGTAAAGCCTACTCCTCTTTTACTGCTGGACAGAAATAGTTGAAAAAAATATATGTTATACAACAGTTCAAGGACTACATTTGTGACGTTTGAATTTTCGCTACGTCTCTTTGTTTTGGATTAAAAAAATAAATACGGGACATCGATTTTTTACTTCAATTCCCTACTCCTCCAAAACGGCTATGTTAATTTAAAAGATTTTTGCACGAATAGATTAGGAATTCTTTAATCTTTAAATGACACGTTGCGTTTTTCAATCGAACATTACTTTCATTCATAAATTTTACTTTTGATAAATTCCGAACGTTTTGCTGTTGAGGGGGCCTTCGCGGGGTGCGGGCGGCAGTCGGCCGCTGGCCTTCAGGCGGGGAGGTTGTGTCACTCGCTGCAAACTGACATTAGCGATCAAAATGAATTTTTTCTTTGGCTGAGTTGCACCACCTGACGTGACCTAACTTTGACCGTAGCTTTGGCGATAACCGGTGTTTTTTTGTATGGAGTTTGACAGATTTTTGACCTTTGTCAAATTTAAAATAAGATGGTGCAACCTAGTCTTTGTTTGACAATAGTTTTTATGTCAGAGTTGTTCATAGAGCACGTTCAGTCAGACGATACGATTGAATTAAGGCATGCTCGGACGCTATTATCTACCTAAATAGAATCTATTAGTGTAAAAAAATCGACTCCAAAAAATAACGGCACTAGATAAGTAAAAGTTGAAAATATATTCCGTTATTTATTTACTAGGCCTTTGCAATCAGTATCCAAATTAGGAGCGAGTCAGAATCAGTAACTTAATCGATTTACGTGAAGAAAACAATTTATATTTTTCATACTTAGGCTTCGCGAAAATACCACAGTTAAAAAAAATAAGATAAAGTGGTATTGATAAATTGTTCTATAGAGCTTATTAAAAAATGTGGATACTGATTACAAATGCCCGTATATCATGATTGATATTTTCGGAGTCGGTGACAGCCTACCTTTTGGTGATTCGTTTAGGAGTTGTTTTTAATTTTTGGTGAAAATTAATTTATTTCATGCCTTTAGTAGACTATCAATAGACCTTGTTGTTGCCACTGAAGGTGCATAGGTACACAGTACATTGATACCATATTTTTCATGTTAAGTGCAAATAAACTTCCCTAAATTACCTAACCATGAAACGTACCTATAGGCTATAATAATTAAAAAGTTTCGTCGATAAAAACTGAAATCCTCTTATAAGATGATGAATTTTGGGAGCATATCATGAAACTAAAATTATTAGCATACAAAAACTTGTTTGAAAAAAAAGGTTTTTCTTTTAATTTTTTTTTTATTTATGATGCGGAATTTGCTGCGGCGTAGTAGCAAAGATTTTTCATTATGTAGCTCGTAATAATTTCGAAGAATAGGGATGTTTCCTGGGTAAAGCAAGAGTTTGAATTAGTCCGTCGGTCAACTTACCAAAAAAATACTTTAAATGTATTTTTCACTTTTTTAAACTTATGAAAATTTAAAGAGATAAAACGCGCCAAAGTTCAGAAGAGGCCCATGCATGACGTTAAGGCGTGCTTAAAATTGTTGCGATTTGTGACGTCACGCGGAATTTCATCGCATAATAACTTCGTAATTACTTGTTTGTTGACAAATAAAAATATCCCGTATCCAATATTTTTTGATAGTGTAATTGACGGACTAAAAGTGTTTTTTTAAGAAACTAGCCTATTCCTACGGCCACATTCCAGCTCCATCATCAGACCCTGTTTGCCTTTAAGAATTGAAGTAGGTAGGTACTCGTGATTTTTAAAGTAGCTTCTTCTTCTTCTTCTTTTCAGCCAAATGACGTCCACTGCTGGACAGTAGCTTACTTACATAATATTACTTACTTATATTTATATAAATAAATAAATACAAATCAAACGAGCCTAAACTCGATGGAATCGTTTAATCCCGGAGTTGCTATGGGGTCACTGGCATTCCAGCTCTATCATCAGATCGACTCCATGTCATCACAATATTGCATTGTCATACGAATTACATGTATATCCAAAATTTTAACTCAATCAGTTGTTGAAGGATTTCTAATAAAAAGACGAGATTAAACACATTTTCAGTTTATTCTTCATAAGTGACACAAAGAGAATGACAATAGACAAAAGAAGAAACATTTGCTTTTTTAAACCATAGACAATACTACTATGTGTTCCAATACCTACAGTTGTCGTCGAGTCAGGAAGTTGGTCTAACAAATTCAGCTTGCAAGATTCCACCCGAAGTTACCTACATAATACATGTTCAAATTTCGAGAACGGCTGAACCGACAAAAACATTAGAAAATTTACGAAAAAATATAAAAAAAATATCCCGTACAAAATGTTCATGGATTGTGTTATTTTTATTATAGCCTGACCAGGAACATAAAAACCCTGGCATAGAGGCGCTTCAATTGCATTTGATAGTGCAACACTGAGTACAGTCGTACATGTGTTAAAATAATAGTCTAAATTTATGTATCAGGATTCAGGATTACGGGCTAATTTGATATTTTCATAAATGAACGAAAAATATTATTAAAGGTAACCTGGTTTAAATAAATTAAATGAAACCATCAATCGAGCTATTAGGATTTATTTTATTATTCATCAATAATCAAATTCAGAACTTGAATATTCAACTGCAATTAGGGAATGCAAAACCGGTTAATCGGAAACCGAAAAATCGGAAAAACCGCCCTTTTTCGACGAATTCTAAAACCGGTTTTAAAAATCGAAACCCGGATTTAAATCGGTTTTTCTGTCTGTAACTCTGTATACAGGTAACAAATTCCATAAATAAGCAATATCATTTTATTATAATACTAGCTTTCCGCCCGCGGCTTCGCCCGCGTGGAATTTTGTCTGTCACAGAAAAACTTTATCGCGCGCGTCCCTGTTTCAAAAACCGGGATAAAAACTATCCTATGTTCTTTCCCGGGACTCAAACTATCTCTATGCCAAATTTCATCAAAATCGGTTGCGAGGTTTAAGCGGGAAAGCGTAACAGACAGACAGACAGACAGACAGACAGACAGAGTTACTTTCGCATTTATAATATTATAGTTGGGATAACCTGGGTATTTTGATATTTGACGAATATTTGGTTATTTTACAATTTATAACTTGGCAACATTGTCACTTGGTTACTCCGTCGTTTACCTTTGAACGGGGAATTCCCGATAATTTTTATTAAGACTCATACCACAGTAGATAAATATATATACTGTGCTCATACCGCCCGCGCCCGCCAGTGGTCTCGAACCTACCGATTTTTCGGTATTTCTACCGAAATGGACTCCGTTTTACCGAAATACCGAAATGCAATGATTTTTCTACCGATTTCACAAAATTGTGCTGGCAACCCTTTTTATTTACGTTTAATGTTACGGGGAATTACCTTACAGCAAGAATGAATGAAAACAAAACAGAGAAATAGGCTGTCTACTGAGTCAATCACTAACCTACTTCCGCATAACCGCATTCAAAACGACTTTTCATGGATGCTAATTGTTATGACTTAGAAATTAATTTAAAAATGACTGCGGCTATGGCCAAAGAATATTGGTACGATCCGAAACATTATGATAAATAATTTAATTTGTAAGATCTCCGTTTTTTGTGCCCAATCAAATCTCTACGCTATTTTTTATGTTAAACCTTCTCTTTTTATGTTATAAGTTGATTTTTATGGTGTTATATTACAATAATAAGTGAACTTTTTTTGGTAAATATAGCAATTTGATTGAAAATTGTATTTTTTTTCATATACCGATTTTAGGTACATATGTACCGATTTTTAGTTGGCAACTCTACCGATTTGGCTCATTGACGTTCGAGACCACTGCCGCCACCTGACATGACCCACCCCGCGATTCAGATAGTTGGTGATTATTGCAGTGAATAATTAACCTATGTGTGAGTGAATTGAACAGTTTTTATTTCTGAATTGTTTTGAACATTGAATCTCATTTATTTGCGATATCTGCAGAAGCTTATCACTGTAATAGGTACTTAGTGTATATTTGACAGAAATACCACCTAACGTTCACAAATAAAGCTTTTTACATTTTATTCTACTTTTTAATTTAAGATATTTCTTATATCAATCGTAATTGTAAACAAATACATTTTTGATGTACATTACGTAGGTACATGGTGGTAATTAACAAAATACTAAACCGACAGAGTAATGAATTTTAAAAACGCATTCGTTGACAATTATTACGTACAATTGCAATGGAGATAAACTACCATCCCTTGAGTTAAATTTAGCTTATTCATTATGTATTATGTGCCTATAATGCCTAATGAATAAGCTAAATTTATCAAAACTGTTATAACCCTCTCTTAAAATTAAATAATGTAATCTAACACAAAACGGACAGGACGTAACAAATCGCTGTATGTAACTACGAGTTGATTGAAAAAAAATAAAATAGAACGATAATAACCGATTAAAAACCGAAAACCGGTTTTTTTTCTTGGAAACCGAAAAAAAAATCGGTTTTTGATTAACTTTCGGTTTTGCATACCCTAACTGCAATGTCTGCTCATGAACGCTTCAAACTCGATACTTCTTTCCCAATTCCATAAAATTCAAAACTTAGAAAGTGACAAAAAACTTTAAAATAGGTAGTTGAAACAGACTACAGCTAATTTTCATAGTGGACTGTACTATACGATAAACATGTCAGTCAATTTGACAACCTTTGTCGGAAACATTATTCAATGAAAATATTGTCCGAACCCTTAGTATTTCTCTTCGACAAATACATTAACACATCGTGAACCACTTTTCTTTCACGACTATAAAAATATTTTAGCAATTTAATTCATAAAATCAATTGCACACATTTAAAATAAAGTTTGTTTACACTTTGACAACAATAGACTGACATGCAAGGTGACATGCCAATGAAGTTTTCAGTTACTGTTGCCATTAAAAGAAATTAGTACCATTAGTTTTCCGCAACATGGCGAGGGTTTTTATGTTCCTGGTCAGGCTATAAATACCTTTACGCCAGAGTTAAATGACACCGACATTAAGGTTCATCAATTCAAGTTTAAAATAATAGGCAGTAATGTCATGAAAAAAGAGCTTCTATTCTGTATCTACCTATGCCCGTGTAATTTTGATCGGTGTCAAATCGGAGTTTTCGTGCGGGGTGCGCGGGTGTTTCGCGCGGCGTGAAGGTCAAACGCCCAAGGTCATTGAGGACTCTAATCGCCTTAAACCTCGCAACCGATTTTGATGAAATTTGGCATAGAGATAGTTTGAGTCCCGGGAAAGAACATAGGATAGTTTTTATCCCGGTTTTTGAAACAGGGACGCGCGCGATAAAGTTTTTCTGTGACAGACAAAATTCCACGCGGGCGAAGCCGCGGGCGGAAAGCTAGTATCTGTATACAAATAGACTGCTATGATAAAACAAACTTAAAAATAGGCTCACATACCTATCAGCCGTTTCTAGAGTGCAACGATAGGGACATTATCTTGCTTGCGGGTTCAAGCCACACGAATCTACTAAATATATAATAATAAATATAAAAGGAGAAACTGACTGACTGAGTGACATATCAACGCACAGCCTAAACGGCTAAACATAGGCACTTGAAATTTGGAAGGGACGTAGCTTAGGTACCGTAGAGGTGCACTAAGAAAGGAATTCCCGAAATTCCCACGTGAACGGGAATTAGCGGGAAAATCTTTTTGTATGAAAAATCTAAACCGCTTAAGTTAGACGCTTGAAATTTGGCATGCAGGTACCTTAGTAAACTTAAAGCTTAGTTACAACAGGATATTGTAAAATTCCCACGGGAACGGGAGTTAGCGGGAAAAAACATTTGTATGAAAAAATCTAAACCGCGTAAGATAGATGAAGGGGGTAAAACGGGATCCACGCGTACGAAGTCGCGGGCGGCCGCTAGTAGGCTATATTTTGTCTCATATTTGTTTACGTTGGTGTGCATTTACTAAAAATATAATATAATAGCGAAACATATTTCTGTAGTATGTCTTTTACGTTTGCACAAGCTCACACCAATTTTACGGTAATATTGATGGACCCTAGAAGGACATGGATACAAAATAAATTCTCATTTAGACAATGCCTCAAAGGATATAGTAAAAAAATCAATAATAAATTATGATCGCTAGATTAAAGCAATCCTCACAAGCGAAGCCGCGGGCCGAGGTTAGCCACTAAGTATGTAGGAAAAGCTTCGGTTAGCAAGTTAACACTTCAAATTAAAATGCCTGAGTTAACAGCAAATATTTGCTTTGATGGACTCAATAACCTTGGACACGTAACTGGCAGCTGGCGATATTTCACAGCCAAATTATCGAAATGACTGTTTTTCATGACGCCTGGTAATAAAATAAATGTATAGGGATGGAAATGCCACATAAAAATATTGTTTTAGATGGTTTGTGGAACAAAACATAATTTTTCATTCAAACATTTTAGTGGCAACTAACGTCATGACTGCTACGCCAATGTAGGTCATTTAGTTTGCGCGTACGCATACTGGATGACTGGACTGAAATTCAAGCGAGAGAAGCTGCGGGCAAAGGTTATTATACATTTGCTACTCACCGAACTAGTTTTTTTTTATATTAGTGCTACTGAAATGCACTTGCAACTCGTGCTAACGGTTTACTCCAATTGCAATGCGGTGTTTTAGATGGAGATTTTGTGGGTGTTCATTTATTAAAAACTTTCAGGCTGATTACTATATAGGTTATGTATATTTTAAAGCTATTGGTAGTTTCTTCTTTTTTGGTTATCACTGAACTAGTTTCATAACTACAATAAGTAAAATTTTATATAAAAAAAATAAAACCGACTCCAAAAAACCTACACTAAAATGTAGAAAAATAATTACTAAATACTTATTTATTAGGACGAATTATTAATATTTATGTAGGTATACCATGATTGATACTTCTGGAGTCGGTGCCAAGATTATGAAACATGTAAAGTTTGCCTGCACCGACTCCAAAAGTATCAATCATGGTATACCTACATAAATATTAATAATTCGTCCTAATAAATAAGTAGGTAATTAGTAATTATTTTTCTACATTTTAGTGTAGGTTTTTTGGAGTCGGTTTTATTTTTTTTATATAAAATTTTACTTATTTCTTGCTTTTTAGTTAACTAATTATTACCTTGATGTTACCACTGAAGGTAGGCAGTACACTGAGACCAAAAAAATTGGTTCATAATCGGCGGAGATATTGCGTATAAAAAAGTTCATCCCCAATTTTCCACCCTTGGGGGTGAAATATTTTCTTCAAATTCGCATGAAACCACCCTTTTGATAATACCTATTCAACAAAAAAATAATCGTTAAAATTGGTTTATAATCGGCGGAGATATTGCGTATAAAAAAGTTCATCCCCAATTTTCCACCCTTGGGGGTTGTTTTTTTTATTATTAAATTTAAATGGGACCACCCTTGAGGTATTACCTATACGCCGAAAAAAGATTTGTTCAAATCGGTTCATAATTGGCGGAGTTATCGCGTAACAAACATAGAAAAAAAAAAAAAAAAAAAAACATACGGGTCGAATTGAGAACCTCCTCCTTTTTTGAAGTCGGTTGAAAATAGCAAACTACCTAGATTGCTCGATATTAATGCTAGAGGATTTTCCACGCTACATGCGTTCTGCGGTCAGCGTTTAGGTGAACATTGTCAGTCTCTATACATTTTGTATCGATGCGATCCGCACGGGCACAGAACGCAAGTCGCACCGCTGACAGACGGCCCTGTCACAACCGCTGACAGATTGTTTTGCGCGGACCGCTGACCGTTGCCCTGACCGACAATATTATTATGTTCATACAGGGTGGAATTTTGTAATGACACCTGGAGGGAAAGTACTCTTAATACTGTAGATAGAAAATTTTACTGAAAGAAAACATTCCTTTATTTTTGAAAAGAAAGAGAACTGCATTCAAAGATTTTTCCAAAATTCACTTACCATACCATAAAATTTTCTGTAACATAATTAAAATAATTTAAGATTTCATGGTTTTCCCTTCATTTGATTTATCAAGTTTGTTAGAGAGATTTCATCCTTATACTCAACCCTAACGATCGATGTAATAAAAATACAGGGTGTAATTTTTAAAACATTTTAGTTGGTTCGATTCCCGGGTGTGTCAAGCAAATTTTTGGAAATCTTTGAATGAACTTCTATCTTCCAAAAATAATAGAATGTTTTCTTTGAGAAAAAAATTCTATCTACAATATTAGAGCTCTTACACACGAGCAGCACATTTAAGGACAGCAAAAGCGACCGCAGTCGTCGTCACTTGTCGGCAGCTAGCTGTCGACGTGCCCGCAGCAAGCTGTCGACGTGCCCGCAGCAAGCTGTCGATACGTCGACGTCTGCCGTCGACGTGTCGACAGCTTGCTGCGACGACCGTATCGGTCTTATTATAGGATACGTCTTTGTATAGGAGCCAGTTGAATGAAAATGGATTTCATTGAAGAAACACTGTTGTTGCTTTTACTCCGTCGTCGTCGACGAAAGAGAAAGAACCGGTCATTGTGGGTTTAATGTTATTGAATAGAGAACGAGACTACACACACCGACGCCCATGCTCTATTTTTTAATGTTTTATTATGGTAGCCTTCTAAATTCGAGTTCCATATTATTTCATTGTTTTTGACAGCAATTTTTCAGCAATTCCGAATCAATTTGTTCGGAACTCATTAGGTGTGCGTGTAAGCTCCTGGACTACTGACAGTTGACCTTCAAAATGGCGGAGGCGGCTAGCTGTCGCCACCTGCCGGCGGCAGCCGCGAACGCGTCGACAGCACGGCGGCGGCATGTCGACAGCTAGCCGTCGCCTTCTGACGTCGACTGCAGTTACATGCGTCGACAGCAAATTGCTGTTCGTGTGTAAGAACCCTTAAGAGTACTTTCCCTCCAGGTGGCATTACAAAATTCCACCCTGTATAAAATGCGGGCTGCGTTCACTTTGACCTGACCGCAAGTCCTTAACACGTTAGTACCTACCAGATACGACGGAGTAGCTTCTAGATGACAGCGTAAAATTCTACATTAAACCGAACGATAAAAGGTACACGAATAATAAAGAGCAATAAACCCGTTGAAGGTCGAATGCGAAACTCGTTTTTGTTTTTAGTCCTTCGGAAGATAAACAACGCAATTAAAATACATCGCAATACTGTAATGTTGTTTTTTGTTTATTGCGCCTGTTCTAATCCAATGAAGTCCTGTCACTGTGACAGTTCGATCTATCGATATCGATATGAAATTGCGCTTTTTGAAATGAGGGTTTTCGCGAATGAAAGATCCGCTAGATGGCGGGACGTGGATGTGGGGTCTGACTGCTGCGTGATTGGTGGATTTTGACATATCTGTCAATGTCATGTCAAAAATAACCAATCATGCAGCATTTGGACCTCGCGTCTACGTATTGCCATCTGGCGGATTTTTCATTCGCGAAAACCCTCATTGTATGAAAACTTGAGTGGTGCACAGTGGCACTACGCAACGCTCCCTTATGCGCAAGTACACTGCGGAAAATTGACCGAGACGAAGCGCTAGATCGCTCACCGAAGTATGGGTGACGCACGGTTGGGGCAAGGAGAAAGTAACCGAGATGGTGTTCACACTACAGTCTCGGACAATTTCCCGCATAGTGTACTTGCGCCATTAGGCCCAGAACAGACGGTGAAACGCAACTGCAACAAAACTGCACCTTTCTGATGATTCTGATGAATGAAACTGAAAGTTTCAAACTGGTCGCGTCATGTGTGGTCTCTCAACGGACGCTATGGCAGAAACTTAGATGCAACTCAAAAGTAACTAGCAGTTGCAGTTTCGTTGCAGTTGCGTTTCACCGTTTTTCTGGGCTTTACGCCTCTAGTTTGAAGGAAAGACTGCTGGGACTCACTCATCGCACTCCCGCGCCAAGATGAACCCCTCGTCTTTCAGAGTAGCCACGGTGATACTAATCTTCTCGTGCAGGGGGCTGTGCTTGAAGTAGTTGGTGGCCACCCTCAAGGCCCACAACGCAAGCCCACCGGTGCCAACTATCAGGATTGTGGCCTTATCCTAGGAGAGAAAGAGAAAACGCTCTATCAATCGACATCGTAAACATGACCGTTAAATTGTTTAGGTAATCGAACACACGAATCGATCAATCAGTAAGGCCCAGAACAGACGGTGAAACGCAACTGCAACGAAACTGCAACTTTGTGATGATTCTGATGAATGAAACTGAAAGTTTCAAACTGGTCGCGTCATGTGTGGTCTCTCAACAGACGCTATTGCAGAAACTTAGATGCAACTCAAAAGTAACTAGCAGTTGCAGTTTCGTTGCAGTTGCGTTTCACCGTCTGTTCTGGGCCTAAGTCTCAAGAGAAAGAGAGAGGGCGTCTCTAACATTACATCACTATTCACAAACATTACTATGAGGTCTCACAGTGCGCGTACACGCACAGGGTGACACACGAACCAATCACAGTGCTCTATTCAACGCTGTGCGTTCGATTTGCTGCTTCACTTAAGCAAGTATCGTTTGTGAATACGAGAGAGTTATGAATACGCAAATTGGTATTATACTAAAGTCTCTAACACAAAACCAGGCTCACAACTAGATTAACCCTTTCTTAGTCTTAGATTTTTTCCGTGATTGATCTGAATAATTAAATCAATGGAAAGCCTCAACCATAGATTCAAGAACTTTAAAAAAGTGTCATTGTTCAGCAAATTAAGGCCGGGTAGCAGAGAAAATGGCGAAAATGAGGTTTTCATTTTTCATTTTTGAGGTACTAAACAGTAAAATTAAAGGCTAAGATTTTTATTGGGCATAGTTGAGGATATTTTCTAGGGCTATTAACGGATGGAAACACGATTTGATGAAGTTGACTCGATAGAATATATTCCCAAAGTTACCTCTATTCGTTTTCTATTTATGGTTTTATTTTTAAAATAAGCGATTTGAGGTTCTAAATCTTTTACTAAACTAAAGTTCAGAAATAACTTGAGGGCTTTTAACGGATGAAATTTTTATATTGCGTCTTATTTAGTTACAATGTTAAAAAATGTGGAAAAAATCGTCGATGACGGCTTGGACAATCTCAATCAGTCGCGCGGTAGCGCTTACGGAGGACGGACGCGTGTCAGTTTTTTGGCCGTGACAGTTCGCGATTTGTCAATATTTTTGTCAATGATGACTTTGATGAGTCACAGTATAATAATATCAGTGTTACTGGAGAAAGCTTAAATTTTTGATAATTAAGAATTATCAATTTTGTCTACCTATTGAAATTTAAATCGATCGCATCCTTTTAAACGAAGACTCTACTCATGATACATACATAGTACATTCCTCAAATATGAGACAAAACCAATGAGTTAAAATTACATTTAATAGTACCTACATACAATCGTCTTACACTCTTTAGAAGAGCACACTGACACAAATAAATAATAAAAATACTGTCTAAGGTCTGTAGCTAAAGGTCTAAGCTGTAAGATAGAAGAATCTTCTAGCCAAAAAGATGGCAGATGTAGCAGATGTCAACGGATTTAAAACTGGAGTTCATATGACTCCTTGTAGACTTAAGTCTCTAGAGCGTCCCTTCCTCCACCATGCGTAAGAATGTTTCAAAAATACTGTCTAAGGTCTGTAGCTAAAGGTCTAAGCTGCAAGATAGAAGAATCTTCTAGCCAAAAAGATGGCAGATGCAGCAGATGTCAACGGATTTAAAACTGGAGTTCATGTGACTCCTTGTAGACTTGAGTGTCTAGAGCGTCCCTTCCTCCACCATGCGTAAGAATTTTCAAAAAAATACTGTCTAAGGTCTGTAGCTAAAGGTCTACGCTGCAAGATGGAAGAATCTTCTACCCAAAAATATGGCAGATGCAGCAGATGTCAACGGATTTAAAACTGGAGTTGATGTGACTCCTTGTAGACTTGAGTGTCTAGAGCGTCCCTTCCTCCACCATGCGTAAGAATTTTCACAAAAATACTGTCTAAGGTCTGTAGCTAAAGGTCTAAGCCGTAAGATAGAAGAATCTTATAGCCAAAAACATGGCAGATGCAGCAGATATCAACGGATTTAAAACTGGAGTTCATGTGTATCCTTGTAGTTTTGAGTCTCTAGAGCAGTGGTTCTTACCATTTTACCAAATTTCTGTCTTGTCAGGGACCACCTCATAATCGGTCAAAACCAGTTTGACTGCAAAAATTAGTTAAAAGTGGTTTTGACCAAGGTGTGCAAGTGCACATCGTGGACCACTTGGAATGCCTCCAGGGACCACCAGTGGTCCGCGGACCAACGGTTAAGAACCACTGCTCTCGAGCGTCCCTTCCTCCACCATGCGTAAGAATGTTTCAAAAATACTGTATAAGGTCTGTAGCTAAAGGTCTAAGCTGCAAGATAAAATAATCTTCTAGCCAATAACTTTAAAACTATAATTTGAACGAATTTTGCTATTAGTGGACAAATTTCTGCTCACGATGGACTAATTATCTGCTATACTCTCGACTCTCTAAAGCACAACATTTATAAAAAATTTGCTGCGGTAATGCACTCCAGGTAACAGTGTGTGATGCTCATTGCTCATAGTGATTTTCGATACAGAGCCCGGTACATACGTTATACATAAATTATGGAAAGAAAACACCCAGACCAATACAAACAAATATGTATGCAATTTTAGTGTTAATAAACAAAAAGATTGAACAACATTGATGCGTGTACTGATTAATGTAATTAACCACATGCAAAGCTTTGTGAATTGCAACAACTATAATTTATTATCCAAGCTCTAAATAATCGCTACTACGAGTAACTGATCATAAAATGTTTTTCCAATCGCTCAAGCTCCCGAGGATCTACCGATAGGTCGGGTGACGTAATCTTGGAATTCTTTTAGCCGGCGCGGAACTTCCGGAAGGTCGGGTGACGCCACGCCTCTTTGAACCGTGTTTACTTTGGCAGTTATATTCTATATTTATTCGATTCTAAAATATATTCCCAAAAATTTTGAAAGTTGTTTTAATTTGTATCACTTGGATATGATTTGTATTAGAAAGTGCTGTGAGTGTGACGCTTGAACGGAAGGAAGTCAACCTAACCTAACCAACTGCGTATTTCTAAACTGCGTATTTCTATACTGTGTAGCCGCGAGAGCTCTTTGGCGCGCTGTCTTCGGCGAAGTATTACGCGCGCAGATTTTGACAGCGCGAAATACCTACTTTAGCAGAAATACCAAGCCTTAACTATGCTGGGCCTATATTCATATATGTATTTACTTTTGGCCTTACTATTTATAAGAGCTAAGTTTCAGCTTGAACAAACTCCCTGATGGGACAGATCGGGACGGGCTCACAATACAAATATTTAATAAAATAAGTCTTTATAAATATTAGGTATACCAAATAACTCAACTTATGATAACTTATGCCCACGTAATGTTTACATTTTATTCGCAACAACGCATTTACTGACATGCGGATAAAACGTGTGTAGCATTAGGTATTCATAATTTATTAGCCATTCAAACTAAAATAAAAATACTAATTTGATGGTTAATAAAACAAATAGAGGATTTGCATAAAATATTGATAGCAATGGAACATTTTCCAACGATGAAAATGGACACGAATTTTTATAATAACTGTGGCAGAGTCTAAAATAACTTTGATCTTATGATTTAGGTATCATTTCAACTTAAAAAGAAACAAATAAAAATACATTTAGCATTTGCATAAAAAATATTGACTTGTAATGGAAAATTTTCCAACCATTTGAAAACCCATTTTATAAATAACTTGGTTATAGGTACCTACACCTACGGAAAAAAACTTTATTATGAAAAAACTAAAAAAATATAAACATGTAATGAAAAAAATGTACCATAAATATTTTTTAATACAATGCAGATTAAATAACGTTACGAGTTACGGTGTTTCTTTACGAGATCGAATCAGAAATAAGGAGATCCGTAAACGAACTAAAGTCGCTGACATAGCCCGACGGATTAGCAAGCTGAAGTGGCAATGGGCAGGGCACATAGCACGCAGAACAGACGGCCGATGGGGCAGAAAGGTTCTGGAATGGAGGCCGCGTACCGGAAAATGCATCGTTGGACGTCCACCCACCCACAAGGTGGACCGACGACATCATAAAGGTGGACATGGAAATTATTGGGGGATGCCTATGTCCAGCAGTGGACGTCCTATGGCTGAAATGATGATGATGATTAAATAACTTTACGCTCATGATAGTACCTCGCAAATGAGAACCACCACGCGACACTATTGTAGTGTGCGTGTGCACTCATGGATGATTTAGCGTGTACCGATAACACTCAAACATTATCGGAAGAATGGCGGGGCGCGTCTTCGTGGATGAAACGATCTATAACGGCTACTTTACGGACGTCCATTGGCTGTAACGAACGAAGCTGCATCTGTCTGAATTATAATTATCACCTCAGCGTTTACAACCTACAAGATAAAAGAAGGCAAGTAATTAAACAACTTCGATACTACAATAGCAATTTTACCTTATGGTTGGGTCCCTCCAAGACCCTCTTCAGGCATTCACCAGCAGTGTAAACAGTATTCATCGCGAGCAGAGCTCCAGTGGGTAACATGGCCGCCACGCTTAGAGGCAAGATGTCCGGCACCGGGACGAGACACTTGAAGTCGGGCACCACGATGTAGTCCGCATAGCCGTGCGGGACGCCCTCGTAAGGGTACAGCACTATCCTGGAGCCTTCCTTCATGCCGGCGGGACAGTCCGCCGCCTTGCCAATAGCGTCCACCACGCCAGCCACTTCGTATCCTGAGAACATTACTGATGGTTAGTACAGGGAAAAACGATTAGGCCCAGAACAGACGGTGAAACGCAACTGCGACGAAACTGCAACTGCTAGTTACTTTTGAGTTGCATCTAAGTTTCTGTCATAGCATCCGTTGAGAGACCACACATGACGCGACCAGTTTGGAAAACTTTCAGTTTCAGTTTCATTCATAAGAATCATCAGAAAGTTGCAGTTTCGTTGCAATTGCGTTTCACCGTCTTTTCTGGGCCTTAGTGTTCCAGTTTTTGCTAGTGGGACACGCGCGATTGCCTAATGCTTCATTCACACCAACGCGTGCAGATCGCCATCGCCGGCGCGATCATAGGGAAATGACAGGTCGTGTGTACTGTCATGGGTCGCACGACCTGTCATTGGCCTTTGATCGCGTTGGTGTGGTTGAAGCTTAAGGCGATTAGAGTCCTCAATCCGCGTCAAACGCCCAAGGTCATTGAGGACTCTAATCGCCTTAAAATCCACGCGGGCAAAAGCTAGTCCAGTATAAAAGAAAACATACATAACCAACGTTCGCGATACCAATGTTCGCAAACAAAACTCGCATGGCGAATGTTCGCTGTAAGTGTAATAGAGCAGTTCGCTGTGCATTCATTTGACTTTTCAATACGTCAGCGCAAAGTTACGTCACTGCACACAAATTCCATACAAAATCTAAAGTGGGCAGCAATAAATGTGGGTCAATAGAGATATTGACACCACTTATAGTTACAATTAATTGCAAAATAGGAATGTAACATTGAAGTAATAACAGCCAATCTACGTATAAAGTGTTTATTTTCATTTAATGTCTATCTTTACCTACTTAATTAAGAAATCTCTAGTCATTCAGTCGACTTAAAAAAACAGTGACGTCATAAGAACAATAGTGAAAATTATTGGTGTTAAAATATGCCAAAAATCGGATTTTGGAAACCACGATTAAAGCATCACACTGGATGCGTTCTGAGGTCTGCGGTCAGGTCAAATGAACGCAATCCGCACGTTACAATTCGCGTTCTTTGCATGAGCACTGTCAGATCAGATTGCATGCATCAATACAAAATGTATAGAGACCGACAATGTTGTTCGTGCATGATGCGGGCTGCGTTTACTTTGACCAGGGTTCGAAATTATCAAGATAATTACGCTTCATGATAATTATCAGATAATTATCAACAGTATAAGACACATTTTGTCATATTGTTTCATTTCTGATTGCGAATGTTGCAAATTATCATTGATAAAATTATCCTTTCAAACCCTGGACCTGACCTTTAAAATTCTTCAAACTCACCGGGGAACAGCGCGCCATCGCGTAAGCCGATGTGCGCAGGAGTGGCCACGTGAATGCCGAAGCTCTCCATCTCGCCCGACAGGCTGCCGACGGATGAGATGGAAGATGTGCTGCACACAGACGCAGAGCGGGTCCTGTTGGCGCGGTAGCAGGCGCCGGCGTACACCACCTGAGTTTTAAGTTGTGAACATAAGGCCGTATACAGAAAGAAAGCTGGAAACTTATAAGCGTTTACCGGCGCTTGACAGCGCTGGTAACTCACGCAGGAAAATGTATGAACGCGCGCCGATAAGCACTGAACGGCGCCGACAAGTTTCAACACGCGCTGGTCAGCTCTGGACGCTGCCATATAAAATGCCATTCAACTTGCTTCCTTTGTGAACGAACGGACCAGCGCTGACAAGCGCCGGTAAGCGCTTATAAGTTTCCAGCTTTCTTTCTGTATACGGCATACGGCCTTAGATACTATTCTCGCGTGACTAAAACACCAGCTGCTAGGTATCTCGCTAAGGACAAATATTTGTGTATCAGTTCGAGAGTTTGTCCAAGGAGTCAAGGAGATCTTCTAAATATAATAACTCAAAGGTGACTGACTGACTGACTGACATAGTGATCTATCAACGCACAGCCCAAACCACTGGATGGATCGGGCTGAAATTCGGCATGCAGATAGATGCTATGACGTAGGCATCCGCTAAGAAAGGATTTTACGAAACTGGGTGGAGTACGAAAATCCTTTCTTAGCGAATACGAAGGGGGTAAAAAGTCGCGGGAGGCCGCTAGTTGTATCATAATAGCCATAAGCTTCTCAATACTATTGCTATGGTGCTGTTCTATGTAAGGAGTGAGATTATTCGTGAGAGTCCCTAGATAGCTCATTGCGAATTCGCGGCCGTTGCTGGGTGGTACACATGTGACATTCTCGACTTGTCTCACTAAGCGCGAGCAGATACCTGGAGGGCTACTCCCAAAAGCCGTTTACGTAGTTTCAGGTCTATCTGTCACCGTCGCTCATGCTGGCATTTCTCTTTGCATGACAGGGATGGCAACGTTCGAATTTTCGGATAACGTTTTTCGAAGTAGCCCCGCTGACTATAGAGCCTCACATAGCCCATTGGTTTCCCAGGAAGAATAGGTAACCAATCAAGAATTACGAATAGTTGCAAAACCATGCTGAATGTAATGTTAAAAATTAATCAATCTCAGGATCTTATTTAGAACTAGTAAAGCTCAATATTGCTTTCGGAGTTTGTATTAATTCAACAAGCAACGTAATGTCATTTAATCTAATCGGATGTTTCCACCAAAGACTCCGCAGGCATAGTTTCTTGACGCGTAATTACTGACCGTTTTGTCTCTTACATTCCTTTCAATTAACGAGACAAAGACTTGATTCGATTTGGTGCTGAAAATGCCTTCACCACAGATCACAGAAACTAAAGGGAGATGTGACAAGGGGGCGGGCCGGTGACGCAGCAATATGCCCAAAAACAGTACACATTGCTCGTGAAAGCAATGATAGTGTACACAGTTTACATTGCTTGCGTAGTACTAAATATTATTCGAACGTTGAGTGCTGATACCGCAGTGGATAATGAGCACATATTTTGATTACTCTGTGTGTGTGAATTTCTAATGCGACACTGAGTTTCGAACTCAGCGCATTAGTCGGCATCTCTCTATATCTCTATGGCCTTCACTTACCCTGATCCTGGCGCCATACATGGGCACGTCGGGGACCGGGACATCAAAGCTGAAGACGCACTCCTTGAGCGTCGGCCCCGGCGACTCTATCGACACTTGCCTGCACAGCTTGCTCATCTTGACTCTGCAACAAAAGACAGACCAACGTTTCTTACTCAATATTGAGTGAGTTTCTTGCGCAGATGCTCTTTTAAAAGTGTGGCCCGTGCCCAAACAACTGCACGCAGAAAAATAATGAATGCTAATGCTACTGACAACGCCACTATTTTAGCGAAGTTTTGGGCTAGTGTCAACTGTCAGCCCAGTGTTTGTTGTCGACACGACAAGAAGAAGCTGCTCTTTGGCCCTCATTGTTTTGAACTGAAGCAATGGTATTAACTGGGACTTGTAAAAGTTAGTAGTTATTTTCAGTTGATTTCTTCTTTTAAATGAAAACTTATCAGATTGGCAGAGTTACTTTTGCAAATTTCTCATTTATAGCATTGTTATCGAAGGATCCGTATGCATTTTAAATGCGAACGTTCTTAAAATGAATCCCTTTCGTAGGCACACGATGTAAGATGATATGCGAATTTAGTCTGTCGCATTTTCTCCCACACAGGGTGGTAGAACTAGCTCCAGTGGCGTAACTATAGGGTGGCAGGGCTGACAGAATGCCACGGGCCCCCGACCCGAGGGAGCCCCGGCCCAAGACCCTAATCCCAAGACCTAAGATACGCCATGGGCCCCGTGCACAGAATTTGCCACGGGCCTCGGATGGTATAGTTTTATCGTATTATGTGTATCACTACTACACCTAGTCTCACTCACTATTTTAAATTACCCGAAAAAGCCGTGTTTATCACTACCACGATTGGAGTTATTTATATTGACCTATCATTCTATATTAAGCCGACAGCAGTACATTCTCAGTACATAAAAGTCGTAAAGATAAGTTATCGGGTTGATTGTTATCACCGACATGGTAAACGACCCCTGGCAAGATGGGAAAATAATTAACTTATCTGTTGGACGAGCAACTATTAATTGTTCATAAACAATACACAAATAAATTGCATACAGTAGTATTGGTACCACACAAACGTTTTTATGTCTTTGTAAGATGTGAAATTGAAAAATATTAATGAAAAATGCCCGCAGAATCGCTAAAATCAAGTGGGCGGGGCACATAGCTCGTAGAGGAGCAGAAAAGTTCTTGAGTGGCGATCACGAGCCGGAAGACGTAGCGTAGGCAGGCCTCCTACTATGTGGACCGATGATCTGGTGAAGGTCGCGGGATGTGCCTGGATGCGAGAGGCGCAGGACTGGTCTTTGTGGAAATCCTTGGGGGAGGCCTTTGTCCAGAAGTGGATGTAAGATCAAAATTAGATCCAACATACAAGAAACCTTTTAATTGACTTGAATTATGAGTGTCTTCCTAATTCTGGAATTGGAACTTTAAGGAATACTTATAAATAAGGTTCATTGTAGAGAATGGAGAGTCCAGTAGGAGTATTTGCACCTCTGAACTTCATTGAAACAATTCAATGACAATTTTCTAGACATCTTGCTATTTGAGTTCACTCTAGCTCATATTTTACTTTTATTAGCCTTATCATGGCCCAAAGGTTAACTGGTAGATACATACAAACGGCATAAAGTTCGCCTTTACTTCAATTTATTTGTAATAAAGATTTTAATAAATAAATACTTATTTGACAATTTAAATTATATATTCCTAATTAAAAAAAACTATATTTAAGCAGAAATATGGCGGGGGTATTACTCTACTCATTTAGCTTAATGGCCTGACATCTGTACAATCTTCTGATGATGTGCTACAGAATGAAACAGAATACTGAGCCAATCAACTTGATGAAAACAAATGTGTTTTTAAGTGGAATACTGAGTGTAGAGCACTTGGCTCATTAATAGAGTGCTATCAGGACTTGTGCACTGATAACAATGTAAATGTTATTAACAATTATTTTTTTACGTTATTATTTTGAGGAAATAGACAAATTGTTCATGAAAGAGTTACAAGTAACTAGATTTTACAGTATCATTGATATTTCTGAAGCTAGAATCAAAAAATCTTTCATACAATAATCTGAATTCCAAAACAATTGGCAAAATAACAGAACAATAAAGGAATAGCATTTGTTAGGTATTTGTACAAAGAAAACATAGTTCCTCTTTACATTGATAAAGAGAAACAATTGAATAAAATCTTCTTTGTTAGAGTTGGATTTCCTCTTTGTTTGTTCCCATTTGATCACATAAAAACTTCCATTTTCCTTATAAATTAACCAAATTATGTTATTGCCAATATCAATATAATAAATATTTAGGAAATAGGCCTAGGTACGTAGTTGTTCTCTACCTAGATTAATAATGTTTTCAAAAAAAAGACCAATGATTTTAAAAGGATTTTTTAAATGAATTAACCTACCAAATGTAGTTTATTATCAATTCTTGAGTTACCTTTTGTCTCACCAATAACAATAAGGCGAGGTTAAAACTTTTTCACGTAAAAACACTCGTTAAAACTAGCAATCGCCCACATGAAAGCTAAAGTCCACCTTGTATGTAATTCAATGGTCTAAAAATAGTGTGTACTGAAAATTGTGATAACACTGTAACACGGCGTGTTGAATATCACGAGACACTGTAAACAAGGGGCCGACGAGCACTGCCGCGGTCACACCACCATCGAGTGGCCAAAACATGTACGACTAGCAATTATATAAACATCTCTATACCGCGACCTTCTTCATCGCGAAGGTCATGCGACGTACATAAACCCAAAAAGCCCTCACGAACTAGCCATGAATGAAAATAATCACAAAAACACCTAAAAATATTCAGCGATCGATTAGAAATACCTTCGCTATGTTCACAGATACTGAACATTACATAAAGGAATGCGACTCTACAAGGTACAATATAACATAAACTTACTCTGAATACACTGAGCGTCAGTGTCTAGTAGCTTGATACAAAAATTGTGAAAATTACCTGAAGTAAATTGAAGTTCACGCACTTTGTATATCGGCACGTCTACTTTGCTCAGAATTTTTTAATTCACTTTTTTATTTACAAGGACTTGATGCGAGAGTGACGTCATATGATTTGACAGTAAGCGTTCCGTAAATCCAAACCAATAATCCGGCTCTTTGTTCAATGATAGATGTTAAGAACAGTTTCTGCGTGTAAATAAGCGACTTTAATATTCTGGCAACACAGAAAACCCGACCCTTTTTTACGAATGCCCCCACCACCAAGCCCCAAAAAGTAACAAACGTCGTTGTGGTCGTGACGTTGAGTTGAAAATCGCTTCTCTACGGTTTTTTTTGTATGTACCTACTTATACCAAAAGTAGTTATGATACTTGCTCTTTAGCGATTTCGAAATTAAAACCGTCACGAATGTTTTTGGTAGGTTCATTTTATTGTCAAAATAAAAGAAAGATAATAATATAAGCCTTATTCAAATGGAAAAAAATTTAGAGTTAAAAACAAACAAACTTACATCGGTTCGTAAACCAAAAGTGGGGGGAAGGGGGATTTTGTATGGGAAATAATGTCTCTTTATTCATAACTAGCTTTCCGCCCGCGGCTTCGCCCGCGTGGAATTTTGTCTGTCACAGAAAAACTTTATCGCGCGCGTCCCTGTTTCAAAAACCGGGATAAAAACTATCCTATGTTCTTTCCCGGGACTCAAACTATCTCTATGCCAAATTTCATCAAAATCGGTTGCGAGGTTTAAGCGGGAAAGCGTAACAGACAGACAGACAGACAGAGTTACTTTCGCATTTATAATATTAGTTGGGAAGTTGGGATAGTTGGGATAATTGGGATAGTTGGGATAGTTGGGATAGTTGGGATAGTTGGGATAGTTGGGATAGTTGGGATAGTTGGGATATAGTTGGGATAGTTGGGATAGTTGGGATAGCATGCAAAATTTAATTAAAAGTGGGAAATAATTTCCCATTGTTCAGTACAGGCTATGGTTTTTTCCAGAAAATTGACTAGCTTTTACTATGATACAAGTTCTTCACCCTGCTTTGCTTGTCATTTTATGAATATGAAATAAAAAAAATGACATTCTAAAATGTAACAATGACTAAAACTCACGAGGACCACCATTTTTCACGACTAGTAGTTACCCGACCAAGTAGGATATAATTATTATTTATTCATTTATGGGATAAGTAAAGTAATAAGTTACTAACTATTGTTTTTAAATGACTTAATTAATGGCGTGATGATTTGTTCTGTGTAGGTAGTCGGCGCCGCGCTATTCCCACCACAACTTATATCGGTTAAAGAAACGCTACAATTTTCCACCAGATTATTTGCAATGGAAAATTATTTCACTTCACGCTTCATGATTTAGTAATGAGAGTCAAAGAATAAACGAAGAAGCGTGTTGGTCAGGGGCCTTTATTTAAGCAACGAAACAGCCCGGATGCCACTCATTTTGACCAAAGTGTTTGACTAAGGTTTATAGAGAACTGGACGACTAGAATTCACGTAGAATGTAAAATGCTCTAAGCTAATGATAAGAGTTAAAGTTTGGCTCATCATCATCATTCATGACACGCACAATATGGCACACAGCAAAAAAATTATATACTAAGAGTTGTTAATTATGCTTGTATCACAAACGTAATGATAGTACGTTAATGATGGTACTTTGTGTATAGAACACTGTGGGCAAATAATGTTTGATTTTTTGTCGATAAAAAAACTCTTTCACGAGGAAAAGTAACTACAAAAAAACGCCGAAGCGAAGGTATTTTGAAATTACAACTGTCATGTTTTCCCACTTGTGTGTCTAGTGGGGCAGGCAGTGCGAGCAGTACATAAATAATTATGAATCTCAAATCCATAATTTCGATCAAAAATAATTTAATACCGATATAATATTAAAACTTGCTAGAAATACATTCATTTATCATACTAAACAGGAAGTAAAACATAGTCCTTTTTTCTGCTGTTGGGTAATTACATATTTATTTCGCGTTGTGTAGTACATAGCCATTAATTTTTTTATATGGCAACATTGGTCGGCGTGGGTTTTTGGTGAATATTGTTAGCGTGGGTTGATTGTTAATTAATTTTTAATAAAAAAGTGCACTAATAAAGTAATAATACAAACACAAATTGCAGTATGGGTGAGTACCTATGTTTCTAATAAATCAGTGCTACGTGTCTACTCTTTGCGCGTTGTTATTGATTGATGTCATTGGGCCGGGGTGGTCCGTCCGTGCGAGTAGTGAATTATTTTTTTATTTATTATTTGTGCAGCTGCATTATTTTTGTGCTGGAGCGAGGAGTAGGACGCTTGGCGATGATTCAATGAAATGATGACTTAAGTAATAAAATTAAATAGTGGCTGGAAGTTTAACATTAAGCTAAATATTGGAGACAGTGGGCTCAGCCCTTTCCATTGTATGCAGCAGTAAAAGCCTGATATTCAAGAGGTATGGTTATGTTTTTGGCCTCATATGTCTGCGTGTCTTGCTCAATTGAGAAATTAACGATACGTTTTTGTAAAATAAATTTTGTTTTGTTTTGTTTATCATTGAAAGATTGCAGTTCTATGTACCTAAGAGATAACCTATATGCAGGTATTTAAAAATAAGTTAATTGGTGGGAATCAAATCAAATTACTCCTAGCTATATTGGTAGGTACTTCTCTCAGCTTGAAATATCTTAGACCTCTTTCACCTGTACTCTGTAATTGTAACAGGTGAATAGTCCCACAGGTTTATTATATTAATTATAAAAGTATGTTGTTTGTGTGTATAAACTGAATTAATGAAAGATTTAGTTATTAAATTTTGACAGCTTGAAAATCCCCATAGTTTGAGGCTCACTTTTATTTCCAAGAGCCCATACAGAAAGGGTTAACTTACTCAATAATAAACAGGGAAAACAGTGTGTAAAGTATCTTAAAGTAGAAAGAAAAAACATAGTTCATAGCTGTGGCTGCTATACTGCGTTTTAAAATTCCATGTTCATGCTATCAAAACAATTTTTTATAAAAATGTTTCTGTTTCTTTTGATATCAGATGCTTTGCGAATTATTTTTTATCCAACTTTAAAAGCATTCGAATGTTTGCATGGCTGTTTATTTTGTAATTAGATGTGTGACTGAAGTAATTTTAGGAACCCTCATAAATTATATTCAAATTAAATGATAAAGAGAAGTGTGTGTGGCCGAAAAATAGTGTGAATAACATAGTAATTTTTTTTGCTACCCATGAATGTATGGGACATTCTAATCAAGTGGGTGTGGTTGAAAAATCACATTATGGCCATTTGGGTCATTTTAAAATTCTTGCAAGTCTTGTAATTAATTAATTTAATTCTTGTGTGTTGTTTTGAAATCTTAGTGAAAAATATGTTTATTTAATTTGATGTAAGAGCAGTAAAAGATTACTATATGCTAGTGTATAGTGGCAGTGCGAATTTTCTCATTTAGGATCCTCTTGCATTACATGTAATTGATCACAATAATTTTTAATATACATTATGTGTTTCTTTTCAGTAAATCATCTCTACAAGTAACTGTCTGCAAATAAAAAAGGTCAGTACATTATGAATTCAAATTTATTACAATAACGCACACCACAAAGGAGATTTTCTTTGTTGGCACTATCGAGAATTGAATCACTTGTAAATATATTATGTTAAGTGGCCCGATTCCATATTCTTTGTTGAGATCTTGCATTATATTGGCCCGGAGCATTCAGATTTATGAATGACTGAGATCACCTACTTGTGTCCTCAATATCTATACTTATAATAAATCTGTAGAGAGGTCAATTCTGTACATGAAATATATTTTCAAAATAACTATCAGGGGGTGATTAGTGATCGATACTGATGCCAAAAATGCAATCAGTAAAATTTTTGTCTGTCTGTCTGTCTGTCTGTCTGTCTGTCTGTCTGTATGTTCCTTATAGAAACAAAAACTACTCGACGGATTTTAACGAAACTTGGTACAATTATTCTTCATACTCCTGGGCAGGTTATAGGATACTTAGGAATTCCCACGGGAACGGGAATTAGCGGGAAAATCCTTTTGTATGAAAAATCTAAACCGCTTAAGTTAGACGCTTGAAATTTGGCATGCAGGTACCTTAGTAAACTTAAAGCTTAGTTACAACAGGATATTGCAAAATTCCCACGGGAACGGGAGTTAGCGGGAAAAAACATTTGTATGAAAAATCTAAACCGCTTAAGTTAGACGCTTGAAATTTGGCATGCAGGTACCTTAGTAAACTTAAAGCTTAGTTACAACAGGATATTGCACAATTCCCACGGGAACGGGAGTTAGCGGGAAAAAACATTTGTATGAAAAAATCTAAACCGCGTAAGATAGACGCTTGAAATTTGGCATGCAGGTACCTTAGTAAACTTAAAGCTTAGTTACAACAGGATTTTGCAAAATTCCCACGGGAACGGGAGCTAGCGGGAAAAAAAATTGTATGAAAAAATCTGAACCGCGTAAGATAGATGAAGGGGGGGTAAAACGAGATCCACGCGTACGAAGTCGCGGGCGGCCGCTAGTCTTGAATAAATAGTCTCAGAGGTTAAAGTTTTTGAAAGATATACTGCAATACCCGTCTGGTAAGTGTCTCACCTATTTAAAGATTATTTAGTTCCTAGAATCATAATTAACTTTCCCTTTGGTTAAATATCCTTTTTATGAGATGAGGGACACAATATTGTTAAGCCAATGAAATTTCTCTTGCAATAACAATTAAAAATTTTTTGATTTTTTTGTTGTGCAACTACCCTTTAAGTACCAGCATATCAAGACAATAGAATTCAATACTGTGATCTGTGGCAATTAAATGTGAATGCTAGACTTATATTGGTATGTAATTTACTGTTAAGATAGATATCTAATTTATGTTTTAGATCGCATGGCATTTTGCCTTTAAGCATAGTGAAAAACACATCAGCTCCTTAAATATGCATTTCTCTTTCCTGTAATCTCATCCTCTTCATTAAAGTGAATTTATTGGCATTTACAAATTAGTTTTCCCTCTCGGCGTCGTATCGCGCTTACTATACAATTTACAATTGGTTTTGATGATTGGGCAAATTCCTGCAATAAGTTTCTGCTGAAAAGAGCAACTTCATGGCTGCAAATAATCACCATGGTTATTTTCTAGCTATTTTGAACATTTCCTGTCATATCATATTTTAAGTTGTAATGTCTTGAAGAACATAATTTATGATAACTACCTAAAATCTGTCCTCTCCATAGGTTGTCTGGAAGAGATTGCTTCATAGCGTTAAGACCGCCTAATTGTACTTGTCCGTGTGTTTCTTTTTTTGTTCATAATCTTGTTGTGGTGTGCAAATTGTGCAATAAAGAGTTCCATTTACTATTATTATCTGGTCTGTTATGTAGCAAGTAAGCCTGGTTGCATGTGTAATTTGCGATTTATCCGACAGCAGTACATAATATAGAAGTCAAAATGACATAATAAAAAGTTGTTACCTATTTCTTGGTACAATCAGACCAATTTTCTTATGGCTGAAATGGTCAGCTTTATTTTAAAAAACTAGATTATAAAAAGAATTAGCAAATGCTTGTAATTTCATGTATTTATTTATTTCTTTAATCATTGATGCCATATAAATCGGTACATAGGGCTTAAACTTAATGAAATAAGGCAATCTCTGCCAGTTAGGCTTTGTGTTAATATTTGCATGCATTTCTTTTATGTCTATTATTTTTCGTACATAAATATTACATAATTTGCATCTTCCTTATTATACAATTTATTATGCAGACATCACGTCATTTTGGTCGTAAAACTTTAAATAATGTAGGTAGTTTTAACAAAATAGAAAGCAGAGGGTAATGTTCAACATTGTCATTGATTTCTTTAAAAACAAAACATCTTATACAGGGTGTTAGGTAAATGGGTATATGAGCCGACACTAGCCCATGTTAACATGGACATATAAATGGTATGGTGAAGTCAGAAATTTGATATCATCATTTAATTTTTTTTTATTTACATACAAAATTAATTTTATAAAATCCGATTTGTATGAAAATTAAAATAATTAAAATGAAGATATCAATTTTCTGACTTCACCATACCATTTATATACCCATGTTAACATGGGCTAGTGTCGGCTCATATACCCATTTACCTAACACCCTGTATATATATGTCGTGTTAGTTACTCCACTTATAACTCGAGAACGGCTGAACCGATTTAGCTGAAAATTGTCAGGGAGGTAGTTTAGAGCCAGGAGAAGGACATAGGATACTTTTTATCCCGTTCGAAATTAAAAAAAAAGTCTGCTTATTTATTGCCATTAAGGCGGAACAAAGTTCGCCGGGTCAGCTAGTTTTTTATTAAAATTTTGATTCTAATCACTGAACGACTGAACTTTCAAACTGTTATCTATTAGGATGTTATGGATAATATGTACTATGTAGTTTCGGTTATGGATACGGTTACGGATATAGGAATAATGTTATACCGGATACGGTTGCGGATATTTTTTGATTTCGGATATCCGAAAGTTTCGGTTACGGATATCTGTGCTTTAGAATGCAATTTGCAATAGTTGTCCTACACGGTTCATTCATGGCCACATACTAGATGGCATTATAATAAAGGTAAATCAGGCTGTTAAGCCTTTACATAAAATGCTATACAAAACAATTTAAACTGCCTACATCCGAAACTATCCGAAACTTTTGAATCGGTTACGGTTTCGGATATTTTTTTATTTCGGGTATCCGAAAGTTTCGGTTACGGTTGCGGATATCCATAACATCCATGTTATCTATTTACGTTAACTTTTTAATCCATGTTCCGTTTTACGAAATAATTTACCTATCGTGATTATGCAGATTTGATTCGAATGGTTAGAGAATACGTAATTTACAGTGTTTCGAATCCAACCGACTCGTAAATTGCGCCGTAGATATTGAGAAAAGATTGGTGTCTTAATGCTGCAACAGGTAGCTTGTTTACATGAGACATAAAGCCTCATCCACTAGGCAGTTCAAAAGTGCCGCGTACTGTCTGATTGACAGTTCGGACGAACTGAGGTCGCCGGGCGGCTTCGATCGATGCGTGCAGTCAGACATTTTGTACGCGTACCCCGGCAGATTAATTAACGGCGTGTGTCAAAGTTATTACAAACTCATGATATCTACAGTGATTCATTTGTGCACTAGTGGATTCGTGGGAGGCTTCGTGGCTTTTGTGCTTCTATTGGTAAGTTGTTTGTGTACTGTTTCCCCGCAGATAGCCGGGATGTCGCAGCAGTACAGTCTGCGGTGGAACAACCACCAGCCGAACTTCATCTCAATGTTCACGACGCTCCTCAACACGCAGACGTTGGTCGACGTCACCCTGGCTGCGGAAGGCAAGCACTTATTGGCACACAAAGTGGTGCTCTCGGCTTGTAGCACTTATTTTCAGGTCTGTATGTGTACTAGATTCTGCTTTCTGCCCCGGCTTCGCCTGTGTGGACTACATTATGCGTATTTAAGGTTCATCTACCAATGATGTACATTTCTAGTAGTGATTAGATTAATTTTTCAAGTGTTTTCACAGCTTGTTCTCCAATTTTATAATAGTAGCATAGAATTGTGCACATTATCGATTTTTAATTAAAACGCCATTTGCATTGCAAGTTCAATTACAGTCTCAGTAAAAAGAGATCTCAAGATATTCATGAGTAATGATTGTAAATAAAATTATCTAATTATTATTTCGTTTATTTATATCCACACCACTTACACATTTCTATGTGTTGTTGAATCACACCATATGGGTGATTGTTGCTTTTGATGGCCCTTATTCCTCTTTACATGTATATTTGTACAGTGCCAGTTTTATTTAAAGCTTTTTTGTTTCAGGCGCTTTTCGTCGATAACCCATCGCGTCACCCCATCGTCATCTTGAAAGATGTAACCTTCGCCGACCTCCGTACGATGGTAGACTTCATGTACTACGGAGAAGTCAATGTAACAGAGGAACAGTTGCCCCAGGTAAGGTTTTAATTTAATTAAAAACAGATAAAACTCATTTATTTTTGCAAATAGGCTTTTAAAAAGCACTTTTACATATCCTAGTATTAACCCTACCACTGCTCCGGGACAATAAATGGACAAGTTCTGAGAAATAGCAACGCAAGAAACTCAGTCACTGTTGTCAGCCTCCTTTTCAAGGGTTTACAGTCTTTAAATATACATAGTCATAGTATTGATGCGAGCTAGGCAGTTAAATGGGTGTATCCCCACTATTGTAAATTGTATAGTAAATTGAAATAAAAAGTGTTACAATGTGGTGCAATGATTACTAAACACACTTGTTTTATAGAAATCAGATGCACCATTAATACTGAGCTAAGACGGTTAGCACTGAAGAATGGTTTATATGCTAAATAAAATTAGGGAGCAATGTGTGAGTATCTGTGTGAAGTTAAAATAGTTCAGAAGTGAAGTGTGAATTCTAGATCAGTATTATACTGATGCTGTTTTTAAACATATCTGTAACCTAACGACTCTTTTAATCAGCATCTGTATCAAATACTTAGAGTAGTAGGCGTTGGCTTGCAAGTGGCCTATAGGGCTGTTGGTTTGAAGTGATGTTTGTGGGTTACTTACCATTATTAAAGATAATGTCTGCTTAACTGTACACATAGGGTTAGACGTTGCCTAGTACGTACTGAGTTGAACAGGCCAGCGTAGAGCTGTGGATTATCCTATGGAACTGTTCATTTCTTATGATTGTGGTTAAAATAAAAACAGGGAGCAAAGTGTATGAGTATGAAGTTATTATATGTAGTTCTTTTTATTTAAAATATGTAGGTAATATTAAAAAAAAAATGTATCAGGTGCTACTTTAGTACTCGGCTTAGTAATACCAATGTTAGTTTTTAGATTGACCTCTTGATCTATACTTCTATACTAATATCTATACTTCTATAGTCTATACCTACTAGTAATATTATAAATGCGAAAGTAACTCTGTCTGTCTGTCTTGCTTTCACGTCTAAACCACTGAACCGATTTTGATGAAATTTGGCATAGAGATAGTTTTAGTCCTGGTTAAGGACATAGGATAGTTTTTATCCAGGTTTTTGAAACAGGGACGCGCGCGATTAAGTGTTTCTGTGACAGACAAAATTCCACGCGGGCGAAGCCGCGGGCGGAAAGCTAGTCTATCCATAAATGGAATAATAAGTTACATGACAGTATTTAGTTACTGTAATGAAAGATCTATCTACCTAACTGCACTCATTTGAAATCATCTGATGCTGCTTTAGTACTGATTTGGGCATGCCAGCGTTCGGTTACAGACTGATATAAGGAGCTGTTTGTTTATTTAAATGTTAAAGCTTTGATTTAAATGAAAACTGGAGATATTATGTATGTGTGTGTGTTTCTATTATTATAGATATTTTGTGACTGGATCATAGTCAACAAAAGTTATCTGATGTTACTTGAGTACTGAACTTAGGCTGAGTTGTACCACCTAAGTATAACGGTATCTATGACGATAACCGGTGCTTTTTGTATGGAGTTTGACAGATTTTTGACGTTTATCAAAGTTAAAGTAAGATTGTGAAACCCAGCCTTAGTAGTGGCATAGTATAATAATGTAGTATAGCCTGACCAGGAACATAAAAACCCTGGCATAGAGGCGCGTCAATTGCATTTGATAGTGCAACACTGAGTACAGTCGTACCTGTGTTAAATTAATAGGCTAACTTTATGTATCAGGATTCAGGATTATGGGCTAATTTGATATTTTCATAAATTAACGAAAAAATATTATTAAAGGTAACCTGGTTTAAATAAATTAAATGAAACCATCAATCGAGCTAGTAGGATTTATTTTATTATTCATCAATAATCAAACTCAGAACTTGAATATTCAACTGCAATGTATGCTCATGAACGCTTCAAACTCGGTACTTCTTTCCCAATTCCATAAAATTCAACACTTAGAAAGTGACAAAAATCTTTAAAATAGGTAGTTGAAACAAACCACAGCTAATTTTCATAGTGGACTGTACTATACGATAAACATGTCAGTCAATTTGACAACCTTTGTCGGAAACATTATTCAATGAAAATATTGTCCGAACCCTTAGTATTTCTCTTCGACAAATACTTTAGCACATTGTGAACCACTTTTCTTTCACGACTATAAAAAGATTTTAGCAATTTAATTAACAATATCAATTGCGCACATTTAAAATAAAGTTTGTTTACACTTTGACAGCAATAGACTGACATGCAAGGTGACATGTCAATGAAGTTTTCAGTTACTGTTGCCATTAAAAGAAAGAAAGAAAGAAAGAAAGTGTTTATTTGATGCGAGTATTAAAAGCGTTACAAATAAATAACAACTTAAACACTAAAAACAGAGTACACGCACCAAAATGGCATCTGCTCAGTATAAGCCGTGACGGCAGAGAGCACGTCACGACCACTGGTATTCTGCGGAAATTAGTACCATTAGTTTTCCGCAACATGGCGAGGGTTTTTATGTTCCTGGTCGGGCTATAACTAGTAAATATAGTTTTTCAAATTGACTTCGAGGTAGGTGGTAGGAGGAGGTGTGTGACATTAATGTTGTAAGTTTTTTTTACATTTGCTAAAGATAATGATGCAGTCTTAGAGTAGGCGCACACCGTTGATTTTTCGTCGGCCGATAGTTTAGTCGGGCAGTTGATCAGTATGGGCATGTATGGGAGTGCGCACACTACGCCGATTCGATTTGGCTGATTCTTCATACAAATTAATATCGGGCACAACTATCGGCCAACTAAAAATCAACGGTGTGCGCCTACTCTTAAGGATTTTATCAGACGCAACTCAAGAACTGAGCTTTGTATGCCAACTTTGGCTTTAGTAATCTATTGGAATAGATGGCATTGGCAAATGACATCTGTGCTTTGCTTTGGTTATTAAACAAGTTTTAATTCGCTATGCCATCTTTTACAATGTTAGAGGGTTCCTCAAATTCTTGAAAGCTTTAAACTGATATAGATAATTTACTATCTTAAGAAATTTTATATGGAGATCTACATAGCTACAACTAACCTCAGGGGCTTATAGACAGACCAAATATGTACATAGACTTTTAGTAATTTCGTGCTATCTACATTCGTTAAGACACCGCCAATCGCAGTATAAAAGTCGCCTTTCTGACGCTCTCGATCAACTGTTTTCCGGACTCCTAAAATAAAAACGCGTCACATCACATCGATACGGTCACAAAATCCTGACTTATTGATGAATTGGTAATATACATAAAATGAAAGTTGTAATATTATGAAAAATTAATAATTTCTTTTTTTCATTTGCTACATCTGATAGTGTTTATAAGAGGTAAGTTTAAAAGATTATTTACACTATTGAAAGTGGCAACTCTCTCATTGTTAGTGATGCTGCTAAACATTGTTTTTACGGCCCCAAATTGCAATGGTTGGTAAGATCATGAGGTTGAAAACTGAGCAAACCATTTGCCTGTTAGCACTCAGGAGAAGTTTCGTTCCAAGTATGATATTTAACTGGTAATTCGACTTTAGGGATAAAGGGATATAGAACCCCACACGTAAACTAATAAAAACTCAATCCAAATGGGTAATTAGTAGCAAAACACAGTGAATGACAGTATCGACAGCGGAGTTTTTTTTAAATACTAATTTTCCCCAAAAGCAAATATTAAATTGACGATTTTTTTATACTGTCGTCACGCCTATTGGTTACCCTGTCAATTGGTGTTGTCTGTGCATGTATTGAGCTTCCCCACAGCCGCTTGACTATTTGTAATTCTTTTAGGTTCTGGATACAGCGAAGCTCCTGAAAATCAAAGGACTCACAGAAATGCCGGAGACGACTTCGTTGACTCGCTCGCAAGGCACCTCGGCCGACTTCCAGTCGCCAGGCGAGCCCGACTCGCAGAGACACTCGGCCTCGCCCGCCGCCTCGCCCAACAATAACAAGCGAAAAAGGTTCGTGTAAGTGCCACGTTCCAACTTCATTCATTTTTATATACCTTGTATGTTTAATGTTCATTCACCTTCATTCACCTTCATTGGTTGTGTTTCATTAGAGGTACTGTAGATCTTGGCTATGCATGAGTCGCAGCAATGGGAAAAAGAGGTGAAGTCCGTCCCATTATTTATACTAAGTGGAGGTCAATACTTATGTACATTATAAGCTACTAGCGGCCGCCCGCGACTTCGTACGCGTGGACCCCGTTTTATCCCCTTACGGGTTGAATTTTGTAAAATCCCGTCTTAGTGAGCACCTACGTTCTAAAATGAACCATGCAAAATTTGAGACTCCTAGTACTCCACTTATAGTTTCTGAGATTTCGTGATTAGTGAGTCAGTCAGTCAGTCAGTCCTACATGACGCGATCGGACTGAGAGGCTAATGTGCCCTCTGTAGGCTGTGTTTTTCTTATTCTGGTTACAATCGATCGGAAGCTTGTCTTTATATTATTTAGTTAATATTAACTACCCACGACTTGTTCTGTGCATATCAAAAGGTGATATGTAACGCTACAATACACATCGTTCATGCTTCTTATTTTGTTTATGACCAGAGGTGGAATTGTGTAAAGCAATCGTAATCATTTGACAGTTCATAACGTACTATAATGTCAGTTATACAAAGCGTTTGACAGAATAATCGTACGTTATGAACTGTCAAATGATTACGATTGCTTTACACAATTCCACCTCAGGCCTGGGATATGGCGGCCCAAATGACCACTCTAATGAATTTCGCCAGTCGTGTTAATATCAAACGTTCATCATCATCATTTAAGCCATAGGATGTCCACTGCTAAACATAGGCCTCCCCCAATGATTTCTATAATGACCGGTTGATAGCGGCCAGCGCCTTTCTGCTGCTACCTTTATGAGTTGTCGGTCCACCTTGTGTCCTACGCTGCGCTTTCCAGTACGTGGCCTTCACTCCAGAACATTGCTGCCCCTTCGGCCGTCAGTTTTGCGTACATGTGCCCTGCCCATTGCCACTTCAGCTTGCTTATCCGTTGGGCTATGTTAGCAACTATAGTTCGTTTACGGATCTCCTCATATCTGATTCGATCACGTAAAGTAACACCGAGCATAGCCCTCTCTATAGCACGCTGTGCAACTTTGAGCTTATTTATAATGCCCATAGTGAGAGGCCACGTTTCTGAGCCGTATATTCGGTGTGTTCCGTTCCGAGCCGTTCAAACGTTCATGCCTTTTATCTACTTCCAAAATTACAAACGACGTTTCTAAAGCCTCGTCCGTGTGCATAATTATATTGCTATCGCGACTGTGCGACGCGCGCCCGCAGTGAGTGTGCGAGCGCGACAGCAACATAATTACGTGCGAGCGACAAGGATGGGCAGCTTGGGGTCATTGGACGGGATTCTACGTGCTCACGGACCAGGCTTTAGACGTTTTCAACGACGCGTCACCGTTCACGGCGGCGGAGCGTACTAGACGCGTATTTGTCTTTGTACGCTTGGTGTACGCATCTAGTGCGTTGCGCCGCTGTGGACAGTGCCGCGGTAACCAGCCAACTACACTCCGGTCGCTTTTTCGCAGAAGGAGGAAGAGTTCGACCGGGTCGACGTCGGTGAACATGGTCGGCGACGACAACCGGCAGGAGGACGGGCCGTCGGTGGACCTCATCCGCGGCGAGAGCATCACGCTCAGCAGCCTGCCGCCGCAGCGCCGGCGCGAATACGACGAGCGCCCGCCAGACGCCCACCAGGTATCCATGGTTCGGTCGCCCCCAACTCACCCTACCAGGCCTGTTCATCTCCGCGAGTTTACATCGAAAACAAAACACGCACGATGGCCACCTACAGGATTACTATTCGACAAGGCCTCACATACGAGCGAACATTGACTCACGCACGCGTATTCTTGTGTATGATGGAAAAAATAAAGAAAATGGTTACTAAATACTGTGCAGTATTTAACTGCCTAAATAATAATAAAACACATAATGTACTTTTTTAAGTTGCCTCAAGACACTGAGAGGTAAATAAGTAGTTAATATTATTCATGATAATTCATGCTAAATCATGTATTTCCTCCGCCATTTTCTGCAGTTTGGCACCTCACGTCACATCATTTTACCGAAGTCAGCCCTATAGCATCGGCGCAGTGCCGATCACTGACGTTTGTCAACAAAATAGTGCTTGACTCTTGAGACAAGCTAAATTACACCATATTGTTAATGACATTGAGCATACATTTTTTTAAATACTTTCGCGAAGTAAAACTTCTGTACGTAGTACTTATTATTATTCTGTTCCCGTACTCAATACTAACCCGTACCAGAGTACCTAAATACAAATAAGTAGGTTATCTTCATAGAAACGCACCGGGCGCGGTTTGTATGTGAGCGCGCCAATATGTATGCGGCGCGCACGCACACACTGACAAAATTTAGCGTGGATTAGCGGGGACCCAGTCGTGGTTGCGCCGAATGACCTACTCATTTGTAGTTAGTATGCCCGTAACCCCAATCCATCATCATCTCAGCCATAGGACGTCCACTGCTGAACATAGGCCTCCCCCAATGCTTTCCATGTTGCCCGGTTGGTAGCGGCCTGCGTCCAGCGCCTTCCTGCTACCCTTATGATGTCGTCGGTCCACCTTGTGGGTGGACGTCCCACGCCGCGTTTCCGGTACGCGGCCTCCACTCCAGAACCTTGCTGCCCCATCGGCCGTCAGTTCTGCGTACTATGTGCCCTGCCCATTGCCACTTCAGCTTGCTAATCCGTCGGGCTATGCTACTCCCAATCAGTGGCGGATTTACCAGCAGGCTGAGTATGCTGCAAGCTGCAAGCAGCACTTATCAAAACTACAAAGATGCGACAGTGTTTAGCGATGTGGTATCGTCGATACAATATCAACATTATATTCCATGACGATCTGCAGTACTAACGCTGCTCTCTGGCTTGGTTTAGCCGGCCTGAGTGCATTTGACCGTCACCAGGAACTCTCTTGTTCTGTGTGAATGTCTTAACACAAGGATCCTTGAGGAACGCATACACCACATCCATAAGAATACCCGATATTGTCCTTCCGTTCGGTCCTACATAACCCGACCTAAGGCGCCCCGAGGTCTGCTACCATTCACCAGCCCAAGCCGGAAAGCAGCAACAAGTGAGTTAATATTACAATATTAAACATGGACGTTTTTTTTTCGTGTCAACAGAATCCCGAACCACACATGAATGTGGAGCCGATGGCGATAGACACCAGTCAGGCGGGCGCGGCTCTCACGCAGGGTGAGTCGACGCATGCGTGACACACACACAGAATGTACTCTTGCTACTAACACAATACACACACATTCTAACTCCGAACACATTTTCCGATATAACGACCTAACTTATTAACATTTCAGCTACAATATTTAATGTTTTGTGAATTCGTGAAAAGGTGCTAAAATTTATAAAACTGTCTTCAGTTAAATCATCCGAAAATCCGACTGAAATCGCTTTTTTGAAATTTTAAATCATGGTCATTTTAAGTCAGTACCGCTGTTCAAATGGTGTTTGTAATTCGAATACACCTCGTGTTCGATTTAAAAATATGCATTCAACCAAATCACGTTATTTGGTTGAACGTAAGTTTATTATCACCATCACTACCATTATCAAATATATCAATACAAAAAACCTCGATTGCCGTTTCAGTTGATTACACTGGATTCATATTTCTACGGATTTCGTAATCAAATAATAATACATGATATAACATATTTAATTATGCGAAAATAAATAACGGCTTTCTTTCAAATACTTTTTTCTAGTCGTAGGAATGTTTCATTTAGACGCGTGGGCTGATGTTGCTTTTGCTCTGCTTCTTATACACCCACACATGTGCACGGACTGACGACAATGCTGCCGTATTTATTTCAAATATGTCAACTGATGACGTAATATTGTATCGGACATTTGGCAGCTTAAACAATTAATTCAGACAAAACTTCTCTAAAAAACCATAATTTTTAGCCCAAAAACTTAAGGCCCCTCGTCTTTTTGTAGTAATGCTGTCGCGCGTTTCGTGAAGGACCGACAGCATCGCTACTAACGCGCGTTGTATTTAGAAAGCGCGACAGAAGACCGCATGGCGACTGTATCGATGCGAAAACGTGACAGAATCGCAACTGCATCGCTACAAAAAGAACTGCATTTAAAAAACGACCGTTTCCGTAATCCGGGCGTTATCAAGGCGAGAGTAAATAGGCACTTACAGGGCAGATATGTACCATCCTAGACTGCATCTCACTTAACACCAGGTGCGATTGCGGTCAAATACCTGCCTTGTCTAGCATAAAAAAAAAGATTAAAACTAAGCCGTTTCAAAAAGTACAAAATATTTACGTTATTTAATTAGGACAAATCGTCGGCGTCGTCGAACAACGTCGTATGATCGCAACCGTCAAAATCTGTTTTTTTGCATTAAACTACTCTAAAATAGCCCCTTTATAAACAAATTTTTTAATTTTTCAAAATTCGTAATAATATCGAAGATACAGAATCGAACACCGACGGATGTGATTATTCAAACGCAGTACAGAGACGTGTTTGTGCAAGCGTCATTGTACTTCGGAAGACTGCACATCGTTTGTTGGAATAGCTTATACATTTGTATTCTTATTGATATTGAATGTATCTCGAATTTCGTCTTTATATCTATAAGTTTGGACACTTTATCGTTTTGATGACTGAAAGTCACAACCATCTCTTTACTAGGGAAGTCAGAGAAAAAAAAACTGTGACGTACGTACACACCCGTCGTTGTACTAGAAAGTTTGAAAATAAAAGAAACAGTGTCCTTTTGTTTTTATTTTATGGTATTTGTAGGTAGATTGACGAGTATAAACATTAAGAATGTTTGGTACAAAATAATTGTTTTTGGTGGCGGATGTACTGAACTTACATTGTTCTAAGGACTTTTGTTTGACGTTTGATCAGAACCATCGTTGTACTTCGGTAAAGTTTGGTAATTTTGACGTCGGATATACACAACCGACTTTGTACTAGGGACGGGTATTCCAATTGCGTCTTTGTTCTATTTTTTAAATTGCTTAAAAAATAAAATAAAAATTTGAGACTACAATAATTCGATTTTAATGTGTTTCTTTTTGATGATTTGTTACTCCAAATAAACATTGTGTTAAAAATAAAGTTTTTTTTTTGCGTATACAGGATGACATCTTGTAATGAGTGAACATCCTTGTAAAGGATTATAGTGCATGTCATTTGCAATCAAATTGGATAAGTATTTGCCTACGCAAAACACAATGTAATTTTTCCATACAAAAAATCTAAATAATAATAATTAATATCCCGTAGCTGATTTTAAATTTTCCTGCTTTTAAGCTAAGGTAGAAAAAGCCCAAACTATAAATAATAAAAATAATAAAAGACTTTATTAAACACACAGTAAAACATAAAAGTAATAAAATAAAAGAAAAAAGTGTGATAAAGGGGCGCCCGCTCAATTTTTATCGGAACACCATGTTAGGATGTCCCTATTAAAACTGAGAAATGCTTGACTTTTGCCTAGTCATATACCTACATAAATAAATTGGTTACAATAACCTCTTATCCCTTACAAGGATGTTCACTTATTACACGTCACCCTGTAAGTATAGGTATGCTTAGAAAGCTTTTCGTCTAAGTTAAATTTTATACTTATTTATTTTATTCATTTCTAAGTAGCACTTACACCGTCAAATCAATGCCCCCTTTACCCTTTCAAGCAGATCCCAACATTATTCAAAAAATGCAAGATCTTATAGGTGATAGTTTTTGCATCCAGTGCCTTAATGCTACCTTTATGAGATTATCGTTCCGCCTTGGTTTGTGGGTGGATGTCGCACGCTTCGTTTTTCGGTATGCAGCCTACTCCAGAACCTTGGTGCCCCATTGACAGTAAGTTTTGCGTACTATGTGTCCTGCCTATTGTCACTCAGCATGTTAATCTGTCGGGATATGTCATCGACTTTAGTTTGTTTACGGACCTCCCTCATTTATGATTTGATCTCGTAAAGAAACACTGACATAACCCTTGCTATAGCACGCCGTGCAACTTTGAGCTTCTTTGAGAGCCAACGTTTTGGACCTATAATAGGGTAACACACACTGATGGTAGACTCTCGTCTTTAGGCACTTTAGGATTTTGGACGAAAAGATGTCTAGTTTTCCGGATACTGCCCAGTCGAGGTAGATTCGTCGAGTGACCTCTTTCTCGAAGTTGGACCTACCTAGCTAAATCTTTTGTCCAAGGTAGACATCCTACTTGTCAACAATCTCAAGAATTGAGATCCCAACCGAAGTTGGGTAGGGTGCAACATGGACATTCGACATAAGCTCATTTTTTCCATGTTCATCCAAAGGCCCCGTTGGGATACTCGATTAAGGTCTTTAATATTGTGTCGAGGTCTTCCAAAGATTCTGCCATGACCATAATATTATCGTCGGCATACCTAAGGTGAGTGTTGTACTCGTCGTTGATATTTATGCCGAATCCTTTCATTCAAGGAGTTGGACAGGTGAACAGTTTTGGAAATAGGTATAAAATCTCCTAGCCTTACGCCTCGCTGTAGTGGAATCGCGCTCGTGCTCTGCTTCTGTATTCGGGCCGGATTGGTGCGTTCATGTCATGTAGAAGTACTTCAGTACCTCGATGTAACGAGAGTCAATACGGCCGCGGTGCAGGGAGAGATTGCAGCACTGCCCAAATCTCGATCAAATCGAAGGCCTTCTCATAGTCCACGAACTCCAAGCATAGTGGCAAGTTATACTCTTCGATCTTCTGCATAACCTGCCGCAGTATATGGATGTGGTTTATCTATCCTTGATTTTTGTTAATTTTCTTTGATACCCATTGTCTTTATTTATAAATTAATTAATAATGAAACCTAATAAACAATGTTTTATATTTATTTCCTCCAACTTTCTTCATCATCCGACGGGTACTCATGGCAGAAGTTCCGTAGAATAATGACTAAAAGTGACATACGTCATATATTTGATTAAAAAAATTCGCAGTACAACGACGATTTATCACATACATCCTCAAATTGTCCATAGAACAATGACGCATGTGATTTTTACAAAAAACTAAGTATATTTGGAGATGGGTACATAGTTTATATAAAATAACATCTTTATGTTTATAACATCCCCAAATTTGAAACCGATCAGCCAAGTAGTTTTTTTTGTAGACACAAAAAACCGGTTCCAAAACTTCAAAACGCTCTCCTGGAAACTTAACATTTTGCAGATACGTCGTTGTTCGACGACGCCGACGAAATATATTATGACCATGATTGATATTCTCAGAGTAGGTGCCAGTCTGCCAAATGCCAAGCTCAAGAAACGTACTAACTTTACCGGCACTGACTCCAAAAATAACAACCGACTTGAGAACATTTTGTTGAAGTCGGTTAAAAAGTCGCCGTGGGCGAGGGGCCCTAAGTAATGAGGGTTTTCGCGAATGAAAGATCCGCTAAATGGCGGGACGTGGATGTGGGGTCTGACTGCTGCGTGATTGGTGGAATTTGACATATCTGTCAATGTCATGTCAAAAATAACCAATCAAGCAGCATTTGGACCTCGCGTCTACGTATTGCCATCTGGCGGATTTTTCATTAGCGAAAACCCTCATTAGTTTTTAATCGTAAATAAATTTTGACTAGCTTTGAATTTTTTCAATAGTTATTATTTTCACTAAAGAAGAACGGTCACGCCCCATACAAAAAAAACCCAGACCCGACAGAAACGAGACATACCTCAGTTTTCTTGTCGTGTCTTAATTAGTTAAATTATATATTTTTTATATTCGAAATCTATGTATAACACCAAAATATTACCCTTTGTTTTTGTTCAGGCGTTATACAAAAACTAATACAAAATGCCTATTTATCACCAAAATTGGTAAATGTATGTACCTAAATGTCTTTTACAGCTGCTATGGAATGTATCTAGGTGACCTGGAGATACAGCCGGATTATACAGGGTGGTTATACATAATTATGGAACGATAAGTGATCTCATTCGAATATTTCTAAACTATACAAGATATCGAAAAACTAGTTACTGATTCTGAAAGTGCTTCACGAGCTCTTTCAAATGGTACCAATAATAGGTTACAGATTATGGAAGCTGGTAACATTGAATTTTTGGATTTTGTAACTTCTCGTTTCCACCCTGTATAATCCGGCTGTATCTCCAGGTCACCTACATACATTCCATAGCAGCTGTAATAGACATTTAGGTACATACATTTACCAATTTTGGTGATAAATAGGCATTTTGTATTAGTTTTTGTATAACGCCTGAACAAAAACAAAGGGTAATATTTTGGTGTTATACATAGATTTCGAATATAAAAAATATATAATTTAACTAATTAAGACATGACAAAAAAACTGAGGTATGTCTCGTTTCTGTCGGGCCTGGGTCACAGATGACCGTTCTTCTTTAGCGGTATTGGTTAAAACTAGTCATAGTCATAAAAGTTTAATGCATCATGTTGGTACTATGGTCTATTCTAGTCACTTGGTTGATCAGCTACTATTATTTAACCGTTTCTTATCAATTAACTTAGTTCTTAGCACTTTTAGTTATAACTAGCTGACCCAGCGAACTTTGTTCCGCCTTAATGGCAATGAATAAGCAGACTTTTTTTTTATTTCGAACGGGATAAAAAGTATCCTATGTCCTTCTCCTGGCTCTAAACTACCTCCCTGACAATTTTCAGCTAAATCGGTTCAGCCGTTCTTGAGTTATAAGTGGAGTAACTAACACGACTTTCTTTTATATATATAGATAATTCATTATCAACTTCGATCATATTGGCTACTATAGGATAATGTTCTGTTTCTCTCATTTATGCGTCGCTCTAGGGATTATTAAGAATTTTATTTAATTTCTTGTAAATACATACTGATTATCTTGTACATTCTTACTCGTTATCTTACTCGTTGAAACATAAGTACCGTACATGACAATCGTTTGCATACATAATGTAACTCAATAATAAATGTCGCGTTAAGACCCGTGTCTTTCTATTTAAGTCGAAATGGAACGTGAATCTTATAACACGCCAATGGTCGCGGATTCGATCCCGAACAGCTTAAACAGTATATTTTTAAATTTGTGCATATGAACATATCTATTTGTATTCGTCTGGGTGTTGTCTTTAATAATATAATTAATGTACTTAATACTTATTAAATTAAAAATTTCATGTTTTAAACTTCTCGTATTGACACCTTTGAAGCCTCATTTTGTAGCTAATTTATTTTATTTCTAATGAAGGTGCATATTACACATTTTGTGGGGACCTGACTACGAAAATTTATTTTAACAGTTTTCGTAATCTGGTTCCCACAAAATTTGTTATACCCGCTTTAAGACACCTTAAGTATAAATAAATAAGCTATAAAATCTGCTTCTAAAGTGTCAGTCAAGTAAAGCCATTTGGTTCATATCAGACTGTCATAAAAGGTATTGTTTTTGAAGGAAGAGGTGAATACTGAAAAGAAAAAAATGAAAGATTTGAGATGTTTTTACCGATAAAATTGACAATATGCGCTGGTATAGGCTAGGAAAGTTTATAGCCCTAAAATATGTCGGTGTGGGTTCGCAAATTTTTGTATTCAATATCGTCCATTTGCGACGACAACGTGACATCTTCTGTGTTAATCTAATTGAAGATGTCACACTGTCGTCGCAAATGGACGATATGTTTAATAGTATTAAGATCTCTTTTAAGGTCTACTATAATAATATACTGGAATGCATGTATATCGAAAGCATTATATTTATATCGTGTTATAATAGTAATACTTAAATAAAGGCGAGTATAGACTAGAAAATTACCTCGAGCATTTCTATGTAGGCAATGTAACGTTCTAAGGCTTCAACAACACCAACGGGTGCAGATCGCCATCCGCGCCGGCGTGATCAAAGGCCAATGACAGGTCGCGCGACCTATGACAGTTCACGCGACCTGTCATTCGCCTTTGATCGCGCCGTGATAGCGCCGGCGCAATGGCGATCTGCACCCATAAGTGTGGTTGAAGCATTAAGAATGGTACAAGTTCTTACAATACACATAAAAGCTCAGTTTGGTTCGTATTCGGCTCGTTGTTCTGTTACAGGTTAATGCTCTAGCTAGTCTATACTCATCTTAATGGAAACCTTAAGGGGCTTATTACAAAAAGTTAAACGGGCGTTGAACACTTTTTTAAATTGACATTTAGTATGGAAATGCCATTTTAAACACGTGTTTAACGTCCGTTTAAGTTTTTTGTGATAACACTGTTTTGGTCCTAACGATGGTATCAAAGAAGTTTTATGAATGCGTGCTGCATGCTAGGTGATGCTAGCTAGTTTTAAACTGTTACGTCACATTTCTAATATCAAAAAGGATTGATCAGCTAGTTTAATTCGTCGCTTGCCTCTCTAACTGACGTAACTGACATTTAGCAAAATTTTCGGGCGATCAGACAGACCGATTCGTCTTGAAAAATTGATTAAGATGGTGTAGATAACTCAGTTTCGAAAAAAAATGTCAGATACGTCAGCGAGGCAAGCGACGAATTCTTTATGCTTAGTATAAGCATTCTTTTTAAAAGTATGTTTTCAATTTGTAAATACATTACTAATAATCCCGTTAACCCCTCGTGGTAAGCTAAATATGCTTGTTACGAGTAGGCTCACCACAATAGTCGAGCGGCGGCGGGGTTCGAACCCGAGTTCCTCGGATCACGGGTTGGCCAGCCCGACCCCTTCACCGTTCGGCTATCGTGGCTTCATTTTTTATATTTATTATAATGCATTAAAGAAATGTGAATATTTATAATATACACATTGCTGTGCGTGATAAACGTACAAAGTTCGAAAAAATGTGTACACATCTTTAATATTAAAGATGAATTCATATTTACTTGATTTGTTACTTTACTGTTGTCGATCGATACCATATCTTTTGTGGATCAATAAAGTTACAGTTTACAGATTTCATTTTCTCGATTACTATATTGATTTATAAAAAATCAAATGGTTACTATTTAACGTTTAACCTTTTTACTTTTATTTTGATCCACAAAAATAAATCGATTCACAATGGCTATTGATATTAAAATTTGACGTTGATTGTCCGTTGCTTCCACACTTATTCGATTTTAATCAAAAGGCGATAAATAAAATCGAGTAAATGTGTAGGCACATTAAGGTATGTTCACATTGGCGTGCGGCCCGAACGTGTGACGTATGAGACGGTCTTGGCGTGTGTGCGGGTCTCGCCGCGGTCTCATACGAATGCACACGTAAGGGCAGCCCGTTGTCGCTATGTAATCATGTGAATATACCTTACTATTTTCCCGCATCTTGTTGCATGTTTTACTTTCCAGGGAAGGGAGATCATTAGGTTTTCTATAAAGCCATTAGTATCGCCTGCTTAAACGAATGTCTTATATGATCGGGTACTACAAAACCATTTATCTCTCTTCCCAGGAGGCCAATGGAGTATGATGGAGCACACGTATCCGCGATACTCCAACGCGTGCGTCGGCGGCCTTCAACCGGACCCGGGCATGTCGTCGTACATGAACAACGTGATGAACCCGCACATGGACGGGGAGCTGGCGGACTACAGCCAGGGGCTGGGCGTGGCGGGCCCGTCGCCCGGCGCGTGCGCGGCCGAGGCGCCGACGCCGCAGGAGCCCGCGCCGCAGCCGCAGCCGCGCCGCCGCCGCACCACCAACCCGCAGTCCGAGGAGAACTTCCAGCGAGCGCTCGAGGCCGTGCGCTTCGGCGGCATCGGCTTCTGCAAGGCGGCGCGAATGTTCGGCGTCAACAACCGGACGCTCTGGCTCGAGTACAAGAAGAAGGGCTACCCCAACAACCGGCCGAGCATCAAGAGCCGCATCAAGCGCGAGCACACCACGCCGCCGCCCGAGCACAAGGAGGAGCTGCCGCAGCCCGAGCAGCAGATGGCGCTGCTGTGCCCGCCGCACCCCGTGCCGGTGTCGTTCATCGACTCGCGACCGATCGATTTTCCTCTCCAGGGCGTGCCTCACAACTCGCCCCTCAACATTTTAGGGGTGAACTTTAATACGATGCAATAGAACGCGGCTTGCGGGCCGGGGGAGCACGAGTCGTACTCGTTGTGACATGAGTGGGGCGGGGAGTGCGCCCCGCCCGCCCCGCCCCCCTCGCGCCCGCAGCCGCGCTATGACGTCTACATGCAGATGTCGTTGTAGCCCTGTATATAGTTACCGCAGCCCGAGTGGTCGGGCATACGCTCTAGCTTTGATCGCCAGGAATGCGTCGGACCGTTTGAAAAATCGCACCTCCGTGAAAATAACTTTAAACGTTTAAAGCCCGGTCCGTGAACACGTAGAATTTTGTCCAATGACCCCTAGCTACCCATCCTTATCGCTCGCGCGTAATTATGTTGCTGTCGCGCTCGCACACTCACTGCGGGCGCCCGTCGCACAGTCGCGACAGCAATATAATTACGCGCGAGCGATAAGGATGGGTAGCTTGGGGTCATTGGACAAAATTCTACGTGCTCGCAGACCAGACTGTAGCAACTACACGCATGTGTCCCCAGTCCTAATCAATATTGGTGTCATTTGAATGCCCAATACATTAACTTGTACAAAATTCCATCCACTTCACCAAACTGTCCTTTAAATGAGCAATATTAGTTTTTAGTCACATTTGTGGTACATAACAACTTTTTTTACCCGACTGCGCCAGAAGGACGGCAATGTTTTTTATTTAATGAAATTAAACTGCATATTGGGCCCACAAATGACACCAATGTTGGTGGAGACTGGGAATAGATGTGTGTACCTACACAAAGCTATTTTCGCGGAGGTGCGAAAATTTAGACGTCGAGAACTTAATGCCTACTTATTCTCCAATGAAGTGTAAAATATTTTTCATTGTTTCGTACCGAGTCATGATGCAAGCATGAACTATTTCTGGCAATCAAAAGCAGCGATGTGTGCTTTAGACGTTCGTGGACGAATCGTTTTACGTTTTAGTAGGCTTTTATTATAGTCCGGGAGACTAGAGAATCATAAATAATTCCACTAATTTATTTTATGTATTTCGAATGTCTATTTGATTCTATATTATGATTTCATTTTTGAATTAATTTAAGATTTCTTAATGCGAAATTTATGCCTTCGGCGTCAAAAAAATCGCACTTCCGCGAAAATAATGTTAAGCGTTTAGCCCAAAGTTAACACACAAATAAAGTTTAATAATTGGACTTTCAAATGACACCGTTATGGTTAAGGACTGTAGTACAAAAGCCGACCGTAAATGTGCGTACTATCTGATACCGCGATGAAATGCACAATGGTATCCCATAAAAGTTCTGCTGAGTCCGGGTAAAATTGTCGCCTCGGCGGAATTTGCCGGAAGTATGAAAAATTCCGTATTTTCGGTGCGAAAAAAGGGGTGTTACTTTACCCATCTGATACCGAGGTACTAGTTATGGCACCAGTTAGAAATTTACTGGTAGATGCAGAAAAACAATGTCCGCCAGTATAATTTTTTTTCGGGACCCATTTGATACCGCCATGAAACTAATTCCCGTCCTACCTAACTACCACCTGTTTACATTTTTGCATGAAACTTGTTGACACTAGTAGCAGCTCCGTCAGCTAAGAAACAGAAGTGACTGAAGTAAATGATATAATAGAAGTAAACATTAGAAGGAGGTATATGTCACAAGTAAGCGAAGACAGCGGCGAAGGAATACAGCGCAATGGATAATGCGAAAACGGCGACGAAGAATTGACACCACCACCCAAAAGAGTCAGATTCACGGAACCAAAAGAGGTGACGCAATTACAGCAACCTGCAACGCCATCAAACCAGGAGGGAACGAATAGGCAGAGCCTAAAAACAGTACCATAGTTGATAAGAATAAGAAAAACTTTATTTGACACAAAAAGAAAATAAAAAACAGAACAAATGAACTTAAAACTATACATGCATATTTTGTGCCAAAAAGGCATATAAGCATTATAAAAAACGGATACAAAGAGACCGAGATATTGGGCCGCATTATCGGCTGCAGCTCACAGAATTGGAGTCCATGCAACGGTATAGCGCCAAGAAATTAATTTCGTACGTAATATTCTACGGAAGATTGCAATGTATCTATCATGGGACTGCTGGGATTTCCATTCCCGTTAGTCCCATGTGATACTCGGACGTGAGTCGACACCTAAGAGAGTCAGTTCATAACTACTGACTGGAATTAGTTTCATGGTGGGTCCATTTATGGGTACCACAGACCCCTTTGAGAGCGTCTCCCAAGTACTTCCGGCAAAACGATATACTGGCAGACATTGTTTTTCTGCATCTATCAGTAAATTTCTAACTCGTGCCTTAACTATTATCTCGGTATCAGATGGGTAAAGTAAAAAACTCTTTTCTCGCACCGAACATACGGAATCATTCATACTTCCGGCAAGTTTATCCGTGGCGACAATTTGATCCGGACTCAGCAGAACTTTTATGGGATACCATTGTGCACTTCATCGTGGTATCAGATAGGTACGAAAATTTGATGTCGGCTCTCGTACTACGTCAGAGCCAAATAAACGCCTAAAAATTATTTAAGCGATTGCAGGTGCGATTTTTTTGGCGCCGAGGGTTTTAATAATTAATTTTATTTACAAAATTATTCGTTCGCGTCTCGATTAGCATTTAGCAGCGACTGAGAAAATTATTATTTCCTTGAAAGTTCGGTTACAGCTGATGTACAATAGTTGATGTCAAACTAGACTCGCCCAGGAACGTCATTCCGACATCGGTTAACTGACGATTAGTTTTACGAGTGAAATTAAGTCGTGAGTTGAACCAACACTCAGTATAGACCGGGCGATGGGAGAACTAAATCGCTGTGAACTTGTGGCAAGTTCGGCGTGGACTTTCTATCAGAAACTGATATTCCTCTGAAAAGAGTTTGATTACATACGTCTCGCTGGTTCGAGATCAAAATTTTTTTTTAAAGCAGAATGATGGTTATTTGAACACATCAAGTTCATTGCCAACTCGTACTGAGTATAGTGATATAAAAATATCACAGTGTTCAAAAGTATCTTGCATTTGTATGGAATTTAATTGAAACGTGTAACGCTAACGGTACTTTTGAGCATTTACACTGTAAATAAATTTCTATTACCGGATGCCCGCCGCCCGGTCTAGCATGGCTGCTTTGTACTTACCGTGTTGTTTATACTGACGCGTGTATTTGCAGTATGATGATTATTATAAACGCCTAAGAATAGACGTGTATTTTTATACATTTGGTAGTCGTTAGTTCGAGGATGCAATATTTAACATTTTCATAAAAAAAACCAGTCAAGTGCGAGTCAGACTCGTACATGAAGGGTTCCGTACAACTTTACTTCCATATTTTTAGTATATTGATTAAAATTTTTAACTTGAAGAATAACAAAAAAATCACGTTCTTCCGTTAAAATTCCTTTTCATTTTCATTAGAAGAAAGAGTAATTCAATTCAATTGATTTATTTAAAGATAACAATGATCCACATGGTTAGTAAATTGATACAAATTGTGAAAAAAATTACTGTTTATCTATGACTGTTCATGAGATATGTACAGCCGGCTTGCAGATGGACAGTGGATAGTTTTCGTTGTGGTACGGAAGCCCTAACATGTGTCTCCACAATCAAATCAATATCACTGTTTGTAATAAATCAGCTCCAGAAAAAACGGTGCTATGTGTTGAACTTGATTAAAGTAAATTATTGGTTTCGCTCGCAAGGCGTGCTTCATCTAAATGGCTTGAAAAGTTGTTTATTCCCAAGGCGTATTATAGCAATCGTGTTATTGTGAATACCGAGCCGCAGTTTGCGATGCAAAGGCTACACCAGAACCCCCTCGCAGCTAAGTTGAGACTTAAACGCTCGCAATAAAATTAGAAACTCAAGTAAGACTATATTTGTTGTGTTGGTCTCAAAATACCAACACAACTTGTTTAAAGTAAATTATTGAATATAGGCACGTATTTATCGAATACTAAGTAACATTAAAATATCATATAGTATTAGCTTGTACATCACATTTTTTATTTACAGTTTACAAGTTATTTATAACTGTTGTCTGTAGTAATATTTGAATAATAACATATTTTGTATAATTATTTTTAAAAAGATACCTGTTCGGGCCTGGAAGCATTAAACTTATATAGTGCCTTAAAAACAGTTTCTTATGTGTGTTTCTTAACTTTCGCTGGGAGCCAATCGTGTAGTTTTTGCACCGTAAATAACATACGTCCATGTCTGAGGTACCTGAGACGCGCTTTGTGGATTTGTATATTTTTGTTCGGCGACTGGTCCAGTATTGATAACTTATTTTTGCCCAAACAAAAATATGTTTATGAATACGGGAATAACAATTCGCTTCCGAATCATTATCTCTAGAACTTGATAGCATATCTCTCATTCTTCCAAGAAAATCAGAAATCAGGATACAGCTGTCAAACTAATGCTCGTTATCATCATCAATCCCTAATTTTTAAGTGACCTCTATGGTAACACTTAACAGGAATTTTGTTTTCAAAGGGGTCACTTAAAAATTAGGGATTGATGGTGAAAACGGGCATAAGGCGGTTATCACACTGCGCCGCGCTCCGCCGCGGAGCGCGTGATTTTTTATATGAAGCGGACGCGTTGTCAGTGTGAAGTGCCGCGCGTGTTTTCCATACAAACTGAGGTACATGCATACTATGATTAAATCTGTCGCCCCGCGCTCCGCGGCGGAGCGCGGCGCAGTGTGATAACCGTCTTAGTCTCATAACAATTTCAGAATTAATATTGATCAACATTTTGTGCAAGTATCAACATACACAGATTGTTTGATATTACTTTACCGATTTACTGTGGAAGAAAGAAGAATGACATGCCTTCAGTTAAATAGATAAGAGATCGGATATCACCCGTTTGCTAACGCGTTTCCTTACTTGGGACGAGTACGGATTGAGGTGGAAAATTTCGTCCTCGATTCTTTTTGCTTGGTTCGCACTAAGTTAGTGATTCAGTTTAGTGGAGAGTACTTAAGTAACTAAAATAGGCCTTGACAAAAAGGTATACAAGTGTCTATAGTCAATGTTTTGCAAAATGAACGTGTTGCAACATATAAAGTCAATAAGCAGCATTTTGCGGCAGCTAATAAATTCGACCTAACGATAAGTTTTCTTGGAGTGGGGTGCGTCACTCGCTCTAAGTCTACATAATAATAGAACATTGACTAAATACTTTCAGAGGGCTTAGTGTGAGTTTACATCAAACGTCCTCACTAGTGAGCGCGGTAAAAAAATATATGAACATTTTAGTTCTTGAAAGTTTGCGCTAGGGGCGCTATACAAGCCGTCATACATTTAATGTAATTTTTTACGCAGTCACTGGTGACGACGTTTGATGTAAACTCGTACTAAACCCTCTGATCGACTACGAAGTGTTCGTTGCACAGTTGGCTACTTAATTACTTAATACTCGACTGTTTACTAGCCTAGCCGCAACTAGGTGCCCTTTAGTCTCAGAGTGTCCAATTTGCAAAATGTCAAGTGGTAGCAAAATGTCAGTCTCAAAATGTCCAAGTTGCGAAATGTCCAAGTCTCAAAAGTTCAAAGTTTCATAAGCAATTATGAAATGTAAAACTCTTTTAGAAACTTTGAACTTTTAAGACTTGGCCATTTCGCAACTTGGACATTTTTATAATTGGACATTTTGCGACTTGGACGTTTTGAGACTTTGACATTTTGCTACCACTTGACATTTTGCAAATTGGACATTCTTAAATCATGGTTCTCAAAACCAAGCCGTCGCCAAAATAAAAGAAGAAGAAGAAGACTAAACCGACTAGGTACTGTCCACAAATGACGAAACGCCTTAGCACGCGTCGCTCGGCTGCCTCGCAGACATCTGCGCTCGGCGTCTTTGCCATAATCAGAACGTATTTTTAGATCTCATAGCACTAAGTTAACGGCGATCAACAACCGCTTGTCATGCACAATTTTAGGATACTGTATTCAAATTAATTGTGATAGATATTTTTAGTTGTTTTGATCTGAGTGACCAGGTGCGGGTACATTTGGCATGCTTACATTATTATAGTTATACGCGAGCATTTTATAGTAATAATAGATCGTATCGATCGTATGAATAATCGTCAATAGTTCAATTTATTATTTATACTGAATAATCTGAATTATCTAAATATATTAGTCGCTTTATTAGCGTGCAAGCATAATTAGGATAATAATGAATCTTCCCTTTCATATTATTAAATGATATAATGAATAATAATCAGAATTGATACAAATAATGTTAATTGGTGTGTAAACAATATTAAGATAATAATGACACATGTATTTTATACTTAATAATTAATCGTCAATAGTTAAAATTATGGTGCATTTATACCGGACAATGTTATAATAATACAAATTATCGTTCATCGTTCAAACACGAAATATTGCCGGTGCATTACCACTTCCTAAAACCTGTCGTAAAAATACAAGGTTTTACCACACACATAATTTTATGGTGAATAAGTATTAGAATATGTACTACACCTCCACCCCCCAGTGATGCATTTTATAAAATCCACCAATGAAAATAAAGCCATGTATTCATTAGGCAACATTTGTTGATAAACTGTTTATGACTAGTGCGAAACAAGTTTACCATAAACACAGGTTTCTGAAACTTGGCCGTCCACACTTGCTCTCCGCTCATAGCGGGGAGCACGGCAACATGTGTCATAAACAATGTTTCATCACCTATGTTTATGGACTGTTTATAAACTGTTTATAGAGATGATTAAACATTATGAAACATTGTTTATGAGCAGTTTATAAACAGTGTTTATCAACAAATGTTGCCTAATGAATACATGGCTTAATACCAACATGAAGCGATGTAGGTATCAATTTTTCAGTTGTGGACTAAATGATATCAGTCTTCCAAATTGAAAGTAGCAGGGTCTTATCGCATCGTGTTATTTCGTGTGTTGAAACGTGAGCAAGTTAAATTTACCCGCCACTGGTCCTAATGCGCTTGAATGGCAGTTATGAAACATCAGCAAACTACCTCTATGTATAAGTATTCTTTCTTATTTTTAAAGTTTTTTTTACATTATTTAGCAGCCACCAAAAACTAAAGTAGTATTAACAAGATGAAATTCCAGTGAACATAAATAAAAGATTGTGATCTGTATAAACGTGTTTGTACAATATTCTATACTATAACCACGTCAAAAGGGAATGTTAGGTTTACTCTAGGTGTAGTTTTTATTTACATTCGAGGCAGATTTTGATTCTCGTATTATTTGTATGATAAGATTAAAGTAATACAATTTCGTCGTTTGTTCATTATAAAATGAACTTTAATTTCGGCAGATTGTAAAGTTCAATTTGTAATGTTATGTAACGTAACCAGTGCCTGTAACCAAAACCTAATGCAAAACGTGAGGCCTTACCTACTTAAATGCTGATTGTAATCACTTGACCGATAGAAACTGTCAGTATTAAATCATTGGCGCCTATCAAAATCTGCCTTAATGTCTTTTTATATACATTATATATATCATACATAATATAAGCATTTAAATACCATAAGTATAAGTTTTATTTGTAGTGATATACAGCATTTAATTGAAGAGTTAACCTTATAATGTGAACCATTATAGAACGCCAGTGAATGTAAGATAATTCTACGAATGCTACAGTGAAACAGTATTGTGCATTTCTATATTGTGAATAATTTTAGGGTAATTTTTAATTAATGTAATGTATTATTGAATAGTTTGTGTGTGTACACTTAGTACAATATGTGATTTAGTGTACAATTATGTACTTACAATGATTTTAGGGTAACTGTAGACTCGTATATAAAGTAAATATGCTACATCACGGAAAATAAAATGAATATCACAATTTAGAATGTACCATGTGCGTCGCTATGAATTGGGTTAGTTGTTTTATAGAAATTTTTCATTGTAGAATTGATATTTTATACATAAATCTATTCTTATAACTTATAAATGCAATATACATCATATTTATATTATATAGTCTGAGTATTCGATAAATTAATATTATATCACATGCCTTTAGATCAAAGATATTTTTTCGGCATTGAGAAACTATTTGATTATACCGCAACGGGGTTCGTTCATGAGGCACTGCGCGGGTGTAGCGGGCAAGCAGATTGTATAAGCTACCATCCACATTACAAGAATTAAATGATCCTCAATCCGGACACCCAAAACTTTTGAACGTAAAGTGGTCCACTAGAAGAAAAAATTGACACCTGATATGGTCTATGCGCTGAAATATTATGACAAGCTATAGCTGTTCTCTATTCTGCGATTCGTAAGCGAATTAAAAAAGTCTCGTCATGTCTGAAGATATATTCTGCTTGACGAAATTATTCGTTTAAGCTGGTCACAATAAACCTGTTTTAATGTTTATGGCCAAACACCATTGATGCCTTGATTTTCCTCGTGTATCCAACACGATCAACATAGTCCAAAGCAATAATTATAAACTAAATATTAAATGTTTAAATATACTCATAATATTAGATGAAATATTTTTAGAACCGATTCATAGGGGCGCACGCAAACTTAGTCGAAGCGCGCTTCGCTGCTCGGTGCGCACGCGCTTGCTCTGCGACGAGCTACGTTACTATGAGCCTGCTAATGTAAGGAGTGTTAAAGTGTGAGATATTACCTGAGCATAAAAATAATTGAGCTAGCAAACTTAGTAGTAAACGTCGCCCGCGTGTAGTTGTACGGTGACGCTGTTGTGCATTCACGATAGCCTTATATTTATATACTCAGGTATTTTTATACTATTTCGCGTAGTAACATAAAATAGCATATTCCTGTTTAACACGTTTAGCACAATAACAGTTTACGCATGTTCTGTATGTATAGATAGCTTACTGTAGCTCATAGGGATGGTCGAGGCGGTGTAAAGTGTTGCTTGGGTTTCGCCAACTTGTTACATTGAGTCCTGTTTTATTAGGCAATGTCGAATGTGTTTTGTCTGCTCAAATAAAAAAATGTATCTTTCTTTGAGAGGCAAAATAATTCTTCAAAGAAGAGCACTAATAAATAAGGACTGTTGTTGATTGTTACGATGACGATTGTAGTTCGCGATGAACTATTTTGAATTTGTATGGACCGCCTGAAATGTTGACTCGATTTCGAGCCTTGAACTGACGTTACACTGCCTGCGAAACCTTGACAACATTTTATAAACGTCTCGATTGCAATAAGTAGATAATTTTAATGTCTCATATCACTTGAACTTTAGATCTCGATGTTAATGTTAGCGACACACCAAGTGTATTATTATAGCCACATGCATTTTATAGCTAATAAGGGTGTCGCGGTAGCATTTCAACGTACTTAAAGCAAAATAGTGTTTTGATCTTATTTTCAAGTGGGAATATGCGAATAGTGTGTAGATTGCGACATGATATTCGTATAAACCACTGCCATGGAGTCGATCAATTAAAGTTATGGTCACAAATTTTAAATTAAATTTAAAGACTAACTTTTAGAATTACATTTAAATCAAAATGAGTTTTTCTAAATTAATAAATAAGTCTGTTGATAATGCTTACGCTACCGCAATAAATAGGTGAAATACCTCCTTACTTTGAATGTTCTGACGCGACAACCTCGGTTTCCCGAACAGTGATACTAATATAAGAGATAAAAAAAATTGTTGTACTCCCGTTAAACAAACATTAAACCAGAGGAGAGTGGGGACAGCCGCACCGATCGGCTAGCGACGAGGGTGCGCGTACACAAAGTATACTCGCTACGAATCTGCTCCGCTAATAGGGATGTTTCCTGGGTCAAAAAGCAAGAGTTTTAATTAGTCCGTCAGTTAACTTATCAAAAAATACTCTACACGTATTTTTCACTTTTTCAAACTAATGAAAATTTAAAGAGATAAAGCGCGCCAAAGTTCATAAGAAGAGGCCCGTGACGTCAATGCGTGCATAAAAGTGCCGCACGTTGTGACGTCGTGTGGAACTTCAACGCACCATAACTATGTAATTATTTGTTAGATTGACAAATAAAAATATACGTGTCCAATATTTTTTGATATTAAACATTACGGACTAAAAAAAATTTTTTTAGGAAACTAGCCTATTCAACCGCCACGACGGTCTAGCACTGCCAATAGTATCTTTTCGAACCCACAGGCGCGTCGGCTTGCCGAAAGTTAACGTTTCGAATAGCGATTCAAGTAACGAATATGCTTTGTCTATAGGGCATATTAAAACCAATCCCCGATAATTAGTTAGAGAAGTATACATATAATGTTTGTTATATTCTGATAAATGACCCGCTAATATCTAAACATAGATATGCAACATTATTACATTGTTTATTGTAGGCTCTGCATTGAGGCAATATATTATAATCATATCAGCTACTAGTTTATATTCTTAATATACTAGTTAATAGTTTTTAAATAGTGTTTTAACTTCTCTAACTAAGGGCGTTTGGTTCGTGTAGTACGATCACGTATTTCGAGCGCGCCTATGTACTAGTGTCAATGGTCGGGCAATCACGAACACATCATAGATACAAAAATTGGTGCCTATTTTATACTGCGAACTATATATTATACTTTTTTATCAATCGATTAACGCGTAAGTGAAATACACTTGTACATAGGCGTTTGAAATAACAATGTTACACTTAGAAGTATTATTTTTTACTTTCTATGTCTAAGAAGTATTATATTTTTATAAAGTTACATTTACAACGACGCTTTCATGTTTATTCTCGCGATCTCTTATAATTTTGGACTGATTTTTATTGTAACATCTAGTAAGAGCTAATGGTTGGATGGTGGCCGCCGGCCGGGTGTAAATATTTGTATATACCGCGCGTGCGTAGGATAGAGTCGATTATTAAGACTGCTTTTTTGTATTTAATTGTCTTTTACCTTTCAGTGCCATTAATGTAATGCATTGATTGCGTTTATTTTTATATTATCTAATAAACATAAAGGTCAGTAGGACAATCGATGCAAAGCGACATGAAGTTGTTACCAGATACAAACTCGATGTAGTATAAGTGTCAGATTACTCGATTAAGCAGTATTCGCAAACCATTGCGACGTACCGTCTTCCTCATCGGTGAAGTGCTTCACTCGAATGAGACAGGTGGACGGAACCCAAACCTGCGCCCTATAGGACGTATTTTTGAAGCAATCGAATTTTGATTCACACACGGTACCGCACAAATCGTATGCGAATCGGAATTCGAATGTTTCAAAAAACGTATATTGATCACGTAATTGATAACGTTTTGAATAAATGCTTGCATAAATACTAGCGCCACCACGGTAGCGTGGCTACGGGACGGTCGTGTTTCGAGAAAAAGACGTTATCGCGTCTTAGCATTATTTTGAATTGTTTTGAGATCGTTGTAGTTATGCTAGAACTGGTTATATAATTTGAAGAATAGGCGGTGTGTCCGTGCAAAATTGATGAATAATAATATTATGCAGGTACTTAAGCAATTATATTCGACAGATTAATTCGCGAATTTGTGCGTAGCACTAAATAATTGTTCTATACCAAAATAGATAATAAATCATTTGGTTATTTTGTACTTTGCTATTTTTATTTACTACCCTTTAAATCCTGAATAATCTTCGTTATTATGAGTAGCGTACACATATCCTGCAGGATACACTACACTTGAACAAAACTTACTATACACATAATATTTTAAGTTATTATAATGCTTACTTAGTGGATAAAGTTCGCAAGTTTATAACTTAAACCCCCTTATTAATAAAAAGTTGCACCCTAGTTGTAGTCCACGCTTTTAAAGTGAAATTTCCATACTAAACGTCACTTTAAAAGTGTTCAACTGGGGTGTGCTTTTTATTAATAAGGTGGAAAGTTTTTAACGTATTATACGCGACTGCTCTGCGCTGCGTGGTAGTAAAAAGTGTCGAGTGAAGCTGATGTCCAAGATTTTAAGGTAAGATATTAAAAAGTATCGACTAACGTGGTGAATGAAATGATTTGCAGACGCGGAGAGCGCGAACGCGGCATTGGCGGCGGCGGGGCTGCGGCTGCGGCGCGCGCGCCTGTTCAAGCGCCAGGGCCGCGTGCCCGAGGAGCGCGCGCGCCGTCAGGCGTCCGAGCCCGCGCCCGCGCCGCAAGCCGCGCCCCCCGCGCTCGTCAAGCACGACTCCTACCCGCAGTATCCCAAGGTAACGATGACGATGACCCGGCTTAGCCTCAGGCGCGCGGTTCAAGCGCCAGGGCCGCCGACAGGCGTCCGAGCCCGCGCCCGCGCCGCAAGCCGCGCCCCCCGCGCTCGTCAAGCACGACTCCTACCCGCAGTATCCCAAGGTAATGATGATGATGACCCGGCTTAGTCTCAGAATGTCCAATTTGCAAAATGTCAAGTGGTAGCAAAATGTCAGTCTCAACATGTCCAAGTCGTAAAATATCCAAGTCGCAAAATGTCCAAGTTGCGAAATGTTCAAGTCTCAACTATTCAAAGTTTCTTAACAAATTATGAAATGAAAACTCGTTATTAGAAACTTTTAACTTTTAAGGCTGAGTTGCACCACCTAACTTTGACCGTAACTATAACGATAACCGGTGTATTTTCGATGGAGTTTGACAGACTTTTGACGTTTGTCAAAGTTAAAGTAAGACGGTGCAACCCAGCCTTAGACTTGGACATTTCGAAACTTGGACATTTCGAGACTTCGACATTTTTCTACCACTTGACATTTTGCATATTGGACATTCTGAGACTAAAGGGATGATGGTTCGGTTGATGATACATCCGACCGATTTCACTCCGACTCTTAGCTGTCTTGGCGGCGCTGGTGTGCTCGAAGATGGCTTACGTAGCCGATCTTCGCGGAAGACCCCCTCGCACATTTAGGGCATCTGAGCATGCCGCCAACATAGTTAAGGTAATACATCGAGACCGTAGCTACCGTCACCGCTGCCGGGGGACAGGGTGGTGAAAAGGACGCTGCTCCGTTCTGAAAAGGACGGGGTATACCCCCTAAAACCTCAGCGGCGTTCCGTCATCGCCCGAGTGTTGGCGTCGCGACTATCCGGCCGTAGCCTTTTTGTTCCTACAGGTTAAGCTAACCAGCTCCGACCACTAATCATACCCTCAGACCTCAGTATCTGAAGGTAAGAGATGAAGTCAGATCCACATCTCACGGTACGGCGTCGGTCATCCGAATTGGCAAACGATTGCAGAAACAAATGAGGCGGTTTCGTTGCGTGAACAAGACGAAAGAAAGTTCGCTTTTGGTGTCTTTTATTGAAGCCTGCAAGTCGTCGAGCCAAGCAGGACGTCGTTACCGCACGCCTGCGTATCGCGCCCTATAAGCACGGTCGCTGCCCACTCGATGTAAAGGTAAACCTTTTCTTATCTTTAAATAATGTTTTCCTGTACACTACAAAACTGGTGACTGTATTAAGACTACGAAATGATTAAAATCCAAATGCTATCACAATATTAGTAGGGCGAGGCTGAATTTAAACACAAATTCACAAGCACACACTCACTCACACGTATACACTTGTATTTTATTTATTAATTAATTATTTTGATTTTATTTACTTGTTTTTTGTTGAAACTTTATTTTGAACAGTGGTTCATCCTGACATTGGGCCGGACTTACAGTTTAAACGGAGACACTGGTCGTTGAGGGGAGAGCGTATGAATTATAAAACGTTTACGTATAAAAAACGTGCTTATGACTTACTTTTTGCGCTTAGGGCTATATTTCACCGGGACACCATGGCGGCGCAACCAGTCGTCGGCTACCAACAAAATGTATACAGCTCTATAGAGAGTTATTACTCACCTGGTGTCCGTTTGGTTGCGCAAAGCTGCATACATTTTGTTGGTAGCTGCGACTCGTTGCGCCGCCATGGTGTCCCGGTGAAATATAGCCCTTAGTGTTTTGCGTGTTTCGTCATTTCACCACTGCGCGTACGCACGCATTTTATATTCTGAACAGCTTGTCTGTCTAGTAGGTAGACTTAGAAGACTACTGTGTCTAACCATATTCTCGATCGATTTTGCGAATTCCCCCCCTCCCCCAATTCTCATCGCGGCTGTGTTTTGGCTGTTAGCGCTTGTCATATCTTGAATAATTATAAAATAACACAATAATTTTGATTGAATTGAAGTTATTAATTTCAAAAATATTTTTCTGTCAGGAATTGATTAATTTATAAGGCATTTCATCTTTTCTTTTACGAGATTATAGATTACACAAACTTTAGTACATAGTGTTGCTTCAAAATTACAACATTTTTATATACTCCAACCCAATTGGCTTAAAACTTAAGGATTTTTTTTCGTAAATTATTGGTATAGACCAAAACTTGAACGTTCTATTGGTCTGCTTTTAGCAATTCCTGTATTTTTTGCGGCCTACTCGTATTTATAGCTTTGTATCCGCTTGAGCATGCTCAGGCGAATGAGCGCTTCAAGTGAATAGAAGGTTTAAGCCTGGCCTCAGTCTAACTTTAAGCTGACGGGGGTGCCAAGTATCCGCAAAAGGAGGCCAGGTTTAGTCTCAGAATGTCCAATTTGCAAAATGTCAATTGTTTGCAAAATGTCAAAGTCTCGTAAAGGTCCAAGTCGCAAAACGTCCAAGTCGAAAAATGTCCAAGTCTCAAATTGTCCAAGTTGCGATATGTCCAAGTCTTAGAAGTTCAAAGTTTCTTATAAAGAGTTTTCATTTCATAATTTCTTAAGAAACTTTGAACTTTTGAGACTTGGGCATTTCGCAACTTGGACATTTCGCAACTTGGACATTTTGCGACTTGGAAATTTTGATACCACTTGACATTTTGCAAATTGGACATTCTGAGACTAAAGAAGAGGCCATACATATCACACAGGCCTAACTCGCGCAAGGAGTGCTACCCGTCTTCGAAAGCAGAGGATTCGAACCGTCTACTATCGCATAGTTGTCTCAGTCACAAAATATAACAGAAGGTAAACTCCATACTAAGCGCGCTCGAGCCACGCACACATAGACACCGCTCACGTACGCGTTATCAAGACTGTCTTGGACGAATGCGTTCGCTTGAGTGACGCTGCTCATGCGTTTGTGAAATTATTTTGTTTGTGCGAAAATGAGTGAACAACAAAAAAGGGGTATTATAAGTTTATAACATTTGTTAATTAGACGGTTGCTTACACTCAACATTAAAAACTAAATTTTCGTTTTTGAAACTAACAGTTGATTCCGGGAGGTAAGTAAGGTATTTATGTGTATTTCAATAGTTCGTTTAACGTTGACAAATTGAAAGCCAACTCAATTATTAGGAATTATTGGATAATAGTGTCAACCACTCAACTACATACTACTTCCTTCTCGTGTATTTGTTTGCAAACTATTACTATAATAACGTTCTAAACATAACTAAATAAGTATACGTGGATATCTGTTATTGTCTTTCTTCCATAGTATTAAGAGTAACATTTTTCTATCATAACGAAATAAATGCAACACATGACAAGACAACCCTAGCGCGACGGCCGAGAGTGCGAGCGAGCGAGGTATGCAAAGCGAGGTACATACATGAGTTTACCTTCTGTTATATTTTGTGTCTCAGTGCCAGAGATATGGGAGCGGGACGGGAGGGTTTTTTGTGACGTCATATCTAGTGCTATAAAATACAGTAGACGTAAACGAAGAGCTTGAAGTGAAGATAGCCTAGAAGGAAAGATAGCATGGTAAGTGTTACTGTTTTTGTTTCATTTTATTTTTTTTATTCTGTGGTGTTTTTATACTATTATGTATTTTCATTCTTAACACTTACACAATCATCATTATTGCGACGAGCCATTTCCGAATGAATAGTCAGCAGGTGAGTCTTAAATAGCCTCAGATTGGGAATTGTCGAATAGCTGTCAAAAGACGAAGGTGTCGTTCATTCGACCACTTTCTCATATTACAGAAATGTCTTGTCTTGCCTTGGACTGTAGTATTATGCCCTCTTAACTGACGCAGAGGTCAATCAAAGGTAATTTCACATTGTAGATTTAAAGCATTTAATTATCTACATGCATATTATATTGTCTGTGTGGCTAGTCCAAAAACGGCTAGTTTCTGTTTTTTGCAGCTGTATTTTTTAATTTTATTTATGTTTCATATAGCTTTATTTTGTCTCAATCTACACACATAATTTATTAAATAAGATAGCACAGGCCTGCAAAAAAAAAATTTTTTTTTGGTGCAGCCCTTTTTTTTTATACGGTCGATAAAATGGGTAATGGACAATATATTCACATACTTCATTTCAAGTCATCAGCTCTAGTTTGTCGACTAACCTCATTTTAATTTTTTTCCCGCCTTGTTAGCAAATAGTCATTATTACATTAATATCGATAAACTTTATGTTACTATTTTAATGTGGCTAGTACGTCCAGATGTTGTGTTAACGATCCTGATTCATTTTGATAAGTTTGTGGTGAATAATACTGAAAGATCAGCGTCAAACCATTAAAAACACGGTAAATCGTTTGTATTTTGCTCACTTTGGTATTGAAATTCGGCACAAAAATTAAGTGTAGCTGCTTCATATTGTATGTAAAATATGCGTTGAACATCTGCGACGATGGGAGAAAGGCACACGTAAGTTTTTGAAGCTTGGAGTGCCTATGATATGGCAAAAATAGTCAATTTTTGCATTTAATTTCACAGAATTTTCGTGGTTTAAGTACTGAAAAACTAAAAGAAGGTAGTTTTGATGGACTTCAAATAATTCTATGAATAAAAGACACCACTAAATTTGAGATTTCTATGAATTATGTGGAACAGCTTGCGTGGATATCTTTTGTGCCAGTTCTACAAAATTTCCTCGGAAAGCATAAGGCTGACAACTATGTAGAGTAGTATAGGATGTGCTAGTTCAATTCAAAGATTTAGGCTGTTATATGGGTATAAAATTAAACTATCTCTACAGTAACCCAGATCCACTCCAACAAAATTTAGGAGAACTAAGCGAAGAACAAGGAAAACGTTTTCACCAAGATATAAAAACAATGGAGAGTAGATACCAAGGAAGATGGGACACTTATATGATGGTCGACTACTGTTGGGAATCATGCGAGATTGCCCAAGTAAGTTTCATTCGAAAAAATCACTCAAAAGACAATTTCTTGATGTTTAATGCTAATAAAAATAAATAATAATTGTGAAAATTGTTTTTCACTTATCTCGGGAACTAGAGCTGATAGAGAAAAACTAATTACATTTTCGATATCGCCATGTAAGACATACTTAAAATCAGGTCTTAAATCCCCGGCACCAAAATGGCTGTAGGCCAGTGTAGTTTATGATTCTTTAAAAATACTCCCACTTTATAAGGAACAGAAATGTTTGCCAAATCGTCCGTACTAAATAGCAATTCCATAAAAGACGAATCATATGGAGTGCGTTAGACACTTGCGTTATTTCATTACACATTGTCATTTGCACCGAATGCACTGGGTCATGACGTTTTTGACATCTTATAGTTTTTTGAAACATCAATCAAGTAATTTGTTAGTTAGAGGGGCTTTGTAGAACTAGTTGGAGGCTCCCAGCGACGTGTTTCCCGCAGAGAGCTCCGCATCAAAAAGGACATTGGCAGAGATGGGAAAAATCTTTCTGTATTTTCATTCTCTCACTTCTATAAGTGGCACTTAAAAACATGTATCAATATTTGTTTTTATTGTTCCAGACGGATGCAAGCGAACCAACGGCGACGGACACAAGCGGCGCGCAGGCCGGCGGCGTCAAGCGCGAGCTCGACGACTTCGACGCCGCCGCACAGTTCATGTCGTCACAGTTGCGCGGGCTACCTTTGCCCTTCGCTATTCATTGTCAGAATGTTCTAAATTCGTATGTGGCCAAATTCCGGCTTAATTTATTGAAAATGAAACCCCCAGCGTCCCCTATGAGTGCAGTTCTGGATCAGCCGCACAACGAGGAGGCCGCCCCGGAGCCCTCGACTTCCTCGCAAGCCTCGGGTCCCGGTCCCGACGTCAAGTATTACGAAGTTAGTATTGACATTCCACAGACTGAGAATCAGCCGGAGGCCGAACGGGAAAGTTCCCCCGATTGCGTCATCGTGCCGGCCGAAGCGGCCGAGGAGGACACGAACGCGGAGGATACGATCGCGGAGGAGACGAACGCGGAGGAGTCGAGCGACGACGACTCCGACGACTGCGAGATCATCGAGGTGCCCGCCGAGGAGCCGCAGCAGGTGGACGACTCGTCGCAGGAGGCGCCGCAGGACGAGCCCGACGACTGCCTTATCACGCGAGTCTACTTTTTGTCGCCGCCGCCGCCGCCGCTGCCGCCGCCGCCGCCGCCGGCGCGGCCCGTGCCGTACAACCCGCCTCAGGCGCACTTCTCCGGCTATGTGCCGGCGCCGCAGTACTTCGCGCCGCCTTGCGTGCTAAGCGGCGGCTGCCCGCTGCCCCCGCCGGGCTACCACGACTGCTCCTGCTGCCCTTGTTCGTGCTCGGGGCCGCCCATGCCGCCGCCCATGCAACACATGCCGCCGGTGTTGCATTGCCCCACTATGCAGCTAACCATCCATCCGGGAATGCCACCGAATATGCAGCCGGTCATGCCGCCGTCTATGACGCCGACTATGCCGCCGACAATGCCGCCGACTATGCAGCCGGCTATGTCGTCGACTATGCAGCCGGCTATGCCGCCGACTATGCCGCCAATCATACAGCCCAATTACCAAATGGAGGAAGAACCAAACTTGCCAGATGAGTACGTTCAAATATAAGACATACCTACATGTGATTGTGATATTATACACGTATTTACCCAATTTTATATAATATATTAATTAAATCCACAATAGCTGAACGGTGAAGGCCGACTCGATATCCGAGGAACGCGGGTTCGAACCCCGCCGCCGCTCGACTATTGTGGTGAGCCCACTCGTGACACAAGCATATTTAGCTTAGTACGAGGGGCTGACAGAACTATTAGTTATTTGTGAAGTACAAATTACTAATATTCTTTTTATAAATGTCCTATGTATATCTAGTCTATAACTAGACTGCCTAGATGTAAGATTTTATCAATGTTTTTAAGAGTTTATTTCGTTTGATTGAATGTGCATATCGGACTGATGACTTTCACTTAGCACGATACCCGCTTCGAAGGCACAGCTCTGCGATGGCGATCAAAGGCAATGGGTTTTATCTTTGCTCAGTTAGAACGCCTTGTACTCCGTGTGCGCATTGTTGATGCGGCGTCCTTTAGCGTGAGTACCACAGTCGCCCGCGACGTCCTCGTAAACTAATACAATTCCACTTCACTTACTTAGCATGCTATGCATGTCCTTCATACCTTACGGAATATTATCCGATATCTTCTAAATATTATATAACTAAAAGGTGACTGACTGACGTAGTGATCTATCAACGCACAGCCCAAACCACTGGACGGATCGGGCTGAAATTTGGCATGTAGGTGGATGTTATGACGTACGCATCCGCTAAGAAAGGATTTTACGAAACTCCACCCCTAAGGGGGTAAAACGGGATCCACTCGTACGAACGAAGTCGCGGGCGGCCGCTAGTTTTCAATATAATTCTAGTCGAATATTATTACGGGATAATCTAACGTGTATGTATTTGTATCCATCATTAATGTAATAGCTGTAGGACTTCAATGAAAACGTTGTCATCCCCTGCTTTTAGCCCCCTGCTGTCTGATGTGGTATCCAAACCCGAATTTATTAATAAATCTAGGTATACCATTGATTGTTAATTTTTACTTGAAAAGTATGTAATTATTGTACCAATTTATTTAGTAGACGTTTTTAAAATTAAATTGTTAGTATTTATATATTATTTTATATTGTAAAATATCTTTTAAAATGAAAAAAGAAATAGGTACATATTATTCGTAACTTATTCGTAAAAAAATGTAATTAATTTGTTCAATGTTAACCAATTTATTTGATCCTCATTTATATTAATATTAAGTTGAATATGCCATTAGTGCAATTCCACTGTAGTGTTCAGTGGGCTGAGTGTGGGTTTACTCACCAGTAAGCGCGTTTAAAAAATGTATGAACATCTTAGTTTTTGAACGTTTCCCGCTAGGGGCGCTGTACAATCCGTCATACATTTAATGTCATTTTTTTGACGCGCTCACTGGTTAGCGCGTTTGATGTAAACACACTAGGCCCTCTGGTTTTTATGACATAATTTACATATAAGATAATGTATCTTTTAAAATAAAGTTATAATTATAAGATACTGTGCTCAGTATACACATGTATTTATAAAATAAATGCATTCATTAAATACATTATTGTAGTTTTTCACTTTTCTGCTGTGCAATTAGGTTTCTGTCTGTACGCAGGTATAACCTCTTTCGGAGTCATATACAGGGTGTGGCGTAAATAGTGGCCCAAAGCAAAAGGGTCGATACACTGAACACTGGGGTACCACATAACAGTTTAAAAAAATATATAATATGTATGTTATACAGGGTGTTAGGTAAATGGGTATATGAGCCGACACTAGCCCATGTTAACATGGGCATATAAATGGTATGGTGAAGTCAGAAAATTTATATCTTCATTTTAATTTAGTCGGCCGTTTGGTGTAGTGGTTCAGAACGGACTACTATGCCGAGAGGTCCCGGGTTCGATTCCCGGCCGGGCAGAAATTGAAATGATGAATTTTAATTTCTGTGACGGGTCTGGGTGTGACTATGTATAATATTTATGTATTAAAAAAAAAGTATATAAGTAGTATATCCGTTAAGCTAGCACCCATAACACAAGCATTAAGTTGCTTACTTTGGGGCTAGCTGGCGCTGTGTGAAATTGTCCAAAGATTTATTAATTATTTAAATTTTCATAGAAATCGATTTTATAAAATGTATTTTGTATGACAATAAAAAAAATTAAATGATGATATAAAATTTCTGACTTCACCATACCATTTATATGCCCATGTTAACATGGGCTAGTGTCGGCTCATATACCCATTTACCTAACACCCGGTAGTGTTAAAAAAATTGATAAAATATTTTTTTTTACACCATAATCATGTAAAGTCAAACGATTTGTAGTGAGTATTAAATTTCGAAACAAACTATTTTGCTTATTAAAATTCAGTTTGTAAAAAAAAATATTAGAATACTTTGAATACATGTAATTAGTTAGCAATAACACAAAAAATTGCATTCAAAATACCGTGCATTTTTGATATTGCAACCAAAGTAACGCAAAGTACCACTATAAAAATAAAGTTTTAACAGCCTTGATTTTTTTTAAATTCTGGTATGTGGTACCTCAGTGTAGTGTATCGACCCCTTTGCTTTTGGACCACTATTAACGACACACCCTGTATACAGTGGATCAGCATCAAACGTAATGTAAGACACTCCGCAGACTGTCAGGCGGTGGAGTGATCCGGCTATTAAACAATATGAACATGTATGGAAGTGCGCACACTACATTGATTTGGTAAAACTGTATAGACAAAAACATTGACTTATTTATTTATTTAGGTTTGCATTTACTAAGAACTATAAACTGCTACAGTCAAACACCGATTTGCAAGTAATTAGACTACAAAATTATTGTAAGGTTTATAAGACCCCATGGAAGACAAAAGATAGAAAACAGTACCAGTCGGTGGACTCATGACCTATTATAGTGAGGGTTGATGAAAGCACACATACACGCTCTCACTAACACACACACATTCTGACTTTATTTTGGTTATGAACAAAGAAAATAATATTGTATAGCATTTGGTAAAATAATCTAGGTAGTGCCAGTTTCCACGTCATTCCAAGAACCCTGCAAAGTAAGTTTTTATTTTTCTATTTGGAAAATGTTATTTATAGTGAGAACAACCTAATGACTATAAAATGATACAGTACTGATTACTGCTACTGCTGTGGTCAATATTAACTTTGTTTCCTTGTAGGCAAGTATTACTATAGGCAGTAGTGGGCTGTGCGAACTGTACCTAATTAGTCCCTAATAATGGTACTTGATTAATATGTTGTGCTTAAGGAGTGAAACGACTTTCAATAGTCGATTCAAACTTAGCGCTGTGCGATCTGATTTTGGCGTTTTGCTGAAAGAATCTTTATTTATCGGTTCTGCGAATTGATTCTTCTGTATCATATATCAGTCTTAAATATTTTTCTTTGAAAATTGCAATGTTAATAATAAAGCTGTTCCCCAAGACAAGTTATAAAACGTGACATTTTTAATTTCGAGATCACTGCACGGAGCCGACCGAAGTGTGTGAAGTGAAGTGAAGCGATTTCTAGTAAATTTCTAGTTGTAACTTGTCTAGGGAGCTCAACTTGTGGCTGTGCTATTGGCTGTCTTAGAAAAAACATTCTATAGTTAGGACTTAGGAGGTATAAAGAAACAAAACTAGATTTTTAAACTCCAGCATAAAAGTTGTGATCTATTCTTGAATGTGAAGAGTTTGAAGATTGCATGAATATTATGTGAATCGAGCGCGATGGTCCTCTCAAGCTGGGTACTCATCTAGCCGTGTAGCATGTAATGTGTCAGATACTGTATCAAGTGAGTACATAGGTACGAGCCCGCTGCGAGCTGCTCGCGCGTGGTTCGCAGGGAGATCGCAGCGACCCGCCGAGTGGCGGTATCACTGCGAACACAAAGACGGATATTGTCACGATTACGGGAGCTCGCAGCTAGATACGCGATGACCGTGGACGAACCGTACTCACTTGAAGGTTGGATACGTTACATGCTAAGTTACGTGCTACAAGGCAGGTGAGTACCCTGCTTCAGTACCTCTAGCATGAACAACTTTCGTCTTCGAATCGTTTGCGTATTCGACAAAATTCGATACTCAAACTTCGAATTAAACGATAATGTGACAATTCTGATTCTCAAAATAGGTTTCGTGCAACCATTTCTCATACTAAGTTCACTTTCGACAAGTTCACAAGGACGCTGTTGTGATTTTCGCACTAAATCTTTTGATGGCGATTCGAATACGCAAACGATTCGAACTCGAAAGTTTTTCGTGCTAGCCGTACTGTACGCCTGTCTCAGTCGCACCCTCGCGTTCCAGAACCGGCGCTCGCGGACGCAGGACCACGAGGTGGGCTCGCTGCTCATCCGCGCCGTCACTCTGGTGGAGCGGCCCGAGGCGCCGGCGCAGGCGCGCGCGTCTCACACGCCCGCCGTGCGCGCCGGCCCGCCGCTCAGCTGCAACTTCTGCTGGAACACCGTGGACGAGTGCGGCCGCATCCTGCGCCGCAAGACCCAGTACCACTGTCCCGAGTGCCGCACCAACCTCTGCATCGTGCCCTGCTTCCACGAGTACCACGACGGGCCCGAGGCAGACGCCCCGAGCGCCAGGTGAACGCCCCGCTCGGCCCTCGCGGACTCACAGCTACCAATCCGACGCGAGAGCTTGGCATTCTCAGCCATCTCAACTGACGTCAACACAAAAATATTGCTTAAACCATCTCCCTAAATTAACGGGAAATTAAGTCATAGGCAAATCTAACAATTTCCATGTCTTGTTTTGGAATGTTTTCATATTCATTCGGATGATGATTTGACATCGGGAAACGTACAATTTCTATGCTAGAGGGAATGATAAACATTTTAAAATTATCAAAATAACCAACTTTTTGGACTAATTTTAGTAGCTTTTCTAGGTGTTATTGAATAACTCGATTGAGTATTATGAAGTATTTCAATTTCCAGTACATTGTATGTACTATACTTTTTCATATTGCGCGCGTGTCGTGTATATTAAGGAGTATGCCTTTAAGATTTGTCTCTTGCTATGATTGAGGACCTAATCCCGCGATGGAGCATTGATATTGATATACCTACAAATTGAATTTGATATGTTTTTACACGTGTTATAATGTACTGTCTGAGGATGCAGGCCAACTCATTCGTCCAGTTTGGATATTTAAAATGTTTTTGATGTAATTAATGCTCGAACAGTTAATTGCGGGTGGGTCCCAGCTTAAAGCTGATTGTAAATAGTAGCCTGAATTAGGAGTAATTTGACGTTTTTGAAACGTGTGTTAGCTCGTAAGTAAAATGAGAGTTTTGAAGCGCACTAAACTGAAAAGCCATAACATTGAGATATATTTAAAAATTGATAACACGTTATCGAAGGATCTTGTGAGTGTGCAATTTATGAAAATAGGTATTTACAAATACAGAATATTTTTTTTTCTTATAAATGAAAATAGCACATTTTATGGTATGGAGCTATATTTTTATATTGCAGAGTATACGTGTACCTACTGTACAAGCTATGAATTCGATATTGCCAATATTTAATAATATTACCATTAAGGTTCTGTGATGATATTGTGGCTTGATTAGGTGCCAGAGTGTGAATGTCTTTAAGATGTTATTGTTAGAATAGGAGCACTTTTTGATAAAAATATAAAAGCTATATTAACTACAAAGTTACAAACACGGAAGCAATCTATTTTCAACAAATACCGTAGCGTTTATTAAAATAATATTGTATATAAAGTGTATCTATATGACATGCCAATATTGGACCCCAAGCGAGAATGATATTTGTATTTTTGTATAGCACACACTATGTAGTAGCATATTACTAGTGTGAAATTTCAAGCTTTGACAGCGATTTTCTGGTAATTTTTTATAACAAGAATTTAAATAATGTTGATTGGATAGCGCATTTTCGTGCTAAACTTTCAAATGTTAAGTTTAGAGCATTTGTGGTACAAATCTTGTGCATCAAAGGTTTCAAAAAGAAGGCAATGAGGTGCCCTCAGTTATTGTAATGATTAAATAATACAGATTTTCCAAATTGCTCGTAATGGCAAAAGTTTTTGATCTTCTTCGATCTTCTGTATTAATTAATTAATTACTTCTTTGAAGCCGGAAGGCATGTATCTATAATTTAAATATTTATAAACATCCATTTTTTTCTGTAGGTGCTGTTTTCTACCTCTTCCTAAGCGGTGCTTAATTTATATTGTACATTTTCCTTCATTTTCCCGAAGTATTATACTTAAGTTTAAGATATTCTATATTATGAGCCATGACAAAGGCATTTTGAGTATTTTACTTTGTACAGGGTGTTGTTGGCAAAATGATGACTTGCTAACGCGTACCTCAAGCGGTTATAGCATGGCATATGTCAATCAAATTAAGTATTCTTTATTCTTCAGCATATAATAATATTAGGTAGTTTATATTACGTCTATAATTTATTCAAACATTAATTGAATGTAGAACTATATTACATTACCGTGCAGACATGAAATACGAGCCTTATTATTTTATTCTTTCATGAAACTCAACTAAATAGAATTAACAAACTCGCTTGGCTACTAGGGAATGACAGACATGACAAAAACTATTTTTAGATTTGCTATTTCTAAATTATTTAAGTATCGATGTCTATGCTCAAATTAAATTATTATCACTTAATTTTTGTTTCAAAAGAAACCCTATTTAGGGTTCCATATTTTCAATGTATTAATGAGAAGGATAAAAATGATGGTATTTTGGAACTAACGTACAAAATATAGGTTAAAGTTAGTTACACCATGTACAAAATGTAACTTCTAAGCAATCATTTAACATTTTCAATTTGAATAAACAGAATACTACATTATTATACAATTTTAATATATCCGATATTGTAAAGATGACGTGAGTTATATTTTTGTAAATTAGAGTGAACGTGAAGAGTGACTATTTATAAAAAAATAACATAATATGAATAAAAGTTTAAAATTGATATAAATATACCTATTGTGTAGTAATAATTGTTAAAATTGGATGACATATCAGTCAAAGAATGATTATAGAAAAATAAATACATAAAAATTTGGTAAAATACTTGGCGTTAAAACAGATTTATACCTACCTGTTGTTGAAAACTTTGGATGTTGTTAGATGTTTTGATATATTTGGTTTGGTAGTCAGACTTTTGTACGAAAATGTGTAGTTAAAAGAACGCTTGAGTTGCTATGTAGTTTACAGCAGTTTTGCAGTCTTAAGCCCTAATCATATTTTGTCGTGGGTAGTGCCAGAGTAAATACAAATGAGTAGGTCATCTTCATATAAACGCACCGAGCGCGGTTTCACGCACGCACACACTGACAAAATTCGGCGCACCTCACCGCTAATCCACGCTAAATTTTGTCAGTGTGTGCGTGCGCGCCGCATACGTATTGGCGCGCTCACATACAAACCGCGCTCGGGCGTTTCTATGAAGATGACCTACTCATTTGTATTTACTCTGGTAGTGCTCTACATTTGGACTGGAAACGTCGCGTGCACGAAGCATCCGTGTTATTCAAATAAAATATTTGACTTTTTGGACAAGCCATGGTTATGTAAGCAAAGTTTAGTGAGCAAGAAGTAAAAAAATATGTATATTGTGTGTTCGTCTTGGTAGATCTCGAGGTAACATGGGTTTGCCATAGTTTATTGCTTCGACTTGCCTCAATTCGTCTGAGGAAATATAATAATTTCGAGTTTATATAAATATATCTTATTGATTTGGAGGGTGAGTCGAGTTGAGGTATCGTCAATAGGAGGTATTTCTCACTCATACTTGACACCAAAATCGCTGACAACGATAATATTGTATAGTCGATAATGTTTAGAACTAGTTAGTTAAGTACCCTGATTTATATCTTTATAAATGTTGTTGAAAATAAATATGTACCTATGTGCAATTAAATACTTAATGTTATTGGAGATTGATGTTAGAGCAGTGTAGGGGTGCTTACATGCTGGCAAATGTTAGGAGTTTTTGTAAACTCTTCATATTATTATCACGTTCAGTTAAGCTTTCTTGGTAAACAGTATTTAGCGAAGAGCGTTTAGCATTTTTTTTTTCAATTTTACAGATTTTTTAAAAGTTTTGCAGATTACTATTTGAAAACAAGCTCATGAAAGTGTCTGTTGGTACCTTGAAGCTGGCAGCGGTACCTTTCTTACATGTTTGTTATAAGGGAGTGACTATTTCTGTAGTTTTCGGTGTGGAATATTCCAGCTTTGTATGTAAGCACCCTTAACAAATAAATTATTACCTGGAGTCTGGAACTCTGGTTGACTTAGGAAATGTATGTCCCTGACGTTTATTGTAAACGGATCTCGATAAAATGCATACATTTCATTCAATATTTTTTCATTAGAACATGTGGCAATTACTTGTAGTTTTAAAAATAATCTTCCCCTATTGTTAGGTGGTTACGTATGAAATTGCTGTGTAGTTTTCAATACAAATAAGTAGTAACATGGTATTTATAGGGATAACGTGTAACTGTACCAGCAATGTCATGGGTAGGCATCTAGTAAGATCCTGTTTACTGTTTTATATTACTGGTTTATCGAAATTTTCATATTTCGTGGTATATAATACTGTTACTGAAAGTTGTGCAAAAATTTTCAAGACCTAATAGCTCATGTTCTAAAGATATTATGCCATAATCTCGAAAATAATCTATGTATTTTCATTGAGAGTTGAAGAAATTTATATCGTTATTCAATAAAGTATCTTTTCAAATGTTTGTATTATTTTATTTTAATGTATGAACTATGAATTAAATACTTATACCCCTTCCTTCGTGGTAACAGTACTGCTGTTATGGGGCAGCTTCCATTAAGAGACCACCATGAGAGTCACAGCGGCCTAAATACAATTCCTAAAATTTAAAGATTTAAATGTTAAAAACAAAAAGGTTTGGTTTTAAGAAAGCAAAGATTGCTCTCGCTGAGTATGTCCCACGATTCTGATACGTCAAGTGGCAAAAATCAAAAACTATAGTATAGACCCAATATACTGAACTGTCCTACCCGTGACATTGACAGGGGGCGCCACCGTCAATACCGAATCGATTTTTGCCATGTTGGAAACTATATAGTTGAACGATGGTGGCGCCCCTCTGTGAATGAGTTTGGTGGGACAGTTCAGTTTAGGTCATCTTTAAACCCAGTATTGATATTATTCATCATCATCATTTCAGCCATAGGACGTCCACTGCTGAACATAGGCCTCCCCCAATGACTTCCACATCGCACGGTTGGTAGCGATCTGCATCCAGCGCCTTCCTGCTACCTTTATCAGGTCGTCGGTCCGCCTTGTGGATTATTGCCCTCTGGTAATGTCATATTAGGTTGTCCAACGTGGCAAAAATCAAAACCAGCGGGACGGTTCAGAGTAGGGCACCGTTGGAGTTCGTCGATGCGAGCGAGCTTTGGCGTTGTTCGTGGCGTCAGCAGTGTGGACAGTGTGGACTGGACTATGAGAACGTGGCCGAAATGATGATTTCTGTAAATATCAAGAACAGATAACAAAATATACAATATTACTAATTCCTACTAATATTATAAATGCGAAAGTTTGTATGGATGTCTAAAATGTTTGTTACTCTCTCAAGCAAAAATCGTCTGGAAGTGCTTTAAAAAGAAAAAGAAAAATATACACGACATCGTACATAAAGGCTATACATACAATAAATACTTTAAAAAGGTTAAGTTACATTTTAAGCGCAAGTAACTATCAACGATGCAGTAGGTAAAGATTAGACCTCAAGAAGAAATTAGTTTATTTAATATAATTATTATTTACAAAAATACCTGCGTTTACAAAAAAAAAACCTAATTAAACATTAAAACCATACAATACTTACAATTAATTGAAGAAACGATATCGAATTATGGATAGCACTAAAACTTATACCTATACTGTTCTAATTTATGCTATTAAATAAAAGACATGCGAACATTTTATTATGTATTTCGTGACATTTGATTACATTTATGTACGTATATTATTAGTATTTTACGGGTGCGAGTAAACAAACAATGGTAGCTTTAAACAATCTACAAAGATCACAAGAAGTTTGCGGACACGGCCCGCGCCGCGAAACGAGCCTTAAATGCTGCGGCAGACGTCCGGCGGAGCATCTACCAGTTAAGAACCCTTAACAATTAAATTAATACAATCTACCGCGTTCACCGAACGCATGCCTCGAGGTATATGCATCGTGCTGCGAGATACTTCTGCAGTCAAATAATTGAACGTCAAACATTTGCTAGTTCACAAATAAAATTGTACCTTTGCACGCGATCTGGCAACACCATTCATATTTCTATTAAAATACACATAATATTATACCTGGCCATAGAATATTGACGTTTAATACTGTCTATGTAGGATTCCGATTACAATGCATATTATTATGACAAATGATAAAAGTTTCTATGCACCCAATGCGCGGGCATTACCTATAATGGGGGACGATAAATACACGATTTTATTGTCGATGGTACATAAATTATACTAACTATAAATCTGGCAAGATGGGGAACTAAGGTAAGACGGACAATACCATAAATATTATGCACATTTAATTAAAAAATGTTGCCACTATATTCCGTCTCGGCAGCCTTGGACTCGATTGTGTCTAAATAAAGCGTGCATCAATAATAAATCAAAAGTCGTATACCACAATTAAGACTAACAAATGTCCACTGAAAATCTCCCCATTAAAGATTTATTACAAAAATATTAATTCAATTACCTACATATAAATACTAAATGAATATCCTAAGACTTAAAATTAAACTTGCTTAGTTCACATTTATGTACAAGTTATATTGGTATAGCGTCTAATACATTTATATGGAATAGTGAAGAGAATCGAAGAGTCGGTGCGCGCTCGAGCCGAGCGAGAAACATACGAGCAACTAAACATATGCCAACTAAAGAGTTCCGTAGGTGCTCGACCAAAAATGCTTTTACTTGCATACGGAATCCTTTGTATTACACCTACTTAACAATAACATAAAATTGCCCATAGCATAGATTCCAACGCTTGGTGGAGGCAAACAGACAATGCCTACTAATTAATATAACTTACAGCCGTTCTAGTAATAGAACGCTGTCTGCGTTTTTGATGGTTTCAGTATAACTTGAAACATCATTGAATAATTTTGACACATCGTCTTGAGGACGGACGAAGCTGGACTATTCCTGACTAGCAAATCTAGACTGATCATTTGTTGTGTAAAAACGAGGTCACCTGGAAAGTTTCCCGTTATCTAGTTTCTTGGCTTTAATATTATCACATTGCCACGTGTTTTGCCACTGTACTTTTAAGTACATATTATACTGAGTTGAGTCATTATTTTTTGCTAAATATTTATGAATAGAGTACGATCAAATAATTAATTATAGTCCAGTAGAATTAGCTTTTAAATCGGAAATAATTCCTACAAAAGATTTTATTGCTTTAATGGCTTCATTGGTTGTCCATTAAGACTCTCCTAAGTTTTCGACTTCGACGGAGTTGTGCTTAAGTGGTGGGGGCCCCCGAAAGGGGCGCTTTTTCGGTTTTCCAGTTATACCGCGTAAAGGACTTACCCTATCGAAAAGTGGTCTTCCTGATGGTTGAAGGGCATTTAATTCTGCATTAAATAAGACCAAATTCATATGTTATGAACAAACCGTTCTCGTGCAAATGTTCGGCAAAGTAGAAAATATGTGTATAATTAATGACCCTCTCCACGTCCAATGGCTCGTTACCCGCAGGCTTCCAAGTCTTGAAAAGGAGCGCGTCAACCAGTGTAACCCTATCAAGGCATACGAGCTGGATTCGCCGATCCTTGTTCTTCCCAACCGTTCCTTAACTGCGGTTGCTGCACCTCTTCCTGGCACTCTCCTGAACGACTCTGTGTTACCTACTGTGGCTGCCCCTCTTCCTTGTATCCTCCTGCACGACTACGTTGCCTAGCCGTATGCCTGGTCTAAGGTTTGACGCCAAAAATCAACAACAACAAGTTCATATTAAAACGCTGAAGAGTTTTTTGATTGTTTGTTTGAACGCGCTAATCTCAAGAATTACTAGTTTGATTGAAATAATATTTTTTGTGTTGAATAGCTCATAAATTGAGGAAGGCTATAGGATATATACAATCACTCTACAACTAATAGAGCCGAAGCAGTAAAGAAAAATGTTGCAAGCACGGAAAATAGTATTGAAACTATTTTCACGCGTGCGAAGTTAATTTTGTGGCGTCGAACCTTGGACCAGGCATACGGCTAGGCAACGTAGTCGTGCAGGAGGCTGCAAAGAAGAGGGACAGCCACAGTAGGTAACACAGGGTCGTTCAGGAGAGTGCAGGGAAGAGGTGCACCAACCGCAGTTAAGGAACGGCTGGGACGCACAAGGATAGGCGCATCAAGCTCGTAAGCCTTGATAGGGTTACACTGGTTGAGGTGGCCCTTTTCAAGACTTGGAAGCATGTGGGTAACAAGCCATTGGACGTGGAGAGGGTCATTAATTATACGTATATTTTCTACTTTGCCGAACTTTAGCGCGAGAACGGTTTGTCCAAAACATATGAATTTGGTCTTATTCAATGCAGGATTAAGTGCCCTTTAACCGTCATGAAGACCACTTTTCGATAGGGTCCTTTACGCGGTATAACCGGAAAACCGAAAAAACGCCCCTTTCGGGGGCCCCCACCACTTAAGCACAACTCCGTCGAAGTCGAAAACTTAGGAGAGTCTTAATGGGCAACCAATGAAGCCATTAAAGCAAAAAAATCTTTTGTAGGAATTATTTCCGATTTAATCAATTTTTGTGTTTAATTCTACTGGCCTATTAAGTTTGTCTTATGACCAAAGTGTGGCGAAGAGTCTTATGAAGCACATGAAAAAATGTTTTCAAAACTTTCGCGAAACTTCCCAGGTAAAATACCAAATAATCGGGCTACACCGCTACGATACAGTCGAATAAAACCTACTTATGGTAAACTCAGAGAACCAGAAAGCTGACCTCTGCCGAAGATATGTTCTAATTATTGACATAACATCACCACAGTCTCATGCCTACGCAGTTAGCTAACGGACGCGAACGACAGGGGCGAGGGGTGGGGTGAGGGGCATTAAGGGCTGTCTCTGCGTGCGCTGCTGAACAAACTATTGCTTCATTGACTGCATATTGTTTAAATACTTATGTATGAGATTCATAGATTCTTACTCAACTCAATAATTATAGAATTATTTACAAGGCGTTGACAGTGTTTAAAAGTTAGTAATTTTAGCTTTCAAAGTTTCTTTTGTAAATAAATCGAATTTAACAACATGAGAAGGAACACTAACTACAGTGAGTAAATATTTTGGAATGAAAATAGATTTTATAGGTATTACAATGATAATTTTTACACAATTTAATGAAACATGCAAATCATGAAAAGCAAAAAGGCAACTTGTTAGTGACAGATGTGTAAAATATGATTCCTAAGTATGATTTAGCACGTCTTTTTACAAAATAATTAAAATTAATATGTTATTCTTGTAGAGTAGTTGTATAAAAACGAGCTTTATTTAAGCATTTTCATAAATATTTAATTGTGTCAATCGTGTAATTTTAAGTAAAAATAAGTAGGTAAGTATAATAATAAATAGAATTGATTTGAGTTACAATAATTCTTAAATAATATAAAAAAAATATTTGTACTTTAATGCATTAGACAAAGCGACAACCCTTAATGATTTATTATATAACATTACACAGATGACACTTGTCCCACGAACACAAATGGCGTTAGCTCACTGGATGCATTGACAACTGTGACATTACCGTTAGTACCGTTCAAATTTACTATGCGCCTGTCCCCTCGCGGTGTTCACTCTGAGGTGTTTCGACTGATTTAAACCTGAAATAATAAACCGGTGTTCAGTTTTCGGCTCCCCGTGTCTCACTACACTAAGTACGCGCGGGCAGCCCTAGCACCGCCGGCGCGGCCCGCGACCCCGCGCCCTGCCCCTAAACCTCACGCTCGCAACTCCTATCCGAAAACCCATCGACCATGACAGCAAAACGTATCAAAAATTCATAATTCTAATTTAATTTTAAAACATTCACAAATCGATGTTTCCATTTCAATAAAAAGGGCGATTGAAGCTCTATGCAAAATTTTATCATAATCACCTACGATTTACACGTCAAAAATTTATCTAAAATGAGAGTAAGCTCATACTTTATTGAACGTTAAAATAATATGAAGTAGTATATAAATTGATTATAAAAATGGAATAAATGTATTATTGGTTAATCGATGAAGAGTAAATAATAACTACAATACACGATATCATGATACTTAATTAAAATAAATTAATGATAGATAAATATTTAGACGCCAGCAGAAGATTTCCGCGGCGAGTTGTCTTTTGAATGTGTTCAACTTTTGGTGGTCGTCATGAAATGGGATTAAATCTTTCACATGGAATTTTTATTACATATAAAGATGGGACCATGGGATCGAATGTAGACTATTAAACCGCTCCAGAGTCCAGACGGGAAGTACAGGGTGTTATTTAATATGTGCCATATAAAATACGCGCTTATGGCAGCAGCAGTTAAATTGCATTGTGCTAGTATAATTTAAAAAACCTTTATGTAAAAGTAGTTTGATTTATACACATCTACGTAACTTACGGCACACATTAAAACAGCACCCTGTATACAACGCTATGCTTGTGAATATTTCGCTAAGCTTGTACAAAATATTAGACTAGTGTCCTTCAAGATTCTTATTCTTTCAAAACCGCGACCAATAACAGTTTTTTATTTATTAAAAATTAAAAATGAATTGTTGATATTTATTAAATAAAATGCATTCGTAAAATTTTGCGATTAAAATAATAAAATAGTGAACTTATTTCTGTCGATAAATATTCGATGGTGAGTGCTACAACAGCTATTATATGAATTCAACAATACTGTATTTCAGCTTGAATGTAATCTTTGCGCGTCAATCGACGCCAAGAAGTAATCCAGCTTTATTTTATTATTCTACTTTCATAATAATTCGTACTATTTTTTGCTTGTTTGTCTGTCAAGTTCTCACTCATTGATACATACATCCCTCTCTAGCCAGCTTAAACAGAGAGGGACAGACAGACGCAAACATCTATTAATGTTGGTATACGAATATGTGTGATTGTGTGAAAAAGTAAAGGATTTTGAAAAATTAATCAGTAATTTGACTTGGACCAGCCTTGCACAATGGCCACAGTTCAAATGATCGAAACCACAATCTAATTCATTAGAAAACTACATAAAACGAGAAAATGACACTAAGGTTCGTATGATGAAATAACACTTAACTGTGAATTAAGAATAGATTCAAGCCTCAGAAAGAAAGGTCTTAAAATTCCAATGCAACCAATCATAGTGTGGAATGTTTCAAGTGCTATTCCATAATACGGATGTTCAGTGTTCAGCCCAGATTTTAAATTCCAGTCATTAGACGTGTATAACCTGTGCACATCCAACACCAAATTACCAACTCAAAAACGGAACTTAAGAATGCAACTCTGAGACCCTGATGCATAATAAGTAAGTGACAATAATTATTTTAAAGCGTAAAGATGTAAGTGGGACATCTTTATGAAACGTGGCCTACCCACAGTAGCATACAAAAGTTAGACAAACCATTGATGCCATGTAGGAATGTACCTTCATTCTTTAAGTAGGCGAGCACACCGTTGATTTTTAGTTGGCCGATAGTTGTGCCCGATTTTAATTTGTATGAAGAATCGGCCAAATCGAATCGGCGTAGTGTGCGCACTCCCATACATGCCCATTGCCCATACTGATCAACTGCCCGACTAAACTATCGGCCGACGAAAAATCAACGGTGTGCGCCTACTCTTAATGTCACTTTAGAAGCAAACGATACTGTAGTGCAAATTTTTTTATGCAACAGGGTTACCCATAGTCTTCACAGATATTGAGCTTGGCGAGATAACGAAAAGTTAAATATTGTTGATTGTGAACCATTTGAATCGTATCAGTCACTAAATTTTGTACAGTCAGCGTAAAATAGTACCAGACACCCAAAGTTTTTTTTAAGCATAACAAGGCAGGTATTTGACCACAATCGCACCTGATGTTAAGTGGGATGCAGTCTAGGATGGTACATATCTGCCCTGTAAGTGCCTATTCACTCTCGCCTTGAAAAGGCCCGGATTATAGAATCTTTGGGAAAGACAGCAGCAGGCAGCAAATTCCAATCCCTAGCTGTGTTCGCATTATAAAAGTCATCGAAACGCTTAGTAGGTCAATAAGTTGATGATACAACTTAATTATAACAAAGAAAAATGTTGCGAACTTATTGACTACTTTGGGTGCCACGAACTATTCGACGCTGACTGTACCAGCCCAGATACCGAGGGTAAGTGCGTGTTTAAAGCCGAACGTAGGTGGGGTACGGTTTTGAATTTGTTGAGAAATACTCCGTAATCTGCGTATGATCGCCGCTTACTGATACGTTTGTAGCTTGAGAGGCAATGTTAACAGCATCGGTCTCTAACTTATGAACCAAGTGTGTGGTTAGTATGACCAGTTGATGTTTATTACAATTACGCCTGTAAGGTTTCAACTGTGGCATTTATTGATGTTTTTAATTTTTTCGACCAAGAATTTATGGTAGCGTATTTTTGAGAACCTATAGAAACAGTAAACGTTTTATGTTGGCATTAATGTCAGTTCCCAAAAACACATCGTTCTTAATATCGTGGCAGGAGCGTTTTAATTATATTATTGTCATTGCCACGATTAGCCATAAGTGGTAAGCTGTTTGGCTACCCATCAATACCTAGAGGCGTATTTAAAATATACATCAATCCCCAAAATCACTCAATTAAAATATATCAACGTGTGCATGATGATTGACACCAGTGAACTTTCGTTCACTCGAGCCATCGACGCCGACCCAGCCTACCGTGGGCCGAGCACCGCTGCGTTCACTAACATTCAACGTGTAAAACCATCAAAAATTATACTAATCTCATTAATTAACATTTAATCCAATAATCTAATACTCTACGAAAATTTAGAATTACTAAAAAAATGATTTATAAAGAATGGATCCTTTAAAAATTGGTGTTATTACCGAAAACGCATAATTTAAGACACATGGACTTTGATTTTGAAAAATAAGAAAATCATTATAATAATTAGGTCATTGCGAAGACAACTATTAACTTTTTTGGCGTTTTATAATATTTTTTATCTTATTTATTTAATGTGTTTTAACAGCTGTGCAATATTTATCCGAAGTTACGATTACATTTTACTACGCGTAAGTATGCATTCGATTCTATTGCAATGTAATAAAGTTTAATATTATACTTTACAAGTGGCCAAGTTTATACAAATCATCTCCATTCATAAAAGGAAACTGCACATAGTATGTACTAGATGGCGTTAGTAGTACTGTATTTGTGTATTGCAAATACACGTGATTTTGTTTACGAAGTTTCATTCCCCTTTGGCATGAAAGTTTGTTTTATTTAAACTGTTTAGATGAAGTTTTTAGGTTTTACGTTATATTTTTATAGAAAAACCTTAGGCTAACGTGAAAAAGTAGCAAATTTTTGTTTAGATCGTTGTTTTACTTGTATATGAGATAGTTAATAGTGTTGAATTTTGGAATTTTTTATTAATATTTTGTAATTGTTCGATATGTTTTGTTTATTTGATGTTGGTTCATAGTTTATTATTTGAATGAATATTGATGACTGCAAATTATAATGTGCTAATAGTATTGGAGGTTAGTGACAGAAGATAATTGTTTTGATTTGAATTATTTTTTAATAAAGTTTGATCTTAAATGAGAGTTGTAATGTAAATGTTAATTTAATATATCAAAAGTATTATTTAAGTGATATTTATTGTAACTTATTTTTTTAATTTATCAAATGGAGTTTAGTGATAAATTACATTTTTTTATGAATAAATCTAATGTTGATTATATTGTCAATGCATTAAAAATGTATTTAGTTTATAAATAGAGATATTTTTTTATAAAAATTTAAGTAATTATGATAAAGTATTATAGTTTAGAGATAACAGACAATTTTTGAAGTATCAAGAAAGTACAAGAGCCTTGTGATTAACGATAACCGTTCGTTGTGCGCGTGTAGACATAACTTTTGTATTATTATTTTATTTTTTCCCTAAATTTTGAATTTTTGACGAATTTCAATATTTAATTACTACATGTGATATGTTATTGGAAAGAATAGGGGTTAGATATACAGTCTGAGTCTTGATAAAGTGCACATATGAAAATAGATGAAACTAGACCTATATTTCCTGTTGTATACCAGATCGAGGGCAATAGTTTTTTCGTTGTAGATAAAAAATGTTCTTTTCAGTTATTGTCTTTAAATGTGTTCTACATAACGTAAACTTAGGGGATTGTAAATATTAGTTAGTTCTAAGAAAGTCAAAAATATGTATCTGAATCTTCGACTTATTACTTCAGAAAATAGTGGTCTATTAAGTACATGTTTTTTGTGTTATTATGAAAGTTCAGAAAACTGTGTAGTTTTTTGGATCCATGGAAGTTCTTTTCTTTTTCAAACTTTTAAGTTGAAGATTTTAGAATGTTCTGCTAAAAGCATATTTTTTATGTTTCTAGCAAAAATTTTATATCTTGCATCAAAGATAGGAAGGTGATTATTTTCTTCAAACATCTGTAATTAATAGGAAATTAGTTGGAAAAAAGAAATCGGAGAAAAGTCGACCCAAAAAAAAAGATATTTTTTTAAAGTCTAGTAGGTCATAAAATTTGAAAAAATCACAAAATTAACGATAACTTTTAAACTACGAAAAATCGTAGAACATACATGGGGGTGAAATCGATAGGTCTAGTCCTCACCTATCACCTGCCTTCGGCTTGACACCTTACAAGAAACACCTTGTATAATTTTAGCCATTTAAATGTTTGATTTAAATGGCTTATGCCCGTTTACACTATCAATCCCTAATTTTTAAGTGACCCCTATGTAAACAAAATTCCTGTTAATTGTTACCATAGGGTTCACTTAAAAATTAGGGATTGATGGTGAAAACGGGCATTAATTTATGTATTAATAGTTACTTTGGTGGGCGCTACGCGGGCTACAAAAGCTAGATCTGCGATGCTGGCCGTTCTGCCCCCTCTGCCTTCCCCGCCCCCCCCTCCTTCCCCCCGCACCCCCCGCAACTGCGCCCGCGCAACGATCCTCGTTTGTCACTAAGCTCTTAATGTTATGGGGGTATTATTTGGAAAAAAATATTAAATAACCAAAAAAACACGAATTAAAATGTACATTTTTTTATTATTTGTTGTCATTTTTTGAGTATTTAATGTATTTTTTAGTATCGCCTGTTATTTAGAATTATTACTGTTTTTATTTTATCAGGATATATCTTTTAGTTTAGAAGTTATTACGTTTTCTTTACAATAAGTAATCGGAAGAAAAAAATATTTATAAAAAATTAAAAAAAAATTGACCTCTTTTTTGTCGATAAAAATAGGTTTAGTTTCACCAATTTTCATAAATGTACACTTTATTGTGACTCACACTGTATTTTACTCGGGCAACATAATATTATAATATTACTAGCGGCCGCCCGCGACTTCGTACGCGTGGACCTCGTTTTACCCTTAGGGATGAAGTTTCGAGTTTTTCAGGGTTTACCCGGAAATTATTCAAACTTTTCTCGCTGTAAAAACCGTCCTTGGACTTCAACAAACATTTAAAAAAAAGAATTGGTAAAATTGGTCCAGGCGTTGTTGAGTTATGCGCTTACCAACACATTTTGCGATTCATTTTTATATTATAGAAGATGTGCATCGTCCACGTGTGGCACAGTTGGTCGGCGCTACGCGGGCTACAAAAGCTAGATCTGCGATGCTGGCCGCTCCGGGCTTCGCCCCGCCCCCTCTCGCGTCCCCCCCCCCTCCCTCCCTCCCCCGCACCCCCGCAACTACGCACGCGCATAAACACGTCCTGGTTTGTCAGGCTCTTGTGCTTTCTTGACGCACAGTTAATCTATCTATAGTATACAGGCTGGAAACGTTAAGTGATCTCACTCGATTATTTCTAAACTATACAAGATATCCAAAAACTGGTTACTGATCCTGAAAGTGCTTCACGAGCTCTATCCAGCGGTACCAATAATAGGTTACAGAATAAACTGGATCTATCCGAAAATTCAATGTTTCCAGCTTCCATACATTTAGTACTGCCACAGTTATGGCACTCATGTCTTGATAATATTATAGGAAGTAAAACCTAAAACTAATGTTTTTCATGAATAATTTTAAATAAGAATGCAATTTGGAGTTCAATTTAAGTGTTTATTATTGAATAAAAAAATTTACACTTCCAATATTGTGTGGCTGGCATACATTTAGTATGGAGCCTGAAAACATTGAATTTTCGGATAGATCCAGTTAATTCTGTAACCTATCACTGATACTGTTTGAAAGAGCTCGTGAAGCACTTTCAGGATCAAAAACCAGTTTTTCAATATCTTGTATAGTTTAGAAATAATCGAATGAGATCACTTATCGTTTCCACCCTGTATATCCTCGAACCCTGTTAACAACCCAATGATTTTCATCAATTTCCAATCGACATTAACTATCTCATATACTTATTCAAAGAACGTTATCAAAATCTATGTAAATAGTTTTTCTACAAAACTACAATACATTATTACATTAGTTTAATATTTTGCCAATGAATTTGGTTCATCACTTCAAATTATCATCATTATTTTCAGTCATTTAATTATATTTGTTTGTTTATAATTGTTTAAATTCAATTGAAATTAACCTTTAAGTTTGAATTTCAATCAAGTTAACCATTTACTGTACATTTCATTGCAATTTACATTGTTTTATTTTTATTTCTCCAGATATCCGAGCTTTATTCACCAACTAAATCATTTCATTAAACAATGAAACTATCTTAATCCCTACTGGCCATTGAAAAACATTTATTTATTATCCGTACCTATTTCATTTTTGCAACGCATTTTATACTTAAATCATGCCAAAAATTGTTTTTATTAAGAACGCGCGAAAATCTACAACGCGTGTATTAAAAAACGGGGGTTAACCGTTTTTTTTTTCATTAATTTCATTTTTGTGAACGCACGTAATTCGATAATGCGTCCAAATTACCGTTTCAATTCGTTTACATTTATCAAAAATTCTCAAAATCGAATTCATTTGCAAAATCGAAAACCTATGTTTAGTTTAGTTTTTTACCGGACCCTATACATTGACCGCTTTTACACTTATAAGTTTTACTCACGTAAGTAACTTACGATAATCTGTTTACGCAAGTAAGTTACGGCTATAATTTACGTAAGTAACTTACAGCTACCCGTAAAGTTATTGACGTACATTTGTAAGTTACTCGCGTAAAATTAACAACGGACCATCGTAAATTTTATTGTACTCCGTAAGTTACTTATGTAAATTTTACGGCGTTAAGCTTCAACCACACCGATGCGTGCAAATCGCCGGCGCGATCTGCACACGTTGTTGTGGTTGAAGCTTTACGTAGCAACTTGTAACTAAAGCCCGGTCTGTGAGCACGTAGAATTTCGTCCAATGGCCCCAAGCTACCCATCACTATCGCTCGCGTAATTATATTATATTGCTGTCGCGACTGTGCGACGGGCGCCCGCAGTGAGTGTGCGAGCGCGACAGCAACATAATGAGGGCTATCGTTTTAGCGCTCACCAGTTAGCGCCACTGTAGAGTAAGGTCCTGTCACTTGCTAGTAGCGAAGACAGTGGCACCAACTTGTGAGCGCTAAAATGGTAGGAGGACTATCGCATTTGCACTCATCAAGATGGCGCCACTGTAGAGTAAGGTCCTGTCAATCGCCAGGGGTGCCAACTGTTAAGTATAAAAACGATAGCGCTCATTACGCGCGTGCGATTAGGATGGGTAGCTTGGGGTCATTGGACAGAATAGGCTAGTTTTCTACAAAATTTTTTTTAGTCCGTCATGTTTGATATCAAAAAATATTGGACACATATATTTTTATTTGTCAATCTAACAAATAATTACATTGTTATGGTGCGTTGAAGTTCCGCGCGACGTCTCAAAGTGCGGCTTTTTATGCACTCATTGACGTCACGGGCCTCTTCTTATGAACTTTGGCGAGCTTTATCTCTTTAAATTTTCATTAGTTTGAAAAAGTGAAAAATACGTGTAGAGTATTTTTTGAAAAGTTAACTGACGGACTAATTAAAACTCTTGCTTTTTGACCCAGGAAACATCCCTATTCTACGTGCTCGCAGACCGGGCTATACAAGTGTAAAGGCGGTGTTCCATTATGCTTTCAGTCCACATGTCTCAAGTCGGAACGCAGCTAGTGCTTGACGCACGCGTAGACGACGATGCCGGCGACGAGGACGCCGACGGTGACGGCCAACGGCGCGAGAAGCGACCTCTTGAGCGCGTGCCACTTGTCCGCTTCACGCGCGCGCCGCTTCATCGCCGACACGCGGTCCGCTAACTCGCGCGTGTGACGGCGGCGAAGCTCGTTGCGGTCGGTGCTGGAATTGGTGAACGTGCACGTTAGAAACGACAAACTTGTAATGATTATGACTTCACGGGATTTAAGAATAAGAATACTTTATTCAGCATAGAAAAATAAAATAAAAATACAGTACATATAACATTAAACATTAAACTACAAGCTATGCTGAAGAGGCGTCCGCTCAGCTATATTCGCGACATAACAAGCGCCATGTCGAGAAGCTGGTTTTCAGCGGGAACCAACACGATGAAGATTGCGGATTGCGCGCCCTCTTGACCGGGACTATATTGAGGCTACCAGTCAAGAAGGCGCGCAACAGGGGGCGTTATGGACGGTGATCACAAAATTTTATTGTAACAATATCTTTTTTAACGGTAAATAAGATATTTACCCTCCCGACTTTTCGGTTCGGTTGCACGAGTCAGCTCTTCAGTCTGCCCGCGACCATGACTCGTGCAACCGAGCCGAAACGTCGGGAGGGTAAATCTTATATTTACCGTTAAAAAAGATATTGTTGCAATAAATCCCGTGAAGTGATAATTTTATAGTAAAAATGCAACATAATAGTTTTAAATATTAAACTTGTAATGTTTGGTTCATATTACGCAGGGGCGTCTTTCCGTTCTATACATAGCCAGAACGCAAGGGTGTGAAACTAATCGAGTATAGTTTGGAGATGACTTTTTTTACTAAGCTCCTCCAAACTATACACGACCAGTACGCATATGCTGCGTACTGATCGCGTATACTTTGTAGTGACTTAGGGCAAATATCTTACTCCAAAATATACATCGCCAGTACGCATACGGACTAATCACGTATGTATTGTAATAAGTGCGTGATTACAATTTATACGCGAGTAGTTGCATGCTAGTCATTTTGTCTTATCTGCGTGTCTACTTTAAACATTGAATCATCTTTCGACACGTATTCTGCCATAGAAAAGATATTTGTTTTGGGGCTGATATTTAATTTTCACCAATTCTCGAATAACTCTGAAATTAAGAATTATGTAGGTATGGAAATATGTCAAAATGATTTTGTTCTTGAGATAAAAGTTAATAAATAAAATAAATAATAAATAAATATCCTTAGACATTTTACACTGCGCTTCTAGTCCCAAACTAAGCAAAGCTTGTACATAATACTAAGTATTAAACATACATACTTAAATACTTTTTTTTTGTAAATACATACTATACATAGAAAACACCCAGTCCAATACAAACAAATATGTTCATGCACACAAATGTTTGTACTGTGCGGGAATCGAACCCGCTACCTCCGGAATAGTAGTCCGTTTCGAACCACTACACCAAACGGCCGATAATACAAACCTAGCATTTAAAGTCTCGCATAATGTATTAATAATGCACGTTGAACTTTCTTCTCTCACTCTCTCTCATTTTAAATGAATTTATGATTACACTAATAATTGTTATTTAATTTGAAATCTACCTAATCAATTTAATTTCAAAAACCACTTACAATAGTGTTAAAAATCTAGATTTATTTTATAGATTCAGTAAAATAATAATATTTTATGTAATAATATCGAATAAATGCAATTTTAAATATAATTCCATATTTTACTAAATCAATATCAACTAAACACACTCTAGTCAAGTGTAAGTGGTGTAGTAGAAACTAATCGAGTATAGTTTGGATATGACTTTTTTTAGTAAGCTCTTCCAAACTATACACGATCAGTACGCAAAATTCGTGTATAGTTTGGAGTCACAGATTTACAAACGGGCACTACAAAATATACACGAGCAGTTTCCTATGGGTGCGTTCTGGCCATGTATAGAACGGAAAGACGCTACGCAGGGTACTCATCTAGCCGTGTAGCATTTAATGTATCAGATACTGTATCAAGTGAGTACATAGGCACGAGCCCGCTGCGAGCTGCTCGCGCGTGGTTCGCAGGGAGATCGCAGCGACCCGCCGAGTGGCGGTATCACTGCGAGCACAAAGGCGGCTCACAGTAGGATTCAGGAGCTCGCAGCCAGATACGCGATGACCGTGCACGAGCCGTACTCACTTGAAGGTTGTTTATGTTACATGCTACGTTACGTGCTACATGGCAGGTGAGTACCCTGCCTTAGAGCCCCCCAGACTACAATCTTTTTATCAGCCGATAGTTTAGTTGCCTTCTAATTTGAATGAGGAATCGGCCGATACCAAATCGGTAGACATGTTCATACTGATTGACAGCCCGGCCGACGAAAATTCTGTAGTCTGTGGTCTTAGCATCATCATTATTATCATTTCAACAACAGCACGTTCAATATTGGACATAGACCATCCCGAATGTTTTCCAGATTAATCTGTTGAAAGTGTCCACTTTCTGAGTGCTTTTACTAGTACGTGGCCTTTATTCTCGAACTTTGCTACTCTATCAGCTGTCAGTTTTGCATGCTATTTGCCCTGCCCATTGCCACTTTAGCATGCTAATCCGTCGGGCTGTGTCAGAAGTACTTTCCTTACGGATCTCCTCATTTCTGATTCGATCTCGTAAGGAAACACCGAGCATAGCCGCTTTCATAACACACTGTGCAACTTTGAGCTTCCTTATGATCTTTAGTGAGAGGATACCATACGGCGGGCCGGCAAACAAAAGATATTTCAAAGATATAAGGCGGTTATCACACTGCGCGACAGGGGCGACAGATTTAATCATTGTATGCAAGTACCTCAGTTTGTACAGAAAACACGCGAGGCACTTCACACTGACAACGCGTCCGCGCGCGTGATTTTTTATATGAAAATCACGCGCTCCGCGGCGGAGAGCGGCGCAGTGTGATAACCGCCTAAGATTGAAAAAACATTTAAAACCCACAAACCTGTTGTCGAATACCTATAAATCAAAAGATCAATTAGTTAAAACTCCAAAAACCAAAACTCTTTACCTTTCAGTCGGCGCGGATACAGGCTCGTCGTCCTCGTCGTCGGCCGACGACGCGGGCGCCGAGGGGGAGGAGCCGCGCGCGGGGGGCGTGGGCGGGCCCTCGTCCGACGACTCCTGGCCCGCGGGGAAGGCCAAGTTGCCTGCCGACGCACAACACGGTCAGACCAACGCAAATACTTTACCACCACCGGCACGAATGGAACGAAATTAAACTGAAACAGTTCATTCTCTCTATACTCAGTTTTGCAGAGCAGCTGGCTCACCAAACATTGTGGTTGGAGACTCTACACGTGTTGTTTAGTATTTTCAGTATGCGACAAATCGGAAACGGCGAAACGCTCAGCGCGCGTTAATGACGTTTCGTCGCAGTCCAGATTTGAAGCGTACCCAATAGAAACGTGGAATTTAATTTGGTTGGATTTGGCGAGCCAGGCGCTTATGGCAGAGGTCACAGAGTACAGAAGAAATTATGGCACCCGCATAATGTTTGTTAAAGAAGTGACAACATAAAGACGAGGTCTCACATCTACTTTTTTCGTTCCACACACGCCAGTTTGTTTGAAACTATAATCCCCGTCAAGAAATAACATCGACTTTGGCAACTTATTAAAACAAAGGATTAAAGACTTTTTTTTCTTTTTTCTAAGGTCGATGTTCAAATTTACGGGAATCAAACCCCTTCGCGACGTGACAGAGGACGACAGAGAGGAGTCGACACACATCGCAGCCGCGTTGTACAAACGAGCGCAACTCACAATAAGATCAACTTATCAATGCATAATAAACTGCGACTCGCGTATACGCAACGTGGCTGCTTGACACAAAGCACACATCAAGAAAGAAAAGTCATCAGCCTATCGGATACGTAAAGCGTTCTCAAGCCGAAATTTCATTCCAGGAATCGCATGTTTACACAAAACACCGATTTACGTCGCGAACGGGTTAGGCCTCAGCCTCGAACTTAGCGGGCAGCGGGGCGGCGGCGGCGGCGGCGCGGGAGCGGCAGGATCTTATGCGTAAAATCAAATAGACCGGTTCTCGAAAACAGCGGCGCGGCAGCGGGGCGGCAGCGGGCAACGAGCGGGCAGCGGCGAGGGAGCGGGCAACGAGCGGGCAGCGCACTCCTTCTTTTGCCCACAATAAATCGAGCGTTAGGAATAAATTTGAATCGAAATAAAATTGTCGCCGTTGTTCAGACATTTCGTTTGCGAATAAAAACAAATATCTCGACAACACAACCCCGAACACAACACTTCGCCGCTAAAGCGCCGCGCGAGCTGCCCGCTTGTTTCGAGAACGGGTCTGCGTTGCCCGCCCCGCTCCAGCGCCGCCGCCGCTCCCGCCCCGCTGCCCGCTAAGTTCGAGGCTGAGGCCTTATAGACGCTACACATTGACACAAGTCATCTAAAGGATATAAAATTACTGACAGTTAACACACAATTCGGTTGTCCATTGCCATTGCTTTTCGTTCAAACCACTCGAGTCCCCCCCTAGCTCGCTTTTGCTGAGCAAAAAGCGAGCTGGGACTTTCGGGTTGAGTACGAACATTTGATTACCTTAGAGTATGCGCACACCGTTGATTTTTAGTTGGCCGATAGTTGTGCCCGATTTTAATTTGTATGAAGAATCGGCCAAATCGAATCGGCGTAGTGTGCGCACTCCCATACATGATCAACTGCCCGACTAAACTATCGGCCGACGAAAAATCAACGGTGTGCGCCTTCTCTTAGACTGCGGGACAGCACCGCCGCTTAGTGAGGGGACACTGAGCGGCGATCGAGTCAACGCACACGTCTTCAAGACTCACACTCGCAAAGGCAACACAACCGAGACAACTAATAAAAACTTTAGGTACCTATATACCATTCACACCATCCTTAATACTAGGGTATGTATTGCAAAATAATGTGACAAAGCATGTGACCGAATGATTTGTGTGCGTGAAATGACGACGGTTGATATAAATGTACGGTGAAACGAATGTAATCCTTAATTCCTCTCCAAACGGGATGCTCTAACAGAAATAATAAATAAATTAAAACTCTCCGTAATATACAGTTCCTTTACAGCAATATTTACAACGAGAAAATATACACTATTCGCAATCTGTCTTAAAACTTGAAACTTTAATTATAATCGAACTTAATGGTGAAAATAATAATAATTGAATTTACAATTTATTTGATTCCAGAATAAAATAAAAATAATCGACCAAACATAACAATGAAGGTAGACGAATTTTTATTACACGGAGTGATTTATTGCCAAAATTCACTCTTACAACACACAATAAACTTTAATATAGATAGTATATTTGAATACCAGTGGTAGAGATAGATTTACAATGAACCGAGGGAGGAAAAACTAGACTAGACTAGCCTAAAGAACACGATCATGTGATTTTGAACTAATTTAAAATCCCTGCTTTCTTTTATATAACACTACACCCTTCCCCGTTCCCTACAATACCTTTTTTAAATAACATTACATGCCAAGAGGCCACATTTTCGCATAATTTTGGTCCAACTCCTGTGACGTAGTCACAACGGATACGTATCGAAATGCCCAAGTTTATAAATTATCACAAAATTGTTAATAATCATAATAAATGAACTAATATGGCATCAAGAAATCACAGACAATTGTCAAGTTTTAGTCACGATAGCTTAACATTTTAGTTGATGCTGGCTTCTATTGATACCACCATAATATCTTTAACTTAAAATAAGATTTTAAACCAATTAAAATTATTTTTCTTTAGACAATTTAGAGAGTTAACATACGCGAATCGAACACTGTTTAATACGAGCACCGAAATACGATCATAACAAAGCTTAGAACAACAGAAAAATAATTTTAATATCAGGCATCCCGTTAAATATCCACACCTATCCAATATTCCAATAATTTCCAAAAATATCTTGTCGCTATATCACCTTGGTCGCTTTTGCACCAACATTCTTCATAATCACGATAATTTTGACAAGTCCCCAAAAGGATTAACATAGGAATGACTGGAAAGTCGCTAATCACCTACTCTACAGTCTACTTAAGCAACTCCTACTTCTACTCTACTTGAACATATTTTTGTATTTTTCTCTGTTTTGTATTTTTTTTGGGTTCATTAACCTATTAAATATTGTAACCTACATTATTAAGAAAATACAAATTAAGATGGAATATTTTGAAAAAAATGCAATAACATAATTGTTTTTACAATGCAACTATAAATAACAATTGTAGAATATAACTCAATGGTTTCTTAAGGCAATTTAGTATAATCCAAAAAACCTATAATTTTCGAATTAAATAGCTAACGTATTCTAACTTTGGCCGCTTGAATCTTTTGTAGTCAAAACTATAGTAAATATAAGCTATAAATATATCTATCAGATAACTCTAATCTACAGTATTATTATGTAGTAGATCTAAGTAATAGCTTATTGTCATTGCCTGTATGAACGACGCGAACTCTATTGATATGCTATTTCTCTTAAACATCAAAATGTCGTTCACGGTAGTTGGTCTCCTGATGATGTCTTTACTCTTTACAAAGCCATGACAATAACCGATATGCATGTAATATTAAACTAGTGATAATACGCAAGTGTTAGTAAGCATTGAGGTTATATTGCCCGATGGTCAGCTAGTGGCGTGACGCTCGAACTGTAGCAGAATGGATAAAATTTAAAATTTCGAAAGAACAGTGTCGGTAGCGATGGTCGGTTCTTGACACTGGTGGTTGCTTCCCTGGAGGTGGGAAGGTGGGAAGCGCCGTGCGCTTAGCGGTGGCATTTGAATAGGTTGAAGAATTTACCCAAGGAGGTGCTGGTGGGAATGGCCGGCAGAGGGCGCGCCGGCGCTCGCGTCAGGCTTTCGGCGCGCGGCGGCGGCGGCGGCGGCGCCTCCTCGTCGGCCTCGGTCTCCTCTTGCACCGACGAGTACAAGCTCTCCTTGTCGTCCTGCTGTGGATTACACCACGGTCAAGGATGTTTTCTTAGGCCTAGTTTCGAATAGCATTGAGAATGGCTCGTTTTATGCATGGAGCGAAGATAAAACGAGTTATAATACATTTAACGCAGACAAGTTTTAAATAAAGATGTATTAAAAAATCATGACGTATACAGCTAAAAGCCAAGCTAAAATATTTAAGAATTCCAGTGCAGTATTGAGAATTATTAAAATACTAGCTGTGCCCGCGACTTCGTACGCGTGAAAACCCGTTTTCGCAACATTTTTCATTATTGCTCTGCTCCTATTGATCGTAGCGTGATGTTGTTTAACCTATAGCCTTCCTCGATATATGGGCTATCTAACACTGAAATAATTTTTCAAATCGGACCAGGAGTTCCGGAGATTAGCGCGTTCAAGTTTACAAACAAACAAACTCTTCAGCTTTATAATATTAGTATAGATAATTCGGAGAAGGTAACCGTTTAATACGCCTACGTAGAGTCGAGGCTAGGGTTTCTGATTTCTCGATCTATTTTTTTTCTCGAGTTTCGGGAATTCTCGAGGCCAAAGTCTCGAGTTTTCTCGGGTCTCGAGTCTTTTAAGAGCGTTTACGCCGTTTGGCGCAAAAACAGTACTTTTTCATCTCGTTACAATCATTAACCAGTAATACTACAAATATGTTATAGGCATAAATAGTTGGGCAATTTCGTCGTCTAAATAGTTAATTGAGAAAATATTGCGATTAGTTTAGCATTTAAGGCGATTAGAGTCCTCAATCCGCGCCAAATGGGCATTTTGTAAAGCCTACTCCTCTTTTACTGCTGGATAGAAATAGTTGAAAAAAATATATGTTATACAACAGTTCCAGGACTACATTTGTGACGTTTGAATTTTCGCTACGTCTCTTTGTTTTGGATTAAAAAAATAAATACGGGACATCGATTTTTTACTTAAATTCCCTACTCCTCCAAAACGGCTATGTTAATTTAAAAGATTTTTGCACGAATAGATTAGGAATTCTTTAATCTTTAAATGACACGTTGCGTTTTTCAATCGAACATTACTTTCATTCATAAATTTTACTTTTGATAAATTCCGAACGTTTTGCTGTTGAGGGGGCCTTCGCGGGGTGCGGGCGGCAGTCGGCCGCTGGCCTTCAGACGGGGAGGTTGTGTCACTCGCTACAAACTGACATTAGCGATCAAAATGAATTTTTTCTTTGGCTGAGTTGCACCACCTGACGTGACCTAACTTTGACCGTAGCTTTGGCGATAACCGGTGTTTTTTGTATGGAGTTAGACAGACTTTTGACACTTGCCAAAGTTGAAGTAAGATGGTGCAACCCAGCTTTTGTTCGACAATAGATTTTATGTCAGAATTGTTCATAGAGTACGTGCAGTCAGATGATACAATTGAATTATGACGCGCTCAGACGCTATTTTCTACCTGAATAGAATCTATTAGTGTAAAAAAACTATAATTGACTCCAAAACAACTGCACTAGATAAATACAAGTAGAAAAATTATTACGTTATTTATTTACTAGGCCTTTGCAATCAGTATCCAAATTAGGAGCTAGTCAGAATCTGTAACTTAATCGATTTACGTGAAGAAAACAATTTATATTTTCAATATGTTTCTTCGCGAAAATACCACAATTAAAAATAACACCTGTAATGCCCCTGGGTCTGCGGGTGTCTATGGGCGACGGTAATCATTTACCAACAGGTGATCCGTTTGTTCGTTTGCCTCCTGTCACATTAAAAAAAAATAAGGTAAAGTGGTATTGAATTGTTCTATAGAGCTTATTAAAAAATTTGGATACTGATTACAAAATTAGCCATTTTCGGAGTCGGTGGCAGCCTACCTTTTGGTGAGTCGTTTTGGAGTTGGTTTTAATTTTTAGTGAAATTAATCTATTTCATGCCTTTAGTAGACTATAGGTACTCAGTAGACCTTGTTGTTGCCACTGAAGGTGCATAGGTACACAGTACATTGATACCATATTTTTCATGTTAAGTGCAAATAAACTTCCCTAAATTACCAAACCATGAAACGTACCTATATTATTAAAACAGTTTCGCAGATAATAACTGAAATCCTCTTCTAAGGTGATGAATTTTAAGAGCATGTCATGAAACCAAAATTCAGCTTACAAGATTCCACCCATACAAATTTGAGCCAGTCACTGTAATATGAAGTCACGCGCATAAAATGGCGGGCCGGCCGCCGCCCGCACCTTTAAAATTCAATATCTTGGAAACTAATTTATTGACGTATCGAAATAATTCTTTCACGTGTATTTTTTATTTTTAACAGAGAATACAGAAAGCTAAAAAACAAAATGAGTGAACATTCTTCATTACCTACATGTATACATACATCATAAATTGCAAGCTAAATAAAAGCTTGTAATAAAGTCGGGTTTGTTCAAATTTCGAGAACGACTGAACCGACAAAAGCATTAGAAAAGTTACGAAAAATAAAATAAAATTTTATCCCGTACAGAATGTTCATGGATTTTGTTATTTTTATTAAATACCTTTACGCCTGAGTTAAATGACACCGACATCAAGGTTCATCAATTTAAGTTTAAAATAATAGGCAGTAATGTATGAAGAAAGAGCTTCTATTCTGTATCTACCTATGCCCGTGTATTTTTGATCGGTGTCAAATCGGAGTTTTTGGTGCGGGGTACGCGGGTGTTGCTCGCGGCGTGAAGGTCAAACGCCCAAGGTCATTGAGGACTCTAATCGCCTTAAGAATTCTATCAAGATATGTCCACACAGGTTTTGTAAATTTCCACTTTAGAGTCAGTTTACAAGCTGAAATTTTTATAAAAATACTGTGAAAACGATTTAACAAACATTTATATCCTATAGCATAGATCCTTGGGCAAATAGTTATCTGAGAAAATTTTTAGATTTAAGCATTTTACAATAAGAAATCACAAATTAAAAGAACGTGAAATACCCAAAAATCAAAGTGATTTTTTCACCAATATTCTTCCTTTATTCAACACAAAAATAGCTTAATATAATAGAAGAATATCTTATCTAAAATATTTACTTTGAAATTTTAAATAATTCATTGTATTTTTTTTTCTATGAGTATTTGAAAAGTACTATAAAACGCCGCGCACGAATCGTTCAAATTCAGTCCGCCTCGAGGCGTTCCAGAGTGAGGTCACGTCGCTCGGTGCTCTGCTGACATGTGTCACGCGTACGTTGATCTTTGACAGGTAGCTGGACTTTTATAGTGTATCCGCAAAATCTTGGTGGTAGATTTTGCGATCACGTGGTAATTAAAATATTTTATTGTTATTTTTCATTACAGTCCATTTTTACTACAAATTCTATTTCAGACGTAATGAAAAATAAAATTAAGTTATTTTTAGCGATGAAACGAAAACGAATGACGAAAATTTGGAACAGCAAGTTATGTATGTATACCTACTAATATTATAAAGAGGAATAATACTAATAATTTATTTGCCATAAATAGGTGGTTACAGAATAGTTAATAGGAATGCTCTGCCAGCAGGGTCCCACCTAGTTGTAGGGGGAACATACACAACATATTACAGTCGGAAAATCTTTGCGGTAGGTACCTCGGATTGTAGTTAGTTGGACAGTGGTCATTTGACGGCCACTTGAATCGTCTCACCCCTAAGCTTTTGGCTACCGCCGGCGCACTAAGCCGGTTGATGCCTAATCTCGGAGGCCCAGCTGCACTGAGTCGCTGACTATACTTTTGCGTCACGCGTTATATCGTCCTATGCGCATGATATCACTGAGGCACAGGCTGAGGTAATTCGTGGATACCGCATAGTATCCGCAGTCCGTCTATTCTCGGTTGTGGACACTGACTATGTCCCTACTGAGGATAAATGGGAAAAAAATATTGTCATTAGTGGCGACGTATAACAATCCTACTAATATTATAAATGCGAAAGTTTGGATGTCTGGATGTTTGTTACTCTTTCAGTCAAAAACTACTGAACGGATTTTGTTAAAACTTTACAGTGTTATTGTTTATAAACCAGATTAACATAATTATAGGCTATAATTTATGACGATATGTGACAAATAAATTTCAATAAATAAATAAGACGTGTCTAAAAAGCGCAATCTATCGTCATTGGTTAAAATGTACAGCGCTGGACAAACTACTGTTTTTGACGTTCGTAAATATTCATGCGGGGGAAGCCGTGAAACGCCATCTATCAACATGATATCAAACAACAGATTTTACGAACTAAGGAGTAAAACGAGGTCCACCACGCGTACGAATTATTAATAAAATTAATAATATTTGTAGTCATCTGGTCTTACTTGACTTTTACTTTACGTATGTCATGCACGATGACATTTGTGTCAGTATTTGTGTACGTGCGTCCCCACTAGGCATAATTGGGATGTATTTTTCTAATTTGTCATAAGTTGTGAGAAAGCCTGTAGCTACAACTGGGAAAGTATGTGTCACCACTGGTGACAATCGATATTATTTATGCCATTTATCCTCAGTGGCGACAAAGCTAGTGTCGACAACCGAGAATAGACGCCAGTTGCGAGGTGACCATAGGTCCCAAGGGGAAATGTACGTGTACGTGCACCACGAGAGGTGGAAACCAAAAGGTAGAGGCTTGAGGATCTAGGCCCTAGAGTGCTGAAGGGTACACCTGGCCGTCAGCCAAATTTTACGTCGCACCATAGAGGCAGTTCTGCCTGTATTAGAGGAGTGGGTGCGACTTCATGATCGCCTCACACAAAGGGCGACCCAGGTTCTACCGGGCCATGGGTGCTTCGGGCCATTCCTCCACCGTATAGGCCGAGAGCCTGTAGATGGTTGTCAGTTAACACTGCAGTCTTGGCACGTGAGTCACCGCAGCAGACTGACACGCTCCAACAGTGCCCAGCCTAAGCGAACGAGCGGCGGTTGGAAATGACCTCTCCCTACCAATCGGGAAGAGGCGTGAGATAGATAGATAAATTGTTTATTTGTTGTAACACACTTTTTTTAATGCTTTTAACACACACATTATGTATAGTTGCTATTGAAATTCAATTCAATATCGAAATAAAGTTAGTTAGTCAAGAAACACACTAGGTGACACCACTGGTATTTTGTTACACAGGTTAGTAATAATTTCAACAGTTGCAACATAATAAAAGTGACAAAACAACATAAGATAAAGATGACTAGCGTTTCAAATAGTTCCCTGCGTCAGAGTGATGTGTGCCGCAGCGATGCAAAAAGCAAAGAGCTCAGTATAAACACTACCCTCAAAAGGGCAGAAGACTGATTTTCAGCTTTTGCTAGAGAACGCATGAAGCGTACAGGTACGGAATGAACCCGCTCGCTTTCGGAAACAATATCTACGTTAGTATAAAATATATGATGAGACAAATAATCTTATGGTATAGTGTGCTTACTTTCTGTGAAAGTGTTCTTTCACAGAAAGAAGCAGTGGAAAGGGGGAGCGAGAGGCCTCAGCCGACACTCCGGTTATCCGCCGCCGACACCCTGGGCGCAAGAGGACAGCTTATGGTCTCCAACTGTCCCTTCCTAACAGGCCTCGGTCGCTAGACATGGAGGTGTCTGGTGGCGGCTAAGGACGAATGCTACAGGCAACAGCCAATGGCGATGTCCCGCGTTCCCTCATATTACTCATATGGATCATGGCAGAAACAGTCAGGTTTTTAGTGGGTGTAGGGGCTACCCACCTTCTGGTAGGAAGAATCCCACATAACCCACTAGCTGCCCCCGCAGCTGGTGGGTATGAAATGTTATGCATTTTCCGGATAAAAAAAGAATAGTAAACAGGAAAAGTTTGTTTTGAATAGAACCGATTTGAAAAAATCTCTCACCATTAAAATTTAAAAAAAATCTGCTGAACATAGGCTGTATTATATATTCTCAAAATAGTAAAAAACCTTTGATAATTTACTATTTGATAAAGAATTTACGTATTTATTATTGATTAGGACTAATGTATACCATTATTTATAATTATGGAGTCGGTGTTGGAAGATTTGAAGATTTTATAGTTTCCTTGAGCTGTCACTTGACAGCCTGGCACACTTTTACGATGGTGGATCAAAGTATTTTGGTTTGACTATAGAGCGTGAGAACACGCACACAGTCATAATTATTTTAGTGTGAATAAAACTAGCATCGAAATTACCTAAACTTGACATGCCACGCTAGACGTAAACGCTCTTAATTAAAATTGTTGAAATCGGTTGAAATTTGATAAAAACAGGTTTTTTTAAATCGAATATACAAAAAAAAACAAAAACCCAACTACGTAAAAATGAACTGAAAGGATAGAAACAAGACAAAGTGTTCACAAATGCAGTCGGAAGCATCAATTACTTTTTTTTTGTTGGTGATAAGTAGTTAGGCAGAATATAATACATTTGTCACCAACCCCTACTCTTCCCGCGGAGGAGGCGCGTAGTCCAGCAGTGGACTGTAAAGGGCTGTTGATGATGATGATGATAAGTGTTTGATGCTCCCCGACTGCATTTGTGAACACTTTGTCTTGTTTCTATCATTTCAGTTCATTTTTACTCAGTTGGGTTTTTTGTTTTTATTTATTTTTTTCAATTATATTTTTATTTTAATCTTTTAGTTAAGAATATAATACATTTTGCAAGCTATTTAAAAAAACCAATTATTTTGAAGATATTTTTTTTAATACATATTATGGCGCCAAAAATCGTCCATTTTAATATTTCCCAATTTTGATATACTTACCTAGTGTCACTCTCATAGTTAAAACAAATCTAACGATACCCCACATGCCATAGTTTGTTGAGTTTCACAATATGGCGTCCAGTAGTAGCCATATTGAATTTTACTAACGTCATGTCTTTAGTGTCACTCGCCGGACTAAGAGGAATCGGTTGACGTGCGAAACAAAAATCGACTCAGGAGTTTGGTCTCTATAGTGCTTTAAAAAACATACATACATAGGTTGTTAAACACATTATCACTCCTTTGCGTCACGCAGTCGGGTAAAAAAGGAAAGACTAGACCAGTCTAAAAGCAACGTTAACCTATTAAATAATTAAAAACTTACTTTTGTCTCAGAAAATAGGCTTTCAAGAATATTAAAGCTTCAAATTCGAAACTCGAGAATTCTCGAGCTCCGGTATTTTTTTTCTCGTCTCGAATGAAGCCAAATTTCTCGAGTTTTCTCGAGTTCGAGAAAGCTCGAGCAGAAACCCTAGTCGAGGCCAAAGGCAATTTCTCAGGGAACCGTGGAATTATTCTGCATTCAGATACAAACTGTAGGCCCGCCGTAAGGGCTGCATTTGCAAACGAAAGATAACGTTCAATTATGTACTAGATTTCTCGGAAAACAGTTGATGTTGTTGCTTATATGCCGAGCTTCAAACATGGGAGGAATATTCAATAGTGAAATAAATCTAACTTTGCAATAAAAAAGGATCCCTAGTATAATATTGAGAGTCGGTGTCAGTAAACAGATTTGGCTGTTAATGCCAACCTAAAGGCCTATTCAGACCTAAGCGGTATTTGCTACCGTCTGCGGCAGAGAAAACCCAGTGGGTATGCGGTAATAATACTGTTCAGAGCTAAGCGGTATTCTAGTAAGCTCTAGCCGCGGTACTTGATACTAAATACCTGAGCGAAACCCGCGTGGTATGTACCTCTACCCACAGCGGCAGCGAATATCGCTCAGGTCGCTCTAGCTGCGATACTTGATACTAAATACCTGAGCGAAACCCGCGTGGTATGTACCTCTACCCACAGCGGCAGCGAATATCGCTCAGGTCGCTCTAGCTGCGATACTTGATACTAAATACCTGAGCGAAACCCGCGTGGTATGTACCTCTACCCACAGCGGCAGCGAATATCGCTCAGGTCGCTCTAGCTGCGATACTTGATACTAAATACCTGAGCGAAACCCGCGCGGTATGTACCTCTACCCACAGCGGCAGCGACTATCGCTCAGGTTTGAATAGGCCTTTACACGTTTCACTTTAGGTGCACAAGTACGAACCCAGTTGGGGTCCATTCGCTTGGTGCCTTCGATGATGGCCTGGTAGGAGAAGCGCAGCTGGTCGGGCGTCTGGATGAGCCCCATGCGGTCCTTGCGCATCTCCAGAAGGATCTGCTGCACGTTCACGTTGGCGAGACCCTCGTTTTCGATCTGAAACCAAATACTACCGTTGTAGTACGCAGCTTATTGGAACGATGTAAAATACCAGTGTTGTTTGATATGTGTACCAGTGCCGTAAACCGTTAGTGTATCATCAATTCTACTTTAAATACTGAGGGTAGAGATTGACAAGTGTTAATTGCGAAAAATCTAAAACGTTAAATAACGGTATCGTTGTGGCCAATGAGCTGTTGTCATAGTGTGACATTGACAATACGTCAATGTCACACTAGGATCAAACGTCAGAATAGAGGGACGCGCGGAGACGACTCCGCGCGCTTTTGTGCGAAGTGATGAATTGAATTTTAATAAGGCAATATAATGTGAAAGTCGAGTATCCAGTGTTTTATTTATGAGAATAGATCTACCGGCCTTTAATACAAGTAACGTGTCACTAAGTGCGCCTTCAAAAGGCGACTTCAGCAGCGCGACTGTCGCGTGACCCGTAATTTCAAACTATATGACAGCGCGGCAGCGGAATTTTGGAAGGCGCTGTTGCCGCACAACATGCGACCTAATGTGAAGGCGCTCTAAGAAATAAAGCAGCTGACGCCCTGCATTGAATATGTACTAAACATCACTACAACGCACAAATTACAAGATGCTCCATGGTTCTTTTACTGGTAATTTGAATTGTTCTGACTGGGAATCGAACATCGGGACAAATAGTTACAAAGAAAAACACCTTTTTTATTTTGAAACCGTGAATGTAGGAAATATGAGTAAAAATAGTAATGGATCACTGGCTCTTTATTATGACACTGTTTATAAATGGTTTTCCAAAAATGACAATATTTAATTGAAATATCTGAAAACTTAATTGATTGATGCTCTGCAACTGGGTTGTTTTACCACCCTGTGTTATAACATTGCATTTTAGTAAACTATATTCTCTCTCTCTATGACGGTTTATTTGTCTCTCGACATTGTACAAGTTTCTTAACTTTTGTTTGATTAGGATCAAGTATGTGCTTTTAGATTTATGCTTTTTTACTTATTTTTAATTTCACGAATCATGAAAAATTGATTCTGTTGCATGCCGATATGGTATGATGTAGCTGAGCAATATTTTATTGAGTGACCTGTATGCAATAAAGATATTCGATTTGATTTAACTTTTATGTCTGATCTTGTACGATGAGCCCGGAATGCGGTTATAATGCAAGTGATTCAGACTTTGAACACAGTCTACTTGAGTTTGTTACGAATACTTATTGAACAATCATCTCTGGCAGTGCTTCTCAAACTTTTTCGCAACGGAACTCTTGAAATACGAATATTATGCACTAAAGTTAACGAAAATTTAATACGCGTTTCTCATCTTTTTGGATAAGAATTTTCTTGGTGATCATCACCCATTCAAGTGAGCCCTTACAAACACAAAGTTCAGGGATTCGAGCACACTGAAAACGGCGTACCTACTTAATTATAAGTCATAAACCTTGAAATTAATTAAAAATACTAGAACAAATATCCGTATTCACCGACACGGTATGCTAAAATCCACTTGTTCCAATTTGACTTTGAAATGCGTTTCCACGCGGGTTTCCATTCACAGTCCAGTGGGCCGCGCGGCAAAAAGTGACAGTTACGTCATACGCCGCTCGGACGTAGCGTAGGCGCAAGCGCATCATTGCGAAAACGACGGGCATCGGACTACATTGCAGCGTCTGTGAGAGAATGCAAATTTTTGGGGTCGCTAGAAAGCTATTTGGAAAAGAAATAATTTGCTTTAAAGATCTTTGACTACTGTATTTTTGGGTTCAATTTTGTGTTGGGGGTGAAATATTTTTCAAAAGATTGCATGTTTGTTGACGGAAATTATAGAAAGCTTTGTATGCTAGTTAAGTCTTCTTTTAGATCAAATAAATGCACGAAGGAATGAAATTTTATACTCGTACTTCAACAAAAGTAAACATACGCTAAGGATTTAGGAGTCCCTTAGGCAGGAGGTGCGAGGAGGTCCTTGCGCCGACTGGCCGTACTTAACTACCAGTGTTTGGGACTTCGGAAGACTGGACTCTGTCCAATTACTCACGATCACGAGGCAGGAGTCCACCAGGCAGAAGGTGCGAGTCCGTGCGCCGACTGGCCGTACTTAACTACCAGTGTTTTCAACTTCGGATGACTGGACCCTGTCCGACTACTCACGATCACGAGGCAGGAGTCCACCAGGCAGAAGGTGCAAGTTCTTGCGCCGACTGGCCGTACTTAACTACCAGTGTTTGGGACTTCGGAAGACTGGACTCTGTCCAATTACTCACGATCACGAGGCAGGAGTCCACCAGGCAGAAGGTTCGAGACCTTGCGCCGACTGGCCGCACTTAACTACCAGTGTTTGAAACTTCGGAAGACTGGACTCTGTCCAATTACTCACGATCATGAGGCAGGAGTCCATCAGGCAGAAGGTGCGAGTCCTTGCGCCGACTGGCCGTGCTTTATCAGGGTTTGGGATTTCGGATGACTGGACCCTGTCCGACTACTCACGATCACGAGGCAGGAGTCCACCAGGCAGAAGGTGCGAGTCCTTGCGACGACTGGCCGTACTTAACTACCAGTGTTTGAAACTTCGGAAGACTGGACTCTGTCCAATTACTCACGATCATGAGGCAGGAGTCCATCAGGCAGAAGGTGCGAGTCCTTGCGCCGACTGGCCGTACTTAATACCAGTGTTTGGGACTTCGGAAGACTGGACCCTGTCTGACTACTCACGATCACGAGGCAGGAGTCCACCAGGCAGAAGGAGTCCTTGCGCCGACTGGCCGTGCTTTATCATGGTATGGGATTTCGGAAGACTGGACTCTGTCCAATTACTCATGATCACGAGTCAGGAGTCCACCAGGCAGAAGGTGCGAGTCCCTGCGCCGACTGGCCGTACTTGACTACCAGTGTTTGGGACTTCGGAAGACTGGACTCTGTCCAATTACTCACGATCACGAGGCAGGAGTCCACCAGGCAGAAGGTGCGAGTCCTTGCGTCAACTGGCCGTGTACTTAACTACCAGTGTTTGGGACTTCGGAAGACTGGACCCTGTCAGACTACTCACGATCACGAGGCAGGAGTCCACCAGGCAGAAGGTTCGAGACCTTGCGCCGACTGGCCGCACTTAACTACCAGTGTTTGAAACTTCGGAAGACTGGACTCTGTCCAATTACTCACGATCACGAGGCAGGAGTCCACCAGGCAGAAGGAGTCCTTGCGCCGACTGGCCATACTTAACTACCAGTGTTTGGGACTTCGGAAGACTGGACTCTGTCCAATTACTCACGATCACGAGGCAGGAGTCCACCAGGCAGAAGGTGCCCGAGCGGCCGATGCCGGCGCTGCAGTGCACCACCGGCGGACCCACGTCGGGCTCGAGCGTCCCGGAGGCGCGCACGGTCTGCAGGAAGTCCAGGAACGCCACGGGCGACGAGGGCACCCCGAAGTCCGGCCAGGTGGTGTAGTGGAACTGGATCACTTCGCGGCTCTCAGAGCTCTCCATGTCCACGATCCTGCGACAAACAAAAAGTTATTTCGACGAATTGAACGCCAAAGTTTGTAAGATATGATTTTGGTAAATACTTCGGTGGGGCATTAAATTCTACTTACGCAAAAACTACCTACCTACTTACTATACATTAAAATAACATACAGGCTGTGATTTACAAAGAGATTATAGTAATAGGGAGACTTTTCATAAGCCCTATAGAACAATTTAATAATACAACTTTATATTATTTATAACTTTTTTGTAAAGGACAAGGCTTTATTTCGCGCACCATTGTCTATTAAGCGTTGTAGTTAACTGTATTTTTCTATGAACGAAGTAAATTATCCATGTGTGCTAATTTTAAACCGCGCGCGGATAAAATAATAAAATATTAAAAAAAAGTTTTCTTTACGTAAATCGATTAATTTATTTATACTGACTCGCTCCTAAAGATTTGGACACTAATTACAAAGTTACCCTGTATAACGCAGACTGAGCCGCGGGAAAAGCTAGTTGTACCTTAAAATAAGACCAGCATTATTTGTATGAAGAGATAAAATAAATTAAATCAATACGTAAGTACTCATCATTCAGCCTTACCAGGCTTCAAAGACAAAATATCTCAAACAAACAAATAAGTAACTTTTCATTCACAATTCTTTGTCGATACACGTGGCGTTTAGAAAAATATTTCTCTCGGAATTACAACTACAAATGTTATTAAATCTAATTTAATTTGGTTTTGATTTAAAATAGGTATCAAATTTAATCTTTGAAGCCGGATCGCATGAAGCTAATATCTTCTGACCTACTTTCAGCATACCTACTAACTCTACAAGCTTTTATTAGAGCAAGGACTAAGTTTCTCTATTATTGATACCGTTTAAAAGAACTAGTCTATCTATAATATAAAAATGAATCGCAAAATGTGTTGGTAAGCGCATAACTCAAAAACGCCTGAACAAATTTTACCAATTCTTTTTTAAAAATGTTCGTTGACGTCCAAGATGGTTTTTACGGCGAGAAAAGTTCGAATAATTTCCGGGAAACCCCTAAAAAACTCGAAAGTTCACCCCTAAGCGGGTCCACGTGTACGAAGTCGCGGGCGGCTGCTAGTTTTAAATAAACTCACCACTTGACTACGGAGGCAAGTTATTAATTAATTGTTGAACTAAGTAAATAAATATTAAAATTGTATAAACGCACGATGAGGTCGTCTGAGTGCCCACCCCAGCGTAATACATTCCAACAAACATTATTGAAAAGTAGCAAAACAAATATTACAAAAAGTCATTATTGAAATAAATTAATATGTTAGGCACTCTCCGATATAATTGAAACTCTATTTATAACTCTCGGTATATGTTGTAATAACATATTATTATACATTATATTACCTATAGGCAAATATAGGGAATGTCGGGGCTAAATAAACATTTCTAGCGAACTGCCAGGTGAAATAATAACGTGATGTGTTCGTCGTTAAATCGATACGCATTATATGAGCAAGCATTAAAACATAACTTAAATATTATAAGTGTATACTCAGAAGATGACATTTATTAGGTGCATTGCATGTAGTTTTCATGTAGCTCTGTGCACCGGGAATATTCTCAAATCATCCCCCGACAGCGAATTCTGGCGGATACAGTACGTGAAATTCCCCGTACTTCCCAAGAGGTCCTATGGTGTAATGGTTAGCACTCTGGACTTTGAATCCAGCGATCCGAGTTCAAATCTCGGTGGGACCTTCCCTTTTTGTTTTTTATTATTTGTAATGCTTTTGTTTTTGTTATTTTGATACAAAAGTACCATTTTTTATGAAGAAACAGAGACGCATCGCGGCGCAGCAGTAAATATTTTAAGACCGTTATTGTCCGTACAATCCCCGTGGATAAAACAATATTACTTTATTTTGATATAAAATTTCATATTTATTAAAATGTCATTAATATACTCGTAATAGAATATCAGCGTTCAATATTTCATAAATTCTTTATGGATGATTGATGATTGTTTTAAGCTAATACGAATATTGCAAAACAATAGTGCACATTGAATAATAATGCAAACAAAACAATTTGATTTAAAGCTTGTTTTTATTAATCTGTCGTTCATGATCTCATCAAACTTGCTAAAATGAAATTTAACGTATTGTTTTTATTTGATTCAGCTGAAATTTCATAAAATAAGTCGCGTTGGATGGAAATGTAATAATATGACATAACATGTAGAGTAGTATTTTACTAAATATTCAGCTACAAAGCGCTTTGCGCATTTTTTTTATAGAATTCACTTTGCACATTAGTCAAGCCTGTAAGATGGAATCTGAGGCTTAAATAGTGTGTGTTTCGTTTGAGAATTAATGATTCTAGTTGCAGAAGATGATGAGCAGAAAAAAGGCAGATAAAGGTTCAAAGGTTGTATTGCGTATATCGAAAAAATTGTGATATGCATAAACTTTAGTATTAGTTTTAAAAAATAGCCAATACGAGCGCCATTGCGAGACGTTATTGTGTTCCGTTTTACGTAGGGTTTAGTTCGGCTTCAATAGTGGTGCTTTAGTAGCCTAAGATTAACCTTTTGAAGATCATCAGTCACGTTTTCCATTCTGTAGTGTCATCTACATCATCATCATCAAATTAAAGGCATCTAATCACGCAGCCCATTGGACTGCCACGCCACTTGTCTTGTCCACTCATTATCTTTTCAACAGCAGGGGCAGAATATGGGCAATTAAGCAGTCTACTTGATGTAACTAAGTAATTTACTAGGGCTTACTGCCTACCTTATGATAAAAATGATGCACACATACTATTAACTGTTCTGCAAGCAGGTACTTACTTACTGCCTACCTCATTATGAAAATGACGCTCGCTTAGAAAGTACCATTATTTTATTGAAATTGATATTTTTTTCATATGTAATTATTAAAAACACATAAGCAATGGCCGTTGTAATAATTTTAACCATTGGTGTTTCAGACGATTTGTAAAAACTTATTGGTATTAGGTAGAATCTAGTCTTGTCAAAATGTTCAATGTAGAAAATAATACCATTGCAAGTTCCTATGCGATGCTGTTATAAAATACAATATCGTTTGTTGCCGCTTCATATTGAATATCAATGCAATTTGCAATTCAGCGTAGTTCTGCAAATATTGGACGAAAGCCACGCGTTGTAATATAATTATTATCGAAACTCAGTAAAGGTGCATTTGCATGTACAATGTACAGGCAGCGCGCATTTGATCCTGCCCTCGAATGTTATGATGGACGCTCGGAACAGCTCAGGGCTGCTGCTGCGATCATGGTGGAGGCTTTGGAGTACTATGTTCTTAAGGAACTAACAGAGAAATGATAGAGTCCTGGAGATTTTGCCTTGACACCCTAAAATTTATTGTCTGAAATAGGGATGATGACTGGGTAATGAAATCGAAATTCTATTTAGTCCCTCAGACAGATAGTAAAAAATTTTTGGACACCTATTTTTTAACTTTTTTCATAATCGAATAATTACAGTATTATATTGAGTTGAAATGTCGCGTGACGTCACTTTTGAGTAAAAAATCTACTTAAGCGTGACGTAACGCGCCATTTCAACTCGATGTAGCACTGAATTATTTAATTATGAACGAAAATAAAAATATGAGTCTAATATTTTCTAATTATCTGTCTGACGGACAAATAATTGAAATTTTGTCATCTAGCCTTTAAACACTGCTGCACTGGTGCGGATGTGGATAAAATGAGGGAACTTAATCGCAAGTTTGTAACTAAATGTGCAAGTGTGCCATTTGGCTGGCGTTGGTGCAGCACGGAGCTTTCCAAATACATACTAAAGAGACACGGTGTTAGAGGAATTAATTGCTTCATGACCAAATACAAGTTTATCCTCGTAACAAACGATGAGCTAAACCTAAACGTAATCACTCTGAGCTTTTTCCAAATGCGTTTTTTAAAAGCATCTCCAGCCTCATCAGCCAGCCCTGGGAGAATGATTGGATGTAACATAACGAAGGCATTGTTTTCTGTCCTACTCGTGCCTCGCAAACCACACAGAGCCTCGTGAATAATTTGCATTTATTTTGCTTTTAATATTGCGACCTTTCAAAAAGCAAATTTGATTTAGTCCGATCCACGTGTAACGGAACGGCGCTATAGTAGATGACAGTTTTATGGGTAAATATACGATTGAACTAGTGGCAGGTTTTGTGACAGTCTTTGCAAGTACATTGTCTTGGCTGAAACGACACTGGCTTACAGTGAAAAATACATTTGAAAATTAAGATGAGTCTATGGTAGCTCAGTCGGTCAAAACAGTTGCCAGGTGAACGAACGAGCGTGAGTAACAACGAGCCCGGCCCTTGAGGCACTCAAGTTTATTAAGTGAAAATGTATGTGTGAGATAACTTATGTAGCTACTTAGCAATGTAAATGTAAAATTAATTAATATTGCATCTTGTTTACCCATACATTGCGTGCCGGGCAGGTGGAGCTTCGGCTATCAGCATTATTCAGCATATTCATAATCTTGTGCTGCAGACTGATGGCTGATAGTCGCTGATACTAATGGATGGTGTTGTTAGACGCACTTATTAAGTGGTCTTCATCAGGCATCTAATCGAATGTTACTGTACACTCATTAGGCAACAAAACCACTGACAATTATACTAAATTCAATCATATCCAGTATGTATCTTAGTATCTAGGATTCACATTATACACAATAATGATCCAATCATCTGAATATCCACACAGCTGGTTGATTAATATCTTAATGCATATTAAGATTAAGATGTCCGAGTGGGTAATACCTACGTATTATGTAAGGACATTTTAGTCGTATACATCATTATTACAGTTCTCTTAAGCTTCTGTAAAATTTAAAATCCCCTTCATAAGATCATGTTACATCTGTCACAGGATTTTGTTTCAGAAATATTGAAGAGAGAGTCATAAATATCAGGTTATTCGCACTTGCCCGGTTTTAGAATTTGACACCAGTTCTGGGCACTGCTGCTTAAAACAACAAAGAGTGCGGTCGAAAGTTTTCTGACTGAAAGCTCGCTTCAGAAACCTTCACGCGGATAACTTTTTCATCGTTTAAATAGACAAAGATGTGCACCAGAGTAAATAGTTAATTAACGAAGACTTAAAAGTTGACCGACTTGTTAAATTCCGTTAATCTTCCGTCGCGTCATCGTAACTTTTATTTGACAGAAGAAAATGCCGCGGTCTAATCGTCCGAAACGTGCGTTATGTACATTTTACGTTTAGCAAAGTTAACTCGTTCAGTAGCAGACAAACAAATAACGAAGTTCGATAACGATTCGAAGACGCATCCCACCAATTTTTGGTCGAAAAAAGCGCGGGCGGGGAGTTTGATGCGAGCAATCCGAGCGTCGTTATTGTAGTGTGCGTGCACTCGCACACTACAATAACGACGTTAGAGTGCACACTCATGGATAATTTAGCGTGTACCGATTACACTCAAACATTAGCGGAAAGATGGTGCGGAACGTCTTCGTGGATGAAACGCTCTATAATGTATAGAAAACACTCGTAAAGTGCAGTGGCGGATTTACAGTTTTGCCGCCCGTTGGCTATTGTGGGGTTGGATCTTTATTTAACTTTTATCTTTTGAAATCGAGTAAGTGTCATCTGAAATCTGCCGCCCCTAGGCCGCGGCCTATACGGCATATTGACAGATCCAGGACTGGTAAAGTGTACTTACTTGAACACCCTGGTCGAGTAGTAGTTGCGGTCGTCCTCGCTGATCTGCTCGACGGTCAGCTTGACGTCCACGAGGGTCATCTTGTGCTGCTCGCCGACGCCCTGCGGCCAGTACCAGTGGCACTTGAGCTCGTTCTTCTCGATCACTTTGTTAAGCATCAGGATGGCGCGCGAGTTCTGCTCCCACACCATGAGCCAGAAATGGCTGACGGTGAACGCCAGCGGGCCTTGCGTCAGGATGTACTTGCGATTGGCGCGCTCCATCTGTGGACGAATGTAGCAGTTAGATTTGCGAGTGGTATACTTATTGTTCGAAGCCCAGTGCACTATGAAACAATGACGTGCATTTGAATGCATTTACAGTAGAATCCCGATTATCCGGATCAATTAAAACCAGGGGTGGTCCGGATAATCGAAAATCCGGATAATCGATTTCAAAGTAAAATCAAACAATAATTAACTTTTTACAATAGAAAGGGTTTTCAATACATCATTTTAGAGTCTAAAAATCTAAATTTTAGACCATTGGTCATCCATTTCTATTAACAATGAACCAAAAAAAAAGACGTCCGTACCATGTTACGGTGGCGCGGCGCCTTCGGTTTTTGGTCCAGATCCTGAATCGGTAATTAGAAACCATGAAGAATGAGTCCGGATAATCGGATATCCGGATAATCGAGATTCTACTGTATCTGTACTGTTAGTTGTATTGGTTTAGCCTAAGCGCAGACCACCGACTTTTAGTTGGCCGATAGTTCCGGCTGTTAATTAGTATGGAGATGTATGAAAGTGCGCACATTACACCGATTTGGTATCGGCGATTCTTCATACAAATTAGAATCGGCCAACTAAAAATCGGTGGTCTGCACCTAGGCTTAGCATTATCTATTTATTTGTATTATATCTGAGGCAGGACTTTCAAATTCGTTTAAATAACATATTACTAGATAAAAGCACATGAGTAAAGAAAAAATCTTATTATGATAAAAAGCGTATTTCTTACGAATTTTTTATTCTATTTATTTAATAGGTACACCAACAAACAAATTTTGTATGAATTAATGAAACATAAAGCTCCGATATAATCAAATGCAGTCCTATATTATAGGATTATCTCCCCCGTAAATTATATCGTACCTACTGAGCTCGTTGTAGGTTAATGCAAGTATATTTGTAATTAATGCGTTGATAATTACATTAATTACTTAATCTCCTTTTGCTTCACGTGTAATTGCACTCCATTGAGAACCAATAACGATTTGGTTTAGTTAACGATTAGGTACTCGTGCTTTGTACAAAACAGGTCTGGATCAAACATATTTCATTTTACGAAAGAATAACACGTTTGATTTAGATTCAAGAATCAAGTTTCAAAATGTGCATATTATTTTCATGTTTATTTTTTGATTTTCTATGTAAAGATGGGTTACACTAGGAAAAAATATTAAAGGCTAGGTTAAGACTTGTAGAGACATATAGAGTCTCTCAGTTCTAGAGTTTATTTTTTAAAAGAATATTAGCCCGGTTAGCCCCTCGTACTTAGCTAAATGTGCTTGTTTCACGAGAGGGCTCACCACAATAGTCGAGCGGCGCGGCGGGGTTCGAAGTTTCGAACCCGCGTTCCCCGGATCACGAGTCGGCCAGTCCGACCCATCCACCGTTCGGCTATCGTGGCTTTATTACATGTAAAGACTAGCGGCCGCTCGCGACTTATCGTACGCGTGGATGCCGTTTTACCCCCTTAGGGGTGGAGTTTCGTAAAATCCTTTCTTAGCGGATGCCTACACGTCATAACATCTACCTGCATGCCAAATTTCAGCCCGATCCGTCCAGTGGTTTGGGCTGTGCGTTGATAGATCACTATGTCAGTCAGTCCTTGAGTTTTTGTATATTTAGATGAATACAGGTGCGTGTACCTGCGGTGGCGGCACCAGCACCTTCAGTGTGCAGTGCCTTTATTAAACTAGTGATTGAAAGGCCCAACATCCATTAATTTCAAGGTCAGCCTTTTCACACTATCGTGGGGTTGCCATTATTCGGTCGGCAATATTCGATCAACGTAAGACGAGATCAGTCCGGTTCGGTGGTTCGCTATTACTCAGGGTTGCCACTATATAAAAATCGTGCTAGTATGTGATTCGGAGAGCACGTTAAGTTGGCCTATTTGGGCAAAGTCAGACATCAACGGTAGTTTATAATTGGGTATGACGTCAGTTGTTAAGAAGAATACGAATATAATTTTAAACACCAAAATTAATGACCACCTGGCCTATCTGGTTTCAGTACTGCTAAATATATTAAAGGCACATAATATAACTTCTAACTAAAGTGATTAAGTTATCTATGAAGTACTAGAATAGACTGTCTATTAGTGTAGGTATAGCGTTGAGCAAAAAGCTCAAGGATATTTATTTATCATGCTCACCAATTTTCAACAGGCAAAAGTGAGTGCATCCACTTTTAGTACCCGTAAAATGATTTGGTAGCATACGCTAGCTGAAAGCTTTACAGCTTCACCGGACAGAGTGGCGAGTGGCGAACATACTCGAGTCACTCACGAGGCGTGATAGGGCAGCATGTAGATCGGTTTGTTTCATAATCTGGTTAGAGGTACTTAGACTTTATATTTTTATGATGAGATGATGACTATCTGATACAAACACTTGAATAACTTTAGAAAATATACATATTTATAAAAGTAAAAGAATTATCCTCCAACTCCTAAGCAGTAAGGAGTTTTACCTTCTGTCATCAGCTCATCAATATGAGATGATGATTTCCAGGAACAATAACTTTAAAAAAAAATGAAAAACGATAATACGTTAGGCACGTATTATTGACGGTATAATTTGAGGGTTGCCCTCGATTTCCCTAGGATCCCATCATCAGATCCTGATTTGGTGACAATGGGACCACCTCAGAAGTGTACCCTATCGAACAAAAAAGAATTTTGAAAATCGGTCTAATCGGAGTAATCGGTGAACATACATATGAAAAAAAAAAGATACAGTCGAACATAGAACCTCCTCCTTTTTTGAAGTCGGTTAAAAATAGAAGCCACGGATGGCAACCATGAGAGTGATTTAAATTCGTTTCATTTCCTTAAGGAAACAATGGCCGGGCAATACCTATCTATTGGCGGAAACTTGCACTGACGTGATACGAAGCTTGTGGTTCAAAAGGCTATTTCTCAAAGATATTTCATTTTATTTAATCTGAAAACTATATACTTTAGCTAAGTTGGATAAAGGTTGTGGTATATAAACTCATGTACTTTTTGTATACCTAATAAATAAATATACTTGTAGATAAAACACTAAAGAAAAAATAGTATCAATATGTAAATCGTTTACAATTGAAGGGGATTACACTGAACATTTACAAAACCAAGCTAGCGGAGTGCGAATTTCGCGTGAAATTGTTGTACATTTTCAGATAGCAACTATGTGGAGCTTTCGACCTGGCTGCACAGCTTTGGGCTTTATCTGTCTCAAAATCAATAAATATTGTAATGTGGGGACCGGGAGTTGTCAATGAAAGTAGTTTATACTGTACGATGCGAGTATATTGTGTCTCAGTTTACGCAGCAACACCAAATATAAAGCCTTACACATACTACAATATCCTTGGACATTTTACACTTCGCTTCTAGTCCCAAACTAAGCAAAGCTTGTACTATGGGCACTAGACAACGAATATAAACATACTTAAATACTTTTTTTTGTAAATACATACTTATTATACGTAACACCAGGCCTGTTCATCTTCGCGAGTTTGCATCGAAAACAAAACACGCGCGACTACCCCTCCTGAGATACCAAATCGACAGGACAATCACGAGCGAGTATTGACGCACGCACGTATTCTTCACCCATTTGCATTGTAAAGACAATAAACGGTGGTGCAATTAATACTCTGCAGTATTTTTTAACTGCCTGAATAATATTAGAAACACAAAATATAATTCATGCTTATTCATGTATTTCCTCCGCCATTTTTCGCAGTTTGGCACCTCACGTCACACATCATTTTACCGAAGTCAGCCCTATGTCTTCGGCGCAGTACCGATCACTGACGTTTGTCAACAAAATGGTGCTCGACTCTTGAGACAAGCTAAATTACACCATATTGTTAACGACATTGAGCATACATTTTTTTAAATACCTTCGCGAAGAAAATCTTCTGTACGAAGTACTTATTACACTGGTCAACAAAAAATCTAAATGAAAATGGTGCCGAGATTCTGTTGATAGTTTATTATTAGGTGTGTATTAGTTATAATAAAAATATTTTTCTTTTTTTTTTCCTACGTGTAGTTTTGGATCTACCCGCAGTTTTAAAATTTAGCTTTAATCGGTACTTTGGTTGCACAGTTTGTAGTGTTCTCGGTACATTTTTATAAATGCATTTATTTTAATATCATGTCTACATTGCCAAGAAGTTGTCTCAATAATCAATATGTATTTCTGTTACATTGGTGGTGTGTGCACAGTTAAAAAGTTCAAAAATTCAGGCAAATTTTATTAAAAGTGCTTATTTTTCTTACTTTAAGTCGGAAATTGTGGTTGCATTCAAGCCGTGGATACCCAAAATTGTTTTTATAATCTTCTGTGAACATTTAAAGCAATGTTACAATGGTCAAAGAAGCCGTAACATGAAGTTCAGAGTGGAGAAAGTGAGGAAAGAACAAAAAAAGTCCTAGTTTGAGCATAATTTTTTTTTTAAATTAATTTATTAAGTAATTTTTAACGGTCCATAAATAACAATATTAATCAAAGATACTGATTTCTTAAGTTCGATGGACTATTTGGAACGATTTGCATAGATTTTGTTAATTGAAATTACAATTATTTTTTTCGGAAATCACTAGTCCAGTAACTACTCTGAAATTGTGAGACATGCCTTAAAAACTCAGGATGTCATAATTTTTATCAAAGAGCACTACCTCCACAGTCATCTTGACCAATTCCCAGAGAATCTTGGGTCACTATAGCATGCTATAGCTAAGAATAGGGAGAGCGATGCTATCAAGACCTAAAAACCATTGGAAGAGAGGTACCAAGGCAGATGGGATCGGTATATGATGGCTGATTACTGCTAGAGGATGTAACGTGATAGTTCCATTACACCTCATTCACAAAAGTCGTGGAAAATAAAGTTTTTAAGCATTTCAAAATATTATAAACGCTGATTTTGGTGAAATTTTGTATTTTTCTATACACGTCAAAATCTAGAAAACCACACGTAGGAAATCAACAAATTTGCTACTAAAGCAACCAGCATAAGGTCCTCAATCAAAAAATATATACAGTTCCTTGGCACCAAAACCACTGTTGACCAGTGTTATTATTCTGTGGTAACACCCAGACCCGTCACAGAAATTAAATTTCATCATTTCAATTTCTGCTCGGCCGGGAATCGAACCCGGGACCTCTCAGCATAGTAGTCCGTTCAGAACACTACACCAAACGGTCGACAAAATAAAAGGTGATCACCAACTACAACTACCCCAAAAATTTGTCTGGGATATGGATCTCGTTAGCGCAAACCTGTCTGGGTACAAAAAGGTAGCACCGGTGGGGCGAGTTCAGAAAACGAACGCAACTTGGGTGAATTGGTTCTAGTCGGACTAGCTCGTCCCGCGGACACAAATATGCATACAGCACGTCAGACGAATATTTTTAAATTTGTCACCGCCCTTATTTCGCGAGAAATGGGAACGATTTTGCAGTGCAACTGTTTCACATAATCTCTGAAGTGTATATTCAATAAAGCAGGTTTAGTGATCAAAGCGCAGAGTCACAAAACACGTCAAGAATTAATATGAAGATTATATTGAGAATAATCCCCCAAATCGCATTCATGCAGATAACAGTGAACGGCTTGTATTTTTATGCAAAGACTGTCTGGACTGAAACGACGACTTTGTGAGTATACCCCGTGAGAACTAACATCTCTAAGATAAACCCACGCGTACCGACAAAACATGATTTTATAAGTAGCTCGATCTTTTTGTGTAGTAGTACCAGTAATGAAAACGTATGTGAAGCGATCGCAGCAATGTGTTAAAGAACTGCAAAAGAGTGTTTTGAGTGCCGTTTTCAGTATATCCACTGACCACTCTTGCTCCCTCAGTTTCCCGGATTTGAATATGGACACCCTAACTATACAGGGTGGAAACGATAAGTGATCTCATTCGATTATTTCTAAACTTTACAAGATATCGAAAAACTGGTTACTAATCCTGAAAGTGCTTCACAAGCTCTATCCAACGGTACCAATATTAGGTTACAGAATTAACTGGATCTATCCAAAAATTTAATGTTTTCAGCCTCCATACTAAATGTATGGCAGCCAAACAATAATAGAAGTATAGCCTGACCAGGAACATAAAAACCCTCGCCATGTTGCGCAAATCTAATGGTACTAATTTCTTTTAATGGCAACAATAACTAAAAACTTCATTGACATGTCACCTTGCATGTCAGTCTATTGCTGTCAAAGTGTAAACAAACTTTATTTTAAATGTGCGCAATTGATTTTGTGAATGAAATTGCTAAAATCTTTTTATAGTCGTGAAAGAAAAGTGGTTCACAATGTGTTAAAGTATTTGTCGAAGAGAAATACCAAGGGTTCGGACAATATTTTCATTGAATAATTTTTCCGACAAGGGTGTCAAATTGACTGACATGTTTATCGTATAGTACAGTCCACTATGAAAATTAGCTGTGGTTTGTTTCAACTACCTATTTTAAAGTTTTTTGTCACTTTCTAAGTGTTGAATTTTATGGAATTGGGAAAGAAGTACCGAGTTTGAAGCGTTCATGAGCAGACATTGCAGTTGAATATTCAAGTTCTGAATTTGATTATCGATGAATAATAAAATAAATCCTACTAGCTCGATTGATGGTTTCATTTAATTTATTTAAACCAGGTTACCTATAATAATATTTGTTCGTTAATTTATGAAAATATCAAATTAGCCCGTAATCCTGAATCCTGATACATAAAGTTAGCCTATTAATTTAACACAGGTACGACTGTACTCAGTGTTGCACTATCAAATGCAATTGACGCGCCTCTATGCCAGGGTTTTTATGTTCCTGGTCAGGCTATAATAATATTTTTTATTAAATAATAAACACTTAAAATGAATTCGTAAATTGCATTTTGATATAAAATTATTCGTGGAAAACATTGGTTTTAGGCTTTACTTGCTATAATGATAACAAGACATGAGTGCCATGACTGTGGCTGTACTAAATGTATGGAAGCTGGAAACATTGAATTTTCGAATGGATCCAGTTTATTTTGTAACCTATTATTGGTAACGTTGGATAGAGCTCGTAAAGCACTTTCAGGATCAGTAACCAGTTTTTGAATATCTTGCATAGTTTTTAATATTTTGTGGTTTTTCTAAATGTATGGAAGCTATAAACATTGAATTTTTGGTTAGATCCAGTTTATTCTGTAACCTATTATTGGTACCGTTTGAAAGAGCTTGTGAAGCACTTTCAGAATCAGTAATCAGTTTTTCGATATCTTGTATAGTTTAAAAATAATCGAGTGAGATCACTTAACGTTTCCACCCTGTATAAATATGCAAAGGCCTCTTACAGAAGCTCGGCGGGCCGGAGGTTAAGTAAGACTGACTTGAATAGTATAGCACTTCTCTTGACTTATGATAATTTTTTAGTTTAAAGTAGCACTCTTGTTAAGCTGAATGTATGAGTAAATAAAGATCTCAGCAAACATTTGAAAGCAGCAACCCTGAGAAAGGATGCAGCGGTGTCAGTGTCAAATAACACGTCTAAATAACAGAAGGAGCATGCAGGAGCATCATATACAGTCGATTAGACTGTGTGACTCACAGAGGCAAAACGACTAAGTTTATTCTTATTCAAATCATCGTAAAAAGAACACAATAATGATAACCACGTCAAGGATTTGGGAGGAATTTTCTGAACTAAGAGACAACAATAAAAAACATATTTTGAGGCTTTAAGTTTTGTCAGTAAACTTTAAAACATGGTGGCAATATGCCACACTTGAAAGGATTAATTAATGACATTATTACAGCCCTGAAAGAATGTAGTGTTTTTTTTTTCAGCGAAAGAGCATCTTTTGTGATTTTTTCACCCACACTCTCGCACAGCTTGGCAGCACACACGACTGGCAAACAATTTATTTCGGCAATTTTAAAGAAAAATGTACGAATTAAATTACAAAAACATAAATACAGTGAAGAAAACAGAATGAAAGTTGATTTATAATGAACGAGACTTAATATTTTAAACAAAAAATTCCTCGCTTTCACATTTAAGAAATAGGTATTAAATATCATAAATTTTTATAATGAATACTTACATAGTTTTGTAACATTGTGATTGAGTAATATCAATATAAAAGCTAAGTCCAGACCAGTGGCAAAATGCCATTTCTCATTTGTGGGCTCATGCGATGAACAAGTTAAGGGCCTGTTCACCTTACGACGAGAAAGTCCTTGATAACTATTAGGACTTTCTGTCAAATAAAGTAGAACTTTTGGATTCACAGGATGCATAAGTATTGCGGTTGATTCGTTCGTTCGATTCAGCCGAAAGACGTCCACTCCTGGACAAAGGCCTCCCCCAAGCATTTCCACAAAGACCGGTCCTGCGTCGCTCGCATCCAGGTACCTCCCGCGACCTTCACCAGATCGTCGGTCCACCTAGTGGGAGGCCTGCCCACACTACGTCTTCCGGCTCGTGGTCGCCACTCAAGAACTTCCTGCCCTGTGGTTGATTATGACACCGGAAACCAACAAACTTAATTTTTAGATAGCTTTATATGTCTTAAAGCCAGTGTTGCTACTTCCTACTAATATTATGAATGCGAAAGTTTGGATGTCTGGATGTTTGTTACTCTTTCGCGCAAAAACTACTGAACGGATTTTGGTGAAACTTTACAGTATTATTGTTCATAACCCAGAATAACATATAGGCTATAATTTATGACGATCTGTGACAAAATAAATTTCGCGGGTGAAGCCGCGGGCAAAAGCTAGTTACTCTATAAAATCACAAGCTGAACTATTCACCTTTTGTACAAATTAAACAATACACATTCACGAATTGGAAATGTAGATTCAATTTCCATGATTTCAATAAAATGTGTGACCTAACCGAATTTTTTACTTTTTACTCAGTTGCGATTTTGCAAAATTTCCGCGAATGTCCTCAATAGGCCGTTGTGTTGAAATTTTACATAAAATATTTTCTTTTGGGAAAAAAGAAACCACTCAAATTGTTCTAAAAGATAATCATTTCGGTCTTTTTAGTCGGTTTCCGTAAAAAATTCTTTGTTTTTCGTGAGTTTGAAGGAAAATATTATATTTTTAAACAATAAATTAAAATCAAGTTGATTTACAATTGATCTATTAGCAGGTGAACAGACTTCGTGATCTTTCAAGGGTTCCGTTCTGAAGCTTTGTACGATTCCTAAAGTCAGTAAGTACCTAACTTTCGACAGGGTGTTGCCCTAAAGGTAGCCTAAATGCATTTGGATTTTTTTAAACGATTGCATTTCGTATTTTTCATTCTTATGAATAAGTCACATCAACTTTTTCTATTCCCATCGGCGCCCCCTGGCGGGCGCCAAGCGCGGTTTGTGGGAGCAGTCGGACGCGATAGCCGCCTACTGTGTCAATTGAGATGATCGATTTGACCTTTGCAAAAGTAATTAATTAAAGAACGTCAATCGCTGCGGCAAATGTATTGAAAGATCTAGAGTAACTTTTTAATTTTTATTTAAAGAAAGAAAGTTTGTTTGGCACCAAATTACTCATTAAACTACAATTAAAATTAAAACAAAATCTGAAACATTTAATAATAAAAATAAAAAGATGTTAGCACCAAATTCCTTTGTAAAATGATAATAAATGAAAAAAAAAAAATACTACGCTTAGTAAACGTCACTGCGTTTACACTTACCATCAAAGAATGTAATCTTTATAACTTCATCATTAAATTAATATTCTTTAGCCTAATATAAGTAGGCCCCGAAAAAAAGACATACTTTACGTATCTTCCAAGTTCCACCCTACCCCACCGTTGTTAGATCCAGGGTATCGATGAAGCAAGAGATCCAAGAAAATGTTCAACTGGACTGGATTTCGGATTCCACAAAATATGAATGTAAGAGAAAACAAACAATAAGTAGATAATTACGATTATTATTATTGTACTTTTCTTTGTTTACTAGTATTTTTCCTGGAAAAAACTATTGCTATCATTGCGTTGATATTGAAGGTGAATCGGGACGTCCCGTCACCCGTGCAAAACGGGACACTTGGCAACGAAGCCCGCGCAAAGGAGCCGACTTGCTTGCAATGACTTGGCCACGAACCGCGAACTCTCAACTAGGACCGACTTAGTTCAATACTAACTATGTAGGTACCATGAGTTTCGGGTTGTAGGTTACGATTTATGCAAATGCTTTCAAAGGCAAGGCAATATTTGTCTAGGGTAACTAACAAACTAAACAGAGGAAATAAGTCAATCATCTTCATTAACTTGTTCCACGATTTGTGAACTAATTAGATATACCAAGCTACGATCTTAGACCTATAAATTAATGATATAACTGAAGTAGGGTTGCCATCTAGATTTAAGTTCCAAAAATTTTAAAATTACTTTTCCCCCTTTATACATGCCATCAAGCGGTCGCATATAAGATCTCGTAGGTATATCTCGATTCGCGGGCTTCTTATGTCAAAAAGCTGGACCTAAGTCACGGTCCTAAGTTGTGCGAGTATTAGGCGGTTATCACACTGCTCCGCACTCCGCCGCGGAGCGCGGGGCGACAGATTTAATCATTGTATGCAAGTACCTCAGTTTGTAAAGAAAACACGCGCGGCACTTCACACTGACAACGCGTCCGCGCGCGTGATTTTTTATATGAAAATCGCGGGGGAGTGTGATAACCGCCTTACAGAATGAATCTCAAAACTCGACTCGCCATTGTCTTGGAGAGTTTCATAATTAGACCAATGACAGAATCTATGACTGAGAGATTTGTGCGTTGTTAATACGGACCCGGTCCCGGGTTCGATTCCCGGCCGGGCAGAAATTGAAATGATGAGTTAATTTCTGTGACGGGTCTGGGTGTTACAATGTATAATATGTATGTAATTAAAAAGTATATAATATGTAGTATATCCGTTAAGCTAGCACCCATAATACAAGCATATTAATTGCTTACTTTGGGGTTAGATAGCGCTGTGTGAAATTGTCCAAAGATATAAAAATTACATGCAGAAATTCTGCACGGGAAGCAGTTAAGACTGCGGCGGTCAAGGAGTCCTCAGCAGTTAATAGATTCATATCTGGTGCTATTAACGCGATGATCCAAACTCTCTGCTAGTTTGAAACAATTTAATCCATTTTGGAATGAGCGCTGCTTGCTGAGATACAGAATTATTATCTAGGATTAGTTGCAGACGTACAGTAGGTACAGCGCATTAAGACATTTTGTTGCAAAATCGCACTTATTGAAAGTAGAAGATGGCAGTGTTCCGAAAGAACAAATTCGGACATTGATAGTGCAGGAAACATTTCAGCAACTTCATCTATGAATGAATAGACATGACTTTCAGTTTTAATTAAGAAAGTTGAATATTACACTTCATCATCATCTCAGTCATAGGATATCCACTGCTGAGCATAGGACTCCCCAATGCTTTCCATGTTACTCAGTTGGTAGCGGCCTGCGTCCAGCGTTTCCTGCTACCTTTAAGATGTCGTCGGTCCACCTTGTGGGTGGACGTCCCACGCTGCGTATTCCGGTACGCGACCTCCACTCCAGAACCTTGTTGCCCCATCGGGCGTCAGTTCTGCATACTATGTGCCCTGTCCATTGCCACTTCAGCTTGCTAATCCGTCGGGCTATGTCAGTGACTTTAGTTCGTTTATGAATTACGAATGTTACAAAAGTAAATGAAATATTTATTAACAGTTCGAAATAGTAGGTACAAGATTTCATTAAAACTTTTAAATATACCAAATATTTAAAAGTTTTAATTAACGACATATTAAAATCTTTGGTAGCTAGAGTCATATTTGTTATGGATCCGTAACATAATAATTAACTTTTTTTAAAAATAAAACCGACTTCAAATGCGTGAACACAAAAAAAACTAAAAAATAAAAATATTGCGTATAAAAAAGTTCATCCCCAATTTTCCACCCTTGGGGGTGAAATATTTTCTTCAAATTCGCATGAAACCACCCTTTTGATAATACCTATTCAACAAAAAAATAATCGTTCAAATTGATTTATAATCGGCGGAGATATTGCGTATAAAAAAGTTCATCCCCAATTTTCCACCCTTGGGGGTTGTTTTTTCTATTATTAAATTTAAATGGGACCACCCTTGAGGTATTACCTATACGCCGAAAAAAGATTTGTTCAAATCGGTTCATAATTGGCGGAGTTATCGCGTAACAAACATAAAAAAAAAAAAAACATACGGGTCGAATTGAGAACCTCCTCCTTTTTTGAAGTCGGTTGAAAAGAACATAGGCCTAGAATACTATAACGATACACATAAAGTTTAATGTCCACTGTCGACCAGATGGGGAATTCACACAGTGACGTCATAATGTGTACCTAAGTAATCGGCAGCAAATCACAAAAAACAATGTATCGTAGGTACGAGTTACAAAACAGTAGAAAGAAAGAAACATTTATTACGATGAACATCACCTAGTTGAGGACAAAGAAGGTGACAGAAATAGCACATAAAACAATACAAAGAAATAAAAAGTGAACTGAGCAGTGCCACTCTGTCGCAACAGCGATGCCCATCGCAATGGGACATGAAAATTAAAAAAGCTAAGTACTGATTGCAAAACATACTTGCCACGGCGGCGGCTGAAAGAAAACAGTATACCTACCTACTCAAGTGGCGGCCATTTTCATTTAATGATAATTTTATTTGATTGTCTATGCATATTCACTCAGCATATGCATTTAATGTCTAACAAAATACCTTTATTTATAGATCTAGTCCAGTTAAATATGGATATGAAGATTACAATTGAATAAACTGAAGGCACACTACCAACTCCAATAACATGGGATTAACACCTGCAAATGTAAATATTTAACGCAAACTTCATTTTAACGGTGAACGACTGTCAAAAGCTTTCATTGGCCCATTAACAGAGGAAGTAATAACTGTGTATTTGACCAGAAGTAAAAAGGGTGTCAATTGTTGTTGTTTCGATGAAGCCTTTTTGAAAACCTTTGTGCCGGAAGTAGTTAAACATTGAGTGTTTTCATTGAGCGCTGCTTGACTATTTAAAATGGACGCGATGTTCGAAAAATACTTTGCTTTCTGTGGAAAATGTTACAAAGTAAGTAAAAACCATTTATTGTCATTCCGATTTATGGGCTTTTGATTGTTCAGGCTTGAAAGATTAAAGTATGGACGTATTTGATATTGTTTCGAATCTATGATATCGAGTTGTGTCCGAATCGGCGATAGATTATGAACTGAACACTAAGGCTGAGTTGCATCACCTAACTTTGACCGTAACTATAACGATAAATCGGTGTTTTTTGTATGGAGTTTGATAGATTTTTGACGTCTGTCAAAGTTAAAGTAAGGTGGTGCAACCCAGCCTAACGCGCGTATTCACAAACGATGCTTGCTTAAGTGACGCAGCAAATCGAACGCACAGCGTAGGATATAATGTTGGTGAATTATGAAGTTTGGGTCATGGTGGCTTTGGGAGCTACCCTAAAAAAAACTGTCTGGCAAGGAAACGGTATCAACTGGTATGGCAAATTCTGATGGTATATCAAGACATTTCGCATGCCGAGTGACAAATCTAACCTGAACCTGAAAATCCTGAAATCGAGACTGAGCAAACGAGACTTAGGTTTCCGTGACAAATTGATCCATTTTAAGTAATTAAAGTGAACATTCTAAAAGTATTTCTAATTCCAAAAAGGGCTGAGGAGCATAATGAATGTCAATAACCATTATAGTTCCAAAATACTGGATTGTCCTGTCGATGACATTGACAGTGGGGCGCCACCGTCAATACCGGATCGCTGGTTCAGATTTTTGCCATGTTGGAAACCATATAGTTGAACGATGGTAGCGCCCCCCTGTCATTGAGTTTGGTGGGACAGTTCAGCGTGGGTCATCTATAGCTAGCACGGCCTAGATACATTTACAAAGCAGTGACACTTTATTTCGGGTTTGATCCTATATTCAGAAATAGTTTTTCAGTTTACTGTGTGAAAAAAGAGAGCAGGATTAACGGAGAACATCATTTCAAGCTGAAAGTAATTTTTACGTGCGATTTCGGCGGCTTGGTGTAGTGGTTCGAAACGGACTACTATTCCGGAGGTTGCGGGTTCGATTCCCGCACAGTACAAACATTTGTGTGCATGAACATATTTGTTTGTATTGGACTGGGTGTTTTCTATGTATAATATGTATCTATTTACAAAAAAAAAGTATTTAAGTATGTTTATATCCGTTGTCTAGTACCCATAGTACAAGCTTTGCTTAGTTTGGGACTAGAAGCGCAGTGTAAAATGACCAAGGATATTTATTTATTTCGTAACAATGTGCGATGTTAAAAATATGCTGTGTGTATTCAAATAATTGAATTATACAGGTCCAATATAATTAATTATTTCGTCGAATGAAATTGACTGTTAAGCTGCTTACACCCCCCCGTAGGGCACGAGAGTTTTTGGCCAAAAGCCACTGTTGCACTGTTGACTGAAAAGCTTTTAAATGATATTAAAGCTCAACGGTAGAGATTATAGATTTAATTTGAAAGCTTTTACATAGAGCCATTTCGAACCGAGCAATCCTCATCCAATAATGTGTTTGTCAATTCATATTTTAAGCCTTCGGTGACCGCGATACACATACATTTATAGACTAAGAGCTGGTATTTATAAGAGCTAAAAGTTTGTTAGTTTATGCTCCCAATATACGAATAGGTTACAATTTGGCAAGTACCCACAAAAGATTGTCTGGCATGGAGTTGGAACTGTTAAACCTGTTTGGTTGATGAGGAAACAACCTCTAATCATTGCTTTTATAAAACGACGTAGGTCTGGCGTACCTACACTAGCTTGTAGTCTATTACAGATGTTGGAGTGAGAGGATCTTTTTACGTCTGCTATAACATTAAAATTTGAGTTGTGATTTATCGAAAACGATTTTTTGACAATATGGCAACTGCAATGCAACCCGAACACAATAAAAATCTACAAGTTCTTAAATTACTAAACCAAAACTTTTTACTATGCTTGGTGACTTATATGGTTGTCTTATGATATTTCTTAATGGTTAAGTCTCTTACAATGATGGTATACTCGTAAATAATATGTAAACACACGGCGAATACGTGCTTTAATGATAGTTCATTAACATCTAAAATTAGCAGCATTACAGGTGAATCGCGCGATATTTCACGGATAGTGTGGACAAAAGAAAATGAAAACCATATCAAGGCGTCTAGAAAGTTTAAAATAACTTCGCAAAGATAACAATCTGAGTTGATCAACTTACTTTATTCTCTGCAAGTAGGTGGAGAAGTCAATATGCAGACTGCAGAGGAAATTAAAGGACTTTTGTGCACAAACGGCGGGACAAAATCGAGCCTTTGACGACATACGCAATGCTCGTAGTTGCTTGAGTTATTGTCGTACCAATAATGATAGTCTAGTCGATGGGGGGTTCAACCCATCACAAAATGATACCTATTGGACGTTTACCTACTTACTAAGGGGTCATATGTATGTATGGTAAGTACATACCATCAACTGTATAATATGGTAGGACGGAGATGGCATCCTTCAGCAGATGAGCTTGACAGTGAGCACGCATTTAACTTGATTAAAAATAAAGAGAAATATTGGTTACACTCCTACATCGCAGAATTTTTAGTTTGCGTATCAAAATTGATCAAACATTGATTAGGTAGGTACATAATAAATTAAACGTGTCCGAAACAATTTTTAAAATCAATATAGACGTAAAAAATTTCACTAAATGGAAATCGTTTCCACTAAAAAACTACAAACGTCCAGGAACGCCAAAAAAGGTGTTATAAATCGGTGACGTTTTTAAAATTGTTTGCGTACAGTCAACAGCACAGCAGACTGCAGTTTTGTTGTAATTTCATACATAAAGCAACGGAATAAGGTAAAACAATATGCCGCCGTCAGTTCAAAAGTTACGCACGCCAGCGGAGTCGGCTGTTCAAAGCGTGCATGGAGTTCGCAAAAACGCTGTTCGCATGTTTTGCTCAAACTAGTTGTTTTACAGGGTTCCGTACTTAAATGGAAACCTATGGCTATGACTCTGCTGTCTGTCTGCGGAAATAATCTCATAAACCATTGATTCTTAAAAATATAATGTGTATTACTATTGTCGCTTAACAACAACAGAAAAAAATACTAATTTAAAATTATTAATTACAATAAAATCATCTTTTATGTTTCTTGTTCGATATTGTTACGATCATTCGGATCATGTTCTAGAAGGTACAGAACCCTTCGTGTGCGATCCGACTCTCACTTGGCCGTTTAGCGACTTAAAATATCACTGCGATGCACAGCCTGGGTTTTGTCATTACGTGTAAGGCGACCTTTATAATAATACGTCGTTCCCGTATGTGTAATGAGCTTGCCTAATTAGTAGTAACATGATACTTGATGTTATAGAGTAGACTAGCGGCCGCCCGCGACTACGTACGCGTGGATCCCGTTTTACCCCCGTCATCTATCTTACGCGGTTTAGATTTTTTCATACAAATGTTTTTTCCCGCTAACTCCCGTTCCCGTGGGAATTTTGCAATATCCTGTTGTAATTAAGCTTTAAGTTTACTAAGGTACCTGCATGCCAAATTTCAAGCGTCTAACTTAAGCGGTTTAGATTTTTCATACAAAAGGATTTTCACCTCCACCTCTACGGTACCTAAGCTACGTTCCTTCCAAATTTCAAGTGCCTACGTTTAGCCGTTTAGGCTGTGCGTTGATATGTCAGTCAGTCAGTTTCTCGTTTGATATATTTAGATACATAATATGTTTGTATATCTGACATGAATTTATGCAAATTATAGGTAAACGATATGCGCAGTGCACAGAAATATAACCGTCGAAATAATAAGCAAGCACTAGTAATACTCGGAAATAAACTCAACGTTCATATCAAGTAACCTAGATTCAGTAGTTCGCTATAATTTTCATGATACGAGTAAACTTTTGCACATTTTACAATTCCCGTTACAGCTTAGCTCTTGATTTAGAAAAGCTGTGAATTTTACCGAAAGTTAACCTATAATTTACCTAATTTGAACTTAAAAACAGATTGAAAGTCGCATCGTTAGTTTATTTTTCTCAAACCTAAAGTATTTTCAGCTTATTAGACCTCTTTTAATCCTATCGAAGAAAATAGTGAGCTGAGGAAACTTAAAGTGCTTTATATTGCTCGATTCATTAAGCTAATTGGCAGCGGGATATCGTAAGGGGGTAGTTAGGGGTTAGAGGGGGAAGGGGGCTTTGTCCTTCAGTAATCAAGTTTCAAACCAAGGTTAAGGTTCATCATCATCATCATCATCATGTCAGCCATAGGACGTCCACTGCTGAACATAGGCCTCCCCCAATGCTTTCCACGTTGATCGATTGGTAGCGGCCTGCGTCCAGCGCTTCCCTGCTACCTTTACGATGTCGTCGGTCCACCTTGTAGGTGGACGTCCCACGCTGCGCCTTCCGGTACGCGGCCTCCATTCCAGAACCTTGCTGCCCCATCGGCCGTCAGTTCTGCGCACTATGTGCCCTGCCCATTGCCACTTCAGCTTGCTAATCCGTCGGGCTATGTCAACGACTTTAGTTCCGTCGGGCTATGAAGTTTAGGTTAAGGTTACTACGAGTATATCGGCTAATAGCCCACAGGGTAATGGCTTGATCCGTGATCATTGATAGTAAGCGCATCAATAAAGCCATTCATTAGGCAACATTTGTTGATAAACACTGTTTATAAACTGTTCATAAACAATGTTTCATCATCTCTGTAAACAGTTTATAAACAGTCCATAAACATAGGTGATGAAACATTGTTTATGATACATGTTGCTGTGCTCTCCGCTATGAGTGGAGAGCAAGTTTCAGAAACCTGTGTTTATGGTAAACTTGTTTCACACTAGTCATAAACAGTTTATCAACAAATGTTGCCTAATGAATACATGGCTTAAGATTTCTACCATGTGTCTGATTAGGAAACAGATTTAGGCTTATTTCCTCAGGATTCAGAATCTACCTATCCTAGCCGGGAACAGTACAAAAAGCGCGATTACAAAACTCATAATAACACTGGAATAATGATTTACTCAAAATAATATTAACTCCATCAAGTTCTGGGATAAAGCGGGCACAATAATACCGGTACGAACCACGACAAAGCTGACCGCAGCAGCGAATGGGAAATGCAGACCCCGCTCGCCAGTTTCCATTGGAATTCACTTCATTTGTCAATCAGCTGCAATTAATTAGAGTACGTTTAAAAAGGTCGCATCGCTTTATGTTTATACTAGCGGCCGCCCGCGACTTCGTACGCGTGGATCCCGTTTTACCCCCTTCATCTATCTTACGCGGTTTAGATTTTTTCATACAAATGTTTTTTCCCGTGGGAATTTTGCAATATCCTGTTGTAACTAAGCTTTAAGTTTACTAAGGTACCTGCATGCCAAATTTCAAGCGTCTAACTTAAGCGGTTTAGATTTTTCATACAAAAGGATTTTCCCGCTAATTCCCGTTCCCGTGGGAATTCCTAAGTATACTATAATCTGCCCAGGAGTATGAAGAATAATTGTACCAAGTTTCGTTAAAATCTGTCGAGTAGTTTTTGTTTCTATAAGGAACATACAGACAGACAGATAAAAATTTTACTGATTGCATTTTTGGCATCACATACAGAATTGACCTCTCTACAGATTTATTATAAGTATAGACTTGTGATGCAACCAACAGAAGGGCTAAGCCCTTTGAGTTATTATGATAAAATGCTTTTGTCAATTACCCGAATATTCCAGCTCCACGTACCCGGAGTGGAGGTATGCACCAATGTATTTTATTTATGTTTATTTCGATCGAGGAGATAGTTCTAACCAGATCCAATTTGCTCAGGACTCACTCCCAGTAAATTCGCAAGAATTAAGGCTTCACTTTTTATAACAATAATATAATATTGCATTATAATTTTAACTATCCGCTTCAGGCATACGCGCATGAAATTTCACACTAATTAAATTTTCATAGTAACTTATTCCAGAAAATAATTACTTATTCAGCTGCTGAAATATTCCAATAAGCTATTTTCATTATATTACCTTAAAATATAGTACCAGGAATAAAGATAGAAAATGTAAAATTCATATCGACTCAGATGAAAGCGTTTGTTAGTCGTATACCTCGAAAGCAAAAAAATCCTTGTAGCTTTTCACCTATTCGCATTTCACCGTGATAGCGTTTTTGTTGTAGCGTGTAATATCGGTAGTATATTTTGTTACTAGCATTTATTTTAAACAGATTTTTACAACAGTAGCAAATTTTGATGTAGCATGTATTATCAATATTATCGACTACAGTGAAGACAGACAGGAAAGTAAATCTAGTATGATTTTATTAGACAATTGTAATAAGCGTTCAAAAATTATACTTTAAGAATAAAAATCTATTCAGAAATTTTTATATCGCGGCTAAATGCGAATAGGTGAAAAGCTACAAGGATTTTTTGATTTCGAGGTATACGACTAACAAACGGATGAAAGGCATCCGTTATATGATTTTACTTTAAAATCAAACTTCATTCACTAACAGTGGTTTTTAAAAACAATGAATGAAGTTTGTAACTCACCTGTTACGGAAAATCTTTGGTCAAAAGAAAGTTTCACTCACAAACTTTTCTTTACAAACAAACAAGTTTCACTCACAAACTTTTCTTTTCATTCATTTTACATAAAGCGATTGTCTTAGGCCGAGTTGTGTGTTCAATCCGTAGTTAAAAACAAATTTTGTTACTAGTAGTTAAATATTGTTAAAATGTAATCACTAAAATCTTATAAAAAGTCAGATATTTAACCACTCGTCATAGAATTCGACAATTAGAAAATTTACCAACGGATCAAAAACTGGTCCTTATAAAGCTGCCACTAAATCTGTCGCGATTCTATTTGAACTGGCCGCGGTCGCAACTTTGTACGTATGGAAATAGTTGTCCGGTCAGCCGCCCAGTCAACCAAGACCTATATCATATCAGACTGCGTGCAGTAAGTAGAGGGATAAAACTACATGCTATGTATATCAGAACTTACATTAGTAATAGAATTAAATGTCTAATATCTCATCTTAAGAGTATGAATAATGTATCAGTGGAAGGATTGGAAGAAGAATGGAACACCTATAAGGTAGCATGAAGGACCAACCCTATAACTATTGGGGGAGGCAGAATGTTCAGCAATGGATGACCTGTGGCTGAAATGATGATGATGAATCAAAAAAACATATATAAAAAATGCATATAACATGTTTTGTGTTCAGTTGAACTTTGAAGCTTATAATAAGCTCGTGACAGCTTTTCAGCAGTCAAAGTTTTAAAGTTTGACTGAATATGCTGTCAAGTCTAATTAATAACTTATTTAAATGAAAAGTTTGGTTCTTTGGTTTCTCGAAGAACTAACTTTATCCAAACTATAAAGATACGAGTAAAACTATACGCGTGCTAGGTAACTAGCTCAGTGTATATAAAATTAGTTAACATACTTTGCGTACTTTCTAGGACCTGTCGCTTGTGTCAAATAAACTGATTAGTTATCGCGTTATTATGTTACATAGTAGTAAGTATCTGAAATTAAAGAAGCAGTAAACTGGCAATTAGTAAAGAAGATACATTTTGTTTCCATGGATTTCTTGATTACATTTTTTTATGCAAGACAAGGCAGGTATTTGACCGCAATCGCACCTGGTGTTAAGTGAGATGCAGTCTAGGGTGGTACATATCTACCCTGTAAGTGCCTATTCACTCTCTCCTTGAAAAATAATTTTCAGGTATCAATAAAAGTTTGACGTAGGATTACAGCACAATTTTACATCTACGAGTAAGTAGAGCAATAATGATGCACATTAAAATAAATACATATCGTAACTTAACTTCACAAGGGATTGCATTTAATAATTAAAACATCAGTAACCAGTCCAGACTGTGGAACTGATTCTTCCGTAATAAAACAAAATAACATTTCAAATAATACAGTGATCACTCGAGTGAAAATGTCTGCTATAAAATTTAATCATGATAAGTAGTGTTTATTCCGGAAAATCGTTGTCTTGAATAATTTCTTCGACGTTTTATGTCTTACTTTAAAGTTTTTTTAATCAAAGCTACAAATTATTATACTAGGTATTTCTGTTATTAATGAAAACAAGCAATTATCAACTAGAACAGATCGTTTGTACTTAATTGTATTCAAGTAATTAACAAACTGTGGACTGGATAATAATTGTGTGCACGAACAAACATTAAACTTACAATAAAGTTAGTCGTCACGAGCTACTTCATCGATATCAGTAATGACAAGTAATTGTAATAAAATAAAGTATTATTGTTCTATGTCAAGATTTTTGCCACTCTTTACGTAATTCTTCAGAACTTTAAAAAGACAAAATTTCTGAGAAGCTTTGACATTCGACAGTACAACCTTTCATGAAACAAGTTTATGGAAACGTGGTTACATTTGATTAGAAGAACATTACATTATTATTAGGTCCTTACCTATGAAATTAGCGTTTTGTATAGAGAATTTCACGAAAGTGTATTTTTCCATAAATTTAAGGAACCACAAATCTGAATTTTGAAAAATCAGCAGCCCTTACTCATTCATTTTATTTATTTATTTTATTAGGTATAGTTGAAAATTTAACACATGTAATGAAGTAGTTCACACATTGCAAATAGGTACTCTTATTTATAAATTAGTTTCGAAGTGGTGTTGTTAACAAAACAAAATAATTGTTAACTATGACAAATAAAGCTCGTAACTAGTTTCATTAAACAGGTAACGAACAATCTCTCATAACTTTTTTGTATGGTAACAAATATGCAAATATGGACGCTTGTTCTGTCCTGTTGTTCACTATATACTTTGTGAGGAAAAGTAGGCAGTCCAATATTAGCCTGCGGTCTCAACCTCCTTTGTAAAAGGATTTTAAAAGGTAACACGAACTTCTGTTTTTTCATTATAATGCTTATTGGTCTACAGTGTAGACTCTACACGGTGCTACAGTGAACGGTCTCTTCCGCCTTGCAAGATGATTTCTAAAAAGATTGGCCGACTATTTACTTATCTACCTACCAAGAATTAGTTAACTTTTTATGTTTGTGAGTAAATAATTTGGATTGTAATCGTTTTTTTTTCTTTCAAAGATTAGTTCTTAAGCCCTCATAACTTTATTCTCGTTAACATCTTAGAGAATTGGGCATGACTGAAAACTAGTGTCCGACCGAATGTTCGGTTTCGGTTTCGTTTTCGGTTGAGTTTCGGTTTAGTTTCGTTTTCGGCGGCAAACTTGCCGAAACTACGACCGAAACCGAATGTGCATTACGATCATAGTTTATACTTAATTTATAGTATTATTAGTCGTTTAGCTTTTGTCTTTTTTCTTTTTTTTACTTTTTTTGACTAAAGGGGTCTTAAAAAGTGTCAAACTGAGTTTATAAGAAAGAAGTTTAAGTTTATTTGTTCTAAAGATAAAAGTGATTTATTTTTATTAGACTGATTATAATAACGTTTTCTTTATTTTTCCCTTAAAATATGAGTCTTGTAAGGAAGTTTCGGTTTCGGTTTCGGCCGAAATAGACACCGTTGCCGAAATTCGTTTTCGGTTTCGGTCGTAAAACTAGTTTCGGTCGGACACTACTGAAAACCAGTGTTGCAAGGATCTCTCCTTGCAACGTAGAATGAGCCAGGTCCAATGAGGATCAGTACTGTTGTAGAAAATTCAATAAAACTAGTATCTACGTTAATCTTTAAGACATAAGAAAGATATATCTTTTTGAATTATCCAAATCGGACCATTACTTACGAAGATATTAAGTAATAAACATAGGCCGTTTTTGCCGCTAAAAGTCAACGTACGCAGGGCCGCGTGACGTCACTATATCCGAATCGAGCGCAGCCGGCGTACTATTGGGATGGAAAATATTTTTTTCCAGCTAAACTATCAGTTTTAGAAAAAAACTTTTAATAACATTTATTCATCAAAATAAAGTAACCTATCGACCAGTAATTTTTAAATATAAAAATTGTGAAAAATAAGTATCGCTATGTCCAAAAACCACATTTTCATAGGCGGAGACGCGGTTGGGGTGAGTGTAACTTAAAGATTGTTTGTATTGAACATAATAAAATAATACATAATATGATGCTAATACCCAGTTTCTGGCATGGGGGGGGGGATAAGTCATACCCAGCTTATAGCCTGGGGGGAGGGGCAAGCCTTACCCAGCTTCTGGCCTTGGTGGGAGGGGGGGGGAGAGGCAAGTCATACCCAGTTTCTATGGGCTGGGGGGAGGGGCTAGCCTTACCCAGCTTCTGGCCTGGGGGAGGGGGGGGGGGTCAAGTCATACCCAGTTTCTGGCCTGGGGGGGGGATGTAATACCCAGCTTCTGGCCGAGGGGGAGTCATACCCAGCTTATGCTTATGGGCTGGGGGGAGGGGCTAGCCTTACCCAGCTTCTGGCCTGGAGGGGGGGGGGGGGGGGGGGGAATCATGCCCAACTTCTAGGCTAAGATTAAATAGATTTGAATGGAGCAGCTGTCCTTTCCTGCAGCAGCTGGCCCGCCCATGGGAACGGCCAATAGATAGGTAGGTACGTAGGTTTAACTCAGAAAAACCGGCCAAGTGCGAGTCGGACTCGCGCACCGAGGGTTCCGTACCATTGATTTATGAAATTAAAATTATGTATTATTTTTTATTTAAGTTATTAGTATGAAAGATTACGCGGTAATAAGCGGTTTACGATTTACGAGGTATTAAAAAAAACTACTTACTAGATCTCGTTCAAAACAATTTTCGTTGGTAGTTTTTATAGTAATGTACATCATAATATTTTATGTTTTTTTAAATTTTTCATTTTCTTATTTTAAAAGTTAGAGGGGGGGGGACCAACTTTTTTCCACTTTGGAAGCGTCTGTCACGCAAACTATTCGGTTTAGAAAAAAAGTATTTTAGAAACCTCGATATCATTTTTGAAGACCTATCCATAAATACCCCCCCACACGTATGTGTTTGACGAAAAAAAAATTTTTGAGTTTCAGTTCTAAGTATGGGGAGCCCCCAATATTTATTATTATTTTTTTAAATTTGCATCAAAATCTTAATGCGGTTCACAGAATACATCTACTTACCAAGTTTCAACAGTATAGCTCTTATAGTTTCGGAAAAAAATGGCTGTGACATACGGACGGACAGACAGACATGACGAATCTATAAGGGTTCCGTTTTTTGCCATTTGGCTACGGAACCCTAAAAAAAACTAAATAACAGGTAGGTATTGCGTGTACATCGAAATGATCTTCATAGCAATGTCTTGTAGCCTAGGCAGAGTGTATCTGCCCCAGCTATACCTTATTGTTAGAAGTAAATAAATTAATACCTATACATTTTTATATTTTACTTGGAAGAAGATATGACTCTAACAACACTTATGAACACTTTATTTGAATAAATCGCCAAATATACCACCGCGGAGACCCCAATCGCGTCTCTGCGTTCCATTGAATCGTATGAGCGTATGGATTTTTTGCGTTATTTTTCATAATTTCTATTTTTAAAAATTACCTATCGATAGCTTACTTTATTCTGATGAATAAATGTCATTACAAGTTTTTCTCTAAAACTGATAGTTTGGCTAGAAAAAAATATTTTCTATCCACGCAGTACGCCGGCAGCGTTCGGATCGGATATAATGACGTCATCGTCCCCGCGCCGGGCGGTCAGTGAACTTTTTTAGTAATTTGGCCATAACTTCGTCAATTTTTGTCGTAGAACAAAAATTTTTGGACTGTGTATCGAATGTGATTTCTTAGCCCTATAAATCTGCATTCACAGCTAAAAATCGAAATGATCCTCATTGCCTTCGGTGTACTTCATGTAGTTGCAAGACCCAACTTCCTGTATAATTATGGTTCGAAGGCAATAAATTATTTTTTTATTTATTTAACTTGGTTCATGTTGTGGTGGGTGTCCCAGGAATTGGGGTATGCCGAAGTACCTACTGGCGTGCATCGCAATACATTAGTGGATTGCACCGACCTCGATCAGAAAATGGCGCTTCACTTTATATTATTAAGAAAGAAAGCTAAGGGCAGGTCTTATCGGTGACCAGTAAAATATAAGCATAATAAAACGGGGGGTTGTAGGGTTGCCAGATTTCTAGGTAAAAAAAACGACCCATATTTACAAACTTTTATTGGGCTCTAGCACTGGCACAACCATTAGTGTAGGTACTCCTATGTCGCGACACTACGAGATGCACAAAGGGTCGAACTCGAGTTTAGAGAAACTTTGGTACAGGGGGGTCAATGGCCTTTTTTGCATGTGGTAGCTGCGTGTCACTACTGCAAACATTGGCGGGCGATCGTGGCACCGTTAAAAGGTTGCCCAAGCGTTGCCATGGGGGTTGCACCGCACTCGGTCACCATCGATTACACCAATATCCATGCTAATTGGGGAGCAATTAATTCTGTCTGGCCAACACCATGGGATTTAATTTAGGATCCACGTTGCATAATTAATTTACCAAGCTCAGTGTTTCGTACAGTTTGCGACTACGTTCGGTGCAACGCGGCCTATACGTCAAACGAGTAATTGACATCTACTCGTAACTGCTCTCTCTACTCTGGTACATTTTAACAATTTGTTTAAAAATTTACAATTTGTTGGATTTAAACACATTGTTGGTCAAATCAATTATTATGATCGAGTTAATTCTCATTTTAAGTAAGTGCAGTACAGTTTAACATACAAGTGCGGTACATTTTAAGATAAAAAACAAATTTTCGGGACACTTTCCACATACTTTTGAACCGTTCCGCGAATTTTCGGTTCACCAGTTCCACTTCTGGACAGATCATTCAAATAAAAGAAGATTTAACAATTTGATCTTTTCCAATCTGGATGATTTTGGGGAGGAACGGCCCATGGCATAATTTATTGCAAAGATTAGTTCCTTGCTAATCTAATCCCTAAACTAATCACTATAGCATTGGTTCCCAAACTTATTTGAGACGCGCCACCTTTCGATCATACAAAAAATTCCGCGCCCCCCTCCTCCAGTCAAGATTATTTATTGGTCGTATCGAGCAGAATGGAATGCATTCTCTCAGCGGTCGCGGGTTTCTTACAGATGGCCCGCGCCCCCCTTTAAAGGTCTTTGCGCCCCCCACTTTGGGAACCAATGCACTATAGAAAATGAAATCTAGATTATTTAAAGGCTATAAACATTAATGTCGTGCGCGCATTTAATAATGCATGGGTGTTGTTTTCAAGGTTGCGCTGTAAAAGAGCTAACGATTGAAATTGTACGCGTTTGACGTCACTTCGGTGCACTTTTTATTAAAGACAAATTAATTAAACTAATGTAACAAATACTAGACACGCAACACAACCTTTGCTATTATAGACAATGAAAAATTATAATGAGAATGTAAGTTAGAATTTTTTGTAGTCCAAGTTTCGGTTATAGATTTTAAGTTTTGTAATTATGTTAGTACATGGCTTTGCAATACATTATTAGAGAAGATTGTTTCATTTTTCCTTTGATTCGCACCGTCAAACAGCGCAGCGCCGTGGCAGCGCGGCGTGTAGTAACTCAATCACCATTGTCTACCGCTAAAAAGTACTATCAGAAATAATAGAGACCTAAGAACATTAAAACAACACTATTCCTGAGTAACAGTAACAGCTATAAGTATCCCTAAAACAAGTCAATAACCAATGATGGAGTATAAAATTAATAAAACGTTTCCGCAACAAAGGGAAGCCTTAATTTAAAAGCTTCCTTGGTTGAATAGCTAATATCAAACCTAAGCTGCTTTGTAATACTTAATTTTTGTAGTCCGCGATTGCTTCTAGGAAGCAAGCGGCTTAGCAGCTTTTAATATTGCTACAATCGCTGCAATCCTTGCAGTTTAGTGTACTCCCTAATGAATTCCAGCGAGTACGATGTCAAAGGGCTAAATTAGTTCCAACATTTAGTTACGACCCCACCAGGCAAGGTTATGTTGTGACTCGTAAGGTGCAGCCGCCCGGAAACAGTGCAACAAAATTGAGCTTTCGTCAAAGCTGCTTTGTTCAGCTGCGGCGTATTGTCTGAATATTCCCGATCGAGCTTTCGAACAATATAAAGCAATTCAATTTCCTCCAATGAAAATTCCAGTTTCGGTGACTCTACGACTGAATTAATAAAATGTAATGATTTTCAGCGGAAATTTTACATCGACAGTATGGTAATGATAAACTGTATATTTTGTCATACGATTTCTTTTTGTTATTTTCACTTTATTTGTACTTTCCCACTCAGAATAAAAAATCACTTTAATTATGATGAGGACTGAAAACCCGTTACCTACGTTGTTTTATAAAAAAGTACATTTTAAAAGTCATAAAGCAGTTTTTTAATCTTCATATCAGTGTAGTATCGTACTTAAGTTTTATAAATCGTGGAGAATATCAGAGATGTTCTAACAGCCATAAAGATGCTGGCCTTCACTTCACATTACTCTTTCACACACCCTGTATTAATGAAGCGCAGCGTATTTTCTCTTACATTTTAATTGGAATGAACAGTACAAGAGCTGATTATAAAGCCCACGCTAGTTTGCAAGCTTGAAAATGAAAATAGGATTTACAGATCTCTATCAGAAATGTTGAGGGTAGGAATTCTACCAACATTTTCAGCGCCCACATGCGAAACGTTATTACGAATATGTCTGCTTTTACGAATTTGTGCTCTGTTTTAACCACCCACAACCACATGGTAAAACAGTCCAAAATGATTCCTTCATTTTGGACTTAAACTGTCATTAAAGCTAATTAATACAGAACATTATTGGTACACCATATTGGCCGAGATATAGTGTATACAAGCTAGGCCGTATAGGGAAATATTATTATAACTAAGCCTAAGTTCGCTAAGCTTTCGCAACTCTACACGTTTCAAGTACATAGCCCATCAAGTTAACGACTTTCAATGTAATCTAAAAATAACTTCTTAAAGATCTTTAACCGACTGAACGGTCACAAATCTTACTACTAAGTTGCGTCAAGGACAAGGTCTGAAAAGCCCACGCGTTTAGATATAGACTAAGAGCTAGTGAACTCCAGACCTACGTCATTTTATAAAAGCTGAAAGTTTGTCATAGGCCAGTAGAATCAAACACAAAAATGAATCAAATCGGAAATAATTCCTACGAGGGGCGGCTGAAAAGTTTTGAGCCTAAGTATCTTCAAGTGTTATTATTGACTCGCACTAAATTTTATTAATTTGCCAATAACCTCCTTAGTATATGTACAAAGTTTCATTTTATTAGCACCATCACGCTTTTAGTAATTAATCCGTAAACATAATCATGTCTCAGTCATCCGCGCAATGTACGAAATTGAAGTACACTGTTGTCATAAAATGCCTCACAAAGAAGAACAAAACGCTGACGGTAATATTTGAAGAGATGTCAACAGTTTATGGGGAGTCTGGGCCTTCATTTGCCACCATGAAAGATTGAATCCGATAATTCGATCATGGCAGGGAGTCGCTAAAAGATGACCGCAAGTCAGGGCGGCCAGATTTCGCCATTAACGAATAAAATAATGAAAAGTTGAAGAATCTTGCTCTAGAGATCCGCGAATTAAGCTGTGACAGATAGCTGAAGCCATATGAATTAGCAAGGAACGTATCGGCAATATTTTTCATACTCATTTGCACATGAAAAAGGGGTGTGCGCGATGGGTGTCAAAAATGCTCACGCCACTCGACAAACAGCGTCGAGTCACAACTTCGCAGGAGTTTTAGGACATCTTTGGCCATAATCCTAACAATTTTTTTTCTCACATTGTCACTATTGATAAATAATAAATTCAGCAGTACGATTTAGAGTCAAAACAAGAGTCAATGCAATGGATTGAAAAGGGAAAACACCGCCGCGGAAATTCAAAGTGGCGCGATCGACACCCAAGCTCATAGCCACTATTTTTGGGATTGTGGAGGAATTTTATTCATTGACTACCTACTTAAAAAAACTACAATAAACGGGGATTATTTTACTGTACTGTTGATAAGAGTGCGTCAAGTGGTTGTCGAAATAATAAGAGGTAAACTGGCGAAATAAAATCTGTTATTGCCAGACAATGCGCCCGTGCACACCGCGCATGTTGCAAGGCTGGCCCCGGGTAAAACTGGATTTCAAGAAATTAATCACCTACCACACAGTTTAGTCCAAATCCTTAGCTTTTTTTTCTAATTCTCAATTTGGAAAAAGGACCTCCAGGAACGAAGATTTTTGAGTGACAAAGAAATGAAGGCGTCGTTAGAGGATCATGTCGAAGGCAAAGTTTGCGATTTTTTTTTCAGTGGGATAAAAGCTCTTTTACACAAATGTAAGAAGTGCGTTGTAGTAGAGGAAGATTAAATAGAAAAATATATTTTTTATACTTTTCTATCGGCATTTTTAATACCTTAGGCTCAAAACTTTTCAGCCGCCCCTCGTACAAAAGATTTTATTGCTTTAATAGCTTCATTGGTTGCCCATAAAGACTCTCCTAGGTTTTCGACTTCGACGGAGTTGTGCTTAAGTGGTGGGGCATTTTTTCGGTTTTCCAGTTATACCGCGTAAATGATTTACCTTATCGAAAAGTTGACGGTTAAAGGGCACTTAATCCTGCATTGAATAAGACCAAATTCATATGTTTTGGACAAACCGTTCTCGTGCTTATCTTCGACAAAGTACAAAATGTACGTATATTATTAATAACCCTCTCTACGTCCAAATAGCTCGTCACCCGCAGGCCCAAGCCTTAAAAAGGCCCGCCTTAACCAGCGTATCCCTGTCAAGGCTCGCGAGCTGGATTCGACTATCCTTGTTCGTCCCAGCCGATCCTTAACTACACCTACGGTTGCTGCACCTCTTACTTGCACACTCCTGAACGACTCTGTGTTATCTACTATGGCTGTCCCTCTTCCTTGTACCCTCCTGTACGACTGCATTGCTTAGTCGTATGCCTGGTCCAAGGTTGCCTTGCCAGACAGTTTTTTTAGGACAGCTGCCAAAGCCACGATGACCCAAACTTCATGATTCACCAGCATTCTTACCTTTAACCTCCTGAGACCCCCGGTGTCACTCGTGACACTTGAGTATATATTTTTTTTACAGCGCCATTTATTGGTATTTATGAAAATTAATAAAAGTGTGTGAAACGTTGGAATATGTCACATATCCAAAAAATTGCTATGCCTCCCACGAAAGGGTTTTTGATTTTGTAAACATTAATTGAAATTTTGAATTCGCCCTACCTCCGACATGACACATTCCAAGAAAATAAAATATTATTTAAAACAAGTTTTTTGGTATTGTTTTGTATTTTCTGTGTGCTACGGTAATATATCTCTCAGATTGTGCGATAAAACTATTAAAATGTTTCTATTGTAAAAAGTATTTTCGTCAATTAATTAGAGTGTCACTGGTGACACTTTGGGGACTCGTGACTTGAATTTAGGATTGTCTGATGGTAACGTCAAGTCACTATTAAGCAACTTTGATGAGACAGATGATGAAAAAATTGATGCTCCATCCTCAGATCAGACCCTGGATATCATCCAAGACCAGAATACTTGTCAATACCAATCAAATGAATCAAAACTCGACAGAGTTACATCGTTTAGTCACAGAGTTTCTATGGCTACCTTCCGTCTCCATCATCAGATCAGCTCCATGACCTCATTACATTGAAGTTTCATCTGAGTTACATGTCTATGCAAAATTTCAGCTCAATCGGTTGGCAGGAAGTAGCTCTAATTCAGCTTCCAAGATTTTACTCAAACATACATTCACACATTTATTGCAAGTTAAATTAAAGTTTGTAATAACAAGTTCAATAAAAGCTGTTAAAAAGTAAATCTTATATGATTCTAAACAATTGCAGATCAATTTGAAACTAAAAACACCTATTTTACCATACCTGAAGTAATTAAAATATTAATTAATTCTAGCCCCTTTTAATGTCTTTGAAACCCGTAGTGTCACTGGTGACACCCCCCATTTTGGCGTATGTAGGGGGGCTAGATTTTTTTTCGCATTTTTTGTTAGTTGTACATATGAAACTTAGGCTGCCTTCCAAAATTCAAGACAATCCGACAATTTTTAGGGGTCTGGGTCTCAGGAGGTGGGAGCGTACGCTGACAAACTTTCAGCTTTTATAAAATGACGTAGGTCTGGCGTTCACTAGCTCTTAGTCTAATACGGACTAACTTTTACTACGAAGTGGATACCCTTTTCTCAGAACTCAGCTACAGCAGACAGCGTTGCATCTACAAAATAGCTAAACACGTCGGTGTGTTTGTACGTATTACCAGTTAATTACCGCTAGTGGAAGGTCTAGGCCGGGGCCATGCGTGCATCCTGTTCAAACGTGTCGATCCGGGTTTAATTCACGGATAGGATTACCATGTATCCGGATTTATCAGAATAAGTCTATAGTATTCCATGAAATGGCGAGGCGCGGTAATCCGTGACGAAATAATAAACTTTAGGATGTGTGAGAGGTGGACGCTATCAAAATTAATAAGCGCCCATAGGAATAGAATACTTGTTATTTTAATTTAAGCTTAGGCAAAAAATAAAAACGAGGTGAGATTTTGTTCGATTTACCATCAGTCCCTAATTTTTAAGTGATCTCTATGGTAACACATAACAGGAATTTAATTTTCAGAGGGGTCACTTAAAAATTAGAGATTCATGGTAAAACGGGCATAAGTCTTTCACTCTGAAACGTATCCTAGAGAGTGAATGAAATTCACCACGGGAAAAGTACATAATTATATTATTTGCTCGTGATTTTCGCACTGATGGTCATCCTACCCAGGGATCCAATTATCATAGCCAAGGCCTGGGTCGTTTATATACTTAACTTTTGTTCTTTAACAAATTAAAACAAGTTAAAAATATCATAAATTAATAAGATTTTTATGGATTTGACATTTTGCGCCTAATCGGCATTGCATTACAGCCCCTCCTAACATTTTAAATTTAAACCAAAATCAACTCAATCGGCCCAGCCGTTCTCGAGTTTTAATCAGACTAACGAACAGTAATTCGTTTTTATTTATATAGATTTATGTTTGTCAGTGGATTTTCAGCAGCATACTGTGCGTAAACGCAGTGAAGTTGTTAGGATTTTTACTATCCTAACTCTATCGATAGGATGGTACGTTTAGGTTCGTTTGATATGTCATTTGTAAGTGGCATTTCGGTCACTTTTGTCATCGTAAAACTTTCTGTGTATTGATTAGTCGTTTTAACCTACAACAACAAAATAAAAGAAGTCCAGAATAACTAAACAAATATCACATTCACAATTAACTTCACAATATTCTATCGACGTAATTAGAAATGTTTCGGTCCCAAAGTAGTCGTATATTCGCTTCTCGGATGAAGATAATGCTTTTTTTTTTTATATATCGCTTATATTTCGAGGCCTGCGTGGTTGTTCACTAGTAACACTAATGGGGGTTGACTGAGTGGCTGTGTGCGGTTTATAATATTCAAGTGTTGATATTTGCTCGTTTATATATATAATCTATACTAATATTATAAATGCGAAAGTAACTCTGTCTGTCTGTCTATCTCGCTTTCACGCCTAAACCACTGAACCGATTTTGATGAAATTTGGCATACCTAGAGATAGTTTGAGTCCCGGGAAAGGACATAGGATAGTTTTTATCCCGGGTTTTGAAACAGGGACGCGCGCGATAAACTTTTTCTGTGACAGACAAAAATTTACAAGGGCGAAGCTGCGGGCGGAAAGCTAGTTGTAATTAAATTTATTGAGCTTCAGTGCTTATATCATGATCTGAATCTAGTTCTAGACCCCTTAAATTAACAAAGACAAATGTTCTGTTAACATGTCACATGAAACTTAGGATACTCGTACAACACCTATTTGGCCTCATATCTGGTTGTTTAGGCTTGGGCCAAATTCCGTGCCGCTGAGTGTATATCTGTTAACAGGAAATGTATGAAATCCGTCATTGTACATACAATTCCTAAAATCACCCGAAAATGTGTGATGTAAATTATATTACACACATTTTCTAGGAAATTAATACAATTTTGCGTAAGATGCGTTTAAGTGAAGAAAGGCACATATCACAGACCACACAACCTACACAGACCAATAGGTTGTGTGGTCTGTGGCACATATACATAATAAATAATATATTTATAATATTGATAAATAATAATAAGTAATTATAGTGAAAGGATATTCAGGGAGGAACGACCTCACTCTTCTTAAAAATAGTGTGTGTAAAGTTATTTGATAAGCATAGTCCATGGCATTCGATATCATTTTCACATAAGATTTCAGAATCAGAAGTGGAATTGTGTAAAGCAATCGTTATAATTTGACAGTTCATAACGTACGATTATTCTGTCAAACGCTTTGTTTAACTGACTTTATCGTACGTTATGAACTGTCAAATGATTATGATTGCTTTACACAATTCCACCTCAGAAGGCAGGACAATAATTGGCAGGCCAAGGCAATGGATGAAAAAAATATATCAACTGTCACTGGGAAAGCTATAAAAATCCTGACGGTTCCCACATCGTCAATGCCACTGGATAATCAAATAAACTGCAGTCTGTAGGGGGAGCCCACCCTGCCGGCGCGACGATCTTGGTGTCAATATTCATTTCAGTGCCTGCTGGTTATAAATGATCCCTCCTGCAAGCAAATCATTGCTAGATACGCCAATTTAGGTCTAGATTAGTATCAACGTATGTAGATTTTCTATTGCTAAGATTTCTGAGGTGGGCAGTGGGCCAGCCGCCTCCCCTCCTATAAAGGGTGTTTAAATCGCTGACATCCTTCTAAATACATATAACTCAAAGGTGACTGACTGACATAGTGATCTATCAACGCACAGCCCAAACCACTGGACAGCTCGGGCTGAAATTTGGCATGCAGGTAGGGTTAGGCATCCGCTAAGAAAGGATTTTACGAAACTCCACCCCTAAGAGGGTAAAACAGGATCCACGCGTGCGAAGTCGCGGGCGGTCGCTAGTTTAAAATAAGACTCTACTCGTGATACATAGTACATTCCCCAAATGTGAGACAAATCGAAATTACAGCCTGCATACGTGTACAAGCAGACTGATTACAGAATACCGATATTTATCGATTATATCGATGCAATTGAAACAGGAGATCAAGTTAACATATCTGTTATCCAATTAACTAACGTTTGGCTTCAGATTGGTGTAATGTGTTAATTGTTCGGACTTGTCAGAGATTTAGAATATTATGTAGGTAGGTATATTTCGTACCTACATATTATCCAAATTGTAATAGAGAAGATTTTCCATGAAATCCTCATTAGGTACTAACCCATTAGGATGTTCTTTACGCTCACTTTGAGTGTAATTCAAGTTTGAAAAGCCTGATATTAGAAAAATATAACTTTTTTCGGCAATAAAGTGATATTCTTCGAAATTCACCCAACTCACCGTCTTGTGTATTTATTTAACATGACATTTTTATTACTACTATCTTATAAAGATGTCTTAATATAGTGAGTAGGTAAAGTAATACAGGCTGTGTATTTTCCACTGTTTGCAAATGGCCAGCCCATTGCCTGTTCACGTGGACTGTTAGTTTATCGCAGCAAGGTCAAAGTCGGGAGCTGTGCACAGGCTACAAAAAAACTATGATACTTTGATGGATATTGCATCATGAGTACACAGCCCAGCTTTTGATGTGGCAAAAAGAGGCGTATTTTGTCACCCGTGTGTGTAAAAGCGGCGCTAGGTAACTAAAGGCCCTGGTGCGAAAACTGGGGCATTAACTGAACTGTTTTGGATGCCAAAATGTAAACATCAAACATTAACCGTTATCTAGCCCTTCAACAGGTACTCGTAATTGGAGTTTACTCCTAAAAACATTTAAAAAGCACCCTTTTTATCTCTGGATTAATTTAGATAATGCCTTCCTAATTCGCGACCCAGTTAAAACTCCGACGCATGCAGTAGCATGAGTATAATCCGCTACGCTAATGTAGCTGTACTGTGAGCAAACTTGCCTCAAGTGGTGTCAGAGTGTAGCGGCTCTTATGTTTGAGTGACACGCGCACATCGCGGCATCGCAAAGTTGCAAGCGCGATGTCAAACATCAACAAACGGGAGTTAAGTGGCGCCTTAGTGCAGGTGCACCGAACTTCCTATCGATACCAATAAGAGAGACATCTCTTATTGGTGGTTATGAAATTCCCGATTTTTCTTTCAACATTCATTTGTTTATTCCAGTAATTTAATAGCAATTTTCATTATTCGTAAAAGTTGTCATTAATTTTAATTTTCTTCTATCTACGGATAATAGCAATCTATTTCATGGTGAGATGACTTCATGACCATGACCAATGGAATTTAACGTTATTGGAGCACACGGTGGCCTGGATTGTTGCGAGGATCAAATATTAGATTAATAATAAAGCCTGGGTCCCGCACAATAGCTCGCTAAACAATGGCCAGCGTTTGTGTTGCAGATTGAGCGCCAATATAATGCTATTGGTATTAATTACTATTGTCCAAATACTATTGGCCTTTATAGGCCGATTAATAGAGAGACAAAAACATTTTAACACGCAGAAAGCTACAATTTATTTCATTGGGATTGGGACCTTAAGATGAGGCAATAAGATTCCGAATTGTTAACAATTTAGACAATAGTTTTAGCATCTTAAAAGGTTTTGATCCGCGAATGGCGATGCAGCGTTCATCGCGATGACGAAGTTCCAAAGTTTACAGACGCAACACGGAGTAATCCCACTGCATCGAGGCACGAGAAAAAGTTATCGTGAAACATTCTAGGTGTTTACCGAACCATTATCCAAGAAAGCTTTATAACAGATGGCTTATGCACTTGAACTTGGACTTGAACTTGCGACCTTTTGCTAGCCGCTTGACTGATACCACTTGTAAGCTGCGAAGAGATTGCTTAACCTGTTGAGTGTGTTTTATCCTTTAAGTAAGGCAAAAAGCTCGGAGCGAAGTGCAGGTCAAAACGCATTACTGAGAGTGCGGATCAGGCGCGTTTATCCGTAAACAGTACAAGACGCCACGTCTTGTTAGTACCGCGCAAAGTTGTAGATCCTGGCTACACAGGTTTGCATCAGCGGGAATTCGAGAGGTGCGAATAGCATCCGAACCCCGCAAAGCATCTCATTCACGACTACTTACCATATTAAACCATCCCGATACTTTCATTATTGGAAATTAAAACTTTAAATCCCACATAACGCATTTTTTTTAAAGGAATATACCTCACGCAAATCATTATTACAAATGAAAAACATAAAAGCTGTGAACAACATGTAACCAATCAATTATTAATTAAAACATACTAGCCATAAAACACGTAAAAACGAAGTGTGCCACCTGTGGATTAATCTTATTTTACCAGAAAAAGTTTTCAGGTTAGAAACGAAATGGAACACCGATGTCGTCAGAGCGGAATTGGATTAAATGGGTAAAATGCATGAAAAATATTTTGTCCATATCAACCAACCAATACCGGGAAAAAACGGAATAAAAATGGCAGCCTTATAAATTACTTTCACGAAACATGGACGGCAAAACTTTATACGAAAATTCTTTCCGTTACGAATCAGAGCTCTTAATTATTGTGATATTTGCCGTAATATGTCAGAGCGAATTTCGGATTTTTTTAAGGTCTATAAATTAATTTCGTGTTATATTTTTTATATCTACGATTTTCTATCCATATGGAAACAATATAAAAAGATTATAAGAACATAAGCGTTGATAAAAAACGAAAACGCTCATGTCTTAGCTGACGATATCAGCTGGGACCTCGCGCGCGGCGAGCATTATTCGCGTGGGCATTGAAATGTATGAATGCGCGGCGAGTCCGCATCGCCGCGTCCGCTATCACAGCGGGCCACCCACCGCTTATCGCTAAGCCGCGGTTATGGGCATTAGTCTATGAAAGCGAAAAATTCAATTAATTTTACAGCAGCATTCTGCAGAAATTTTCAATCGGGGAACTGCGATGGCGCCGGCCAACTAATTTAATTAGTGGTTGAAGGAAACCAATATTCTTTTGAATGTCTCGTCTTGATAACTGCAGCGCCTATATCGTCAGCTTAATTTCATTCCAGAAAGAAGTACCTACGCAAATGTTGTACATTTATGGGCGATCACATTTCTCAATTCAGGGAAATTTTGTCAACTTTAACGTGACGACCCACAGTGTTTGATGAAGACCGTTTTTCGGACATGGCCTTTTTATTGAATAAGCGGCTAGTTAAGGCAATTTAAATGATAGCTAAGCAGCATCTTAGCTTAACTAATCGTTTTTTGAATAAAAAGGCCATGTCCAAAAAATGGTCTTCATAAAACACTGTGCGACCGTATGAAGCTACACGAAGTAATCATTAGATAGGTATTTCAATGTTTCAGAATAGAAAAACCCCACACATAGACGAGAGAGACATTTAATGCCGTAAAAAAGCTTAGACGATATCATTTGATTACGCTTTAAAATGATTGCGGTAGATGTTGACTTGGCCAATAAAGGGTAGACTTAATATGTATATTGGCCGGCCGCGGTTGTTTATTTGAGAAGGTTTTGAAGCAGATAGAAAATGAGGCAACCTCATGCCTGTATCGTCTCTGCACTCCGCAGTGTTTATTCTGTGAGCGAGGTCTAGGTCAGACTCCGAGCTTGCAGCGAGGTTGTTTAGATCAGGGATGTTATGGATATCCATAACCGTACCCGAAACTTTCAGATATCCGAAATAATAAAATATCCGAAACCGTAACCGTAACCGATTGAAAAGTTTCGGATAGTTACGGATGTAAGCAGTTTCAATTATTTTTTGTATAGCATCAGCAATAATGCGCGCGCGCCGCACATCTCCGTTAATTGCCTTCCGTTATACGGTTTACACCCAGATTTTAAAGACGACGAAAAACGACTCCTCTAAAGATTAGTATTACTCAGTTTAATCGTTCTTTCTGTATCTTTTCGGTGATGTTTATTCTGTGGACGTGTCGCCAGCGTTGGAGGTCTAGGTCGCAACTTGCAACGACCTATTTACCGACTTTGATGCGTTATGAATGAACCATCTGGGAATGGAATCGGAATGAGATGGGAAGATCGTTCTGTCTCTACGCATGCCGCACACGTTGCCGCGTGTTCATATTATGAGACTATTTATTGTGTTGTGAAATTGCAAATATTGACAGATAAAAATCTATTAGGAGCAGTGAAATCTATATAAATAAAAATGAATTAATGTTCGTTAGTCTGATTAAAACTCGAGAACGGCTGGGCCGATTGAGCTGATTTTGGTTTTAAAATGTTTGTCGTAGTCCAGGGTAGGTCTAACTAAACGGTGAGCAAATACGCGCGCGATATTGTTTTTCTGTGACAGACAAAATTCCACGCGGGGAAGCCGCGGGCGGAAAGCTAGTTTGAAATGAAATAAATACGACTTTTCGTCAATTTATTTTGCTTGCATTTAGTTTGTTTATTATTTGGCTTTTATGAATTTTATTTGCAAGGAATGATTGTAATTACTAATCAGTGGTAAGGTAGTTACTGTTCACCTTAATCAGGTCATAAACGCCCGTATGCTAAAACATTACTATGAGATCTCAGTGCGCGTTCGATTACGAAGTGTTGCTGCTTCACATAAGCAAGTATCGTTTGTAAATACGGGTGTTAGTTTCCACTGCAGGAGCACCTTATCTCCGTCCACCCTATCTTCTTTAGGTACTAGAGGTAAAGGGACGATAAGTTTATGTGCAGATGACGTTTGTTTAAGCATTTTATCTATTACTCTTATATTTAAATGACATGTCACCACAGCAACTCATTATAAAGTCAGCTTATTTAGTTGGCGCACGATTTCGCAAATGTGGTCGCCCCAAGCAAACTTGGCGGCGCACTGTAGCAGACGAGGCGAAAAATATCGGCAAGACCTGGAGCGAGATCAAGCGCGAAGCTCAAGACCGAACGCGATGGAGGACTGTTGTGGACGCCCTCTGCCCCATCTAGGGGACATGGGACCTTAAGTCAAAGTAAGTCACGATCTGCTCCCGCATTCATGATGTAACCGCATAGAAGTTATACGGGTTAATGGTGCTCTCACATTTATATCAAGTTATCAGTAAATTCAAGAAGTCGTATAAAACGTTTCTGAACTAGGTACTATAAGTCGGAAGCGAAATGAAATACTTATTGTTCTTGATACAAACTCGAGCTACACATGAGAGCTAAATTATTAAACTTTATTGTTCATTTGCTGCATGAAGCTTTCCAATAATACTTCAAGGAGTAACGGAAAATGCAATAAAGATATATTAAATCCTCTTGATTAAAACATAACAGAACATAATGAACATCTAATGGACAGGACATTTCTTAGAAAACTTGGGAAGCTAACATAATTATTATTAAACTTTGTAAAAGTAGGCTACATAACTTCTGAATGTCAAGGTGATAGACACAATAGAAAATTTAAAAAAGTTGAGACCCGCATGACGACCACTAACGCATAAGCAATGAAGAAAGAAATGAATAAACGAAAAAACGTTTGTCTGTCAAAAATAATTTGTATCTTTTCAGCTTTCCAGGATGATATTTTAAAAATATTTGACAGTTATAGAAAATAATTTGTATCTTTTCAGCTCTCTAGAGCTCGTATTGTAAAATATCTGACAATCAGACTACACAAATCATCGTACAGTAAGTATTTGTGAAAAAATAAGCAAAAGTGCTTTAAATTTTATCATTAACTTTAGCATCTGTGCAATTAAGCAATAACTAAATTAACTAATACAAAACAAACATAATAATTACCCTCACTATAAGTACTTTGTATCGGATTAAAAATCAACAAATAGATAAAATTAAGTAAATTCACCAAAACGGAGTGAAGTGCAGACCTGACTGGAAACATCCCAGTGCACGAGCAGGGACCATTCAATACAATTGACAGCATTTTACACAGTACACTACAATTTTTGTAGCAAAATCACGACTACATACGAAGCCACAGTGTAGCATGAAGTGTTGGGCAAACTCCATAAATGAATTGCTGTTTGCAGGTCCTTCGATGTTGCGGTTGTTGTTGACATTTAAAATGCATTCAATCTCATATAAGGTACCCGTAGTTAAAAGGAATTGCTTAAGTAAAACAGAATTAGAGTCGGCATTTGAGAAAATCAAAACTATTGTTTTGATGAGCATATGGAAATTCGTGATACGATAACTAAGAACGGTAATCATATCTGTGAGACGTCTATTGTGGTTCATAAAGTTTAATAGCAAGTTAGCCCGGTGGAAAAAATAGGAGTTTGCAATGTTTGAACATCGGTTTCTCACCTATGAAAAGATTCTGATGCCAGTAATATCTGTGGAAAAGCGCTAAAAAACGATGGAAACTTTATTTATTTATAAAAATCTGTAAAACCTGTCAAGCCTGCCTATGACAATTCACAAACCGCTTTCCGTTCGACCAACAACCAAATAAAAAAGAACAAACACGTGTGTGGATTACACACGTGCAAAAATATTTCACGCGGGACGAGCGTCAGAATTTTTTTACAAAGAGCCCTTTAGGATATTCGAGATAGAACGACAAGCTTGATAGCTAAGCGAGCGAACCTATTAAATCGTTCTTTCAAAAATACTAGAAAAAGCCGGCGCGTTACCGTGAATTCTAAACCGATTTCCGTTTGCTTTGAAAGCTCAGATTGAAACTCGGCCTAGGTACTCGTCTTCCATTATACGAGCACACATGATACGTGTAATTTACTTATAGGAAGCCCCACGACGCACTTCATCACTATTGTACATGCTTTCCTAGCGTGGTTCCAACTAAAACCAATCTGCCAACGTCAGAAGGCAGCGGAGAGACTTTATTAGTAATCTTCTATACAAATAAAAATGAATCGTAAAATGTGTTGCTGCGAGAATCTCGGAAAGCTGGACCTATTCGGAAAATTGGTATGTTTTTTCAATATTCGTTGAAGTCCGAGGATGGTTATTATGAAGAGAGAAATTGACAACGTTTCCCGGAAGCATTTTCTATTCGCAAACGCTGAAAGCCCTTTTGCTAGCGGATTTGGATTCCTGTGAGAATATTTTTTAATGATAGGATGATGTCGATTCAGCCGGTGATGAATAGAATTGCCAAAATTTTGGTGCACGGTTCTGGATTTTATATGTATTTTGTCGTTACGTTGTTGCCTAAAAAGCTTTTGTGTCTCTTCTACATCTACACCTTTTTATTCTATGCTACTTATGACTTCTCGAGACAACTACAGACATCTTAAGAAGGATTCCAGTATAAAGAATCAGTTCAAGAAGTTCGCGACTTATGTATCTACTATTTTATGTAACTTTCTCCTTTGAAATTTGAGTTTATTCAGACCTATCTTTCAACAAAACATGTGCTTGAGTTCAGAATAGACTTATATGAAAACTTAATTCAAATACAGAGAAATATTTCATGTGATTCGTGTAAACATTCAACCAATTGCGACAATAGCTGACCGGTGAAATATGTCGCATTGGCCGACTCACTTTGTGCTAAGACAATTAATTGCACAAGCCAATAAACATGTTTTGTAACGTTCTTAAGAGCCAATAATATGCTGGTTCAAATTGAATAAAATATTTTTGATTTTAATTTTGTATTGGTTTTTGATCCTACACAAAGTTTATGATTGTGTTAGGAATAATTAATTCACCTCAATATCGACTGTCTCGCCGTCGACTGGGATCGAATCAACAGTTCGAGCCTAAACCTTAAGGCTATCAAAGCGGTTCAACTAATAATTTCGAAAGGGCTCTCAATGTAGGTACATTCAGAAAATAGAAAATACCTATCAACAGTTTTTTTTTTATGCCGGAAACTTCCTAAGCAACCCTCGTATTTGTTTGGCTTCAGTGTTTTGGTGGCACAGCTGTTAAGTTAAATGTCACGAGGTCACAGCCTGCACCTGACCTAGATCGAGCTCTAGGATACATGTTGCTAGGGAGCATGTTGCAGCCGAGCGATTGCCAAAGTAATACAATTAGCTCGAGCAACATTTATATGGACACCTGGACTCTCCACTTGAGTGCCGTTATCGATTAAAGTGTTATTCCATTAAAGTGGTATCGAGTGAGGCCAATTAATTGTGAAACGTATGCATGTAGTTGAATATATTCTCTGAGTGTTGGTGGCCAAAGTAGTTTAAGATAATACGATTCAGAACCTGAGAAAACTAAAACAGGTCCCATATTTTACAATATGTTTGAACCAAATAATTTATTTTTCTTCCTTTCTTTCATATTGATGCCGAGAGAAATGAATTAACACTTTGGAATATTATTTTGTGCAGGAGTATTTCCAAGCCAATATCTCATAGACCGGGACAAGGTTTAATGTTTTTTTTTCGGCTTACACTACGAGGACAGAGGATTCCAGGAGAGTGAGCAGATTCGAAAAGATGCGTTCCGATCTTTTTGGAACCAACACAGACAAACAGGACCCTTTGTGATGGACCAAAGTCTGCACGCGCGGACCAGTGGAAAAAGAAAAGTGAAAAAGAACGTTCTGAAACTTCAGTACAGAATAGACATACAAGTTCCGATCGGCGAAATTGCGCAGTGCATTTGCAGATAAATTCTAGGATTTTTTATACTATATCTAGCTGCTTAAGTTATTTTGCTAATTCGGCAGTATATATGAAGATAAATAGGACTTACTTTAAATAATTGAAGCAGCTAGGCTTCAATTAGTGCTTATTTGATTTGACGAGTTATCAAATTAAGTATTCTAATATTGCTAATTATTAAATGAGTTGAGTTTATTAAAAATCATACTTCTGTAACATATTATAATACCTGTTAATGAGATAATTATTATGTAATTAAAGTCTTAAATATCAGCAACAGTATGTCTGTTCATCTGTTGCTGCAAAAACTGTTGAGTAAAAAAAAGTTCGGAAGAAAAGTCGAAGCCACGTAGCGTCAAAGTTTGCTTGACAATTTCTGCACAACTTTCATAATATCTGCCCCCCTAGACAAAACGCACTTTTTGATCGAATCGAAAATCGAATCCGTCAAAACTCCACACAAAAAAGGGGCTTTTCGACCACTTTTCGACTGGTTTGCGATTATAATTTGCACTTTGTCTAGACCCACAGATCAGTTTGCTTGAGAAATGCTTTTTGAAAACTGTCATACATCTGTTTGTGCGAACAAATCAAGGCAATAAAGTTCGTTTCAGCGACGTCCACTGCTGGACAAAGGCGTCCTCCAAGGTTTTCCACAATGAACGGTCCTGCGCTGCCCGCATCCAGGCTCTATCCGCGACCTTCACCAGATCGTCGGTCCACCTAGTACGAGGCCTGCCCACGCTACGTCTTTCAGCCCAATAAGGCAATAAAGTATCAAGATCTATTACTATGTTTATTCTCATAGACAACGGTTAGTGTATAGCGTTAACACGCCGCGACGTGCGCCTACGCGTAATGAGTGGGGAGTGCCCCTATCGTGGAAATGACGTCACTAATCATCTTCCCGCGGTGACGTCACACTGCAAAATGCAACCAAAGACTGAAGTGCATTTAATAAGACATTTTTTGTTAATTGATGTGTTATGTGTTTTTATAATCCTTTAGGTAAATTGGAAAAGTGTTTTATGTGTGTACTCGTAGGTAGTGATGATGACGTTACATGATCTCTATATGTTAAAAATAAAGTTTAAACAAAACTTATCTCCTGTTTTCTTTTAAGTAAACATTTTTAAAGGTTAATTTATATTTTTTTAGGTCAGATTGAGTAATTTCTTAATTTTACGTTCAGTGACTTCTGAAGTAAAGAGAAGGGGGATAGTGATATTATCTTTTTCATTTTTCCCTAAAGCGTTAGCTGGACGCGATTCACGATTCCATTTCTTGCTTGGAGATAAAATATATGTATATTCTTATGCAACTAAGATAGACTTATGGACCTGGAATTATGCAAATAAAGAAATTTGATTTGATTAGAATACGGGACTATGAGCTTAGAACAAATTAAGGGATAACCCATTTAATTAATGAAAAAAAAAGTTTATTTTGTGTAGAATAAATATTTTTCTATTCTTGAATCTTCTAAAGTGCTAAGAAGGTTTAAAAAGATAATAAGCATCTACAATGATAAGATTTTGGTCTCAGCTTTGCCGCAGAAAAATAAAGCTTTCAAAACAACTAATAAGTTTATACATGGAATCTTGGTAATTGTCTCGTGATTAAGGGCTTCTTTGAAAGAACCAGGAGAAGCCGTGGTTGGAAGCTAATAAACTATGTCAAGAACGAAGCTCAAACCCTGTGTAACAAGAACGCACGCACAGGGTGACACACGAACCACTCACAGAGGTCTATTTCACGCTGTGCGTTCGATTTGGCGAATGGCGCAACTCACGATTAATGAAGTTAACGAAAAATAAAAATTGAGACTGGTATTCGTTTCATCTAAACACTACAAGCCACTTCATAAATAGAGAGACTTCATAAACTCCAACACCCACTGAAGAAAATAGGAATAATCATAAAGATAACAAGGAATTTCCATTGTGGAAAACCCAATCGCGAGCCGCCACCCTGTTATCGATATTCTATTGTCTGCGTACAGGAATTTTCAAGTATAATCCAATTCGAAATACAACTGTAAACGGGAACAGCGGGGCTTGGTGGACAAAGCAGTAAACACTCGAAAGGATACCGTAGAATCAAAGCAAAGTCACATTTTTCCAAGAAATCTGCATTATTAAACGTATTCGATGCAAATGCGAGTAGAAGCTGAATTATGTTCTAAGAAATGTTTCCGTCGAATTGATCATATATTCACATTATAATATTGTAACCACCGTAGGCCGCTTTTAATTACAAAATGATCCGAAATTTTGTACTCGTGAGAGCAAGTGATTAAAACTCAGAAGAATAATAAAAACAGGCCAAGTGCGAGTCGGACTCGTGCACCGAGAGTTCTGTACAAACATAACTTTAATTTTTTTACAGACTAAAGGTACCTACTATAGACCTGAGTATTTGAATTTCAATTTAATACTTCTTTTTAATTTATGAAAAAAACTACTTACTAGATCTTGTTCAAACCAATTTTCAATTGAAGTTTACAATATACCTACATCATTCATTTTTTTTTAGTTTTATCATTCTCTTATTTTACAAGTTAGGGGGGGGGGGGGCTTCCAAGAGGTTACCAAGTTTCAACAGTGATGCTCTTATAGTTACGTATACTGTGTCATACACAAAAAAAAAGATAACACGTGTAGAAGGCTGCTATGAATATACGACAATGGACAGTGTTACACGTGAAGGTAGGTTAAGGTTAAGAAGGACTGAAGATAAGCTCAAATAAATCATGTAAGATCCGAATAGATAAAATTGTAATTTTGTCTGTTAGTGTGAGGCTAATAAGCTTTATGAATGTCGTTTTCATGAATGTTATTACATTTAGCAACGCTGTAAGTTAAAGTAAGTGCAACATAGTTTACGACTTTTTACATTGGGCTTTCTAAATATCAATGTTGTTAAGCCAGCAGACTGCTTGTGACCACGGCTGCAGCACAGCAGCCGAAACGTCAAGCCCTGAGTACATATAAACTCATATAAAAAAATGTCGCGTTGAGACCCGTGTTTCTATTTTAGTTGAAATAGAATGCGAAAGTTTAAAATCTTCTAACAACGTTGTTGGTTGTTGTTGGGACATTTTGATTCTAAGATCTAGATTGTAAGAACAAGTCGTCCATTTGCGAATATGGTGACGGTGACGTATCGAACTATGGTATATTCGACCGCAAATGTAAGGTCCACTGAAATAATCTACCTCGTGTCAAGTCTGTAATGCTCCTTAACATGACTGAAGTGCATAAGTGCACTCGTACATTAGTCCTCTATCAGCAGGGATGTTATGGATATCCGTAACCGTAACCGAAACTTTCGGATATCCGAAATAAAAAAATATCCGAAACCGTAACCGTAACCGATTCAAAAGTTTCGGATAGTTTCGGATGTAGGCAGTTTAAATGGTTTTTTGTATAGCATTATATGTAAAGGCTTAACAGCCTGATTTACCTTTTATTTTTTTATTACTTTTTATTCGAGGTAAATGAATGAATCGTGTTGGACAACTAATGCAAATCGCATTCTAAAGCACAGATATCCATAACCGTAACCGAAACTTTCGGATATCCGAAATAAAAAAATATCCGTAACCGTAACCGGTATAATATTATTCCTATATCCGTAACCGTATCCATAACCGAAACTACATATCCATAACATCCCTAATCAGAAGCAACAGGTAAGTGCAAAGCATGTACGACATCCTTGTGGCTCGGCCGAGAACCCTCGAGACCGCACTTCCAGCGTCCGAAACCACACGGATATTATGAAGTACTTAGGTACATAAGAGTATGTCGTACGCACTACCTGTTGCTTGCATATTGTTGCGGCATTAAAGGAAATCAAATACAGGGTATAAAAAAGGTATTTTTGTGCGGATTTCTGTAAGCTAAGGGTGGATTCGACCAAACAAGAGTAAATATTAATCTCAGAATAAATCGTCAGTTATTCGAGATTTTGACATATTTCCCGTACTGAAACTGTCAATGTGCCAGTTATGCCAGGAGCTAATTTCGGATAAAAGTTTTGTCGAATCGAGCCTAAGAAGTATTAAAGACATTATTATAAAAATATACTGTCAAACTTCAAAATTAAGCACAGGGTATTTACTAAGAAAACAAGGCAAGACCAAGGTTTTGGAGGTCGAGGTCGAACTAAATTTTTTAATAGGTGAATTTTGCAACTGAGATCATGCCTAATAGTCTGATAATAATTATGCTGTATAATTTAAAGGAAATAATAATGATAACGCTCGCGATTCACCACCTTTATTGAATTAACGAAATGTATGCAGGGGCTTTGGAATTTTCGAACGAAATGATAATCAAATTGTGCTTTAACAATACCAGGGATTTTCAGAATTTAAAATTAGGTTATATCATAAATTTCCAGTAAAACTATATGCTCAATTTATTTTATGTAATTAATTTCATATTATTATGATAAAATGTAACGCTAATTTATATTTGATAGGTAGAGAATTATTCTTGCAGGAAACATGTTGGAACAGTAATAATGAATATAATTTAATTTGTAGCAACATTGAAAACATTTTCGTATTCGCATGAACTTGGTTACATAAAGATATTATATCAATCAATCTAGAAATATTAAAACCAGTCTAGGCTATAGAATCGGGTTGCCAAAGAGCACTAATGCCCATTTTCACTATCAATCTCTAATTTTGAAGTGACCCCTTTGCTAACAAATAACAGGAATTTTGTTGTCATGGAGGTCACTTAAAAATTAAGGATCGATGGTGAAAACGGGCATAAAACAAATAAATTCAATAAACAAAGGACAGTGCCAATCCAAGTATGGAAGTTGGACCAAGTGCTGCCCAGAATGAAACCATAGTGCATTTTGTTCCTCAGGCCAATACTAATTTTCAAAAACTGAGCGCACCGAAATCTATCCCTGGAGTTAAGAGAAAAGAAGAGTTTTGTTTTGAATTATTTACATACAAAATATCATCGATGTATACGTACTACGCATAAGATTTCGCGATTGTGGCATTAAATAACACTCGCTATGTTGAACTTAACCATACTGCATCCGTACACCTTACTTTAGTACGACTTCGACATTCTTTATAAGCGATCAAGCGCTGTTGCAGTAGTTTGGTTAGTTGACAGAAATTAATTATTTCCAAAATGGAGCAAGAAGTTTTAGCTTAATTACTTCAATAATCGATTGTAATACACCAATAAATGGATTTTTTGCAATGATATAGAACTAAAACTTCTTGCTTCATTTTTGGAAATAATGAATTTCTGTCAACTTACCAAATAATTAAAACAGCGTTAGATCGTTTATAAAGAATGTCTAAATCGCACTAAAGTAACGTGTACGGATGCAGTATGGTTAAGTTCAACATAGCGAGTGTCATTTAATGCCAAAATCGCGAAATCTTATGCGTAGTACGTATACATCGATGATATTTTGTATGTAAATATTTTGAAACAAAACTCTTTTTTTCTCTTAACTCCAGGGACAGATTTCAGTGCGCTTCGGTTTACACATTAGTATAGGCCTGAGGAACAAAATGCACTATGAGTTGATTCTGGGCAACACTTGGTCCAAACCCTGGCACTGTCCTTTGTCGGAAGTCCTACATATCTTATGATTTTTCATTGGCCGGTGTACTTCAAGCATGAACATAATAAAAAGACTGTCAAAGTCAAAGTCAAAATTACTTTATTTGCATGCACTATTTAAATATGCACAGACTATTTAAATAGCTACGTACAAATCGTCAAACTAAAAATAACAATAAAAAGCTAATAAAAAATAGCTTTCCTCTTTAAGAGCCTTTACATGTCTCATAATCTATTTACTGCAACTAATAATCCGGTTAATGTATAACATCAACTGGTATGAATTTAACATTGCAAATATAAAGGCGCAGAGGTGAAAATGAAGAGAAAATAAAAATGATTTTTAAAGTTACTTGATCTGATATTAAACCAATTACTCGGCTTTAAAAAGCCTCTCGGTGCAAGAGTAATGGTTGCCTACCCCAAAGCTTTTACAAATGAATTTTACCTTTAAATAAAATTATTGAATATCATGTTAACTTTTAAATTAACACGCTGGAAACTTAAAGCAAACTAAGTAAAATATGAATTTTCACTGTAGCTAAAAGTTCATCTTCAACCACGCGGCTTTATCGACGGTAAAGTGGGAAACAGCAATAAGCCGTAACTAGCAATTTTCTAGCAAACGAATTTGTATTTTGTTCTATTCATGACAGAATTCAAAATGTTGAGACATATTTGCTAGATAGGTAGGTGGAATTGGTACTTCATTGCTGTATCAATGATAAAAATTGCGCCGATTACATCGCGTTCTAGGAAATTCTATGACGCTTGGTACAATTCAATATGGCGTGATTTCTATAGAATCTCTATTACGGCAATATTACTCTTCAGCGCCATTGGCAATTCCAGCTAGGGTCAATTGAATGTTATAAATATAAAGCATGCAATAACGTTATTTCTATCAAAATTGGTGGATAGGTAGTAAGCGTATGCAGTAGCGTGAGGCGGTGTAAATATAGCTTAGTTATATGCATCGGATTAAGTCTGCCGTATATCAAATGCTGAGGAGTATGAAACTGTAATTCTTTAATTGAAAGTATATCCAAAGACATCAAACTAGCGATCTTAAATCTTTTGTTACTTCTAAACTTTTTTCATTGACCTTTGAATCTAAAATGAAACCCAATATTAACCCTTTGTGTAACAATATACTGGAAAGCGTAGGAGCGCAGTCAAGGCTGTGTTACGGGACTATTCCCACCTCTCTTTCCCACCGCTGCAACTCCTGTGTAGCCAGGATCTACAGCTTGACCGCCAATAAAACCCAACCAGTGAAGGTCAAGTTTGTCCCGGGGGAAAGTTAAACTGTCAGCAACGATAATCAGAAGAAGATCAAGACTGTGTTAGTGGAACGCGTGTACACAGGGCTCCCCGCCCTTTGTGAGGATTAGAGCCCTTTGGAGAGCTAAGCGTCCTCCTGACCTTGTATTGTAGCCCGGAGTTGCATATATGCATCTGAAGCTCATGGCAATAGAAACCGGAAATTATTTCAAACAAATTCAAGACGTATTGCGATTGTTACACAAACAAGCGAGCACGTGCGGCGTACACGCATCCTATAAGAGCGCTTTCACATTAGGGCGTTAGTAGCGCGACAGCAGCGCGGCAGCGGCGTTTTTGTAATGTAAAGGGAGGCAGCAGCTCAAAAAAATGTTAGCAATAATTCCATATCAAAATATTGTCCATTAAATATTATACAATAATTTCAGAAAAATAATTTCCTTCAAGGCCCCGTCCGCTCGATAGAAACGCCGGATAAGGCAGAGGAGCGTGGATTAGTGACGACCCAGTTTTGCTAAATATAACATTTATACAAGCGTAATTACAGAGGAATAATAAACAATAGTTTTACATCTCGCTAAACTAAACGTAGCGGCACAGAATAAGTAATAGTACAGGTACAGAAGGATTACTCCGCAAGACGATTTAAATAAATGCGAGTCTTGCTACGACGCGATACAGTGGAATTCAGCTCGCACAGCACTAAGTACCTACAATTTTATTCACCTACAAGTTTTGTCTCTTTCTATCGCGTGCCTCTGAACTCTTCTTACGCTGTTAGGGTTGCTGTCTAGTAGTGTCTAGTAAAAAAATAATTAATCTACTTATTTGTAATGAGGTACGTATGTAGGTAAGTACGCATTGATTATGGAAAACCTTGGGAGAGGCCTTTGTCCAGCAGTGGACGTCATTTTTGGCTGAAACGAACGAACGCATTCTGAGCAGTAGTCATGGTAGGTTAGGTTCCTATACTATCCTAAGAATTATTGATTACCTACATGGCCAACATACCTTTCAGCATCTTTGGGAAGCGAAAAAAAAGATAAATCCGGTAGATTTCTTTTCGAATTTAAACACCCGAACGCCGCACAATAATATTTCTTTCTCTTTGTGTCAATTTTTAAATAATACTTCGATCATAGAATTAGGTACTACAACGCACGCCAACGTCCTGACGGGCGCGCGCGTGACACTCGACTGATATAATACCCGCCGGCGGGGCGCTTCGCTGTAGGTAATTATCGGATGTACCGCGCGGAGTGAGCCAGGCCTGGTAGCGGTGCTGTATTTGTGAAGATATTTGCGAAAATCTGGGCTGTTCGCTGAAGCACGTTCTGCTTGACCGCCCTCTGGCGAGAAAACCACGCAACCCCAATATTTAGAGTGCAGTGTTAACCCAACAGCATTAAATAATAAAAAATCTTTAAAATATTACATTTTGAAGCTCAGCATTTTTTGTTGGACGAATGTAAGTATTACTCGTATGTACTTAAATAATTAACATTGTTAAACACACAAACCGGGATTACACGTACAAATGTAAGCAATTCCACAATACCTAAGAATTAACTTTTTATATGAAATACATATTACACTGCACAACAGCATTTCTGATGATTGGGTTATGTTACATGATATTAGTCCAATTTTTAATGACGATTTCAAATCTGTGATTGAAATATCTGTATCAGCTCTGGTTAAAAAAATATAACACTTGGGTCTTTTTGTAAAAAAAACACTCTTTTTTTAGAGATGATCCTATTTTATGAAGTGGTTAAGTTGAAAAAGCTTTCTTTTATTTGACTTCCTTGCTGATGCTGAAGGCAGACAGCTCTTCTGAATGATTCAACAGCAGTCAGCCATCATGTGTGCATTCCAGTGGCCCTGATAGCGTCCCTCTATCGTACAAAGGCCCTGGTGGATTTGCTCGCCATGTTCTTCACTTAGATCCTTAAAAGTTGTGATAAAATTGTTCAGGTGATTGGGAAGAGAGTGTAATTCGATGTTTATATTACATCCAACCAAAAAAACATGTTTGTAAGTGACTCATACGTTGATCGATGTGTAAGAATAGTAAGATTTTTTCGGATTTTCCAAAAAAAAAATTAAAATACCAAAATAACTCATTCCATGTCTTTTCGGAAGACTTGAAGATCCTAAATCTCTAAAACGATCGTTTAAACCATCTTGGCTACATGGTTTTGAAAATTTCGGGTCACATTCAAAGTCTCTACCACACTGACAGTTTTCGCCTCAAAATCCTCATGTGAAGTATCAACATGAGGTTCAGGTGACTTCTTAGGGTTGAAAAGACGTCTACATGCCAAACGTATGCAAGGAATTACTATTTAGTTCAATATTTTTTGGTTAATACCATTTTTGTTCAAAAATAAAAATAACAGTCGTCGCGATGGTTCAAGGGTTCCTTTCAGATCATAGCGGTTTCGTACCTAAATCTACACATATTCTTATTTGTTTATAAACGTAAAAACTCAACGCATCTTTTCCACGCCTTTTGCGGAATTCAAGGCTTATCTTTCATTTCCACTGGGTCCCCAAACCAATTTTTTTAAGCCAATTTTACGAACTTTGTCACATTTAAACGGATTATTTAAACATATCCTCTCCGCAAATGAAACAAAATTGATTTAGATAATTCACACAAACACTTCTTAATGCTACCATATTAAATTATACAAAGAAAACATAGTATTTTTTGATTTGTCGGCGAATTAAGACTGAAATTTAGCAATTTTTGAGTGAAAGCTATAACACGTAAACAAGAGCTGCTACGAAAAAATGGACGGCAGATTCAGAATCAGCGACGTCAAATTAATAAACATCATGTAATGAAAGTCAATCATTAGCCAAAAGTTGCAATTTTGTTGTGCAGTGTTATTATCGAATACTACAGTGCTTGAATTTTATTTTATTGGAGTGAATACTGGTTTTGCAGAGAGCTTTTAAATTAATATATTTTTAGTCATAATTCTTTATTAATTCCATGAAAAGATTTATAGGAACAGGCTTTCAAAACAAAGCATCACCGATATGTTTCAATAAATAATTATGAAAACCAATACATAGTAAAGCACTATTGTTCAATATTTGAGTATTATTCAATTCGACACAATTCAAATATCAAATAATCCTCTTAGTGAAAAATATATTCATTTCAGTTAAGAGCTTTTAACAAAATTGTACAATATTTCTGCATGTTACTATCACCGGTGAAAAAAAATACTTTTGTACATAATTTAACATAAGGTCATTATCATTTATCGTAAGACTGACTAAGTAGCTAAGATATTGTCTAAAAATCATAGTTATGTTGATAAACATACAGCTACTTATAGTATATTTCTTTGGCACTGATAACAAAATATTACTTTTGTTAGGTAAGTGATCACATAAACAACCTAAATGGTCTGTGTTAATTACCGACCACTTAATTGTAAGCGATTCCACGAGTAGAGAATGTAGCGATTAGTTACCAATTGTGTATCGTGTTTCCTTCGTGTTAAATTCTCTGAGCATACACACAATATGTCATGCACCTAGATATTCCTGAAAATGGGATAGGTATTGCAGAAACAGCACATTTCACCTAGCAAATGCAGTGGCATAAACTGTATTTCAGAACCCTAAGATATTTCGTGCATTGTAAATTATGAAATTCAATGTACCTACTCGTCTCTGTTACCAGCATGTGTACGTGGATGTAGCTATAATTCTGACGTATAAGTACAACCGACGACATCGTAAAGGTAGCAGGGAAGCGCTGGACGCAGGCCGCTACCAATCGATCAACGTGGAAAGCATTAGGGAAGGCCTATGTTCAGCAGTGGACGTCCTATGGCTGAAATGATGATAAGTACAATATTAAATTACATCAAAATTCACCGTCCTCACAAACTGTCGTGTTTACCATAAGTAAATGTAATATAAGTAGATATTATATACGCGCATATTCGTATTGATGGATTTTTTTGAAAATACATACGTAGGTACTTAAAAATAACCACAGTAATACTACTTAATTGGAAAAAATCTCTACAGTTCACACCGGATTTACACGTCATAATCTATTAGCCTTAAAGGCTCGAAGCGCACTGCATACAAACAACGTAATCAATAAACCAGTACCTTCCCTTTGCTACTAGCTAACAAAGTCCGCGAACTGACTGTCTGTTATTGAAACGTTTAATCGCATTAAGTCCTTTATGTGAAAAAATGTGCATTCAGATGTAATCTGCTCAAATGCATTGTTTTTCCTAAAGGATCGGCCAAACCAACGCTTGCAGCCCGCGTGCACGACTGCGATGGCGATGGCGATCCTACTGATTTCTTTCTACTGATCGCTGATGGTTTGGCCCATAAAGTTAATATACCTAGCGGAATAGAATAGAGCAACAACGAACTGTCCCTAGCAGCAATACTGTATGATAAAAAGAGATGCGTGATGCCCTCGCCGTCACGTCAAACAGAATCGTTTTTTTTTTTGCAACTATTTGACAGTACAGAGGCACTTATTGCCACGCTGAAAATATGAATTCTGAGATATTTTCAGATTTCACGTGAGTGAAATTGTGGATGTTTATGAGAAATAGTGCTTCAGAAACGTGGTGACTGGTTCAGTGACTGATTTATTGTACAAAACAGTGAAATAATCCTGACACCATAAAGTTAATATTCCTTCGGAATAGAGCAACAATCACGAGCTGTCAAACGAAACCAAAAATGAGATGTCATATGTGTGTGTAAAAATAAATATGTGTGCATGTCAGTGATGTATGTATGTCGTTACTTTTCACATGAATATCGATATCGATTAAATATTAATTAACACCTAACAGTAATAATATAAATAGAATAGGATAGAATGGGATTGTAGGTATATGGGAATTGGGAGAGTGGCCAAAGAAAATAAAAAAAAAACTCAAGATTAAAATTATTCAACTTATTTATTTGGAAGAATGAGAGTTACAAACATCAAGACATCCATACAAACTTTCGCATTTATAATATTAGTAGGAGTAAAACAATAATTAAAAAATGATAATTCTGACGATAACGTAAGAAAATAGGATTCTAACGATGTAATAATCGTTGTTGGCCGTATAGTGTAGTGGTTTGAAACGGACTACTATTCCGGAGGTAGCGGGTTCGATTCCCGCACAGTACAAACATCTGTGTGCATAAACATATTTATTATTATATTTAGTATGTAATATTTAGTTTAGTTTATTAACTAACAGGTAATTACAAAATAATACTTTTCTATATTCACATACAAACGCCATTTATGTACCTACATAATCAGCAGTCCATAGCTGGGCACCGTTAATCAAATAGTTAACTTCGTTAATCGTTAAACCGTTAATAAAAAAATTAACTTCGTTAAACGTTAAAACGTTACATTTCACAAGATTTAACGCAAGTTAACGTTAATCGTTAATCCGTTAACACATGATAATAAAACGAAAATAATATGTGTATGCAAGAATCAAATAATTTCGAAAGCTTGTATCGCGCATGGAATTTATTCCTCTTTTTTAGTCCTGACAAGGTTTCGATATGTCTAGGCTGTCTGTCTGTCTGTCTGTCCGAGGTTTTGCTTGGAAACTATTGGCACTAGGGAGCTTAACTTTATAGAGATATGTATATTAATACGCCGACAAAACGGTAGAATAAAATTTTGAAAAAAAATTTTTTTAGGGTAGCTCCCCTACATGTAAAGTGGGGATGAATTTTTTTTTCATCTTCGACCCCATCGTGTGGGGTATCGTTGGATAGGACTTTTAAAATGGCTTAGGGGTTCCTAAGACTTTTTTTCCATTTAGGGATCTGTTTGCAAATTATTAAAGTTTAAAGTGCCAATTTTTGTTCGAATAGGGCGTCCCCCCTCCCTCTAAAAACTAAACTGTTGGCTTGAAAAATCTGGAAAAAATCTTGATAATACTGCTATTCATGAACTTTCAAGGAAAACTATAGCTGTTAAGATACATCAATTAGCTTGAGAGTAATAGTCATTTTAACTCATGTATTACAAAATTTCTTAACTAGTGAAAATTCCTTAGAAGAAAATATGAAAAGTGACTGTAGATGAAGTAATTGCTTGCTTCTGAAATATACTGTGGTAACGACGGACCACTACGGAACCCTACACTGCGCGTGCCACACGACACGCACTTGGCCAATTTTTTTTGTTTGCACTACAAGCTTTCGAAATTATTTTAAAGACAAATCTAGCAAACCCAAACTCGATAAGTTTGCACCGTTTCGTTTAGGAATTCCTATGGCCAGCTCCTGACTCCATCATCAGGACCCTGGACATCATCTAGTACCAAAGTGCTCGAAAAGACAAATCCAACGAAACCAAATTCGATGCGATGCCGCCGTTTTATTTAGGAGTTCCTATGGCCACCTCATGACTCCATCATCATCAATGGTACCATAACATCGTCATCATCATAACAATGTATTGTCATCGTACTTACATAAGTATACCAAATTTCAGCTCAATCGGTTGAGGAAAACTGGTCTTAAAGTTCTAGCGTTTTTCAGCGTGCTTTTGGTAAATAGTAGGTAGGTACTGGATTAACGATTAACGGACTTAGGATAATTTAACGGAAGTTAACGAGTCCGTTAACATTTTTAAAAGTTAACTTAAAAGTTAATCCGTTAATAGAAATGTTAACTTCGTTAATTAACGATTAACGGATTAACGAGTTAATGCCCAGCTATAGCAGTGACTGTGATAAACAGCGCAGAAAATATATTTATCGATTGTGGTACAACCCTAGTGTAAAACGAAAATTATTTCTTTACACAAAATATTCATAAATTCTGGATTATGAGCATGAAATCTTTGCTTACAACTTAAATTAATGTTTAAAGAACATAATTATCACACTTAGTGCTTAAAATTCTAAGCACATTCACAAAAATAAAGCTAAAGTTTGGAGGTGTCGATTTCAATAAATTTACCTGTGAAATGAATATTTTGCAGGATTATTCCTTTGGTGTACATCACAATCAAGGACGGAACAGGTCACCATTATATAAGAAAACAAATTTTCCAAAAATAAACAGGATTTTACGATATTTTTATAAAAAACTATAATTTAAAATTTTCTTTGTGCCTCTATGTGTCACTGCCTGTCAAATCTTTTGCAAAAATGGTTCTATTGACGTGACGATGATAGCATCACACATCTCTTTTTATCACACAGGGTTGCAGATAGTGACATCTCGCTCGCTCATTCTTTGTTGCTCTATTCCGAAGGAATATTAACTTTATGCCTGACACTGACACACAAATGATATCCAGTGTCATCCAAAATCGGTATCGTTTGACAGCTCGTGGTTGTTGCTCTATTCCGAAGGAATATGAACTTTATGGTTTGGCCGAACCTTAAATCGTTTCGCGCGTGTCCTTTTTCGTGGAAAGCTGTGCTTGGGCCCGCTTCGAATAACATTTTCAGCTGTCCATTTAATACGGTCCGACGCTCCGTTTGTTTAAAGGGATTCGTGGCAACTGTAAAATTGCTTCCGCGTGGAAGGCTTCGCTGCAACAGTTTATTAAGCAGCTATTTCACAGCAAAATGGATTTAATATATCTCTCTCTCAAACGGATTAGTGCAGCTATTTGTTTCTTGGTATTGGAAAACTAGTTGTATTGAGCTAGATAGTAGTTAAGTTAAAATTGTTCAAACTTTTGCTAAAGGTACTTGAGACCCAGTTCATAAGTCACCTTGTTAGTGCAATTAGTAAGTTTGAGTAGAGATGTATAAACAATTATACTTACATAAACATTTTACTGTGTATTAGAAAGGGCTAAGGTTATGCATGTATATTAAGTTTGCTGTGACGTGAAATTAATCATGTTAAGTTTGCTAACTTTGACGATTGTTACTAAACTGCCATAAATAAATCCCTTATTTCTTAACGATATTTATATTTGTACATCACAAAACTGGGCCAACGCCAAAGGCTGAATTGTATTCAAATTAAATACAACAGCACGGATTATTATCTTCAACGAATCCTCTTCTAGTGCACTGAAATATTAAGTACAAAGAAAGCTCGTTACCACTTCTCTGAACACTGTATTACTCGTAACAATCAAACGGAATCTGAGAAGAAAAGCTTTGCAGTGTTACCGATAAAATTAACTCGGAATGAACTCGATTCGGATATAAAATAAAAACCGGAAAAGTGCGAGACGGCACTGAGACATCCGTACAAACCTGTAGATTGTATGTATAAGTAAACTCGCAGTTTTTTTGTACCTTTCAAGATTCTGAGCTAACGGGCAGTAAGTACCCTGTAGGTTTTTATTGCGTTGACTTAGGAGTTAGATTAGGTTAGGCACTAAAGAAATATATTCAAAACTGCCACGCGGTCTCGTGCTAGATGGGCGTCTTAAAGGCCACCTTCTATCAACGGGAGCGCGTGGTAAGTAACTTGCTTCTGAATGTATGTAACTTCTTACTTTTTTATATTTTTAAACCGGCAGACAGTGGTGACTGAGTTTGTTGCGGCGCTTCTTCTCAGCACTTGCCAAATGTTTGTCTCGAAGCGCTGGTAGGGCAAAAAAAGAATGAGACATGTATAGGCTCCTTAAGAGCATTTGACGATTTGCAAGAACTAATTTAATTAGTCTAAACAAATAAAGATAATTTTGATTTTGATTTTTGATTTTGAGATTTTTTCACAGCTCCCAGGGACAGTAGACGTGAGTATTTGATATGAATTTCAGCCTCCACGCATGCCTGAGAAAAAGGGTCTTGACAGACAGACTGAAAACAAAGTGATCTCATAAGGGTTCCGTTTTTTCTTTTGAGGTACGGAACCCTAAAAATGGTAACATTTCAACATGTCGTAGACGCCTAAATACCAACGCACAATAAATCGCCAGTCATCGATTATCGAATGATCGTAGGCAATAGTTATCAGATGTGCAATATCGCGTTGCACGTTGCACCACCGACCCGGGCGGAATTATAATGGCGCGTGTAATGGCCAATTCGTATGCGCCGGAGTTTCGCGGCCGCTTCAAACGGTTACGACGGCAGTGTTGCTATAGTGAACGATTTTTTCTTCTAGTATGGGACATATGAGCACTAACTGTGGTACGTCACTGGGTCTGGACTTCATGAGGTTTCGTTCGTTTCAGCCGAAAGACGTCCACTGCTGGATAAAGGCTTTCCACAAAGACCGGTCCTGCGCCGCTAAGAATTTTCCTGCCCCAGCGGCCATCAGCTCTACGAGCTATGTGCCACGCCCACTGCCACTTGATTTTAGCGATTCTGCGGGCTATGTCAGTCACTCTGGTTTCTTCTACTTCCTTCATGAGGCTTATGCCTTCTTCTTTGCCTGGCCCATTCCCATTTTATTTGGGGTCGGCCCTCCGTGTCATGCATCTCCAGGCGACTCGGTCCTAGGTCGTTTCACTTCGAAATGTAGGGACCACTATAATTAGAGACTTAGTAACCAGAGGTTTTCCTTAAAATTCACTTTTGATCCTATAGTAAAGTTTGGACCAAAAACAATTTACAAAAAGTTAAACGCGTAACCACTAGTTTTAGTACGGATATGTAATTTTGAACAAAGTGTTCAACGCGTGTTGAACTTTTTTGTGATAAAGCCAGTATAGTCGATCAGTGATTAAGTAAAAAGTCTCTTTGTGCACCTAAAGCTATGTCCAGCCGGTCTTTAAGGCTAAGAACTCATGGCGCGATTTTCACCCGCGCCCACGGCGGATGCGGGCCCGCAGCTTCTGTAGAATTAATATTAAGAGTAGTTCTGTAGAACTAAAAACTAATGTACAACTCACGACGCGGTTTTCGAACGCAGCGGGCGCGGTTGTAATCGGGTCCCGCTCGGCGGTTTTCGCGCCGTGTGTTCTTAGAATAACCGCGCAAATAACCGCTCCCGTGAGTTTTGAAATAAAACCGCAATTCCACAACGGCCGCGGGCGCGGGTGAAAATCGCGCCTTGAGTTCTTAACCTGACAACCTAAGTCTGACAACTATGCACCACACAATAGATGAAGAACACAAAGATTACTAGCTATTTGATCAGTGGAAGACAGCGGAAACCCGCCCAGTGGTGTTGGTAAAGTATGTTTGAACTCAGGGAACGGTTCTAATAGGAAAAGCTGTGAGAAAACTTGTATGACAGTCCGTTATTTCCGAAGATTGTTTGTGGACAAGGGAATCATTTAAGAGCTAATAATTTTTTTTTTTGTTACCCAAAAACGTAACAGGCTAGCAGCAGTTACGGAGAGAAATTAATGTGTGTGGTCTTCTAAGTATTATTTGTAATCTGTTGAATTGTTTCAAATTCAAACTGATAATTAATTTGCATCACATTTTTTTTATGCATCACAAGGCAGATATTTGCCCACAATCGCACCTGATGTTAAGTGGGATGCAGTCTAGCTAAGATGGTACATATCTGCCCCGTGAGTGCCTATTCACTCTCACCTTGAAAAGGACCGTAATAGTCTTCGTGAAAGACAGCAGCAGGCAACGAATTCCAGTCCCTAGCTGTTCGCATTATAAACGGGTCATCGAAACGCTTAGTGCGAGCTGGTGGAATGTCAACAATGCATGCAAATGCATGTAAACTGTTTGTAATTTTTTACTTTAATTTTACTTAAGATCACGCACTTGTGCCGGAATATTATCACGTTTATTGTTGCAACGTTGAGTGTATCACTGATCCAGGGTTACCCATCTATCAGTGTCCGGATTTGACCCAGTTGGAAGGGTTCGTTTAATACCGCGTTAGCAACACGCATTTGCAGGCACATTGTCGTTATAATTCGTTGCAATGTTGCTGCGTACTGACCTAGGGTTGCCACGCGTCCGGTATTGTCATAAAGGGTGAACGGACCGGGTGAAAAGTAATAGTTGCTATACGCCCATATGTATGTCCGGCATTATCAAAGGTGACTGACTGACTGACCTGACACAGTGATCAATCAACGCACAGCCCAAACGACTGGACGGATCTGTCTGAGATTTGGAATGCAGGTAGATGTTATGACGTAGGCATCCGCTAAGAAAGGATTTTACGAAACTCCACCCCTAAGGGGGTAAAACGGGATCCACGCGTACGAAGTCGCGGCCGCCCGCTAGTCCTCACATAAACGGCATCAGCGATAGAAAATAGCAAGGTAAATAGTCATAGTCTGGAAGTCACTTGATTGGACTCACGTCCAAAACATTAGTAGAGGGCCTGTAATCAGTTTATGACTAATGTAAAGATAAGAGTAATTGTTTAACAGTATGGACTCTCTGATATAAATAAAACCATTTTTTTTATCCACAACGCGGAAGCTCTTGGCCTGTATCTCATCTGATGGTAAGTGATGATCAGGCCGAAGGTGGAAGCGAGCTTCAGCTTAGCTTCAATATTTTCTTTTCAATTAAGTGTCCGAATATTAGGATTTTTAATGGATGGAAAATATCTTTGATTTATTATTTTTTATAAATCGATACAAAGAGAGTTCTAGATGTGTGTTTAGGAAATTTTCAAGAAGGTTTAGATAAGATACGGCGCTGTGTGAAATTGTCCAAAGATGTATTTATTACTAGCGGCCCGCCCCGGTTACGCACGATTGCAATGGAATTTCCCGGCTTTCCTCTTCTATAATATGCTTTTTTACACCTATAAACCTTCCTCTTGAGTCACTCTATTGTATTTAAAAAAGTATCAAAATCCGTTGCGTAGTTTTAAAAATCTAAGCATACATATGGACAGACAGCGGAAAGCGACTTTGTTTTATACTATGTAGTGATTATTTTATCTTACTAATATTATAAAGGCGAAAGTTTAGATGTCTGGATGTTTGTTACTCTTTCACGCAAAAACCACTGAATGGATTTTGATGAAACTTTACAGTGTTATTGTTTTAAACCCAGAATAACATATAGGCTGTAATTTATAACGATCCGTGACAAACTAAATTTCACGCGGGTAATGCCGCGGGCAAAAGCTAGTTTATTATAAGATGCATTCTCTGATGTCAATGTTGGTGTCAACCCTTCAGTGCCACAATGGCCGGCTCAATTGCAGCCATTGTCGGAACTGCATGTAGACGCCTCTATCGACGCGTTATAAGCCAATATAACGTCGTTTACCAACAATCGGCAGCAATTACAATTATGCGGAACGAAATTCCACATTCGATAGCAATTAACAGGCGATGATAAAAAAGTGGCTTGTTTTTATTTGCATATTCATCTCGGTTCTTGACGCAAAAGTCACGGTTGCCATTGCAGCGTGCTAACTGTATTTAGCCTTTAAATTGACGTTGATAGTACGGTTGCTTAATAATGCGGAGTCAATGATGATTACGCACTCGTATTTATTTCCAGTATTCGACAGAAAGTGTCGACGATGAGTAGCAATTTAAATAAATTAACATTTGTATATTTAAGATAACGATCCATTTCAATTTAAGCACAAAGTATTGTCGTAGTGCTAATCCAAGACAGTAGAAAGCACGTAAAATTAGCCCCAAGTTAAATGTACAATTTCTCCAATTGATTTTCTACTTTATACCCTACAAGGCACAAAATCAATTGCACTAAATACTAATTGCAGTGCTGTTTATTGATTTGCCGATGATTGTACATCAAACACCTATTAATTAGAGCTAAGTACATGGATTCAAATGGACGGTTGTCTCGTCCTCGCTGGCTAGAACAGGAACATAGATGTCTATCGTTTATTATTCAGCCACTAATTGCTTTAATAGTGGACTGAAAATAGCCGATTAAAGACGTCAGACAACGCTTCGATCCCTATCGATCCATGGATTGTTCCATAACACAAATATATTCAGCTTACCTGTAGGCGTTGGCAGAAATATCAGGTTCTTACCTATGAAATTAGCGTTTTGTACAGAGAATTTCACGAATACATTTTTCCATACTAACATTTTTGCGATTTTTTAGGGAGCCATAAATTCTATAAAATGTGTATAGATTGAAACAATATTAAGCTATAGAAAACATTAACATTAAAAAATGGTATCTGTATAAAAATGATTTTATTTTTGTAACGGAAACAGACTAAGATTTAAATCTAATTGAAATTTAAAAAAATACTTAAAAATGTATACGTATAAGTAAGTCCTTGAAATCAAACAAATAAAAAAAGAATGATGAACATATCTACTTATAATATAAAATAAATTAAGGGAGAGTCCGCTAATTTGGACCAGTTTTTTTCAATCCCATTTTACACATAGTTTTCTTTTGTTTTTGCTAATGTCCATGGTATATAATAAAAGATACATTATTCAACTTACTATTTCATAAGTATTAATTAACATGATTGTTGTATATTTAGCACAAATCAACAAAGTACGAGTTCAGAGCTTCGGTCCAATTTAGCCAACCGGTTCGATAATTTGTACCACAGGGTTACTAAATTGGATTTCAATAAATTTCAAGCCCTTAAAAAAACTATGGCAAAATATTATACGATACATTCTTAACAAATTAGGAAATGAAGAGGAACAGTAGTTAATAACATAGACAATCGATATTGTTTTATACGTTAGGGGCCGTCCATAAATTACGTCATCGATTTTTTCAGATTTTAGACCCCCCCCCCCCCTACAATCATCCTATCGTCATTTCTTAATGACCCCCCCCCCCCCCTTCTCCCAAAATTGACGTCATTACCAGTTTGACAAAATTAAAACATTGCAGATTTGAGAAAAATAGGGTATTACTGTATTTGTGTACATCTATGTTGCATTATGTATGTTTATTATGACTTATTTTAGTATTGTACGCGCCTTAGCCGCCTCTCACATTTGCAGTCTCACTTACTAGGTGTGCTGGAAGAAATTTCTTTTTTGGAAATAATCTTTTTGTATGTGAACAATAAACTATAAATAAATAAATAAGAATGACGTCAATTTCGAAACACCCCCCCTCCCTATCTATCATTTACCGTCATCCGCAGACCAAACCCCCCCCCCCCCCTAATTTAGAATGACGTAATATATGGACGGCCCCTTATCACGATTTTGAGTACAAGTTTTGTAATTCCAATTATCGTAACGCACACCTGTACCTAATCTACTTTGCCAGTCTTTTGCTTTCATTTATTGTTAGTCAAACATAACTAAGCTATTATAACTACAAAATATGATTTACTAAAAAAAAAATTCAAAATCCTTTGGTAAAGTTCCATACAACTTGATGTGGTACAATTTAGCCGACTAGGTGATAGTGCTTTTAAAAAATCGGTAAAAAATATAGCTTATAAATACCGAAAAATGTTTCAAATAATTGTAATCCACACTAATTTACGCTTCTAAATAATATATTAGAAACACCATGTGATAAAATTTAACAAAATTACAATCTAAACATGTATTGTCAAAACTTACTTGAAAACAATGAAAAAATACTTTTCAAAATAAAACACACGTGTTTGTTGTCACGGCAAAAACCACATGGCCGATATTAATTGATTTTAGTTGTGTATCGCTGAGTGTTGCACTTACAGACATTCAATAAATACTTTACGAAATATGAGGGTGGTACAATTTACCCGGCGGTACAATATACCGAACTCTCCCCTATATACTAATTAATGTCGAAGAAAAAACGCAAATTTCATAGGTAAGGACCAAATATTAGTAACTAGCACACTACTCGTACAAATTACACTTTAATAAATGAAATCTAGAAAATACGTTTCACACAAAAACTCATTAAAAAAAACTCATAAAACTCATTTGTTTCTGCAATAAGGCTTTAAAAAAGCACTTTTACACGTCCCAGTATTAACCCTACCACTGCTTCAGGACAATAAATGGGCCAGTGTTGAGAAGAAGCAGCGCAAGAAATTCAGTCACTATTGTTAAACGGTAAACTATGTCAGTAGCATTAACTCATATTGTTTTTGCATAAAATGTAAAGAATGGAAACGTATCTTATAGATTATTTGTATTATATTCACATAGAAGAACTTTCACACATCATCTTACCTATCGTGTAAAAAAAATACACCCATGTATTCCGATTCCACTGAAAAAAGGACGTATCCGTTTCCCGGATACGAACAAAATAATTTTGGGTAACATCCAATTATTCCCTTAATGATATCCTTTCTTGGAAATCAACGATTATTTGGAAATAAAAGAAGACCTGTTCCAGCTTTGCTCTTAGCAACAATACACGTGTTGACACCACCAATCAAATGACGTACTTTTTAAAACTGTCAAAACGCGACTCTCCCATAGATTTTGTAGGGCAATACAAGCAAGTGACGTCAATATTTTGTCAACTCAATTAAACTACTTTTTTTTTTTTAATTACAAAGCCACCAAAAATCATAATTTACAGGTAATTTAAAATTAATTAATTTTTTAAGCCCAGAATGAAGTGTCTTTTTAAAAAAGTTGTGTACTCAAATAATTTGTAAGCACTATTTTTAATAGTCCAAGCAAATAATGACTTTGAGTTTGTTCTTTTTATCAGAAAGGTATATCCCACCAAAAACATTCTGTAAAAAACTAGCCAAGTCTCGATGGAGCTGCTTGTTTATCTCTAAAAAGTAATGAAATCTAGACAAAGTCGTGCCAAGTCTATGGTTCCTTACTGCGATTTCTTTATTATTACCTATAGTTAATGTTGTGTGACTTGGCCGTTGAAGGGTGACAAAACCAGGTGCTCCATGACACCATTGCACCAATCTCTCGCCAGAACCGGTACCCATTGACGATGGAAAATTGCCACTTGGAAAACGTTGATTCAACAATAACCAGTCAATTGTAGGTTTAATAAAGCTGCGTATTTCAATAATACTTATGTATGATTATCTTAATAAAGATTGTTCAACGGCCAAGTCACACAACATTAACTATAATAATAAAGAAATCGCAGTAAGGAACCATAGACTTGGCACGACTTTGTCTAGATTTCATTACTTTTTAGAGATAAACAAGCAGCTCCATCGAGACTTGGCTAGTTTTTTACAGAATGTTTTTGGTGGGATTTCACTTATTTTTGTAGAAAGTGGCAAAATTATTTAACGTCGCGTCGTCGTTTTATCGATTTTTTTTACGATATTAAACACAAATAAACTCAACGACCTTTAAAATGGACAACGAATCAGAATTGTTTTAATAACATAACCTTAGCGAACCTTACAATCTTAGATTATTAATCTAAGCTTAGGTACAATATAATAAACGAAATCAACGAAATGCAAATTACACAACATTCAACTTAATCTACGGGGGGAATCTACGGGGGGCTCTAGAAAGGAAAAAAATGTGGACACCGCTTGCTAGTGCTAGCGCCATCTAGCGGTGAGCGATACAGGCGAACACCACGGTGCCGGAGTAGTATTCACTATGAATGTGGTGTTACTCCAGATCTTCGATTTTCCTAGTTTTTATAGTTTTCCCTTTATGTGGCCATTAAACCCTAACTCTGTACCAAATTTCAGCTCTCTGAGTTAATGGGAAGTACTAGTTCTATTTTGATGATCATCAGTGAGTGAGTGAGTGTCGTAAATGCGAAACTTCGCTTTCGCTTAACTTCGGAACTAAATGACCTACAGACTTGAAATTTTGGATTTTAAGTATGTGATTATAGCTTACTAGATGACGAAAATTTCTGCGTTCTGGTCTTATCCAGAGGTTCTCAAATAGGGGCCTGAAAATGCGGCGAAATGGTTCCAGTAAAGGATGGTACGGCAGTGTTTGCTTCGCGCTCGACTTGGCGGGGGCACTGCCGTGCCCCCAGATTTTTGTGTGAATGTTCTCCCACGTAATTTGCACTCACCTTGAGTTGCTATCTTCTTTCGCCGAATCAGCTGACCTCCTATATTAGTAATTTAGTATGGTGCTAAAGACTTCTAATGTTCTTTTAATTTATATAATTATACAGGGTGACTGGAACTGAACCCGCCATAGCTAATACGCGTATAGAGGAGGTCATTTGCTAATTATTGAACCTTACTTTCTATGACTAAAGTTTCAGAGTTTAGGAGATATGTAAATTTTTATACTTTTTCCGAAATTTGACCTAAAAACGGCTTATTTTTTTTTTCTCGCATGATTTTAACCGATTTTTTTATTTGGTAATAATATCGAATAAACCTTTAGTCAAATAAAATAAATTTCAGATCCAGATAATGATTGAATAACTAATTACGAGCCGTCAAAGTTTAACAAAAGTACAAACCATGATAAAAAATTCAAGTTCAAATTCGATTTAAAAAAAAATTAATGGTGATAATGGATTGCCAATGATCTTAAAAATATCTTACCTTCTCTTCTTTCCAATGATATATCACACGTAGTAATTAGATATTGAAATTTATTAAAAATTCAAAGTTTATGAAAGAAAATGGAGTAATAATACGAAAATTATTCATACAAAGTTTCTTCAAACATCTCATATTTTCTGCGATACTCCTTTTCATAACTATTTTTGTGTGTTTTTTGAAAAATTAATTTAAAATAATAATCACATTATGAAGAAAAGAGTTTACAAAAATTCAAAATCAACTTTGTACGGATAATTTTTGTATTATTACTCCATTTTCTTCCATAAACTTTGAATTTTTGACAAATTTCAATATGATAATTACAACGTGTGATATATCATTGAAAAGAAGAGAAGCTAAAGATATTTTTAAGATTATTGGCAATCCATTATCACCATTTTTTAAATTTAAATCGAATTCGAAGTAGAACTTTTTATCGTGGTTTGTACTTTTGTTAGACTTTGGCGGCTCGTAACTAGTTATTCAATTATTATCTGGATCCGAAATTTATTTTATCTGAATAAAGACATATTCGATATTAATATCTAATAAAAAAAACTGTTGAAATCACGCGAGAAAACAAAATTAAGCAGTTTTTAGGTCAAATTTCGGAAAAATATGAAAAAGTTTAAAAATTGACATATCTCCAAAACTATAAAACTTTAGACATAGAAAGTCAGGTTCAATAATTAGCAAATGACCTCCTCTATACGCGTATTAGCTATGGCGGGTTCAGTTCCAGTCACCCTGTATAAAATGCATTGAAATTAATTGGTTTCAACCCTTAAACGGCCAATGCTAGTCCAAATTATGCATTGGTTTTGGACCTTAATAAAAGGTTTAATTTTTTTCGGAAACTATATATATTCTGGGTTAAAAAGATTACTAGAAAATTAACAAGCCTTATACACGAAAATCTAGTACTTACGGGCAGATTAATACAGAGCGTTTCATTGGCTCCAAAATTACTTTCTTTTGCATTGAATAACTTGTCATCTACCGGAAACGATATGACACGAGTGTTACTTATTTACTAGCTGTGTACCAATCTGCCAAATTAAATTACATAGAAGGCATAGACGTCGGAAAGCTGATATTATATTACTGTGTCCCTAAAGGTATTTCATCTCAAAAACCTGATGGACTCAGTTTTAATTATTAATATTATTAAAAGCATGAAACTTAAGATTTAAATTGGTGTCGTTATCGTCAAAATCTTAGGAGAACTTTATAATCAAGGCCATTTTAATCAAAGGGCAGGTCATATCAATTTCTTAAGCTCGAGTCGAGAGTTATACTTGCGTAGGTATTTAAAAGGGTTTTAGAAGTTTTTACTAACTTATAACTTCTAGGTTTACAAGTGCTTTATTAATACTGTTAATAAATAGATGTATGTGGTAATAAACATTTTAGGGTACCTATCCCCTACGTGTAAAGTGGGGATAAATTTATTTTGCATCTTCTACCCCATCGAGAGGGTTATCGTTGGATAGGTCTTTTCAAATGGCTTAGGGGTTTCTAAGACTATTTTTCTATTTAGGGATCTGTTTGCAAAATATTAGTTTAAGGTGCCAATTTTTGTTCGAGTAGGGTGTCCCCCTCCCCCCTCTAAAAACTAAACTGTTGGCTTGAAAAATCTGGAAAAATTCGTAATAATACTGCTTTTTAAGAACTTTCAAGGAAAACTATAACGGTTAAGATACATCAGTTACTTTAAGAGTTAGTCATTTGACTCGTGTATTATAAAATTAACCAGTAAAAATTCCTTAGAAGAAAATATGAAAAGTGACTTTAGATTAAGTAATTGCTTGCTTCTAAAATATATTGTGGTAACGACGGACAACTACGGAACCCTACACTGCGCGTGGCATGATACGCACTTGTCCAATTTTTTTTCAATCCATATCTGCCCTGAATCTGAGTAAATACAAATGAGTAGGTCATCTTCATAGAAACTCACCGAGCGCGGTTTGTATGTGAGCGTGCGCCAATACGTATGCGGCGCGCACGCACACACTGACAAAATTCAGCGCACCTCACCTAGGGTTGCCAGGCGTCCGCCGGTTGCCGCGCCAGGCGAAAGTCAAGCCACAGAATCATATGAAGCGCATCAGGATGTTGGATAGCAACCGATGATGATATTACTCACTCATGAACTGACCCATTTGGCCGGACTTTAAGGTAAAATGTCCGGCCAAAATGAAGCACAAAGTCCGGCTTTTGTGATTTTGGACCTGGCAACCCTAAGCTCACCGTTAATCCACGCTAAATTTTGTCAGTGTGTGCGTGCGCGCCGCATACGTATTGGCGCGGCGCGCTCACATACAAACCGCGCTCGGGCATTTCTATGAAGATGACCTACTCATTTGTATTTACTCTGCCTGAATTTCCCTGCAATTTCTCTTGAAACTATCTACCCCCAAGCCTTCCAGCGGCGTACCTGCGTGTGCTTACCTTAACCAGGTTGGCGTTGATGTAGTCCCGCTCGGACCGCTGCAGGATGACCCGGCTGTGGTCGTACGGGTTCACATCCCGGTAGCGGTTCAGCGGCTTGTTCTGCGGCTTCTTCGCCTCAATGCAGGTGTACGGGTAGCTTTGGCATTCTCTGCCGATTTTCTGCGGACAAGAACCGTGGTCAGCATTTTTGGTTGTTACGGTCAGCTTCAAATAATTCGTGACACTAAGGCCCAGAACAGACGGTGAAACGAAACTGCAACTGCTAGTTACTTTTGAGTTGCATCTAAGTTTCTGCCATAGCGTCCGTTGAGAGACCACACATGACGCGAAACTTTCAGTTTGAAACTTTCAGTTTCAGTTTCATTCATCAGAATCATCAGAAAGTTGCAGTTTCGTTGCAGTTGCGTTTCACCGTCTGTTCTGGGACTAAGGTTGGGTTGCACCATCTTACTTCAACTTTGACAAACGTCAAAAATCTGTCAAACTCCATACAAAAAGAGTTACGGTCAAAGTTAGGTGGTGCAACTCAGCCTTAGGCTCAGTTGCACCATCTTATTAACCGTAACAATGACAATAACCGGTGCATTTTGTATGGAGTTTCACGGATTGTTGACGTTTTTCAAAGTTAAAGTGAGATGGTGCCACCTAGCCCTAATGTTGCCAAAAAGTTCGTAACTCGTCTTGTTACAATGAGGGCTATCGTTTTAGCGCTCACCAGTTTGCGCCACTGTAGAGTAAGGTCCTGTCACTTGCTAGTAGCGAAGACAGTGGCACCAACTGGTGAGTGCTAAAGTGGTAGGAAAACTATCGCATTTGCACTCATCAAGATGGCGCCACTGTAGAGTAAGGTCCTGTCAATCGCCAGGGGTGCCAACTGTTAAGTATAAAAACGATAGCCCTCATTGGAATAAGCTTGTATTGTCGACTTTTTGGCCACTTTGGGTGATGCGAACTATTTACCGCTGACTGTAACAAAATTGAAACGAGTATTTCTTAGGCTGAGTTGCACCATCCTACTTTAACTTTGACAAACGTCAAAAATCTGTCAAACTCCATACAAAAACACCGGTTATCATCATAGTTACGGTCAACGTTAGGTGGTGCAACTCAGCCTTAATGATGTGTCAAAAACAGTGGAATCTGTAACTATAGATAACCTTAATCATAGGCTTCCTAGGCATATAATTTGATCCTAGTAAAAATATCACGATGAACAATATTTTAAGCGACTGATCTAAACCATAAATTCTAGCTAGTTCTATGGACTAAGCCCTTTTTTATGGGACCGAGTCTAGTAGGAGTAGAAAGGTCAGGCTGTATCTCAGGATAATTAAATTAAATTACATAAATGTATGTCTTTACGTCACGTGTTCAAAATGTTGAAATAAAATAAAATATCGCGTAAATGTTCTTGAATAAGAAAACCATACTCTTTTTAATTTGAATTTTATGTATTTTATACATCTAGCCATTTTTGCTGACAAGGAGACATTTTTTTGGCTATCGCAATCTATTTTGCATACGTTTTATAAATGGATGTTGATAATATTCATTGACTTACTCATGTACGTATTTTTTTTATAGAAATGCGATAAGTGTTCGTTCAATCGAGTTGAGTTTTGTAGATTAAATAGATTCAAAATAAGGTTTTGGAACAGTATAATGTATCTTTATTTACCTGAAAGAATAGTATAAGACTTGATGAAACTGGAAATTCATATTGGCATTAGTAACAGGAAATTATAGCCTGACCAGGAACATAAAAACCCTGGCATAGAGGCGCTTCAATTGCATTTGATAGTGCAACACTGGGTACAGTCGTACGGTCGTACCTGTATTAAATTAATAGGCTAACTTTATGTATCAGGATTCAGGATTATAGGCTTATTTAATATTTTCATAAATTAACAAAAACATATTATATTATAGGTAAACTGGTTTAAATAAATTAAATGAAACCATCAATCGAGCAAGTAGGATTTTATTATTATTCATCAATAATCAAATTCTGAACTTGAATATTCAACTACAATGTCTGCTCATGAACGCTTCAAACTCGGTACTTCTTTCCCAATTCCATAAAATTCAATACTTACAAAGTGACAAAAAACTTTAAAATAGGTAGTTGAAACAAACCACAGCTAATTTTCATAGTTGACTGTACTATACGATAAACATGTCAGTCAATTTGACAACCTTTGTCGGAAACATTATTCAATGAAAATATTGTCCGAACCCTTAGTATTTCTCTTCGACAAATACTTTAACACATTGTGAACCACTTTTCTTTCACGACTATAAAAATATTTTAGCAATTTAATTCACAAAATCAATTGCGCACATTTAAAATAAAGTTTGTTTACACTTGGACAGCAATAGACTGACATGCAAGGTGACATATCAATGAAGTTTTCAGTTACTGTTGCCATTAAAAGAAATTAGTACCATTAATTTTCCGCAACATGGCGAGGGTTTTTATGTTCCTGGTCAGGCTATAAAAAGACTAATTTGCAAAACTATGTGTAAAACAAACCCTATAAAACGAAGACCTGCGAGTATATTAAAAATGTTAAAACCGCACGCTGGCAGAAATAGTAACATTTCATGACAAACAAAATATTGCTATAAGAGCAATCCTACGGTGAATTTAGGTCAATTATATTAAAATAACATCACTTACGTAAAGTGCTACTTTTTAAGCTAAATAGGTAATCTTTTGTTCATTACTAGCTTTCCAACCGCGGCTTCGCCCGCGTGAAAAACGGGCTGTTATTTGGGTTTTCCCGAAAATTATTCGAATTTTTCTCGCCGTAAAAACCATCCTTGGACTTCACCGAACATTAAAAAAAAGAACTGGTAAAATTGGTCCAGGCGTTGTTGAGTTATGCGCTTTTACCAACACATTTTGCGATTCATTTTTATATTATAGATGATATTACTTTATCACTTTCGTCGTGATTATTTATTAATATATTTTTTTGCGAATGTGTGAATTAATTCAGTTATGGTGTTTATTAGATAGATATTTTTACGGTATTATGGAAAATTATGGTAAAAATAAAAGCGGCGTTTCTTCTTAGCACTTGCCATATGTTTGTCAAGCGCTGGTAGGGCCCTAAAAGATAATGAGACATGTAAGTGCTCCATAACGGCTACCTTTTTTTATTTAGGTTTATAAGTGTCAAAATATTGGTTTAAACTGAATAAAATAATTTTGATTTTGATTAACTCATTTTGGAGGTAAAATATAGCGTAAATCTAGCTTTTTAAGTCAACCGTTATTAGATCAATCGTATTTCTACGTATCTTTTGGAGGCAGTTTTATCGAAAATAACTAATTTATGTAATAGTTTGTTGTTCTGAATAAAAGTATTAAATTATTATAAATAGCCGAATCGATAGACTATACAGGATGACTGGAACTGAACCCGCCATAGCTAATACGCGTATAGAGGAGGTCATTTGCTAATTATTGAACCTTACTTTCTATGACTACAGTTTTATAGTTTAGGAGATATTTCAATTTTTATACTTTTTTCAGATTTTTCCGAAATTTGACCTAAAAACTGCTTAATTTTTTTTATGATACGATATTTAATACTAATATCGAATAAACCATTAGTCAAATAAAATAAATTTCAGATCCAGATATTGATTAAATAACTAGTTACGAGCCGCCAAAGTTTAACAAAAGTACAAACCACGATAAAAAATTCAAGTTCGAATTCGATTTAAAAAAAAACTAATAGTGATAATGGATTGCCAATGATTTTAAAATTATCTCTACCTTCTCTTCTTTCCAGTGATATATAACACGTAGTAATTAGATATTGAAATTTATTAAAAATTCAGTGTATGGAAGAAAATGGAGTAATAATACGAAAATTATCCATACAAAGCTTCTTCCAACATCTCATATTTTCTGCTATATTCCGTTTCATAGCTATTTTTGTGTTTTTTGAAAAATGAATTTAAAAATAATAAACACATTACGAAGAAAAGAGTTTTAAAAAATTCAAAATCAACTTTGTATGGATAATTTTTGTAATATTACTACATTTTCTTCCATAAACTTTGAATTTTTGACAAATTTCAATATCTAATTACAACGTGTGATATATCATTGGAAAGAAGAGTAGCTAGATATATTTTTAAGATTATTGGCAATCCATTATTATTATAATTTTATTTTAATAAAGATGTATTCGATATTAATATCAAATAAAAAAAACTGTTGAAATCACGCGAGAAAAAAAATTGAAGCAGTTTTAAGGTCAAATTTCGGAAAAATCTGAAAAAGTATAAAAATTGACATATCTCCTTAACTATAAAACTTTAGTCATAGAAAGTAATTAGCAAATGACCTCCTCTATACGCGTATTAGCTATGGAGGGTTCAGTTCCAGTCACCCTGTATAGTATGCGGAACCACTGAAAGTGATAATTTGTAACAATTTGAGGTTGGGCTTGGGTTAAGATGAGGTACATAATCGATGTTTAAACTCCATGGAGTGGTCTTAGAACTGAAGTTAAAACCATGAGACTGATGTAACTTTCTTGAATTGTATTATTTTTATTTAATAATTGAATAACTTATATTTGAGTGCCGTTTACTAAGATGATAGGATCTTTCAGCGACCGATATCGATTTATCGGTTCTCTAAAGCGGCGCTTGCGCAGCCATGTGGTCTTTATTCGATTTATAATTACAACAAAACAAAGAATGACATTAGAAAATGTAAGAATTAGAAATTAATTAGACAAACGTATTTTTTTCTCTTGCATGGAGTTTATTTGAATGAAATAACAGAATACTTATCTTAGTTATCTTTAAATTCTGAATCTTTGAATTGGTTTTATATCAAACTAATTTAGAAGCTGGTGCATTTAGCCCAATAAGTGACAATTGACCGATGTATGGGATAAAATCAGTAGGAAAATTGCGTATCAGCCGAATAGAGATGTTGACACCACCAATCAATTGACGTACTTTTTAAAACTGTCAAAACGAAACTCTTCCATAGATTTTGTATGGCACTACAAGCAAGTGACGTCACTATTTTGTCAACTCAATCAAACTACTTTTTTCATTACAATGCGAACAAAAATCATAATTTACAGGTAATTTAAAATTAATTAAGTTTTTAAGACCAGAATGAAGGGTCTTTTTAAAAAAGTTGTGGTTTCGAATTATAGGGGTATGGTGTCAAACTGTCTATTGCATATGGTTGATCGTCGTTTATGAGGCTTATTTCCAGTAAATTAAAAACCTAAGATGATCTGCGCGCGCGCAGTTTCAACCAAATGTGATTCATAAATTGTTGGTAATCTATGCCAGTACGAACTTTAGACACGAGAGTGAATTCATTGAATAATGGAAGGAAGTTGATAAGTATTGGGAACAGTGGTTGCATGGATCGGCTTAAAATAAGCAGAACAATTTGTCCCTAATATTAATTGAACTTTGATGTGGTATAATTAAATCCCAATTTACTTTATACTGTTTTAGATCAAGATCATTATATGTTGATGATTGAAAAATTAAATTAGAAACTATTATATAAAAAGCACAAGGATGAACTTAATTAGTTTGTTTTACAAGTTCTCAAAGCAAAAATAATTCATTATCATAAATTTCTTTTACCAGGTGGGAAGGAAAATGAATCACACCTTTGTTATACAATTTATTTTATTAAATATACAAAAATGTTAACTACTACAATCTTAAGCAAATATGATGATTATAAGATTTTCTGCATGCATCAGTAGTTTCTTCAAATTGTAAATTTTCATGCTTCCTTGGTACTGCACAATAATGGCCAATTACCTTGTTTAATTTGTTTACCATGTAAGTAAACAATGATCTCTCTCAAAGTTGGTTCATGTTATAGTTTTTACTGTCATTTATTTTGTGTAGTTTTCATCCAGACAATATGACTGTATGAAATTGCTTCATCATAGATCACTATTTGGTTAATTGGTTACTTGGCTTGCTTTAGTATTCTTTTGAACTTGTATCTTCAATCAATACTTATTTTGTTCTTCAATTTTTTTTCATAATAAGCCTTAGTTGGTTCACCAATTGCTCATAGAGGCTGATGATCAAAGGCCTGATGGACAGGTACTGGCAGCCATATATGAACAGCTTCAAAATGGATGGAGGTGTGAGCAATCCAACAGTGTCTCATATGCATGGCCCATGAAATGATCTCGGGGACTGACAGCAGAAATATCCATTGAAGGTTGACCCCCTCAACCATTACTGGAGCAATGTCTACTCAAGTCCGGTGCCATCTGCCTGCTAGTTGCTTTTAGTCCATTTCCAAAAGTTTTCACCCTTCTTCTTCATTTCAATTTGAATCCAAGAAACAATCCAGCCCAATCCACCATATCAATAACTGCAGTGTCTATTGATCCATATACAGTAGAACTCCAATTATCCGAATTAATGGGGACCGGGACCCATTCGGATAATCAAATATTCGGATAATCGGATTTTTTAAAAAAAAATTGCCATTGGAAAGAATAAAAGCTACGTTTTGATATTGCACTATTTTTTTATTGAATTAAATGAAAGAAACATGAAATTTTCACATGTTTTAAATATAAATAAAATGTACTTATGTACAAGTTTAGAAATAAAAATCATTGTTTTTTAAACATCTCCGTTAATGTAAGCTGTTTTGCGGTCTTCAACCGTTTTCGGGCAGCCAGGTCACGCATTCGCTTGACGGTGAGCAGTTGCAAGTGGTCACACTCGGGCTGACGCTCCATCCACTTCAAAGCAGTCTCGAGGCCGGCAAATGCTTCACTAGCTGATGGTCCAGCGTCTACTTCAACATCAGCAGAAAGTTCTTCTTCCACTTCCACTTCAACATCTTCTCTCACACTTACAACAATTTCATCGTCATTGAGAATTTGAAAACCAGGGTGATTCGGATAATCGGCGATTCGGATAGTCGGAGTTCGGATAATTGGAGTTCTACTGTAGTAAGTATTGATCCAGCAGATATATCACAGAGCGCCATCTGTTGCCAACTGTCCATCAGAGTATTGATTTTCAATATCATCTTGATCTTCACAGCACTGTTACTCCACATCTTACAATATGTAATTCGCTGTGGCAGCTTCAACATTCATTGCCATTCATTAGGAGTTATCAAATCAATAGGCAGCAATTCGCATTGCAATATACAGTCAGTTAAATCGCTAGGCACCACACAGCCAGTTTCAGAATTTCAGACTTCAGTGGCCTACAGTAAGTTGTTCATTGAATACAGGCAGCTTCTTTGTCAAAAAAGACAAATATACCACTAAAAGTTTTAAATATCCCACTTCTTAACACCTAAACTTTTTACGAAAACAGGGTTCATTGTCATTAGGCTGTACGTGTTTACGATCTGTGCCTGTCAGTTAGGCAACCTTAAAAAGTTCTTCAAGAAACCACAACAAAGCAAAAGATCAAACAAACAATACTTTCTCTTTAATTCCGAAACTAATTTCCACAATACAACCCGAGGAAAAAGTTTTAAATTACTTTTGAACTATTTCCCTAACCGCGATTTCGTTAGATTACACTAGTACAAGTGCGTGGCAAGAGTTGTACACTAAGTTACACCTACGCAGACTCACCTGGTAAACTAGAGGCCAAGCGTTCCTGCTGGCAATTTCATTGTACTCCACTTCTACGGTATTATTCATTTTCACTTCGTTCAAAACAGGTCTATATCATTTCAAAAACGTCCAGCCTCAGTGCAAGATATATCCGGATAGCGAAGAGAGAATGTATCAGACGTCCGAATCCCACAGAGTCCCGACGTGAAATGAGGCTGAGCTCCAGGACCCGATGACAACAACAAACACACTGAACAGCGTATTAATTTACTTTATTGTAACCATGCGAACGATGGAAACGATAGCTTTGATATGCCGTGCGGCCTTCCTGTCTTGAGTGAATGCACCGCTGTCTATTTTCGTGTTGCCAGAGTATAAAATCTGGTTTCTACCACTATGGTAGTTTCAATTTCTGAACGAAAAGTTGCGGTCCAACAAAATATAATAATTTCAGAATCATCAAAAAATTTTTTATACCTATCAATTTAATGAAAAATCTGTGTGGATGTGAATTATGATGTCAAAATGTGAATTCACTATGCCTGCCCTGATTGCACTAACTTTTAACATCTCCAATTCGTTGGCGCTTCTTCTTTTGTACTTGCACTTGCACCGAATAAATAATTTTCTTTCTGTCTTTCTTTCTCCAGTTGCGCTCCGTTTTTCATTCCAGCTGAGGTGCTAATTCGATATCGCGGTAAAGTTCAGTGTTCACGTGCAAACAAAGACGAAACAACGGATTTCATCACTTTCCAATAAAAGTCCGAACACCTTATTTTTTCACTAAAACACAGCAAATGTTCGTGAAGGCGTATAACTTGAGTTTGAGAAAAAGTAGCTTTCTTTCAGTTTTCGTTTGAACTAGCTGTCAAAGCGACACCGCGTTATTACGAATTTGTGACTTTCGTTCGTCGTCTAGTCGCGTTGTAGTTGAAAACAATTAGGACGGGTGACGTGCCCCTGGTGGCATGCATCTAGGAGGCCTCTTATTATTTTATTTTTAGTTGCTTTCTTTTTGTTGCTTAAATTCAAAGTTGTAATTAGGTACTATATTATGTTATTTGTTGGCAATCGCAATTATTTATTGCGATATCCGGTGGGAAGTGACGTCATTGCCGCCGAAAAATCAAGATGCAGCCGGAAGTTGTCGTAACTCGCTGTAGATGGCGCCACCCGGCGTAGATGGCGTGACTCGTCGTAGATGGCGCCACTGCGGCGCTCGGGCGAGTTAATAAAAGAAGCTACGCAGTCGTCGGAGCGCCACTACGTTTTCGTACCTCGAAGTGTAAACTTGAATAGTCGGACGGAGTTATTTTGATCATATTTTGAGTGTAACTTTTGTAATTATTTTAAAGTTAAATATATTTAGTTCAGTGAAGGCGTTGTTTCACTTTTCGTTTACATCCGAAGTGAGACCAGTAACCCGCGCATCATGGGGAAACGAAGTAAGGAGAAAAAACGGCCGTCAAGAAAAAGGGCTCGCTCGAGTTCAAGTTCGAGTTTGAGCACTTCGAGTTCAAGTCGGAGCAGTTCGAGCAGCGCCAGGACGCCGTCACCTCCACCAAAACAAAGGAAAAGGTTATCACATAAACCTGATGCCTTAAAAGTAAGCTCGAATAATTTTACTTTGAACAACATAATTCCCGAATTTGACCCTTTAAAAGATGATATTAATGCTTGGCTTGGTATTATACATTCTTACTCTCAAACGTTTGCGTGGTCTGACGAGATGATCCGTTATCAGGCTTTGAATAAATTGAAAGGCTCTTCAAAAGTTTGGTATGATTCATTATTACGGACTGAAAATCAGTGGCCTTCATGGAAATGGAAGGATTGGAAAAGGAAATTAGCCTCAAGTTTCCAAATCCGTCGTAACATGTTTGAACTATTGAAAGAGATAATAGATAAAAAACCAACCGAAAATCAATCTCTTTATGAATTTTATTTTGACCAAAAGTGCAAGATTGATCGCCTCTCATTAGAATTCTCGGAACAGGACATAATTTCCATAATTATTGGAAATATAGGTGATAGTAATATAGGAGCGTCGATTGAAGCGAGTAATTTCGTTACTTGCGACAGTCTAGCTAGCTTTTTACATGGGCGCACTTATAAAAGTAAAACACCAAAACAAACGAGTGTAAATGCACGCGATAGCTCTAATAAAATAAATAGTCACTTACCTACGACACAAACACCCATTCCTACATCACCTTCTTTGCCTTCCGCGAGTATATCGGGTCAGCCTGCGCATAATAATAATATTTTATGCCCCCTAGTAAACAGGATTCGGGTCAAATGCAGAATCGTAAACCTATTAAATGTTACTTATGCGGTGGCAATCATAGGAGGAATCAATGTGAGCTCAATAAATGCGCTTATTGTGGTAAGCGAGGCCATTTAGAAAATGTATGTTACCATAAACAGAATGCCTTGAAAACGGAAAAACAAGAAACAAAAACCGTTTCATCGGCAGACTCACGAAATAAATTTGTTAAATCTATATTATTAAACGACTTTACTCATGAAGCATTTATTGATACAGGCAGCAGCTGCTCAATAATGTCAGATTTTTTAGCGAAATCAAAGTCTCTTAATTATATACGATTACCCTCTCCTGTGTATTTGCAAGGATTTTCTAAACAAAACGTAAAACAAGTTGACCACAAAGTAACAGTCAATCTAAAAATCGATTCTGTGCAACAAACGAACATAGATTTTTATATTATTGATGATTTGGCGGATTGTGAAATTTTGATAGGGAGAAATGTAACGGAGCGCCCTGACTTGATGTACTCTCGTGTAGGAAGTATACTTAAATTTGATTATGCTAATGCATTTACTGAATTTTCTAATGTATTGACCGAACTTGAGGTACATTGTTCTGCTGAGTACCAAAATGAATTGGTAACTCTTTTAAGGAAATATAGTGATTGCATTGCTAAAAATGTCAAAGAGTTAGGTAAAGTAAAAGACCACGAAATGATTATTAATTTGACCACCTCTCAACCAATTCAATGCAGACCATATAGAGCCTCACCTACTGATAGGAAAATTATACGCGAAATGGTTGATGAACTCTTGGAAAACAATATTATACGAGAAAGCAACTCGCCCTATGCTAGCCCCGCGCTTCTTGTTGGTAAAAAAAATGGCGAAAAAAGGCTCTGCGTAGATTATAGGCAGTTGAATAAAATCACAATTAAAGATAAATTCCCCATGCCTCGAATTGAGGATTTGATCGATAGGCTACAGGGCCGTAAATGCTTTACATGTCTAGACCTTAAAAGTGGCTATTACCAGATTAGGATGAGCGAGAGCGAAAAATCTATAGAAAAAACTGCATTTATTACTGAGGATGGGCACTATGAGTTTCTAAGGTTACCGTTTGGTTTGGCAAACGCACCGTCCTGTTTTCAACAAATGATGAATAAGGTGTTGGGAAATTTAAGATTTGACAATGTAATTTTGTATTTAGATGACGTTTACTTAGTTACTGAAACAGTGGAAGAAAATATTAAATTACTAGAAAAGGTTTTGAAAATCTTTAGAGACAATGGTTTGACACTGAACCTAAAAAAATGTCATTTCTTTAAAACTGAAATTGAATTTTTAGGGTAGAAAATAAGACAGGACTGTGTGATGCCAAATGAAACGAAATTGCAAGCCGTAAACGACTTTCCCACTCCCAAAACAGTACACCAACTCCGTCAATTTCTTGGTCTAATAAGCTATTTTCGAAAATTTATTAAAAACTGTGCCATGATATCTGCTCCCTTGACGAAACTACTTAAAAAAGATGCTAAATTTGTTTGGGGTACAAATGAGGAGCAGGCTTTTCAAAATTTAAAATCCAAATTGACTTCAGAGAGTGTTTTATCAATTTTCGATCCAAGCAGACCGACTATTCTATATACGGATGCTAGTAGAGACGGTATAGCCGGAATACTTATGCAAGTAACAGACGAAGGTGAGAAACCCATACATTATTATAGTAGGCAGACAACAGAAGATGAAAAAAAATATCATTCTTTTGAGTTAGAATTATTAGCCATCGTCTGTTCCTTGCAGAAGTTCCGACTGTATTTGTTGGGATCGCCCTTCAAAGTTATTACCGACTGCAATGCAGTGAGATATGCCTTAACTAAAAAAGAGATTATTCCCCGAATAGCACGGTGGGTCTTGTCAACACAAGAGTACTCATTTGAAATTATTCACCGACAAGGGTCGCGAATGCAACATGTAGACGCATTGAGTCGAAACCCCGTGCCATCCGGAGAAAAATCTGAAACCGAAATCATTATGTCAATAACTGAGGCAGACTGGTTGCTTACTGTACAATTACAAGATCCCCAGATAGAACGAATCAAAACAATAATTTTAGAGTCAGGTGATATTGATAGTGACAGAGATGTTTTTAACAAATATGAGCTATTGGGTAGTAAGGTTTATAGGAGAACGGCTCAAGGTCGACGCTGGGTGGTACCCAAAAAGTGTATTTGGCAAATTATAAAATGCAACCATGACGATTTAGGCCACTTTTCAATAGATAAAACTGTTGAACGAATTAGTCATCAATATTGGTTCCCTCGTATGCGACGTATTGTAAAAAAATACATTGCAAACTGCCTTAATTGTATATATTATAAAAACAAAGGCGGCCCTAAGGAAGGAGAATTACACCCGCTACCAAAGTATGCACAGCCCTTTCATACACTCCATTTGGACCATTTGGGCCCATTTGTTGAAACTAAAAGCAAAAATAAGTATTTGCTTGTTACTGTGGATGCCTTTACAAAATTCGTATTTATTTCTGCTGTACGATCTACTAAAAGTGCATGCATTATGAAACAGTTGGATAAATTATCACGAAAATATTTGGTAACCCCAAAAGAATTATCACTGATGCAGGATCTGGGTTTACTTCCAACGAATTCGTTCGTTATTGCACTGATAAAAATATTCGCTTGCATACTGTGGCTACGGGTATGCCTCGTTCCAATGGCCAAGTAGAGCGCTTTAATAAAACTATTTTAGAAGCCTTAAAAGCCATCGGATCTAATACGACTGAGCATAATTGGGATCAATACATAAACGTTTTACAACAAGGTCTAAATAGTACTATCCATAAAACTACAAAGGCCGTGCCAAGTGAAGTGTTTTTTGGCTACCGTTTACAGTAAAAAAGGTCATGGGAAACGATCGATATGAGGTGACGGATATAAAAGGTACTGAAAGAAGCCTTAAAAAGTACACTGGCATAACAGCCGTCGAAAACATGAAACCATGGATAAAAATCAATAATTGGAGTGATTAACACTACTTATCTATTAATAATAACCCGTGTTGGCAAGGTAATAACAAATTTTCTTGTATGAAATTATATATCGTAAAGTATTATTTAAAAAAAAAACAGTTTATATACACATTTATTTATTTGAAAGAAGGTTTTACATAATACATTATTATTATTTACATAATAATGAAATTATTTACATTTTGTAACATGATTGATTCGTATTCACAATATAAATTAAGGTTGCGGGTCAAGATAAAATGCTTTAGATTGGTGACTTACACATTGTTGGTAATTTTTCACATGCGAGATTCACAAATAAGATCTGGAGCGAACTTGGTACGCTCAAGTGTGGCATATGTCCCTTTGAGTGCAAGTAGCTCTGTGATTAGCGGGAAAAGACTGACTTGGTCTCTTAAATGTGGTAAAGTCCCCTTTAAGTGCGAGCAGTCTAAATAAACGCATGTGCATGGTATTGGTAATGTGTAAGTCAGCAATAATTGACAAGTTGACCGCATAACCTTAATGTAATTAAAATAATATATTCTAATATTCAATTTTGCTTCAGCATTTTATCTAGACCTGAAGTGCCTGGGGCAGGCACCGCGCAGAATGGCCGTGTTGGCAATCGCAATTATTTATTGCGATATCCGGTGGGAAGTGACGTCATTGCCGCCGAAAAATCAAGATGCAGCCGGAAGTTGTCGTAACTCGCTGTAGATGGCGCCACCCGGCGTAGATGGCGTGACTCGTCGTAGATGGCGCCACTGCGGCGCTCGGGCGAGTTAATAAAAGAAGCTACGCAGTCGACGGAGCGCCACTACGTTTTCGTACCTCGAAGTGTAAACTTGAATAGTCGGACGGAGTTATTTTGATCATATTTTGAGTGTAACTTTTGTAAATTATTTTAAAGTTAAATATATTTAGTTCAGTGAAGGCGTTGTTTCACTTTTCGTTTACATATTGTATTGTTTAAAGTTCACGGGTTGCTTACATTATAATATTATGCATGCTGTGGTTATCATTTGTGTGGGAGCAGTTAGCTAGAGACCTTTGGCTTAATTTTTTAATTGTGTTTAATACTGTTTCTCATGTTGATAGCCCAATAAAATAAATAAATAAATAAAATATTTAGCGCAATCGGGGCACAACAAATCAAATAAGTCAAAATTCCATACAAAAAAAGGTCTTTCTTTGTATGGCATGGATACCCACTGATCTCTCCGCGGAGTCCGCGGCGCATGTTTTACCCTACACAATCGACAAAAACATAATCAACTTTAAATATTTTTGCAGGCAATTTAGTAACAAAAATGATCTTGAAAATATAAAAACATGAACCATTTTTTGATGGTAAATATTTTTTATGAGAAATGCTTATTATTTATTTATTTCACATAATATTTTTTACGTAATTAAGCCGCGAAGTCTTCTATGAAAGAAAATTCATAACATTAGTCTGACAAGAAAGGACATCATCCATTTTGGTCCAAAATCAAAAGTGCCGGCCAAAAAATAAAAGTGCTGTATTCTGATAGAATACGTCCGCCTTAGCATTTATTACTATGGCACCAAAGCTGTAGCACCACTGTGCATCGTAGTATTTGAGTTCTAAAAATATATGAAACGACTGACTTTGATCTCAAATACTATGACGCACAGTGGTGCTACAGCTTTGGTGTCATAGTAACAAATGCTAAGGCGGACGTATTCTGTCAGAATACAGCACTTTTTTTTATTGGCCGACACTTTTGATTTTGAACAAAAAATGTATGAATCGTTGATGAATTTTAGATCTCAAATACTCGACGCACAGTGGATCTACGGCTTTGGTGCCATAGTAACAAATGCTAAGGCAGACGTATTCTGTCAGAAAACAGCACTTTTTTTTGTTGGCCGGCACTTTTGATTTTGGACCAAAAATATATGAAACGTGGATGATGTCCTTTAATTTTCTTACATAATAGGCTTTAATTTAATCCAGTTAGATCGGATTTTACTGTAAAAAATAAGTACAAAACTATTTCGTTCTCATTTCTGAACGAAATTCATAATTACAGACAAGATTATTTTTTTCTACTACTTTGGTAGATTTTCATTATAAGCTTTCTCTATGGTTAGAAAAAAAAATAGGACATTGTCTATGAATGCCAAGTGGACATTTCAAGTCGGAACATCATTTTTGACATATACGACATCCGGGCTCCCAGCTGGCAGGACGTGCTGCCAGCGTTTTTCACTTGATCCCGTAATCAAAAGAATCCACTACACTGGGAGTTTGTAACTTTCACAACTCTTAAAAATGGCATCACCGCGTACCAGAAGAAAACTTAACTCTATACGAACTATAGACGAAAACCATGTAAGTTGTTTCGTGGTGGTATTTTGGTCCTTATGGTGATTTATATGGTTTTAACAATTTATTTGTCTTTGTAGAAATGTTTCGAATGCGGCACTCTGAACCCGCAATGGGCGTCAGTGACGTATGGCATTTGGATTTGCCTGGAATGCTCAGGGGTGCACCGCAGCCTTGGGGTTCATCTATCCTTCGTTAGATCGGTTACTATGGATAAATGGAAAGACATAGAACTAGAAAAGATGATGGTAAGTTCTTACTGTTTACTTTGCACGCTCTGTTCGTTAGAAGCTGGCGACTATTAGGTCAATTCCTTGAAGAAGCCAAATTTTGCTTCTTGTGTGGCTCCTACCCTCTCCTACCACAGCCTAAAAATCAGGATTTTTTTCTTTTGTCGCTAGATCCTTATCTATGTTGATTGTGTGTGCTGTCCCATGCTATGCTTTACCCATATCCTTCCATAATTGATATCACTCCAATGCTAAGCGATGGATTTAGTTTGAAACACCATTTTTATTATTAAGTTTTAATAAGCCATGATTTTTAATCATCCAGCAATTATTATGACCATTGGAAGAAAATTATGGCCATTTTTTTTTTCAATTTTTCAAAACATTATTATTGGGATTAGGTCATTTTAGACCATAAAAATAAGATATCCATTAAAATAAAATTTTCTCTGCCTTTAAGGCTTGACTTATTTTGTAGTAGCAAAAAATTACTTCAATTTAATTGAAATAATAAAATACAATTTCTAAAAATTATGAATACTATGTACAACAAGCAAACAAAAAGGCAGTAGACACTCGGTTTGACTCTTTGAAATAAATAATGAAATTTGGTAATTGCTCATTATTTTCCCCATTATCTATTTGAGCAATAGCAAAATCAGGTTTAAGACTAATTTACTAACACATTATATCAATACAATTAAGACACAATGTATAAATTAATAAAATCACTAAAAAAATAAAAAAGAACCAAAAAATATCAAAAAAACTTAGCAGCATTTTTTGCTGCCTTATTTGAAAAAAAAAACATCCTGATAATAATATTAAAATTTTATTTAAAAAGAGCTTACTTGGTCCTAAACTACTGGCCTTTGCCAGTTTTTCTTAACTCTGAATAAAATTGCCTTATTCAATTTCCTTCCTCCTTAAGATCTCCTTAACCATTAATTGAAAGCAATTAACAAGATAAATAACGGTATTGATAGTAACGTTACGAAATTTCAAATCAAGGGAAAATAACTTTAATTGTGCGACGTTGCCACACTTATCATTCGCTAATGCGAAATGCGTGGGCGCTGTGCGGTGCAAACAGGCAACAACGCATAGTTTACGCGAATTTTTTGGCGAAATATGCATTATCATTCTAAAACGTAAATCTTAAAAAAAAGTTTTTATGCACAACAAATTGAATAAAATTCAGTGTTTGCTTTGAGTTTACGAAAACCGACAGTCTTGAAAGAATCCAAGCCTACAAGATGTCTACTTTTACAAATGTGAAGAAATTGTGAAGCAATAGGTCATCATCATTGACATGATACTATGTCAGGCAGCGCGAGCGCCGAAAAGGCTATTTGATAACGAACAATACTGCTTTAGAAATACAGTGCATAATCAAATGCTAGAGTAACTCGACATTGTAGAGAAAGCTCGAAATACAACTTAATCGGATCTACAGACGAGGCTGCAATCAAAATCAAAACCAAAATTGAATAAAGATCATTTCAAAAGATACCCTACGAAGCACGGTAAAAAGATTGCTTAAAAAGATTCCATGAGTTTGACGGCGCCTGCGCAGATGAAGCCGCAATACTTTCACTTCTTGCAACAATGAGAAGTGAAATTAAATAGGAAACCTGAAAACTGCAGACAATGGACACCAAGTTTTACGACACCTTGAAGAATAAAAAAGCTGCAAAAGTGGCACTGGATTCAACTTCAATGAAATGTACAAAATGTTATAATATGAATGTGTGATTTGTATTGTATGTGTATAATGTTATGTTGTTGGTCTGTAATAATTTTATTTTTTGCTTTTTTGAGCAGAATGTTTATACTATCAATTAAAAGCAATAAAAAAAAATTTGAATCGTTTTATTTTCTCTAACCATTTCCCCTCGTTGAATAAAGCAATATGTCTGAAAATAATCGTTTTATTCCGTTCAAATTACCACGTTTATTCAATATTACTAATTTTAACAATATTTGCGGAACGTACCTGCGGAAACATCATACTTTAATAAATAACGTTACGTTATTGCGAATATAATGCCGTTACTTCATTTAAATTAAGTTAATATTGCACACATAAATTAGCTTGTTAGTGTTCAGATGAAAATTCGTTTCCAACTTATGTTCTACACGTTTATCCGTGCAAAACAAGAAAAAAAAGCTGATAAAAAGATTTTTAATGATAAAATATCTTTAAAAAACTCCTAAATAGAAAACTTCTAATTACGTGATGAATAAGATCTTTTTGATGAAGTAACTCTTCAACATAGGAAAAAGAAGTCAAATACAGTGTGAGTCACGTTAAAGTGTACATATGAAAATAGATGAAACTAAATCTATTTTATCGACAAAAAAGAGGTCAAAAATTTTTTGAGATTTTTTTAAAAAAAATTATAGAATTTTTTTTCTTCCAATTACTTATTGTAAAGAAAACGTAATAACTTTTAAACTAAGTGGTATATCCTGATAAAATAAAAACAGTAATAATGCTAAATAACAGGCGATACTAAAAAAATACATAAAATACACAAAAAAAGGCCAACAAATAATAAAAAATGATACTTTTTTTAAAAAAATCTGCTTTTAAATTCGTGTTTTATGGTTATTTGATAAATTTCTCCAAAAAATGCCCCTATAACCGGTGGTTTTTACTACTTTGTATTATTCTCTATCGTATTACCTTCGTAAAACCAAAAATCGCATGTCTCTATCCCTATCACAACATTTGCAATGATCGTTTGAACTAAGCCTCTCCGGGCGCGCTATTCAACGCTTCGTTAACAACGAAACTGAAAATGGCTCTAGATTTGTAATTTAGATAAAGAAAAGTTAAATTTCAAATAAAAACAAAAGATTTCGAAGGAAAATAAGCATTTTAGTTAAAATTAAAATTTTCTCTACCTGCAGCGGAGAATAATGTTGTGGCAGGCCCTTGTTCAAACGCTCATAGCAAATGTTATGATAGGGATAGAGACATGCGATTTTTGGTTTTACAAAGATAATACGATAGAGAATAATATAAAGTAATAAAAACCACCTGTTATAGGGGCATTTTTTGGAGAAATTTATCAAATAACCAAAAAAACACGAATTTAAAAGCCGATTTTTTTCAAAAAGTATCATTTTTTATTATTTGTTGGCCTTTTTTGTGTATTTTATGTATTTTTTTAGTATCGCCTGTTATTTAGCATTATTACTGTTTTTATTTTATCAGGATATACCGCTTAGTTTAAAAGTTATTACGTTTTCTTTACAATAAGTAATTGGAAGAAAAAAAATTCTATAAAAAATTAAAAAAAAATCTCAAAATTTTTTTGACCTATTTATTGTCGATAAAAATAGGTCTAGTTTCATCTATTTTCATATGTACACTTTAACGTGACTCACACTGTATAAAGAATACACGGTCCTAAACTAAATACTCCTGAAAACGATGCTGTTATCTTATCAGATTGAGTAAAATGTTAAACAAACCGCTTTGTTAAACCTGGAGTTCTTCATGATATTGTTGAAAAAAAGTTACCAAAAAGATGCTATTGCAACCTTTTTAGTACGAAAAATCACCTTTGAAAATCATAATTTCGAGTATGCGTCGTTCGAAAAGTTTACCCATAGAGAATCGTATCCTTCAAAGAGGACCATGCGTCTGATAATAGTGTCTGCGATGGAAGAAATATCTAAAAAGGAAAAAGAAAGGAATAGAAACCGTGCAATTTGTAAAGAAATTATAAAAATGTACAAGGAAGGAATAGAGAGAAGCTTTCAAATCAAATCAAAAATATTTTATTAAATTTAGACCACTGGTGGCATTTATGAACGTCAAAATATAGTAAATAAAAAAAAGGTAGCCCTTATGGGGCACTTTACATTGTCTCCTTATATTTTGGGCCCTACCAGCGCTAGGCAAGTTGACGTGACTGACACTATGATGATCTGCTGATTAACATTATAGTGATATTAGAAACGTAGAGCCACATAGAGCTTTCATGCTGGAAGTAAATGAAGAAGTCTACAGTTGAGGCAAAGAAAAAAAATTTTTTGAATGAAAAAAAAAACAAAAGAAAGACTGGTTCTTGTCATCCTTTGAGTGTCAAATAAGAATCAGTATCCGATAGTATCAGTATCCGGGCTGGAAGACGTAGCGTGGGCAGGCCTCCTACTAGGTGGACCGACGATCTGGTAAAGGTCGCGGGAAGAGCCTGGATGCGGGCAGCGCAGGACCGTGCATTGTGGAAAACCTTGGAGGAGGCCTTTGTCCAGCAGTGGACGTCATTTGGCTGAAACGAACGAACGAACGAACGATCCGATAGTAGAATTTACCAAGTTTGAACCTTCGGGGATGATCTGAAATAGAATTTGAATCACAGAAGAGAAGTAGCATCTGAAGGTGGCACTGGAAACATGTTCGGATTATAAGAATGGCCCAAAACTCTTCCAGTGCCAGAAAAGTACCAGCGGCTGATTTATGATTCTTTAATCCTTGTCTCTTAAAGTAGAAGACCAGTGGCCAAATTCACGTATTTTGACAGTTCGAAATCCGTATTCACAAGGGTCATTTTGATAGAACGATTACTCGGTAGGATCGCAAATCAGTGCTTTGTTGTCGTTGAAGTTATGTTACGTGAATAAGGCTACAGGATGTGTTTGATAGTACTTGGCAATTTAAATGGCCTAATCGAAATGACGCTACCAGTATAGCCTGCAGTGCAAAACATGGAGTCTACGGACACCATATTGAGAATTTGAGATGCCGTCCATCTAGTCTGATAGGGAAGTTATTCAGCAGCATGCACAAAGTTCCGAACTTTCCGGTTTCGGATTTATTCTAAGCTAAGCAACAACATGAAACAACGGAAGTTCGTGCTGCGTAGCTCTCAGTGGGGATCACGTCCAACAGTGGACTGCAGTTTGCACTGAAAGTCTTAACTGGAAGTAACTTACGACTACCAGCAAAAGAAAGCAAAATAATATTGGAAAAACATTATTGTAATTTAAAAAAGTTATATCTTACTCGATCTTAGTTCACATAGTCCTACTCGTAATGCCTTGATTTATCGATATCTGTTTATTAGATTTTTAATTTGTATTACTGCTTCATTAATGTTAGATTTAAATTCTAAATCAAGAGTAAGGAATGATGATAATATTCAAACAAATCAACAAAGTATTAAAACATTAAGAAATGACATGCAGTCGTGCGTTTTATTTTTATAAGCACCTCGCCCCTATTGTTCACTTGGACGATTACATAGTAACAATTGCGATAGTGTATTAAGGCGATTATCACACTGCACCGCGCTCCGCCGCGGTACGCGGGACGACAGATTTAATCATTATATGCAAGTACCTCAGTTTGTATAGAAAACACGCGCGACACAACACACTGAAAACGCGTTTGCGCGCGGGATTCGTTATTCATGTCGCCACGCGGACCGCATATAGTTTACATCGACGTATCTGGTCGACGAAAGTTTGATGAAAGTAGGTTTGAAAAATACGCACCCCTTCAGGAAAATGACACGTGATTCTGTAAAACTATATCACTGTAAAGATTCGGCCAAACCAACGCGTGCAGCCTGCGTGCGCGTTGGCAATGGCGATCCTACTGATTTATACTGGTTGCCATCGCAATCGCGCACGCAAGCTGCACGCTTTGGTTTGGTAGAACCTTAACAACGTAAAGGTTTAAAGATGAAAACTTCGCTTGCACGGTTTGGGCGTTCTCATTAGAAATGTTCATGCAAGAATATAATTGCGTACTTACTACGACTTGTTATTAATAAAACTATCCTCAACATTTTTGTAAATTCTAAATTCACAATATTTTACGTATTTTTCATTGTCCGAAAAAGAACAGTAGTTACTTCTTGTTAAAAGAAGTTGTTCAAAAGGAGGAATGCGCGAGAGCATGACTGTTTGACTAGTAAAAAAAAATATTTTGGATATTTTTAGAATTCCCTTCAAAGTAATCTTAAAGGTTTTGGTTACGAATAAAATAAATAATTCTGGGTAACTTAATAGCATTAACGTAGTGCTAAGTGGTAATTAATAGCTAAAGTCAAAGTCAAAGTCAAAGTCATTGGACCCGCAACAAAATTAATCAGAAGAACGTAGTCCCTAATATTAGTGTTTCTCGTACAGGTCGGAGGGAACCTCAAAGCGCGTGAGTTCTTCGAGAGCCAATCCGACGTTAAGCAGAACATGACCATTCCTCAGAAATACAACACCAGAGCCGCGGCCATGTACCGGACCAAGGTAAGTTGCATCTACATATTTATTTATTTACTAGCTGTGCCCGCGACCTCGTACGCGTGAAAACCCGTTTTCGCAACATTTTTCATTGTTGCACTGCTCTTATTGATCGTAGCGTGATGTTGTATAGCCTATAGCCTTCCTCGATAAATGGGCTATCTAACACTGAAAGAATTTTTCAAATCGGACCAGTAGTTCCGGAGATTAGCGCGTTCAAGTAAACAAACAAACAAACTCTTCAGCTTTTTAATATTATATAGTATAGATTTAGGAAAACCAGGGTTTTACAGTGTATAATAATGAGAAGTTAGGCAACAAGTAAACCACTTATAGGTCCCACAGGTAAAAAGCAATTTAAACAAATTAGTGAGCTTTTGCACCAGGGTTACTACATACTACGTACACCACCACCCATGGTTCTTCCTGCCTCACGGCGTACGAACCGAATCTCGGGAGAGCGCGCGGGTACTTGCTCTGGGCTCTGTTCTCCGGGCGCTTTGCTTGACTCCCTACAAATTTATCTGATCCATGTCCCTTCTCATAGTCAATTCTCCCCCTTTTGGGGCTTGACACCACAAATACGGTACTTCGCGTCGGGCTGCTATCGTTGATAAATGTCATCACTTCTACATACACTACTACTACGTACTACGTACAAATCCCACCACCACCCATGGCCATACCAACCTCGCGGTTATTGTGGCCGAATCTTGAGAGATGCGCGCGGAATTGCGGCTGCCTACGGCAGATTGCACTCCACCGCGCGCAATTCTTGACTCTCTACAAGTTCTTTAATCTTTGTCCATTTGTCCCTTGCCACTCTCCCCCTTCTGGGGCATGGACTCTACTGGCACGTTGGCACCATCCGGTGCCTGGCCGCTAGGCGTCTGTCCGTTCCGCCTCCTATGCCACGCGTGCGCGAAACCTCGCAGCCGCGCGAAGTTCGCCTCCGAGCTGACAAGATCGGGGTACCACGCAGGACCGTACCCCTCCGAGAGCGCTATTCCACTCAGCATCTCCCACCGCAGGTCTTCATACAGAGGACAGTACCACAGAACGTGGTGCCTGTCCTCCTCACTCTCGCCGCACTCACACATACTCCCCTCTCGCAGCTTCATGTCGCTCAGCCTTTTATTGAAGCACCCGTGTCCAGTGAGTATCTGCGAGGTCACATAGTCCGGTTGGACCCAGCGCATGCTGAGCCTACCAGCCACCTCCGGGAAGAACTGATAGAGCTCACGACCTTTGGTCTCCTGCTCCCAACGCTGCTGCCAAAATACGATCACCGAGTTATCGCGCGCGTCCCTGTTTCAAAAACCGGGATAAAAACTATCCTATGTCCTTTCCCGGGACTCAAACTATCTCTATGCCAAATTTAATCAAAATTGGTTTAGTGGTTTAGGCGTGAAAGCGAGACAGACAGAGTTACTTTCGCATTTATAATATTAATATAGATGTGATACATATCAGATATTTCTTTCGCCCCTTTTAATACAATTGCAACAATTTACCTGGGTATCCACGGAAGACCAGCGTCGTGGTGTCACTTACGACACCCCGCCATGATGCTAAGTGGATACCGTTTCGGTGACGCACATTATTTTACTTAGTTTTAGTTTTTTTTTTCTTGATGTTGTTTTGTGTCGCTGAATAAACCTTTTCATTTTTAATTACAACCCTGTTTTACGAAGCAGACTTGGACCTATGGTATCCAGCTGTGGGGCACTGCAGCAAATTCCAACCTAGAGATATTGCAAAGATTTCAATCGAAGCTACTGAGAATAGGTACGGTGACTGGGTAATGAAATCGAAATTCTATTTAGTCCGTCAAACAGATAATAAAAAAAATTTGGACACAATTTTTTTTATTTTTTTCATAATCGAATAATTACAGTATTATATTGAGTTGAAATGTCGCGTGGCGTCACTTTTGGGTAAAAAATCTACTCAAGCGTGACGTAACACGCCATTTCAACTCGATGTAGCACTTTTATTATTTAATTATGAAAGAAAATAATAAATATGAGTCTGATATGTCTGACGGACAAATAATTGAAATTTTGTCATCTAGCCTAGGCTCGCCCTGGTACATAACCAATGAGAGGTTACACCATGACTTAGGAATTCCCACAGTAAAGGAAGAGATAGTAAAAGTAATGCCTAAATACAGAGACCGTATTCTTAACCACGTAAACGAGCTTGCAGTGGAGCTGATGAAACCGAGAGAGGTATTCTCAAGACTGAAAAGAAGAACGCCTCTAGATTTGTGTCAATAATACCAAATACGGCAAAGTTCAAGCAAGACAGGGACATGTGCGAATTTGTCCTTTTATATTGACGTGGCCTTGTCACTGGACCTGGACCACAAAAGATGACTATTTATTACACATATTGCTAAATGTCCATGAAGGAGACAGATTGCTTTATTTTATATAATAAAAAAAAATTACAACCCTGTTAACTACGCACCTGGTGGCGCCGTGACGTCACATCGACGCTCTAATACGAACGGGGCGAACGCGGGGAGGTGTGCGGGTGAGTGCAAGGGAGAGTCGCATTCCAGCGAGGTGTGCAGTTAACTTGACCGGGTTTTAATCTATTTTTGATTTGAATTTGAATACAGACCACAGCAGACATGCTACTAGACTAGCATCGGCGATCCGAGTAAATCTTCAGTATTTTTCCAACAAAAGCAATAAAACTTTGGAATAGATGTCTAAAAAAGCAAAGAACTAGTTTTAGAGGTGTTTCTATTCTAGGTAAAATGTAAATGAAAGTTTTGTAATGTATCTTAGGATCAATAGTTATGTAACAGCCTAACAATATTCGATCCATAAGTCAACGTCAAACTTGTGTAAAGAGTTCACGTGGACCCTTTTAAGAGTTATGCAAGCAAAAAGAATTGCGTCGAAAAATGTAGCTTTGCAACAATGTTGAGTATTCAAATGGGACAATTTTGCTAAAGATCTATATTAGACCTAATTTGGTGGAAAGCAATTTGAAGGCTTTGTCAGAGGGATGATGATATAAGCTGGATTATATTGTTATAATATGAATAAAAAAAAAGTACCTATACAATGCAGGTAAATGTCGACAAATTGAAGTGAATAAACATGCGGGTAGTAGGCATGTTTCCTGGGTCAAAAAGCAAGAGTTTTAATTAGTCCGTCAGTTAACTTATCAAAAAATACTCTACACGTATTTTTCACTTTTTCAAACTAATGAAAATTTAAAGAGATAAAGCGCGCCAAAGTTCATAAGAAGAGGCCCGTGACGTCAATGAGTGCATAAAAGTGCCGCACTTTGTGACGTCGCGCGGAACTTCAATATACCATAACTATGTAATTATTTGTTAGATTGACAAATAAAAATATATGTGTCCAATATTATTTGATATTGAACATGACGGACGAAAAAAATTTTTTTAGGAAACTAGCCTATTGTGGTCAACTTAAAAGGGGCTAACCTAAGGGCTAACAGCCTTAGTGTGAGTTTACATCAAACGTTTTCGCTAGTGATTGCGTAAAAAAATTGCTTATGACGGATTGTATAGAGTCCCTAGTGCAAGGTTTCCCAATATTTTTTGCCAAGGAACCCTAATTTATTATACTTTTCTTAGCGGAACCCCCGTACTACTCCGCCCGCACGGCCTGCCCCTCCCTTGTGCGTAAACAAGTCGGTGCGAGCGAACAACGTCGGTCACGAAACGTGGGATAATATTTTTTACGGAACCCTTGCGGCCTTTCCACGGAACCCCAGGGTTCCGCGGACCACCATTCGGGAACCGCTGCCCTAGTGGATACTTTCAAGAACTAAAATCTTCATAGATTTTTTGACCCGCTCGCTAGTGACGACGTTTGATGTAAACTCACACTAAGCCCTTATACCGATATTATTTTCTCTCAGACAGTAAGGAAATGTTATTGTGGATTTCCTACAGAATACGAATAACTATAGTCTATCCAATATAGCTTGATTAGAATGACAGCTGCCATCAAAAGTAACGACATAACTTTGTAGTAGCGATCAATGAGAGCTAAATATTGGCGGACAAGAAATAATTCACGTCTGACCTACAAACAATATTTTCGACGACAGTGCTTCCAATAAATATGTTAATTTCGTGTAAATGCAGCGTTAAATTACACCAATAAGTAGTAATTCGAAATTATAAAAATCAAGCTAGAGTATTAACGACGTCTCTACAAGGTTATCTCGAGTTACAAAAATGTTAGTAATGGGACATATCGACAAATGTCATATTAAATTAAAACTAATTTTTTAACATATTTAACTAATTTTTTTTCTAACTAATTTTTTAACATATTTAAGTCAAGTTATACGTTTTTCTAAATGTTCACTATTAAAAACCAAAAAACATTTCATTCTTAAATAATCAAACATTGGAAATCAATCACCGGTATTTTTTTGGGTATTCATAGCACCGTTGCTCTAGAAGAGATGCCCACCGCCCTCTAGCGAGAGGAAAAAACCACTGAAGAACACTGATGATAATGACTACGACTTAGGTTGTACATCCTTGATATGAATTTTAAATTTCACTGTCTTTGAATTTAAATTATAATTGTCATTTTTATGAATAAAGATATGAAGAAAAATTGGGTGCATTTTTTTATATCATTTTTTCGAAAACTTATCGATACATCTATGTGAACCGTACGAAACATACCCAGCACTAGTCACATTCGTTTGATAGCTGTCATTCTAATCAAGCTATATTGGATAGACTATAAAGCATGTCCAAAGCACTATTACCGTGTCCAAAGGCCATGGGACTTGATAAACTGTACTCGAACTCAATCGCGGCAGTTAAAGTTCCACCTTCTACAGGGAAACTCGAAAAACAGTCATTTCCAGAATTGCTATATCATCCAAGATGTATTTGTTCAGACAAGGATTAATACGTAGCCGTTACCAAAGTAGTAGACCTCCTCAAATCAGCTGAGGGACCAAGTAAACCCAGATCTTCCCAAAGAGGTCTTGAGATTTTCCCAAAGAGGGTCTCAAGCCGTGCCCACATAATGTAGAAAAAAAAACAAGATTTAAAAATCTAAAATTACCAGATACTTTGCTAAATCCCGAAGACCTCGCAATGCTGTTCGATACTGCAATCACACAACGGAAATGTGTTATCATAGTCGTTTTTCGACACAACATGAAGTGTAAACTTTGTTGTTCGCGGGCTATCAAATAAAGGTGCGCGAGCGCAAAAAAGAATCTGAAAGAGCGATTTGTGGCATCTCGTATGTCATAGATCAGTGGTTCCCAAAGTTGTCTGGGCTACGACTCATCTAATACAAGTTCCCAAATTAGGGTAGGGTGGTGTGTCGTTCTACAGGCAGGGCCCACTCAATGTTCGCTCGCGACCCGCCATTGGGTCGCAACCCATAGTTTGGGAAACCCTGGCATAGATCAATAATATCTTGAATAGTATGATTTTTTACTTCTAATCTTTACTGTGAGATGTTCTCTGTCAATGCTAAACAGCTGTCTCGTTAGTAATGGTCGTGGCTTTAATTCCTATCTTAGGCAGAAGATCACATTATCTTCTAATTTGTTCAGCTTACTGCCCAATAGCCAAAAATCAATATTCATCTCGGGATGACATAATCATCGTGTGCAGGGCAGGGTGGCTGCGGTCGTTGCCATTTCAGATTACGTGCACGCTTGTAAAGGCTGACTAATGGATACCGGCTCTGAAATCTGCCTCGCTACGCCCAATAGCAATCAAGCACTACCATTGATTTATAGGCAGACAATTTTCCTTTAAAGCGCCTATGGATATCTAAAAGCAACTCGCAGAGAAACAAAATCTTCTGTAACATCTCTAAATGGATTACCTTTATAGGTTTTTGTAGTTATAATCAAATTAAGCACTCTTCACATAATCTGTAAATATGAAGAAAATATTATGTTTCGCCATCTAAAAGGCAAAAGCCCGTTCCTTTTATAGAATACGGTTAATTAAGTATCTGTCAGATATATCTCTCACGCACGTGCCATATCACATCTGAAAGATTATTATTCAGTGAAAATGTAGCAATTTTCCACTCCCTTTTCGCTGGTCCGACCACAACTACAGTCTACACACAAAGTACCGGGGAATATTCCTTTGACGTCGAGCAATATGGATGGATGTTTGCTTTCTAGTTGGAAACTTTGTAGTGATATTCCAAGGATATTCAAGGGCAAGGTCGGAATGCCAGTTATTTTTCTTTGATGCACTCGGGGCGAAACATCCAATTTGTTCGATAAGCGATATCTTTGAGCTTGCAGTTACAACGTGTAAATAAGGACCTTTCGTGTGATATAAAAGGCTAAACTAAAAGCAAATGTCATCTACACTTCTATGCTAATATTATAAATGCGAAAGTAACTCTGTCTGTCTGTCTGTTTATCACGCATAAACCACTGAACCGATTTTAATGAAATTTGGTGTAGAGATAGGTTGAGTCCCGGGAAAGGACATAGGATAGTTTTTATCCCGGTTTTTGAAACAGGGACGCGCGCGATTACGTTTTTCTGTGACAGACAAAATTCCACGCGGGCGAAGCCGCGGGCGGAAAGCTAGTGATATATAAAGGATCGGCCGTGTCTAAATACAATACAATGAAAGTGAAGTATCACTTTGTCGTAAATAAAATTTCTCTGTGTCAGAGAGATTAAGATAAAAAGGTAATAATTTGTCGGCCGTTTGGTGTACTTAGTGGTTCGAAACGGACTACTATTCCGGAGGTAGCGGGTTCGATTCCCGCACAGTACAAACATTTGTGTGTATGAACATATATGTTTGTATCGGACTGGGTGTTTTCTATGTGTAATAAGTATGTATTTACAAAAAAAAGTATGTAAATATGTTTATATCCGTTGTCCAGTACCCAAAGTACAAGCTTTGCTTTGTTTGGGAATAGAAGCGCAGTGTAAAATGTCCAAGGATATTATTAGGAATTAGGAATTATTAGGAATAATAGTGAAAATAAGCTGCTGCAAAAGGAATGAATCACTTCGTATCAGCGTTCTTTCCAACAAAATAATAGAGAAATATTGCTGAAAATAAAGATTTATCCGCGAGCTCCAGAGAATCGAATATCATTGGAAACATTTCAAAACAGCTTTTTCATTCAGCACGTCGAAGTTTCACGCACAGATATTTGCTGGAAAAATATTGGTCCATTAAACGTCCTGCACCAGCTTTTAACCAATTTAACGGATTCTTTTCGAGCCAGTAAACGGCGGTGACGGGGTATCGATAATATCTGACACTAGTCCATTATCTTTCCACCCGTGCGCTTAATCCTCTCCATCCAGCTTTACACGATATAGGATTTTACACTGACATATTCACAGCATTTTTTTTCTGGGGCGATAATTCGTTTATCCGCCCGGTGAAAATTTAATAACGTTCGTTTGCGTTGGATTCTATGCCAGTATTAAGAGTGACGTATTTTTTTTAAATAACGTCAAAAATGTACATCAGCTGGTACTTAGTATTAGCGCTTTTATGACACGCGTGTATAAATCATATCCGCTGAAGTGGCGATAATTTTAATAGAATATGGCGATACCAGCGTCAATAAGACAGAGTAAAAAGAAGAAGAAAGAATAATAGGAATAAGTGCATCTCGGTGTACTCACGGACTGCGTAGTAGAATTGGGATTTGTATTCGTAGTGTCGTACACGTTATCGGCTCTTAAGGCGGGTTTTAGAATCGCGCTGACCGCTCGCTGATCGTCGGCGCTGACAGATCAATATGTATGTAATTGAAGGGAACGTTCCTCAGTGACGCTGATCGCTCGGCGCCGACGCTTCATACATTTCGGCTGTCAGCGCTGACGGGCAGCGTGACTCTAAAACCAGCCTTAAACTTGATATTCTGAGTATGTATAATTATGGATCAGGTTTAGGTAACGGTAGTTTTCCTCAACATAAGATTTATTAATGTTTTTCTCTCTTTGAAGTTGTTTGAGTGTTCAGGATTACCGAATTAGACACAGACAAAAGATTTTCGATCTCGCTGAACACTGGACTACTCCAAGGTAACTTGTGAATATTAAATTAAACTTGTTTAAGTAAATTATTCCCGCCTTAGTTTAGGTGTTTCGAAACTACATATTATAAGATTTTGTCTCAGATATTAGGCGTTGTATGTAAGTATATCATTTGGTCAGCGAGATAACCTACTTAGCTAACCCCGACCTCAAGTTTCCCCATTACTTGGGTTTAGGGACATTGAACATATAATTATTTAAACACTAGCTGTGCCCGCGACTTCGTACGCGTAAAAACCCGTTTTCGTAACATTTTTCATTTTTGCTCTGCACCCATTACTCGTAGGGTGATGGTATATATACTCAACATCAAATAAACCGCACCTTCCGCGACGCGAACTTTAACGATTTTCTTCTGACACAATCATGGTGCCCCAACAATATTGGTGTTATTTGAAAGTAAATATCCTTAAAGAAAAACACATTTAATTTCTTTATAAATGATTAACATATACCATAAATGTGACTTGAAAAAATACCTCACTTTGGGCCCACCTATGGGATCAATTAGACCAATTTTTATGGTTATAAAACCAAATAATGATCTCACGTGTCCTCTTTAACAGATTGATAGCGATTAATCCCAACTTAACAGTTTTATACCCATAAAAGTTGGCTTTAGCGTAACTACCTATTTTTTGAAGAAGTGACTCTGGATCCTTCCCTAGACACATTTTTGGGGTAAAAACCTTTCATTTAATGAAATGAAGGTTAGAACTAGGCTTTTAAATGGTGCCAATATTGGTGGGAAGTGGGGATGCATACGTTTGAAAATGCTTGTCGAGGGAGGTGCGATTTATTTGATGTCGAGTGTAGTTTATAGCCTTCCTCGATAAATGGGCTATCTAACACTGAAAGAATTTTTCAAATCGGACCGGTAGTTCCTGAGATTAGCGCGTTCAAGTAAACAAACAAACAAACTCTTCAGCTTTATAATATTAGTAGGTACCTATAGATTAAACTTGACTATGACAAATTCAATCGTCTTTCAATTCAAGATCAAGAAATGGATAAAGGAAATATCCAAATATCTTTAAACAAGAGATAGAGATATTGTCTGATATCATATACAAGCTAATTAAATGTTAAAAAAGTGATGACTATAAGGTTTCCCTGCTTGACGTCACGAAAAGTCCATACCCCTCGGGTGGACGTCACAATTTATCCCTGGCTTCTAATTTTTGTGTTGGCTATAAATATCCCATTCTCATTACTTTTTGAACAACCCTAGTATATCAACTAGATGGCAAACGTTGAAATCTGACCATTCAGGATACCTCCTGAATAGATTTTCAAACTGAACACCAACGCGGTCCGATTACGACTGGTTTACTAATGGGGAGCGGTTGATATTCAAATTCCTGTTCGTGTTTAAGTCCTTTTCAAGGCACTTACACGTTCCAATATATTGTAAATGGCGCTGCGACCACATTTTCCTTTCATACCAGCGATTTGTTCGCCGAATCGAGATCGCGCCGTGCACACGGTGACATCTCGTTTCAAACTAAGTAAGGCTTATAAACGTACTGAACTGAAATGCTCTCTCACACACGATCTGGGGCCAAACCAACATTTTACCCGTCGCATGAAAATACGTTCTGAAAAAAATTATACGGGACTATTCCCACCTCTCGTTCCCACCGCTGCAACTCCTGTGTAGCCAGGATCTACAGCTTGACCGCCAATAAAAACCCAACCAGTGAAGGTCAAGTTGTCCCGGGGGAAACCTAAACTGTCATTGGATGCGCAACGAAATTACTCAGAAGAACATATGAACACGAAGTTGAGGTTCGACTTCCCTCCATTGCAAAGGGGATGACAGGTGACAAACAAAGGTTTAGTAACCTTTATGAAAAGATTTATGTACCACGGACAATAAACATCAATTAACCTATCTTAGCTACCTGCCAATAATATTTTCACCAAATCGCTTAAAATAAAATTACACCGATCTTCTCGCGACAAGATCGGTGTAATAAATGCAGAAAGAGATGTATGTTGTATTGAGTTAATCATTGTCACGTTCATGTTTCCAAAGATCACACTCCCACAAAGATATGATGGGCATACTGTTCATGACTGACGTTTTTCCCATTCAGTAACTAATTCTGTAAAAAATTTATGTAATGTATGTGTTTGTTGTCTTCAATAGGTCGCGGCACTGGCTGAGGGCCGACCTTGGAGCCCTGAGGACTATAAACCGGAGGTGACCGAGCGGCCTGCGGAATACGCCGCATCACAGAACTCCTATTCTTCTGGAGACAACACTTTCCACACTAGTGGATCTGATAACAATATCAGCTACCAGTAAGTGAAACTTTTGCTTCTTCCCTTTTTAGCTTCAGTATCTTGTGGTAGGTAGGTAATTGTCGTGTTGCTATAACGTTTGATTATATCACGGTACAATACCAAGCAGGGTCAAACAGTATCCGGGGTCTCCAAGGCGAATGTTGGTACGAAAAGAAGGTTGACACATCCTGGACGATAGCTAAACTGGCTAGGTATCTGCTACGATATTAATCTTAACTGTACAGGACGAGTATTGTAGCTAGTTTAAACTCATCTTCTACAGTCGGAAGAAGAAGCTATTCCCGCGAAGCTATCAGACCTTCAACACCAGCATCTCCGAGGACAACATTATCTATCAGTGAGTCAACTAATGTGTTACTGTAGTAGTTAGCTCTTGTATTAGTAGTTCATGTCGTTCTTGGAAATTTGAGTGGTCGATGTATGAATGAAACGGCAGTAAGTCTGCCTGTTGATGATCTGCAAACGCCACAAACAAATTGAACACATGATGGGTCTGACGCACTACAATGAATCTTAGGACTCGAGGAAAGGAGTTCATAAAACCAAACACATGCGAGTGTCAGATAATGACAAGAGCTGTAATGAGACTTAACAGAATGACGTTAGTCGAAAGACGTCTCGAGTCTAGATTAAGTTCCAGAATGAACAGGGGTGATATCTTCAGAGACTACTGAGACAGCATTAAATATACAGAAATATGCTCAAGTAAACGTCGGATTCAAACTACTATGAGGTTGTCACGAACCGTTCGGTGTGATAGAATATGCTTTTATGTGTTACTGGGCAATTTGCACTCTCGTTTCTCGAACAGAGTTCTGCCAGTTTGGAGACATCTTAGGCAGTTGGTGCTTCCAGCACAGCGGTTGTAACAGCAGCTACCAGTAAGTCAAATATTGCAACTTCTCTAGCTCTCTCAGCTGGGAGAATGTTAGCGGAATGTGCAGCAGCAGACGGTGTTGCAGGGTTGGTACGTACCATTCGTAGTTGTAGCGTTCCGCATACTTCATGTGTTGCACTTTTTAAGGAATGCTGCTTTCGTCTTCAATTTTTCTGTCGCTTTAAATACTCGTAGTATTTTATGTCTCTAGTTTTAAACTGGTTATTATTATATCGCATTGATGTGCTTTAGTGGCGGCTGTGGACTTAGAATTTTATGTCTAGAAGATATTTTGTGGCGTTATTATGGTTTATTGGTGCGTACTAAGGCGTTTTCATCAAGCCCCTGGATGGGGAGAGTTGGTAAAAGAACTATGGTCAAGATAGAAATTTCTGTGGTCTCTTTCTCATCTGTATGTGTATTTCTAAAAAGAACGCTATGCGCATTGGCTGTAATTTGTTACACATTCAGTGTGGTTGATAGAATATGGAATAAAATGAGATCTGATTGATGTTGTGTTCACAACATCTGATAAATATTTAAACTTTGATACAATTATGATGTTTTTGTGGGTAAAAAAACTTGGCAATAAAATTAAATGATAAAGGTCTGAATTATGGATTATAAAGTTCAGGTTGGTGTATTGAAATACCTACTATTTAGCTCGCTGATATTATAAAAATAACAATTAAAAGCGAGCGCTTTAAATTTTTATAGGTTTTCTGATTTATGGTTATTAGTAACAATAAAAATCAAATACTAAAACCAAAGATGGCCCTTTAATTAAGCTAAAAATTGATGTTACAGTACGTAGTACATAATTTACTTTAGATTGTTGACCAGATAACTAATACAATGCATGAAACATTTTAAACTAATGGATGGTACAAATACAAAGAAGCGATTGCATTTTAAAAATCTATTCCATATTATCTTGAAAAGGGTACTTACCTATATTATTATTCATACATTATTGAGTTGAGATATTCAAGCTTAATAAATAAAATAATGGTGCTGACACTGAAGATTTAGACCACGTTCAGATGATGAGCGCTCAACACTCGTGCTTTTACAGCTACATGTAGAATACGCGTTAGCATGAGTTGAATACTCCGAGAATAATATACATGTAATTGTAACGCGCATTGAACGTTCATCATCTGAACGTGGCCTACTTTAGCTGAAAAAATCCTCCTTTATATCTTCAATTACTGTACACCAGTGTTTTTCAACCTTTGGGTCGTGTTCAATGTTAAGCTTCATATATGTAGTGCATTGAGTTACCGATAGATGGCGCTGTCTGTAGGTTGAATCGCGGAATGTAAGTTTTAGACGGCCCCTACATATTTTATACTCAAATTTGGTTCGGAATAAATGAGACTTGCCACTGGAATCTTGGTTTTATTCAAGTTACTACCTGTGGGCTTTTTGGGACTTGTACATGGTCCTTCGGTATTGCCGGTTAAGGGCGATATTCTGAAGTAGTACTAGTGCAGTGTCCATTGCGGCGCCGAAGAGGTTGCGGATTGTTGCGAGAGGTCGTAAAAACTACCTCAGTAAAAAAAAACATTAGTTATAAAGACAAAATCCGAAATCTAATTATGCAAATGCATTAAAATGTTGTATGGATTGAAGTATTCGGTCCCTACAAACATCTTTATAACATTCGAACAGTCGGGGGGGTCGCCAAATGTTTTTTCATACTAAGGGGGTCGTGTCATGAAAAAGGTTGAATAGCACTGCTGTAAACAATGGCTACATGCCATAACCCTTCTTATTCCATGCTTCAGAGTTAAACCAACAGCTGGTTGGTTTGTTGGTTATATGCGAAGCCATGACAGATGCTTGCAAAATATGTAATTATTTATTTACTTCAAAGACGTATCCAAGATTTATCATACTTTATGGTAAACTAGCGGCCGCCCGCGACTTCTTACGCGTGGACCCCGTTTTACTCCCTTAGGGGTTGAATTTTGCAATTCTCCCCTTAAAAACCATCCTTAGACTTCAACGAACATAAAAAATAGAATTGGTAAAATTGGCCCAGGCTTTGTTGAGTTATGCGCTTACCATCACATTTTGCGTTTCATTTTTTATTTTATAGATTACTTGCTTTCCGCCCGCGGCTTCGCCCGCGTGGAATTTTGTCTGTCACAGAAAAACTATATCGCGCGCGACCCTATTTCAAAAACCGGGACAAAAACTATCCTATGTCCTTTCCCGGGACTCAAACTATCTCTATGCCAAATTTTATCAAAATCATTTCAGTGGTTTAGGCGTGAAAGCAAGACAGACAGACAAGAGTTACTTTCGCATTTATAATATTAGTATAGATTGATTGCTCCTTATTCTGTCAAAAGATGCATCTAATTAAGTGCTAATGGTGATCTACGAGTATATTTTATACTTACAAAATGTTATTTTCCGAATTGGATTGTGGTTAATAAAAATTACATCGAATATCCGCCAGCAAAAATGTCGGAGCACCGACCGTTACTGGCAGATTTTCCATTTTCCAGTAACTTATCTGTAGGATGAGTTTGACACATCGACAGCTCCTGTGTGGGATATAACGTCAAAACGTCATTTAATACTTCACTTTAAAACCTGACTATTGAATAATTTGCCCCGAAAATCATACGCTTTTGAATCAGTATTCAAATATTAAATTAATAGTTGGCGTATTCTTGCCATTAAATATCATAGTTAAAATTCATATTTCATTAGAAGGTTTAGTTATTTCGAATTATTTCAAATTCGAAATACACTCAACATCAAATAAACCGCACCTTCCGCGACGCGAACTTTAAAGATTTTCTTCTGACACAATCATGGTACCCCGACAATATTGGTGTTATTTGAAAGCCCAATAAATATCCTTAAAGAAAAACACATTTAATTTCTTAATAATGAAAGATTAACATATACCATAAATGTGACTTGAAAGAAGACCTCACTTTGGGCTCACCTCTGGGATCAATTAAACCAAATTTTATGGTTATAAAACCAAATAATGATTACACGTGTCCTCTTTAACAGATGGATAGCGATTAATCCCAACTTAACAGTTTTATGGCCATAAAAGTTGGCTTAAACGTAACTACCTATTTTTTGAAGAAGTGACTCTGGATCCTTCTAAAGACACATTTTTAGGGTAAAAACCTTTCCTTTAATGAAATGAAGTTTAGAACTAGGCTTTTAAATGGTGCCAATATTGGTGGGAAGTGGGCATGCATACGTTTCAAAGTGCATGTCGCGGGAGGTGCGATTTATTTGACGACGAGTGTAGTTTCCGAAAACTTTTCCTATGACAGACCTAAAAACGTAGATTTGAATCAGCGAAATAGAGTCTAGAATTTCAAACCTAGACCAGAAATATTATGTACCTAATCCGTGCCTAGACTCCAGACATGGATTAGGTACATAATAGTACTTGCGGCACACGATCTGAACATACATCAGCTGGCCACAAGTGTGGACTTGTACTTGCTTGTACTGACATATCTCGCGGTTTTCGCTGCTTCAGCAATAACCGCTAGTACTCGTATAGAGCTAATCTACTCGATTAAGTTTTAAGTAGGTATTGTGTTTGATGGAACCACTGAGGTCACAAGTTCCCACCATGGTGTCAGACATTATGAACCGCTATAGACTTCTGACATGGCTCTTCGAACCAACGCCTCTGAAGCATGGAAACCTTTTTCTTTTCAATCCTGCTATATCCTTAAGGAAACTGGGATCAACCTCAGTGATTTCTCGAAGTATCTGCACCACCTGGGAATCAAACCCTGGTCCCTAATAAGAGAGCTTTATTGATCGACTATCTCAGGTGGAATAGAATCCACGATATTCGAGACCCACCTGAGGCCGTCGATATTATGCGAGTATTTAGGTATATTGTCAAGAAGATTCTTATCCCAAATAATACTTTGCTTTGTGAGCATGTTGATTTACACAACGATTGATTTTACACGTTTCTCGCAAGCACTTTCGTCTCTTTAGTGATCATTGGTGTCCGACCTACGTGGGAGCCTTCGGCTTCGGCCGAAACAACCCGCAGTTTCGGCTCAGGCCGATGGTTTCTAAAAAAGTGCTGAACTGTCAAAAATGAGCGCGAACGCGCGGCAGTTTTGTAAGTTCCTATAGCCGAAAATGTGGTAATAGCCAATTAATCGGTTTAAGTTTCGGCTTCGGCCAAAGATATAATTTTGGTCGGACACCAGTAATAATAGTTGTGAGGCATTGTGACGTTGTTATGTTTTGAGAAAACTTGAATATACATAGACTAGAAGGACGGGAAGGGCAGTTTGCACAAATGCTTTTATAAAAGATGTACTAATTCATGTTGACATTGCTCATAAATATCTAGTTATTATCACGATCAAGTTCGGAGACGTATTTTTGAAACATTCTAATTTTGATTCGTATGCGAAAGTTCACAAACCTTAATCGATTCGTGTACATTCTCAAGCGAATGAGATTCGAAGGCTTCTAAAATAAATCTCCTGGTCTTTTTGTAATTTTGTTATACATTACTAGCTTTCCGCCCGCGGCTTCGCCCGCGTGGTATTTTGTCTGTCACAGAAAAACTTTATCGCGCGCGTCCCTGTTTCAAAAGCCGGGATTAAAACTATCCTATGTCCTTTCCCGGGACTCAAACTATCTCTATGCCAAATTTCATCAAAATCGTTTCAGTAGTTTAGGCGTGAAAGCGAGACAGACAGAGTTACTTTCGCATTTATAATATTAGTATAGATGTTCGTATAATGAGAGGTAATAGATAGCTATTTAGCTGAATACTGAATTTAATCTCCGTAGAATCGTCAAATAGCCTCAAGTAATTTTCTGAATCAAAAAGCGGATTTTCATGAGAGGTTATTTACTTAAGTATTTGCTTAAGTCTGTGTGTATCAAATGGAGTTCAATTACGGGTACCGAGATGTCGGAGTTTATTTTATTTTTTTATGTTGGACTAATTTTTTAGCTATTTTTGCTAAATATTAAAGTAAATAAAATATGGTTTAAAATAGTAGTTTGGTGCCTTGTAACAACTTTTCCTTTGCCCCACGCAAAAGTATGAAAATTATATTGACTTCTAGCTTCTAAACAATCGCTCTATCTCTATGATAGGATGTGAGACTGCATTCACGAGCATGAGCGAGAAAATCAAACACAAAATATTCGAATGATATTCCAAAACTAAGCCAATATCAGCAAAAAAGTACTTATTCGTGGAATATTTAAATTAAGTCATCGAGTTCCAGAATGTTCGCTATCGAGCCAATCTGATAATCTCCATTCATTTCGCACTAACTCCGAAACCAATATTAGAACTTCTATGATTACCAGATAGATGTTATACAGGGTGTAAGATAAAAATAATAGAAGTGCAAAATTAATGAATTAAACATATTAGTGCGTAAGTTGTAAAATATTAATTGAAAATAGATCGGCTGCGTTCCGCCTCACGAGCATACGTGCGATGGTTAGTGCTTAATCTAAGGTAAAAGCTACTGGCCTGATTACGCTAAATATAAAAGACATGAATAGACAGCGTTCCCTGATTTCTTATAGAAAATACTGACACTGAAATTGAATTTCACATTTTGTAGAGTCGTATCTTTCACCCTGTATAAAGATTTTGTAATATCCTTTGAAAAGGCACAGAGCATCAGTTGAAGTCTTAGAAACTTTCAATAATGTTGTTCCAGAATTTTATTTTAAGTTTTCGGTATTAGGATAGGTAATAAGCTCTCGCACTACGAACTGGAACCAATGCGCGGAGCTTCGGCTTAATCCGAGAAAAGTTCCAATGATTTTGTTCGAATAATGTGTTCTCATTTTTAAGGTTGCCCTGCGAAGTTCGTTCGGCAAACATTTTATTTCAGTTATCGGATTTTCAATTCTGTTTTGTATTGGTCAGAATGTCAGATCAAATACATAATTTTATTATAGAGCTTTGAAATACACTAGGATGATTTCACATAATTGTATTACTGCATGTATGCGCTTTGTCATGTGCAGTTAATTAATTCATATCGGTATCAGGAATACAAAACAATTGAGTAAATAATCAAAAAGGTTCGGCTTCGCCTTTTTTGTTTGAATTAAAGTATTATTTACAAGTTAATGTGATTGGAATAAATAATAGACTGGCGCCACGATGATATTGACTTACAGAAGACGTAATTCTATCTAGAGGTCTATCGAATCTTAATTAAATGTTGAAAACAAGACAAGGCAGTTTCTTTTAAAAGGGTGGTATGAGATTGCAGTCGAAAATTGTTTGAATAAGTTGGTGGTTCTCTATGAAGCATTTGTTAATAGTCTCCCAAATATGAACTAAAATCATGGCAAACTTCATACGAGTAGAAAAGACTTAACAATTTCAACAAACCCCTATGTTCCGATTCCGAACGTAAGCCGCTTGCGAATGTTACAGCAGAACACTCAGTTGTGTCTGCAGCTTAATGTTTTTGGTAATGTTATGTTCGGGCCTTTATTTCACTTCGGTAAACAAAATGGCCGAAAGCGCTTTGTCGTATCGTTTACTAATTAATACTGTTTCTGAGATGCGCCTTAATTGGAATCGCACTACACAAATTAAGGTAAATTTCTTGTGTCTTTGCCACAACTGGGCTCGGTTTTGGCGCGCAACCAAATATCACCTTTGTTTACATTTAAATACGAGCTATAAAACAGTTATATATACAATCGCAGTGTGAAATTAACTATTCATACCGAACAAAGATCAAGCTCGGTTTAACTATCGAATTATTTAGTCTAACTGCCAAACTAAAACCAATGCACCTGCATTGAAATAGGAGCTAAAACAGAACAAGCACCCTTATCCTAATGAAAACAACCAGAACAATGGAAACTATTCGTTTGAAACAACGAAATCCAATCCACAATTAACGCAAAATATTTTACCTTCGTTAGTTCAAATGCGGTGGGACATTGAGACATCAAACATTTTAGTGCTAATGTTGAATTCTGGCAGGACCTTAATGAGTTCAATCATCAAAATGCAATATCAAATTGCTTTGCGTTTACAAATAATTTAACCGAAACATTAAATGATAGTGTGTAAAATAACAACTACCTATTGGAATTACAGTTTGAATCAGAAGTAAAGCGTCTTTTCAAAGGGAATTAATTATAGATAGAATACCAAAAACTATGCGGTTGAAATCGCGGGCATATGTTCAATAAGTCATATTAAATAGTTTATAACAATTCATATTGTGAATCCAGTCTGCCAGACCAGACCACCTTTAGTTCAATATTAGTTTGGACTTCAATACTCAAAAGCATTAACATTCCATAAAGTAAAATTATTGAATAACCTAGACTAGACGAGATGAAGTTTTGGCCATAGTAAACATTAAAGACAATAATGCTGCTTGATGTGTGACAAATAAAAACTGACACACAGACTAATTCATCAGAATATGCTTCAAGCGCGAAACGTTGTAAGAAAAAATACAAAACATACGAGTACGATTGATTGGAATACACGAGCAGTTACAAAAGCTCTGGTTGGTCAAGTTGATAATATGAACAAACTGCTCGGCCGGTATTGTCACCATGATTGTGTCAGAAGAAAATCTTTCAAGTAATTGTCGCGGGAGGTGCGATTTATTCGATGCCGAGTGTATTTTTTTTTATCCACAACGAGGAAGCTCTTGGCCTGTATCTCACACCTGATGGTAAGTGACGATCAGGCCGAAGGTGGAAGCGAGCTTCACCCGGAATCCTCAACCACGGAGGAACTGGCTATCTTACCTCTAACTGCCGGAACACAATAATGCTGTTGTTAACATTGTTGTTATGGCGACAGACTTAGGTAAGATGGTGGGAGCTAGCCAGGCGGACTTAGATCAAGCCCTTTATTATTAAACCATTATGATGGCATTTTCATCTATCTTAGACTTACTGCATCATATTATGCTTTACCCAGTAATGAGTGCCTGTAGACCAGTCCATATTAATCAATCGTCGGATCACCGATGCGTCAAGCCCCGGACTAATTTCAAACTAATGATGTAGACTCCAATATGAAGCTATTATACTAAAACTAAATACATGTGTGCAGGACTGTTTATTATCCGGCTAAAAACTGTACGGAACTGTCGGAGGCCAGATAATCGATGACTGGAGTGAATGAGCGGAGTGGGCTGTACGGATGCGGTGAAACGGAGAGCGGTGGACTGTAGACTGTAGAAGCTCCGCTGACGGTGTCTCCAATCGCTGCACTACTATAATCGGTGGTGGATCGTTGCCACGTCTTCGTACCTCGTGGCTTCTATACTATGTGCGGTGTGACGCTATAAACGGTGAACACGGTGCGGTCGATGTCACACGCTGTAGGAGTCCGGTCTATACGGTATCCGAAGTCGCGATGCTATACGGTGTCCGAGGTCTATGCTGTAGTCGTTGTACTATTCACTATCTTCACTATGCGCTGTTGAGACTCTTGGGTAGACTATTCTTCACTGTTGAGTCGACTCTTGACTGTACTGTGAGAGACTATTCTCTTCGGTTGATTTCAGAAGACTGTACTAGGTGCGGCCCGGCAGCCTGTTTAAATACCGCTAAATCCCGCCTATTTTCTAGAAACATACGCGGTCCGCCCGTATTCGGGAATACGCAAGTACTTACTCGAACTCGCGGGAGTCGTAAACAAACTATAAGGCGTCCGGATATGAGCCTTATTGCGTATGCGCTACGGGTGGTTATCGCAGGCGCGCGTGCTATCGCTGTCCTTTGCACGCTCGCGCTGTCTCTGTCTTTTTAAGTACTTGCCGAGCGCCGATGATTTATTACATACCTATAGGTACGTATAGGTATTTGCTGCGGTTTCTTTTGATATTTTTAGGGTTCCGCTCGGCCGATTTGTAGTCGTCCTGCACATACTCCCGCCGTGCAGCGACGGACTCGTCGATGCAGAAAAACAGCTAGCAGGACGGCTGCTGTCTTTGCCCGGTGAAACGGTGACGGAGATAACTGTTGCGGCTTCTATCTTGCGGTTGTTCTGTTGCTCCCGCCGGTACTGGAGTCTTCAATCTCCAATTTGTCTCTTCTATAGGTCGGCGCTGTCTATGGATGTCTTCTGTTGAACGCTGTTTTCCTTTCGAAGTTTGGCGTGGTACGGACAATGGGCGATTGTCGAAGTTTCTACGCTTTTCCTCTATTTTATTTTCACGCCACGAAGCCTCCCGCCGGTATGGAAGCTGCGATGACTCCTGCCGATTTCTATTTTGCGACGACTCCCGCCGGTTATGCGGTGATCTTCGATTTCTATTAGCGCCTGATCGATTACTATATGCAATCTCTTCATTTTGCGTTAGTGAAACTGTTGCATTCACTTTTTCGGTAGGCGTAACGGTTTCGTGGTGCAACAACTTGTGGTGTGTCTTTCTGCACCCATTTACTTTGCACAGAATCCCTGGGCACCTATGTGCTCTGTTCCAGGGTCGAAGACAGCGGAAGCATAGGCGATTCTGTTTCGCGATGTCCCAGCGGTCGCCGACATCGGCTTTCTTCATCTTGCCGCAGTCGGATACGGAGTGGTTGCCGTCGCACACTGGGCACGACGATCTCTGTAATGTTTTCTTCTCTTCCATGTGGAAGACACGCTGGGCATTCTGTATTTCCCGATGTGGGTAGCTGTGTTCTCTGTAGATCGGTTCGGGAGCGGCGAACTTGGCACACTTCTCGGCCTCTCGCTCGATGAAGCGGCTGAACTTGATGAGGTCCGGTTCCTCTTCTGTATGCTCCCAGGCGAAGTCATACCAGCGGTAGCGAAGCGCCGGTGTTAACTTGTCAGTCAAACTGTAGACTATCTCGGGGTTGTAGAGGTAGTGTGTTCGCCCAAGTACACGGAGAGTTGCTACGCTGTTTTGAATTTTACTTGCGAACACACAAACTTCTTGCGGAGAGTCGGTAAGTCTCTGTAGATTTCTTAGATTTTCTATCTCGGACAGTGCTATCGAGTCCGGCCGGCCAAAGCGCATTTCCAATATGCGCATGATGTCTTGCGCCTTCGCATTCACTATGAGCAAAGAGGTCACGGCTTCTTTAGCTCTTCCTGTAAGTGACCGCCGGAGTCGTGCGATGTTATCCATTTCACTGAAGAAACTCGCGGTCTCGGTGTAGGCTGCCTTGAAGGCAAGCCAATCGTAGTGCGCGCCACTGAAGTTCGGCAATTCTGCCACATACTGTAGTTGCTGTCCGGTGCGCGCTGCGGTTGCGATGGCTGTTGCGAGTTCAGTGAGGTCTATCTTCGATGACGTCGGCTGCGGTACGGTTACGGGCGATGGCGGTTGTAAGTCGCCATCTCCTTTCACAGATGCCGAGTCGTCTTCACTTTCGTCGGACTCCATTTCTACAAGCTTGCGGCGGGCGATGGCAAGCTCCAACTTTAGGCGGGCTATTTCAGCCTCCGCCTCGGCTAGTCGACGGGCGCAGTCGGTATGCGTGAGCGGTTCTCGCGATGAAGCCGTCGAGTGCTGTTCTTCTCCTGTGACGTCTGTTACAGATGGAGGCTCCAAATGCATCAGTTCCTCCTGTGCGGTTACGGCAGACTGTGATGACGTCATGTCTTCTGGTGATGGCGTCATGGGCGGCGTAGCGGGCTGCGATGTTTTCGCCTTGCCTTTCTTGGATCGTGTCACAGGCATTTTCTATCGGTTCTAATAATGCCACTTCACGAAGGCCGCTTCGGTGTTCTCGAAGTTTCTATAACTTCGGGATCGGTAGACAACGATCCGGCTCGAAGGACCAGAAAAATGTGCAGGACTGTTTATTATCCGGCTAAAAACTGTACGGAACTGTCGGAGGCCAGATAATCGATGACTGGAGTGAATGAGCGGAGTGGGCTGTACGGATGCGGTGAAACGGAGAGCGGTGGACTGTAGACTGTAGAAGCTCCGCTGACGGTGTCTCCAATCGCTGCACTACTATAATCGGTGGTGGATCGTTGCCACGTCTTCGTACCTCGTGGCTTCTATACTATGTGCGGTGTGACGCTATAAACGGTGAACACGGTGCGGTCGATGTCACACGCTGTAGGAGTCCGGTCTATACGGTATCCGAAGTCGCGATGCTATACGGTGTCCGAGGTCTATGCTGTAGTCGTTATACTATTCACTATCTTCACTATGCGCTGTTGAGACTCTTGGGTAGACTATTCTTCACTGTTGAGTCGACTCTTGACTGTACTGTGAGAGACTATTCTCTTCGGTTGATTTCAGAAGACTGTACTAGGTGCGGCCCGGCAGCCTGTTTAAATACCGCTAAATCCCGCCTATTTTCTAGAAACATACGCGGTCCGCCCGTATTCGGGAATACGCAAGTACTTACTCGAACTCGCGGGAGTCGTAAACAAACTATAAGGCGTCCGGATATGAGCCTTATTGCGTATGCGCTACGGGTGGTTATCGCAGGCGCGCGTGCTATCGCTGTCCTTTGCACGCTCGCGCTGTCTCTGTCTTTTTAAGTACTTGCCGAGCGCCGATGATTTATTACATACCTATAGGTACGTATAGGTATTTGCTGCGGTTTCTTTTGATATTTTTAGGGTTCCGCTCGGCCGATTTGTAGTCGTCCTGCACAACATGTTTTAGTACTTACGAGTAAATCGTTGATTTAAATTATTTTGGCGATATAAATTAAAAAGTTACTAATCTTGGTACCGTTGTTGTTGTTTCAAACAACGCGACGTTAAATATTACATTACTTTAGATGTCTTAATGCTCGAGGCGTTATTGTTCTACAGAAATAGCAACTCTGTAAGAATTTTTTGCGAGTTTTACGAAAAAATTTAGATTTTTCGCTTAATACGACGGAAGGCAGACGACTATAAGCAGATTTCTTCTAAAGCAGTGATTTTTATTTAAATCAAATGGAAATTAAACTTTAATAGGTGAATGGATGCGCACCTAAAAGCACTTTTTTTTTAAATCGCGTCGTATAAATATTATTTCTGTGCCGAAATATTTCGAAATCAATAAATAAAGATGAAAGACATGATTTTTAAAAGCACTATCTAACCCTAAATTAATCACAAGGCATCCATTAGGCTATTCAGAATGACTACATTTAAGGCTAAAAGCAAAAAATGCCTACGACAGCAAGTAACCCAAAAATATCGAAATTGGCACAAAGGTGGACGAAAAATACCACACGTTAATGAATATGGACACGTCCATTAATATTCACCAATGAGAGCTACTTTGTGTTACAAAAACGGACACCTCCGAGCCCCGGCTGCATTAAACATTTCAGTGAACTAACCCAAAAATATCGAAATGGGCACTAAAGGTGAAAAATACAGACTAATAAATATGGACACTCATTAATATTCACCGAAGAGAACGACTTTTGGTTACAAAATGGACGTTTCCGTTCCGCCATTTCATTAAACATTTCGTATCGGTGATGTAACAAAAATGTTCGCTGAAAATATACACATTAGTGAACGTCCATCCATGAAAGTTCGTCGTTTAGACCGAGATTTGCTTACTAAAATGGATATTCCCGATTCGGCATATCGTTGATTGGACAGGCTTTTATGGAACACGCCCTATAAAAGTCCAAATAAAGCTCGACGGTTAGGTTACGTCCACAGCTCACTTTTAATTGGATCGCTTGCATTCGTCTGGATTTTCGCGAGAAAATAGTGCCCTCTTATTGAAAGAAAGAAAGAAAGATACATTTATTACAACGGACATCACACAAATACAGGCAATTACATAGACATGACAGTGGCACATAATAATAAAAGAAGAAAAAATAAAAACAAGAGCAAACTGAGCAGTGCCACCCATCCACCAACAAGATGCCCACTGCAACGGGACCCCACTCAGCATATGCCGTGGCCCACGGTGACGAAGGCCACGGCGCTGGTTTTCAGTGTGCCCCATTATTGGGATATATTCATCGCAAAAATAGTTCGCCCCTTTGCTAAAAGGGCCTTTGATGATGGCCACAAACAAAATGTACCTGGAATTTTTTGAATAAATATTCGCTTTCATTTCAATCCTGATGAAATTTTAATTGGAGTATACACAGTTTTAAATGTTTGTACACATTTAAATTGGAACTGTATTCCTGTTTTGCAGATAATATAAATAAAGTCGTCCGGTTTTAGGTTTGTTAAAAATGTTTATGAATTTCTGGCTGGTGGACCTGGTGTCAGACTATGAGCCGCCATAGGTAATGTGACAGACAACTACATTTCTGACTGATGAAGTTGACGTCAAGGGACGCCCACACGGATTATTAATCAAACAAAGAACCTTTGCACCGCCTAGAAATAGAATTTATGATGTCAGAAGTAAGTGCATAGTTCTCTACTTTAAACTTTAGACAACCGAGTGTTTGCATTTCAACCGCTAGTGCTTCAATATTTGTTCGCCGTTATAACTGGGTGCTATGTTTAGATCTTTCAAATTAAAATGCAGTAAGAATTTATAATGTTGGTGCTACTGCGAAGCTCAAAAGCTCCATTTTCCGCGTCAGCGCGTGAATCAACAAGTGCGCCTGCGTCTGTCGGTAATTGCCTATGATCTACAGACGCTGTAACGGTGTACAGTTGCAAACGAATGTACAGTCGACTACGCTAAGTGCTCCTTCGTGTACACACAGAAGGGAACTGTGTTGTACAAAGACGTGTACACCTTCAGTGCTGCTGTCTGCAATATGATTTTGTAAGAACCTCAGTTAAAGTTTTACTTAAGGACACTCCAGCGTATAAAATGTATACAGGGTGTCCCGTAATGTAACGTCAAGCCGGAACTGGGTGTTGAGGCAAGTTGTGCTGGTTATCAGAAAAATATAAAAAAAAATCTATGTGGCATATTTTCAAAATAATGGGCATTTAAAAAAAATCAAAAATTTCTACTCCAGGTGACGGTCTTTTTACTCGTGTTGCCACAAATCTTCACTTTTTCCAAATTTTTTTTTTGTTATGTAACCCTGAATAATGCTTCTCTAAATTGTTATCAAAATTACAAAACCAGCTGCTCCAGCTTGGATAAAAAAAATACATTATTCCCAAAAAAAATTTCAAAATAAAAATTTTGTCTAGTTTAAACTGACTGTACTGAAAAAAAAAAGTACTACGCAAGTGTGGCATGTGACGTCATAATTTGGCGCATTTAGTAAGGATTCCAAAATGGTATAACACTTGGTAAATTCTTGCTGTAATTGTCGACAATTTTTGTTTTTTTTGGAAATAATCCCGTTTTTAACTTTATCTACCTTGGTTAAAAATTATTATTCTAATGTGCCCAAAATTCAAGTTTCTGTGACTGACTACCGTACAGTCAGTCACAGAAACTTTTGTCACAATGACAGTAATTAGTAGTTGACATACTGTGACAAAAGGCACCCGTGCGTGCGCGCCGTTACTACCTGCTCTGCCTGCACTTGTACTTGGTAACAGGGATAATAAGGATATGAAGTTTCGGTTATGAATACGGTTACGGATATTACAATAATATTATACCGGTTTCGGTTACGGTCACGGATATGAAATCATTTCAGATTATCCGAAAGTTTCGGATAATTTCGGTTACGGAATTATTAGAATTTCAAAAATGTAGGTATAATTCAAATAGCAAGATGCTGCGTGACCCACATAGCTACTTTATGTACCAACTAAGAGGACACCTATGTATGATAAAGGTTAAACAGGCTGGCATATTAGATGGTGCCAGGGAATGCCAGACAAGTTGGTAACAAATATTAAGATTTAAGGTACAATTCCAAGACGGGCCGCAGACCGCAAACTGCAAAACTCTATGAAATCGGCAGCGCGGCATTGCTGCTGCGGCGTGTATACTGCAGATTTCATAGAGTTTTGCAGTTTGGAATAATTGTACCCTTAGACTCCGCCTTTCTCCGAAACTATCCGTAACTTTTGAATCAGTTTCGGTTACGGTTATGGATATTTTTTTATTTCGGATATCCGATAGTTTCGGTTACGGTTACGGATATCCATAACATCCCTGCTTGGTAAGATGGCCCTCTCCGTTTCGCTCATACCTTTTAAAATGGCTTCTCCACCTCATTTAAGCCAGAAACTTGAATTTTGGGCACATTAGAATAATAATTTTTAACCAAGGTAGATTGCAGCAAGAATTTACCAAGTGTTATACCATTTTGGAATCCTTACTAAATGCGCCAAATTATGACGTCACTTGCCACACTCGCGTAGTACATTTTTTTTCAGTACAGTCAGTTTAAACTAGGAAAAATTTTTATTTTGAAAATTTTTTTGGGAATAATGTATTTTTTTCATCCAAGTTATAGCAGCTGGTTTTGTAATTTTGATAACAATTTAGAGAAGCATTATTCAGGGTTACATAACAAAAAAAAATTTGGAAAAAGTGAAGATTTGTGGCAACCCGAGTAAAAAGACCGTCACCTGGAGTAAAAATTTTTGATTTTTTTTAAATGCCCATTATTTTGAAAATATGCCACATAGATTTTTTTTAATATTTTTCTGATAACCAGCATAACTTGCCTCAACACCCAGTTCCGGCTTGACGTTACATTACGGGACACCCTGTATACTTATATAGCGTTTGACGGGTATAATGTAAGTTAGGAAACAGTTATTTTTCATGTTGCCTTTTTTCAGAGCATATACAGAAAAGTTTTGGATATGCTCCGACAAATCCGTTACAAAACATGATATTCATGGTCCTGTAAGTTTGATAGTTCGAGCAAGTTTCGCTTCGCGTCAAAGAATTTCAGAACTTGATTTGACTCGCGTAAACGGAACTCGGAAACCACTACGCGTGTCAAAAGAACTTACCAAAGTCGAGTGTGAAAGCTCCACCTGTGCTTGGAAGGTTCCTACAATTAAATTTGTCATTGAACTTACAAACCAGATGCAAACAATGAGTATACTCGTAGTTTTAGTTACATTACAATTAAATGAAAATAAAATAAAGCTCAGCTATACAGTATCGCAATGTCCAGTCATCAATATACATTTTTTTTAATTTAATTATAACAACATTGATTGCCAAATCTGAACATAAAACATTTCCTAAAATTGCGTATTTTAATCTTAGTTTCCACAGGTAATCCCAAAACAATACTTGAAAGCCAAAATGATTCATTGTGGAAAATTCTGACGTTAGCCTAAAGCTGAGGGTAATTATCGAACCTTTAAGGCACTTCAGACATCCTTCAGCGCGAAAGTCTCACCTTTTTGTGTTTGCTTTTTGAGAATATTGTGAATACCTGTCACATCCCAACTAATATTATAAATGCGAAAGTAACTCTGTCTGTCTGTCTGTCTGTCTGTCTGTCTGTCTGTCTGTCTGTCTGTTACGCTTTCCCGCTTAAACCTCGCAACCGATTTTGATGAAATTTGGCATAGAGATAGTTTGAGTCCCGGGAAAGAACATAGGATAGTTTTTATCCCGGTTTTTGAAACAGGGACGCGCGCGATAAAGTTTTTCTGTGACAGACAAAATTCCACGCGGGCGAAGCCGCGGGCGGAAAGCTAGTGATCTTATAATGGATTTTGTACGATGTGTCCTTAAAATAAATATCTATTCAGTTTTTTCAATATCATATGATATTGATTTCATTAAAGAAATATCTGCAGGAGCGTACTATTTTTAAGCTCCATGCTAACTAAATTCGAATTGCTCACAAAAACTGGCATATTATTTTTAATGACTAGATTCACAATTTATTTTTCTTTTTCCTCAGTTCGGAATAAACTTCGTGATTTGTCGAGATATTTCAATGAATAGAGCACAGTTCGAAATGCGGTGACCATTTTGTTAATCCGTTACGTACTTTTTGTATTGTTTTGTTATTATTCTCTTCTGGTTTGCATCGTGTAATAATTTCCTTGATTACGAACGAATCGCGAAGAGACGTAGGCGTGCTGAGCGGTTATGTTTTTGTTATCGTAATATTAATTTATATTGAAGTATTGGATATTTTATGTTTTACGCCCACATGGATTTATGTAAGTAATATTACTCCCACACTATTTAACGTGCCTGTTTTAATTACATTAAAATTGGACTCGTTTATTTGAATAACATACGAGTAGACATTACAAAGTAAATATTTTTATTCATAAAAGCTCTCAAATAGAGTAGCTATTTATGATTTATTCTTGTATCAATAAAAATATTTATTCTGCTTTTGCAAGATTTAAATTAACATTTATATGTACCTACTCTCCTACTCAGAACAGTTTTTGCTACTTTAATCATTTTAAAAATAAAGACAACCCGATTGGAGGCGGGTTTAAGAAATCGTCAGACAGTCGAGTTTGCAATTTATTTATTGATGACTGGCTTCACCAGACATATAACTTCACAGTTACTGACAGCTGCCTTTCTAGTGCATACAGTTACTGACAGCTGCCTTTATAGTTCATTCGTGTAGATACGATTATAACGATAAATATTCTAGTTTTTGTTGAACTGCCAAGCGATCGTCTTCAAACCTCTGTACGTAAGTACTTGACGCGTTTTACTGTTTTCAAAATTTATTATTCCAGCAGCGATTGGTGTTTTTTAAATGGATTTGTAGGTAAACACATCTTTTAGTGTGTACCTACGACCGGAATTATGGTAAATTAAAGGTATTACCTATGTATGTATCCCATAAAAACGACAACCTTAATAATTGAAAAAGTTGAATGGAAACGCTGCTAATTGGCCATAGATTTCTTAAATTACGCGCCTTAAAATGTAAACAAAACAGTTTTATAAAAACTGATGCTGTCAGAAAGCATATAAGTAAATTAAGCCTCATATTCACTTGACATGTTTTCGCGTTATTATTATGTGTTGAGAACATAATAGCAATACATATTTGCCCGATATGTCGATAAGTTTACCACACATATAATATTTCCATTAGTTTTGAACCGTCTTTTACGGGCAGAGAATCAAAAATATGGTAATATCGATTTGCCAGTTGAATGAAGATTTCATTGATTCTAGTTTAAAAGGATCAAATTAAACGTTGTCCCTTAGCGCCTAGTTCACATACAAACGATTTGTTTTATCAATGTTAAAAAAGTAAAACTCATTCTCATACCTATTGAAAATGAGCTGTAAGTACTTCAAAGAATTTAGCCGTCAAATATTTCCTGTATTCAATAAAAGGCTAAGGTGACTGTTTATTCAACAACTTCTCAGCATCACCCGGTAGTACCGAAATGGTGGTAGGACAAGTTATGTTAGGGACGGCTGTAAAATGCTACTCCGACAAACGTTACTTCGACATTACGTTACTCCGACACTACTGAATATCGACATGACTTTACTTCGACACTACACTACTTAGACAAAGGCAAATATCCTTTGTCTGAGTATTGTAGTGTCGAAGTAAAGGCAAATATCCTTTGTCTGAGTAGTGTAGTGTCGAAGTAACGTCATGCATTTTATAGCCATTAGAGACGTGTATGTGCCCTGACTAGATCCAACATACTAATAAAGAATTTGAATAAAAAACCTAGTGAATACGAGGCTTGATTTTGTACTGGCGATTCCAAATGCTGATTGTCAAATGTCTAACGAATCCCTTTCCTCAGCAGTGAGTATGGAAGCGGGCGTTACACCGGTTTTGGGAACACCACTAAGCCCGCCTCGACGCCGATGTCACCGATGCACAGCGGCAACGAAATGGTTGACAACACGCTCGCTTCGCTTGCTTCGGTAAGTGATAGTTTAAGACTGGTATAGAAAGAAAGAAAGAAACATTTATTACGATGAACATCACTTAGTTAAGGACAAAGAAGGCATACAGAAATATACCTTCTTTGTCCTTAACATACATAATATTACAAGGAAATAAAAAGTGAACTGAGCAGTGCTAACCTGTCGCAACAGTGATGCCCAACGCAATGGGACTCCACTCAGCATATGCCATGGCCCACGGTGGGGAAGGCCACGACGCTGGTATATGTAGATAGATTACGATATTTTACCTTATAGATTTCGATTTTTTATGAATTTCAAAAAAGGAAAGGTTTCTCAATAATCGTAATAAACTACCAACCTTCAGTGGTAACAACAAGGTCTACTAGAAAATTAATAAACTACAAAAATCGATTCCAAAAAAGTTCACTAAAAAGTGGTAACATAATAATTTATTACTTTCTTTAGGATAGAATATTCTATAGTACTGCGTTTTTTTTCCGCGTTCCATTTCACATTTAAAATTGAGAGCAACTGTACTCGAATGCATCATTTTTAGCTATCTCTACTTGTAACCACGGCTTTTACAACATAGCCGATTCTTGAAGTACTCGTGTAGGTACCTACTGCATATGGCAATGGTGTCCCGCCGCTCTTAGTTAAATAGGTTTATAGATATCGAGTAGACCAGCGGAAGATTGAGAGCCGATGGGATGGAGATCAACTACACTTTCGGGCTACTTAAATAAATTCCGACAAACGTAACTTCGACATTACTGAATATCGACATGACTACTTCGACACTACACTACTCAGACAAAGGATATTACGCCTTCGGAGTAACGTAATGTCGAAGTAATGTTTGTCGGAGTTTATTTAGGTAGCCACACTTTCGCTTCGTGGGCTAAGGTAAGTGATAGCATAAGACAGGCTGAAAGATTTTCAGGAGACCCATGGGAAGCTGAAAGCTGGTACGAAAAATAAATTAAAGATTGATAAATTAAAGATTCCAACTCGCATACGAAATTACAAAAATATAAAATAAGATTAATGAAGTTTTTGAATGAAGAATGTTCACTAATTTTGTTTTTTAGCTTTCTGTATTCTCTGTTAAAAATAAAAAATACACGTGAAAGAATTATTTCGATACGTCAATTAGTTTCCAAGATATTGAATTTTAAAAGTGCGGGCGGCGGCCGGCCTGCCATTATATGCGCGTGACGTCATATTACAGTGACTGGCTCATATTTGTATGGGTGGAATCTTGCAAGCTGAATTAAGACCCACTTCCAGGCAACCGATTAAGCTGAAATTTCGCAAACACATGTGATTTGGATGACCATGCAATATTATGATGACATGGAGCTGATCTGATGATGGAGCTGGAAGGTGGCCATAGGAACTCTATAATAAAACGACTTAAATCCATCGAGTTTGGGCTCGTTCGTTTTGTATTGATGAGTACTTTAATTCTATAGTAATCAGGGTCTAATGATGGAGCTGGAAGGTAATTCGCAATAAAACGACACAATCGCATCAAGTTTGGGTTTGGTTCAATTTTAATTTCTGTGATGGGTCTGGGTGTTAATATGTATAATAAGTTTGTATTTACAAAAAAAAATGTATTTAAGTATGTTTATATCCGTTTTCTAGTGAGCGGCCACTGTGAATGTACGTCACGCGGGGTCACGTGACCGTCGGCGGGACTCAATATTTAAGCGAACTTTGAATGCCTATAAAATCATAACTACTGGGTATTTTTTAATGAAATAAAAACTAATGTATTTGTAAATGTAAAAGCCTAACTGTAACATAGGTTTCAAGTGATTTTGCATACCTAGTAACATTCTCAATTGCAGAATGACATTATGAAATGAAAAAAGTATTCGAGAAAAAAAAATGAAAAAGTAATAGACAAAAAGAAACAAAGGGAAACTTTAATTCACATTTCTGTTTCTCGCAATCATAGTGTAACTAATTAAATAACACACAGTGCCATCTAGCCTCAAAGTAACTAATATGCTTGTGTTATGGGTGCTAGCTTAACGGATATATTACTTATATACTTTTTAAATACAAGCTAAATATACATACATACGTAGTAACACCAGGCCTGTTCATCTCCGCGAGTTTACATCGAAAACAAAACACGCACGATGGCCCACTTACAGGATACGATTCGACAAGGCCTCACATACGAGCGAACATTGACTCACGCACGCGTATTCTTGTGTATGATGGAAGAAAATGGTGTACTAAATACTGTGCAGTATTTAACTGCCTAAATAATAATAAAAACACAGAATGTACTTTTTTAAGTTGCCTCAAGACACTGAGAGGTAAATAAGTAGTTAATATTATTCATGATAATTCATGCTAAATCATGTATTTCCTCCGCCATTTTCCGCAGTTTGGCACCTCATGTCACATCATTTTACCGAAGTCAGCCCTATAGCTTCGGCGCAGTGCCGATCACTGACGTTTTTCAACAAAATGGTGCTTGACTTTTGAGACAGGCTAAATTATACCATATTGTTAATGCCATTGAGCATAATTTTTTTTAAATACCTTCGCGAAGTAAAACTTCTGTACGTAGTACTTATTATTATTCTGTGGTAACACCCAGATCCAGACCTGTCAACAGAAATGAAAATTCATTGTTTCAATTTCTGCCCGGCCGGGAATTCAACCTGGGACCTCTTGCGTGGTATTCTGGCGGAATTTTAGTTAAAACATTTGGATTTAAATGATTCGATAGTGTTAATTGCGAGCAGTTTAAATGAATGGCGCAATTTAAATCAATTTCGCATACGATTACATTTGAAGATTGACTTCTAATGTTTCCAAAATACGTCGCCCTATTACACTTTTCAGTAACATAAACAAATTCTTGAGGAATACGAGTATAACAGATTTTAGGTAATTGCCATCAGTTGTGAATGTCTTTGTTGCGTTTACCTTTTAACCGACAAAATTAACCTATGAAAAGTTTAAACCGGTAAGAGTGGATTTGACCAAACAAGAGTAAATATTAATATCAGAATAAATTGTCAGTTTTGACATATTTCCCATACTGAAACTTTTATTGTGCCAGTTAAACCAGGAGTTATTCTCGGGTAAAAGTTTGGTCGAATCGGGCCTAAATAACAAGACGTTTCTTAGAGTACAAAATAATTATGACGAACGCGTGAAAGCTTTAAGCTCAGCTTTAAGCTTTAGCGTGCACTGCGCCTCCAGTTATCCACGAGCCGCATTACATAACGGCAGCGCTCTCTTATCAATATCGTCATTTGTTATGGCATTGATAAGACTTCAGCATGCTCTGATAAGGACTTTGATATGCGTATATTATTACGAACGATCCCATTAACGAGATTAACGTCCGTATTCACAAACATTACTATGAGGTCTCACAGTGATCGTGGACACGGTGACACACGAACCAACAACAGAGCTCTTTCGACGCTGTGCGTTCGATTTGCTGCTTCACTTGAGCAAGCATCGTTTGTGAATACGGGCGTAACAATACAAGCGAATACAAAATATTTTTTCATGCGTTTCTCTATTGGAGGTAGGTTTTTCCCATCGTTTTTATTTGAAAAATACATTTAGGAATATCACGCAATGTGTAGCCAAATAATGAAATATTTATTAGCAAAATGAAATGTATGAAACATAATGAAATCATAAGCAAAAACATGATATTAGTTGTTGTTATTGTTCGGTTGGATAAGTGAAAATAACATTGGTATTTGGTACTAAGTAAAACCAGCCGAGTGCGAGTCGGACTCGCGCACCGAGGGTTCCGTAGAAACCTGTAGGTATATGACTTTGATTTTGTTACAGCTTAAAGGTATTATAGACCTGAGTATTTGGTATAAATTTTAGCTTGATACCTTCACGAGTTCCTGAGAAATAGGGTCTTCTTGACAGACTGACGGACAACAAAGTGATCCTATAAGGGTTCCGTTTTTTCCTTTTAAGATATAGAACCCTAAAAATGGCCTAAATAAACAATAGCAGTGAAAAAAGAAAATTCACTCACTGGAAGTGCATAATTACCGATTAATCTCTAGATTTTTGCTTACATGTGTCCTAAAAATTGTATATTAACCAAGTTAATAAGAAAATTAGGCAAAATATTGTCCAAATTTTACAACATAACGGTGCTCCACCAAACTAAGTTAGGCGTCACGAAATAACTTTGTTATGCCAACAGAGTAACTTTAAGCTCCATTATTCTATTACATGACTACAAAGGTAAATTATTACACTGTTGTCATGATTACCTTAGTATGATACTATATCTGAACTGTACATAATTTGAATCAATTGTCGCGCGTAATATCAGGATAAAATGTTCACGCTTATCCTCGCGAAAAGATTTCGTTATTTCGCGAATAAATAATTTTCTATTTGTAATCCCTTTGCGAAATGTAATCGAACCGAACGTAGTTCAATTTCATGTTACAAATTGATGGAACTACAGTTAAAAGTACCATCTACGTTTCACTGAGAGAACGCTACGGCGTAGACAGTGTAACAAATCGCCTTCTACGAATATGCTACTCTGTACTCTGTGGATGTGGCAAAATCGCATCGCTACGGGGCAATTGCTACGAACAACTACGCCGACAGGCCAGCGAAGCGGAATGCTCGTAGCTACAGAACTACGGTTTTGCTACGAACGTTCCATATACACTCGCGAGCAAGTATAGAATCACCCTATGCGTTTCGAGCGATCGTAAGAACTAAATGGCTAATAGAAAATACAAAAAAAAAATAAAACCGACTCCAAAAAACCTACACTAAAACGTAGAAAAATAATTACTAATTACCTACTTATTTATTAGGACGAATTATTAATATTTATGTAGGTATACCATGATTGATACTTCTGGAGTCGGTGCCAAGATTATGAAACATGTAAAGTTTGCCTGCACCGACTCCAAAAGTATCAATCATGGTATACCTACATAAATATTAATAATTCGTCCTAATAAATAAGTAGGTAATTAGTAATTATTTTTCTACGTTTTAGTGTAGGTTTTTTGGAGTCGGTTTTATTTTTTTTTATAAAATTTTACTTATTTCTTGCTTTTTAGTTAACTAATTATTACCTTGATGTTACCACTGAAGGTAGGCAGTACATTGAGACCAAAAAAAATTGGTTCATAATCGGCGGAGATATTGCGTATAAGAAAGTTCATCCCCAATTTTCCACCCTTGGGGGTGAAATATTTTCTTCAAATTCGCATGAAACCACCCTTTTGATAATACCTATTCAACAAAAAAATAATCGTTCAAATTGATTTATAATCGGCGGAGATATTGCGTATAAAAAAGTTCATCCCAAATTTTCCACCCTTGGGGGTTGTTTTTTCCATTATTAAATGTAAATGGGACCACCCTTGAGGTATTACCTATACGCCGAAAAAAGATTTGTTCAAATCGGTTCATAATTGGCGGAGTTATCGCGTAACAAACATAGAAAAAAAAAAAAAACATACGGGTCGAATTGAGAACCTCCTCCTTTTTTGAAGTCGGTTGATAAAAATGGTACCATTTTAAAGGTAATTATTATATACTTTAAATTGATACCATAGAAACATGCATAGTCATTCAGTTCTTAAGATCACTCGGAACCAAACAATGGAGTGATTCCATACTTTTGCTCGTAAGTATAGTTTGAGCTTACCATAACATTTGCCCATTGATTGTGCTTATGACATTTTAATTATCTTTCTAATTAAATCAACATAAATTAATATTTAATGTGCTTGTTTGTCATTACCACAAGGCACAGTGAGTAAATTACGGAATATCAATTCGTATCGTGATTTGGAAGTTGTTTGTCAACTTGTTTCAAACCCGTATAAGCGTGACATGTTATGTGGTTTGTGGTCCGTTCCGAATATTATTAAATGCTAGGCTTATTATAAACTTTCTGACAATATTATAGAAAATGGACGTATTGCTTGTTGGTAGGGGTTGCTCGTGTATAAATTACTTGCAAAACTGGTAATATTTTTTTTACACAACGAGGAAGCTCTTGGCCTGTACCTCACCTGATGGTAAGTGATGATCAGGCCGAAGGTGGAAACCCGGAATCCTCAACTACGGAGGAACTGGCTATCTTACTTTAACTGACGCCAGGCGGACTTAGAACAAGCCCTACCACCGACCAAACCGAACAGAAAAATCTACCCCCACTGGGAATCGAACCCGGGCCCTCTGCGTCTTTAATTTGTATATTCTCTCTTGGGCGCGTTGAATAATTTCAATAAAATGAATATTCTACTTCACATGAATATTCTTTCATGTAATCACTTAAAATGCCCTGTATCTACCTAACATGCACAGGGCAAGTAGCTAGTTCATATAGAGGAACGCCATCCATCATTAACTCTTATTGCGGGCCGTGATCATTATGTGCAAGAGACACAATGTGCTCCCCCGGGGAATCCCTGGAGTGGATTGCCGTGTCTATTCCACTCGCAGATATCCACAGAGCTTACAATGAATGTTTCTCTCGCAGGTAGGCAACTATTTTGCCGGTAAAACTGGTATTCCCGTAGTAGTTTGAAACCTTTCCCGAGAATCAATGATAATAACCTAAGAGATAAAAATTAGGTCGTTGATAAATCTGGGTCCTTTTTTTCAGTAAGCTTTTTTAGTTTTTAAGTACGGATATATGCGTAATAGATCGGAGTTAGAGTATTGCTTTTCATATCTTTATTTAATTGTAAAGTTTGATTTATTAAAGAATTAATAATGCGAAGTAGGAGGCCCGCCCACGCTACGTCTTCCAGCCCGTGATCGCCACTCGAGAACTTTCTGCCCCTACGGCCATCCTCAACGGCATCTTAGCAATTCTGCGAGCTATGTCGTTCACTTTGGTTCTCCTGTGGATCTCCTCATTTTTGATTCGATCACGCAGGTGACTACGTGGCATACTAGGTGGACCGACGATCTGGTAAAGGTCGCGGGAAGAGCCTGGATGCGTCCAGCGCAGGACCGTTCATTGTGGAAAGCTTTGGGGGAGGCCTTTGTCCAGGGTGGACGTCATTTGGCTGAAACGAACGAACGAACGAATGTAAAGTCATTTCTTCATAACTTCATGTCTTAAACCTACGCAGTATTATTTACTGATTACAAAAATTATCCCAAATTGTTAAATAAGTTAGTATAACGAGTTTTTTTTTAATGTAGATGTGTAACGTCGTGACCTCCTTATTGGACGAAGTCCCATATAAATACGGGGTCGTGGTCCATTGGTTTACCGTTCCTAATGAGGCCCTTAACGTGGAGCATTAAAAACGTCTCCCACGCAAAATCGAAGTCGCCACTTAAGAAATAAATATGTGGCAAAAATACAAGTGGGCTACAAGGACGGTTATTGAGTCGCGCCAATTTGCGCGGTTAAATATTTACTCAATTGTGCAAGCTTATATGAGTGACTCTATCCTACTAATATTATAAATGCGAAAGTTTGGATGTCTGGATGGATGTTTGTTACTCTTTCACGCAAAAACTACTTAACGGATTTTCTTGAAACTTTACAGTATTATTGTTTATAACCCAGATTAACATATAGGCTATAATTTATGACGATATGTGACCAACTAAAAGACAATGCCGGAAATTGGCGTCTTTTTTTTTTCGCGCGGCCATCGACCAAACCTTGTTTTTTGATTACAAAATAGTGTAATAAACCAAACTTACTATGACATGTATACCCCTAAACTCAGTCTGAACTGAGTTACGAGCATTAGAAGTTTGATGATTTTACATATAGCCTGACCAGGAACATAAAAACCCTGGCATAGAGGCGCGTCAATTGCATTTGATAGTGCAACACTGGGTACAGTCGTACCTGTATTAAATTAATAGGCTAACTTTATGTATCAGGATTCAGGATTATGGGCTAATTTAATATTTTCATAAATTAACAAAAAAATATTATATTATAGGTCAACTGGTTTCAATACATTAAATGAAACCATCAATCGAGCAAGTAGGATTTTATTATTATTCATCAATAATCAAATTCTGAACTTGAATATTCAACTACAATGTCTGCTCATGAACGCTTCAAACTCGGTACTTCTTTCCCAATTCCATAAAATTCAACACTTACAAAGTGACAAAAAACTTTAAAATAGGTAGTTGAAACAAACCACAGCTAATTTTCATAGTTCCGAACCCTTAGTATTTCTCTTCGACAAATACTTTAACACATTGTGAACCACTTTTCTTTCACGACTATAAAAAGATTTTAGCAATTTAATTCACAAAATCAATTGCGCACATTTAAAATAAAGTTTTTTTACACTTTGACAACAATAGACTGACATGCAAGGTGACATTTCAATGAAGTTTTCAGTTACTGTTGCCATTAAAAGAAATTAGTACCATTAATTTTCCGCAACATGGCGAGGGTTTTTATGTTCCTGGTCAGGCTATACTAGATTTTCTTTTTGCCCGCAAGTTTTGTAAGAAATTGCAACAAAATAGTGACATTGTATGTGAAAACAAACAATACCATCCATTAAAGGCTCCAGACATCAGTATGC